>NW_026262734.1:29778532-32178532 GCF_021869535.1 Mytilus californianus | reverse complement strand
TGTTCTGCATGCACACGTATAAAAAATGCGGTTTTTATCCAACACAATCATAGGTTTGAACGTTGTTTTCAATTTAGACTTGTTTATATTTTTTCGTTTGGGCTTGTATTATATTTGCCTTCGGTTTTATATAATCGGAAGAGACATTAATTGTCGAAATCCGGATATGATGTACAAATTTTTGCACCTCATGTTTGCGGTATACCATCTTTTCCGCAAGTTGATTGTTTTCTGTTTGGTATTAAATTAATAATTAAGATCCATTTTGTTACATCTTGTGATCCGTTTATCTGGCAATCGCCAATGGCAGTCAGCAGGGTTTAAGAACATCCGTTGTTCGACCTGTTAGTCAAATGCGTTTTGTTTAGATATACTTTTTCACTTTTTTGGTCTTTTTGGAAAATGTTGTTTGTGCTGTATTTAGACCCCTCTACCAAGAAATTTGTTTTGCATGCACACGTATAAAAATTGCGGTTTTTATCTAACGCAATCATAGGTTTGAAGGTTGTTTTCAATTAAGACTTATTTATATTTTTTTCGTTTGGGCTTGTATTATATTTGCCTGTGGGTTTATATGATCCGTTCATCCTATTTCGACTCTTCAAAATTCAAGAGTGTATCCTAAATTGAGGTAAATTATATGGCCTTCCAAATACCGTTTCGATTCCTAACATCACTGAAGAGACATCAATTGTCGAAATCCGGATATGGTGTACAAATTTTTGCACCTTATGTTTGCGGTCTACCATCTTTTCCGCAAGTTTATTGTTTTCTGTTTGGTATTAAATTCATAATAAAGATCCATTTTGTCACATCTTGTGATCCGTTTATTTGGCAATCGCCAATGGCAGTCAGCAGGGTTTAAGAACATCCGTTGTTCAACCTGCTAGTCAAATGCGTTTTGTTAAAATATACTTTTTCACTTTTTTGCTCTTTTTGAAAATGTTGTTTGTGCTGTATTTAGACCCCTCTACCAAGACATTTGTTTTGCATGCACACGTATAAAAGTTGCGGTTTTTATCCAACGCAATCATAGGTTTGAACGTTGTTTTCAATTTAGACTTATTTATATTTTTTTCGTTTGGGCTTGTATTATATTTGCCTTCGGGTTTATATGATCCGTTCATCCTATTTCGACTCTTCAAAATTCAAGAGTCTATCCTAAATTGAGGTATATTATATGGCCTTTCAAATACCGTTTCGATTCCTAACATCACTGAAGAGACATTAATTGTCGAAATCCGGATATGGTGTACAAATTTTAGCACCTCATGTTTGCGGACTACCATCAATTCCGCAAGTTTATTGTTTTCTGTCTGGTATTAAATAAATCATTAAGATAATTTTTGTTACATCTGGTGGTCCGTTTATTTGGCAATCGCCATGGCAATCAGCAAGGTTTAAGAACATCCGATGTTCGACCTGCCAGTCAAATGCGTTTTGTTAAAATATACTTTTTTACTTTTTTAATCTTTTGGAAAATGTTGTTTGTGCTGTATTTAGACCCCTCTACCAAGACATTTGTATTGCATGCACACGTAAAAAATTCCGCTTTTTTCCAACGCAATCAAAGGTTTGAACGTTGTTTTCAATTTAGACGTGTATATATATATATACATCCGTTGTTCGACTTGTTAGTCAAATGCGTCTTGTTTAAATATACTTTTTCACTTTTTTGGTCTTTTGGGAAATGTTGTTTGTGCTGTATTTAGACCCCTCTACCAAGAAATTTGTATTGCATGCACACATATAAAAATTGTTGTTTTTATCCAACGCAATCATTGGTTTGAACGTTGTTTTCAATATAGACTTATTTATATTATTTCGTTTGGGCTTGTATTATATATGCCTTCGGGTTTATATGATCCGTTCATCCTATTTCGACTCTTCAAAATTCAAGAATCTATCCTAAATTGAGGTAAATTTTATGGCCTTCCAAATACCGTTTCGATTCCAAACATCACTGAAGAGACATTAATTGCCGAAATCTGGATATGGTGTACACATTTTTGCACCTCATGTTTGCGGTCTACAATCTTTTCCGTAAGTTTATTGTTTTCTGTTTGGTATTTAATTAATAATAAAGATCCATTTTGTTACATCTTGTGATCCGTTTATTTGGCAATCCCCAATGGCAGTCAGCAGGGTTTAAGAACATCCGTTGTTCGACCTGTTAGTCAAATGCGTTTTGTTTAAATATACTTTTTCACTTTTTTGGTCTTTTGGAAAATGTTGTTTATGCTGTATTTAGACCCCTCTACCAAGAAATTTGTTTTGCATGCACACGTATAAAAATTGCGGTTTTTATCCAACGCAATCATAGGTTTGAACGTTGTTTTCAATTTAGACTTGTTTATATTGTTTCCTTTGGGCTTCTATTATATTTACCTTCGGGTTTATATGATCCGTTCATCCTATTTCGACTCTTCAAAATTCAAGAGTCTATCCTAAAATGAGGTAAATTATATGGCCTTCCAAATACCATTTCGATTCCTAACATCACTGAAGAGACATTAATTGCCGAAATCCGGATATGGTGTACAAATTTTTGCACCTCATGTTTGCGGTCTACCATCTTTTCCGCAAGTTTATTATTTTCTGTTTGGTATTAAATTTATAATAAAGATCCATTTTGTTACATCTTGTGATCCGTTTATTTGGCAATCGCCAATGGCAGTCAGCAGGGTTTCAGAACATCCATTGTTCGATCTGTTAATCAAATGCGTTTTGTTTAAATATACTTTTTCACTTTTTTGGTCTTTTGGAAACTGTTGTTTGTGCTGTATTTAGACCCCTCTACCAAAAAAATTGTTTTGCATGCACACGTATAAAAATTGCGGTTTTTATCCAACGCAATCATAGGTTTGAACGTTGTTTTCAATTTAGACTTGTTTATAGTTTTTCGTTTGGGCTTATATTATATTTGCCTTCGGATTTATATGATCCGTTCATCCTATTTCGACTCTTCAAAATTCAAGAGTCTATCCTAAATTGAAATAAATTATATGGCCTTCCAAATACCGTTTCGATTCCTAACATCACTGAAGAGACATTAATTGTCGAAATCCGGATATGGTGTACAAATTTTTGCACCTCATGTTTGCGGTCTACCATCTTTTCAGCAAGTTTATTGTTTTCTGTTTGGTATTAAATTCATAATAAAGATCCGTTTTGTTACATCTTGTGATCCGTTTATTTGGCAATCGCCAATGGCAGTCAGCAGGGTTTAAAAACATCCATTGTTCGACCTGTTAGTCAAATGCGTTGTGTTTAAATATACTTTTTCACTTTTTTGGTCTTTTGGAAAATGTTGTTTGTGTTGTATCTATACCTTTCTACCAAGAAATTTGTTTTGCATGCACACGTATAAAAATTGCGGTTTTTATCCAACGCAATCATAGGTTTAAACGTTGTTTTCAATTAAGACCTATTTATATTTTTTCGTTTGGGCTGGTATTATATTTGCCTTCGGATTGATATGATCCGTTCATCCTAATAAATTAATAATGAAGATCCATTTTGTTACATCTTGTGATCCGTTTATTTGGCAATCGCCAAACAACGAATGTTCTTAAACCCTGCTGACTGCCATTGGCGATTGCCAAATAAACGGATCACAAGATGTAACAAAATGGATCTTTATTATTAATTTAATACCAAATAGAAAACAGTAAACTTGCGGTAAAAGATGGTAGACTGCAAACATGAGGTGCAAAAATTTGTGCACCATATTTGGATTTTGACAATTAATGTCTCTTCAGTGATGTTAGGAATCGAAACGGTATTTGGAAGGCCATATAATTTACCTCAATTTAGGATAGACTCTTGAATTTTGAAGAGTCGAAATAGGATGAACAGATCATATAAACCCGAAGGCAAATATAATACAAGCCCAAACGAAAAAATATAAATAAGTCTAAACTGAAAACAACATTCAAACCTATGATTGCGTTGGATAAAAACCGCAATTTTTATACGTGTGCATGCAAAACAAATGTTTTGGTAGAGGGGTCTAAATACAGCACAAAAACCAATTTAAAAAAGACCCAAAAGAGTGAAAAAAATCTACTTTAACAAAACGCATTTGACTAACAGGTCGAACAACTGATGTTCTTAAACCCTGCTGACTGCCATTGGCGAGTGATAAATAAATTGATCACCAGATCTAACAAAATGGATCTTAATATTAATTTAATACCAAACAGAAAACAATAAATTTGTGGAAAAGATGGTATACCACAAACATGAGGTGCAAAAATTTGTACACCATATCCGGATTTCGACAACTAATGTCTCTTCATATATATATATATATATATATATATATATATATCATAGGTTTGAACGTTGATTTCAATTAAGACTTGTTTATAATTTTTCGTTTGGGCTTGTATTATATTTGCCTTCGAGTTTATATAATCCGTTTATCCTATTTCGAACCTTCAAAATTCAAGAGTCTAGCCTAAATTGAGGTAAATTATATGGCCTTCCAAATACCATTTCGATTCCTAACATCACTGAAGAGACATTAATTGTCGAAATCCGGATATGGTGTACAAATGTTTGAACATTATGTTTGTGGTATTCCATCTTTTCCGCAAGTTTATTGTTTTCTATTTGGTATTAAATTATTAATTAAGATCCATTTTGTTACATTTGGTGATCAGTTTATTTGGCAATCACCTTGGCAGTCAGCAGGGTTTAAGAACATCCGTTGTTACTCGAAAAGTGTACGTTCTATGTGAGAAATCAGTAATGTTGGTAGACCGGTTATATAACTTTTTTTTATTCGGGTTATAACAAGGCAGTCTTTTGCATTGTGTCTTAATTTGGAATACCGTTTGAGTGTATATATGTATTAAATATGACATAAAGAGAGCAAAGCTATGATATTATATTTAGAATAAAATAAATATGCAAATACCATTGAAACCTTATACTTTGAATATTTAAAAAATTGGGTGGTAAACTTATAACAAAGTTTAGGTCTTGTGACAGTCTATTAAATATAAACAATTCATATCGACTAACGATCTGATAGTAACACTTACTTGTATCCAAGTTGTCTACAAGCTACTTGCGCATCAATATCGTCAAAGCTGTCATCACAAACTGTGCCCCATGTTCCGTTGTAAAATATTTCAAGTCTTCCATCATCTAATTGTATATCACCTAAAAAAAATAATTGATAAACAAGATCTAAGCAATGAAGTTTAACTTGTTATTGCATTTATGTAACTTAAACAAAAATTAATAAGTTTATTTACAAATTACCGCTGACAAGTCCTTAACTACATTAATAACAATGATAATAATAAGAATAAGAATAAGAATAATAATAAGAATGATAATAAATCAAAATCGACATTCAATAATCAATCGCAAAAAAACTTTAGGCATTTAGCCAACAGAATCAATTTAGTGTTAGAAGAACGAAAATAGAAAACATTAAGATGAGATTTCCGTAAAGAATATAAGACGATAACAGTCCATTCTGTTCAATATTTTACAGAATGAACTGTTAGAGGCTTATATCTTACTTAAAAGATGGTTTAACTTGTCAAAGAAGGTTAAAAATTAAAAAATACAAACTTTTGTCAAGATTTATTTTCAACAAGTGTGTAAATTGTTTTATATAAATTTTATTAATATTATCCTACATGTTGCCCCTGTAAACAGTAGCTCAACTTAAACAGTAGACAATAATAAAGTACAATTGAAGGTAAACTACACGTGTAACTACATGTACATGAAGACACAGTGCATGTGTATCATGCTTTTTGCGTGCGCTAGGACTACATTGTACAGTTTCCGTGAATACCTTCACCTGCATTTGGTGTCTCAAAATGGATAAAGACTATGAAAGTATAATCTTAATGAAAAATTCTTTCCGACAAGAAAATAGCGATGTCGAATATAGTGAGTGTGTTGTTTTAAACTTGGGATTAAAATCAAACCTGTATTCAGATATATCCGATTTCAGTGCGGACAACGAGGAGGATTTAGTTATAGCAGCTAATAATGGCAAGTTTTATATATATTTTTAAAATGTAATCCTCTCTTATTATTTCTTTATTCCATCTGGGGTCTTATTAGGCGAAGAGAAAAAGAAATGAAAAAAAAAACATGAAGCTTGAAGACAGGTTCAAGTTGCAGAAAAAGGTTCAACCATATCGAGTGCACCACAGTCGATTCTTTTTCGAATACAACACTATCAAATATAATGAATGATCACAAATAAGATATTTCAAGCGTGCAAGCAATTTTAATGCTTTTGTTGTTCATCGGAATTTTCCCCTCTTATATTATTTCAATGAATTAGAATTATTAGCATTATCCAAATATTATATCTTTTATTTGTAAAAATGAATTAATAAAGTTACGATATCTAAATTCATGGCCATGAAATATCCAGAAATCAAGAAATCGATCAGACGTATACACCTACTTTACAATGGACGAAAAATTATTCACCATTTTCCCGTATGACGAAGGCCCCCTCTTTCCTTCCTCGTTCATCGAAATTGACCTTGACTTGGGGGTTGTCTTGCAAGAGACATTTATTGTTTTACCAAACCGGACCACCTGAATACCCACCACCCCACCCCCCTTTTTCGATTTTTCTGCAAGGCTCATGTCGCTGTTTTTGTTTTTAGATTATTTGTGTATTGCTGCATGTCTTTTGTTATTTTATCATGTTACCGAAATATATTTTTGTTCCTCGATTTCCCTTCTCAAATAACGCTTTCTTTTGTTCTTTCAAAACAAAGTATTGTAAGTGAACATATCCTTATTTTTGTGCTTAATGTAAAATTATTGTATTCAATCAATTTTCCTTTTGAGATATAAACTAAAGTGAAGTGTTTGAAACGTTCATACATACATTGGAAATAAACAAATGTAATTCGTATTTTGACGTTATATGTATTTAGTCAAAATACTTCATTAATAACTCCCCCGTTTTCAATCAATTCAATTCAGGAAAGGGTTTTATGTTCAAATTTATATAACACAATTACAACCTGTCTAAAAACTTATTCAACAAATCTACCACCTACGTTTATTTAATTTCAAGATACTACATCGGTTTCTAAAAAAAAAACGATCACTACGAACAAATTGCGAATCGGAAACACACAATTGATTTCTTTAAACTGCGATATTGTGTTTCTTTTTCTGTTTCTTATATTCATCGTCGTTGATAAGCGAAGGTTTGTACTATATCGCTATACTGGCAAAAATATCAGATTTAAAAAAATAAACTTGCACATCAACGCCGACACCTGAAAATTATAAAAACCGTTATAGCCCCTTAGTTCATGAAGCAACTTCTCGATTTTTCTTTTGCACACATTGGGAGGTTTAGGTTGTTAATCAAGTTCTTGATGAGCTTCTTTGTCCAAGGAACAATCTGTGACTTGCACATCAACATTTGGTCAAACATCTACTTCAGATGAACGTTTTCTTCTAATTATGGTTATTACAATTATTTTACTTGTGGTCCTCGTATTGCGGCATGATCTATTAAGCGTAAGAAGTATTGTTGTATTTTGTTTCATTTTCATTGTTGCTGAAAATGTTAGGAAGAAAGAATAGAGCACCACCAGATGTCGATTTGTATATCCAAAGACGGACGAGGATAATAGTTATCAAAATTCTTGTGCAAAAAGAAATACCTAAAAGCACCAAAAACAACAGTTACAACGAGCATTGTCAAACAAATTTGTGCTAAAGGAGACCGCCCAAAAAATGAGAAAAATGGCTGTAAAATAAGTATTGACGCGGACAGTGTCAAAATCAATTTGAAAGTTTTTTCAAGAAACCAGCGACGAAATTATTGTATTGGAATGTGACCCTAATAAAAAAAACGTTTTTTTTTTATTGTCATTTGTTCTTTCGTTGTATTTTTTTTTTTTCAAAATGAAGAAACAAATTGGGTGTACTGATGGATCTTTTTCAGTCCTTGAACTATTATTTACCTGTAAGAATCAATTATGCTGCCTTCAGCTGTCCAATATTTTTAAGAAAGAAGAGGGTTATTCTTTAAAATATTGGACAGTTAAAGCTAACATAATGGTTTCTTACAGGTAAATGATAGTCCAATCACTGAAATAATGAACGGGTACAACAATAGAACGACGTCACAACAATGTTTTAATTATAAATAAGAAACTATCAGAATGCAATTCTGAAATGTGCGAAGAAAGAGTGTCAGAGTTTTAATGTCATGAATATTCATTACCCGTCCATCAAAATGTCATTTTCATTATAAAATTCTTTTACACAGAAACGATTTATGTTTTTATTTATTAGCTAAGAAAATTTTTCGCCTTTTAGGTTTTTTATAATATACCATTTGTGTTGAAAATGGAGTCAAAACTAGAAACTAGTCGTAAATACAGAACTTGAAAGTCGATTAAATGCATCATTGGTAAATTGGATAATTATTTATTTTTTCAGAACATGTACTTGTAAATGAGTTAAATTCTTTCATGGCCATTTTTATCTTAAAGCATTTGAAGAGTCTGAACCTGAAAACGTTAAGCCTTGTTATGAGTTATTTCTAGATATTTTATTGACGTAACTTCAGTACTGTTCAGAAAAATTGATTGCACTCAGTCAGGTTATATGCGGTAGCTTACAACCAATTTAGTATGTTTTCGTTTGTACAGGTAATAACAACTTCTGAGCAGCTTGTATATGGACTGAACAAATCTTAATTGACTGCTAGCTAATTTTCTGAACAGTGCTGAATTTGAAGGAAAGAATGCACATGGATTTTAATGATTTTATTCAGAGTTTTAACTGTTTAAGAGCTGAAGAGATCAAAATGAATGTTTCAGTTCTAAATGTGTTACTAGCAGTGGAGATGGAAACCAAATACTGCAATTCGAAATTAAAACACATACACATACTTTCACACACACACACATACACACACACACACACACAAACATATACATACGAGATACTTGTACAACAGAGGAAAGGATATAATGATATATTGTATTTATCGCTAGACTCGTCTTATACCACCATATATTATAATCTCCCAGTGTTAGTTACATACTTGGTATGTACCCTGTTCGTTTCTTGAATGTTCACCTTTTCATTACTTTGTATATGCCCCCGTTCGTTCCTTTGTATGCTCCAAGGCTCATTTCTTTGGATGTTCCTCTTTTCATTCCTTTATATTTTCCTCTTTGTGCTCCTTTGAATCTTTCCTGTTCGTTCCTTTTAGTGTTCCCCCGTTTGTTCATTCATATATCTCCTTGTTCGTTCCCTGTTCGTTCCCTGTTTGCCACCCCCCCCCCCCCTCCCCCTCTTCATTCCTTTGTTTGCTCCAATGTGTGTTCTTTTTTATGTTCGTCCCTTCATTTCTTTGAATGTTCTTCCGTTTGTTCCGTTGAATGCCACTCCGTTCATTCATTATTTATGTTAGAGCGTTTTTTTCTCTTTCTATATCCCTGTTAGTTCCCTGTTGGGTCCCCTTGATCGTTTCTTTGTTTGTTCCAATGTGTGTCCCCTTTTGTGTTCATCGTATCATTCCTTTCTATGTTTCTTTTGTACGTTTTTCGTTCGTTCCTTTGTTCTTACATTGTTGTCAATATAATGAAATTATATGCGACTGTCATACAAGTGAGAGTTTTAGCTAGCTATATAACCAGGATTATTCAACCATGTTATACATAAGGAAATGCCTGTACCAAGTCAGGAATATGACAGTTGTTTTCCATTCGTTAGATGTGTTTGAGATTTTGATTTTGCCATTTTATAAAGGACTTTCCGTTTTGAATTTCCCTTGGAGTTGGTATTTTTGCTATTTTACTTTTTTTGTGTGTTCCCTTGTTCGTTTCTCCGTTTGTCCATTTATTTGTTACTCAATTTGGTCCCTTGTATGTTCGCCTTCGTTTCTTAGTTTGTTCCCTTGTTTGTTTTTTTATATGTTCCTCATTTTTTGTCTGAGTTTGTTCTCTCGTTTGTATCTTTGTATATCCCTCTGTGCGTCCCTTTGTATATTCCTCCGTTTGTTCGTCCTTCTAAACCGGTGACTGGACTTTATTGAATTTTTTTTAGCCAGGATCACATTTTGAAATTGTGTCCTCTTGTTTTATGTCATTTGATCCGAATGCTTTTGGATTCTCGTAGATAAGCATTACTATATAATTAGCAAAACACATAAATATTTGGCTTTGAGAGTTCCTGATGAAGGTAAATCCAGAAAAGCGCTTCGGACGCATGAAATTTATAAAGTGTTGTTTTCATTTTTTTACACGCTGGATCGATACCTCTGATGGTGGACTATCAGTCCCCGAGGGTATCATCTGCCCAGTAGTCAGTACTTCGGTACTGACATGATTTATAACAAACCTTTCTGAAATTGTCCATTCATATATTTTGAAATTATTAGAAACTAAGGTTTCAACTCCCTCAGGCAAAATTGGCCTTAGATGGATTTGGCTATTTTTTTAGGTCCTTTTTGGTAATAAAGCTCTACAACTGTTTCGGTTCTTATACATCCTTGGCTTTCAAATATTCAGCTTTGAGCGTTCCTGATGAAGGTAAATCCAGAAAAGCGCTTCGGACACCTGAAATTTATAACGTGTTCTATTTTTTTATTTTCTTAAGTAAAGAAGTGGGGAATGATACTTGTGAACTTTTGCGAAGTATTGTTTACATAATGGTTTGATCTATGCCAACGCAAAGGATGCTTCTGTTGTAAAAGACCATAATTATATCAACCATGAAAGATGTTTGGAGTTGCCATCTCATTTCTTCATGATATACACACAAAATCTTTCAATTCATATTATACGCTTGATATGTACATTTGTTATAGGAATATAGAGATATGTTCCGTCATTGAAAGAACTTAATATGTAATACACTAATCCCGACAGGATAAAAACAAATTATAATGCTATATACCATATGAATAAAACTGCTTTTCTCTAGTACCATCGTTCGTTAAGAATTGAGACAATAAATCTTCGGGAAATATCATGATCAAATACATTCAATGTGAACATAATATTATCTTTGACAATGTTTGACTGCAAGGATGGAGTTATCGTAATCAATTGTTATTGATTACATTTGTTTTAAGTAATATAAGGTTATCTATAATCGTCAAAATTTTTGATTACATGTTAGCGTAATTTAATCGATTAGAGCAAAAAGTATGATATAATCATCATTTACTCTTTGATTACATTTCGATTTCTTTAGTAAAATAGTTTAATAAAATAGAACCTAGTTCAAATGAAAAAAGACAACTGCTTGTATATTCTTCAGTTTATACTACAGATAACATGAAATTGACTACAGTTTTATCAAATGTCTTATTAAGACCTGTTGTTGTCTCAAGCCGCCGTATGTTTTACCATATTTCGTGATAAATTTTACAGTATTTTCAGCTTTTGAAACGCCATAATATCAATGCTTGACAATAAGTCAAGACATTTTATATTAAAAATAGCAAAATAGATTAAAAATAAGAGAATCGTCTTCAGCAAATTTCTGTATTACATTGGAGTAAAAAGCTTGATTGTATAAAAATTCCTTAAAGCATAATATATAAACCTTTGATTCATCATAATGTTATGATATAACGATTAAGAAAGGGTGAAAAGTAAAATAACAAAAATACCGAACTCCAGTTTTATAACCTGTAGTTAATGAGATTATCTAAACAAAAAAATAAGTTCATGCACGTAGTTATAAATTTGTAATGTCCATCTATTAAATTATACTTTTTTATAAAAAATAAAAATTTCAGAAGACACTTCAAAAATTATAAAGAACTATGTTCAAATATACATGGTAATGATGTAAAAAATAAACAACAAAATTTAGTTCAAGATCAGGACCTGTTTACCCTTCTGGAGTACCTGATATCACCCCTAGTTTTGTTTAAAAGCGGTTCGTGCTGCACTTTCTATAGATTTAAGTGTTGATCTTTGTGCCTTTGAATTTTTTAATGTATGTGTTGTTTATATCGGTAACATTTTCGTATTTCCTATGTCATTAAAAACGTGTTTCTCTTTCAAATTTTCACATTCGGTCAAGTTTCAGGGTTGCAAAATTTACATGATCGATTATTTTTAAGTTGGTGATATCTTGGCGTTAGATAAAAATCAATTACCAATCCGCTTTTGTGTGATACCTAATTACATGATATGACTCATGAACGTATTTTTAACACGACGGATGTCGCATGTGGAGCAGGATCTGTTTAACTTTCTGGAGCAACTGAGATCATCACTGGTTTTAGGTGGGGTTTGTGTTCCTAAGTCTTTAGTTTTCTATGTGGTGTTTTTTGTACTGTTCTTTGTCTTTTCATCGTTTTTCTTTTCTTGCCATGGCATTGTCAATTTGTTTTCGACTTATGAGTTTGAATATCCCTTTGGTATCTTTCGCCTCTCTTGTAGTTTTATTTTCCATATAACCAACTACTAGGACTTATAGAAATAATAGAATTGAGAAACAACGTATACACATACTCCGGCGGATAGCTGTTTTTGATAATTTCCATTAATTTCTAATTTGAGATTATAGTTTCAAGATAATATTTTTTTTTAAATACATTAGAAAGACAACTTGAAAAGAAAACAAAACAAAAAATAACGACTTTTTGACCCTTAGTCTGAAATCCCTTTGACTCATGATTAAACTTAAAATAATTTCAGAAACCTTTTTGTAAATTGTTCAATACTCAACCGCCGAATTCTAAGATTTTCGGTTTGACGCGGAAGTTTCTGTTCCTAAAATATCTTTTGTACTTGCAAAAAAGAGATAACGTTTTGAAAATGTTGCACCTTTTGTACATGTATGTATCTACATTCATATATGTTTTATGATCATGATGAAATGCAAATGTGGGTGTCTAAAGCTACCAATGGACTAATACGCGTAGCGTTTTATTTTGGATGAACCATTAACAAGGTAGGTTTTAAAACACAAAGCAACTGGACAAAACTGAGATGGGAAATATGAATAGGAAAAGGAATTATAAAAGAACTGGTCATTGAAAATTGAAATTGAAAGTTACCAAAGAAGTGGATAAAAGTAAAATGAGATATGTAAATGAAATAAAGAAGAATAGCAAGAATGGTCATTAGAAGTTGACATTCAAAGGGATCACACTGTTGTTAACATAACAATATTTTTCTTAAATTTTTGGGGCTTTCATAAGAGTACGCAAAATACATAAAAAAATAATGAAAAATGAAGAAATGTCCGTGTGCGCTCATATTTAGAATACAACAATTGGAGAGTTCAATTTGTTTGCGAGAAAAGGATGTCTCCAGATTTTTGCATTGAAATGTGTGCGGGGAAATTAATGCCAAAGTTGTTTTAATTTGCACTAACTGAATCAACTTACACTTTAAAATATGATTTACAACATAGTTAAACGTATATGAGAACTATAAAAATTAAACAAGAATCAATAAAAAAAACAGAGGGAATCGTTATGAATTTTCAACATCCCTTGATTATTTTGCGACTGGACGCCTTTTAAGTCACTATTGAAATATCAGAGGAAGATAGACGTTAATCATGTGACCCGTTGTAAATATAAATAACGAGTTAAAATCAAAACCGTTTAGTTCTAAGTACTCAGTTTGTTGTTGTACTAATCGTATTCATCACTGGCTATCTGAATATCGATAACAATGATTTTACCCAACTACATCATTTCATTTTAATGTTGATGTACATAATCATTATATGCACATTTTTTGCAGAGAGCGAGAACTTTTTAGAAATGTGTTTATCATATAATGCATATACATTTTTTCACTGTACATTCGAAAGAACAGTAATTATTCAGAGGTTGTATCATCAATTAATCTTCGTAGAAACGGCTCCGTTCTCAAAAAATGTGTCGGGAAAAAGCATTAAGAAAAGACATTAAAAAGCTGGATAAGTCAATCAAATTAAGGCATTTTTGCATCATTATTCGTATCACACTCCGTGCAGTGTGGTACAAAAAATGACTCTTTCTCCGGAAATAGATAACAGGCCCCAACCATTAGAGAAAGCGAAATATAAGATGATTTTATTTTACAAATCGGGTCGTGTACGTGCAAAATGTATATTGATAGGGTGTGTGAAAACAAATCACGGCTCAAAACTGTAAATGAGATTAATTAAAGAAACTACTTAACATTTTATGAAAATTAAGGTGACTAACGTTTTTCATTGGCCAAAGCAGTACACAAATTAGGAATCACCGATGGGAAATTGTATGATACTCAAAATTGTGTTTAACCACAAAAACAATGAGACAGGTAAAATACATACCTTCATTTTGTGCAAATGTTGAAAAACTGGATACAATAATGCACAGAACAACTAGCAAGTACATGGTTCTGCAATAAAAGAGAAAATGTCAACAATCAAACAAATACCTTACATATGCTCACAATATCTTCCGCAGTACAATTACATATAGTTTATACAATTTGTTCCTCATTTTCAAAGCGGCGAGGGATATTTTTCTACGACGTAACAATTTTTTTTTTTTTTTTTTTAGATAATCTATTTACATTCCTTGAACTTACAGAAATACATTTTGAATACAAAAAGACAGTTTTTAACAAAATTTGCAGTTAATAAATCACTTCAACAGCACAGACAATATCATGATAGTCTGAATTTTGTAAGAGTTCTTTCTTGTTCTATTCAGATTAAAGCTTCCAATCTGCAAATATAAACAATATAGGGGGAGAGTTGAGATCTCAGAAAACATGTTTAACCCTGCCGCATTTTGCGCCTGTCCAAAGTCTGGAACCTCTAGATTTGGTAGTCGTGTGTGTTTTTTTTTTAACTTTGGTTCATTTGTATGTTTCGGAGCTTAGTGTGGCGTCCATTTCGCTGAACTAGTATACATTATTGTTAAGGGGACAGCTGAAGCCCACCTCCGAATGCAGGATTGTCTCTGTGCGTTGGAGACCCATTGGTGGCCTTGTGCTGTTTTCTGCTCTTTGGTCGTGTTGTTGTCTCTTTGACACTTTCCCCGTTTCTATTTTATCCCTTATAAAGGCACATAAATAATGTGATCACCTAAGCGTTTAACTTGTAGAAAAGTAGAAAAATGTTCAATATTTAAAAAAACAATAATCAACTGTCAGCTTCATACGTATCATGTATATGTCCCTTCATCCAGCATCCTTTCATTTAATTGCAATGATTAATAGAAACTTTATTCGGAAACTTTCAAAAGTGTATTCTGTATATCACAATATATTATGCAGCACTTGCATATAAAATGTACATATCCCAATTGATACATTATTCATGGACTTTCGTTTCTAATCATATTTTTTAAAAAGAGGTATGATTCGTGCCTGTTTGCAATTGAACCACGAATTTTAATGTAGGGTGTTACAATAACTGAACTCATCTCTTCGAACGATTTACGGACACCATCGTGAATTGGATTACTGATATGGGATATCTGTGTCACAGATGACAAGAGATAGCCAGAAACCCGTCCTCTTATCCCACCTTGATGTGTTCAATTTAAGGAACTTTTTTAAGGAACTTATACATTATGATGTTATAAAACGGCATAGATATTCTTAAAACGGGTAGTGAAGTCATTAGTTTCATTCAATGATATTTATTTTCAAATAAACTTGATTTTAACTTTAGCACCAAAGGTTTACAATTATCGTACTTTTCTTTTCATTAACGTAATAAAAAGTGATAAATCGATTTTTAACAAAAACAATATTGCTATATATTGTCATTGATATTGCATCTGAAACAACTGACATAAAAGCTAGGTTATGATAAGGCCACATTTTGTAGCCTTGAATTCGAAAATCAAACTGTATATATCAAGCAAATACCATACTGTTTAGGCGCCTTTTTGGTCATATAGCTCCTAGTCTTTTTGCATATTTACACATCCCCTAGCCTGCTTTCGAATGTTAAGGTTTAAGTGTTCCTGATAAAGGTAAATCCAGAAAAGAGCTTCGGACGCAAGAAATTCATTCAGTGTTATTTTCATATACTGGGGATTCAATAATTTTCGTGGGTACCAATTTTCGTGGATTGAGAAAAACTTGCATTTTCGTGGATATTTGATTTCGTGGATTTGCCAAAGTCTGCATACAACATATTGAAAATGTGTAATTCGTTGAACATTTAAATTCGTGGTTTACCTGTATCCACGAAATCCACGAAAATTGGTACCCAACGAATAATAATGAATCCACAGTACTAGCTTTTTCCTATACTGCTGCTGGTGTACTGGTATCCCACAAGGGTATCATCAGCTGAGTAGGCCTGCTATTCTTTTGGAATATTCTCCGTTCGTTATTATAGAAATTACATTTTTTGATCCGTAAACATGTGATACAAAGTCATTATTGATTTTGAAATATGTTAGCAATATTTATGAACGAAATAAGGTAAGACATTATAAAATTAACGTTTTATATTTGTTTGCCGAAATTTTATTACTTGGAAGTTTAGAAACTCATTACATGGGTAACCAGACTAACACTGTAATCTGGGTAAAATGTAATACAGCACACAAACAAAAAAAACAACAAAAATTACAAAGATTTGTATTGTAAAATAAATCCGTTGAAATAGTTAACAAACTAAGGTTACAACTCTCCCAGGCAAAGTTGACCTTGGGTGATGTGATATAAGCTATCCTTTTATGTCCCTTTGGTCAAGAACATAAACAGATATATTCAATACGATAACTACGTTTTAACGAATAAAGTAGTATCCATTTATTTTCAACATTACAGCCATTTGTTTTAAGAAGTTTAACTTCCTTATATTGTATAGAAATTTCAATAACAAAATCTCGTTTCCAGATATTCTTTAATGGTAGGCATAACAGTATGCATGATAACAAATTAGTATTACGTTTAAATGTAAATATAGTTCTTTATAACATGCGATTATACAAAGTAGTGGTGAGACACGAGGCAAATCCTTCTTTTTTTTTAATTTCACCCTCTATAGTATGGCTATATCATATACTATTCGATAACATATCATATGTACTATCTTGTTTGTCTGATCGTCAAAAATTCGATCTCGGCAATTCTGTCAAATCAAGGTCATAGACTGACGATCTTTTATTTTCGAAGATGTCATCAATATTATATATTCTGTTTACTGAATAACACGTGAAATCTGACAAACTCTTAGAACAGAGGATAACAGTCACTATTACAACGTTCTTATAATATTACAGAGCAACACGAATCCCGCTTCAAACCGAGGGTGGTCTCATGTGCTCTTTCAGGTTAAGCAGATAACGCTCCACATATTACATCCGTCGTAAACTCGTCTGCGAGCAAAAATAATTCTTTGTGATTTAATGTATAATTTACTAAAAAAATTCAAAAAATGTTTTACTCAATTATAAGGTCCTTTTTGCATACTTTTTAAGTAGTATATATCATGTATATCATGCTCTCTGATTTGAGTACAGTCAATCATATGACAGCTCATGAATTTGTCGAAAATTTTCAATAAGGAAACATTTTTAAGCTTTTCTTAACACTCCAAAATATGGTCTTTATAAGATTAAAACAATTTCAAAGTGACAAAAAGTGTAAGTGAATAATACACGTAATATCTGCTCAATGTGGTGGTTTGGGGAGGGGCGCATTTTCGTTACTTGAATGTGTATTTTAACTAAGAGAAAAAAAATAATAATTCGGCCATTGTTAAGGTCATATGAAACGAGTTTCTTGTAATTTAATGTTATCTGAATTATTGAACCAATGCATCCATATATACTAAACTAAGTCCTGTATGCACGTTTTTTTTATATTTAGAAAATGTTTAGTACGAATCTATAAAGTATTGTCAACAAATTATATTTCATTGAGTGATTGTTGATCGCAAGCTAATTAACTTTCGAGTTTGTTGTCGAAGTTCACCGGATCGTGACATTTATAAACAATCAACACAGAAAACGTGGAGCACGTGACAAATAAGTGTATCGATAGAGCCATGATATTTTTTTTTTATTTTATATGCGTTCCCATTTGATAATTTAATTTTTCCTTAACATTTGTTCAATAATTTGTTGTATTAAATTTGTTCTTTAAGAATCAGTTATTACTATTTACCTTCCAGTGTTCGTTTGATTACGTTCTTTCATCACGGTTTTCCCCTCGCACTTGTGCTGTACGGTGGCCGAAGTTCTAACGAGAGGTCTCGTAGTTAAGGTCGCTGCATACGGAAAATATCGGCGACTTAGTGTACGGGAAGACAATAATTCAATAGCAGTACATTTATGCAGATTTTGATATAAGATGAAGGATTTTCTTTTACGAGAAAGTTCACGTACACTTCTTTCATAGTAAAACTAAGCCATGCAAGTATATAAAACATACTCAACTTTTTTTTCAATTTGAAGTTTCATATGACTTTAATATTGATTTATCATTTCACAATACACTTGACTGATAAATAAAGTCCATCATGAAGTCAAAACTATTATGGGCATTGATCGAAACTATTTTAAAGTTCTTTTTGCCTTGTTACAGATTATTGGCTTGATAGAAATACATTGACTTTGAGTCTATCGCTTAATTATTGATTTTGAAAATTCTAGATATTCACGACAATTCTTCGTCAAACTCGCTCGTTCTAAATGGAACATATCTTGGTTATAAAAAGACGACAATTCTGGTCTTTACAAGACACTACCTTAAATTGATATCCCTCTCCATAGAACTTTGTTTTATTTTAAGATCTCACTATCAAATGACAATATAAAAAAATTCATATGTATAAATATGGAGTCAAGGAGATGATTTCATACTTCTGAAATATTTTAAAAATAAAGTTGATACAGTTAGTTTCAGAATTCAGTTTCAGGGTTGTTGTAATTCATGATAAACATGTGTTTTGTACTTTTCATCAGCAATTTTCGATCTCTTTTTTAAATATGAACAGATTATTGGAAATCGTTTGATCAAGAGTTTTAACAGGACGTTTTTTCTGTCTCTATTTGAAACTTACATCTATAGCCATCGTCGATGAAAGATTTGTAATAGCTTATAATTTGCAGTAAAATTAATGATTTGCCATCATGTACATCTTCATATGATTTTTGTAAACTGTGGACTTTATATATATATAGTTTAACCAAACAATGACATAATAATTTCCACCCTTATAATCGTCGACTGTACACACAGATTTGATTTTTGAGTCATCTCACCAGACGAACGTACAACCATTTTTAGCATCTTCCGACAAGCCTCGCCCTTAACATGTAAAAATCTAGGTGCTAACCACTACACCAGAACTAATCATCAAACGAGGAAGTTTCACTCGGGTCACGAAAACTTTTTAATTACCACTTATCTGTTATATACACAGTGATTGAATCGGTCAGAGGCTATATATGATTTCAATCCATTTCAAGCATATGGATCTATACATAATGTATAATGATATATGTTGCCTGCGAGAATAATTTATTTATAATGATATATATTTTATAATGATATATATAGGCCTAATAGTTTAACCAGATAATTTCATAGTAGTTTCCACCCTCAAAATCGTATGTACATATAAATTTGATGTTTGAGTCATCTATTGAGACACGAACTTACAACCATTTTTTACATCTTTTTTACGACCATGCGCCTATCACGTAGACAGAGGTGCTAACCACTACACCAGATGCAATCAAGAAAAGTGCGAAAGCTTCTTAATGTTATATTCAGAATTGAAATATAGAAATGTTTTGTGTATTTTTATGGTTTTTATACTTTTAAAGCAACAATATTAATACAGAAAGTTTTTTCTTTGTTTTATACATAAAATTTAGAATGGAAATGGGGAATGTGTCAAAGAGACAACAACCCGACCATAGAACAGACAACAGCAGAAGGTCACTAACAGGTCTTCAATGCAGCGAGAAATTCCCGCACCCGGAGGCGTCCTTCAGCCGGCATTTACATTTTCGTATTTTTTTATTCTATTGTTTTGTATTTAATCTATGCATCACAAACGAATAGTTAAAATACTTGTTAGTTTTTTACTTTTATCAAATCCTTAAATAACAACAAAAATAATTGTACACAGGATTCGCTAAATATATATATGAAGATAATTAAAAAAAAAATGAACATGCAGTTACTTTTTTGTTTTTTAAATTTCTGATGATTTTTTGTTTTCATTTGTTTAAAAATAATAAATTGATACGTATTTGTTTATAATATGATTTAAATGTCACTTACATAGAAACAAATTCCTTAAAAGACAGGCATAACTCTATCGAGTGTTCGTGTTATATGTTCAACGACCGGAAAATTATACTTGTATAATGTATGATACAAATGTGTCGTCATAATGATATAGGGAAATCAAGTCAATGATCTTTCTGAGAACTACTGGGTACTCAATAACAAGAATGTTTATCCTTTTATAGAAAGGTATACAAGGTTTGCTCATTGTTGAAGGCCGTACGGTAATCTAAAGTCGCTAATTTTACGTCATGTTGGTCTCTGGTGGAGTGCTGTCTCATTGGCAATCATAACACATCTTCTTATTTTTATACAGATGTCAATAAATGGAAAAGAAGTGATATGATTTATTCATTCTTGACACAAAATCCATAAATGTACTTCTTAAAACCAAAACCAATGGAACAAAACACTTTTTTTGCTCTTCATTTCTTTGTTTTGCGCTTATAAAATTTTGCTGTTTTTCTTATTTTTGATGAAAATGGCTCTCCTCATCCTCGGCATTACCTTTAAACCTGAACCCAATCTCATTCGATATCTATACTACTAAAATAACGAGGTCCAATGTGTTAGCCGGCATGACGTAAAAACGAAGAATCAAAGAATTCAACTTTATATATAAGTAATATAGGACAATGGTGTTGATTAAAAATTACACCAATTATTTGTTTTCCACATATTAATTAATGTTGCCAATAATTAACAAGTTCCAGGTCGAGTCCGATACCGACACCAATAGTACCTGTTACCTGTTACCTAATCTGTACGTTCCGCCTTTGTCAGGCGCACCACTAAACGGTGTATTTGGGATTTGCTATAGCCACGGGTCATGATCACACATGAACTTCGTCATTATACAGGGATTTACGCTACTAAATTCAATCATTGACCAAAAATATATCTACAAGTAGTTTCCGGTTGTAGTAAGAAAACCAGGTTGGATTCCAACAGAAAGATTTTGAAAGCAGAGAAAACTGTGCACCTTATAATCAGCATGACTTTATCAAATGACAATACGAATACTAAAAATCAAGGCTGAGAATAAGGCGCAGGTACTTTAATTCAGTCACGGAACCGCGATGTCGCGGGTGTGTTTTAGTGTAATTATAAGAAAAAAAAAGATATCTGGCTTATAATTTAAATTTCGCCAGACGCGCGAATCGTCAAGACAAGACTCGTCAGTGGTGTCAGTTTCCGAAAAATTGTACCAAATACGACTAAGACAATATATACTTGAGGCTTGAAAACCGTAGCGTTTTAAATATTTCAACATTTCATAAACAGTTAATGTACAGAAATGAAGCAAACAATGCTATTTCATGTCTGGGCTGGTGATACCCAACCTGATGATTTCTAATGTTTGCCTAGGTACGTTTAGTTTTAATAATTTTATGATGTGTCTTAATGAAAATTTACCATGTTTTATCAACCAAGGAGCAGAAGTTTTGGAAATGTCAGATAGATCCGTGATCTTGTATGTAGTTAGTACTCAATTTAAATGAAATGATCAATGACATATATATGAATAACCCTTTTCTACTCGAATTTTTCGACTAACCGTGGCTTCAAAATCGACTCTTTCGACACGAGTTATTCTGATTATAAGGACTAGTATTGGCTTGTTACACTAAAGAATAACAATGAAAAGTAACTTAATAAAAATGTAATTTATCTCATGATAAGGGGTTTTGCTGGTCGTGGCCATCATTTTGTTTTCATCTGTTGGAGCTACTCTAGCCTTCACGGTAGAGTCACTTTAAAAGGAGGTGTTTTACATTTGCCTAAGATTTCAATTTTTTAATATGGCCAAAATACGACATGTCTCACATATATAGAATCAGTTGTAATATTATTACTATTAAAATACAAAATAACCTCTTTTTAGCACATCACATTACGAAGTTACACCCAGAATGTCAGTTTTGGTGTACCTTTTTCATAATTCATAACATAATTTAAGCATAATAAACCGCAACCCCTACTGCAGAAATTTGTTGCTATGGATTCAATATTTACTAAGGCGACAGTAGTTTACCGATATTCAAATCTCGTAAATCTATTAAAAAGAGACAAATCAAGATAGAACATAAAACTACATGAACTCAAAAAGGAGCACCACTGGCAGTGTCGACAGGGTAAGAATCTCCTGCTTTGCATGCATCACCCGCCATGTTAGTCTATACTTAGTTAAAAAGGCACAATCAGGAATAGGATACAATCGGTACAATTACAGATCAGACTATTGTTTTGGAATCTTAAGATCTAAGACCGGTAAAACATGTCGCTAGTGAGTTGAGACACCGACACAAGATTCACACATTTGTTATGATGATCGTACAACTTATCCAGTGTCGATTTCAGTCGTTCTTCCTCATAACTCTGTTGGGACATTTTTTGTGTAAGGAGCACACCCATGTTAACGAAGGCCGCTTACTGAGAACAAACACGAGTGGTACATATTAACTGAGATATTATAACGCAATAAGACTGAGCAGAGGGTATCTTTCTGCTGAGAAATGGGAAATGTAAATCATTATGTTTGTCATACATTCGAGTTGTTATTCGTCCAACCGTGACAATGTTGAAGAAAAGATCCATGCAGATATGAATAAAACCTTCTGATTTCGGTATAGTATAATTTATATCAAGTTCACATGATATACGAGATGTTAGCACGCATTAAAATGTAGGTTATAATTGAGTGACAGGATATTGTCGATACACCCGAAAGTGAAATTAAGGAACTTTGCAAAATGTTTTTTGTTTTTTTTTTTCTGTGAGAAGGTTCTGTGTGAATTCTGCTTTATATGAGTACAAAAACAAATCGGCCAGTAGTTTTGCACAATAAATACACATTGGAATATCGAACATTTTTGCACGATTTGGTAATTACAGAATATTTGGATCGCAAGTTGCAGCCAAGGTTTTCATTCAGCTTTCAGGTCCAAAAATAGCTTTAAATCATCGTGTTTGAAAATATCTACAATTTGTGCTGAATTTGGAGAAAAATCTGTAATGTTATGGAGATTTCTGTTTTACCTAGCACTTAGGCATTTGAAATAGATCCATTTTTTAAAAGTTGTGGCCTTTCTTATATTTTATGATAAAAATCTAAATTCAAAGCCATATTTTGTCAAAAGTGCCCAGTTACCCTAACTCTTTATAAATTTGATTAAATACATTTCAAACTGCATCCAAACAAAATATGGTTATATCGTTATTTCTTATCATCACAACTTCACTCAAAATATATGAAAAATCAAAGGAACCCGGTTTCAAATTATTCAATGTGTCTGTATCAAAAAAGTATTCGGACACATATTGCATCCGCCTTAATACTACTGTTGTATCAAATTTGTTTTTCTTCTCAATAAATAATTGCGTTCACACAACATACTACATTGACTACGACAACTTTGGTTATGATAGGATTGGTTATCGTAGATATAAGTACATAGATGTCCGTCCATATTCATGTTTTCACATAAACTGATTAGATCAGATATTACAAATAAAAGTACAAAACCAAGTACGTCCTTATTCCTGTTTTGACATAAACTAATTATGTCAGTTATGAGAGAAATAAGTACTTAAACGCCCTTTTATATATTTTTTTTTAGGGGATTCATATTTTCCCATATTCGAACTCGGCATGTCCTTATGTTAAAAAAAAAACAATGGATGGTCCATTGGCAATGTCATAGATTTTGAGAAGGTGTTATAATTATTTTGCTGTTTATACGGAAGTTAAAGAACTTCATTCCCCAACCTGTAACATTATTGATATCCGGTACCGAATATGAGAGAGAGACACTGCAGTTTAATTGACAGATGATGCATGCATACCAGCAGGCGGTTTTCTTTTGTCCGCACTTGTTAGGGGTCTATTTATCTTAGAGGTTATACTATTCTGATAGTTTGACTACCATATATAATATATTCATATCTAGAATCACCTTATATCAAATATCACTTAATTATAACACAACGTTCAAAATTAGAAATGTGGTATCTAACATTAATACTTATCTCTCAAAAGACAAATAATGCTAAGAAAAAGCGACAAACGCAATGGCAGGTCCAGAAAAAGGGCAGGAATATGTACAATTAGCTTGGTTAGATTAAGGCAACTATTGATGATCAAATCTCATTTATCGATTAAAAATACAAACCAAGGTAATAAACACAAACTAAGGGAATCACATGAAATTCAAAAAAGAATGAGACAGGGTGTGTCGACAGGGTATGCGTCTCTTTGCAAATCCGCACTCAGTCAAAATGTCATAACAGGGAATAGGAAAGAAATGATAAAATTACAAATTAGACGACTATTCAGGTATTTAAAATTTTAGAACTTCGATGAAAAAACATGTACCTAGTGTGTTGAGACATAAACATCTCGTATCGGTCAACCAATTTGTGATGGTGACCAAAAATATGTAGTGTCGATTTAACTTGTTCTTTCTCATAACTTTGTTGCAGCAGTTTTTGTGAAGGAGCAGACCCCTGTTAACGAAGTCTGCATACGGTGAGAACATGCCCGAGCGTAATGTTTTAGCTGATTTATGTAAACGCCGTATGATGCGGCTGAGAGTATGTTACTGCTGAGAAATAGGAAGTTGACGAATATAAAGTTATAATCATAACGTCTGTCAAATATTCTAATGTGAAGGCGCCCATCAGTGTCAATATCGAGAAAAAGATCAAGATATGGAGCAGACCTTTTATTTTCGATAGTTTCCCTAATCTCATGTTCACATTTCACTGGATTATATGAGATGCAAGCACTCACTTAATACTGGTTATTGAGTGACATCAATGTATATCTTGAAGTGAAATGAAAGAACTTTGCAAGATGTTTTTTTAGAAGTTGTATGAATTTTGCTTCATATGAGTACATAAAAATATCGCGCAGTAGGGGTGCACAATTAGTACCTATTGAAATACCGAGTGTCTGTTGAAAAATCAATCTACCAAACTCAACGAATTTGTTGTCAATCAAAAAGTCCAGCATTTTGATGATAGCATACCCAACTATATCAGTCCTATTCAGGACCGATAACTCTGTCGATAAATATTGTCGGGTATACAATGTTGTTGAAATCAGAGCAAATGTATTATATGTCTCTGTTGAAATGTATACAATAACAATTTTTTTTTACACAAGTTAAACTTTCAATATCGATTTATTGAATGCCTGGATTTTGCTTAAAATATTGAATTAAAAAAATAAATAATAAAATCATATGCAATAAAATCTCGTTTAATTTTCTATGAAATAAAAAAAAATCCATTTAAATTAAAATTTGAATCAGAATATTTCTTTAAAATAATTATGGAAACATAAATATTTGATTATCTTTTTAAGCAAAAATTATTTTTTTAAAGAAATTTTCATAATATTCATATTTTCTTAAAGTTTATTATGATACATACTTCTTCTGATTTGACACGGGGAAGAGAAAATATTTATTTGTACATTTATGAAAACTTTTGTATATCACAAAATTTAAACTCTGGTAATACATGTATACACAGGATGTTAATGTCACCTGGTTGCTTTTGGTTTGCACGTCTACCTGACAATATATTGTTATGTAACATTATAACCCAAGTCAGAGTTCACCTATTCGTCAAGGGACATGAGATTTTAAAGGTATAGAATATTTATCTATAATGATTGTTGGGCATTGGGTTTTTTTTTCTCTTGGGACGAAAACATTTTTTTGTTCTAAAAGGAATGTATAAATATATTTCTAAAGAAAGATAAATTATACAGAAAACTGGAAAAACACCTTAAAAAAAAGAGGCGAAAAATTTTATTATAAATTTTCTGGGAACAGTATATCCTGGATATCTGTCAAAATAAATGTTCCCGTGTCACACTTGAAATAATAATTTTTTTATCAAGAAATTTTGAAATCAATCATATCGAAATATCACCAAAGAAAATAACAGAAACATCAGAGATTCTGCATGAAAAATTTAATTTAATCAAGGAAAGTCTTACTATACAAATCCTTGATTTGATGCAACATTTCCATCATCCGCCATTTTGAAAAATCCCGAAAAATCCATTTTTTTAAATCGATGAATGACCGAATTTGCTCTAAAATTAAACTGTTTTAAGTAGAATATTTCGCAAGATATATGTTTTTATATTCTGAATCGATTTGCAAAGTGTTACTTTTATTTACCGAATTTGTGAATTTGAAGTACAAGTAGACATGGGGTCACTAGATTTTAACATTAAGTCAACGGAGAAATAACGAGAAAAAGTACGATTTTTACGAATCTCCAGAGACCTAATTTAATCAAAAATGAAACTGTCAGAACCAACATTATAAGATAGAATTATGTTCGAATACCAAGGATTGTTTTGCAAATGTTAAAAAACGGGTCAAGTTTATGAGAAAATTGAACTTTATTGAAGCACCTATGCAATTTAATGGGACAAAATAATTCAAAATGGCCGCTCATCATACGTCACTAAAGTCACGTGATGTCTTATTTAGTTGGATATGAATCCTCGGTGCATTTGTTTTTGGAATCAGCGCGGTTTTTCGTGACCTTTGAAACATTGAATCCTAATTTGCATTTATCAGCATTTTAATTGAGATTAAAGTCGTGAGTTTAGAGTTCCTTAGTACAAGGTACAATGTTTATAATATCTGATACATTTGTGTATTCAAACTCTGTAAATTTACTTAATATATAATAATAAAAAAGCTTTATTGCCACTGAACTTAATTTAAAACATGTATATATCAACAATTATGTTATAAAAGAAGAACAACAACACAAGTACTTAGTAAGTGTTAAATCTATACACGGTCTTTAACATAGAATCAGCCATATTTTTTGTCTTTTGTCAAAGGTAATATATATTCCGCATCCATGGTGTCTCGGTAGGTGCTCGCGCGCCTCTAGTGCAGGATATAATTAGTTCAATCAATTGCCATGTCAAACCCCAAAACTTTAAAACTGGTATGTGATGTTGCTTCGTCGATCATGCGACGTTTAGGAATAATAGCAAACGCTGATCAGCACGGAGTTAGAATAGCGATCAATGCAGATTGACATGTCTTCCTACCGACGGATACTTTATAAGCCAGCAGGTTTAAATTCGGACGACCTAGCGTGTTGCTGCAGTGCAAGGTATACACGTTTGATATTGATAACTTATAGATCATTTCATGACATTTTCCGTATCGGTCTTTGTATCATCCGATTTTCAACAAAGACATATTATTTATGGAACGGACGTCATATTATCAGACGTTTTTTAAAATAATAATTGAAAATTTGAGACACCGACACCTGATTCACAAATTTGTAATGATGATCGTACAACTTAATATCCAGTGTCGATTTCAGTCGTTCTTCCTCACAACTCTGTTGGGACATTTTTTGTGTAAGAAGCACACCCTTCTTAACGAAGGCCGCTTACTGAGAACAAACACGAGTGGTACGTATTAACTGAGATATTATAACGCAATAAGACTGAGCAGAGAGTATCTTTCTGCTGAGAAAAGGGAAATTTAAATCATCATGTTTGTCATACATTCAAGTTGTTATTCGTCCAACCGTGACAATGTTGAAGAAAAGATCCATGCAGATATGAATAAAACCTTCTGATTTCGGTATAGTATAATTTATATCAAGTTCACATGATACACGAGATGTTAGCACGCATTAAAATGTAGGTTATTGAGTGACAGGATATTGTCGATATACCCGAAAGTGAAATTAAGGAACTTTGCAAAATCTTTTTTGGGTTTTTTTTCTGCGAGAAGGTTCTGTGTGAATTCTGCTTTATATGAGTACAAAAACAAATCGGCCAGTAGTTTTGCACAATAAAAACACATTGGAATATCGAATATTTTTGCACGATTTGGTAATTACAGAATATTTTGGATCGCAAGTTGCAGCCAAGGTTTTCCTTCAGCTTTCAGGTCCAAAAATAGCTTTAAATCATCGTATTTGAAAATATCTACAATATGTGCTGAATTTGGAGAAAAATCTGTAATGTTATGGAGATTTCTGTTTTACCTAGCACTAAGGCTTTTGAAATAGATCCATTTTTTAAAAGTTGTGGCCTTTCTTATATTTTATGATAAAAATCTAAATTCAAAGCCATATTTTGTCAAAAGTGCCCAGTTACCCTAACTCTTTATAATTTGATTAAATACATTTCAAACAGCATCCAAACAAAATATGGTTATATCGTTATTTCTTATCATCACAACTTCACTCAAAATATATGAAAAATCAAAGGAACCCGGTTTCAAATTATTCAATGTTTCTGTATCAAAAAAGTATTCGGACACATATTGCTTCCGCCTTAATACTACTGTTGTATCAAATTTGTTTTTCTTCTCAATAAATAATTGCGTTCACACAATATACTACATTGACTACGACAACTTTGGTTATGATAGGATTGGTTATCGTAGATATAAGTACATAGATGTCCGTCCATATTCATGTTTTCACATAAACTGATTAGATCAGATATTACAAATAAAAGTACAAAATCAAGTACGTCCTTATTCCTGTTTTGACATAAACTAATTATGTCAGTTATGAGGGAAATAAGTACTTAAACGCCCTTTTATATATTTTTTTTTAGGGGATTCATATTTTCCCATATTCGAACTCGGCATGTCCTTGTGTTAAAAAAAAACAATGGATGGTCCATTGGCAATGTCATAGATTTTGAGAAGGTGTTATAATTATTTTGCTGTTTATACGGAAGTTAAAGAACTTCATTCCCCAACCTGTAACATTATTGATATCCGGTACCGAATATGAGAGAGAGACACTGCAGTTTAATTGACAGATGATGCATGCATACCAGCAGGCGGTTTTCTTTTGTCCGCACTTGTTAGCGGTCTATTTATCTTAGAGTTTATACTATTCTGATAGTTTGACTACCATATATAATATATTCATATCTAGAATCACCTTATATCAAATATCACTTAATTATAACACAACGTTCAAAATTAGAAATGTGGTATCTAACATCAATACTTATCTCTCAAAAGACAAATAATGCTAAGAAAAAGCGACAAACGCAATGGCAGGTCCAGAAAAGGGGCAGGAATATGTACAATTAGCTTGGTTAGATTAAGGCAACTGTTGATGATCAAATCTCATTTATCGATTAAAAATACAAACCAAGGTAATAAACACAAACTAAGGGAATCTAATGAAATCCAAAAAAGAATGAGACTAGGTATGTCGACAGGGTAGACGTCTCTTTGCAAATCCGCACTCAGTCAAAATGTCATAACAGGGAATAGGAAAGAAATGATAAAATTACAAATTAGACGACTATTCAGGTATTTCAAATTTTAGAACTTCGATGAGAAAACATGTACCTAGTGTGTTGAGACATAAACATCTCGTATCGGTCAACCAATTTGTGATGGTGACCAAAAATATGTAGTGTCGATTTAACTTATTCTTTCTCATAACTTTGTTGCAGCAGTTTTTGTGAAGGAGCAGACCCCTGTTAACGAAGTCTGCATACGGTGAGAACATGCCCGAGCGTAACATTTTAGCTGATTTATGTAAACGCCGTATGATGCGGCTGAGGGTATGTTACTGCTGAGAAATAGGAAGTTGACGAATATAAAGTTATAATCACGTTTGTCAAATATTCTAATGTGAAGGCGCCCATCAGTGTCAATATCGAGAAAAAGATCAAGATATGGAGCAGACCTTTTATTTTCGATAGTTTCCCTAATCTCATGTTCACATTTCACTGGATTATATGAGATGCAAGCACTCACTTAATATTGGTTATTGAGTGACATAAATTTATATCTTGAAGTGAAATGAAAGAACTTTGCAAGATGTTTTTTTAGAAGTTGTATGAATTTTGCTTCATATGAGTACATAAAAATATCGGGCAGTAGGGGTGCACAATTAGTACCTATTGAAATACCGAGTGTCTGTTGAAAAATCAATCTACCAAACTCAACGAATTTGTTGTCAATCAAAAAGTCCAGCATTTTGATGATAGGCATCCTCGGTGCATTTGTTTTTGGAATCAGCGCGGTTTTTCGTGACCTTTGAAACATTGAATCCTAATTTGCATTTATCAGCATTTTAATTGAGATTAAAGTCGTGAGTTTAGAGTTCTTTAGTACAAGGTACAATGTTTATAATATCTGATACATTTGTGTATTCAAACTCTGTAAATTTAATTAATATATAATAATAAAAAAGCTTTATTGCCACTGAAATTAATTTAAAACATGTATATATCAACTATTATGCTATATTAGAAGAACAACAACACAAGTACCTAGTAAGTGTTTAATTTATACACTGTCTTTGACATAGAATCAGCCGTCTTTTTTGTCTTTTATCAAAGGTAATATATATTCCGCATCCATGGTGTCTCGGTAGGTGCTCGCGCGCCTCTAGTGCAGGATATAATTAGTTCAATCAATTGCCAAGTCAAACCCCAAAACTTTAAAACTGGTATGTGATGTTGCTTCGTCGATCATGCGACGTTTAGGAATAATAGCAAACGCTGATCAGCACGGAGTTAGAATAGCGATCAAGGCAGATTGACATGTCTTCCTACCGACGCATACTTTATAAGCCAGCAGGTTTAAATTCGGACGACTTAGCGGGTTGCTGCAGTGCAAGGTATACACGTTTGATATTGATAACTTATAGATCATTTCATGACATTTTCCGTATCGGTCTTTGTATCATCCGATTTTCAACAAAGACATATTATTTATGGAACGGACGTCATATTATCAGACGTTTTTTTAAATAATAATTGAAAATTTGATTGCACGCTGCACTGATTATATAAGTTTTATAAATGTCGGTGTCAATTTAAATAAACTTAGTACGTCTCGCATTTTGTACAATTCTCTCAACCGTAACGTGGCTGATACGGAACTTGCACGTGATGAGTGTTCCTGTCGGTCTTATAGCTCGTAACTTGTATCCTATCTATACATCCCTGGAGTCGGTTTCACAAAAAAACTTACGACTAAGATTGATCGTAAGTCATGAACAATTCAGTATACTTACGATCAATCTTAGTCCTAAGTTTTTTTGTTGAAACCGACTCCTGGATTTTAATTGTTTGCGTTTGATTGTTCTTGAAGATCAATCCAGAAAAGCGCTTCGGACGCATGAAATGTATCGAGTCTTCTGTTCATTTACTAGCACCATGTCGATACCACTGCTGATGAACTGTTAGTCTCTTTCAATACCACTGCTGATGAAATGTTAGTCTCTTATGGTATCCTCACCTAAGTAGTCCATGAATCGGTACTTACATGATTTTGTTCTAACAAATACCCGTTGAAATATTAAGAAATTACTAGGAAACTAAGGTTCCAACTCCTCAGGCAAAGTTGACCTTAGATGAATTTGGCAGTTCACTTCATGACCGTTTTTGTCTTATAGCCCCAAACGATTCTACGTATTTGGGCATCCCATATTTGGGTCTCAATGTTCCTGATGAAACTAAAACGGAAACAAAAGGGCATCATAACAGCGTATTATTGTGACTAATCTAAGCCATGAACCTCGTCCGAATTAGTGTTTAGTTTAAAATCAACGTGTTTGTCCTTTTTTGAGTTAAATGTAATTTAGCCTTTTAACTTTCAATTTTTTTTATTTGAGCGTCATTGAAAGGTCTTTTGTAGACGAAACGTGCGTCTTTCGTCATCACAATCGATTTATAAGATTTGAACATCAGTAAAGTACGGTTGACTAAATTTATATCCCAATGTAACATGTCTCATCACTGGATATGACTCATTACTATAATTAAACAAGAATAAATTAGGGATTGGGTTATATGAACCCTAGGTAATGAGACTGGGCGCATAATAGATATTTGTTTACATCAGATCTAAAACTATTAAAATGATGGGTGAGAAGTTACCCATTAAATATCATTACATGTGAATAAGTTGAAGATCTCAACAACAAAGAAGAAACTGAAGGGGAATACACTTAAAGTTAAGTGTCAGATCCTTGATTTGATACTATTTTTACAATTGATACAATAATTGGTTACATATTTAGAATGGATGCTAATATAGTTTTGTACGTATTGTTTGTCTTTTCTTATTGTAGTACTATTCTAAAAGCGTGTCTATGACATTTCATTGTAATACTTCCTATAAAAATATTCTTTGATAATAAAAATTCCTATTTTGAGATATAGTTAAAATGAATCATTTTGGGAAAAGCCTACAATTGCCAGATAGTCATTGAGATGCTGATAATAGTCAATAGTAAGTCCTCATGAGTAGAAACGCTTAGCGAAATAGTAAGTATAGCTGTTGCTAATAGTCAACAATATGTTCATGTGAGGAAGTGGAGCAATTGTCTTTAAGGAATAATTTAATCAATTTGAAGTACAAAAATGTTCTATTTTTAGCAACAAGGTCATATTTGTTGTTAAATCAAACCACTGATGCAGTTCTTAAATTAAATTCAGGTAAAGTTTGCTATCATTTGGCTTAGTAGTTCCAAAGAGAAGATTATTTTAAAGTTTATGAAGATGGATGGACAAAGGACAACAGACGGATGATGGACAACAGACAATGACTACAGAAGCCAACCAATGTCAATAGCTCACAGGGCCTTAAAGGCCAGGGGAGCTAAAATAGATATCCTCTAACAATGCAAGGCTGACATATAGTGCCATAAACAAATCTTTAGATGTATACAATTTCCTTATCAGAAGAAATGTGCTAGAAAAGGTATCTGTAAGATATACAGATTTGTCATTCCTTAAGCAACTTTTGTGACTAGTGAAACAAAACTTCAAAAATGAATATGAATATGAAAAAGACATAAAAAAGCAGAATATTTTCAATTACTATGGATTCATTATTTGTTGGAAACCAATTTTCATGGAATTCGTTGGTAAATGTGAACCACAAATTTAATTAGGCTTGTATGCAGACCTTTGCACAACCACTAAATCAAATATCCAAGAAAATGCTATTTTTCCCTGTTCCACGAAAAATTTATACACATGAAAATTAATGATCCCACAGTAATAATTAATCCAATAAACAATTAGAAGACATTGTAATACACTAAGAAGATTTTATTTATCAACTAGATTTGATTTGTATGTGGTAAAGATTTAAGTCACTGTTAGGTAAACTAGCAGGAGCTTTGCTCATCAGGTCTTGTCCTTCTCCTGCCTTTGGAAAAGCTATAACATCTCTAATTGATGGTGTTCTACATATCACTGCTAACAATCTGTCTAACCCTGCAAAAAGTGAAGCTTTAAATGTCATTTTTATCATCATAACTTCATTATAATTGAAGCATTATTTGTGCTGTGAGGCAGCCAATCTGATTCAACAATCATATATGTAAATAATTACCGGTACACGTATATGTTTTACTTTCTTGTCTATTAACAAGGACTGGAAGGGATATACATGTGACTTGGTTAAAATGTCTTTTACTTTTGTCAATATTATTCAAGCAGGGTCATGTTTTTTTTTTAAATAGCATAGTTTATTTAGTTAAACTTTTGTTGATAGTTGTCTATTTGCCAATCTTACCATTATTACCATATCACTTTATCTTTATATTGTAAATGTCAATTATTCTTTTGGATAACTGAAATAAAATTGTCACCCATAGAGTCTGAATATTTTTAAGCTAGTCAGTCATTTCTTCAGATTAAGCTTTTAAACTTTTTTAAACTCACTGCAATGTACAAACTGTTGAAGGCAATAGAAACAGGCAATTGGGCTCAAGTCAAGTGGTTTAGTTCCAAATGAATTATATGAGTTTGGACAAAGCTTCTTTTAACTGACAACACAAGGATTGAAATGAAAAACATCAATTGTAAGAAGATGATGACATTTTCATCATTATTCCATTAAAAAAGACCAGAGAGTTCCTACATACTTTCAGCTCTCAAAATTCTGAGTTGAAAAGGTTTGTTTCTGAAACTGAAATTCGATATTGAAGAGAGAAACAAAACATTCCTTTCAGCTTTATTATCTTCGTGCAGAATTAATCACATCTTTTACAGTGAATATAGAGGAAGGATGTTATCAAACACTTCTAGACTTCTTGATATATCATTTCCAATTAAAGAATAATATTTTTCAAACTATAATGTATATAGGAACTACATATCAAAGTGAACTGGTATTTATTTACACTTAAGGCTGTTCTAATTTGCTTTTTCATGTAAACATGGTATTAGATTAAAATTTATGTTTTATACTTTCTGCAAGTAACTTTCCCTGTGTGACTCATCACTCACCTAAAGCAATGCCACCATGTGGAGGGCAACCATAGCTTAGCGCTTCAAGCAGATGTTCTAAATCATCAGTCTTTTCCTTTAGCAAAATAAAGGAAATAATTACATTCAATGACACTCTGTCACTATATATTGATCTTTCATCAGAATTCAACAATTTGAGGATTTTAGATTACATATATAGGGACACTTTTTTCGCAATACCTGTCCTATATCAATTTCTTATTTAGATATAAGGAGATGTGGTATGAGTGCCAATGAGACAACTCTCCATCCAAGTCACAATTTGTAAAAAGTAAACCATTATAGGTCAAAGTACGGCCTTCAACACAGAGCCTTGGTTCACACCGAACAGCAAGCTATAAAGGGCTCCCAAAATGACTAGTGTAAAACCATTCAAACAGGAAAACCAACGGTCTAATCTATATAAAAAACGAGAAACGAGAAACACTTATGAACCACATCAACAAACGACAACCACTGACTTAGGACAGGTGCAAACAAATGCAGCGGGTTTAAATATTCATGAGTGCATTGATATTACCTTGATGTTTATGTTGCTAAAATGTTAGCAGATATCCCTCTTATCTTGAGAAACCAAAGTAATCACAAAAACAGTTGATTGATTATTTGTGTTAAACACCTCCTGTGGAGTAAGACAGAGTATAGAGTATAGAGAGAAAATTGGCCTTTCATGTCAACTAAGATGGAAGTCAACCACACTTTGACACAAGTTCCAACTCACAACCACTGTGTTGACAGTCAAGTGATCACCTTAGACAAACTTAGATCACAGGCCATTGAGCCCTAAAAACTTAATGTTGACCAATGCACTTTAATTGATTAACTGATTGATTGGTGTTTACTTTCAGCACTTTTGTGCTATTTCGTGGCTGTCAGTTTGTATAGGTGGAGAAAGCCAGAGTGCCCAGAGAGAACAACAACCTTCTGTAGGAAAACTAACAATCCTAGTCAATAAAGATTGGAGTCGAGTGCACCTGCCACATGCTGATTCGAACTAGCAACCTCAGTGTTGACAGGCTAGTGATTAGTAGTTCAGTAGTTCAACTACTTAGACAAATTGGCCAACGTGGCCCCTCAATGCACTTAAAAAAAAAAGTAAACCCTGACAACAACATGTTTTCCCTAAAAATCATAATACTTTAAACAAAGAGTTTTGCTGGTTTCTGCTTCTGCTACCATATTAGCCCTATGTTTTACAATCTGTGCCATTTATTGCAGATGAGGCAAACACCATCACATGATTAGGTACTTAAGAGTCCATATGACCTATAACTTACATTTTGTTGATTGTAAAACTTAAAACTGTATATCTCTTAAAACTGTAACGTGAGGGTACCCAAATTGCACCTATTTTGACAGTTTTTTCACCTATGTTTTTTTATAATCCAGACAAAAGTTTCCATTCGGTGTTTATTTTGTAGACGTATCCTTATTTACTATATAGTTACACCAATTTAATTTTGAATCCATATTGAATCATAGAAAAATAGGTTTGAACCGACCTCCAAACGATCCATGATTCTGTATGAGGAGTACCCAAATTGCATCCATGCTTAAATTCACATCCTTAAAAATCGAATAACAGATGTTTTGTTTTATTTCTTCAAATATTTAGAACAATTTGACATAAGTCCATGCTTACTATTCATTTTTTAAGAAATGGATGCTTGTAACATATTTTATTTGCTCATTTTTAAACGATGACTTTTTGTTGAATAGGTGCAATTTGGGTACTCGGTGCAATTTGGGTACTGTGACATTAATAATCATTTGATATTAAAAATGTTATAAGGGTATAAATTACGCATTTGTAAGGAAGAAAAAAAAGAGGCTGTCAAAATTACACAAGTTTTTGCTGCATATATTAGTGTCTTATTAAAATCAAAAACGGGCCTTTAATGCTACTCTTATTGTGTAGGATTGCCGATTTTCCTTACTAACGGTCAGTGGTTCTCTCTAGACACTCCTGCTTCCTTCACCATTTTCAAGATGACACAGATATGTCTTGCCTGTCTGCATAAAATTCAGCAAAAATCAATCTGATGGAGAGCAACATTGCTAATTAATTGAAAGTCACTAGACCATGACTTAAGGGAAATAGATGTCCAACTGATATGTACTGATAGTAATGCAACTTTATAGAAATTTGCATTGATCTATCACAAGTAGTTGCTATCAAACTGACTTAAGCAGAAAACTTATCATTGAAAATTGCTGATTAATTCAGTCATTGGACCATGATCTAGGGGGCAGGACCTCGAAATAGTCATCAAACTAATATGTACTGATAGTAATGCAAATTCATACAAAATATCATTGATCAATCACAAGTTGTTCCTATCAAACTAACTTAAGCAGAAAATTTAACAATTGTTGAAGCTGACGTCACTGGAAAAGCAATACCAGTGTCTCGCCTTCTATGACTTTCGTTGCAGGCCAGACAAAAAACTGGCCACCATATTATACAGTAAATTAAGAAATTATTTCAAGGTTTTTATTAATGCGAATAATGCGACTGGCTAAGTATCACAATATTAAGAACTCATATTCTGATATCTGATACATATCAGCTTTTCCTTCTGTGGCATTAATTAATCAAGCGTTTTTTATTCAGTCTTCAAAAATCTCAATAATTAAAGCATGCAATAATTTCTGAATTTACAGTAGCCAAGAGTAATTCTGTAACTGTAATGGTGAAAATCCTAAATATCAATTAAACTTGACCTTCATTTTGTCATTAGATACAACATATCAATTGGAAGGAGATCCATTGTTAAGGACATGGTTGACTAATCACATAACATTTTGGTGTATGATTTTGAAAATATTACCAAGAATGCATTAGATTCTAAAACTCTGAATTTTTTTTTCTATTATTTAGGCTAAAATTCTGTCTCCATTACATAAAATTGAAGCATACCTTGAGAACCTCTGTCAGAACATATCTCTGTAAGTTCTCTTGATGTATACGTATAGATCCACCTCCTATCTCAAATCCATTTAACACCAAATCATAATGCTGACTTCGGACCTACAATCAACTGTATTCAATAATAAATTTGCATAATAGTATATTTAGATGTTGTTTACGGCAGGGAAGTTTTCTTAGTTTGATGTGTGCCAACGCATCTACAATCTCATGCCTGAATATTTCCAAAGATCATAACAAGAGGCTCTAATGAGCCTGTGTCACTCACCTGCCTCTTGAACAATGGCCACTAATTAGTGAAAATCATCATTATAGGGGAATAACTCTTTTAAGAGCTAATTGAAAATTTCGTTCATGTTGACCTATTTATAGATCTTTTCCTGCTAGTCATGTTTAAGTTTCTATTTATCTATTATAGCTTTCAAGATAATATTTAAAAATGCAAAAATTGGGAAAAATCCTCATTAAATGGCAGTTACTTCAATAAGGAATCGAATTACAGTTTTGGTCATGCTGACTTACTTGCAGATGTTGTCTTGCTTATCATTTTTGCTATTTAAAGTTTTTATCTATGATATATTATAGTTTTCAAGATAATATGCAAAAATGCAAAGAAAATGGGAAAAAATCGTCATTAAAGGGCAATAACTTTAATAAGGTGTATCCAGACGATCTTGTTCATGTTGACTTATTTTAAGATCTTGTCTTGCTGATCATTTTTGCTGTTTAATGTACTTGTCCCATATGCCATCATACAAGTTATTACCTGTACAAATACAATTGTACGAGTAATTACTTGTACAATTTTTATTGAGAAAAAGATAATAACTTGTACAAATCATTATTCTACCTTGACTATTTGAAGTTCACAACAAATCAGTACATTGACCTGGTAGATCAAATGAACCTACTCATGCTAAGCCTACAAAATCCAAACAGTCTGACAGTGGTGATAATGCTGGCACGGTAGTATGTCCTGGCCCATAGGGATAATGGTAGCCTTTTTAGAATTTTCACCACTTTCTAACACTGCCCAAAATTCTACATAACAGTTAACTGAGGTACTTTCATTATCATATTCAGAAATTAATTTGAATATGTATGATGACCGTTTACTTTTTTGCTATTTTAGAAACCTAAGGCCACTAGTGCTTTTAGGTCTTTTGTCATGCAGTGAATACAAAATTTCAAAATTTTTAAAAAATTCATTTTCACTTGTATGTAAAATTATTTCATATTTTTCTTCACCTGATTCATCCCTCAGTTTTGGAAAGTATGTTCAGTAGATACTGTATTTTTGTCCAATCACACTGTTCAGATATATTGACTTGAGTACACAAAAGAGCACCCTAAATTCCGGAATGTAAATACTACTGTGCCACCTTATTGACACCTTCTGAATTTATTTTTATTTATCTGGATAATATTTTTAAGTATGATTTTATGTCCGTAATGTTTTCCTTTTATTGTAGCATATATCTTTTTTTGTCGGTTTTTGTTCAATTCCGTTATTTCATCCAATCAGAGTAAAGATTTGTGACATCATGCATGCCGTTACCATAGTGAAGCGTCCTTTATAAATGGGTCACAAACCGAAATTATACTGACTGCGTCAGAAAAAAGAAAGAAAAACAAACACAATATAAATTTCAAAAATACTTACGCTGAATGATGTCTACTGAGCAAAAATAAACAAACAAATACAGAAGAAGTAAAAATAGTAAAAGAAAAAAATAACACAACACAATTAATGACTAAACTAAAATAACAAACCCAAAGAAAGGAGTTTTTGAATAAAACATTAAAAAAAAAGAAGGAAGAAACAAATATAACTCAAAGATAGTAAGTTGTACAAGTTATTATCCTTTTCTCAACAAAATTTGTACAAGTAATTACTTTTACAATTATATTTGTACAAGTAATAACTTGTATGATAGCATCGTACAAGTAATTACTCGTACAAAGTATTATACATCATTGATGATTGTGGCCAGGTTTGGTTAAATTTGGCCTGTAGTTTCAGAGGAGATGTTCTTAGTAAAAGTTAATTATGACAGACGCCAAGTGATGGGAAAACTCACATGACCCTTCCATGCGCTTACCCCCCACCCCCCCCCCCCCCCCCCTTCCCCCTTTTTCACTCTCCTTTTACAACCCTTGATGAAGGTTATTCTAGAAACACATGTTTTGTCATAAGAATCAATCTCATACCATTATTTTGTAAAACAGGTTGAAGGAGGCATTAGAGAAAAACTGAAACAGCACCAACACATAATTTGTGAAACTTTTAAAGCTTGGTATCTTGTCATTTTGTATCACTACCAATAAATAGATGTAACTCCTGATGGACTGTAATTGCTAGTAGGTATTACTATTTATGTAGCTAGTACTTTGTACTGACAGGTCAAAAGGACTTGAATTATTGTGTTTAGATGGGATTGGGCTATCATAATTTGACTGCAGAAAAACATACCAATTCTGGATGTGTTTTTACAAGTTCAGCATCATCTGGATGTGGTGCTGTGAAAGGATGATGGGCAGACTCTAACCCATCTATAAATAGAAAACACATAAGAATTATATCTGTTCTAATTTCTAGCAAGCATGCACTATATATAATTTTAAAACTTGATACAGCATACAAAACTATTTATAATATTTCAAAACATGTGATGACAAAATTTCAAGGAGATTTATAATCAAAATTTCATCTTCTGTGGAAAAAAAATGGGGGTACTACAAGAGTGATCAGGAAGAATCCAGAAAATGGGGTGTAATTGCCCAAAATGGTCCAATTACAGCAGAGTGTAGAGACAAAAAAAATGGACTATTTTAAGCAAAATAAGATTTTTTTGGGATCAAATGGAAGGATGGGTATGCCCTGAATCTGCCTGTGGTGATAACTTGATTGTTAATATTCAGTGCTATCTGTCCATCTGATCAAAACAATATAACTATCAGTTGATTGTTTAATTGATTACTGAATGGATGCTTTGTGTATAGTGGCAAATATTACAGTCGTTTTAGGACTGGATTGCACAAATGTCTATTAAAATCAAACATTATTTAAATTTGTTAATGTTGTATCATCAAGTCACTTTATTCGACTGACTGAAATGCTGAGCTTAACTGCTAGCTCAAAAGTCACCTCTTTATAGGAAGATGTACACTACCAGGACACATTACTGAATATTCAGAAATGTTTGCAGTGTTTTTACTATTGGGACAATTGAAAAAAAATAAATACTCAAATTTAAAATTTTGAGAGCATTATTTGTATGCAGCATTTCCTGATATCTAAGCACACATTTTCGTCCATTGTTCATCATTTACAATAACAAATGCCACAGAATAATGTAATTATAAATAACAGTATTCTTACTCTGAGTCAACCATTCTGTTCTCTCTCTTAAAATGTAATGTATATGCAAGAGATGAAGCCAATAACAATTTTAAAATTAAAAATTCCCCCAAATGACTTCCTTTGAATTGTAGTAAATTCATTTTGTACAATTACGTTTGATATACAGACTACAAAACTGTTTGAGAGTACATTAAAATGTCACCACTTGGGAGTTGTTGTCATTATATAACAAATTCAAGTTTTTTCATTCATAGTAAATTCTAGTGTGGTCTATACAAAAAGATGTCACTTGTTGTTAGCAATTTTTTCCAACTTAAGTGCCAGTCTTTGTAAGAATCAGGCAATTTAGAAAAATTTCAAAACATGGCTGAAAAAAACCCACCGACCAATCTATCCTATTTTGAAGTTACCCTCATCCTGAGTTAGAAATGGTAGGTCTTTTGTTTCTGCTGTTCTGGTAATTCGAGAAATCTCTAGATAACTTTTGGTTAGAATGATAGCAAACTACAGAGTTATCTCCCTTTAATTGTTAATTTCTAGTGCATTTCAACCAAATTATATCTTGTGTTACCAAAACAGGAAGAGGAAACGAATGTTATATTCGTGCACCATGAAACAATTTGAACATAAATTAATGTCAACTTGAGTGGGTTTTTGTTTGTCACGTTTTCACCTCTGCCTGATTCTTAGGCAGATTGGCACTTAAAATCAACTTTAATTAACAGTACACAACAACACATTACCTCCTTCTTCTTTTGGAAGAAATAATGGGAAATCTGTAACCCACAGAAAATCAAATTTATTTTCATCTATTATTTGTACACCTGAAATGGAATAAAATATATACATCATTAAAACAACTGACAAGTTATATGCCATTAATTTTTTTTTAAATTAGGAGTAAAAAGTCTTTTGCTTTTTTGTGTCTTTAAATGTTACAGTTATATCAATCTATACTCTCAAATCTCCTTTTATTTCATATTCATAAACTGATAACTATTTTTTTAGAAATTCATCACCTGTATTTTTAAAGCACTTTTTGAAAATAACATACTTTTCTATGGTATAACCTCAACTGTGTACTAAAGACAGACCACGGTTTAAACAACCAATCAAAGAAACAAGAAGAAATCAAAGAATTTTGCTGTTTACTGGCAGCCTTCATCTAAAACAAAGCAAAGTATCCAAAAATAAGTTAATCACCATCCCAGTTGCTATATTCTAGTATTCAATGGAGCAAATCTCTATATTTACATACAATGGCAGCAAAAATAAAATAATACTATTCCTTAGTACTGTGGATTCATTTTTATTCAAGAGATTCCAATTTTCTTGTATTTTTTGGGTATTAGAAATAATGAATTTAAATGTCCAGTAAAGTTCAATTTTTTCTATAGGTCTTTAAGGAGACTTTGTTAAACAACGAAATCAAATATCTTTGAATTTTTTTTTTTTCCTCATTCCACGAAAACTGGTATCCTTTAAAATAAATGAATCCAAAGTATTTTTTTTCAACAACTCACCTTTTGATTTTAAAGCATTGGCTACAGTTGTTCTTATTTTTCCAAGTGCTGTATGCTAAAATATAAAGTTTGAACCTCTTAGCTAAACCCAGGGGTACAAATTTGCATTAAATTATGAAAGGCTCAGGACCATTGGAATTTCAGGCCAAAGGCACTCTATAAGAAAATCAAATGACCTATATAAAGCATCAGTTGAAAGAGTGATAGGTCCTTGACTTTTTTAATTCAAAAATGAAAAGTTCCCTCCCAGAAAAGACAAATCCTAGTACTTAGCTATATATATAGACTCACACTAATTTGAACCCCTGAAAAAAAAAACGGCTCCATAATTCCTCTATCTTAAAGTAAGCAACTACTACATGTCTTTGTCTCCTTGCTTATTATAATCAAATACAAAATTTGTTTTAAAGGAAGCCAATAACTCCTTAAAATAGGGGAAATGAAAAACTAAAGCTGAAAAGACATAAGTAGACACCTGCTCAAATGTGGTATAGAATCATCCTTGGTACTAAATAATGACAAAACACTTCATTATTTTACTTCTTGCACTTGACATGACTAAGCAAGCTGAAAAGCTAAATGAATAGTATTCTACTTATAAAATAATGATTATTTATTACGATGTTTATCAGGTAAAAACAATTGCACTGTTTATTTAAATATGTAAAACTATGAGAGCTGTGTTGAAGACCCATTGGTGGCCTTCGGCTGTTATCTGCTCTTTGGTCGGGTTGTTGTCTCTTTGACATATTCCCCATTTCCATTCTCAATTTTATTTAAACTCATTTGAATAATTCCCTGGTCAAGTGAGGCTGTTAAAAATATAGGGGTCCCTAAGTTTGCAACCTGGGTTACTTATGTATTCATATATCAGGAATTGCTTGAATAAACATATTTGTTTTCGTGAATTAAAATCACATAAAATTGAGAATGGAAATCGGGAATATGTCAAAGAGACAACAACCTGACCAAACAGCAGATAAAAGCCTAAGGCCACCAATGGGTCTTCAAAGCAGCGAGAAAATCCCACAACCGGAGGTGGTCCTCAGCTAGCCCCTAAATAAAATTGTGTACTAGTTCAGTGAAAATGGACGTCACACTTAACTACAAAACATATAAATGAACTAAAATTAAAAAACATACAAGACTAACAAAAGGCCAGAGGCTCCTGACTTGGGACAGGCTCAAAAATGCGGCGGGGTTTAACAATTTACTTACTGGATTGTGCCCAGTGCCATGTGCTAAAACAACTATATCATTGGCTTCTACCTTCAGCTGAGACGTAACTTTATCTTTGGTGTCATCTTTCAGGTATTTTTGGAAAGGACATTTCCATGCATTTCCATCATTTACTTTTATACTAGTAACTTCCTGAAGTGATAAAAAAAATCTGTTAATGATTTTAGAAATATTTACTAGCTTATATGTATACTTTATAAATATAGATTAACTACTGTGGATTTATCTATATTTGTGGATACAAATGTTCCTGGATTCAGGGAAAATTGTATTTCACAGATATTTGATTTCATTGCTTTGCAGAAGTCTGCATACAAAGCATATAGAGAATTTGTACATCGTTGAACATATCAATTTGTGGTTAACATTACCCACTAATTCCACAAAAATTAGTATCCCACTCATAATGATGAATTCATAGTAAACATTGTCTCGAAATATAACGTGTACTTGTACAACCTCAAGGCTTAGAAGCAGGTAGAATGTGAGGCTTTGCCAAGTATTTCTATCCTGTTTATAGCTGAGTGAAAATATGTTAAAGGCAATTTGACTGTACAGTTGCAGTGTAAAATAAAATATTGTGTTGCAGGATGAAGTTTAATTTTGCTCATGTTTAATTGAAATTAATTTATCAACCTTTTTTTGGAGATACAATGAAAATTATATTTATATTTTCACAGGTACCAACTTTCCTTTTTTCAAACTTTTTTTAATTTGTTTTCATTTTTAAGGTTTTTTTTGCTATTGTTGTTGTTATTGCTTTTTTTTCCGGGGGATGGGGAGGGTGTTATCGTTTTCAATTTCATCGTTAATGATTTATTTCATTTTTATGGGGTAGGGGAAGATGTCCTCTGAGGCAACATGGAAGAATTTCAAGGTAATCAGATATTTAAACTAATCACGATCAGTAATAAGGAGGCAGAAGATACCAAGGAGACATTCAAAACTCAGTAAAGATTTCATAAAGCAAGATTAGCAAACCATAAAAAAGACAACTTGAACCTAACAATTAACAATATCAGAAGGGAGGTAATCTTCCACTGTCTCCAATGCATATAGATGTGAAAGTAGAATTGACTGTTGCAAATTTTTTGTTTAAATATAAATTTTAGGTAATTCTAAGCATGGACATATTTTTAAGGATCTGGAAGCCTTTAAATGAAGATATGGTTAAGGATAAAGATACACAACTACAGTTTATACACACCAGCTTATACATATGCCAGAATTCATGTTTTTGATCAAGTATGAATTTTGTCTACACATGAATGAAATCAGGCCCCTTCTTCCTCCACCCTCCCCCCCCCCCAAAAAAATCAAACTAGCAAAAAACAAGCATCACTTCATAAGCCTAAACAAGTATGCTATCTTTATTTTTAATTTCCGTGTAAGTAAATATTTATATGTGCAGCATCATTATAATGCCACTGTATAGAAATGACATTTTTGGAATGTTTTAAAATTCAAAAGTGAGATACACTACTACACTACATATGGCAAACACTATATAATATATAAACCACCTGATATAAATATTTTCCAACATTCATAAACCTTTATCAAATGTACCATTCGCACCATATGTAACCCTTAAAGAAGACATTATGGTGTTCTTGTCGTTAATAATCTACAATCTCACGTTCATAAATCACCTATTCCATTACATTTATGAAAAATATGTACTCACGCATTGGTCATGCATTGTTGGACTATTGATGATATCATTCATTTCTCTATTTGAAAAGTATTTCTGAAAATAAAATATTCACATAAAAAAATAATCAAAAATTAAAACACATCTCTCTTCATTTTTTTTTTATTCTTCATTTCCCCTTTTTGCTCTCTCTCTTTCTCTTAAAATAATTCTATGTGAATAAAACACTTGTGGTAAAATAAAATGTCAACTGAATTTTTGGTATCTTTCAAAAATATATTACAGTGACAGCTGCCATCTTTGATGAGAGATTATGTTATTTAAAGTAGTTCTACAGAACAAAACATGGAACTACATTTCACATTTTACGTTGACGAAAACCATTCACGGAGGATTTTGAGTGCTTTTTCTCTAATGTTTCATTTATTTATTTTAATTAACCAATTTTTATTTTATAAAGGTTTATAAACTTTTGGTCTAAGGAAATTCGATTAATCATCCTTAAAATAAAAAAATTGGAAAACATAACAATCAAAAATTTCAATATTAACCCCCTAATGTCATTGATGGTGATTATTTAAGTTATAACCTATAATAAATATTTGTAAATACCTACTGTTCCTTTTGGTATTCTAAGTCCAATTATCTCCCCTGTATCCTGCTTCAATGTGTTTTCAAAAGAATGTATACCACTGGATAAAAAACTTTCTGATAAATTTACAAGCTGAAAAAAAATATAAAAATTTTAGGTACAATGAAAATTTAAAATCGCATATGGGGCAAATGACACATAACAGTAAAACAAAGGTACAGATAAATCTCACTGGACAGTCTGCAATGATTAACACATATTCACATTACAGTAAACACAATTTATAGAGTTTTTATCTATCTTAATCAGGGCTTCCAAAAAATATTTGAGCCAGCCGGACATTATATGTCTTATCCCGATTTTAATCCCTTAAGACTTAGTAACAAAAGACAATTATGGTAATCAGTTGGCCATCATATAACTAATGATTGACATTAAAAAACGATATTAAACTTTACTTTGATATAAATTCGATGTTCTGACGTAAACTGTTAAATTGACGGTGCATCATTTGAAGTGTGCAACATCAGCGTACTAATATCTGCCTTAAACTCTTTATTTGTGCAAAATAACGTTGTCAAAAACTTTACTTTCGTTTTAAAAAAGCACATTTTCTTAATACCGGATGTTCACTTGACAATGGTAAAACATGGACCAGCATGATTGAGTTAAAGTAGCTCTTTCCACTGTATTTCTCCAAGAAAATACTCGAAATGAATGTTAGATAAAGGTATCAATGATAATTTTAGCATTTTTGAAGAATTAGGATACATAATTAAAGTAGTAGGCCCAGTAAGAGCCCTTTTTGGCCCCAAAATATAGCAGTTTTACAAAATTGTTAAAATGTACATTTTCAGCTATTTATTGGAAAGAAGAATACTTCTGTTACATAAATATGGGCTGTTTTTGACAATATAATGCACATGTATCGGGTGCTAGCATCATTAAGTCATGCTAAATTACTGAAATCTTCGAAATTTTTGCATTTTGGTTAATTTTTAGACGGTTTCCGTCTGAAATGGAAGTGGCCGCATTTGTGTTCATTCTTAACATTTAAATGTTATTTGTATTTGATGATAATACATAACATATATAAAGGTTGAGAATGAACACAGATGCGGCCACTTTCATTTTTGACAAAAACCATCTAAAAAGTGACATATTATGACATATTTGATAGATTTTTCATATTTATGCTTGAATTTGAGTGTCTTTAATGACTAAATCAGTTCAAATCTTTCCCATAAACAAATTGAATCGACTGAAGTAGACACTTAAGTGTTTAAAAAGTGTCCAAAATCTTTCATCAGATGAACCTGAATTTTGAGGCCAAAATCGGCCCTTACCGGACCTACTCCTTTCCCATGTACTAGTTCAAACAATGTGGTTCTGACGATTTTTCGTTTAAAACCTTTTTAAATTTTTCATCAAATCATATTTATAAATGTATTTCTGATAATTTTAATCTTTTTGACTAAATTAATTAGATGCAAACCGCTGAAATGTAAGAAAACAACTTTGAATAGACCGATCAATGTCCGGTACAAAATAGTTTACCTGTTGCCTGAACAGGTAAATTTGAGATGTCCGACAACTAATTAACCTTGATTAAAATGAGAAGGTATTAAAGTAGGGTTTGTTTTGATAGTACTTATTCATCATGTCAATTTTATGACCGGAAATGTGTTGCTGTTTAAGGCAAAAGGTCGGGTCAAAAAGATCGCATAAACTTCCAATTTTTTTAAAATTATGTTAAAATGACCTTCTCTTAAGAAAGCCTTGAAAACTAAAAGTAGATGTCCGTTTCATGCTTTTCCCAGACGGACAATGTCCGGTGAATTTATAAATGTCCGGAATATATGACTGTTTTGGAAGCCATGATCTTAATATAAATGTACACTGTATATTTTCACTCTTTTTTATTATATTTGCTTTTTTTAGTTTTATTATATTTAGCTGCCTAGTGTTTTCCCTAGACAAGTTTCACATGGTGGTGCCCCATGCATTAATTTTGACCTTTATATTCCCTATCACTGTCTTTATTTATTAAACCTGCCATCCTTAAAATTTCATGAACACCATCTTTTGAGTCAATCCCAATTTCCTTCAAAAAATGTTTAAGGTAAATACTGCAGTCAATCACCTATCAACCTTTAAATCACATACTAACTGTATACTTGCATCACTACAGAGGAATTCATTTTGTTCTTCTTGTTAAAACTTTCTCAAATATAAATCTCATTTTTTGTAAAAACTCATCCAAAACATCTCTCGATGGTTTTTGTCTGTTCTTGTTAAATGTTTGGTTTTTATACTCTCTTTGCTTTAGGATTATTAGGTTTTAAAATGTTTTGTAATTTAGCATAGGTAATTAATAAAATAATATTCAAGATACATGTTCATTTTTATCATGAAGACTGTGAAATTTCATCAAAATGTATATTGCTGACTATAAATCAAACCTTCATGTCGTATCTCGTATCAGGTTTGTCTGTTCCATAGTTTTCCATAGCCTCATTATAAGTCATCTGTGGAAATGGAAGAGTTAGCTCCCCTTCTGGCCAGCAATACTGTAGTAAATCTTCTATTAAGTCCTGTACTTCTCTTTGTGTTGTAAATGACATCTCTATATCTACCTATAACCATTAATTTCAAAATCAGTGCCGTTTTCTTTTTTCACTAATTAAAACAAAAAATATATTTTTCTATTTTTTTAGTATTGCATCATAAACATCTATTGAATATGTTGAATGCCTCCTTTCTTTAGACCTACAGATAACTAAGTTAAAAATTGACATGAAATATTGATCTGAATAAATGGTTTCCTGTACATTTGAAGTGTGAAAAGCTGCATTTTTAATGTAAGATCATTTGGGGAATCTTTTCTAATTATTCTATTACTTATCTTTATCTTTTAACACCCTTGTATCACTGTTTTTGGAGAATGTTAATCATGTTATAATAATGTTCTCGGAGTTTGTTCATAAAACTTTATAAAATTCTTCTCCTTCTACTTTGTTTCTGAAATTTTATAACAATTTTATGGCTAAAGATTTTGTAGTCTGATGGTGATCAAAATATATAGATTTCATTATGGAATGCATTTAAATCAAAGTATAAAAGTTAAAAACTTTTGGTAATTTATACTCCCTTCTCTTTGCTATGTCATCAGGAAAAAAAAATTAATGGCATGCAAAAGAAGAGTATCATTTACCTCCCCTGACTGTGCACTATAAACTTGTTAGATCCCCAAATCTTTAAAGAAAGTTCAAGATAACATTCATGAAGGATATTTACCATTATGTGTTTAAATTTTTTCGTCTCACAAGAATTTAGAGTTTGAAATACTGTATTGACACCTGTCCGTTGACCCTTTTGTTGACCTGGGAATACCAAAATGACAAGCAATTGAAATTGTATTATTTCACACTCAAGGCTCCATTCTTAAAATTTGTGGAAGTCTAGTTACCCTCATACCTGAGTAAATTCTGGTTGCCTGTCAGGTTTACTACTCTCATCCCTATAGCACTTAGCTATCTGGAAGTACCTGTCTATACCACCAACCATCAACAACTGTTTGAACTAGAATACAAAATTATACATAATTTATTAGAATTCATTGTCCATTATATACTATCATATAATAGTCTAAACAATATGTCAAGCTCTAAATCTTCCCAATGTCTGTATGCCTGTAATGCAGTGGTTGTCTTTTGTTGCTGTTTGTCCTATTTGTCGTTAATTTGATTTTTACATACATCAGGTTGTTAGTGTTCTTGAATGAATTGTTTTACATTTGTCTTTTGGGGCCTTTTAAAGCTTACTATGCGGTATGGGTTTTGCTCATTGTAGATGGCTGTAAGGTGACCCATAATTGTCAACTTCTACCTTATTTGGTCTCTGGTCTCATTGGCAATCATACCAAATCTTCTTATTTTTATATTAAGCATAATCATGTTTAGCCAGATTTCCTAAGGAAAATATCGGTTATTAATTTGGTGATGTATGGCAGGCAGCTGGGTGGCCAGGCCGGTAACCGGCTGTCATGCAATAATACGAAATCTTTTCAAATTTAGATATGTTGTTTCTTGTGACTAAATGAAGGTCAAATTCGATTTTCATGATTTTAGCTTTTATCGATGTTGAGTTGTAGACCTTTAAGTAGCAAAAAGTGAAAATTGATTTTGACCTTTCCATTTCTGAACCCTACAAAAATTCATTTATTTTTTAACTTGATCCTGTTTGGGGGTCCAGATTTGCAAATATCATTTTCATGCAGGAAAATCTGATTTGGATGTCAATCTGACAGCCTCTTGTTGCAATTTAATCACAAAGTTCACAATATGTTCATTTTAAAACTAAAATTCAAATTCAAATATTGGTCTAATTATTTCATGGATATACAATTCATCTCCTTAGTACCACAGAAAATCTTTAAATAATCTTTCTATTCCAATAAACTATTATTGAACTGAACAAATAGTCCTCGAAAACATACCTGTTGGGGACTTTGAGGCAATGTATAAAATTTTCCTTTCTGTCTGGTTGGAACAACAAACTCTTTAGCTCCCTGAAAAATCAAAACTCTGCTCTGACATTTTCAAACTCAATCTTTTCCATCAACTAAACATATCCACACTTTCTAAAGAAAGTCAGGAAATATATCTTTAGTAGCTAATTAAAATGTTTAATCTTATTATCAATAATAATGCAGTGTACTAAAATAGACAATAATGCCTGTACATTTAAGGAATAACAGTACTGTAGTTGAAGAGTTGCCACCGTCAATTGTCGATTTGACAGTCGCAAATGCAGTTTTACTGGCGACGCGTAGCGGAGATAGTAAAACGGAAATTTGCAACCGTCAAATCAAAATTGACGGTGGCAACTCTTCAACTGCAGTACTATTATTCCGATTCTAATGCATTACAAAAAGAAATAATACGTTAGAGCTTGAAAAAATGTATAAATTTGACATACAAAAAATTTCGCAAAACTTCATGAATGATTTTGGCGCAAAGACGTCATGACTGAGTGTGACGTCATACAAATGAAAACTTACAATCTGGAGGTTATTACGTTACCTCTACGATTCAAATTCGGATAAAATCACATTAAATCGGCGAATTCGAGGTAGGCTTTTTTTTTATTTTCGATAATTTTGTAGTAATCGAACAATTGTTGATCCAATCAATTCAAAATGGCGGATCCCTCCTTAGTTACGCCTGGTCAACTGTGGATTTGACGGTAACTTTTAGCCAATGAAAAGAAATTGTTACTTAAAAATTGCATTAGAATTTTTAATGAACCTGTGTGTTTTCATTAGTGTGCTCCTCAACCAGCTGCTCAACAGAGAGAGGGGAAGAAGATTTTATTCCAGGACAAACCCCCGGAACTTGGATCAAATACCGAGTGGAAAAAAGACACATGACAAGAATATTCCCTTAAAATGTTACATGTACTTTACAATTCAAAAAAATAAAAGAAGAATGTGTCTAAGGACAGGAATGCCTCCACTCAAGCTTTGCAATTTTGCAATCTTCCAAGTTATAAAAGGGGCATAACTCTAAAACGGTAAGTACATCACTGCCCAAATTTGAACTCTGTCCGCCAGTTTAGGTTCTTAGCATTGTGTATGAAAAAAATGGGACAGAAGGAAGGAAAGAAAGACAGATGAATGGACAGAAGGATGGTCAAAGGTAACACTTAATGTCCCCTTTGCCTACGGCGGGGGCATAAAAACTGGAACAAAACATTAATATTACTTAGAAAATAAATCATGCAAGCAATAGATTTGTTGTCACTTTCACATTGCCTGGGCCATGTTGTTTACAAAGGGAGAACATCATGTAATATTATAACAATAATGAACACTGTGTTCTTAAATAAGTGTCTACATACACCTGGTGTTCTTCTGAATAAGGTAGGTGTCTCCACATCAACAAAACCTGCAATAGAGATAACATATATTTATCGTCTTAAAAATACCCAAGTTGCAAGATAAAATTTCAGCCACTATACTACACATTCTATTTTCCAATGGAAGACCACATTTCCAACCCTTATATGCATGGTTGCCTCGCTTTGCAAGACCAAGCTATTGGATTCATTTTCACATATGATGAACCCCCCCCCCCCCCCCCTTTTCCCATTTTCTGCTCACCTATGAATGATAAGACTTGGAACTTGACTTCCAACTTACAACTTGAATATGAAAGATTTCTATGTATATCAACTTACTCTTCATGTCCTTCAGAAATTTTTGGTCTAATTTATACAATTGCCATGGCTGTTATTACTAATAATATGTAAATTTTGAACATTATATGCATGCAGGTTAATCAAGTTTATATCTAGTTTCTAACAGTTATATAGAGTACAATAAAAATAATTATAGTTAATATCAATTTAAAATATTGGGTACTGTACATTCAGAAATATTGTGATGTTTTATCAATGCCAAAAAAATGTGACAGTTTAATGTTTCCAATAATAAAAATTTGCATTCAGAACTTCAGTAGTAAAACTAGAGGCTCTCAAGAGCCTGTGTTGCTCACTTGTATCTACTGTGTTTTTGGAAATCATGTAAAATAAGGTTAAAATCATAATAAATAGTATTAGATACCCTAATAATGATTGAGGCCAAGTTTGGTTTAATTTGGCCCAGTAGTTAAATTAAAAGCAGGTCATCCCATTGTATATGTTGTAGTCTTACCATAGTTACTGAAGACCCCTTATCATTATTTAAATTAGTTTTCAAGTTGTGACCATTTGAAATTGTTTTTTTTACAATTTTCCCTTAGACTTCTACAGTAAACCCTTATGATCTATTTTTAGCCATGGCGGCCATGTTGGTTGGATGACAGGGTCATCAGATACATTTTTCAATCAAGATACCCTATTGAAAACTATGGCTAAGTTTAATTCTATTTGGCCCAGTAGATTAAGTGGAGAAGATTTTTGTAAAAGTTTACAAAAAATTCATGAAAAATTGACTATAAAGGGCAATAACTCCTTAAGGGGTCAATTGACAATTTTGGTCATATTGTCTTATTTGTAGATCGTACTTTGCTGAACATTATTGCTGTTTACAGTTTATCTCTATCTATAATAATATTTAAGGTAATAACCAAAAACTGCAAAATTTCCTTAAAATTACCAATTCAGGGGCAGCAACCCAACAACAGGTTGTCTGATTCATCTGAAAATTTCAGGGAAGATAGATACAAACCTGATGAATAATTTTTTTCCCCATGTCAGATTTCCTCTAAATGCTTTAGTTTCAGAGATATAAGCCAAAAACTGCATTTTACCCCTATGTTCTATTTTTAGCCATGTCGGCCATGTTGGTTGGCAGGCGGGGTCATCGGATACATTTTTTAAACTAAATACCCTAATGATGATTATGGCCAAGTTTGGTTAAATTTGTCTCAGTAGTTTCAGAGTAGAAGATTTTTGTAAAAGATTACAAAAGTTTACGAAATATAGTTACAAATTGACTTTAAAGGGCAATAACTCCTGAAAGGGTCAATTGACAATTTTGATCATGCTGACTTACTTGTAGAGCTTACTTTGCTGAACATTTTTGCTGTTTACAGTTTATCTCTATTATAATATTCAAGATAATAACCAAAAACTGCAAAATTTCCATAAAATTACCAATTCAGGGGCAGCAACCCAACAACGGGTTGTCTGATGCGTCTGAATATTTCAGGGCAGATAGATCTTGACCTGATGAACATTATTAACCCATATAAGATTTGCTCTAAATGCTTTAGTTTCAGAGATATAAGCCAAAAACTGCATTTTACCCCCATGTTCTATTTTTAGCCATGGCGGCCATCTTGGTTGATGGGCAGGGTCATCGGATACATTTTTTAAACTAGATACCCTAAGGATGATTTAGGCCAAGTTTGGTTTAATTTGGCAAAGTAGTTTCAGAGAAGAAGATTTTTGTAAAAGTTAACGTTGAGGACGACGGACTACGACAACGACAGACAACGGACGCCAAGTGATGAGAAAAGCTCACTTAGCCCTCTGGGCCAGGTGAGCTAAAAATGTACTTTTTCTTCATGATATTTATGCAATCGCATTAATTAGATTTTGCAATTTTGCCAGTCATCAAGGCCTAGGATTAGCAATAATAAATGCATGCCATAATTTCTGAATTTACAGAAAATCAGCATTTTTCTTATTAGTATTACAAATATACCATGGTCATTGCACAGAAATTCTCTCATTTTCATCACCATTGTAGATCTGGTTCTCAGATTTTTCTGCATAAATGTATTTCTTAAGTCTAAATATCTGTATTCCATTCTTGATGGTTCTTTGGACTAAAACAGTAATAGAAAATGTAACATGGCAAACGATAAGTATGGAACAGACACTGCTAACACTTCACCCCCAGATTTGGTACAGCTCGTGTTGTTCAATTTCTAGGTTAGTGTGGACAGTTGTCTTTCTGTCTTAATTCTGGTTCCCATGTTGATGTCTGTCTTTCCTCAACTGATTTTTATTGTATCTTTTTTATTTAATTTTTTTCTTAATCATGCCCTATTATTTGCTTTCATGTCACTTAAAACTTACCAAATGTACAAACTCTTATGCAATATATATATGAATTACCATAGAAATTGAAACTTTGTGTCTTTTGTCATTTTATTAGTTTTTGTGCCAAGTACCATCTGATAAATCAAGTTCTTTTCAACTGATTTATAGCTTGTTCTATCACAAGTTTGGGGGGAGAGGGTTGGGAACAGACACACATGTTCATCCTGCAAAATTCTTTATGAGCCTGTCTGTACTGTGTCTAAGGATTGTATTCCAGTGATTATTTTTGGTTGCTGTCGTTCCCAAATAATTTTTTTTAATTCATGCTATTATTTCTAAATTAGGCCATTGTTTCTCTTATAAATTGTTTCAGGTTTGTTATCCTGTAGCCATTAAAAGTTTACTGTACAGAATGGGTTTTGTGTTGTAAAGGGTGTACCGTACTGTACTTCCAGTTTTAAGTTCTTTTCCGTTCATCTTTGGTAGATTATTGCTTCATTGTCAATCATACCATGTCTCCTTCCTATACAAATGGTGGTAATATTGCTTCAAAATTATAACCGATTTATCAAATGATATTAAACTTTGTCACAATACCCCCTGCATATATATGCTTAAGCCAATTAAAAGATTTATGTTGTGGATTTTTTTAAAGGTACACATTTTTGTGGACTTAATAAAAATAGCATTTTCTTGGTTACATGTACTTAATTTTGTAGTTTTGACAAATTCTGCAAAAAAGCCTTTATAAAATGTGTTCTTCATTGTTGACATCATTTGTGGTTAACTCATACCCCTGATATCCACAAACATGAGTATCCCATCTGCACAAACATGAGGCCACACATAAAAATATTTTAGTTAGCCCAAACCCTACCCAAAGGTACAGACAGTGGGTAGGTAGGTAGGATTCTTTTTTTATGGCCTGAGTACCCCATATGCACAAACATGAGTACCCCATGTCCACAAATATGAGTACCCCATGTGCATAAACTTGAGTACCCCATGTGCACAAATAACAATGTATCAACAGTAATATAAAATAAAGGCCTAGTGTAAATTTTTGTAGACTTACTGGTTGTAGATGATCACCAAGACCAATAGGTATTCTGTCCTTACATTGGTTCAATAACTCAACCTCTCTTGACTCAATTTCTATCTCTCCTGTTTTCATATTCTGTAATAAAGTTAATATGATTGAAATAAAATTGAGAATGGAAATGGGGAATGTGTCAAAGAGACAACAACCCGACCATAGAGCAGACAACAAAAGCTACAATAGCTTGAGGAAAAGACCATTTTCCAATTTATTTCAGATTTCTCTCCAGAAAGATTTGAAGATGCAGAACTGTAAAATTCAACAAACCATCTTTAAATGTAATGCACATGTTTAATGATGTAAACTTGGAACATTTGTGGAAAGGCCACCAATTTCTTACTTTATGATCTAGCTATTTTATTCACACAAGGGCTGCATATTGCAACCCATGTTCTAGTATACTGATAGTAAGCTAAGTTAAGTCCTGCTTGCCTATTTCTGACTTAATAAAAATGTAATGAATGAATATTTAATATAGTTACATAATTACATGATCATTCAGTAAATCATGACCTACATGTAAATACCTAAAATAGTCCTTGTTATGCCTAGAGGTACATAGGGCAAGGACTAAATTAATACTTTATAAAAAAGAATAAAAAAACAGAAAAACTGCTTCTTAAACATTTTTTTCTTCAAATTAATGTGTGCTTTATTTATTATTATCAACAGAAATGACTTTATGAAGTACAAGGGAACTTCAGTCATTATAAACCTGATATAAATGACTTTAATATGTACCATATTTTCCTGTCCTTCTGGTCTAGGTATGACAATGCCTTTCACTTCCATTACACTTTCTAGGGCAAGATTATCTGTATCAAGCTCTGAGGCTGTCTGAAAATTAGAGAAAAAGTAAAAAATAAAGTATTAATATCTACACTTGACTTACAAGTTAATCAATAATAATACACTCAGAATCTCATCACCAAAGTAAGTAGTTCAATTCAAGTTTCATCAAGGATTATTTTAAAACTTGTGGGGAATTGAAATCAATATAGCCAAGCCATGTGTCATTTGTAAGCAATTTAATTGTGGTGACTTTTTCTTATATTTACCCGAGTTTATCTATGCAGTATCTGTTTTCATAACCTGAAGAAATTTCAATTAATTATAAATTTATAAGCTAAAAATATTTGAATGATTTCTGTTATAACTCACTTGCCACTTCTTCTGTCCATTTACATAATAGCTACCAATCATACATGTAGATTGAATTCCACTTTGTTAAAAAAAAAATGGACAATGTGGCCATGGGACACAGATGATGCACCCACTTCCATATAACGTTATAAAGGGGGGATAACTCAAGAAAGGTAAAAGTGACGCAACCCAAATTCAAATTTGATCTGTGTTTTGTGGTAATAAGCATTGTGAATAAGTTTTATAACATTTGGTGGAGGCAAACTGAAGTTCGAGATTAGAAACTAATTTTTGGACGTACGGACAAGGGTAACACTTAATGCCGAGGTGGGACATAAAAACATTTGTTTTCTAACAATTTTTAGTTTCTCTATTTAGCATGTTAAGACTCTTTTTTGAACAAAAATTTACCTTTTCAGACAAGACAACCTGAACAATACCAGACCAATCTCTCAAAATTAAGAAGTGTCCATGGAATCTATGATACTGAATCCAACCACATAATGTCACCTCCTGGCCTACATTCTCTTTAGTCAATTCTCCACAGAGATGGCTTCTTCTGGTGTAGCTAGTTGCACTACTAACTGCATTAACTTCTGTAACAAATTTTGTGTAAATGAAATAAAGTTGCATGATGAGCATATATATGTTGCATTTACATGTATCTTTATTTCAATGTTCATTCATTACTTTTTGTTAACTTCAAAACTGATAAGGCAGCTGGTATTAATCACCACATTTTTCAACTTAAAGGATGGAATCTTGAAAAGTGAAACTATTATAAGAAATTCAAACTAATCGATAGGTAAGAAATTTAACCAAGTTGGTGTAAAAGTATTAAAACAATAAACAGCTGCACCATGAGCGCATGATACGCCCGTCGCTTTTTCAAAAAATAAAGTTCAATAACTTCTCAATGTCAAATCAGAAATTTATGAAAAACTAAAGGGAGGTTATCTTAATAGATATAAACCAGTCACCAAAGTTTCATGAAAACTGATCAAAGGCTCAAAGCACTTTAAAGATATTGTCCGAAAACTGGAAAATCACCCCTTTTTATGAATAAAATCCCATAACTCAAAACATAAAATCTAAAATTTATAAAAATCAAAAGGGAGCTTACGACAATAGATATAAACAATTCACCAAAGTTTCATGAAAACTTCGGAAAGCATTTTTGAGTTATTGTCCAAAAACTTGAAAATCACCCCCTTTTTTAATGAATAAAACCCCATAACTCGGAAACGTAAAATCTAAAATTTACAAAAATCGAAAGGGAGCTCATGTCAATAGATATAAACAATTGACCAAAATTTCTTGCAAATTGGTGAAAGTGTTATAGAGTTATTGTCAGAAAACTGGAAAATCACCCTTTATTAATGAATAAAACCCCATAACTCGGAAATGTAAAATCTAAAATTTATAAAAAACGAAAGGGAGCTCACATCAATAGATATAAACAATTCACCAAAGTTTCATGCAAATTGGTTAAAGCGTTTTTGAGTTATTGTCCGACATGTTGATGACGGACGGACAGATGGGCGGACCGACCGACGGACAACAGTATTCCATAATACGTCCCGTAAAGGGGCGTATTAAAAAATGAATGTTACATCTTTGTTGAACAATATGAAAATATACAGTCAGAACAATTAAGTTAAAATATGTTCAGGCTTCTAAGTCAAAATAAATTTAATGTAAGAGTTACCTCTCTCTTTCGTTAGCCTCAATTTGAAACGAAACAATTTCACTGCAGTCAAACCTATTTGATGCTAACTTTAAATAAGTGGAAATATACAACATTGTATGTAATGATGATGTATCATTAAAGATTGGTTAAGCCTTTTATATTTTATTTGTTTTAAATAGTTTAGTTCTCTATCCTGTTATAAATTGTCAGTGTCTATACTAAATCTATTGAGCAGCTTTAGTTTTGTACATGTATGTTTTCATCTGTAAGGATTAACAAGGGGTTACACTTATGTCCCGACGAATGTCCTGACTTAAAGAAAAATGCTAAATTTTCTTTTTTATTTATTGAAGACAGACTTCAAATTTGTAACAAATCAAGATTATACTGCAGTTAGAACACTTCTTGTTGTCTTTATCTACCAAATATTGTTACAAAGTGATATTTCGTGCAGTGTCAATTTCATGTCGAGTCACTTTTCTTCACAATTTGAGGTTCGTTTAGGGATGGAAATGAGTTTTATATTTTGTATAAACATTTTCATAACTATAATTGTAGCCATTTTTAGCTGCAGTATAAAAACAATATTAGGTCAATGTCAGAAAAATATCAACTATTTAGTATTCGGCACATAACAGTCTCATACAAAAAATTGATATCTTTCTGACATTGACCTAACATTGTATATTTATTAAATTAATATTAGAAAAGCATTAATAAAATCTATTTATAAGGGTAAGAAACCATGGCCTGACCAATTTTGGGTTACAAAAATAAAAATTGACCAAACCAACGTTTGGTTACGCTTATGTCATGACCAACAGAAAAATATTAATAACTTTTCTATTTTTTTATCTACTGACTTCAAATTTGGATTAAATCATTTTTTAAGTGAATACAAAAAAGAAAAAATAATTCTAAGGGAAAAACATCGACTTTGCCATGAATAAAGTCCAAAGGATGGAAAATGCGTATAACTTATTATTAATTCTCAACTAAAATTTGGAGCAAATCAAAATTTAATCATATTTAAATATTAATAAGGGAAAAAATGAAAATTTAATTTTTAAGGGTAAAAAATGCCAACTTTGCCCTGACCAATGGAAAATGCAAAAAAAAAACTTTTATATTTCTGAAAGAATAATGAGGAACTTTTTTTTTTTTCAAGTTTTAACATACCTAGATTTAATTATATAATATCTTATACATATTATAATTAGAACATGATGAATCATGAAATATATTTTTAAGGATCAACATTAGTGACCTTACCAACATTAACTTTTCCCTGACAGGTGTATGACACCAAAACAAGGGGGGAAGACATTGAGACTTTCAGAGGCTTGAGAGGTTAGATATGGAATACACCTCATATTGCTGTCAGTGGATCAGAAGAATATTTGCCGACTCCCTATGAAAAAGAATAAAGTTACAACAGATACACCATGAGTTTAAGTTCTAAAAACAAACATATGTTGGAAAATAATTCATGATTACAGGTTTACAGAATGCTGCTGCAGGCTTAAAAGTTACTGGTTTGAGGTGTGGTAGTTGGTAAATATTTTCCTAAATAAAGTTAATAGGGTTTCATTTGGGATTTTGTGGTTGACCAAATCAGAAAATTGCTCAGCACTCAGAATACCAAAATGGAAAACTCCTGTGCGAGTAATAGGTGGAGTCATACCCATGTTCTGAGAACAGTGCACAGGTAGGTAAGTAAATTAAAAATAAGTGAATAATTTATTTCAAGAGGGTAGCACAGATAGCAATTCTCTGGGCACTTGATCAGCTCAAACAATAATTCTAGAATAAATAATACACATTGTACAAATCTACACTATGAGGACCAGTTTTAATTTGTACCATGAGTTACCAGTTACCGTCACCAGGTAATGGGGTTTAAGCTAGGATTCTGAGGGCTTTAGTCACTTTTGCGTTATACGAGACCGACCTTTTTTGGGTAACAGCATAAGTCTATAGCAGTTGTTACATGGGCTTGCAAAAAACATGTTTGATGTGATCTTTCATTTTCTTTTTCAGCATTTCAGTGGTATACAAATAAATTAAACAATAAAGATTAAATAAAACAAACTGTTATGTTAATAAAGATGCATATCACATTTAAAAAGTAGTTTTTTGGTATCTAGAATACTAAAATAGCTACTATTTTTAACATAAAATAGCTACTATTTGCCTGAAAATAGAGCTGCTAGCATCTTTGATCTGAGAAAAGTCCCTATAAAATAGTCACCTGAGAGATATAAATTGGAAGAGTTAAGTTTCCTGTCCTTAGCCATGTCAGCTGAGGGTCTGGGTGTGGTTTACGGAATAAAGATAATGGGTTAAAATCCAAAGAATACAAACAAAAAGAACCCAAAAAATAAAGAATTATTATTAAAGATGAAGAAATATGGTGTAAAAAAAAAAGAATTCAAAATGAAGACCCCCTCCAAAGACCTTCTTATCTATGCACCAGGACTGAAAAGGCCTACATTTGTTTTAAACCTTAATAGTAGAAGGATGGAGACAGATCTTGAGTTGGTCTATCAGTATTGAGAAAAGGATAAATTTGAGTTATCTTTCTTGTTACAGAGGTGCTCCTACTGGCAGAGGCTTATATACAGTAGAAATGAATACAAATGGCGTCAATTTTAAATCAGAACTGGACAAAAACACGTCTGATTTTTGAAATTATAATGTATAATTTCAAGATAATCAATGTTTCCTAATGAAATCATTACAGTTTTCGTCCTTCAGTTAGTTACGTTTGTATCATGAAACTACGGTAAACATTGCAAATAGTGATTGAATGATAAATTGATTAAATCGTAAATGTCGACTGACCGATACTATTTACAAATTAATTAATTTTGAGGATCATTATTTCCTATAGGATAGACAGAATACCTGTAACAACAAATTATGACAACTGTTGTGACAGTTGATAAGCTTTTGGTCGTAAACTTGTCATAAATATGTCACCAGGTGTAACTGTAGATTTCTTCGAAAGATTTTTTTTTTTTTTTAATTTTACAAATTTTAGTGACGATATTGATCAGAAAAACTTTCTTTGTTTAGAAAATCGTTTCATAAATGACGAAAATGACGAGCCCTGACAAAATCACTGAGGTAATCACTGGTAATGCATTGTTGCAATTACTGAAGTGTTGCTGAAATACAATGTAGGGCATACTGCTATTATCTGCAGACAAATACTTTTATTTCATTTTTAAAAACTCAACTTAGTTTAATCTAACATGTCTAACTACATGTAACAAAACTTTTAAAAAGGAAATGCTGAGTTTTCCCTTTTTTCCCACACATCATTGGAAGATACATGTATGCTTGCTGGGACATATGATGTCATCATTTTATAATCCTCTCAGGAAACTTACGGTTTTCAGATATATAGTAATATCAAACATTTCAAAGCATGCTTAGAATTCAGAACCCAAATTTCTTTCAAAATAAATGTGGACACAGATGATGCCCCCGCTTGCATATCATAAAGTTATAAAGGGACATACCTGATGAACGGTAAAAGTGATGCTACCCAAAAATTTTGTGGTAATAAGCATTGTGTGTAAGTCTCATAACATTTGGTTGAGGCTAACTTAAGTAGAGAACAGAAACTAAAAATTCAGCAATTTTTCTATTTGTAAACACGCATAAATCTAGAACGGTTGTGTATAAGTTTTATAACATTTGGTTGAGACAAACTAAAGTTAGAGAACTGAAACCAAAAATTCAGCAATTTTTATGTTTATAAAGGGACATAACTCAAGAATGGTAAAAGTGTCGCCACCAAATTTCGTACTTAATCTGTATTATGTAGTAATAAGCATTGTGTATAAGTTTCATAACATTTGGTTGAGGCAAACTAAAGTTAGAAAATGGAAACAAAAAATTTGTACTTGATCTTAGTTTTGTGGTAATGAATATTGTGAATAAGTTTCATAACATTTTGTTGAGGCAAACTTAAGTAAGAGACCGGAAACTAAAAGTTTTACAATTTTTCCATTTATAAAGGGGCATAACTCTAGAAGGGTTAAAGTGACGCCACCAAAATTCAAACTTGATCTGTGTTTTGTGGTAATAAGCATTGTGTATAAATTTTATAACATTTGGTTGAGACAAACTAATTATGGGACGTACGGACGGATGTACGTACATGTACGTACGTACAGACGGACAAGGGTAAAACTTAATGCCCCCACCGCTACAGCGGAGGCATAAAAATTAAAAACAGATTAATAAATTTGCAAATGAAATTCTATGTTCCTCTTCAATGCAGTATAACTTATTGATTTTACGTTACATTAATTAATAGGCACTGGCTACGATTACCTTGAAATGTCACAATAATAAAAAAGTTATTGTTAAATTGGACACTAATTGCCTGAATGCTAGGTTGGATTAGGAACCGATTAATTACGAAAACATAACAATAATAATTGTGTCTACGGTTACATTGTGTTATTGTTACATTAATGCACTTCAATGTATGTTGAGATTAGTAATATGTATTAAAATACATCTTATTATCTTTCAGACCTAATTAAATCCTTGATCAGTATATATTGAACCAAAAATTAAAATTACTTGGGACTGATATGTGGGCATGACCTCAATTGCAAGTTTAGTGTAAATATAGCAATTATTTTCGACTGTTTTTGCAAATTATCAATTTGATTCCTGCACTATTTATGACATTACTGTATATGGTATCTTCGATGAAGTATAATAAGAAGTTTATTCTTTTTGTTGTTTATTTGTGAAGACTGTATTGCAGCTTAGTCATTTGGGTAGCTGTCTTATTCGTGTGTATTCTTTTTCCTCATGCATGAAAATTGATTTCATAGATTTCATCATTCATGTAATCATGGTAATAGTTTTAATGTAATGCATAGTTCTATTCCGTTAGTATTCTAGTATTAACTCAATAAAACACATGTAGCATATTTATTATATTTATTTTATTTATTATAATTATATTCAACAGTTTATAGATAGGGTAACAGCACTAGATTTGCATAAAAGGTGAACACAAGATAGTAAATATTTCAATATTTTAAATACTGTAAATATAACATATAAAAATATTCAAAAGTGTTGACCTTTATATATGTTTCTGGGCTTTTACTCATTATGGCTTGCACACGCTTTTATGCTATGGCTTGTAATGTTAAAACAATAAAATATAGTTTTCAGGTGTTGTGTTCTCTTTTAAAAGAGATGTAAGGATCAAACGATAACACAAGTTGTTAACACAAGCTGTACACTATTGATCTCCATTGAGAAATTATCAAATTTCATTATAACTTACATGAAATACTGATTAATGCGGCATAACTACAATTAATTATGATTTAATTAAATGGTGTTTATTCAAACATCATCTTAATTTACAATCAATTATGATTTGATTGAATGATGTTTATTCAAACACCATTATTTAGGATTTAATTAAATGATGATTATAATGATTATTCAAACACCTTCAAATTTTGTATTGCATATTTTATTTAGGATTTTAATATTACTGTAACAATTCTTTTATTTCTCTTAGTATATACAGAGACATATTGTATTATGTGTCTCTGATATATATAGAGAAAAAAATGAGATGCCGAATTGTCTTGGTCCCGAAATGTCCTGATCCTGAAATGTCCAAAACGGATACCGAAATGTCTTCGGACCTGGGTGCCGATATGTCTGGGTGCCGAAATGTCTTGTTACCTTTATTTACGATATGGATGATATGGATATGGACGAACAACAAAAGCCCTTCATTTCAGGTAAGTTTGTAAGTAGGTTTTAAGATTTTGTGACTTCTTTCTCTCAAATTCACTTTGGGGAAATGTCCAGCAGAAAGAAATCACTTTCTGGACCTGTACTGTTGTCTAAAGAGCCGAGTGCTAAGCGAAAACGATACGTGTGTACGTACCAAAAAAGTTGGGAGTTCATGTTAAAATGAATCAAAAGAAAGTGACCGAGGGCTGATCAATGCATTGTGCACCCTATGTTACTCTCATATTTATATTGGATCATCTGCAAACATAATCAATCATTTGCAATCATAAAAACATGTGTGAGAGGATGTAACTATTTGATAAAGCATTCAATGGTATTCAAATTATAAAATATTTTTCTTTTTCAGTTTCAAATCTAGCCAACAGACTTCCACAGGCCATATGGGAAGGGAATATCACAGAACTGTTGGATCAGTTCTCAGAGTACGAGCTGTCTTCTGATGAACTACCCAGTTTTGACCAGACAATAGCAACATATATAATTTGTGGGGAGCAATGGCAGACATAGATGACATTTTTTTATGGCAAAAAAAAAACATCATGACATTCTTTCAAAGCTTGCTATTTAAACGTTAAAGCTATTTTGGTTTTGCCAAATAACAATTCTGACTGTGAGAGAGCATTTTCAATTGTAAAGAAATCTACACTGAATTATGATCAGAACTCAATGATATATTGTGTGCCTTGTTATCATGTAAATGTAACCAAACTGGCAGTTATTTTGAATATTTGCCTAGTAGTGTTGTTTTGAAAGCAGCAAAAATAGGCCACTGTTGAATGCAATAAACGTACGGTTTACAGTAGAATACTGTTTTTTTTTTAATATTAACAAATTTGTGTAATGTTCATTTTAAAAAGTCCGCATCTACATCACACGTTTTCACATGCTTTTTGACATGTCATGTCATGACATGATTTTTCATTGTCAGAGGTTGGCAAGTATGATTATTGTTACATTCATAATTTATCAGTTGCTAACCCAACCTCACATTCCGGCAATTAGTGTCCAGTGTAACAATAACTTTTTTATTATTCTTACATTTCAACGTAATGCCAAATTAATAATCAGTTCAGATTTAGCAAAAGCAAGAAAGGCTTTTCAGGGGGAGATTATCTTCTTGAATGATAAATACTGAAGTATGGTGTTTATATAGAAACGTGTCGTTAGTTACAATGTACACTTCTGTCTCCTTCATTTATATCATTTACTAACGGTCATTCAAGGCTGAACTGGCTGTCGACGAAGGTCTCTTTGATTTCGCTCTTGGCTTAATCGACCGGACAAGGAATAATTGAGACGGGTCTTTAAATAATTTCGAACTGATCAATCTCCTGCTAAATCTTAATAAAGAAACTGACAAAGACTTCGAAAACATTCTTCCTCCACAATCGAAACGATGGGATTCGTGGGAGAGGGGAGCGGAACTAGTAAGTTGTATATATTCTGTTTATACGTATGCGGAAGTTTATTCATATTAGGAACACCACATACTGTTACACTATGTCCGTTTTGAAAATTCCACAGAAAAATATTGTGTATTGAGGTAGACTTCTTCTTATGATATCAAGTTATCCATCAGATGATTACTAACTACTGCGCATGCGTAGAATAATTATAAATCAAGAAATATTTTTTTCATGTCATGCTCTATGCTCATTTTAAAATGGATAGGCATTATATTTGTTAATATCTTTATACCGACCGTGAGCGAGGTGTAAAATGTTGACAAATATAATGCCTACTCATGTAAAAATGAGCATAGCGCATGGCATGATAGAATTATTTCGATTCTTATAGAAAAATTTAGAACTTTTGTACTTCGAAGCGGGCCTATAATACACGTTCGAAAGGCAGCCATCAGGGGCGTAGCTAGGTATCCAATAAACTGTAACCTCCGAAAACGATAAACTGGCTTACGAAAGCACAAATATAAGGTTCATGAATTTATTGTATATTCATATATATATATAAACAAGTCTAAATTGGAAACAACGTTCAAACCTATGCTTGCGTTGGATAAAAACCGCAATTTTTATACGTGTGCATGCAAAAAAAAAATTCTTGGTAGAGGGGTCCAAATACAGCACATAAACAACATTTTCCAAAAGACCAAAAAATTGAAAAAGTATATTTTAACAAAATGCATTTGACTAGCAGGTCGAACAACGGATTTTCTTAAACCCTGCTGACTGCCATGGCGATTGCCAAATAAACGGATCATCAGATGTAACAAAATTGATCTTAATTATTAATTTAATACCAAACAGAAAACAATAAACATGCGGAAAAGATGGTATACCGCAAACATGAGGTGCAAAAATTGGTACACCATATCCGGATTTCGACAATTAATGTCTCTTCAGTGATGTTAGGAATCGAAACGGTATTTGGATGGCCATATAATTTACCTCAATTTAGGATTGACTCTTGAATTTTGGAAGAGTCGAAATAGGATGAACGGATTATATAAACCCGAAGGCAAATACAATACAAGCCCAAACGAAAAAATATAAACAAGTCTAAATTCATATATATAGTTCGAATCCCGGCCAATATTTGTGGAAAAAAAAATAGAAAAACACAAAACATCATAAGTCTATTGAAATGCAGATCATAAACTCAATGAACTTTAACTTTGAATAAAGATTGCTTATCCAAATATCAATTAAATGCATCAGAAACATTTAGTCATACATAGATATATAAAAGCTTCAAGAACATGATTATCTCCCTTTCTGAAATTACAATTCTTAACTTTTCTCAGTCAAAGTATGAAATTAGAGAAAGTCTTCAAAGTAATCAACATTTGTTCATGGACAATCAATATTGTTTCAATTAGAAATATCAAAAAATTACTAAACATAATCATAATATCAATCAAGGGTACACAATTACAATTCAATATACATACCCTAAATAAGGAAATGGCAGAAAAATTCACAGCAAAATATCATCTTCTAGTAGGAAAAACACATAGATCTACCTGAGAACAATACTGACTTAATCAGAACCTTTTATAATTAAAATATAAAAAACATCTTTCATAGTATATATGTTAAGAAATTCATGTAGGAGTTCCCAGAATTATTTTGTAAACAAAGAGATTAAGTTGGGTTATGTTGGATTATTTGTAACAACACTTGACTAATTAATCAAGGTAAATACAGGTAAAAATTGTAGAAAAGAAAGACAATGAAAACATTTTTTTAACATTACAATATTTTATTAAATAATTGTATAGCATATTTGGTAAATAGTACATAGTATTTGCACAATATATATCAAATTGAACACATAGTAGCACAAACTTTTCACAGTATATATTTCAGAAGCACAAAATTGTTAAACATGTAGAGAATTCACAAAGTCTTAGTCAATGTGCAAGAGGTGAGATGCAGCATCAGCATACTGAATTGGTGTGAGTTCTTCACTTTGTAGTCTTGTTTTCAATGGTCCAAGTTGGTTGTCGATCTCACGATATTTTCTTTTGTTGAGAACACGTTTCCCATCAGCTCTGTATTGGAGAAGGGTACATGCGTGGAGGACTTCGTCGTGTTTTAATAACTTGATCATACTAAAGACAATGGGTGGGGTGCCTTGACCAACTTCTTTAATTTGCTATGCCAGTCCTCCAGATTATTTGTTGTTTCAGGACCTTCTGTTGTGTAATGGTTCCATAGGCTTTGGTTGCATTCCACCCAGTAGCTAGTAACATAGTCTGTGAATGCCAGTGTTGGTATAGCAGTATCTGCATCATCAATGTCCTCTAGAGCATTAAACCTAGAATCTTCAACTGTGTTTTGTGGTAATAGTGGCAGTACAGCAGCTCTCGGTACAAGTAGATGGGTGTCGTCGTTTTCTGTGTATGCTGTCTGCAAACCATGTTTTTGTGCGTTCCTCCGTATACATTGTGTGTAGTGGAAAAGGCAGCCTTTGATTTTGATGCCAGGAAAGACTGAAGTTGCTGCGTTCCTGGTGGCTATCTCGTAGTCAAGAAACATGGTTCTTGGTTGTAGTTGAATGTTGTACTGCTGACATAATTCTTGAAGAACGGTAAGGAGTCTTGTGTACATGTGCTGATCTTTACCGGGTAGGAGACTGTAAACCAGTGAAACCATTGTACCATCAACTATAGCATTAATTGTGTAAAGCTGGTAGAATAGTGTAGGACATACGTAGAATATACCGTAAAAATAGTAAATAGTGTCTGCTGCTGCTAAATGTGTGAGCCCGGTCGTGTTGCGTACCGAAGACAAGCATTCGAAAATTGATGTTATCATTTGCAAGAAGGAAGGGTTGTCTGGTAGTTGTTTGAGCCCATTCACCATTGATTGTAATATCTGCTACTGGTGTGCGGATAATGTCTTGTGTCTCTCGTTGTTTATCTGGTCTTTGCAGGAATAGAGTGTTGGCTTGGCTTAATTTAATAATCAAATTACTGCAGTGCTCATGCTTAAAATAGACATTGAATGAAAGTGGACTTTGGACTATAGTAAAATCAGCTGTTTTATAGTAAATTTGACCTCTTCACTTATAAGAACAACCAATCATATCAAAAGAATGTCGATGAGCGATACGTCGAGGTTAATTAAGGAGAGCCGAAGAATCGTTGACGCTTCCAATGATGTAAATCTGAACTCAGGCGCATTGCTAAACATGATTTTGGAAATAGTTACGGGTATCGACTCTACAATGAGACGAATGGAAACAAATATGGAAAAGCGCCTTGATGATTTGAAACAAGATTTCTTAACGGTGTCGGCTAGGGTTAGAACATTAGAAAACCAGGCGAGCGATTTCATCAAAAAGCTGTCAGACTGCGAGACTAGCTGCCAAGGTGTTAGTAATTTTTTTGATCAGGTAACTGGACAAGTAAAAACTAACAGACGTAATATTAACAATCATGATACGAGAATTAAGAAACTCGAAGAGAACACTATCGTCCAACCGAGTGTTCCAACAGTCATCGAATCGAAAGAAATTGAGTCACTAAAGGCAGCCATTCTTGACTTGCAATGCAGGTCAATGAAAAACAATCTGATCTTCACGGGATTGCATAGAGTTCCGGGTGAAGATACGGAAGAGCTTTTGCGATGTTTTTTATACAATGAGCTGGGGATCGCCTACAAGATCGAATTCGGCAATGTGCATCGATTCAGAACAAAGGGAGACAACAGAAGAGCACCAATAGTTGCAAGATTCCTATATCACCGCGATCTGGAATATGTATTAGCAAATGCTACCAGACTTAAAGGTAGACTGTATGGAATACGGGAACAATTTCCTCATGAAATTGAACAAAAGCGGAAGGAACTGTATCCTGTGTTAAAACAGGCCAAACAGCAAAATAGACAAGCCTCTCTTGTGCGTGATAGGCTATATATAGACAATCAGCTCTACATTCCTGACACGGTATTAGAGGACTCTAGAAAAGAGCATACCGGCTCTTCGACGACAAACCATGACACGAGCCCAAAAGGGTCTTATTCTAGTGATACCCCTCCTAGCAAAAGACAGCGACAGGGACCGTCTCCTCGTCCACCGCACGCAAATGCTTCTCCGAATTCTGGCAGATAGAGGAATGGTGCAAGAGGACAACCTCAAAAGAAATCGAACAGTAATGAAACTTTGAATAAGAAATATACAATTAACAATGGTAGTTTAAATATGTGTTTCTTAAATGTGTGTGGACTTAAGAAAAGACTATTGTCTCCTGATTTCATTGACATTTTGCTTGAACATGATATTTGTATTTTTGTTGAAACGATGTTAACTGACCTAGATAATTTAAACTTACCAGACGATTATATTTATGTCACAAAAAATAGAAAAAAATTTAAAAAAGCATCAGGTGGGATAGTTGTTATTTATAGAAAGAGTTTAGAAAAAGAGTTGAAATTCCATAATACTGAGAGTCAATTTGTTTTATGGTTTCAAATTTCGAAATCAATTTTGTCACTTAATTCAGATGTAATTTTTGGCTGTGTTTATGTACCACCTGAAAATTCTAAGTATTCTACTATAGAAGCTTTTGAAGAATTGGAAAATGAATTGAATATCCTAACAAACACTGAAAATTGTTATGTTGCCCTAGTTGGCGATTTTAACTCAAAAACTGGGTCTTTACCCGATTATATTATACCTGATGAGTCAGTTGTTAGTATGTTTGATTTAGATTGTGATGCTGATATATTACAGTATTTATATGATTTTGAGAATCTGACTAAAAACAAAATCACCTTGCAAAGAGTGTCTCAGTGTACATGTAGACCTAATAAGTATGGTCATAGACTGTTAGAGTTGTGCAGAAAAAATAATTTATATATCTTATTTTTATAACATTATTAAAAGTATGTATGAAATTAGCAAATCATGTGTCAAAATTCAAAATCAAGTAAGTGATTTTTTCCCATTAGATATTGGAGTCAAACAAGGTGACAACCTCAGTCCGAATTTATTCAAGATATTCATAAATGATTTGCCCAGATATTTGTCAGATACTAGAGACCCAGTTAATGTCAATGACAAAGATCTACATTGTTTAATGTATGCTGATGATATTGTTTTATTATCTACATCAGCTGAAGGACTACGAGAAAAGCTGGGAATGCTTGATAAATTTTGCAAAGATTGGTGTCTCAATGTGAATACTAATAAGACAAAGGTGCTGATTTTCAACAAGGCAGGCAGACATGTAAAACAGATATTCACATTTCAGAATATAAATCTGGAATGTGTTTCAAAATACAAATACCTAGGTTTATATTTAAGCTCATCTGGTTCATTCAGTTATGCTCAAAATGAACTATACAAAAAATCCCTGAAAGCTCATTTCAAATTAAGGAAAGATCTTTTATCACTTAATCCTGATGTAAAAACAAGTATTCATGTTTTTGACCACACTGTAAAACCTATTTTATTATATGGTAGCGAAATATGGGGGATGTTTAATTCTCTTTCCTCTAAATGTAAGAAGGAAGATATATCTTTTGAAAAATTATATTCAGGTTTACCCTGTGAGAAACTTCATATAAAATTTTGTAAATTTATACTTGGGGTACACAAGAAAACAACAAATGCTGCAGTGTTATCTGAACTTGGAAGATTTCCAATATATTTTAATATTATAAAAGGAATGTTATTGTACTGGTATAGATTAGAGAATTTAGGTAATAATTTTCCTCTATTAAAAGAGGCATATACACAATCAAAGACACTACATCACATGAATATAACATCATGGTATGGTTCAATAAATGTTGTTTTTAAAATACTTGGTATTGACTATACAAATGCCATAAATGCTCCATTTTGTGAATCCTTATACAAATTTAAGAAATATATACAAACCAAGCTATCAATATTGTTTATTAGCTGTTGGAAAAAACAAATAGATAAATTTTCAGACAGTAAACTGAAAACCTACCTTTTATATAAAACAAATTTTGGTTTTGAAAAATATCTAACATTGATCAAGAATTTTGAACTTAGAAGAAGTTTTACTAAATTACGTGTATCTTCTCATAGATTACAAATAGAATTAGGTAGATATCAGGGTATTCCCCGAATTAACAGAATATGTAATAAATGTTCTTCCAATACTGTCGAAGATGAGGCTCATTTTCTATTTGATTGTAACAAATTTGAGGATGATAGAAATTGTATGTTAGCTAGTATTGCACAATATAATTCTTATTTTAATCATATGAACAGTCAAAGCAAAATTATCTGGTTATTTAGTGTAGAAAATGTTGAGTTACTTAAAATAATATGTAATTTTATATACAAACATCTTCCTTAGTGAAGATTAGTTAAAGGAAATCTATGTGTGTATATACATTTGATTGGACATAGAAAATTATATTCATCTGAATATCACAAACATACTAGCCGATTAAAAAAAAAATAATTGTTAAGATATATTATTTATTCAAATGTTCTCTTATATCCTTGAGGCATCGTCCCCTGGTATCAACTGCATTCAAGTTACCTATGATGCTTCCTTGTTTGCTTTTGATACAGGTAGGAAAGAGACATTTACACACATTTTACATGCCTATGGCCCATAAGGTATCGCCCCCTGGTGTCAGCTGCCTTTAGGAAACCATAATGCTTTCCTATTTGCTGCTGACACAGGATGAGTCATGGACATGTTTAATTTCTACTTTCTTTTTGGCTAATTATTATATATTTAATTGATCCAACTTTTTGTGTACTATACATATGTGGATATCTATTTTTCTTTTTTTTCTTTTTGGGCTGCTTGTTTGTTATCTATATCAACCACACTTGCAATAAAATGCATTAGTATTAAAAAAAAAACAACATACTATAGATTCTTTATCTACGTATTCTTTAAGAACTTAAATAGTTCTCGTTTAACTTTTTTTTTTTTTTATCTCATTGTTTGTATTGTATTATGAAAAAATTATTGATGTTGTAATGTTTATGCCCTTTGGGGCCCATAATTGGAAATAAAAATATCTTATCTTATCTTATCTATTGCTAATTCAAGAGTTGGATCAGATAAAGATATTGGGGAGAAAACTTGTGACGATTCGAGTGTTGTTGATTATTTAATTATTTCATCAATGCTCTTCCCTATGATTTTTTATTTTGAAATTGCTGACTTTATACCGTTATATTCTGATTGTCATTCATTTATACATTTTAGACTTCAGGCCACATTTAGTAAACCAGATTCAATTGTTACCGACAATAGAAATGATAAAACTTTTGTCAGGTGGAAAAGTGAACAGAAATCTGAATACGCTGATCGAATTCACAATGATCCCGAAGGTATTTTAGCCACTGTTATGAATAAACTGGACGAATTGTCCGTAAATAATGATGCAACTCAAAATGATATAAACAATATAGTTTTAGATATCAGCAAAAATTTTAAAGATGCGGCAGCAGAAACGTTTGGGAAAATAAAAAAACATAAACATTTTTACAAACATGAAAATTCAAAACCTTGGTTTAATAGAAAATGCTCGATGAGTAGAAAAAAATTTCATAAAGCTCGAAAGAGATATAGTTTTTTAAAAAATGCTGAAAACAGAAGTAAAATGAGACAAGCTAGTAAAGAACATAAAATAACATTAAATAAGGCTTTTGCAAACTATCAACAGAAGGCTGCTGATGAGTTGCGTAACATTTCTAAAAAGGATACAAAAGCTCTATGGAAAATCCTTAATAATCTAAATGATAGTAAGAAAAAAGATAACAATGACGATATATCTCTAAAAGCATTGTATGATCATTTTAAAATCCTAAATGAAAATGTCGAGCCAGAAAATGACTTCGAACAAAATTTTGACTTTGAAACTTTATCAGACGATGTTGAGTTATTTTTAAATAGTCCAGTAACCGAAGATGAAATTAAAAAGGTCGTTTCGAATTTAAAAAATGGCAAAGCTTCAGGTAGTGATGAAATTTTAAATGAATATATAAAGAATACAATTGACGATTTAATGCCAATTTACGTTAAGCTATTCAATTTAATTTTAGATACTGGAATTGTCCCAGACAGTTGGTCTAATGGAATCATGATAACTATATTTAAAAATAAAGGATCAAGATCCGATCCCGAAATGTACAGAGGAATCACATTAAATTCATGCTTTAGTAAAACCTTTTCTGCTATGTTGAATTACAGGTTAAATAATTATGCAGATCACGTAGACCTGATTTCAAAATCACAAGCAGGTTTTCGTAGAGGATTCTCTACTGTTGATAATATATTTGTATTGTATTCTTTAATTACTATATATTTTTCATTTGGTAAGAAGCTATTTTGCACTTTTATAGACTTTAAAAGCGCTTTTGACACTATATGGAGATCGGGATTGTGGCAAAAAATGCAAAAATCAAACATTAAAGGTAAACTATTTAATGTGATCTATAATATGTATCAAAATATAAAAACATGTGTCAAGAAAGGAAATGAATTTTCCGAATTTTTTATATCTCACACAGGAGTGAAACAAGGTGAAAATTTATCACCTTTTTTATTTTCTTTGTTTCTAAATGATTTAGAAAGTTATTTTGTGGAAAATAATATAGAAAGTCTAGATAATATTTCAAATCTGTGCTTGGAATCATTACAAATGTATGTTAAATTGTTTATTATACTGTACGCAGATGATACTGCGCTATTGTCTGAAAGTGCAGAAGGATTACAAAAAACCCTTGTATGTTTTGAAGAATATTGTAAAAAATGGAAACTAAAGATTAACACAAGCAAAACTAAAGCAGTGATTTTTAGTAAAAAGAAAGTAAAAAGAAATCAGAATTTTAGGATATATGGAGAAAACATTGAAATAGTTGATTCATACTGCTACCTTGGTATACTTTTTAATTACAATGGTAGCTTTTGTACTGCACGAAAAAAACTTCTTGATCAGGCGCAGAAGTCTTTGTATGCTCTATACCGAAAAATAAAAAAATATATGTATTCCCGTCGATTTGCAGCTTAAACTTTTTGACTCATTGGTTAGTCCTGTTTTATTATATGCTTCAGAGGTATGGGGATTTGAAAGTAAAGATAGCATTGAGAAAATACACCTTCAATTTTGCAAAAATATTTTGAAATTAAGAAGCAGTACACCAAATTATATGGTGTATGGGGAACTCGGAAGATTCCCTTTGGAAATTATTGTTAAACGTAAAATGGTGATGTTTTGGAATAGTTTATTATTGGAGAATAACAAGTTATCTTCCATTATGTATAAATTAATGCTCAAATTACATTTTCAATACCCCACAAAATTTAAATGGATTACATACGTTAAATCCATATTTGACGAAAATGGAATTAGTTTTATTTGGCAAAATCAACTTCCATTAGATAAACTGGGTTTAAAGAACATTATTTCACAAAAACTGAATGACCAATTTATCCAACATTGGTTTTCCCAAATGAATAACTCTTCAAGAGGTGCATTTTATTCACATTACAAACAGGAATTTCGTTTGGAAACCTATTTAATAAAGTTGAAGCTGTGTGACAGGATTTATATAGCAAAATTCAGATGCTCAAATTTAAAATTTCCTGTAGAAACGGGAAGATGGTCTAGAATACCAAAAAATGAGCGAATTTGTCATCTCTGTGGAAACGGGATAGGAGATGAATTTCATTATCTATTCAAATGTCAAAAACAGGAAATAAAACTGCTTAGAAATAAATATATACCAGAATTTTATACTGCAAATCCAACGGAGTACAAATTAAAACAGCTTCTAACATTTTGTCATGTAGAACTTTACAAAAACTTAGCAATATTTTTAAAAATACTTACACGATACTTATGATTTATATTTGTCTTTTTTGAGTTGAATGTTATGGTAATTTGTGAATTGACATTTTGCTGTATTTTACCATGCATGCATGCATTATTATGTGTAGTGTAAATGTATTGAGTATAAAAATGTGTATATACGTGTATATACGATGTCCTCTTGTACACCTATGTGTCTGAGGTTTAATAATAAAGTATTGTCTATATTGTCTATTAAAATAATTATGATCAATTAATAGTTAATGATCTTTAATTATGAAACGTCCTTTAAAATAAATAATAACTAAATTCATAATAAATAATACTTTTTGTTTGATGCTGAATTAAGCAATCTAATTACTTTAAGATGATTGAATTCCCTCCTTTTAAATATATAAATTTGCTTTTTTTGGTAGTTTTGAACACTAAAAATGTAACATCTTGTTAAAGGCGTCCCCTCCCCCCCCCTCCCAAAAAAATAAATTTATATACATTATTTTAAATGGGTTTACTTTTAAAACAATTAAATTGTAGTTAGTATTTCACCATGAATTTTATCTAGATTATAACTTTTCCATTACGTTCAACATGTAAATTTGCCTGTTATCTAATTAGACACTAATGCATGACTAAAACAACATATTTTGCAATAGCAACATCTATTGTTCTTTCCATGTAGGAATAGCCAGAATATGAAAATTCAAAATGTAGGACTAGCCAGAAGACACCCAGTCGATCAGTTATATATCAATAGTGAAATACATACAATGTAGTGAACAGTTTTTACCTGTACACTAATTACTAGAATGAAGTAAATAATATGTTGAAATACCTTTAACTCATTGGGCAAAATGATCAAACTGTATCATAAATATGATTTGATAAAATATGTAAATGCTATTATAAAAATTATCTTTTTTCAACTTCATTTAATTTCCCAATTTCACTTCATTTACTGAAGATAACCCAAAAATAAATAATGTAATTTTTGACATGTTACAAATAATATAAAAATATACAACCAAATATTCAATATCATTATCTTTGTTGTTATAATGATCTAACATGATGAAATATTCTGATAGTGTGACTATACTTATAAAACATATGTACTCTCAAAATACAGCATTTTTCAACTTAAATCTAACTGTTTGACATATTATGTTTTTGTTTAACTATCCTTCTTGAAGTGTTTGTCCTAAACTCTGTCCAAGACTAGTTCCTAGTGCAGCAATTGCTTCGCCTAATTGTTCAAATTTCACTGGTTCTATGTTTCCATGAACATATGCTTCGTTTAACGAGACAGACTTTGGCAAATTAAATGGATTTGAATGTTTTCCAGCGTTTGTTCGTTTTGATTTCCTCTTTGAACTGTCAGCATCTACCGGTGGTGGTGTCATATCTACACTAGCTGTTGATGTTACATCTTGTTCATTTTGGCCAGATTCCTGATGTTCAAGTTGAACTGGCAGCGAATTCGGGTCGATATAGGTCACATTCAACGTGCCTATTTTTTTAATGAAGGATCGTCAATATGTACTATCAATTGACGTATATATCAATTATCCTCAACCAGAAAGGAATAGATATGAAAATACTAAACAGGATGTACTGCTTAATCAAAGGGCTACGCTGATCTACGCTGGGCAATGCATATAGTAAATTAAAAACAAAATATTTTAGATTTCCGATTGTACTGGGTTAATTCATCAGTCAGATGTTATTGTAAAATTATTCATAATTCTTCGAACTTTTCTTCTTGTATATTATCATGATAAAATGACCAGTAAATTTTATGTTTTTTGTACACAAAATTTTGCAACTAAAAATGCTGAAAACCGTTTTCCGTCGGGGGGCTTCGACCCCCTGAACCCCCTACCAGGACAGAGAGGACCTGCTGGGGGCCTAAAGCGCCGCAATTTGTGCCTACAGTTTATTGGATACCTAGCTATGCCCTGTGTAAAAAAATGTTGTTAGACTGAAATTGTACTGTTCTGACAACAATCCTTCCTTGTTAGACCAGGAGACTGTTCTTTTTGGTTCACTGGTTATCATTTCTTATTAATTTGTATATATACGTATAAAATATTCATTTTGTTTAGAAGGTAAATCAAATATATGAATAAATATGAAAACAATATATTTCGATGTGTTTGATAGTATTTTAATGTGTTCGGTGGTATTTGGAGGTGTGTGGCGGTGTCCTACCGCCGGGAGTGTGATATATACGAAGTTCATTGAATATTTTATAAAAGTAGAAGAGCACTCGAATCGATATAAAAACTGTTTGGATAAAAGTTGTAACAAAATGTGTAGTCCAAGACGTTTCAATAAAAAAAACTGTCAGACAGTCTATCTTAATTTAAATGGGCACTTGCTACGATTACGTTGATAAAGTAACAATAACGATTTTGTTTTTTGTTACATTTCAACTTCCAAGGAAGGACCGAAGCTCATAAACGCAGGACTTGCTTCGGAAGTTGGCTACATTTAAGATTAAATTTTAATGTAAACGGATGACGCGAGAACAATAGAAAGGTACTCTTCTTATGATAAATAGTTTGTTTACGTCGGTAACCAAACTTAACAAAAGTTTTTTTTTTTTTTTTTGTCAAAACCGCAATCGTACATTTTCAATAAAAATGTTACTTGTTAAACTAGGTTATTTGAAATACACTATATGCAAATGCATATTGTTTCGTTTTTTATTATTATTAATTATTTAGGTAAATGCACTAGAAGCTTGTTATATTTTCTGTAAAATGTCAATCTTTGCTACGTATTAATTAAACAAAATGGAAAAACATACGAGTGTTCCACATATATAGTCCTTAGCATGGTACAATTTTCGGAAATCTACTTATTTTTTCGAGCTTACCATTGGCACGGGAATGGGAACTTTCACTTTAGATATTGCGTAAGTGTAAATATAACGATTGTTTTTTAAAGTTATGTCTGTTCAGGTAAGTAAAAAAAGAGGAAAATATTTAAACAAAAATGACTTTGAAATATTTAAACAAACATGACATTTCATTATTTTTTAAGGAATCTAATGAACAAGTCGTTTTGCATGCAAGTGGTCTTCTCGATCTATTCGCATTTATAATGTTTATGACGGAATATATGAGTTTGAATTTGCTTAGTGACTTAAAACTAAATTCAAAAGTTTTAATAATTGCTGCATATCAATCGGTATTGCTTATACTGTTATAAATACGGAGAACTGGTGTGTTCCAGTAACATATACAGCCAGTAGACAAATAAATTGAAGTTGGTACGTGAGGAATTTATTCCCATAGCAAAACTCGTATAGCATGATGTCCCAATCGATTGCTACACTAAGAGGGGAATGATAACAATTACATCTATGGTAATTTTGGTTTTATTTTTATTACTACTTTTAACTAAAACTTTTTCATGTGAACTTATACACAGAAGCGTCCTCGAGTAAAATGTTACTAAAACGTGCAAAACATTGAAGAATTCAATATCTCAGTGTTTGTCAGAGCCGATATTTTTGCCGCTAGATTTTCCACTGCGCAATAGGTTATATAATTTGAAAAATCCATCGTTTATCTAAAAATCTATAAATAAATATTCCATTTGTTGTAAATACATGTATATATTCATGATATAGTTAATAATTTTGCATACAGTATGTGTTTACTTTCATGGGATTTTTTGTATTTTGTGTATCTTAGTTATGATTTCTCTGTTATTTCTTGTTGACAATTATGCTTCTTATAATCGTTTAGTTTGTTATTCCTAGCAGTCTTTTTTTATTTACGACTTCTGTATGCAACCACTACTTATAATTTTGGATTGTACGTATATAGAGTGTTTTTCACTATACAAATGCAGCCGTTTCCAGTATGATCAAGTAATTCTACTTGACGTCACGGAACTACACTAAATCCATTGGATGTTGGATGTGAACTAATTGATATTTTAGTCTTAGCTAAATGATTTTTTTATTAGTTGTTATTGGCTTTGAACTATCTGCCAGTAACTGCGAGTACTCTCAGATCTGTGCTTTGTGTCTTTTTTGTTAGGGATGTTTAAATACCCTGCCACGTCCGGACTGTGTTTTTGTTAGATATTTTTCTGCTTTGTACGAACTGATGAGTTAAGCCCTTTCCAACTGATTTTTATAGTTTGTTCTTATGTTGTGCTGTAACACTGTCCTAGGTTAGGGGGAGGGTTGAGCGCTCATAAACATGTTTAACTCCGCCACATTCTATATGTGCCTGTCCCATATCAGGAGACTGTAGTATTGTGGTTGTTGTCTGTCATATTTGTTTTTCGTAAATTGTTTTGTTATAAGGTAGGCAATTAGTTTTCTCAATTGAATTGTTTCATATTTTTCTTGTCTAGCCTTTTATAGCCGACAATATGGCATGGGTTTTTCTGATTGTTGAAGGCTGTGCGGTTGTCTATAATTGCTTACATCCACTTCGTTTGAACTTTGGTGGATAGTTGTCTCATTGGCAATTATACCACATCTCCTTATTTTTATATAATATATATATATAAATAATATAATAGGTTTTCTGCATTTTGATAACGTATTATGATTGATTGATTGTTGCTGGCTTAATATCCAGTGGCTAATATTATAGGACTTTATGATACTTTCGTCAAGTTTAACGAGATTACGACTGATATTTTTTTAACAATATTGGATTGAATTATCTAATATAAAAATAAGAAGATGTGGTATAATTGCCAATGAGACAACTCTCTACCAGAGACCAAATGGCATAGAAGTTAACAAAGTTCTACTCTGCTGTACTCACAGGATACTGGAAATGAGAAATTTTATGCAACATAATAACGAAATAAGTAGAAGCTTGCAATATCCAACGTACTTTAAAAAGGCTGTGTACACTTTAAAAGTATAAATGAATCAAAAGAGATTTGGACAATGCGTCAAAACGACGAGACAGTAACCCAATAACTAAAATATGATTTAGGAATTTAACACATTTATTATAGTAATAACATAGAGTTGAACACATTCACATGTTAATTCGGTGGTTTTTGCATGTTATTTGGCTTTGAGCGTTCCTGATGAAGGTAAATCCAGAAAAGCGCTTCGGACGCATGAAATTATTTAACGGGTTGTTTTCAATTTTTTACATCACTGAGTCGATACCTCTGCTGGTGGACAATCAGTCCCCGAGGGTATCATCAGCTCAGTAGTCAGTACATCGGTATTGACATGATTTATAACAAACCTTTCTAAAATTGTCTGTTTATAAATTTTGAAATTATAAAGAAACTAAGGTTTCAACTCCCTCAGGCAAAGTTGACCTTAGATGAATTTGGCTATTTGTTTTAGGTATTTTTGTCATATAGCTCTTCAACTGTTTCGGTACTTATACATCCCTCGGATTTCAAATGTTTTGGCTTTGAGCGTTCCTGATGAAGGTAAATCCAGAAAAGCGCTTCGGACGCATGAAATTATTAAACGTGTTGTTTTCAATTTTTTGACAAAATCATTATTTTGGAATGTAATAAATAGATAAATAAAGAATCGTTGATTGTATTAGTTACTAGATAATAAAGTATTGTATTATATTAACCACTTACCAAGTACACTTAAAAAAGTCATTGAAGGTCAATTATCTGTATGATATGCTAATTATTACAATTTTACAGATTGAAATAAACAATTAATTTCCCCATAGGCGACAATGATAGCCTTTTTCGAGATACAGACTTCAGAAAGTTGATTTTTTTAACGAAACCTTGTAGAATTAAAGAAAAGTTATTAGGACAGTATTTTTTGGTCCAAAAAATATAGGTTCGCGTTGCTTTTCTTTGCGTAATTTGTACTTATCTCCCATGCCTATCGATTTTGCACTTAAAAAAACGTGTCTCATCTTAGCGTTTAAAAGACATCTCAGTTCCGTTAGGGCTAAGGAAAATAATTTATTTGGCCTTTGGTATAATGCAGAATGCACGAAGTCTCTAATAACAAAAAATAACGGGCGCACATATCAACCAATCAGGATTAGCTATACTCTTAATTCTGAATACCATGTTGCGCCCATAAAATCTAATGGTGTATTGTAACCTACAATACTGTGTATATTAATGGGTATTTTATTTTTTGGACAATTTTTACAATTCTGAACATATATATATATATATATAAATATACGAGAATATTACAGAAGAAATATAGAGCACCTTTACCGCTTTCGAAGACCTAAAAAATTCAAAAGTTTGATATACCAACATTTAGATAAGTATAATCACAATCTAAAATTTATAAAATTTCAACCACTTTAAACCGTTCAGAAACAACCAGGACAATCACAGAAGCAAATTGAAAAATCCCGTGAAGTTCGCGAACTATTTTGGATAAAAAGACTTCAAACAGCTTATCCTCTCGGTCTCAATGACAAAATATTGGGACAGGGGAACATATCTAAAACTTCTATCGATGTCATTAATATTGTCGATAAACGACTAAGAAATAATAGGTCTCATGGTAAACGCAAAAACCGTAATCAACGTATTAAACATCGTATAAATTATACACTTGCTGATCTGTTAACTATAATATAAAATAATGGTAGGCATCAATTATTATGCAAACTGGGTCATATACCAATAAGTAAATTATATGATATTTTTCTGGAGTGTGATAAAATTTCATTTATTAGCCCGTTGCATGAATACACCCGTATTATTACAGCCTTTTGTCATCACAGGCTGTTTCCTAGTATCGATAAACCTGAAAATCATAAACGGCATTTTCTTAAATTATCTAAAATATATAAATAGAGGTATTGATTTTATTAACTTATCTAGTATATTCAATGACTCTACCATCCATAGCCAAATACCTCCATATTTTGATAATACAGAACCACCTATTATTTCGTATTCTTATAAAAAAAAACAGCAGAAGTTTGATTTCTAATCATACGTCAGTAACATCAGACGTCAATATAGAAAATAATGCACCTTCCACTTGAGACTGTGAAACATTTAGTTTTAGATATGTTCCCTATGGTCATGTCATTACAGGAGATCTCAACATCGTCGAAGACCGTAAGGTCAAAACTTTTCTTAAAAAAGGCCCAAAAAACGTCCTCCATCTACTAAGTATTATAGATTGGAAACAGTGTCGTCAAGTCATTAAAGACGCTCTGTCTACCTACTGTAAAAATTGGTGTAACGTGAAAAATCTGATAAAAAATCTCTATACAGTTATTTGAATAAAATTATGAATACTGTTGATATTCGTATATCTCATTTTGAAAACAATTCTGAAATTAATAAAAGGGTCCATGATATATCCATTTCTAGAATAAAAAATAAACTCCAAGTACTGGCAAAGCGGTTTGTGTGCGTACCAGCAGACAAAACAGCCAATAATGTAGTGGTGGTGTGACGCATATACTACACGGAAGTTCTCCAAAACGAAATTATCAATTCTTCTACATTCAGGTCCGTACGCTCCACAGATAGTCAAATTGTAAACAAGCATATCACTGCCACTACCCAGCTTAAAGCCTCTTCCGAACATTTGAAAGTCCCGACTATGTACTGGTTACCTAGTAGGTATTCCTATGGGCACTAATTGCGCCCCTTTATTAGCACATTTATTCCTGTATTGCTATGAATCTCAGTTTATGACCAAACTCAGTAAAGACACGCCATTGTTACATTTTGTTGATACATTGAACAATACCTACCGTTATCTTGATGATATTTTTTTGTTAAATAATCCAGAGTTCTCTAAATATACTACCGAAATTTACCCAAAGGAACTTATTTTAACCAAATCTGACATAAACAGCAGTAGTTGTCCTTTTCTAGATTTAGACATTTCAATTTCTAAAGGGAAACTCCATACTAAAATTTACGACAAAAGAGACGATTTTTCATTCCCTATTGTTAATTTTCCTTTTTTAGACGGCGATGTTCCTTTGGCTCCATCATACGTTGTTTTTATATCCCAACTCGTTCGTTATGCCCGTGTGTGTAGTGATGCGTAATCAATGTATCACTGGTAAATTATTAAGTCAGGGAGTTCGTTACCATAAATTACTTAAAACTTTTACTAAATTCTTTCATAGATACAAAGATTTGATTAGTAAATATGGCTGTACCTGTAGAAAACTTATTAAATATTGAAAGCGGTATTTATCGTCCTAAATTTTACAGTAATATTGAACTAAAAGCGCGGAAATCACTATGTGATCCGTGTAAACTCACTGAACCTTTAAACAAACTTATTAGTAAAGGTTATCTTATCAATATTGTAATTAGATCTTTGAATATTGTTTACATTGGCACAAATATCGATTTTGTCATCAACAAATTAAAACATAACTAAATTTGTATTCTTTTCAAATGGTTTTTTTTTTTTGGGATGTATAAATACACATCCACGTTCATTTTCTATATATAGATTACTTTTTCAAAAGACCAAAAGAGTGAAAAAAGTATATTTTAACAAAGCGCATTTGACTAGCAGGTCGAACAACTGATGTTCTTAGCTCTGCTGACTGCCATTGGCAATTGCCAAATAAACGGATCACAGATGTAACAAAATGTATCTTAATTATAAATTTATTACCAAACATAAAACAATAAACTTGAGGAAAAGATGGTATACCGCAAACATGAGGTGCAAAAATTTGTACACCATATCTGGATTTCGACAATTAATGTCTCTTCAGTGATGTTAGGAATCGAAACGGTATTTGGAAGGCCATATAATTTACCTCAATTTAGGATAGACTCTTGAATTTTGAAAGAGTCGAAATAGGATGAACGGATCATATAAACCCGAAGGCAAATATAATACAAGCCCAAACGAAAAAATCTAAACAAGTCTAAATTGAAAACAACGTTCAAACCTATATGATTGCGTTGGATAAAACAGCAATTTTTATAAGTGTGCATGAAAAACAAATTTCTTGGTAGAGGGGTCTAAATACAGCACACACAACATTTTTCAAAAGACCAAAAGAGTGAAAAAGCGCATTTGACTAGCAGGTCGAACAACTGATGTTCTTAAACCCTGCTGACTGCCATTGGCGATTGCCAAATAAACGGATCACAGATGTAACAAAATGGATCTTAATTATAAATTTATTACCAAACATAAAACAATAAACTTGAGGAAAAGATGGTATACCGCAAACATGAGGTGCAAAAATTTGTACAGCATATCTGGATTTCGACAATTAATGTCTCTTCAGTGATGTTAGGAATCGAAACGGTATTTGGAAGGCCATATAATTTACCTCAATTTAGGATAGACTCTTGAAACCTATATGATTGCGTTGAATGAAAACCAACGTTCAGACCTATATGATTGCGTTGGATAAAAACAAGTTTTTATTCAACGCAATCATATAGGTTTGAACGTTGTTTTCAATTTAGACTTGTTTATATTTTTTCGTTTGGGCTTGTATTATATTTGCTTCGGGTTTATATGATCCGTTCATCCTATTTCGGCTCTTTCAAAATTCAAAAGTCTATCCTAAATTGAGGTAAATAATATGGCCTTCAAAATACCGTTTCGATTCCTGACATCACTGAAGAGACATTAATTGTCGAAATCCGGATATGGTGTAAACATTTTTGCACCTTATGTTTGCGGTATACCATCTTTTCCGCAAGTTTATTGTTTTATGTTTGGTAATAAATTTATAATTAAGATCCATTTTGTTACATCTGTGATCTGTTTATTTGGCAATCGCCAATGGCAGTCAGCAGGGTTCATCAGTTGTTCGACCTGCTAGTCAAGTGCGCTTTGTTAAAATATACTTTTTCACTCTTTTGGTCTTTTGGAAAATGTTGTTTGTGCTGTATTTAGACCCCTCTACCAAGAAATTTGTTTTGCATGAACACGTATAAAAATTGCGGTTTTTATCCAACGCAATCATATAGGTTTGAACGTTGTTTTCAATTTAGACTTGTTTAGATTACTTTTTCTATATATAACATTATACATATTTATTAAATGGTTAAATCCTAACTATCCTACTGCCTGTCGATACTTTTATTTTGACATTGCACAAGTCATGTCTTCTTTGACTGGCCATGACGTTAAAACACTAAATCACTGGGATGTGTTTTAGTTGATTTTAGTCTCTGATGCATGATTTTTTTTTTTATTATTAATTGTTTTTGGCTTTTAACTAGCTTTTAGTAACTGCGAGTACTCTCAAATCGTACTTTCGTTTTAATTTGACCTGTTGATACAATTTGTAATGCATTTTTGTTATTTAATGTTTACTTATTTTGTGTTTTATCTCATCTCACTATTTCTAATATATAACAACTTTGATGAGTATTTAGAATGACGATAAATTTTCACTTCTGTTCTCGTACTATGAACAACAAATTTATTTATTTTGTAAAAAATATTTCCGTACTCCATGTACTCCTTACAACAAAATTATTTTTATTTACCTGTGTACGTTTTTTTATTTAACGGCATTTTGTCCAAGGTTATGGTTGTCTTTCTGATATTGTTTTACATCCCACTCCCTTTTTTTAGTGATTTCGTATTTACATTGTGTCATAGATCAAGTTTATTCGTTCAGTGTATGTTTACTTGTTTTTGATAATATATCTTTTGATTGAGTTAAGCCATTTCAATTGATATTCTATAGTGTGTCTTTCTATGTTGTGATGTTATACTATTATTTCAGGTTAGAGTGAAGGTTGGCGCCTGTTAAAACGTTTAAACCCGCTGCATTTGTTTGCACCTGTCCTAAGTCGGGAACCTGTTGTTCAGTGGTTGTCGTTTGTTGATGTGGTTCATAAGTATTTCTCGTTTCTCGTTTTTTTTTATATAGATTAGACCGTTGGTTGTCCTGTTTGAATGGTTTTACACTAGTCATTTGTGGGGCCCTTTATAGCTTGCTGTTCGGTGTGAGCCAATGCTCCGTGTTGAAGGCCGTACTTTGACATATAATGGTTTACTTTTACAAATTGTGACATGGATGGAGAGTTGTCTCAATGGCACTCATACCACATCTTCTTATATCTATATATAATATATAATACAATCCTCAACAACAATCGAAAAGGACACTTCCCCCTTTTTGAATGTAACTTAGAACTCGGTATTTTTGTTAATACTTTTATACGTCCTTTTGGTCTGGTAGATTAGGTGCCCATTGGCAATCATACCACGTCTTATTGTTTTTATAAGGAAGGTTTCAATGAGATGATAATTGAGGGAACACAATAACAAATAGATACTAAGAGACAATAAAAAAATTCGTACGACAAAGAAACACGGACAATAATATGGTCAAAAGAAAAACAATAGACAACAGTCCTCATGCAAAGCACTACACAGAAAACTAGAGAGGAGGGATAAGTAGCCTCTGCTCCATTATAGACACCCTTCGTGTTGCTACAAACATTTAAAAATCTGAAGATAGTCGGATTCGATGAGGGAATAAACCAGGAAAATAACGGGATAGTAGCTTTGACAAAGGGAAAATATCAGTGGTCATCTTTTACTCTGATATTTTGTAACTGTCAACCAAATCATATGATGGAGTCTTTTAAGTTTCAGAATAGATGGCTTAAACTATACCATTATGAACCATTGCACAAGATATTTCTTGTAATCCCAAACTCTCTATCAATGAAGCCTTAAACGGACATGTAATCCCTGGAATTTCTTAGCGACTGGGAGATATGTACTTCATATGTAGGAGCTGTTGAAATGTTATTTTATTAAGATGGAAATATTGCCAAATTTATATTATATATGAGAGGAAAAAATTAAACATAAAATAAACCTGATAAATACAATCTCACAAATAAGCATTTTGTGTTTCGTTTTGATGTAGTCACATAACTGTACATTTCTAATATGAATATTTTTGTACGCTACAAGAGCTTATATACAGTATATCAATGTGCAGTCTCGCTTATTGTGGCCTTGGTCTGTAATCTAAAAATAGAACAAAAGTTTCATTGTTTATTCATCCAATGAAGAAATATGATTTTCGGTATATTCAATAGATTTAAAAATAAAACGATCGTACAGATTTCCGTGCGCACAACACATGATTGAATATATAGGTTGTAATCAATAGTTTTTGTATATGACATCATATTTTGAGGGACCATGCATAAGTGACCCTTAGTGGTGGTATTGTTAATAAAGATACGTGTATGAAACTAGATATCACTTGAATCAGAATTTTCTCTAGTTTATATTGACATAAAAATAAAGTGTAATTTTAACATAATAAAAAAGTTCTATCCAGAGAAAATGAAAAAAAATGCCCAATCTCAACATGAAAAACCTGAAATCAAGTCATGTGCACACCCATGAAGGCATGATACAGGCACATTTCAGATAAACAAAACTGTATGAATTTCATAGATTTTTACCTGGTCTTTTAAAACATTCTCGCTTCAGGGTACGTTCGCCTGCTTCGGAAAGAGCTACAGTAGCTACAAATAAGTTTTCAATTTTCACTACCAAAAAAAAAACCAGGAAGTTTACAGTGTTGTCTACCCTTAAAACATGTATATTTAATCTAATTCTAAAAAATATTTTAATCATTCAGCCTGTTTTAATTGAAAGCTATCTAACTAATTTTTACCATCAAATTAAAAAAAAACATGATATTTTTTCACCAATTATGTAAATAAAAAGGGATTTCCCTCCTTGGCTATTTTTAGTCAGGGAATAACACCTAGTTTTTTATACGAAACTGTTTATAGCACCCATAACCTTCATCGGACAAGGTCGTTTCATATTTTTTGAAATGAATTTCTATTTTGAGCATAGTTACCGAAATAAAAATAAAAATTATAAAATGCCAAATATATATCCTAGAATACAGATCGTAAATATAACTTCATTTGAAATATGGAAAATAAAAACATTTCATGGACTTGGAAAACATAACAAATGTAGATAATATCATGTTTTCCAAAGACAATTGACTATAGCATGGTTCCTTTGCCTATCCTTACAAAGGTGAGTTCTATATTCATTATTAGTCTAAAAAAAATTCTGACCCCTCATTTTGTTGGTTTTTTTTATTTTGATAATATTTACTCTATGTTATTAGAACAGTTTATAAAGTGAAGGTATTACAGAACACGAATTATTCAATAATAACAGCTCAAAGGTATGTTTGATCTTCATGAAAAATAAAGTTCTGATAGGTCCTGTTCACAATAATTATGACAAAATCAAAGTTTTCTTACAGTCTTCAAATTTACTACCGCATCCCTTATGTGCATTGACAATTGTATGAATTGTATTGCAATTACAGAATTTTATCAAAATATGATACTTTCATTTGAATAAGACACTGAGTAACAAGGTTAACCTGTGCTACTGATATCAATATCAAAATCGTTTAAACACACTGTTTCTTTGATGGTATAAAGAATACTCTTTGAGATATTGTCTGCTCTTATAACACGTGTTTTACTTTAATTGACCATGAACAAATATGTGCGTGTGTCTATACTTACACCTTGATTGACCTGGAAAAATTCCCATATTTCCTTGTTGTGACTGTTGCGAGTGCATAAAAGGATTCATTTGATATCTCAAGGGTGTAGGCGACAAAGGTGAAATAGGAAATGGAACTCCATATTGTGGTCCCATACTTGTTGGAACATTTGGTACACGTGTAAAAAATGGAAAACGGTTTCCGGCGTGTCTACCAACTTGTTGTTGTGGTTTTTTTCTACCTCGTTCCTTTGTGTTTCCTTTTTGTGTCTTTTCCTTTGATTTGATACATTTTTCATTGATACTGCTTGGGGAAGGACTTTTCAGATCTATTCGATTTCTAGGTGAGTTGCTTATGGCACTTGTCGGAACATTGTCAAGTAAATCTGCTTTTGGGCCATATAGGCCAAAGCCTAGAAACACTTCTGCAGGCTTATTCCACATTGAAGAAAGCTTAACCTGATTCAATAGTTGAATTCTAATTGGTGGTATATTTTCAGTACGAAAGGTATATGGTTTGATATCAATATCAAAACCGTTTGAACACACTGTTCCTAAAATGGTATAAAGATTACTCTTTGAGATATTGTCTGCTCTTATAACACATGGAAATTTATCGTCTTTTGAAAGAAAGCAGATCATTTTATCAACATTTTTTGTTTTTGTTGGTTTTTCATCTATTATTTGTTTCCATGATTCAAGTACATTGATCAGCACTGAATGCGAACAAAGACTTTCACGTAACTGTACCTTTGTTTCCAATGGCCAGTGTAGTAATGCTATCATCAGATGAGCCTCTAATGTACAAGTGAAACTTACATTTGATAACTTTTCGTAAAAATATCTGCTACATTTCAGTAATTGTAATGCATGATTTGGATGAATTGGTATATCCCGTAGAGCTAATTCAACAGAAGCAGCTAGAAAAATTCTATTTTGTTGGTTAGAATGGTTAGAACCAAGTCCAAAACGAGACTCGTAAATCTTAGCAACATTCGAAAGGGTTTCAGTTTTAGCCTCTGTTGCATCGATGAACGAAGAAATTGGTGGTTTTTCATGTGTCTGTTTTCGCATACTTCTGTTGAAATACTTGTGAAAATCTTTCTTGTACTGTTGTATTTGCTTATTTTCAAGAAGAGATGTCACATAGTCACTATGCAGCTGAAATGGGTTTACTTGCATTCTGAAAATCTCTGTCTGTAAGGATTCTATTGCGCTTAAAGTACTTTCGCCAAGTCCGTTAACAAATTTGCAAGCACAGTCGGTCATCGCAGTTTTTTTTATTGACATAGCATGCATTCGCCTTTGGCATATATTTACTACATCTGGAATGCAAAATGTTTTTAGTAATTCAATTGAAAGTCGAATCTCTCCATCAAATCCAGCTGGATTTTGCGGTGATATGTTTTCAGTTCTAGTGATTCGTTGCGCCTCTCTGAAGTAAAACTGTGATTTCTGAGCTATCCAGAGGGCATGCATTATATCGTCCTCCTGGAAGTTGGTAGTATCTTTGCAGATAATTTCAAATTGCATTTTATATATTTGTCCACAAGTGTGATTAAGATATGCATTATCATGTTTCTGTTTCATTGCTTGCTCAATAGCATTGTGCGCATTTTCCCAGTTACCGATTTCAGCATGGAATCTTGCTAGTTGTTGGGCTACAAATGGATCGTCAGTAATTTCATAGATTCTCTCAATTATGTCTATTGATGAATCATAATCCTTCGCATCAAATAGGGTCATAATAAGTAAACTGAAGGGCTTTGGTTTTTCTCCAGAATGGGAAAACGACCGTTTTTTAACAATGTCTGCAAGAATTCTTTCAAACTTTTTATTAACCTCGGATCCTGAAAATTGGTTGATGAGTTTCGATTGCAACAATTCCTTTGCTACTTCTCCTATTGTAAAGCTAAACTCATCCGAATCCAATTCTTTGCTAAGCTCTAAAACCGCATTTAGCACAGGAAGGGACAACAAATAGTTTGTTATTCTTATACAAGGTATAATTCCACTAACTCCATGTACTGGAACTGGATTAACTAATACTTTGATAGACTGTGGCAAATGAAGAGGCCAATTCAAATTACCCATTATAGGATCAAAGCAGTTGATAGGAACTGGTTGAAATCTAATGTCATAGTGATTTAGAATTGACAAATATTTAAGCAAGAACTTATGCTCCTTCGTCAATAAGGGATCCTGTACATATGTTTTGACATATTTACTAATAGCTGTCATATTGAAATTTTCCTTCATGATGTTAAAAGACAGTAGTGTATTGGGGTCACAACCTCTTTCGTTTTTGTGAATTTCTACCATATGTTTATATTTCTCATTGAACCAATCTAATTCATGATCAGTAAGTCGTTGTTGTAGAAAAACCTTTGCAGGTATTTTTGTCCATGGTATTTCAGACACTCGACAACAAATTAGTAAAACGCAGTAAACTTGACAATTGTGCTTTCGACTTTCTACATTTAATTCGTCGTGTAATCTTGCTACTGCTTCTTCGTCGTCAATATCAAGTAAAACAATTACTGGATTTATTTGATTAATGTTGTCTTCTCCATACAATCTTAAGCGATTTATTTGTGCAGTAGTCTGTTTTGTAATATTCTCAACTACACAGCAACGAAACCTGTCCTTCAAGGTCCATAAAATGTGCCTACCTGTTGTGCTTCCTCCCGCACCTGGTTGATGGTATATTACAACTTCTCTAACGGGCTGGTTAAAATTGCCCAGAGCTTTTGCTTCTTCCAGTATATATTCAACGAGTCTCGTGTGAACATAACGCTGTAAAACCTGGTCCGAGAAATAAAAATTAGGCCAAGACACTGTATTGCCCCTGTAAAAGTTCTCCCCATTAAGCCTCCTAAATTGTTCTTTTGTTTCATCGTCCATTTGCCTTATTGCACAACATTCATTAAATGCAAGTATTCCTAGATCACACAATTCTCGTTTAAACACTATTGGCACTCTTAATGGTACTCCAGTTGAACGTTGCAATTCTACATCATCAGGGTTTGGTGTCTTTGGTGAAAAGCGAAAAACTGCTTCATTTACTTGCTTCCAAGGGAGGCCAATCAAAAAATAGTTGTCAATGTTAGAATTGGATGTAAAAACATTTCGTCTATGCAAATCTTCTCTTAAACCGCAAGACATTGTTTCACTCTCAGTTATTATCAAACAACTGTTTCTAAATTTAATAAAAAATTCTTCGGCCGCTTCGACAAGTAAGCTGTTTTCGTTGCAAAATAAAGGGATAAGAACTCTACCTCTACCTTGCGGTATATTGTCTACATAAAATTCGATTGCTTTCCTGAAACTACCACTCCGTTCCATTTTCCACTGAGTAGGATCGTCTATAAAGCTGCATTCTTTTGTTGGTCCATTGCAGTATATCCAATTTGGTAATGATGTAGATTTCAAGTTTTCTATTGTCTGCTTCATTGTACTTTCTTTCATTTTCTTAGGGTCAAAATCCTCGATAAAATTTACGTTAAACACCATTCCATGATTTTTTTCCAAATATTCCCGGACATTTCCGTTTTCCATGTGCTTGTTGAAATCAAAGACAGCTCGCCACTGAATATGTTTCATAAATTCGAAATTTTCGTTTTCATGCTCATTCACAGTGTTCAAAATAAGAAGTGGATATATTGACTGTTCAAACTGTTCGTTACCACAACATAAAAAGTCTTTCAGGCTTTGAAAGCAATTCACATCTGGATGTTTTAACTGAATTTCCTCCAACTCTTTTCTTGCAAGATATAATTTATTTTTTTCGTCTTTCATGTATAAATCTATTTCTCTAGGTTTGAGACATTTCATTTCTTTATCATATCTGTACAGCTGACTATCAGATTCATCGTCATTAGCAGGTTTTAAGAAAAAAGCAAAGTCCTCAACAAACTTTGTGGAGGACACTACATCAACTTCAATGACATACAAAGACTCATTTGAAGTATTTTCTCCAATGACTTCAATAAACTGTGGTGGCCGTATGCAATTCAAAGCTATGCTTATTTGACCATCATAAAAAGATTTTCTAATACATTTGGTTACTCTTCGTTCAAACACTTTTGAATCCACAGAACATCCTTTTATTTCTCCATTACATGCAATTCCAAAATGAATTGTGCCATTTGTTTTATCATTCATGCACGCAGATCCAAATTTTACAATTGCAACTGCTAAAGCTGTTGTATCTTTCGTAGATAATAGTGTTCCTCTATTCCCCCCAAGATATGTATGCACTGGGCACAGTGGATTACCCCTTCGTGCTTCACTAATGGGGACAAATGCACCATGCAAATATTTATGCTTGTACGAGTTTGGACAGTCAAAAGGGCGAATTGACTGAGTTATGTTTTTCCCGTCGGGTGCCTTGCATCCTGTATTTGTCCTATCTGCTACAGTGTTCCCTTCCAGATCTGTTTTATTTGCTATATATTCTGCCCACATCATTTGTACCTTTTTACGCTGACCAAGTTTTGGAAGATACTCCCGAAGTTCAGCATCGGATATTTCGTTAAAAACTGATCCATCAATATCATCATCCTTAAATTTCTCGGCTGCATTTGAATCATTGCAATGATTTTCCAATACTTGTTTCAACCAGAGATAAAATTCATGAACTGATAAATCAATCAACTTTGGTTTAGCGTAGTTCGTGCATTCATCTATAGATAAACAAATAATTATATTATTATTTACAAACGTTTTCTACTCAAACACTGTTATAATCTTCCTCCTTAAACATGTTAAACAATTTCTAGAGTTAAAAACAAACTTTGCTAAGACATTTAAAAGCAATACACAAGTCTATGATCGTTTAGAGTGTTTATGACAAAAATATAGGTACTATGTTTAATCCCATAAAAGTAATCATTAAAGAAACAATTAAAAAAAATATTTTACTGACAAAAAGCGTTCGTATTTGTTATAGAGCAGTTTGATCATATCCCTTTCCATTAGACTACAAGATATCTTTAGATTTTGAACTTCCCACCTGAGCATGTTTACAGTTGTGCTACAGGAAATAGGAAACATTATCTTGGTCCAAAGTTTGAGAAAAACAAGTATTTACAGATTCTCACATTGGTACCAGTGAATTATCGGATTTACTACCAATTTCACATAACAGACTTAAACCAGACCGACTGACATCATAACTTCAAAAGTTCTACTGTCATCATTTAAAATCGTTTATACGCTATCAAACAAAACTGGCGTGTTCCTGGTATCTAATGTCGCCCGTCACTTATCAATTTGAATATATGTGTTGATCAAATTTTTTTTATGAGAGCTAAACATAGAACATAGGGGTAAATTTTGGCTTACATCTAAAAAAACTTAAGCCGTTTAAGCAACACTGATAAGCATTGTAAGATTTGTCTGTCATGAAATTTTCAGACAATCCAACATTCCTTTTTGAAATTATTGTTCCTGAAATAATACATTTGCTAAATTGTTCTGTTTTTTGTTTATTATCTTGAAAACTGTTAAAAGATGAGATTTTAAACAGCAAATATGTTCAGTAAGTTAAAATCTACAAATTAGTCAAACTGACCGAAATTGTTAATTGATCCCTTATAGGAGTTATATTTTTGAAGGACAATTTTATCAAATTTTGAAGTTTTTTGCAGAAACTATTATAGATGCATATAAACTTTTAATGACAAAGATGTTAAGCAAACTAACTCCTTCAAATAAATAAACTTTACCGAAGTTGACAATCGACTTCTTATAGTTATTGGCCTTGTTTGGCATTTTCTTGTCATTATTTCAAAAATTATAGGAGCAAGGTTGACAATGTAGATTGCAAAAATGATCAGCATAACCAGATGTATTTACCAACAAGTTTAGGATTTATTGCCCTTGAAATATCTCTATTTTTACTGTCTTTTGCAGTTTTTGCTATTATCTTTAAAACCTAAAGGAGCACGGTTATTCATGCAAATAGCAAAGATAATCATCACCATATAGTTTGTGCATTTAAAAGCAAACTGGCAATTTTTCCACCAGGGAGCGATACAGGCACTGTTATATAATATATCTGTTTTTTCAACCTTTAAAGATAAACATTACCATACCAATTAGCATAAAAGATCATTCAGAAAAAAGGATAGTGTACGGGAAAAAACTCATTACATTAATGCAAATGTTGTTGCATAAGTAATCAATTTGTTATGAGCAAATATCATTTCTGCCATATCCAACACGTCGTGCAAGTAAACAAAGTCATCAAAGATACCAGGCATATAATTTAGTAAGCCTTAACGCATATGTTGTCTACATAACACTTATAAGTAGTCATAAAATCAAAAAAGCTGCTAGGGAAAATCCATAATGAAGTAGAAGAAAAAAAATGAAGCAGACACACATTGATTTTTTCTAATAGTTCTAGTTATATAGTAAACACAAATAACTAGCATTGTGGAATGTAGGCACTCTTTAGATAAATGTGTGACGGGCTAACATATACCTCACTTTAATTGTATGTTATTTACCATAATCTTTCTCCGTGTCACTGAACTGGCTTGATTCTGACTCTTGTCTCTGCCTGGCATATTCTTCATCAGGTCCACAAAGGAATCCTATTCCATAAAAACCAAATTCTGTCTTGGTTGTGGAACTTTTATTTCTTTTTCTTCCCTTTTTCTTTTTACTCCTTTTAATAAAAATACAATGAGTTATTTAAATATTTTTTACAAATCAGGACTGATAAACCATTAATAAAGGGCATTTTGCGAAATTGTTAAAGTCACATGAAACGAGTTTCTTGTAATTATAATGTAAAGGAAATTATTAACCCAGTAAATGCATATTACTATACTTAGTCCTATATTCACGATTTTTACATTTACTATGAATCCATTATGTCGACACATAATATTTCATTCAGTGGTTGTTGATCGCAAGCTAATTAACTATCGAGTTTGTTGCCGAAGTTTACAGAATCGTGACATTGATAAACAATCAACACAGAATCATGGAGCACGTGAAAAATAAGTGAATTGATAGAGCGATGTTTTTGGTATTTTCCATGATTTCCCTTTGGTTAAATTTTACATAACAGTTGTTAAATGTGGAGCATTGAATGTGTTCTTTAAGACTCTGTTATTACTAATTACCTTCTAGTCAACGTTGTTTACATTGTGTCATCACGGTTTTCCCGTCGCACTTGCGATGTGAGATGGCAAAAGTTCTAACGAGATGCCTCGTAGTTAAGGTCACTGCGTTCGGAAATATGTCAGCGAATTAGAGTACGGGAAGACCGTTATTTGATAGCAGTACATTTCTGAATATTTTAATAAGATAGAGGAACCTTTTACAAGAAAGTCCATGTTCACTTCTTTTAAAGTAAAACTTAGCCATTCAAGAATACAAAACATATTCATTTTGTTTTAATTTGAAGTATGACATGACTTTAATTGAGTGTACGAGGTTGTCAATGCTGGCCTAAATAAGGATTTTAGATGTTTCTAAAATGTCCTTTTGTCTAATAATACATTAACAAAAAAAACAGGAATTACCATAATAATGGACATAACACCATACTACGTCAAATACCAACAAATGACACCACCAAAAATAGTAGTTTGCCTTATTTGACATCATAAACTCCTGGCGCAGATGGCCTTAGCCAGATTTGGCACAATTATTTTAAATTCCAACAGAAGGATCAAGATTGTTTAGATAATAAATTGTATTATCATTTCATTATTTGCTGCAATTACAAATAGGAAAACAATTACTGCATGACTAATTTGAAATAAAATACCCGTTGACAGTAAAATATACGTAAAATTTCCTTTTCTGTCGGTTTATTAGTACATTGATTAGAAAAAGTCCTTAATTTACTAGTTGATTGTTAAAATGTGACGTCTTGGGGGAAAATCTACATTTAGTAATAGGAGAAATTGTGTTAAACCATTGTCGTGACGTCAGTCTATTCATTTACCGTGGATTCTTTTTCTAGAAACAACGCTTCCTAAATCTGTCGCCGAAATGGTCACACCAAATTATATTCAATTGTTTCCTTTGTGTGCCTTATTTCATTAAGTTTGAATTGGCTAATTTACTGATTTCTGTTCACTAATGGAATTAATTTAAAACTTTACCTTTGATTTTTGTAATTTTTATATACCTTCACTGGGAATCGAACCTCCTTGAAATCTTTTATGTATGACTGGCATCAACACATCGACGAAACCTCTCGGCTACCAATGGGTTGCAATTTAGATGTCTATTATGTATATATATATATTAATGAACATATGATACACATCGGTACAATGGACACACAGGTCTTGTACCTTTATATATACATAATAGGCAATGGTATTTAATAAGTTGGTAGCCGCGAGGTTAGCATGGTTAAGATCAATGGGTTAAATAGTCAAGTTAAAGGTAGAACCTTGTCTGTTTAGTTTCGAATCGCTGTATTCTCTTTGTTGTCCCTATTCTTTAGTTTTTCCCTTTTTCTTATTTTGCATGTTATTGTGGATATTTTTGGAATAATAGCGGGTTTTCCCGTTTATTTTTGGATTATTATTGGCTATTTCACATATTTGAAACGAAAATTATTACATTCAATTTGTCCATTTTTGTTTTATAAATATGATATGATTTCATCTGTTTTACTACATAATTTTACAAATGTTTATTCGCAAATCCCTATGCGAGTAAATCGTGATGTGCCTAGAATTAAGCTTCATGCTAGAAATTTCGGTAACATACTTATTATATATACTTAGAAATAAGTTCGAATATGTCTTATTTTGTAAATTACGGATAATATTCAGATGCCTGATAATTTAAAGACAGACGTGTTATGTTATATTTGTATTTCTCTAACCAATTAATTGTGAACTTGATTTATTAATGCATCGTTGAACATGATAACATGGTTATCTAAACTCACTCACAATACCTTCTGATTAAGAAAGGCATTTATTTTGAAAAGACATCAACACAATAGTTTAAGTTATAGATACAATGGATACGCGTTGATTCACGAAAAACAAACCATTTGCCCTTCGGGCTCATGGCTTCCTTTTCAAGAATCAACGCTTATTCATTGTTTCTATAATACGTAATATGCGCTTATCGATATACGTCGAGAAAAATATATTTCCTAATGCCGGTGTCAAGGAATTGTCTGCTTTGTTTATTTTCATCTTACCTGCGACTACTTGTAGAAACGATGCCTTCTTGAGATTCGGGAAACAAAGATCTGACTATGTCAGTAAGCCATTCCGTTTCAAGGACATCATCGACAAATTCCTCATGACATCTTGAAGTCTGATCACTTAACAAAATGTCCTGTATTTCATAAAGAGATATAAAAGTCTCTGTGGTATCAGCTTTGAAATACTCGAGTAAGATTTGTTTTGTTGCTTCGGTATGTTCTGCGACTTCTGCAATGAAGTTTATACTTATAATTGATAACATTTTGATTGATTAGGGAACAACGTTTAAAAATATGACTTTCGTCACATAAAGTTTTTACAAAGGTTTAGGTTTTTTCCTCATTATTGAAACTCGTAGTCAGCATTAGATTAACACTGTCTTCGTTTTACTATTTTGATGTATGTTGTATACAGTAAAAGAGGGGCGAAAGATACCAGAGGGACATTCAAACTCATACATCGAAAATAAACTGACAACGCCATGGCTAAAAAAGAAAAAGACAAACAGACAAACAATAGTACACAAAACACAACATAGAAAACTAAAGACTAAGCAACACGAACCCCAGTAAGAGGAAAATTATAAGATATCACAAAATAAAGAAACATTACCGTGCCTTTTTTTTATTTCGAGAAATTTTGTGACTATTTTCCAACATAAATAGCCAAATGGGATTTAAATATTCAACTCCGAGTTAAAACGCATTAAGAAAATCTAAAATTGTATTCTTCATGAATTTATTTTTGAAAGTTAATAGAAATTTTAAATTATAGGCCAAAAAGAAGTTTTTACCAATTCATTACTATGGTTGTAGTAAAAACATCAAACAATACAACATACAATGGATTTACTGCACAACGACGTGACGCGAAATTTGGCATTAAGGAGCATGACTTTGCTTTGACGCTATAGTAATTTTGCATCCTTTGAAAGAATTGATATATCTAGCAACACCATACTGATTTCAAACAAAGCAATATGAACTGTTTTTGGAGCGGTATTATTCTAACGTTTATTTAAGATTTGTTACGTGTGTTAAAATACAATTATGCACCGTTTCAAGGATTTTAATGAATGGGTCATTAAACTCTTACAGTTAAATGAACTATTATGTCGATTTTCATTTTGGAAATTCTGACAAAACTCTGTAAAATCGTCACATAAGGGTTAATTGGACTGAAAAATACTCCTTGAATATTTGAATAACCTGAAGTGCAGACAGATTCTGTTTCCTCTATTTTCTTGAGAACATGATTGTTCTTGGTTTTCTTCAAACATTCTTTAAAAGCGTGATAAGTTGTATCATCTTTTGGCGATAAAGCAAGAATTATTCGTTTTATTTTATCCCTGTTACTTTTTTCGTGATCAATTATCTCAGCGTCTGTTTCGTTTAATGCTAGAGATGAAAGCAATTCATCAACAACCTCGTCATTCACATGAAGATTTTTTACCAAATAACTTCTTAGTGTCCGAAGCACCGCTCTAAAGGATCGTTTCATTGCTTTAATTCACAACCTGTAAAATTAACTGCATTATTAATTTAATTTAAAAAACAACATTATGCAGAACAATACAATTAAGGTAAACATGGCGTACTCGACAATACGTAAAGAATGAGGAAACGTCAGTGAGTTTTGCACTGATTTACATCAGCCGTTTGGTTTTTAGGCGCTTTCGTTTTCATTATCTCATACGTTTCCGATTTGAAGCTTCTCAAGTGATGTGGTTTCGGCATACCTTATTTATGTTAACCCAGAAACTCGTGTCATACAAAATGAAAGTGAAAATCGTTTATTTCACTGTTAACAATCATGAATTGGCTAATCATTATGATAACATTGTTTCAAGTGACTTTTTAATGAAATATCACTATATCAATTTCGTGCGTCTGAAGCGCTTTTGCGGATTTACATTTATGAGGAACGCTCAAACCCAAAAATTCGAAACACAATATTGTATATGTTCTAAACACGCAACGATCTATATCACCAAAAGGGACATAAAATAGCAAACATCATCTAAAGTATACTTTGTCTGAAGGAGTTGTAGTGTTAGTTTCTAAATAATTACTTAATTTATCAACGGAGAATTAGGAAAAGATTGTGAAAATTATGTCAGCAACAACGCACTGTCTACTGAGTTGATGATACCCTTGGTGACTAGCAGTCTACCAGCAGGGATATCGACCTAGGACTAGTAAATAAAAATAACGCTTTAATAATTTCGTGCTTCCGAAGAGCTTTTCTGAATTTAATGTTAACTCTATTGAAGACCATACATGACCACTGATGTCAATTTAATGTTAATACTAATATTTTCATTTTGCTTATTTTAAAACATACTGTTGGGTGCGACTTTCGAATCATGTGACGGATAATGTAAGCGTAGCAGGAACTGCTCACGTGGAGCTGTGTTTCCTATCGAACAACCTGGCCTCATTTCGTTTATATTTCATATGATTCCAATTATTTTCACTCTCTTTTTGTCAATTTTAGAATTGATTTCTGATATGGACATGATGGACTTTCATCTGTTTTGATTCGAGTTTCACTGATCAGTCTCATATAGACGAGACGATCGTTTGGCGTAGCAAATTATAAGCCTGTATTTTTCATCACATTTTACAACCACTCGATCGATGCCATTGCATTTTAACGTTTCGAACCTGAAGAAATCACCACCCATTGGTCACTACTTTTGTGTTGACATGAAATAACAATATTTAATTTCTGTAAAGCTTTGAATTACTCGAAACATCAAGGTTTTTCTGTCACTCATAAGTGAATATAAACTGACAATGCCGTGGCTATAATAGAAAAAGACCAACAAACCGGCAACAGTACACAAAACACAACATAGAAAACTAAAGACTGAGCAACTCTAACCCGACCAAAAACTGAGGGTGATCCCATGTGCTCCGAAAGGGTAAGCAGATCCTGCGCCTCATGTGGCACCCGTCGTGTTGCTCATGTAAGTACACCACCGGTGATAAATCTAATTCGGTAGGTCACATTCGGGAAAAGGGAAGGGGATTGTAGTTACGACAATTGGAAAAAAAAATATCCGTCGTCATCTGTGAAACAGATATTCTATAACTATCAACTAACTCGTGATGGCAAGTAAAATTTACAAAGGGATGATTTCAACTTCACCACTTGGATTTCGTGGTTTAGCAGCACAGAGAAGTTAAATAGAACGTGACTGAGGTAACGACTAATCTAACGTATTTTGATCATCATGACACAGATAAGGTGAAGTTCCAAAAAAAAATAAACAACAGAAATACCGAACTCCAAGGAAAATTCAAAACGGAAAGTCCCTTAACAATTGGCAAAATTAAAACCACAGCAAACGAATGGAAAACAATTGTGTTCATTTAGAGTAATATTCCTGACTTGGTACAGGTATTTCCTTATGTAGAAAATGGTGGATTAACCCTGTTTTTAAAGCTAGCTAAACCTCTCACTTGTATGCCAGTCGCATAAAATTCAATTATATTGACAACAATATGTGAACAAAACAAACAGACATAATAGGTAGAAATGTCAAAAATAGAGGTACAGCAGTCAACATTGTGTTATAATCTTAATCACTATAAAAACAAACAAATATGTCAAAATGGTATATAGCCAAAGCACATACGAAAAAATGAAATATAAGAATACAAAAAATGACTTTATCACAATAACGCAATGGCGGGATGTATAAGTCCCGAGTCACGCCAAACGGATATTTCCAAAAATGGACCAAACAGTAAAGGTTAATAATTTACAAAGACAAATAAAAGAACACTATAACACGTAATTAAGATGATAAACAACGTCAGTACCTTGAATCTATACATTAAGACCATCATGTATTATTTGTGAAGTTGATACGGAATATTCATCAACAAGGTCTTAGTATCTTCCGACGAACTTTTTTAGAAAAAGGACGAGACGTTCTTTGACATAACCCTGCTACACTTTCTGCTCAGACACTCAAAGTGAGTAAAACCGCAATGAAGATTCTTGAAACAGTAAAATGTCAAAACGAAAGTAATTATATTTGTATTGAACACTTCAACTTTTTCAAAATTGTGTTCATTTAGAGTAATAAAAGCATGCATGACTAATCACTAATAACTGCAAAATACCATTATCTACATACCTTGGTGGATTTCAATGGCCTTTTTTTCTTTATCAACTTCCACCTCGATTTCCTAAAAATCTGCCATCAGTTTATTTACCCGAACTTTATTCTAGATTTAAAAAGATATGTACTATATTTGTTATGTAAATTTTACCTGTTTATACACATGTTAACGTTATGTAATTCATTTGACAATTTATTAGTATTCATATTTCTAACATGGTACATGTAAGTGCATATTTATAATAAATTGTGAAAGGTAAGATTTTTTTTAATCTTCTATGTAAAGTTGATGTCAAATTTTATGGCATCGTCATCTAAGTGTGAAAATGTGAAAATACAAAAATTATACACAACAAACAAACCCTTTAATCTGTTATATTTTATTGAAATGTAATATTGACACAATATAAAGACATGCAAGTGATAACATAATAAATACCTTATTTTTAAGGGTTGTTTGTGCCTTTCCCCCTTAACATAGTTATCAAAGTTACCATGTCAACTTTGCTTACCATGCATCGTTTTCACAACGGTGATGATAACAGAGAATGGTATCAAGACCTAATACATTTTTATATTTTAATTAAGGCTTTATTTGCATGAAAAATGATAAGAGAAAACTTATATATGTAAATGAATTAATCGCAGACAACGCCTGAACGTCCTTTTTGCAATAACCAAATAGCTAAATTAAGACCGTATGACTGGGATTATAGCAAGAATACCCAAGATTTGAAAGAGTTAAATAAAGGCCGTTCTAATACGTTGAACAAGAAGGGAAAGCTGTAAATGCAGAACTGGTTAAAAACAGTTAAAAAGTATGAAATATATTCAAATTGAATGCCTTGCGTAATCTTAAATATTGGCTTTATCCCCTACCACGGAATTCGGAAGGTTTGGTACTATCAGTTCAACCTATCCATATCATAACAAGGTCCTGTTAATTCCACTTTCAAACAGCTGGCATCGCAATAGCCTTGAAATCACCGATTGAGCTACTGAAAATCTAGAAAATTATTTAAATTTTTTTTGTGTGTCTTTGAAAAATGTACGGGGCAGAATATTGGCAAATACTGCATAATGCCGAATAAATTTGTATTCTTCCTTTTTTGTCACTGAATCAGCCAATTTGATGCCTAGCAATTATCGGATCAATTTGGTTCTTTTCCTATATTGTATAGAATCAATATGTTCAAAAACTTGAAATGAATGACACAACTAAAAAGTATTTAGGCATAACATGTACAACTGTACTAATTCAAACATATAGGCACAAAACAATAATCGAATTCCTTCCGTATCCACAAAAATCAAGAAAAAACACAGTTTAATTCATTTTCAAATTTACAGCAAACCATGAGTTTGTTAAATACAAGGAATGAGCGAAACGTTAATCATTTGGATAAAAAAAATAACATATGTCACGAGTATTTAAAGAGAACCCGCAAACGTTTATTCATATACAAATTCAAAATAAAATACGTTTAATAGATGTCCTGCAATTGTGTGTCAAAATCCACTACGTATGAATCATATAAGAAATTATTCGAATGTAAATCCACGTTATTTAAACTCTGATGGATAGTTATCTCATCGGCAATCATACAAAATCCCCTGATTTTAAATTCGACAGAGGGTTTGAATTAAAACAAAAATGCCACAAGCATTCGCAATTATGTCTATGATTCAATTTGTACTTTCTCGTAATTTTATGTTCGAAGATCCTTATTATTGTTTACGAAAAACGCACGTTTCGTCTACAATAGAATTGTCGGTGGGTGGCGCTGGAATCAAAACAGAAGGAAGGCCATATCATACACGAGGTTGACACAAAGTACGGCTAAGGTCATCGATGTCTGGGGTAGAAAATAAATTGAAATCGAATAACAGAAAGCTTACGGAAAATGAACGTATCATTGATATTTCGTGTCAACATAGAAGTGCTTACTACCAAACAAGTGATACCAACGCGACGAAACCTTCACCAGCAGTTGCATCGATCTAGTGGTCAACACAACAAAGATACCAGGGCTCATATATTATAATCCAAGACGCATTTAAAAAAAAACCCGATAAAAGCATTTAGTATCGAAGAGTTATTTTTGATTTCTCATAAAACGTTCAAATTCGTGAAATCAATATAGATTTATACTGACAAAATTCACTTCCTTGATAATAAAACACACAAAATATGATTAAGTCATATGAAGTGTGTAAATACCAAATAAGTGTGCTAGTACATGCAAAACATGACATGAAAAGTTATCTTTGCAATTTGGACATTTTGTGTGATTATAATTTATTTTATTATGATACAAAATTTTGATCAATGAAAATAAAACGCGCCATTCTTTGTGTAAGTAAAAGATTATTGACAGATTACATATCATTACTAAATGTACTAGGAAAGAAACATACAATAACTTTCATGTGTTTTGCCCTGTTTCGTTTAATGTCAGGGCGTTTGAAATCAAAAGAACTAATAAATTTTAAAATGCTAAACACATCAAAATTTACCTTCATGTTGCGTTAGGAATGGCGCACATTTTCAAATATTTCATACGCATACATGTTGCGCATTGATTTATGTCTACATTTTCTATATATAGAATTGGAAAAATCAATTTCAAGGTGCAATATATATTGCCCTGTGTCATTCAACCGGGGGAAAACAACTGTATGTGCTAAACATTATAATTTTAATCACGGCATATGACTGAACATATTCAGTTATGTTTGCACCTGAACTGTTTATGTATTCACACAAGACAGAAATAAAAACTTATCAAAATACTAGGCTTATAATTTGAACCAGACGCGTGTTTCGTGTTCGCAAGACTCGTCATTTGCGCTCTAACCAAACGGCGAAATCAAATATAGGAAGTTACAGAGCATGAAAAAAAAAAGGATTTCGATAGGTTTTATCAAATACGGCTAAGGTTATATATCTATAAGGGTAGAAAACCCTAAGTGTTTCGAATAATTCAGCATTCTTTAAACAGTAAAGTCACAGAAAATAAACATAAGACACATTTCTGGCGCTCGAACCAAAACAGATGAAAGATCATACCAAATACGACGTCCAATAAGATGATAGGTACTGTAATGTGCGGTCACAATTTATTCATATAGTAAGCAAGATGAACGTCCAACCAATTATTCCTAAAGCCATTTGAATTCAGTATACAGATTAATTTACAAAATTAAAAAATTACATTAATCCATAAACATAATATTAACTACAATATACATGATCACAATATCACTTTTTAATACTTGTCGAGCAGGTAAACTACTTCTATTGCGTTGAAATAACACATAATATTGAATACATATAATATATTTGAATCGTAAATATTCAAGACAAAATACTGAAGAAAAAAATTCGATTATAACTATTGTTGACAATTTATTTTCATGGATAATCATTTTTGCAACCAATGATGTTTCTTTTATAAATATTTTCAATCTAGTGACTGTAGGATTGTAGGGTTGTTGTGAGAATTCGATTTGACTTGAATATGCTACAAAAAAGTTTATCTTCAGAGAATGATAAGAGAGAATACATTTGAGAATGGAAACGGGGAATGTGCCAAAGAGACAACAACCCGACCAAGGAGCAGAATACAGCCGAAGTCCACCAATGGGTCTTCAACACAGCAAGAAAATCCCTCACCCGGAGGCGGGCTTCAGCTGGCACCTTAAAATAATGTATACTAGTTCAGAGAAAATGGACGTCATACTAAATTTCTAAACATAAATGAACCAAAATTTAAAAAAAAACATACAACACTAACAAAGGCCAGAGTTTCCTGGCTTGGGACAGGCGCAAAAATGCGGCGGGCTTAAACATGTTTTGTGAGATCTCAACCCTCCCCCTATACCTCTAGCCAATGTGAAATAAAAAAAAACACACAGCGATACGCACAGTAAAATTCAGTTTAAAAGAAGTCCGAGTCCGGTGTTAGATAAGGTAACAGAAGAAACTAAGCAAAATGACAATGATGAATATAAATTAACAAAGGACTACTAGCAGTTACTGGCATGCCAGCTCCAGACCTCAAATAAAATGATTGAAAGATTATGTCTTCATCATATGAAAATCAAGCACAATCCCTCCCGTAACGGATTTAGTATCATACCATCATAAAATATACGAGAAGAACATGACCCGTATCTTGCCAATAACTGGTTTTAGAATAAATGTGTTTATTTCCGACGCACAGACCCTATGAGTGCAATCTAATTAAAATATAGTTTTCTGATTTCGTTGTACTCATATGTACGAGCACGCGAGTATATAGGTCCGAATTTTAATCAGATTGCTATGAGTGAATCAATATTAATTCCAAAAAATGCCATCTTTAATAACTTGACAACAGTATCGTAACTATACCCCTTCTGAATAAGTCTGTTTAAAGATTTGTTTAGCTTTTGAGGTGAATGACGACATGTTTGTGCTTTGTATAGAATATTACCATAAAAGATGGATGTTAAATACATGAACGTATAAGATGTCTGCACATTGATTTATATTTACGAATGATGTTCTTGTATCGAAAAACACTGGTGTAATAATTTTTCAGTACTACCGAGATTTCTTTCGTTAAAATCAAATACGATCCCAATAACGATATAGATATCAAGATCCAGGAAAGGACAGTATTCATTGTTAGTATTAGCTTTATCTAAAGTCAGTTCAGCAGGATAAATCTCCTAAGTGTACATACTGAAGTCGTCATTATTGAGAGCCAATATATCATCCAAATATCTAAAAGTGTTATTAAATATTTGAATCAGATGTTGTTTCGATGGGTCTTTGCTGATTTTAGTCATAAATTGTAACTCGTAACAATAAAGAAACAGGTCCGCAATAAGTGATGCACAGTTAGTCCCCATTGGACTTCCGATAACTTGACGATATACGGAATCTCCATAGCGAACAAAAATGTAATCTAGTAAAAATTCGAGGCAGTTATCGTATCAAAGCAGGTCCAATTGACACAGTTCTTTTGTTTGCTGTTACTAAAAAAATGACCCAAAAGAGTTTGAACATATATATTCGCACTCCGACTTTTTAAATGCCCATTTAATTAGGTATGTGATTTTTTTCTTAATGACATTATTTAAACAATCTATTACCAGGTGTTTGATTGTACCAAGTGTACTAGTAAGTAGAACAGACAGTTTAGTAGTTGAACAATGGCTTGAAGACGAAACAAATCTATATTTGTAAGGTGTTTTGTGCAGCTTCGGAAGCCAGTACATAGTTGGAACTTTCATGATATTCGGTTCTGCTTGTAAAGCGGTAGCTTAAAGTTTATGTTTGTTACATATATCATTTTCCGAAAATAGAGTCAGTTGGAATGTTGGTGAATTCGTGATTTATTTTTGCAGAACCTCAATATAGAATTTACGTGAAACAATAATGATATTATTAGCAGCCTTATCAGCCGGGACAAAATTAAATTCCTTGGCGAGTTCTTTTAGCTTATGTGTGATACGAGAAATAGGGCTATTATGTTTGTTGTTAGGAGTAAAATGTTCTTTAAAATGTTTAATACGAATCTCAACTATGTTCATTACTGAATTAAAAAAAAATCTACGGATTTTTTGTCAGCTTTTTCTCGTTTTACCCATTTCATACAGTAAGTACGGGATGAGTCGTGGATGATTTTACGACACTCATTCCAATTAATTATTGACGGGGGGGGGTGATATTTAGGTCCTTTACTAAGAAAAGATTTCAACTCACGGTCCTGGACGATGTTAAGGTCTCCTGTTATAACATGGGAACTGGGGACTTAAATGTATTTGGAATTACTACAATTTCATGACGTAGGTGTAATGTCACTGATATTAACATCTTTACACACCTCGCTATAATTAAACACATATTTCCGGGTAGATTTTTTGTCAACATAACAATTTAGAGGGCGCTCAGTATTATCAACATAACCAGGAATTTGTTCCTTTACGAAATGATCATTAAAAATATCGGCATATTTACAAAAACAAAACCTTTATTGACATATTTGTTTTTAATGAAATGTTTTTTATGGTCTTCATGGCGATCAAATTTGAGAAACAGTTTAGAATAACAATATGCAATTATAATTTGGACGATTTCATACTTAGGACTGCAATATGGAATTGTGTTGCAATCCTCCAAAATTTGATGTAATTTATTTACTGGTAAAGAACAGAACTTGGTTAACAGATAATGTCTGCCGTTGTTTTTTGAAATAGTAATAAGTCCGAAATATTTGTATATTTCGTATGAAATTTTCCCTGATTGCGATTTATTTTACGTCCATGAGGACGGTTTTTACAAACAGTTTTAGAAACTAAATCCAAAATGTTAACAGAATCAGTTCTTGATACATTACCAATTCCCATGATATTATCATTAAGACCTAGAGGATAGACTGTCTGTAATTTTTTAATCCAATTTAATTCAATTTTCCGTGATCGTACAAATTTTGAATGAGATTCCCAAGGTTGCTTATTTACTACTTCTAAAGGTTGAACTGATAAATATTTAATAGAATGATTGTGCTTAGATGATACTTTTAAATTTATGGGGTCTTTTAAAACGATAAAGGTGTTCTTGCTTGCGTTTAAATAAATAGCGTCCGGTTTCACCTACATACTGAATACCGCATCCCGGTTTGTTTCTAAGTAAGTAAAGGTTTTGTAAGTAAATAGATAATGTTAGTTTTTCAATTGATATTAGTTGTAAAATTTAAGGAAAATGTGCGACCATTAAACGTGGACCTTATCGTATTGTTGGTGGAAAGACGAGGACATGTGAGTCATGTTTTGGCTGACACTTATAGATAGAAGGGTAACCACGATTTTTATTATTAAAAATGTGAGCGATTGTGGTATTTTTAGATAAGCGATTTTGAAGATTGAGACGTATAGATACCCTTTGAACGAGTTTGGTATTGAGTCTTTTTCTAAGTTTCATTTTGTTATCCGTATTTTCGTATCTTAGTATTTTCGTATCTTAAGAGAATAAGATAGAAGCATGGACTATTTCAGTTACTTATATATTCAAAGATCAATAATTATATTACATGTATGTTTCGTTATAATACGTTATTTTGATTGGCTAAAAGCAATCTCGCGATATTCTGAAATTAACCTTCATTTCAAAATGAAACGTAACATTCATGATGACACGAGCTTCCACAATAAAGTGCACAGGTAAATAAAAGAAAAAGTTGATAGAAATCGTGTTTTCATGATCCTAGAAAAGAAATGTTATTATAAGTATTGAATACTTCTATTAGTGATTTTATAGGGTTGTAAAAGCGTTGACCGTGCGCACATTTTTTGAATGTACTTCGGTCAACGCTTTTACATCCCAATAAATTTACAAAAAAAAGCATTCAATTCTTTAATATGTTTAAGAGTCCCGAAATACATTATTTTATATTAATTATATTTTTTATACGGATAACTGCATTTTGATTAGCAGACAGCAATCACGTGACATTCGCGCCTCGGTCAACTCTTTTATGCTTCAATAAAAATACAAATAGAAGTAATCAATTATAAATAATTAAAGAAATCATGTGTAATATAATTCGAACCAAAGTAATTTTAAAGTTAGAGTTCATTACAAAAACGGATAAATTTTTCTAAACTGTTACATTACAGTTACTTTGGTTTCTGACTACTTTCCATTGGCTGAATACTAAAGGCAACATTAAAACAAAGCGTTGACCTTATTTGAACTATTGCAAATTTAAACTTATCCTTGCAGCTAAAACATAAAAGAATATTGTGTTTTATTGTTTTCATGTGACGGACTACAATCAGTGTTGATAGTGATTGTAAGGTTAGTGTTGGTGGACTGTAGTCATGGTACATTCGGACTGTTATACTGTATTTTGGTTGGTTGATATTTCAAAAGGCAACCGGTGTCCTAATGGGAAGTTATTGTGTACCTCTATTAGCCGTAATGTTTTTGTACTCATATGAAGCAGAATTTATAAAACCTTCGCAAAGACAAAGGTAAAAGTATCTTGCAAAGTTCATCAACTTCATTTTCAGATATATTAATGATGCCCTGACACTCAATAACGCACTTTTCAGTGCGTGTTTGCATTCGTATGTCACAGCTAACATTTGGGATTTAGGATACTACCGAAACTAGAAGGTCTGCTATATATCGTAATCTTTTCCTGCATATTTACACAGATAGAAGACGACAAAAACTAGATTCTATGCCAAGCGTAGTGATTTCAACTTTCCAATTGTCAACTTCCTATTTTTTGGCAGTAACATACCCTCTATGCCATCGTATAGCGTTTGTATATCTCAATTGATACATACGTTACGCTCGTGCATGATCACACTATACAGACTTCATTAGCAGGGGTTTGCTCCTTACACAAAAACTGCTTCAACATAGTTATAAGGAATACAAACTGAAATCAACACTACAAAAGTTTACGGGCACCATCGCGTATTGATTGACCGACACGATATGTATGTGTCTAAAATTACTAGAGACACGTATTCGTAGTCTTACATCTTTAGATACTTTAACTGGGTGTGGATTCTTATACATACTTGGCTTTCAAATATATGGTCCTGATGAAGATAACTCCTGAAAAGCGTTTCCTATGTATCAACTTTTTATAGCTCTAGGTCGCTACTGGTGGACCATTAGTTCCCGAGAAATCATCAGATCAGTAGTCAGTGCTTCGATTTATAAATTATTTAAAAACTACGGTTACAACTCGCTCAGGCTTTGTTGACCTTAGATGTATTTAGCTATTATTTTTGTCTTTAAGTCATATTGCTCACCACATGCGTTGGTTCATTTACATCCTTTGCTTTTAATTATTTGGTTTTGAGCGTTCCTGACGAAAGTAATTCCAGAAAACTGCTTCGTTTTATTTTGGATTTTCCGCATAGCGGGTGACGCATGCATAGAGGCAGACGCTTACGCTTTTTCAACAAAATATCAACATTACCATAGGAACCAACTGTGCCCCTTTTCTTCTGATTTGTTATTTTATTCATAGTAGGCTCAATTCAGACAGGAGCTTGGTAGAAAATGAAAAGAAGCTAGCATCGTCCTTTAACTTCACTTTTCGCTATATCGATGATGTCTCTCGCTTAATTATTCAAAGTTTGGTGACTATGTTGACGTATACAACTTAAACAGTTTAGTCTGTATCATATCTTGACTTACTTCTAAAAATTGAGAATGAAGATCGGTTGAAAACAAAACTTTACGATATGAGAGATAATTTCAGCTTCCCAATTGTGAATTTTTAATTTTTGAGTAGCTGTGTAGCAACATTCTAGCACCGCCTGCATATGAGGTATATATCTCCACGTTGAAACTATATTCCAGAGCTTGCATTTCCTATCATGATTTCCTTGATTGAGGGTTTGCTGCTTAAAAGGGAGCTTTCAAACCAAGTGCTCCAAGTGGTGAAGTTCAAATCATCCCTTCGAATATTTTACGGACACTATAACGAGTTACTGGATCATTATGGAATATCTATTTCACAGATTACAACGGATATGTTCGACTTATCGTAACCACAACCACGTCCTCTTTTCCTCGAATGTGAGTTACCGAATTAGACGTATCACCGGGGTTGTACGTAAATCAGCAACACGACGCGTGCCATATGTGGAGTAGGAACTACTTACCCTTCGGGAGCACCAGAGACTCCAGCTTTTTGTGTGGGGCTTAATCTATGGTTTTATATGTGTTTTGTTTATGGCTGTTTGTCTTTTGGTCTCTTTTCGTTTGTTGCCATGGTATTGTCAGTTTTTTTAGACTAGTGAGTTTGAATACCCCTTTTGTATCTTTCGCCTCTCTTTTATCCTGTCGACGTGGTATTGCACATTTTGGAGTTCATGCGATTCCCTAAGGTTTGTTTTTGTTACCTTGATTTGTCTTCTAAATAGGTTAAGGATATTTGAAAAGTTAACTACTGTTGCCTAATTTGGCATGATATGAAAAGTAATATTATGGTGGTATAATCCCCTTGTCTTATTTGTTACCCCTAGCTTAAAGCAAGACTATCAGATTGCGTTTTAATTGAATTTGTTGGCTAACTACAATATATACATAGTATGGTGTTCACAACTCTAGTATCATTTGTATATCATTTGGTTTAAATGTTAGATACCGATTTTGAGACGACACTATGTGTATGTATTTCTCTTTGAGTTCTATGTTACATTTGGTTCCACGAAACGCCGACCTTGAAATTCAGATTGGAAACAAAAACTCAAAATGTTTTTAGGAGCAGGTTAATATCGTGTGTTTAAGATTTGGGTAGCCTAGTATCGTGTGTTTAAGATTTGGTAATGGTTTTTAAAGTATTTCTAATATCATTTTATATTAAACTATGTTTCATAGTTTTGACCAGCTTGGATTTCAGATGAGTACCAAATAATCAAAATAAGTAGATGAAAACCCTAGTTTCATTTGATATTGTTTTGTTCTTTCTTTATGTTTGAGACGGTTTCTAAGAAGCTGTTGTTAAAAATAACGTGACGTGGTATGTTTGCCAACAAATGAACTGTCCACCAGATACCAAAGGACGAGGATGTAAACAAACGTTCAGCCTGTAAAAATAAGCAAAACTCATATTTATTTATAATAGGCCCAAGCATGATAAATTATGAAACAATTCTAAAGAGAAAATCAACTGAATTTCACGCTCATGTCTTGGAAAGACAATACCGAATGTATCGGAATAAACAAGTCTGTGAGCGCTCACTCTCTTCTTAACCTGGGAAGGTGATGTAACTGCAAAACATAAGAATAAACTATAAAAACCAATTGGAAACCAATGATACACATCACTATAAAAAATGTTTTGGAAAAGTTACAAAGGGAAATATCCAAGTCGATATTAATTGAATTAAGTACTAGGGATGTTATCAGACGTAAACATTTAATAAAAAAATAAAACATTTAGAGTAATGCAGTGCTTACCACCTTAGTTTTTTAAACGGTTTTATGGTTCAAGATTTATTTTCAGTAATAAACCCACAGGGCTTGTCTTTGAGTTCGTATTCTATTTGGCCTTTTTATTTTTTTGTTCGAACACTTATGAGTCTTTTGTAGACAAAACTCAATCTGGCGTACAAAATTCTAATCCTGGTATCTATAATGAGTTTATTTGGTTAACAAATGTTCTCCTGAAGGATGTGAACAATTCTACTCTTCTAGTGTCACCTATCATGATGCTCAAGAAAAGAATAAATTCGATGATGGTTCGCATTTTGAGGAAAAAACTGAAAACGACCAAACGACAAACAAGAGTCTACAAAACTAGAGACAGAACAAAAAGAGCCCCATCAAAAATCTGGGCCGATCTTAAGTGCTCCGGAAGGGTAAGCAGAAACCTGCTCCACTTTTGCACCCGTCGTGTTGCTCATGTAAGTGCAAATTTGGTGATAAGTCTAATTCGGTGATGTCACATTCGAGGAAAAGAGGACGGGATTGTGATAACGACAATTGGAACATCCGTTATCACCTGTGATAGTCCATGACGGTCAACAACTCGTTATGGCGTCCGTAAAATTTTCGAAGGGGATGACTTTATTTAATATATTTCTTGTAAGCAGTAACTCTCTATCAAGGAAATCATGATAGGCGATGCAAACTCTGGAATATCGTATCAACGGGAGATATAAACTTCTTATACAGGCGCTGTTGGAATGCTGCTATAAGTACTTATATCATAAATGGAAAGTTCTCAAATCTCGTTTTTCGAAAAGTGTATGTGAGAGATATTTACCTTCCCCATATGCTTTTTTTTTAATTTGTTTCATAAAACTAGTTCTCAATAGAACGGAGTAATCGCATTTGATCCTCCTTTGTTTACTTTGGTTTTTTTTTTTTTTTTTGCTGTTAAGTTTAGATCTCTAATGACCCTCGTTTTGTTAGGAGAATTAAAAATATGAAACAGACCTCCCTGTATTTGTGGTATCCTTTTTATCAAGACCATAGAAAGATGGGATCAACATATTCGTCAAACTTCTAACTGGGGTATATGAAAGAACATCCTTTCAATTGCGTAAAAAGTAAAATCAAGTTTTATTGTTGGTCAAATCAATACTGTCGTCTTTAAAATGGTGAATGTATAAGATGTCAGAAAAAAATAATTCTTATCCTTTTCTTTTTTAAAGATCCAATAAAAAGAAAAATGTTTGTCATACAAGCAACTGTTAATTTATTAGGCATTGCAATGTACAAATGTAAGCAGAATTACATACCTGATTGTTATCAGTATCTTTTCTCTCTTCCTCTTTTTTTAGGGGAAGGGGGTATGAAAAGATAAGATATCAAGTTTATTTACGAATTAGTCATTGGTTATTCGTTTTTCAGTTTTAACAAAGTTTCGTGAAATTGAATGCTGATGAGGTATTTTTGTTTAATTCAACATTTGAAAGTCGAACAAAGAAAATAAAGAATATGATAGTGACCTTGATATTCACACCTGATTAAATTAAACAGTGAATTTTGAAGAAACAATCATTTGGAGTATTTTATTGCGTAGTTTGAACGCCGGTTAGCTAAACAATTGTTGGTTTCTTCGAAAGTGTGCATTTGTTGTGTAAACAACAAAAGACAGCGAATAGGACGGAATGGTATTAGCATTCAAAAGAGAATAATATCGAAGTATGACCACAGCAAAAGATGTTATTACGTGTGAAAAAGTAAAAAAAAAAATTGAAAAAAAACTACTTCAAGGTAAATTCAAAAAAGGGGGAAGTCAATTAAACCTGACAAATCTAAGGCTCGACTATATCAACCAAAGGAACGAATGGAAAACAACTATCATATTCTTGACTCAGTACATTCATTATATGAAGAAAACAGGGGGTTAAACCTTGTTTAATAGATAACTTTATATAGATAAACCTCCAACATGTACGACAGTAGTATATAGTTCGGTTATATTGACAGAATTGGGTGAGCATCCCAAATAGACATCATTGTGACTTTGAGATGAAGAACAACAATAAAAGCGCTGTACCTTTGTTTTTGTGTATTTTTTTCTGTGCATATGCTGAATTTTGTGTCCCCATATCCTTTGTATTCTATTATAATTGGTAAACGAGACAATAATTGGGAAAAACTTAGCTAAAACTGTATACATCACAGACATACAAACACAACTGATCTAAACATTCATACAAATATACAAATAATTCTGACAAAGACTCTTACAAAAAAAGGTTTTTATAGTTGACAGTACATCCAGTAGTGTAAAACATAAATCCATATACATTTTCCCAATAATTGGGATCCAGCAGCCAAAACTAAGTAAACAAACATCACAGACATACAAACACAACTTATTTTTAAAAAATTGAACAAACATACAAATAAATCTTATAAAGACGCCAGCAAAAAAAGGTTTTTTAGTTAGTGATAGTACATACAGTATAGTAAAACATAATTTAGTATACACTTTCCCAATTAAGTACAAATTAAGTAAAATATAAATAAAATGACAACAACATTATAAAAAGCTCATGTGTCCGAATCATACATCTGGATCCATCCGTTTTATTAAGAATCTATTTCTATCTTTTAATTTTTATTAATATCATATTTATGTGTTTCTTTTTGTTTCTTGTTTGTTTCTTATGTTTATTTTTGTGTGTTGTTTTTTTTTCTATTTTTCTATTTTTGTGTTATTTGTTTTCTGTTTTTGTATTGCTTTTGTATAAATTGACTCCATGTATCACCTTAATCATTGTATTATAATTATTATGTTTCCTTCTCTGTACCTTTTTTAATTGGTTTTAGAGAATAAAGTATATAGACTCATCAGCGTTAGGAACGCCAAAAGCCAAAAACCGATTGGTGGATGCACAAATACAGATTCACGTTAAAAGTCATATTCAATGGGTCCATGAAGGACTTATGAATTCCCAAGATCTCAACCTTATCAAAAGTTACATTTTTGTACCTGGGATTATCCGAGCGTTCATGTATTTCTAATAATTTGATAAGACACTCGTAACTCAAAGATAGTCATATGTGCCGGAAATATGCTTCCCTTTCTATCCAATCTCAAATGTTGTTCTTTAAACGGTAGAATGGGAGAGATAATGGCTTCGATCCCAACATTTTATAGGTTTTTTGCTTTTGAGACGTATTGTTTTGATAATTTTGAATATTCAATATCAAATAATAATTTCGTACAAAGGAGGAAAACGTCTCAAAGGGGCAATAAAAACCCATAAGTCGAGGAAAACAGACAACTCCAAAAGAAAATTAAACTAAAAGACAAACAACAGTCCTCAAAATTACCAACAGAGCACTGAAGTTAAGCTACAAGAATCCCGGCAAACACCGATGGTTAATTCCCAGTTCATGAAAAATGAGCAGTCCCTGTTCTACTAGTTAAACATGTCGTGTTCATAATGGCAATTTAGATTTGATTATCAGTCGCATAAGGCTACCTTTTTAGCTTTCATTCCTTTTAAAATTAATTGAATTATCCTTCTTTCGTTTCACCAGTATTTTGTTTATTACTAGTAGTAGCTTTAATCGTTTTTATCTGTATAAGTCTACATTTTAAATTTTAAAATACTTTTCGAAAATTATCTTTTACATTCAAAGGGTTTGATGAGATGATAAACAATGAACAAAATGTATTCCTTTTATAATTTTTTCTGGTCAGTTAATTTTAAAACTTTTTATAGTCTTGTTTATATCTACGTCATTTAAATTTGTCTTCGTTGGATAGTTGTCTCATCGGAAATCATACCACATCTCCTTATTCCATATTGTAACACTTTGGGGGGATTTCAATAAATATTTACAAATAATTGATCCTTCAGATTTTATATTATTATGGTATTGGTATGTGCTGTATTTAGTAATATAGTCCATCTGAAGGAGAATATATTAAAAGAGTATGTTGACTGAGTTGATTGCAAGTCCATTCAAACAATGTATCGAAAAGTAATAGCATAGGTGTCGTTTATCAAAAAAAAAGGTATTCAAAACAGTCAGTTGGACTGTTTACTGTAAATGAATAAAACTTTTAAGGAGAAAGTATGATAATATAAAAATAAGGAGATGTTGTATGATGAGACAACTATCCACCAAAGTTCAAATGAAGTGGATGTAAGCAGTTATAGGCAACCGTGCGACCTTCAACAACGAGAAAAACCCATACCGTATAGTCGGCTATAAAAGGCCCCGACATGAAAAATATGAAACTATTCAATGGAGAAAACTAACGGCCTAATTTAAGGTCACTTTACTTTCTTTTTTTTTTGAATTTGAAAATCAAGAAGTATCATAAATCTACAAAATAACATCCACCAAAAAATTAGTGTCTGTCCAAAGTCAGGAGCCTGTAGTTTAGTCCGTCATATTTGTTTTTAAATTGTTTTGTTATAAATTAGTCCATACGTTTTCTCAATTAAATTGTTTCATATTATATTTGCCTACAATTGCTTACAACCACTTCATTTGAACTTTGGTGGATAGTTGTATTTACGATAATACCACATCTCCTTATTTTTATATAAGTTATTAATCTGTCAGACCTTAGTATTTGTATTTTGAATTTTATCTTGCATATATGGATTAGGCCTTCAAAAATTAGTGCAAAACTGGATAAATTGAAAAACTAGTATCATTTAGAGAACTAGACATGAATAATTAGGTATGAGCAACAGCTTTACCCAAAACATAATTTTCTACAAGATGCATTTGACACAAATTTTAGTGTGTGTAAAATATCTTTTTGGATAAGGCTGTTGCTAATATCTATTTCGTCCAAAAACTATGGGTAAAATGGTCATGTTAGGTTAAATAAGTCAATATCATAGTGACCTCAAAAGTGACCGTTCTTCAATAAAGTGTCAAGATTATATAAACCTGTTTATTTATCAATAAAATTAGTATAATTTTGAAAGGCTTTGTCATTTCGGGGCCTTTTATAGCTGACAATGTGGTATGGGCTTTGCTCATTGTTGAAGGCCGTACGCTGACCTATAGTTGTTAATTTCTATGTCATTTGGTATCTTGTTGAGAGTTGTCTCATTGACAATCATATCACATCTTCTTATTTTTATATTGAGTAATTTTATTACCTTTTGTAATTTCAAAAGTCAAATAATGGCTATTATTATGTTTCATCTTTTGTCGAAAAAGCAACGTAATTGACGATGCTAGGGGCTGTCTTGAAATTGATTTTGGTCTGTTGATATACAGCATGCAGTATTTCAATATATATCCGACAAAGAAACCCCTACATGTATTAACTGGGAACGATTAAAAAAGTATATCGAGGAACAAAATAGTAATTCTAGGGAAAATAATGAATGCAGGGGAAAAAATACTAATTCCTGTAGAACATGTTGTACATTGTTGCTTTTTTTGTTAAAGTCTATGCGTTCTTCAATTATCTATACATGAACGTTGTATTGTAGGTATCCAAGCTATTACGAGCCTGATGTAGGTTTGAAAATATGTTCCTGCTTATTCGACTTATTTATAATAAGGATGTTTGCTGTTCTGTTTAAAAAGAACAAGCTTCTTCAACACTTTTGTAAATTGATTGTATATAAATAACGGAACTAAAAAAGCAGAAAAAAATATGAAAGGTCTGTGTTCTTGTATTTGAGATATAACCCATTGAAAATTTGATGGTAAATGATTTTCTCTAGATTTTCCATACATTTAACATTGACACCTTTGTTTACTTTCAAAAACTATGAAAAATTAACAAGGATTGATCAGATTTTTAAAATTGGCTTTCTTAACTATATGTTATAAAATTGTAAAAATTATAGTAGGGGTTAGTGGGCAAAATTTGTGATGGCAATACATGAATAAAATCAGAGGATTCCGAATATCTGACAAAAAACATAAAAAAGACTGGTGAACATCCTTAAAGTAAATTATAGCAACAACCTTCAAATATATTTTAGTACATCTGTTCTAAGGAACCGGCCATTATTTATCTCCAGGGGACGGCAAAAAAAGTAGGGGGGGGGGGGGGGTCAGAAAAAAATTGGTACCTGACAAAGGGGGTCAGAAAAATTTTTGTAAAAGGGGGGTCATTAATTTTTTTTTAAGACAAATGATAATAAGAAAAATAAAAATAAAGAGAAAAAATTAGAGAGCGAGAACCAACTAAAAAACTAGATTTCTCCTCTGAGGTAGCCTCTTTGAACAAGACCTTTGTCATTTTACTCACCTTATATAATTCATATACCTTTTGCATAATAAAAATCAAAATTTTAATAATAGTTACTGATATAATTTCAGTTATGCACTTATATTACTCCAGTTTTAGGTTATAATTATTATCGGTATAGGAGAACCAAATTGTAATTCCTCCTCTGAGGTAACTTCTTTGAAATTTTTTTTATTGCTTTACTTTCCTCAAATATTTCATTTACTATTCCCAGCTTAAAAGACCTAGTTATGGTAATACTTGCCCATATAATTTTAGTTCTGTCCTTACATTATTCTAATATAATGTGAAAATAAGGAGATAAATTATAATTGGCTTGAATCATTATCAGTATGAGAGAACCAAGTATAAAAATGGAAATTTCACATCTGAGGTAATTTCTTTGAACCAGATCTGTATTATTTAACTCATCTTATATATTTCACTTACTTTTTACACCTTGAAAGACCAAATTATAGTAATAGGTGCCCATATAATTTCAATTTTTTTTCCTTACATTTCTCCTATATTTGATTTATTTTTTCTTATTATTGCTGCAACAGATAACATTGGGACTGATAGTTTATTTAATTTTCTTTAATAATATATTCTTTTTTAATATTCATTGAAAAGATTTCTTGTCCGTCAAATAAGAAAGTTTACAAACTTGATATCCTACAACTAAAAGGCTTGGGAAAAGTATTTGCCCCATAACATTTTGCACCGTTTCCACCCCTTATAAATATTGCTTGGCCCCTTATGACACATAAAGACATATGAGGAAAGGAAGGGAATCAACATTTTTCTACCACTTTCAGGAGGGGGTCACACATGTTCCGCAGAAGTGGAAAGGGGGTCATTAAATTTGTTCTGGTCATTGAAAACATTTTGCCGCCCCCTCCTTTGGAAATATATAATGACCGGTCCCTAATATGGCAAAAATATAAATGAGCAATGAAGAAATGAGCACAGACTACAGCAGGAGAGGGCACTGTCTTGATAAATTATCTGTATTCAGGCTAGTACCTTTTTATGATATTTTTATTACTATTTTGGGGGTGATTTAAATTTCTGGATTAATTCAATTTATTTTTACGAGGAATGCTAAACAAATTAGAAAATGCATCAACTATTTACGTTATATATAGGGAAATGTGATATTGAAGCAAAAAATACAGCAACTTAGGATTCTTTTTATACCTGAAAGATACTGCAAACCAGATAGAACACATAGTAACTAATGTAATTGTATAGTATCGAAGGATTCATATTTACATAGATTTTAACACTACATGTGTGGAGATAAATCAAGGATTGATTTTTTTTTATGGACTTGTATATATATGCAAATGATTTTCATTTGGAGACAGGAAATAAAGAACTGCGTTATTGGCTTTGAACTAATTTCAGTAACTACGTATACGATTGGTCTTTGGTCTTTTTGTAAGTTGTATTTTTGTATGCTTTGTGTCGCTCTGATGAGGCAAGCCTTTTTCATCTGATTTTTATAGTTTGTTCTAATGTTGTTATGTTTCACCACTATACCAGGTAAGGATAAGGTGCCCGTTAACATATTTAACATTACCACATTCTGTATGTATAAATAAAAAGATGTGGTATGAGTGCCAATGAGACAACTATCCATCCATTCTGTATGTGCCTGTCCCAAGTTAGGAGTCTGTAGTTCATTGGTTGTCGTTTGTGGCTGTATATCTTATTTGATTTTCGTTTATTCTTTTGTATGTAAATCAGGTCGTTCGTTTTTCTCGTTTAAAATATTTAACATTTGTCATTTCGGTGCCTTTAATAGCAAGCAATGCGGTATGGGTTTTGCTCCTTGTGGAAAGTCGTACGGTGACCTATACATTTAGTTACTAAGTTTTTCGTGTTGAACATTGTTGAAATGATTCAAACGAGATTATGTGCATTGGTTTGTCATATATTATGTATTCCTCATTCATGCATTAAATAGTTGTTAGATGATTTTAAAAATGCTAATCTTTATTTGCGAGAATATTTTTAGCCAAACAAAGTCCAATACTTGTCAAGAAAACATAAAAAGACTGAGGCAGGTGAGCTGAACAGATCAAAAACCATGGCCGTGAAACAGTGGCTTTCATCGGTGAGAGCTAAAAGAAATATCTGCGGGTGTCAATAGTCCAACAGTAACTGATGATACTGCGGGAGCACCTTTCGTCCCTCCATATAAAAATAAAGAGATGTGGTATGATTGCCATTAATGAGACAACTATCCACCAAAGTTCAAATGAAGTGGATGTGAGCAATTAAAGGCAACCATACGGCCATCAACAATCAGAAAAACGCATACTGTATAGTCGGCTTGTACAGGCCCCGACATGAAAAATATGAAACAATTCAATTGAGAAAACTAAAGGCCTAATTTATAACAAAGTAATTTACGAAAACCAAATATGACAGACATGTACCAACGACAACCACTGAACTACAGACTCCTGGCTTGGGTCAGGCACATAAAGAATGTGGCTGGGTTAAACATGTTTGAGAGCGCTGAACCTGGGACATTGAGCTTACAGCACAACATAAGAACAAACTATAAAAATCAGTTGAAAAGAGCTTAACTAATCAGATCGATACAAAGCAGAAAAAAATCTACAAAAAACACAGACCGGACGTGGCAGGGTATTTATACATCCCTAACAACAAAAAAGACACAAAGAACAGATCTGAGAGTACTCGCTGTTACTGACAACTAGTTCAAAGCCAATAACAACTTATAAAAAAATCATGTATCTAAGACTAACATAGCAATCAGTACACATTCGACATCCAATGGGTTTATTGGAAAGACGTCATTAACAGTCAGAGAAAAAACAAGACCTTGTGCAATTACAAAATATAGATATCGACCATTTGTAGTACCGTGAAAGTGCATATGTGTATAACAATAGTATTAAGTATGGTTTTAATTTACTGATAACAAAATCAATATTTATACCAATAAAAACCATATTCAAAGATCTAATTACAATGTTGATTTGGTAACCTTTTAGAATAATTATAAAAATAAGAAGATGTGGTATGACTGCCAATAAGACAACTCTCCACAAGAGACCAAATGGCCCAGAAATTAACAACTATAGGTCACCGTATGGCCTTCAACAATGAGTAAAACCCATACCGCATAGTCAGCTATTAAAGGCCACGAAATGACAAATTTAGAACAATTCAAACGAGAAAACTAACGGTCTGATTTAGAAAGAAAAGAAGTTAGCAGTATCCTTTAACTTCACTTTCCGTTATATAGATGATGTTCTCTCACTAAATAATTCAAAATTTGGTGACTATGTTGAACGCATCTATCCCATCGAACTTGAGATAAAGGATACAACAGATACAGTTAAGTCTGCCTAATATCTTGACCTACATTTAGAAATTGACAATGATGGTCGGTTGAAAACAAAACTTTACGACAAAAGAGTTTATTTTTGCTTCCCAAGTGTGAACTTTCCATTTCTATGTAGCAACATTCCAGCAGCGCCTGCAAACGGAGTATAAATCTCCCAGTTGATACGATATTCTAGGGTTTGTATTTACTATCATGATTTCGTTGCTGCTCACAAGGAAGCTATGAAACCAAGATTTCCAAGTGGTGAAGTTGAAATCGTCCCTTCGTTAATTTTACGGACGCCATCACGAGTTGGTTGACTGTTATGGAATATCCGTTTCACAAATGACAACGGATATGTTCCAATTGTCGTAAGTACAGTCCCGTCCCCTTTTCCCCAAATGACCTACCGAATTAGACTTAACCCCCCGTTTGTACTAATATGATCTACACAACGGGTGCCACATGTGGAGCAGGATCTGCTTACCCTTCCGGAGCACCTCAGATCACCCCCATTTTTTGGTGGGGTTCGCGTTGCTCAGACTTTTTTCTTCAATTGATGGACTACGGTTGCCCTTGGTATTTAGTAGTTTGTGTAGTATTTATGGACTGTTGTTGTTTTTTTATTTTCATTTTTTTTTCATTATGGTTTCTGATTGATCCTTTGCATCTTCTTACTTCTTTTTTCTCAACCTAACACACCACTTTTAACATTTTATATGATGTGTGAATCTACTCTACTCTTCTACTTTAACTTAAGTTTTATATATAGAATCTCATACAATAAAATTGAGAATGGAAAAGTTTGTATGTATCATAAACATTATAAATGAATCGTGTAAATATTATTATATTTAATATTGTGAGAGCCGATTTTCACGTTTGCGAGTAATATTACCGTAAAAATCTGTTGTAACTAAAAGTAATGAGAATTTTGTGTACTAACGTAAGAAAAAGTGTTCCCTTTCAAAAAAGGAAAACATTACTTAATCAACAACACGCATGCCAAATGAGACTATTGGGGAAAAACAGGTGCAACTTCCGAGTTCCCATTGCACAAGTTAAGTGGACTTCTGCGTCTTTTCGTTTATTGCCATTGCGTTGTCCGTTTTTCTTCGACTTTTTATTTTTGAATGTCCCCTTGATATCTTCCGCCTCTTCGTTTTTTATATATAAATAAGAAGATGTGGTATGAGTGCCAATGAGACAACTCTCCATCCAAGTCAAAATGTATAAAAAGTTAACAATTATAGGTCAAAGTACGGCCTTCAACACGGAGCCTTGGCTCACACCGAACAACAAGCTATATGTATATTTGCATGTGCGTTATTACTTTGTTTTGTAGTTCGTAATCATAATAATCGAATAAGATTATTATGCAAATATCAGATGTAATTAACAGAAATGGAAGATTCAAGATTTCCGACGTTACAAAAGAGGAAACAGAATTTCCGATGTTACAAATAGATACACAAAAGACAACACACGAAACAAATGAACCATGATAAAAAATTAAACATCTTAAAGTTTAAAAATCGAAGACATAAGCTTAATACGGGACGGCATTTTTTGTGCGCGGATGGGATGAAATGTGTGCAATGCTTCGCATGAGATACCCATAGCATTGAGATGCCAATAATAAGCTCGATAAAAAAATAATAGGATTGTCAGAGTTTCACCTTTTTTAATCGTCCAAAATGTTTTAAAATAGCAGTATTTGGCTATCATATCGCCCATCCGCTTTTCAATACCTTTAAGACTTTGAGTTGAACATTTTTATTTATAAATGATATATTCTGACATTGTGAAAGAATACCTGACCACCTTGTCTCCTAATATATCTATAAACAACTTGAACTGATAAATATCATAAATAACAAAAATATAATGCTAGGTGATAATTACTTAAAAAAAACGACCGTCTAGATGTAATGATACTAGCGAAATCTTTATCCCAAATTGCAAAATGATGATCACAATTTGTAGAGGTGGAAACGGTTGAAAACTTCTGGCACATTCTGCTAAGTGCGCATTCCACTTCTACTGTGTTGCACTACCTATGGATTGATTCTTTACGTCATTGGCAATAGTTTTCTTCATTTTATCCGTAGAAGGTTGTTATTTTAAAGGACATATAGGCACTATGATAGTTTTAGCGAAGAATATAATCAAAAGATAGAAAAGAAACACGTTTCGCTATGTACAAATTCTGCAAATTCAATATACGAAATTAGCTCCTAAATGCATTTTCAACCGTTCAAAATAGTTTGAAAGCTCTTGCTTCATAAAGTGATTACTTCTATCCTGCAAAAATTGGCAAAGTTTCACTATCTAGAAAATAAGCGTGTATCTTCAATGGATATACAAACAATCTAAGACGTTTGAAGGCACTTCTCTCACAAACTGTAGTGAGAGTTCATTGTACAAATCAAGTGCCATTTTCTCTCTCCACCCGCTCTCTTAAGTCCAATTTTGTCAACGATTAAAAATGTCGAAGAAAATTATATTAAAAAAAAACGAATGAGCACCATGACCCCAACTTTTTATAGGTATAATAAGCATAAATTGATGCACTTAGCCGCATGTTAAAAATAAGGTCCTAATAGGCAGAATGTCAACTTTTTATATTTTTTAGAATTTGTCAAATATAGTATTTATTACTAGAATTTATTCGTTGATTATTTCCCACACTTTGAACTATTAATGTAGATAAATCTTCCGTTAATTTCAACTTTGGTCCACTATAAGTATATTAAAAATAACAATAATGCATTATTTTGAAATAGAAAGTCAACTTGATCTACAATTTGATTGTTGTCGTGTTCTATAATACTTAGGTTTAAATGGTATTTGAATAGTCCTCGCGGTTCATTTAACAAAAAAACTCAATATCTAAAAATTATTGACTTGGTTATAACAGATCAAGAAATAGAAAGAGTCACGAATTACGAGCTCTTTTGTTTTTTTATGAAAGTTTTGTTTTTCCAGTTAGGTGAATAATATGGAAGAAACAATGAGTGTTTTTTTATTGTTTGGTAATAAACACTAGGAAACATTTAGTTCGTCGACTCTGTGTCACTTTAGGTTAAGAAAATTAACCTATGGATTACAATAACGGGCGTTACTGAACCGCAGTATTCCTTTTGTATTTAATTTCATTTCGGTTTTTATTGCTTATGTTCGTTTCATACACGATGCACAGAAAACTCAATTGAATGATTTAAATTCAAATATACAGGATTATTAGTGACTTCCAACGAAATTAAACAATTAATTCTTGTGACGTGCAGTGAATAGTGTCTAATTAATTGGAAATTTTATAACGGCACTGTCCACAGTATTATCCAAACGCTTTAGTTGACAGTAAACTATATTGAGAAAAATGTTATTGAAATAACATAAGTTAGTATTTGATAAATCCGTAAAGGGCGTGAAATAAATATTTGACGAGCTGAAATAATCAATCCAGCATCAATTGTCGGATATATATTTTTTACCTGACATCTGAATAATAAATTTCCAGGATCAATGTTATTCTAGTTCTACATGTCACACGGCGTGATGTACAATTCGTAAAATTGATAGCAGCCGACTGCAATATGGATTTACGATGCAAGAATCACCTGAACAGAAAATTGTTTTATTAAGAGGATTATTTTCTACAAATCGTTGGAACATCATTGTACTTCATTAAATATACCTTACAATAGCCGTGCTTTGGTGACGACAATATTTTCACCAACGGGTGAAGAAAGGGGAAATTGCAATATCAGGCTTCGTCGACTTGGGATGCATTTTATACTTATTAAGGACATTTGAATAGGTAGGAGTCAGATATCTGCAATATATCCTAATGTATGGTGCAGTGTAGCGAATTAATACCCTGGACTATTTATATTTTCACTTGACACGATGACAGTCGTACAATACCGAACGATATGTTTTTCAGACCGAACAAAAGATTAGTTAACATCGTTTTAAATGTACATGATTTTTAAGCCACACGATACGATAATTATTTCATACAGCATTTATTAAACATTGAAACAAGGTGAAAAAGCCAGAATAAAAATGAAAAGTAGGAAAATGAAAGAAATGAAAAAATTAAAATTAAAGCATCATACTGGCAATGACAGAAATGGAAAATGTGAGTGTGGGTTAGAGAGTATATTGCCTGAACTGTTACCATGGTATTTGTTCGTCATAGTGCTGTGTATCAGGATTCATTATGTTCTTCAACCAAAAAACTGGTGGCTGCTTCATCCAGATGAAATATTCCAATCAGTTGAAGGTATGAATTACATTTATCACGTCATAATTTTACATCCCGTACAGTGGCATTGCATTTGGGTTCGTGCAAGTAGTTGTTTATGAAATGGTTTAAAACTATCAGACTAAGATACTAGAACGTCTTTAAGGGGTATACTAGTAGATAAGTTAAATGGCAAATCGAATTGTGCAAGTAAAATACAAACATGCAATATCTTTCATGGATTGACTAAACTATGGTTCGTCAATTGAAAAATCATTTATGTATTTCATTCAAGGTTTTTAAGTGGTAGGGTATTCTCACGGATGAAAAAAGAAAATAAAAAAAATAATAAGAGGGAGAATTCTCCTAGACAGAAAAAAACAACTTTTGTGGTTATATGACGGACTTATGTCCATTTGCACAATATTCCAGACCTTGCATTTCCTATCATAATTTCTTTGATGAAGGTCTGCTGCTAACAAGGAATCTATTGAACCAAAGGTTCCAAGTGGTAAGGTTGAAGTCATCACAGGTTACTAGTTCGGTGTTTTTGTTATACTTTTTTTATAATCCACAACGGTCACTGATAATGAATAGAGACTCTACTATTGTCATTAACTCTTAAGACTTGACTATAATTATGTTTGAAGTAATTTAGGCATATATTACATATAGTAGCATACTAACATAAGCTATTGTTATTGACGATATATAAATGACTCCAAAATTTTAAAGTAAATACAAGTCTTTTTATATGAATCCAAAAATCATGCATACAATGGACACATAAAGAACATACTTTAGTATAAAAATTTTAATATAAAAAAGGACTAAGTTCGTACTACATTCCTTCCTTTTAATTGATAAGTATCAAAGGTCGACCATACAATTCGAATTGAACAGCTCCTTTTCATTTAATGAGTTTATAGGTTTATGTACACAACAGGTCAATATTATTATTAAAACTGTCCACATATGTTGTCTGTATATTAAACTTTAAATACTCCAAAACTAAAAAGCATGAAATTGGTACACAAAAATTGTTATTGTTTACATAAAATTTTACTGAAGTGAAAACTTTTAATTTTAATTGTCTTCGGGTGATCAATATTATCTTAATGAAATCTGATACCCATTCGAATCAGTTTGTATTGTGGTTTTCGTCAGTCAAGTATGAATTTGTTTCATGTCGTCAGTTTAGTTCACAAATAATTGTTTAACGGTTTGGATAATACAAAAAAACAAAATGGTCATTGATTTCTAATTGTTTCTCTAATTTATTGATCTAAGAATTTCAAATAAAAAATGATTACAGGTTTTTTTCTTATTTGCATTTCTTTTTAAGGTATCTTCACTGAAATTATTAGTTTCATATTTCCAATGCTCATGTGAAACATTTTGGGTCGAGTTTTAGTTTCGTTTCAAATATTTTATATATCCACAAATTGTGTCTTTTGCATGTATTCCCAAAATAAATTAAATACAGATTGCATGTAATTCGCGTATATTTAGAAAACTGCATTCTTATTTGTAGTATTATTTCAGAGTTAACATATTCCATGATAATTATGATACTGCAAGCTCTTTTGAGAGTGTTCAGATTGGAGTAGGATATCCTGCTTATAGGCTCTTCCTTGTACTCATTCATTTTGCTGGTTTACAAAATGTTAGTCCTCTCGTAGGTAATCTGTACATGGGGATAGTGTACCCTTTGAATACCTCATTATTCATAAACGTTTTATTTTTAATTTTTATAAAAAAAAATTTGAAGCCAAAGCATTGACAAATGGATAAATGATTTAGAGCTTGACATTTTGAATGAACATCTGTCTGTTAGTGAATATAAAATAAGGGAATGTGGTATGATTGTCGATGAGACAATACTGGATGTTGCCTTCGAGATGTCTATTGGGGTTTTTTTCTCTTTCGGTTGCTGTCTATTTGACGTATATCCACACCCCTTTTATTAAAGTGATATTTGGAGTACAAACTGGTAACTATAACCGATAGTATTTTAAATAAACTCTCATCATTGAAATTTTGTACGCCAGACGCGCGTTTTGTCTACAAATACAAGACTTTAAGTGACGATCGAATAAAAAAAGTTAAAAAGGCTAAAAAAAAATACGAAGTTAAAGACAAGAACTGTGGGTTTACCATCGAAATCAAATCCTTGTACCATAAAAACCGTTTTAAAAAACTTAGGTGGCAAGCACGGCATTACTCTTAATATTTTATGTTTTAATTAAATGTTTACGACTGAATATACATCCTGAATACTTAATTCAATTTATATTTTTATGTTATCACAATAATGTAGTATAACATATCTTTACCATTACATTAAAATTTGCGATTAAATCCTTTGAATTTTTACTGTAGAAATAAACAACCATGACTAAAAAACGAGTATTGTCTTTCGAGAAGTCAATTCTATAAAAAGTTGTTTTCTTTTGTTTTTTAAATTGTAGAAATTTTGAATTATTCGTAGTCACAAATTATGAAATCAAAGTATTAATTTAAAGGTTTTTTTAAGTGGGGATTGTACGAATGACTTACCCTTATTCATAAAAAAAATAAGAAGATGTGGTACGATTGCCAATGAGACAACTAAAACGCCTGATGCGAGACAACTAAAACGCCTGATACGAGGGATGCATACAGCTATTTGCCAGAAATAAACACTAAATCCTACAAAAAATTATTATTCAAACGATTTTATTGCTTGGTAGTGAACTAAACTGATAACTATTAGTAATATTTCCTACATGTAAATTATCTTTACTGACGATTTTACTACGTTCCTAAATTGACTAGCAAATGAACACGTGGCGGGGTTAAACACGCTTTTTATCTCAACTCTTTCTCTGTTCAATCTCGAATGAAGTAAAATCAGTACACATAAATTCTATCTGATTGGCTGATTTATAAACACATCTGACAAAACTAGAGTTCTTTCCTTTAATAACACATGTATACATCATAATGGTTTGTTGGTCTTGAAATATGGGCAGTCAGGATTCTACTTCGTCAAAATTATCTCCGCATTACGCCAGTCCTTTTTTACAAGCGTAAAAATGGAAGCCATTGTAGGGATGACGCGCTGTCAATTTAGCTCTTGAAAACCGATAAATTTATCCACATAGCACCATTACGATCCTTATATGCCAGTTGTATTTTAAAAGACAAATGTATCTACTAGCTTACGAGCATCAGTTAATGTACTTGTCTGAATTCAGTCAACTTAAAACTATTGTCTGATCAGTTGTCAGGTGGAATTTTCGAAAATTCATATACATTTAAAAAAAATTCTAATTCAATATTTCGTGGAAGGGCAGACTAAAAATTTTCAGTGGTTGAAGACTATAAACCCTAGATATCACACACAAAAAATGAAGTTTTTTCGAAGATATGCATTTTTAAGATCCAACTTAAAAGTCTGTCGTCAAGTACTTTTAGTAAAAATTTGCTATTCAAACACACCTACTCTGTTTTTTGTGATTCATTAAAAAGGTATTTCACTTGACCCATATATTTCATTTTTTAAGTACTGTGAATTTTCGATGTTATAAAGTCAACATGTAGCCTTCATATATAAAAATGATAGAATCTGAAGCGAGATGATGTATCAAATACTTTTGCTTTTTACGTTTTCAAGACAAAATATTCAACTCAAACACGCCCTCACATAAAAAGGTGCACTCGATTTTCTCTATTCGATGCAATTGTTACCCATTTTTTGGAATTATTTCTTGAGTCACATAATGGAAGGGCAGAAACGAAAATTAAGGAACAAATAGATTAATATGTTCTTCGTCCGTGGTATTATTTTTTTTTAAATCGGAGGTTATGCATTTTTTAGATCCAACTGAATTGACACCCATGTCGTCGACTTGATATCTTATTGTTCTGCTTAATTATGTAATAGATAAATTGAAAACTTATGCAAATGGTGTTTTTATAATAAAATACTTCGTAATTTAGCCGAAAACTGTCATTTTATTTGTTTCTTTTAACTTTTAAAATTTTTGTTACTATAGTAAACATTACAGTAAGCATTTATCGCCTTCTCTAACAAAGAGCTTCGATTCTTTTGTTCTATTTCAACTGGGTTTCCGCCTGTGGGTATTTAATTATATGATATATTGACTACAAACGTTTTGGATAAATCGGTCAACCGACCCGGAGAAATATATTTCTGTAGCCGTAAAAATATATCAATTTTAAACAATATATTTATATAATCCGATTTTCAAAACATTGACTCGAACTTTAACATACTCCGACATAGCTCTTTGCGCTTAACATTATCGATTGATTGTTGTCTGCTGAACGTGAAGTTGTAATTATTTCATGCGTATTCAGAACGAGAAACCATTATAAATTAGTACAAATCGAATACCGACTAGTATTGAAGGGAGGGGAATTAGGACTGCCACTGGTAATGAGTGTTTGTTGAAAAGGGGGCAGAAATATAGCACTGTAGCCGGTCACGTACGGACCCTTCAAATAGTCATTGCAAGCTTTTTTTTCTAACTTGCAGAGAGCGTGACACTCTTTCTCTACACAACACATCTTGGCTGCGTATTTTATACATCCCGTACTGCAAAGGATTTTAATGCTGGAAAGGGAATATTCTAGATGGCAATATTTCTATAATCAAGTCATTTCTTGGGGTTAAATTTTTTTTACTGAATTGTGTGAAATGATTTGATTGTTGTTTTTATATGTAATAAAATTTGGGAAATTAATAATTTTTAAATATTATTTAGTGCACGTCGATAATCTTTTCCACAAAAATAATATATTGCTTTACTACAGAAGCGTTAATTTATATTTGTGTTACTAGTATTAAAAGGAGATGTATTGTATCTTTAATGATACAACAGAACTTAATATATTAAATCAAAAAAGACTATTCAAGTTAAAATAAGGTCTTAGGCCATACCATATGTCAACCGTTTGGGTTCAAACATGGTTGTGAATAAATATAACAGACATTATGAAATATCTGTCACCAACACCAGATTTCCTATAAAATGATGATATAACTTAAGCCAACCACCGACGGGGTTCCTGGTGTAGGACATTTGGCAGCATTAAAACAACATGTTAGCATTCACCCCCCCCCCCCCCCCCTCTTTTTAAAACTCGATCAATTGAATAACAAAATCATCACGAGGCAAAAATCAACCAAGAGATAACAAAAAGTCATAGTATCATAAATCAATTTGGGTCACCAAAATGTATACATTCGTATTTTGCCAAAGCCAGACCCAAACAGATATTGGACTCACATCAACATCATTGTTAAAACACCTTATGGATAAAAATGTCATTTATGAAAAAGTTACTGATCCAGTACTTCGATGTCCACAAGTGAGATATCAGGTGATAAATATTAATTTTGTCTCATAAAAGAAGTTTACTGTGGGCCTTTAAAGTCTTCGAATTTGAGGAAAAATCGCAAAAACTGTCTTTATTGCATTTTTTTTAGATCCTTGAATTAGTTGTTGGATAGTAATGAAGTTGCAATATTTGAGCCTTTTCGAATTGTATATGGGCCTGGTCATGCCTCCGCCTCTGTAGAATTATTAATGTATGCTTTCATCATTTGCCTTTTTGCTTGAGCTTGAAGTAATGATATGTGTTGCAACAAAATGGTGCAACCTGGCTGTTGTCGATTCAAGTGGATATTTCATCTGCAATTGAATTGAGATATGCACGAAGTTTATAACGCCAAGTTGTTTATGTATCAATTTTATTAAAGAAACAAAATTAAAATCAATTATTGTGTTTTTATTTATCAAAAATCATGTGTTATTTAAATTTTTCTACCTAAAAATTAAATTGTTAGGTAACAATGGGTTATTTGTGCAGTCTCTCAGTTGATGAATGCATTATGTTATTTATTGAATTCATTACACTTGGGCCTTTATTTGATCATACAATTCAAAATATAATTTAGACTTTAAATTGAATTGTATAAAGAAAATTGATATCAACTAAATTGTCACGAAATGAGAAAAAAACTATATTGAAGGCACGCTTTGTAGTAAAGATTAAAAGGCTGAACACTTAGCAGTTTATCATGTATTCTTGATCTTTATCTGCCCTTTATGTCGTAGTCAACAAAATTGCATACGCTTAAAACATATATGAAAAAAAAATCTTACAAAAAAAGACAAATGAAAAAAAATATAAAACAAGTAAGAGGTGTTCATTCATAATTGATAATTTCTATATGTCTTTTTATAATAAACATGATAAAATAATAATTTCGGGGCCTTTTTTAGCTGACTATGCTGTGTGGGTATTATTCATTATTGAAGGCCGCCGTACGGTGACCTATTTTGGTAAACTTCTATGTCATTTTGGTCTCTTGTGGAGAGTTGTCTCATTGGCAATCATACCACGTCTTCTTATTTTTATATGAAACGAAGAATGTGAATTAACTATCTATAAGAACAACTTGAGGATTACCTCTTTTGCCATTAACAACAATATTGATTTTACATCACATTGCATTGAGGTTTCTTGTTTTCCAATTTATTCTCCATATAAAATATTATATGTGCCTTTTAAGCAAAAAAGGACTTTTTTAAGCAAACCGTGTCTGCAACATACGTTTCTGTCTTTTGACAGTAAGAATATAGTTCCCTAAAAAGGGGATGTAAGATGTGTCAACCCTTCATTTCCATAAAACTTATCCCAGTTGTACAGCATTTGAATGTTGTTCTGATTACAATGCGTGACCTCTAGATGTCCTTCGGCTGTTTGTGTCGTTGGGTTTCTGTCCAATTGACGCGTACCCCACATCTCCTTCTATTCATCTTTTAAAAAGTAAAATCACAAAAATAACGAACTCCGAGGAAAATTCAAAACGGAAAGTATCTAATCAAATGGCAAAATCAAAAGCTCAAACACATAAGTTGTATCTAGACCATAATGGTAAAAGGTACTGCCTTTCCCTTTATAGAATCGTGCTAAAGGAAATAAGGTATCATTATCAGGCCTTACAGAATGGCAACAGCTGTTAATGAAATGCTACGTCTACTTTACCATCCCGTGTCTTTTTCGTAGATTTCGAAGAACAGTAGGCCACTAACGGATGCATAAATACCTGTGTCACCTTAGTTGTTGGTTAAAATTCCATCACTTCCGATGCATTTTCTCAAAGTTAAGAATTGATACATTTGAAACAGTTTTTTTTCTTTCAATACACAACTTTAGTAATTGCAGCTCTGCTTTAAGCAACCAAATATCGATCAATTAAATAGCAATATTATTATCAGTCAATTAAACAGCTATCTTATCATCAGTGAAGGTGATACTTCTGTTACAATAATAGGATAAATGATTGATGACGTTATGGCTTTTGCCTATTTGAACATTGCTGACTCGGATGTTTCGTCTTTTTAATATCGGTATCGAAAAATATCTATATTATACATGTTATAGTTGTAAAAGCGGAACAATTTATAAATCTAGAACCATATAAAACAAACAAGATGGCTGTAATTGGCGGAATTGTATATAATTTGAACTTTATCTCTTACAGCGAAATCTTCACTATGAGTTATAAGTATAACAAAGAAAATAAACTATTATTTACAGCAGCATTAAAGTCATGTAGGTGCACTAGTACATTGGAAGTTTTTAAAACGTTTGTTTTTAAACGAATTTTGTAAGTTGTTAGTAGGACTGTTTGACAGATCCATGCAGGAGACAACAATCCCAAAACACAAGTTGATAAAAACAAAAAAACATCGTAAGGTCAACCCTTCTTCAATTAATCAAGGACACGCCCCAAGTTATATCATACGGTGTAATAACATTAGGCTAACGGTACCAATGTTAAATGTCTTGTCTCAGACCCATCCAAAAAAGACCGCGAAAACTTATTAAAATGTCAACACTGGATTCTTAAAAATCATGTAAACATGAATCTCAAGGGGAGAAATAGTTGTATGCTCGTACTTTTTGTTATGCAAACCTTGTGTTGACTTTTTAAGTCTTTTTGTATTTGCTGTTGGGTCGCCGTATCGTTAACTTATATGATAGCCCATATATTCATATCGATACAACAATAACATCATTTTCACGTCTTAGGTTCACGAACATAAATTTGCAATGGTGATTAACTAGTTCTGTGTTGATAAAAAAAAGAGGATTGTACGGTGAATGAATGAGTAAGCAATTTAAAGACAAAGATATTACACAAGAAATATAGATGTCAAAGGGATTGTCTTAGCTATATATATCAATATACTAGGCTCTAAATCGGCCCAGTTATGAATGAGTTGTGAAAAAAATTTAACAAAGATTTGTCAAAAATCAACCTTTAGTATCAATTTCATTGAAGAAAAAGTATAGCTATAACTAAATAACTATATAATAAATGTTTATTTAACAGTTTGATTATTTGCAGTTGCTTTTTCTGAGGTGTACGGAAATGGATTTAGAACCTATGAGTATAGTCCACCCACAATAAATGTTACGACACCGGTTGAAGAACAGGAAATGAACCAGGGAATGTACAGTTTGAGGTCTTTTCTCTACCCACAATTCTTTGCTGTAATATTTGCCGTCTGCAAGTTCGTTGGAATACGTTTGAATTGTTACTTGGTAAATATAACTATTGATTGTTCAAATTCAAGTATTGGTATAACGGGTAGATGTGAATGAGACGCATAATTGAATACAGTTTTGCAAAAATAGACAAGTTTTTAGAGTAAATTATTTGGAGTTTTAGCCAGTTCCAAACAAGCTTAAGCGATGTATTCTAAACGTTTATTCATCTCATGTACCCGCTTATTTTAACAGGAACCAGTTTGGTTATTCCTTCAACTGGCATGAGCAACATTTAGGGATCTACAGTTTAACCTGCAATTTATCTTATGCATGCAATGTTCGTTGTTACAAATGAAATTTTTATGAGTTTTTGATGATTCGTGTGTTCTGAAAGGGAATTTATGTATATTATTGTATACAACAGAGGACATACAAGGTCATCAATAATATTCAGTTTGATCATTATTTATCAAATAATTGAAAATCAGAAATATTCTTACTCTTAAATTGAGAGGACAAATGTATTGAAGGACTTTATTGCAATAAAAGAGTGGTCAAAAATCAGTTCGTTGGTTTTCTCTTTTGACTGGTTTCACATTTTGCCTTTTATAGCTTTCTTTATGGTATGTGTTTTGCTCACAGTACGATAACCTTATAATTGCGTATATCCACGTCATTTCTTTATTTCATATAATTTTCCTTTATTTTTCCTTTAATTGTCATTGTGACTTGTATATGTATCAATTAAGTGCATTCTTCGTATTTTTTTTCCAGGTTGGACGTATTTGTCAGTCTGTAGTAACGTCATTTACTCCAGTGGCTGTGTTCAGATTCTGTAGGACTTTATTTAGGTGTAGAGGAACTGCGTCTCTAGCTGCAATATTAACTTCATTTTCATTACACATATCGGTCCTTGGAACACATACATTGGTCAATAGTTTTATTTCTCCATTCTTATTTCTTTCATTAGACATCATTTTGCAATGTGTATTAAAACCTCCGGACATTTCAGATTTTGCAAACGACAAAAGTTTAAACAATAACAGTTTTTCTAGGTATAATCATACAGAAAATAGAAGCGCTTCAATACAATGTACCATGCGCGATATTAATAGTAATTCAAAGACTCCGAAAAATTCATTGCATGGTGCAGCACTTCAAGAGCAAAAGCATTCAACAGAAGATGGTAGCATAATTAAAGAAGCGAAAACAATGAAAAGCAAACTGAAAAAGAACCATCTAGCAACCAGACACTTTACATTGGACATAAATGTAATTTTATTAAGTTTATCGGGTTTTGTTTGTGCAATAATTTGTTACATGAGGCCTGACACTATCATTTTCCTAATTGAAATAGGCGTCTCTTTTCTGTTTACATATCGAAATAATGTATCAGTGAAAAAAGTCGTATATTTAACTGGTACCGTTGGATCCGGTTTTGCAACGGGTTTAACAATAGGGGGTTTACTTGACTGGTTCACGTATGGTGTGATGTTTATTTCGCCAGCTCAGTGGTTGAAGTTAAATGTAGCCTCACATGTCCCTGCTGTATTGTATGGAACAAATAGTCCATATCAGTACATTTTAGACATTTTTGCCAGCTGTACGTCTGAGCTTTGCTTTAACATTTTCTGTCTCGCCGCTTTATTAATTATGATGACTCAAACTAAGTATATTGACTCAGGGGATCAAAAGTCAAGTTCTAGTCTATTAGTAACTCTATCATTTATGCTTATTATATATTCAGTAATCGCGCATAAGGAAATAAGATTTGTTCATAACGTTTTAATCATTGTTGAAATTTTAGCAGCGTACGCAATTCACGGGGCTTTGCAATTTATAAAAAGTTTGTTTAAATTTACCAAAGATAAAATCAGAATCGTTGTGATGGTCTTCACGATAACCGTAGGTCTAAATACTTACATGAATTTTCCTGCATATCGCGAAGAAATCATTCTGCCATGGAAAACGGTAATACCGAGCGATTCTTCAGATATCAATCAGTGCTTGTTCTTTATTAGTGAACAAAACAACGTAACAGGAGTATTTGTAGACAATTCCATTTACACGATTGCGGGATTTACCATTTTGAAACACGACGTGCCATTGCTTACTTTAATTCACCATGAATACCACGAATATAGGAGTGGAGGGTATATACCACGAACTGATCTCAGTTATACGACACCGCGAAACTTGCATGTCATAAACCGATACTCTGATATCATCGATGTGACAAATATTCACTATTTATCGAAACGTTTACTGGAAAGTCAGGAATATAATTATGTTGTTGTCCCAAACAAGAGAGTGCCGTCTTTTCGTCAACTTGGTTTTAATAAAGCTCCATTTAGCGCAGGGAGATATTCCGTCCTACAGAGATTATTGACACAGATCGAATCTACAAAATTGTCAATCGCTGGTAAAAATATGCCACTTGGTAAAAACTCTACCATTATGGAATATGAAGCTAGTTGGTTGTACACAGCAGGACTATATTCGAAGGCTATAGAACGTTTAGAAAATGCTATAGAACTAAACAATTCAAGGGTACGCCCATTTCAATTACTTGCGTCATCTTATGCAAATAAGGCTGACTTAGCAAGCGCAAAGGCGACAGAAGACAAATGCATTCTAGGCCATGGTCGAACTGCATGTCGGAAACCCCAACCAAGAATAGTGATTCACGACGACTATAAACAGTACAGTTTTAATTAAAATACGATAAAACAATACATACGGTTCTTAAAGAGTGTTCGTAAATGATAATTAAACAACAGTTACCTAAATTATCATTTTCCAAAAGATAATATTCATTAAATGTCCGATGCGTCTGAAGTGAATGAATACATTCACCTGCTATATAAAAAGTTAGAAATATAACTAGCGAATATACTTCAGTGTCATCTCACGAAACCGTCGTTCAATATCCACAATCAGCATCGCAGAATGCATTTGAATACTATACATGATATTTTAGTGGCGTTAGTAAACTTTCGTATTAATTCGTTTTATGTGTGCGCAGTATTTATACAAGGCTGGTGAAGGGAAATGTTGTGCCATTAAACGGTTTGCTTTCATCGTTTAAAAAGGAAAATACAAATTATATATTTTATATTACATTCATCAGGTTTTTTCACTTTTGTTTTTTTTTCCTTTTTATCAATTTTATACTAGTTTATATGTGATATCTTTTTACAATAACTTATACTTGGCAAGGACGGATTTTTTTAATTTTTAATTGTCGCAATTCGTCATACGATGTCAGCTTTAAATGTTTAGGCAATCAAAATGCTAATATTTAAATTATTTAATGTTATTTATATTTTTATATATTGTTACGTTTTGAGTGACAAAAAAATGAAACACATATTGTTTTTGTTGTTGTTGTTATTGATTATATTCAATAAATTAATCATATTTCATTAACATAAAAAGGAAAATAACAAAAATACCAAACGCTAAGGAAAATTCAAAACGGAAAGTCCTTCATCAAATGGCAAAATCAAAAGCTCAAACACATCAAACGAATGGAAAACAGCTGTCATATTCCTAACTTGGTACAGGCATTTCCTTATGTAGAAAATGGTGGTTTAAACCTGGTTTTATAGCTAGCCAATAATGCAGAATAATCACAGAGTCTTCGTAGATAGGAAGAGCATGATACGATCTAATGTAAACAAAATATTGTTGGTTTAAAATTCAAAACTGACATTCTTTTGATTTTTGAGTTTACAATATCGAAGTTTCGAACATGAAGATATCAAAATCAGTAATTTACCTGAACATGCATGGCATATTTCCCACTGGACGTTAAGCAAGCAAAGATAAAACAATCAATCGAATAATTAATTCCTGCGCGTTAAGTCTACCAGATGTGAATCACCCCTGACCTGCACAGTGGGGAATACTTGGATGGTAAATGGGTGTATATACAAGTTGCTTCCAAGACAAAAGATTACATTCAATTAAAAGATTCCAAAACACATAACGCACAGATAAATTTGCTCTTTCCGAAGGGAAATAACTCGCACAAATGGATCTTTTTTACAAAGTCAATTATTTTACGGAATTGGCAAATGCCTATCAAGTAATGTTCAGTCTATTTATTGTGCGTTACAAGAACGAATGAATGTACAACAGTACAAATATCTGAACAGTTCTAAATTATCTACCAAAGGAAAGATCAATAAATTAAAACAAATATGAAACTAGTTTCAGAATTTCACCATGAAGCTCAGTACATTTAAGTAAATCCAATACTAGCATGCTTTAATTTCGACAAGTTTTCAGGAAGTAAATGTTATGTTGTTTGATTGTGCATAGAACATGCAAATTATATAAGTTGCTCTTGGATTGCCAATATTGCAAAACGTATCTAATGCACAAGGGAAATTTGAAAATTGATGAAGTATTTACTTTCAATGATTGTTGGAAATTTCACAAATTATGAAGCATTCACAAATGACAGATACCAAAGAAGTCTATACTTTGATGTCATGCTTTATATTGTGTTATTGTCAAGTTACTGCTCCAATATTCAGTTGTTCCTTAACAAATCATTCCGATGAAATTTGCAAAATTTTTCATAGAATAATACATGTCATGCATGCTTCGTTGATAGACCTTTATCCATCCAACAGTCCAACAGGCTTAAAAAATAAAAAGATTAGTCTACGTTTTGATATCTCGAATTCAAAAATTGATCTATGGAATTTACATCTTCAGATGTTCAAGTGCAACATTCATTGCAATGTTTAATGTATAATTTATTTTCGAAAGTCATGTTATAATTTTAACTTTCAATCTGACAAACATTCCTCGTAATGACAAAACGAATAAAAACAAATACCAAAGGCCCATAAGAAACCACTTGTCGAAATAGAAAGACACAAAGACCAACAGAAAACCGACGAAAACAATACAGTGCAACAAAACACTATACAGAAAACCTAAAGATTGAGCAACATGAGCACCGGCTGAGACCAGTTTTAAACTCAGGTGCTCAGAATGGACTAGCAATTCCTTCACCACAAGCGGGATTCGTCCTGTTATACCTCTGAATAATTATAGCATGTATTGAACGCGCTGTTCAAACGGTTGACTGTGGTATATATATAGAAATATTGCATCCCTGGACTTCTCCCACCGAGCAGTAAAACCCTGGCTGAAGTTGGGAATCCGTTTTACTCTGTGGGATGTATAAATACACAGTCACGGCCGGTCATAATGGACTGATGTACACTTCGTGTAATGTGGGTGCCACGCTCTGCACGTTAAAAAAATCCCTTTCAACAATTTTTAAATGGGTCCGTAAGAGGCAGGCAAAAGTACAGGCCTTTTCCAACATATCCTCATTAACCAGGGGCAGTTCAGAAACTACCTACTGAACCATTGAATAATTCTCGTTCTGAATATACTTGAATTAATACCCACTGACGATCAGCAAACAATAAATCAATCGTGTATTGAAAGCATAAGAAAATACAATTTTATGCAAAATGCAAATTGATTTTGTTTAAATGTAGGCAGTAGAGGGAAGATTTTAATTAATTATGAGAGTCTGGATGAAGTTCACTGGAAAATATAGAATAGAGAAAAATGGCAAACAGTTAAGGAATAAAGAATAATGGGTGCTAAGATATAAAGAAATAGAGGATAATAGGCCAAAGAAATAATGAGCAGAGAAAACTGGCCTAAAAAATTAAGAATGCATAAATGAAAACACGCCCAACCTGACCCACGGTTACGCTTGTGTCATATGATATTTTTCTTGCATTTGTAAATAGATGACAATATTGATAAATTATAACTAATATTTTAATTCTCATGGGAAAATCGTGTCAAACTTTAACTTTTAAGACCAATTTATTTTCAACGTATAATATAAATTTCCCAAATGATCAATCATTTAAATCAGAGACCATTAATTCTCCAAATATGATTACACGATTTTCCTTTAAAATGACAGGTAAATTGTGTCGTATTTTGAAAAAGCACAAATTTTAGTTATAGCGTGCAGTAATTAAATTAATGATTATTGTTACGAATGGATGATAAAAATTCGTTCTATAATACAGGATCATACAGACCCAATAAAGTTTTTTTTATACCTGTATCTCAGATTACCTCGAAGTCTTGCCACTACCAAAAGAAACTGATAACTTGATTCAATTGTACATGTCTTCAACAAGTTACTGGTTAAATTGTTTATTACAGTTCGGAAAAGACTGACTTCGCCTCTGGTTTCTAGTGGAGATCGTCCTACTCTATTCTGATGTGTAATGCTTTGTAGACAATTAGCTGCTGTTTCATCTTTTGCTCTCTTTTCGTCAGCGTATTTTACCGATCCTTTGATTTTCGTTGATTGGTTCGTAAAAGATGCACACTGGACATAACATTAAAATTGCCGACAATTTCTTTTGAAAAAAGACTCCGAATTGAGGAAGTAAAGAGTTGCATTTATTTAAATATGGTACGCAAGACGCACTAATATGCTTAGTGCCAAAAGTTCAGAAGTCTAATTATGCACACAGAGGTTTAAAAGCACATGTTGTTATAAAAACAGGCAATTTTGTTAAATATAGAACATCAATTATAGGGAAACCAGGATAGAACCTAAAATCTTATTCGAAATCTATTGTTTAAATCACGGTGCACTCAGACTAAAAAATAGTCACATTACCAGCAGTGAATTATCTGTATTGAAATCGTATACGTTTGTGTATATCTAAAAAGATTATATAATATGTGCATATATGTAGGAGATATATGAGAAATGTTCTAAAGATAGGATTTGACGTATCACTTCATGGTCATAAGGCATGTACGAAACCATGCTTGTTAAAAAAAATTAACAGACTTCCCTTGATAAGCAATGCAATAAAAGATGTATTTATACTTTAAAAAAAAAGTTTAATTGGCGAAAAATATATAACTACCATAATTTTGCTATTATGACATATTTTGTTTCTATTTGAAAGAATAACAGATGTCGTACTTAAGTATTTATTCGATATTGAAAATCACACTTTATAAATTGGTGCATCCGATGCGCTTTTCTGGATTTATTTTTGCTACGATCGCTTAAACTAAAAAAAAATGAGTGCCAAGGATTTGTATCAACTGCATTCTTGGAAATAGTTCCATATGGAACTCCGACTGATTAAACTGCTAAATGTCATTGTTTTCAATTAGTATGGTGGGTTCGTGTAATGACACGTAAGCCCTGTCCATGTAAAACTTATTTTGTGAACAAAAGTTTGACATTTTACATCTTTGAAATACAAACTAATCAACTATTTGGCATGAGTCCAATCTTATATTCAAAAGTTAATTTACAACTTCAAGTGTCAACAAAATTATCGCATTGGTACTTTAAGTTAATGTTCAAAAATTTATTAATTTTTTTTAAAACTTGTTCAAGCCTAAATGTGAACAAGGCCTCAGTCTTGTCAAGGAGTTCAGAATATAACTTCCTCTAGTTTACGAATAATTTGTTATTTTAACTATTTTATGTTACATTTTCATTTTACATGCCCTTATTCGTGACCGTCAAAACGAAGCCTATTCCCTGTAAGTTCATTTAACTAATGATGATGAAACTGAAACCCGAATAAAAGTATCCGAAAATAAAAAAATAAAATACTTCTGAAAAAAATAGAAAACTATCCTTTTCTCTTAAAATTACCACAAAACCCCACAAAAACTAAAACTGACGTTGATTTATGATTATGCAATCGCAGCACTCCATATCTTTTTTGAAATATACTTGTACATTTTTACTTAAATTTCAGAATCTGTTTTTTTTTTTCTATGCAAAGATGCAACTGATGTTACATACAACACATACAGTATTGTAACCTTTAGTTATGTTTTGTACAACAAAGGGAATCATTTTAACCATGGAAACAGCGTTTTTGTTTCTATTGTTACTGGGGTGTATTTGTTTTCCTGTACAATACTAACCTTCAATGCGATCCCAATGATACTTAATTACGAGTTGACAATGTTGTTAAGGAAATACTCAATGCAAATCTCGGTGCATCTGTTGGACGTGTTTTAGTCAGTAAAACTGTTATTTGTTAAGTTAACAAGAATGACTATGTGTGGATACCGACAAGTAATCATCACACAGTTACCGTTTTTGACCACAATGAGGGATGTGAGAGTTCATTCATTAGTGTTCTCTTATACAAGATTTAAACATCTACCGATTGGATTGTCTGTTTTATTGCGATGATCAGCGGTTTACGTATCACGTTCTATACCAATATCTTAAGAGTATTATGTTGATTGTTACGGTTCGTCATATGAAGTCAGGTTTAAATGTTTAAGCAATCAAATTTTAATATTTAAAGGGGAATTAAAATATGATTTTGTTTGTTAAATCATTAATGAAAGTGAAATATTAAAATAATAATTCGCTTTTAGCAGGCAGTTAAGTTCAATTTTGTCGAAATAAGCTAAGAAACATAGCTGATGAATTATTCACTTGCAAGTGAATAATTCGACCTCATTGAATCCGTATTCATGTTTATGTGACCTTCAATTTAACCCCTTAGCTAGAGATTGGTTACGCTTGTATTAAGCGTGTTCAGCCATTAAAAGGAAAAGAATGTCAACATTGAAAGTGAATCAAAGGTGAACCATTTCGATGGCTGAATCGATCCACAAAAAAATCATTCTTATACAGGTAAAAAAAACGGTAATTAACTTATTTTTTTAACCTATAACATGAAAACAAACAGACCTAGAAAAATCCAATTGCACGTGGTCGCAATCTATTTATATTTATGTTTATGTTTATATCGGGTTATGTGACCGTCGGCAGTCTTCGGAGGTAATCTCGATGGTTAATTAAATGGCATCTAGACTAAAAAACACGAAATGTTGATATATATTATCGAGTCCATGCATTGTTTATTGTTTATTTAAGACTTATTGTAATTTAGATATATATTTTAGTATGTTAAAAATCAAATATAGGAATTTGAGTCAAATCGGTGAACATGAATTTTACAGCTGATGCCCTTTAAATTATTTAGTGTTACTTTTATTTGTATATTGTTACGTTTTGAGTGAAAGAAGTAAATGAAACGCATATTGGTTTTTTTTTTTTTTTTTTTTTTTTTTATTTGTTGATGATGATAATATTTGATAAATAAATAATATTGAACTAACATAATACAGATTAATCACAATGTCCACGTACATATACATAGCTTGATACGATCTTATGTCCAAAATATTGTTGGTTTTCACTTCAAAACAGATATTCTCTTGAATTCTGTTTGCATTATCTTAATTTAAAACATAAATAGAGCAGAATTTTTAATTGTTCTCAATATGCATGACATATCGATCAATCAATCAATCAATTAATCAATCAATTAATCGATCAATCAAATGAGTATATCCAGAGTATTTAATTGCATTAAGTATATTAGGTGTGAATCACTCCAAGCCAAGTGTGGAATACTTGGGTGGAATATGAGGGTATATTCTGTTATAAAAATTATTAGATAAGCAAAAGATTACATTCGATTAAAAGAAGTCGGTGGTTCTTTGAGGGCACCCCTGCTTCCGCCACTAATAAAAACTGTCCGCATAGAAATAGCCAACAGTGCTGAAAGTAACCCTTAGCACCAATCAATCAATTAAAAGATTTGAAAAACTGACAGATTACACATATTTCCACTTATTTTTTACTGGTATTGAAATTTGTGTTCCTTCGAGGGAAAATAGCTCGTACAAATGGATCTCTTTTTGCAGAGTCAATTAGTGAAACGGAATTGGCAAATATAGCATCAAGTAATGTTCAGTCTATCCATTGTGTTATATAAGAACTAACGTTCAGATTGACTTGTCGGGGATCTCTGAATTTACTACAGTTTAAATGCTTGAACTGTTCTAAATTTTCTATAAATTAAAACAAAATAGAAAAGACTAGTTGCAGATTTTTACCATGCAATTATTTCCGACAAGTTTTTATTTCAGCTAATGCAATGTTGTTTGAATGTGAATAGAACATGTAATATTGATAAATGGCTTTTTGGTAGCCAATCGTGCAAAACATAGCTAACTCACAAAGGAAATTTGAAAAATTGATGATACAAAAAAAAAAGAGATAAAGTTCACACGTGTTTACTCTCAATGATTGGCGAAAATTTAATATATTACGAAGCATTCAACAAATAACAGATACCACACTTTTCTCCCCTTGATGGCATGCTTTTTACTGTGTAATTGTCAAGTTACTACTGTGTAGTTGTCAAATTACTGCTTCAATATTCAGTTAACCCTGAACAATTCATTTCAGATTTCATTTGCCAAATAGTTGATAGTATAATTTATATCAGGCATGCTTCGTCGATAGACTATCATCCATATTGTCCTCCTCATTTGGGAATCATCCAACAGTCAATATAGGCTTACAGAAAATAGAATGATAATTCTACTTTTTTTGATTTCTCGAACCCCCAAAAAAAAAAGAAGGAACTTACCATCGTACATAATCACAACAGTCATTAGAATGTTTAATACTTAATCTATTTTCGATAGTCCTATCATTATATTTAGTTTTAATCTGACAAAAATTCCCGGAAATGGCAAAACGAATTAGAAAATACCAAGAGGCAATAAGAAACCACATGTCGAAGCAGACAGACAACATAAAGACCAACAGAAAACCGATGTATACTAAAATACCATACAGAAAAGTAAAAATTGAGCAATATGAGCAAAGCAGAGACCAGTTGTGAACTCCGGTGCTCAGGATGGGTTAGCAATTTCTTCACCACAAGTAACATCCTCTTATTCCTGTGAAGAATTATAACATGTATTGAATGCTATTCAAACGGTTGACTGTGGTATGTATATAGAAATAAGGCATCCTTGGATTTCTACCATCAAGCAGTAAAATCCTTGCTAAAATTGGAGATCCGTTTGACGGTGTGGATGTATAAATACGCAGTCAGGTCCGATCGTAATGGACTGGGGTACTCTTTGTGTAATGTGAGTGTCACGCTCTCTTCACTTTAAAAAGAACTTTCAACAGCTGTTTAATGGCCCGTAAGAGGCAAAACTGCAGGCCTTTTCCAACATATCCGCATTATTATCCAGTTGAAGTTCAAAACCCCTTTATAAAAACCTTTTCAACCCACCTTGCAGAAACTGCCTAATGTATCATTGGGTGATTCTGGATCAGCAAACAATAATTCAATTGTGTATTGAAAGCATTAAAATGTAGTGTTATGCAGAATGTTTATTAATTCATGTAATACTGTGCAGTAGAGAGAAGGTTTGATGTAGTAGAGAAGGTTTGATGGTCTAAATGAAGTTTACCAAATAAATATTGAATAGAGAGAAAAAAATACGTCAAAAAAAAAGAATAGAGAAAAATGGAGTGCTAAAATATAAAGAATAGCGAATAATAGGCTAAAAAATAATGAAATAAAAAAAAGAATACATGAATAAAACAAGCTCATCCTTAACCTTGGTTGTGCTCGTGTCATAAGACATGTTAAATAAAGGCAACAGTAGTATACCGCTGTTCGAAACTCATAAATCGATAGAGATAAAAACAAATCCGGGTTACAAACTAAAACTGAGGGAAACGCATCAAATATAAGAGGAGAGCAACGACACAACAAAAACACAACATTAAAATGTAACACACACAGAAACGAACTATAATATAACAATGGCCATTTACCTGACTTGGTACAGGACATTTTAAGAAAAAATGGTGGGTTGAACCTGGTTTTGTGGCATGCCAAACCTCCCGCTTTTTATAGGCTTAAAATTCAATACGCCAGACGTGCGTCTCGTCCACACAAGACTAACCAGTGACGCTCAGATAAAAAAAGTTTGAAAGCCAAAACAAGTACAAATCTGAAGAGCACCGAGGACCAAAACTTCCAAAAAGTTGCGCCTAACACGGCCAGGATTTTCTGCCTGGGACAAGAACATCCTTATTATTTAGAATAATTTATAATTTTGCAAACAGTAAATATTATAAAATGACTATATAATAGATATACATGATAAAACCGAAGTGGGGACTAACTACAGAATAAAAACGGATACATAACATAAAACAACTTAATCCAACATATAAAAATACACAGCCGAGTTAGCTAAAGCCTCAACGCACAAAGTGACGTCACATTTGAAATTCTAAAAAAAACACACAAAGTGACGTCACATATGAATTTGTAAAAATATTTCCCAAAAATAAGATAGGATTAGGATTGATTCAAGATAGATTTGTAATACTGCCATAAATAAAGGCAACAGTAGTATACCGCTGTTCGAAACTCATAAATCGATAGAGATAAAAACAAATCCGGGTTACAACTTACATTTATTAATAACAATGAAAAATACAATACTTATTAATATCAAATTGTGGTAGTAATTAGATAATTAATTGTATTATCTAGCTATGTCGGTGTTTCTTCTGAATCAAACTGTAAACCAAATATATCGTATAAATTTCGTTGAACCAAACTAAAATCTAATAAATGAAGGGGGTGATTAATTATCTATACCATAACACACGAGTATAACAGAAAATACGTTAAGACATTTGACAATATCCGACGAGAACAAAAAATATAACATCAAAATTAAATACATGAATTTGGGATAGAAAGTTACCGTGACACGTCTTATAGCAATGCGGTTTCACACTCAGCAAAACAGTCACAATCGGGAATAAGTCACGTTCGGTAATTAAAAGATCAGACGACGTAATGACAAACCACAATCTAACACGTGGTAAAAATGTCCTTAGTTAGTTTTGACAAAGACACATCGTATTGATCAACCAATTGGTGATGGTGTCCGTAAAATTTACGGAGTGTCATTTTTAATCTGTCCTCGTCATAACTTTGTTGAAGCAGTTTCTGCGTAAGGAGCACACCCCTATATATGAAGTCCGTATAGTGTGAACAAGCACGAGAATAACGTATCAATTGAGATATGTAAACACCATACGAAGGGGCAGAGGGTATGTTACTGCTGAGAAATGGGAAATTGATAATTGGAAAGTTGAAATCGTTCCGTTTATCATAGATTTTCGTGTGAAGTCGTCCATCTGTGTCAATATTGAGGAAAAGATCAAGGTATGAAGCAGTCCTTCTAGTATCAGTAGTATCCTTAATTTCAAGTTCACTGGGATATATGAGATGTAAGTATTGGCTGAAATATGGGTTATTCAATGATAGAACATCATCAATATATCGGAAAGTAAAATTAAAGAATTTCGTAAGGTGCTTTTTCTTTTTGTCTTTTAGAAGGTCCTGAATGAATTCTGCTTCATACGAGTACAAAAACAAATCGGCCAGTAGGGGTACACAATTAGTTCCCATTGGAATACCGACTGTCTGTTGAAATATTAATCCTCCAAACTCAACAAATATATTGTCGATCAAAAAGTCCAGCATTTTGATAATATCATCTTCAGTATATTTTCTGGTAGATTCAGTGTGGTTTTTCACAAAATATGTGTGTTGCTTTTGTATATAGATGACAAAATTGACTTTTCAGAGAAATTTATTTTCAACGATTAATATAAATTATAAATTGATCAAATCAATCATTTACATCAGATACCCCCCCTTTCCCCGCAATGATTACACGATTTTACCTTAAAATGATAGGTTAATTATGTAGTATTTTGAAAAAAAAGCATAAATTACGTGTTGTGGCGTGCAGTTATTTAACTAATAGGTGATGCTTGTTAAAAATGGATGAGAAAAATTAGTTCATTTATACAGATCATATACTAGTATAGTATTTTTCACCTGTATCTCTAATTACCTCGAAGTCTTGATATTACACAATGTAACTGATAACTTGGTTCAATTGTACTTGTCTTTAACAAGATAAGGATTACATTCATTTGATTATTGCAGTTCGGAAAGACTGATTTCGCCTCCGCTTGTGGAGACCGTCTTGCTCTATTTTAATGTATAATGCATTGTAGACAATTGGTTGCTGTTTCGTCGTTTGTTCCCTTTTCGTCAACGTGTTTTTTATTGTTATTTTTTCTAGAGTGATTCGTATACGAAAAGTTGTCATAAGATTAAAACATGTGTAGAGGATTAATTGTACAGTAAAACAAGAAACCGTTTATTCTAAAGGAAAAGTCAGTATGCATGGTGTATTTATTCCTACACACATGACAACAGCCAAAGTAAATATCCCCTGTTTTTGCTGTACTTTAACTCAAAGCAACATTGAGATTTTCAACGTGGTAGAAAAGCTTTCACCTCACTGCAAGTTCAAGACGACCACGAAAACCGATGCGTGCATATGGCATCGACTTTGTTTTCAAAAGTTTTTATGTAAAAATCAAATTCATTTTGAAAAAAAAGAATCCGAAATGAGGAAGTATAGAGTTGCATTTGTTTTGTTTTTTGTTTTGTTTTTTTATATACGGTAAGCAAGCGCAATGATATGCCTAATTACAACCAAAAGTTTACAAATTTGAATTTATACACAGAGATATTGAAGTATTTGTTGTTATAAAAACAGCCAATTTTGTATAATATAGAACATCAACTATAGGGAAACCAGAATATAACCTAAAATCTTATTCAATTCTATCTTTAAAATCACGTTAAACATGGATTACAGAATATGTCAATTTAACAGAATTATCTGTACTGAAATCGTATACGTTTGTGTATATCTAAAAGAATTATTTAATATGTGCATACCTATAAAAGATATATGAGACATGTTCAAAAGATAGGATCTGACACTCATCAACAAAAAATATCATTTCATGGTCATAAGGCATATAGCAAACCATGCTTATTTGCAAAAAAACAATAGCAGATTTCCTTTGATAAGCAATACAACAAAATATTATAAAAGATTTATTTATACTTTAAAAAAAGTTTAATTGGCGAAAAATATATAACTACTATAATTTTGTAATTATGACATAACTATTTTCTTTTCAAAAGAATAACGGATGTCGTACTTTAGTATTTGATATGGAAACTAACACTTTATAAATTTACGAATCGCTTTTCTGGATTTACTTTTGCCGGGAACACTTTAAACTAAAAATGAATGCCAAGGATTCATACTAATTGAATTCTTGGAAAAATTCCTTAAAGCACTCCCACTGATTAAACTTCTAACTGTTATTGTTTTCAATTAGTATGGCGGGTTTGTCATATGGAACTCTTACCGAATTCTTCTGTTCCTGTTAGTGAAACTTAAGGCCATGCCATGTAAAACTTCTCTTTTTTTTTGTGTACAAATTTTTTACTGTTTAATTCTTTAAAGTAATAACTTAACAATTATTTGACATGCATTCAGTTCTATTTTCAAAAGTCAATTAAAAGTTTCAAGTGTTAACAAAATTAACGCATTGATATAGTTAATATTCAATTTAATTAAACTTTTTTTCAAAATGGTTCCAGTCTCAATGTGAAAGCGGCCTTATTTGCAACTATGGTTAAATTACTTCCCAAATAAATGCATAGGTGTCATCATCAAAATGAACTTCAAAATTTCCGTCTATGGCAAACCACAAATACAGATACAATGCTTTAAAAGGGAGACTGGAGAAGGTATCAATAAAAAACTATAAGTCGGAGAAAGACAGATAACACTATAAAAAAAGTGTAAAACTTGGTGATATCAGAAACGAGAAAAAAAGAAGATTCATTGAGGCAAACGACAGGTGGAACATATCCTTGGTCATCTGTGACACTAATATTCCATAATGATCAATCAAGTCCCGATGGCATCACGATGGCGTTCGTTTAATTTTTGAAGAGATGACTTCAACGTTACCCTCAAGGAACCTTGGTTCAATAGCTCCCTTGTAAACACTAATGTTCTATTTATGAAAAATAAAACGCAAGCTTGTAGATATCGAATAAACAAGGGGATATTTTTTTAATATGCAGGTGCAGCTGGAAAGCTGCTAAAAAGAAATTGAAGATTCACATTTAGAAAATTTAATTCGCCTCGTATTTTTAGTACTTAATCTATCCAGGCTTGTAATGCTAAGATGTACGTGAAGATATGAAGCTGACCTAACCGAATGTGTCGTATCCTTAATTTTAAAGGTCAATGTGATTTAGTTCAAAATAGTCACCAAATTTGAAATATTCAGTGAGCCTACATCATCTATATAGAGGAAATGAAATTAAGGTTTAATGCTTATTTTTTTTCATTCATCTTAAGAAGCAACTGTATGAAGTTTCTCTAAATCCCCAAAACAGAAAAAAAAAACGCATGAAAGAATTAAATTTTCCGAAAGGATAAGTAGTTTTTGATATACCGGTGGTATCATTATATGTTAAAAACAAAATCGGTGATAATTAAGTCGCATTGGATTGTGTCTCAATCGAGGAAAAAGTAAAATAACAAAAATATGGAACTCCAAGGAAAATTCAAAATTGAAAGTCCCTTATCAAATGACAAAATGAAAAGCTCAAAAACATCAAACGAATGGAAAACAACTGTCATGGGAAATAAGGTTCAAGTTGAACATATCTTGGTCATATGTGATATTCCATAACGGTCAATCAAATAATGTTTTGCGTCCACCGTTAGGGTTTTCAAAGGGTTGACTTCAACTTTGGCATTTGAATAACATCCTTGTGAGTAACCCTATAATATGGATATCATAATAGGAAACGCTAGTCTTGGAATATTGCAATCCTGGCAAAAGAAAGTATTTAATTTGACATCTTGAAACAGAGATGACTGACGGATGAATGGGTAAAAAACTATCTACCCCCTTCTACTTCCCAGCATTGGATACATAGAATATCTGATCTAAATAAAGCCTGTAAGTTTCCAAGAAGATAAAAAGTAAATGTTTAATCATCTCAAAGTCACTGTGAGATCTTCAACTTTTGTTGAAAAGGCTGCTTTGAAGTTCATCATAAATGTGAAAATTGTAAGGTTATTTAAAAACATAAAAAAGCATTAATGTTCATATTCACTAAAAGGATGAAGGCACCAAGAGAACAATTAAAAATAAAAGTAAAAAAGACAACAAACAAACAACACCAAGTGCAATAGAAAGATAAAAACAACCTATTTTCAGTTTTTTTTCACTCCTTCCAATTAAAATCATGACAAAGCAAGCAAAACAATATTATTATTTTTTTATTATTTTCATAACATAAAGATCCTTATAAATAACAAACAAGTATAGTATATAAAATATAGAAACATAAAAGTTATAAATAGTGTAGTCTCCTGGGTGTATTCATTTAAAACATTTAAATAAGGACGGATATTACATCGCATAAGGGTAATTCCTGAAGTTATCACAGCTTTTAATCATCTAATCTGCCTTTCCCCTAAAAAAAACTTTGAAACTGTTTTTGTGCTAAATACTTACCAAGAAACATTCTCAACTAAAAGAAATTCTTTACTTTACATCAAACAATTGAAATAAAGTTTAAAATTAATTGTAAATTGAGATCTTTTTTGTTGCTTGCACTTCTTTTTCTGCCTCTTTAATATTCTTACTCTAAAATATTTTTCTACTTTATTCCATGATGCATGTCCATGTATACAAATCTGGTCCCTTGAGATAAATTTTCATAAATTCTGATATGATATGTTCTTAAATCTATTTGAAATTGAATCCTGAACAAATTTTGGTTCAATAAAAAAAACAATATTAAATACTGCAAAAGTTTTACAACATACATCTTAAATTCATCAAGATTATTTGGCACGAATGATTCCTATTATAAATTAAAGCACCTTATACAGCAGTTTCTGAAAATGGTCTTAAATTTTATAATTTTGATTTTATGAACAATCAATCAGGATCTTAAAAAAAATAAATGGAGAATGTGTCCATGGGACACAGATGATGCCCCTGCATGCATATAACGTTATAAAGGGCATAACTAGAGAACAGTAAAAGTGAGGCCAGCAAATTTCGAACTAGATCTGTGTTTTGTGGTAATAAGCATTGTGTCTAAGTTTCATAACATTTGGTTGAGGCAAACTAAAGTTAGAGAACAGAAACCAATTTTGGGACGTACCAACAGACAAGTTTAACACTTAATGCCCCTTCTGGTGATGGTGGGGCATAAAAATGACATGATATTCACAGATTTGCACAGAATTTCCATTAACAGAAACATGAAATTTTCAAAATTTGAAAACTTTCTACATTTTAAACATATAAAGACAAACCTTGAACATAAATTACAGTTTTAAATATGAGATTGTTCTGGAAAAACAGTATCAACTAATCTTCTTACTGAAACAAGCAGTATCAAAAGTCAAGTTATCAGAAGATTTCATTCTCAATATTTAAAAAAAAAATCCCTGTTACACTTCAATAGTTACAATTGAACAGGTGTAATGATGGCGTCTGATGGGACAGGATCAAGCTAGACTCTAAATGCATGAGTGATCATCTATTTGTCAACTCTAACAATACCAACTGGTCAATTTAAATGTCCCAATTGTATTGTCAATTTTACAATCTGGTTGATCAATAGGTAAAGGTTAACAGCAACACCTATAGTCAAGTAACAGTAAACATATAAGGACAAACCTTGATCATAAATTACAGTTATAAATAGGAGATTGTTCTGGATAACGGAATCAACTAACTTTCTTGCTGAAACAAGCAGTATCAAAAGAAAAGTTTTCATTTTCAAAGATGAAAGCACATTATAATATTTTATGCTGTTAATTCTAAAATACAGTATGTATTTATCAATCCCTGTGTTGAACAAACAGACAAAAATGTGGCTTTCAATTATGAAATCTCAGGAATTACTACATAAAAGAACTATCAAATTTTAGAATGCAAGAGATTCTTAATGATATTTTAATCCTGTCACAAATTTTGTATTAAACTAGAAAAATATTTCTGATTACACAATATCAATTACAAAATCACAAATATTTCACTAGCGGTTTATTTATTGTAAGTTAAAAATCCACAACAATAAATTGTGTTGTCTTCAAACAAAATAAGTTTTTAATGCACCATAAGTTTCCATGTCAACTTTCATTTTCTATCTTTTCTTTGCCAGTTCTTTAGCCCTTCTTTCTTCTCTCCATTTCTGCATCAATTTAATCATCTTTTCACTTGTATCTTGTTGTTTCTTTGGTGGCATCTTGTCAAACTCTCCTGGATCCAATGTCTTGCCAAATACTTCTTTCTGTAAGTAACAACATATTCATATATATATAAATAGTAAGTTATTTCTAAAGTTTACAGCAATCAGTTTATCCCAAAAGTGTATTATACTAAAGGGGCCACTTCAATCCATTTGTGGGTGAGCAGCTGAGACATCTATCTATTGATTGATTGATTGGTGATTGCTTTAAGCCGCATCAGCACAAAAAGGCTATATGGGATGATCTGAGACATCCAGTACCCCACCTTTTTTACATATTTTGAATAACAAAAATGCATACCCTATCATATATTTTTTTATACAAAATAAACCGTTAGCTATCATGCTTATGCTATTTCATGGAGAGTTAAATAGATTTGACAAATAGCTCATGCATTTATGATTAGGGTTTTAATCGCAGGTGTACAAAAAATTGACAGCTGATTAGTTGTAGATACTCATTATTTAATTAGCAACCGTGTCATATATTTCATATTAATTTCTCACCCTTATCATATATCATGAAGCTTGAAATAGTGACCTATTCCAGAGGCTCTGACATCCTTACCACTCATTACACAGTAAGTGCAGATAGTAAAGAAGAAAGCCTGTAATATGGTAATATAAGATCCCTACAATAGAGTTACCTGAAGAGAGCCTGTAATATAGTATTATAAGATCCCTACAATAGAGTTACCTGTGCATTTTTGATGTCTCTAACATTTTGTCTAAGATATCCTTCAGTCTCTCTGTCTAAATCTGACTTATCATTTCCCTCTGCATGGGCAACTAGAAAAAAAGAAAGAACATTACTGTTATATCTAGATATACATTTGTGAAATATTTATAATAATATTTGACTGTTACTGTGAATTCATTCATTGTCATGAGTACACATTATACTGGATATAAACTGTATGTTTGTGGAGACTTAATTTTGGGGTTTTTACTTTCTCTGCCAGAACTAAATGTATGTTTGTGCATACTCAATTTTGTGGTTCAGAAATTGAATCCTTTCAGGTTTGTTATTAACCATTGAGTTTTAGAGAAAACAAGTTGAACTTTGAGCTACTGCTCCCTAATGAAACTCCCACTATAAGTATTCGATAAACATGAAGTTGATTAGCAATGGATATGAAAACACATCACACAGTATAGCACGCTCAAACAAGGCTTGATGCCAAATTTCAGGAAGCTGTGATTCATAGCTCCCTCCTTAGGAACAGGGGGTTAATAAAAATGTTATTTCCAAAAAGATTTCAATGGTAACAATGTACCACCATTGCAACTTTATTTGCCACCAAACCAATATAAGATGATATCTACTTTGTAGGGGGTTCTAATAGAAAACATATGCCATCCATACTACCATGTTTACTACCATTTCAGCACTAAATTGAGATGGTTAGAAGAGCATCTCCCAATCATCTAATACATATCATTTGTATTTTCTGAGAGGAAGATGTTTTTTATTGTCCTATCCGAGTCAAGAATTGCCTTTGGTAACCATTCTATACTCAAAAAAATAAAAAGTTTACAGCAATTTTCATCATTTAGTTTGTGTATTTTCTTTTTTAAATTGACCAATCAGAATTAAGGATTGCCTCTGGTGGTCTTGTTTTTTTCATTTAAATCAGAACCAAAAAATATTGAGGTGTATAGAAACTTTAACTGAACCTAAATGTTGACATCATCAACGATAGAATTTAAGAAAAACGACAATTATTATTCTAAGTGAAATGGTTTAAATCTAAAAGTCATCAAAAAAGTCTTTCAACCTTTATCTGAAATATTATTCTACAGGGGAAATATATATATGTTTTGGTTGATTGGAAAATACCTTTATCAACCCCATGCTTTGCACGTCTAAGGAAGTCTATGATGATTTTATTTCTCTGCTCTGTAGGTGTTTGTGCTGGAGTTGGTGTCCTTGCTTCCTCAACAGGAGGCAACACAACTAATGGTTCTATTGTTATTTTTGAGGCTCTGCTGGGTGGTGGAGCTATTATCAAACGACTGAAGTAAAACAAAAATATTAAAATATTTGCTCTCTAAAACTAATGAAATTGATAAAAAAAAAAAACAGCTACAGTAATGCTAGCTATTCATGTACAATCTGGACAACAGTGTAAACCCATTTTGTTATAACCAATCAATTTCACTTAAATTTTATCAGGACCACAAAGCTTTAACTGATGCAACACTTGAAATGTTTTAATTTCAACAATTATAATAAGATGTTAAAAAAGCTCAATGAGACAAAAATTAATTCAAAGTAACAAGAGGTGACTGCTTTTAGATCTGAAGATTGCTTACATAGTACAATTCATCTTTATACGTTCTCATCTGGAAATAACTTTTTTCAGTCACATAGAAGGAAGGACAAAAGGACAGAAAAAATTATTACTATTTACTCCAGAATTTTTCAGGGAGCATTATGAATGAATCCACAATTTAAGGGCAAATAAAGGGATGAGAAACAGACATACAAAAAGGACACAAAGATAGGTAAAAAGATTCACAAATAAAATTGCATAGTCTTCTTCTTGCCTATATCAATATGCCTGTTGAAATTTTTTCTACTTTACAATTTATATTACCATATTTCAAATAATATTAAGAGTTATTTCAGTCTGTATTCTAAAAATAAGGGAAAATTAAGTTATAAATTATCAGAAACACTGATCACGGAACAAATTTCATTAAACCTATTGCAAATATTTGGAGATGTTTTCAAATGTTAGTATGATCTTTTAACTCCCTTTCTGTAAAAATATTTGCACATTTCGATTAACAATTAGGTAAAAAATAACTATTGATATATCGTATAAACAGACCTTGACCAACTATTTTATCAAATAATGAAACCAGATCATTTTTTGAACAGTTTTTTTACTTGCTTGGTGAACTGTATTGAGCAGGACAAAATGTAGACTCACCTAATATTTGATGACATGCTGTTTGTTGAAGGAGCTCTAGATGGCTGAAAACACAATTTTAAATTTATGGTTAAAAACTTTTAAATGCATGAATCAGATTTTTGATGAAATAAATAATTACAGAATATAGCTTTCATACCAGAAGTTATTTCTATAATTCAACCTTTTTTTATATTTTGAATGTTCGATTTGATGACGATTTTGCAAAAAAGAATATATAAAAAAGTGATAACTAATTAAGACAAATTTAGTCATCAAAATAAAATACAAAAATATAAATAAAGCTGTTTCACTTGAGTTATTTATCTTGATACAGCTTACAATTTTAAAAAGCTTCTGTAACAATTTAAAAAGAATTTACAACAGACCTTATTGGTATTTTGGAATCTGTGACACTTGACCAGACATTTTGCTACCTTGAACTACTGACGTCATACAACAATCACCTTTGCATTGTTGCATCACATTTTCTCTTATAACGTCAAAATTTAACGGAAACGACTGTGATTGCCGGTTATAGCAGACAAATAGTGATAAGGTGTATTTACCTGAGAGCTAGTTAACAGATGGATATTTTTTGTTGTAAAATATAAATAAACTTTTACTGTGATATCTTTACATAAAAGATAGTATATTAAAGAACCCCAAGAACTCAAGACTTTTAATTAAACCCTATTGAAATTGGTCAAGAAATAAGCAATTTATACAAAGTATTAAAAAAGTATTGGTGTTTGCCCCTTTTTGACCCCTAATTCATAAACTGTCAGGGCCATACCCCCAAAAATAATCCCAACCTTCCTTTTTTAGTAAGAAACCTTTTGGTACAATTTCATAAGGACCATAGACTTGTACTCGAGTGATTGTCTGGAAACCAGAAAATCCTTGGTTTTTTTTGCCCTGTTTTTGCCCCTAATTCCTAAACAGTTAAGGCCATAACCCCCAAAATCAATCCCAACCTTCCTTTTGAGGTTGGAAACCTTGAGATACAATTTCATAGGGATCCATACACTTATACATAAGTTATTGTCCTGAAACAAGAAAAATGCTTGTTTTTTTACCCCTATTTCCTAAACAGTTAAGACAATAACCCCCAAAATCAATCCCAACCTTCCTTTTGCGCTATGGAACCTTGTGGTACAATTTCATAGAGATTCATATACTTATACTCAAGTTATTGTAAGGAAACCAAATGTCTTTTGACAACAATGACATCGCCATAACATTATAAGGCCGCAAAAATTTTGCGGTCATATAAAAAAATTAGTTAACATTTCTTAAAATCAATATTACTGGTTTTGTATGTTTCATTGCAGCTAACTCTAGTTTAAGTTGATCTATTTCAGCTTGTGCTCGTTTTTCAGCTTCAATTCTTCTCCTTCTTTCCTACAACAGAACATAATACAAAAAGTCATTAGAATAACCTTGATTTTGGCATGTTGCTATGGTTACAGATATACATTTATATTTTACTTTACATAATTATCCCTGATTCTGGAATGATGCTATGGTTGCATCTAGACCATAGTATTTTTTTAAAACTTTACATGGTTCTCATAGGATGCAGTTTTCTTTAGCTGTCTCTAAAACAGTCATCAAATGTTTTGATATTTTTCATCAAGTATATTTATAGATATCTGAAGGCATCCTGTTAAAAAAATCCAATTCTAGTTTTCACAACTTTTTCTTTTATCAATTTTCCTTGCATAAGAGAAGAAATCTTAAATACACACAGAAACTATAAAAAAAAACCCAATATCTTAACATTGGAAGCTCCTGCAAAGTGAAACAATTGATTTTGTTTTAAATAGGTATACATTAAATGTTTAAAGTCATGGATAATTCTGTATTTTAATCCTTTTCATGTATCTAAGATTAGATATCGCAAAAACAACCTGAAATCTTTTTAAAAGATACAAGAAAAGTAGTATGGAGCTTTGTCAGATCCTTCTGAGTTTCAATGTAAGTGAAGAGTGGACACAGGATCAGTATTTTAATCAAGTATTGTTACCTCATCTAACTGATCTTGTAATGCTATTCTTTCCTCCTCCACTCTTTGTCTGTCTACAGCAGCCATCTTGAGAAAGGTTTCCTCTTCATCTCTGTTAGAATTATAATTCAGGCATGATTCTTATTTGTTGTAAAATAGATTATTTAGATAGACAAAGATACAGGAATAATAACAAAATTAGATCTCACTGCAACTATGCTGCAATTGTATAGATTAGCACTGCTTTCAGTAAATTGTTTTGTTCATAAAATATGAATAATGCATATACATTTTAAAGGGAAGTAGAGCACCCTTCATTAACCTAAATAATCATTTACTTAAAGAATATGATAATTCATATAATAATTTATACCATATAATATATGTAACAAAAAAGAGAAGATATGATATGGTAATGACTTGGCTAATCTTTTAACCAATCATTTGTTCTTTTAATCTTGTCATCATTAAATTTGACAATACTAAACAATCAAAAAATAAAACTAGAGGCTCGTGTCGCTCACCTTGGTCTATATGCATATTCAACAGGGGACACTCTCCAACATTGTAGACGAGAATAGAATTAATGACAAAAATCTCTGTTTTTTTTTGAATCTTATATTGCTGATCATTGAAGTCTGTTTAGTTTCTCTCTATCTTCATGATCTTATTTAGCTTTTGCTCTAAACACAAAAGAGGGTAAAAAAAACTCCTATAAAGAGTAACAGTCTACTTATTATATCAGCAAAATTTGACTTGTTAGTAGGTCTCGTCTTGCTTATCATTTTTGATTATTTAAGTTTCTATCTATCTATTATAATTAATATCATACAAGGAAAAATGCCAAAAAAATGGTAAAAATCATAATTAAAGGGCAATAACTCTAATAAGGAGTTGTTGGACAATTTCTGCCATTTGTCCTAATTGTAGATTTTGTCTTGCTGATCATTTTTGTATATTTAAGTTTCTTTCTATCTATTATAAGTTTTAAGATATAAGACAAAAACGCAAAAAAAATTGTACAAATCAGCATCAAAGGGCAATAACTCTAATAAGGAGTCAACTGATGATTTCAACCATAAGACTTATTTGAAGAACTTGTCCTTCTGATCATTTTTGCAATTTAAAGTTTCTCTCTATCTTTCATAGTTTTCAAAATATGATAATAGGCAAAAATCGAAAAAAAGTGGTAAAATTTGTCATTTAAGGGCAATAACTCCAACAGGAAATTGTCTTACAGTTATGACGTATATGAATAATTGGTAGAGCTCAACATTCTGAACAATTTTACCCTATTCAGATTTCCTCTTTTTATAACGGTTATCAGAATAATAGACAAAACTTGCATTTTACCCCATATGTTCTATTTTTTGCCATGTCGGCCATCTTTGTTGGCAGGCAGGGTCATCGGACACATTTTTTAAACTGAATACCCTAATGATGATAGTGGCTAAGTTTGATTCTATTTGGCCCAGTAGTTTCAGAGGAGAAGATTTTTGTAAAAGATTACAAAAATTTACGAAAATTGTAAAAAATTGACTATAAAGGGCAATAACTCCTTAAGGGGTCAATTGACAATTTTGGTCATGTTAACTTATTTGTAGATCTTACTTTGCTGACCATTATTGCTGTTTACAGTTTATCTCTATCTATAATAATATTCAAGATAATTTCCAAAAACTGCAAAATTTCCTTAAAATAACTAATTCAGGGGCAGCAACCCAACAACAGATTGTCTGATTCGTCTGAAAATATCAGGGCAGATAGAACTTCACTTGATGAACATTTTTACCAATTGTCAGATTTGCTCTAAATGCTTTAGTTTCAGAGATATAAGCCATAAACTGCATTTTTCCCCTATGTTCTACTTTTAACCATGTCGGCCATTTTGGTCGGCGGGTTGGATCATCGGACACATTTTTTAAACTAAATACCCTAATGATGATTGTGGCCAAGTTTGATTCTATTTGGCCCAGTAGTTTCAGAGAAGAAGATTTTTGTAAAAGATTACAAAAATTATGAAAAATTGTTAAAAATTGACTATAAGGGCAATTACTCCTTAAGGGGTCAATTGACTTATTTGTAGATCTTACTTTGCTGTACATTATTGCTGTTTACAGTTTATCTATATCTATAATAATATTGAAGATATTACAAAAACTGCAAAATTTTCTTAAAATTACCAACTCAGGGGCAGCAACCCAACAACGGGTTGTCTGATTTGTCTGAAAATTTCAGGGCAGATAGATCTTGACCTGATGAACAATTTTACCCCTGTCAGATTTGCTCTAAATGCTTTAGTTTCAGAGATATAAGCCAAAATCTACATTTTACCCCTATGTTCTATTTTTAGCCATGGCAGCCATCTTGGTTGGCGGGCCGGGTCATCGGACACATTTTTTAAACTAGATACCCCAATGATGATTGTGGCCAAGTTTGGTTAACTTTGGCCCAGTAGTTTCAGAGGAGAAGATTTTTGTAAAAGTTAACGGACGACGGACGCCAAGTGATGAGAAAAGCTCACTTGGCCCTTTGGGCCAGGTGAGCTAAAAATACAGGTGCTACAAGAGTATTAAACATTGATATAAATGAAGTCATGATATCAAGGGAAAGCCATCCAAGTGTTTTTGTGAAATACATACAGTAAATTCAGAAAATATTGTGAGGTTATTAATGCGAATAATGCGACTGGGTGAGTTTTGCAATAATAAGAACTGGTATTCTGATATCTAATAAATATCTGTCAGGAGATTTTCCTGGAATCACAATTATTAATCTCGAATTTTTGTTCAGTTTTCAATTCCACATTCTGCACACTAAAATATAAGCAACCGGTACATCATGGGGGACAGTTATTATTGGCGGAGGAAGTCAGAGTGCCAATAGTGAATAGAGAACCACAGCAGGAAAACTGGTAATCCTAGTCAATTGAGATCACAGTTAAACTCCCCTTGCCATAAACAGGAATTAAGAAATAATTCTTTCGTGCTATGCTCTATGCTCATTTTAACATGGGTAGGCATTATATTTGTCAATATCTTAATACCGAGCGTTTGTACTTCAAAGCGGACCTATAATACACACTCGAAAGGCAGCCATTTTGATTTGATGAACCAAAAAAGTTATAGAAAATCATCAGTTTAAGGATAATAAGTGAACAGATGCATGTAAACTTACTTTTAGAATTATTTTATTTAATTTCCTAGCGAGCAACAACATCACAAATGTCCATTTTGATATCCAGCATTGTTCAAAATTCTACTGACGTTATACTATCAATTGTGTCGTCAATCACGGGCAGCCCATGTTTTATTGAAATTAGAACATGGCTTTGTATTCAAAACTAAAGAAGAACTTCATATTAGAATCGAACTCACAACCTCTTTATTGACAGGCCAGTAATCACTTTAGATGAACAACTTGGACCACCTTTCCTCTGAGGCCCCCTTTACAGTATAAGAAACACAGCCCAGACTTTGTACATATACATCTTACATTAGAGGCCAACATTCAAGTGATTTTGTAAAACATGATTTTACGGGTGGTTATATAAATGGCATTAATGTTCTAACATAGCATCACTTCTTTGGAAATCAACTTAATAATCTAACCATGAGAGGCAACATAAACTTTGTATAGCTTGGAAAACATTAGGAATAAACTTTGATATTGAGGCTAGGAGTATGTGATAGAAATATTTTATATTTCAAAAATCTAAATACACATGGACATTAATGCCCTTTTCCCATAACACCAGGACTATTTTATATTAATGCCATGCCATGCCGTTTATGTTTCTCAAATATGCTCTGTGTTTCGTTTGTCAAAGTTCATCTGATCAACAATTTATTTTTTTTATTTTAACGTGGATATTCATTGTGTAAGGGATCACATAATTTTTCTTAAAAGCAAATCCCATTCATACTTCCAATAAAAACACTTATTATATAAACAAGGAATACATTGTGCATAATGTTATAAATTAGGATAATTGGAGCTTACTTCAAGCTTGCTTTTAAAATCAAATGTATGATTCTTATATTCTTATTATTACGTGCAAAAAGAAAGTTAAGTTAATGAACTAATGGTTTGCATATATGGGAATCTTAAATCATGTTTGTTTATACATGTTAATATGTTTACTATTCTGTATAGAAATTCTTAAATACATGGACTGAAAATCAAAACCAATAAAAAGTTACAGCATACTTTTCAATTTTTATCAGTTTCTCACATTGTTCATAGTACACAATTTTAGAAAGTAAAAACTAAACAATAACTAGTGTCCAAAATAATATAATTGACCTTCATACAAAAAGTCCATTTTTTTTAAGTTTACACTTTTTTGCCTTGTTTTACAAGTTGTGTAAAAACAAAAGATCTGTTTGTGTTACATGGCTGTCCCAATGAAATATACCCAACATATTTTATTCAAATTGGATAGAACACAATACAATAGAGCTAACAGCTGTCATTCTGAAAAGACTCAACAATTTTGATTTGCAGAGCTTTGAATGTAATCAATTGTTGGTATAAAAAATAAAGCTGTAATGGTTATGAAACAGGCTAAGATAATAACATACTGGTCTGCTTTGCTGAAATATTGGTGAATATACAAGTTAAGCTTGAACTTACTGATATGAGCAGAAAAATAAATTTAACAAGACTGAACAAGCATGCAGGTGAACTATGATAAATTTGATCAATTATGACTTACATAGTTTCAGGTATAAGTTTAGAATCTCTAAACAATTTATACCTTTCTCTGTGAGAAAAATCATACAATCTATGAATAAACCCATCAGTAAATAATTTTATAATTGGTATTTGAAAAAAATAGAAAGAAAAGACAAGAAAACTCTTTAACTTCAGCTGAAAACTAAAACATCATTGGCTAGAGGTAGTTTCCTGCTTAATTTTTTTTACAAAGTTACTGTTACTTCCCTTTACCAGAGTCATCTTTCTGGGGAGTAGATTTAAAAAAAAATTATATGCAATCGACCAATTTGTACGCCAAAGCAAAATACAAATGCCTAACTAGTATTGAAATATAACAGGAAAATTTTTAATGATTTGGGGCAACAACATTTTTTGAAAAGTAAATGTATAACACCCCACGAAATGGGTGACATCTCTTGTAAAAATTGTAAAAAGAAAGACCCACTTACCACTCACAAAACATGGATAATCTTAATGAAAACTGTAAAATTATTGTTACAGTTTGATAATTTCCAACTAAAATGGAGTCTATTGCTGTGAAAAAATAAACTTTAAAACAGAAACTTTTGCCACATAAAAAAAAATTTTGAAAGTTCTGATCCTAATCATTATAAAAGAAAAAGTTCAGAGAATTAATTTGATTTTCTGTGTCTGCAGTAACTCTCTCACTGTGGACAAAATTTTGGAAGAGAAAGAGTGGATGATAACAGATTCGGCCTCACCTTTTAAGTTATGTATGGAAACAAGAAAGTTTAAATGAATTTTATCAGATAAGGTTTACTTTCATGTTATTTGACAAAAGCAATTTTATAATGTTTAATTTTAAAATGTTACAAGGAATTAGCTTGGTTTTAAAGTTTCACTTTGTTTAGTTTTTCTTCAAACTCAGCAAAAGTGTTACATTTATGTTAAATCATGCAATTATATTAAATCAAACATAGTTAATACAACATAAATTCATTGATAGTATTCAAATTCTTCTAGTTACCATATCAATATAACAAGGGTTCAAAATGTGAAGGTCATATGAAGGGTCATGTACCATGCAGGGTAATGTAATGGAAATATTGACTTCATCTTACCTGTTCCTTTAAGTCATTAGTGAAAAGAATACAGACTACTTAAATATAATACTTATGGACTGATTACTGTATTCTCTAAATGTTCTTTTGAAATTAAAAACAAAAATGTTTAAGATCTATTGTTTCGAACCCATGTTTTATTATTGTATAAATTATCAGGCTTATGTTATCAATAAACATGCAACATGACTTACTTTCCACTTAAAACAATGTAAAATAGACAAATGACAAATTTTGTTAGAATTTTATAAATGTAACAATTCACAAATCCAGCGATTTTAAAACTGTACACATAGCAAAAACTTAGCAAATGACAACAAATTTTGTTAGAACTTCAAAAATAAAACAATTCCCAAATCCAGCGAGTTTAGACATGTACAAATAGCAAGAACTTGGACAAAACACATATCTTACGGTTTTGTACTATTCACTACAGAGTAACGTTTATCACTACCCAAGTATGTGCTAGGAGCTTGCGCTCTTCCCACAACAGATGGGGTTTTAAAGCTGTAATTTTACAACATAAAACACTGTACACAAATAAAAACCAACACTAGAATTTCAACGTAAAAGGTATTTATACTAAAGAATTATATTAAGGGTGAAAAACTTTTAGGATGCTTTTTTTATTGAAAAATGTACAAAATATCCAGCGTCTGATACTGTAAAAATTAAAATTAAAATTAATAACATAATTTCCTGTTTCTTCTATTTAAAATGTCATATCATTAAAAAAAACAAGAAATTACAGAGTCTAGATACAAGAGTTATATTTGTTTGAATTTGAATTCCGTTTTCCTTTCGTCTGATATATTTTTTGATCATGAGTCAATTATAATACCTTCTTTCCCTTTGATCTTGTTCCTTTCTAGCAGTTTCAACGTCTTTTTGCTGTTGTAATTGTCTACAAACAAATGAAAAATTAATAACATTAGTTTTCTGTTTTTTATTAGTTCTTTTTTCTATATAATTCCTGATCTCAGATTTTGTCTATCTCTTTGTTACCAACAGAACTTCTCTGAACCATTGTTTTTGAATTTGAGTTCCACTGATATGTTTAAAAGACTACATGCCCCACCCCTTCCCAATGTTTCATGGTTTATAATGCATGAAATATTCATGATACAACATAATATATTTATGTATATTACATGATGATATTGAATACATAATTCTATTGGTTTAATTAAGGTGACATTTGTTGTTAATATCAATCTACCTATTTCAAGTCCAGGAATTTACTTTTACTGGTATCAATTTTGCTCCAGTGGACGTAAGGGCTGTAACATAAAAACATACATGGTACCCAGGAAAGGCAACTTGAATTTGTAACTAAAGGTGAGTATGACAACACGTTTATGATGTATGCAGATCTCTAAAACTGCTTTAATTGGTGGATTCCCTACTTTCAAAAATCCTTCCCTAGGTACCATGTATATTTTAATGGAACAGCCTTAATGATATTTTCAAAGCACCTACTTTCAGTCTGTTAAGACAACGTTTTATGTTTCGACACTAAAAAATCAGAGAAAACATTTCTTTCCTTCAAAGACATAAAAAAATCAAAATTGGTGTACCTTACATACATGTATATCAATTGATCAATATCAAAACAAATATTGACTCAGTTTAAATTGAGCATATCCTTTATTTTGGTTAATACGAGTTTAAATTATGGTCTTAGGAACAAATATCAACTATAAAGGCCAGGGTTTAAAGGTCAACAACAACTTCAACAAGAGTCTTTATCTGTATAATGTCAAACATTTTTTTATATAACTATTTCCTTGTCATATTTTATTTAAATTTGAATTTTTCTGTTAGCTGTAAACTCTTAATCATAGTACAGTTGAATCTGTATATAAAGGTCACCCTAAAAACCTGAGGAAATTGACCTTATAAGAGACCCATGACCTTTGATATGAGGTGCAAAATGCATAAGTATTACATCAGGGGGTAAGAAGAGGGTGTCCTGACGAGGCAGGATTTTTTTTGGGGTTAAAAGGGTTGACTTTTCTTTATATCAGGTTTGACTGTATGAGTCCCTTGATTTTATGCATCTTCTGCATCTTACCTATCCCTCTCAGCCTCTCTTTCCTCTCTAGCCTTCCTCCTATCCTGAGGTTTAGTATGAGGTGGTATTACATCATTGTACCAATGTCTCCAGGGAGGATGTTGTGCTACAAAAATAATATCAAATTGTCTTAAGCCATGCAAATATAGATCTTTAGTATAGTGAAACCTGATTAAATCAAACCCTTATAAACCTAGCTCTGTTATCAGTTGAAACAATGTCATTAACCCTGTAACCATACAACTGTCTAATCTAAGCAAATCATCAGCCTGTAGGGGTTCTTTTTAGAGAAATTTGACTGAACAATACAAAAATATCAGGACTTGAATATAAACAAAATTATTAGTCTTAAACCTACCTTGAGTTGGATCTAAAATAGGCATTGCAGCTTTCTGGTCTTTGGTCAATAAAGAAAACAAATCTTTGTAATAATGTAGTTTTATCTGAAAAGAAAAGTTTAAGAATTTGTAATTTTACTGTTACACAAAAACCTTCACTGTACAATAGTAACCCTACTGAAGAATATAATCATTATTAACAGTGTAAAAAAAAACTCTTTTTCTTTACTTCATCACAAAGTTTTTAAATGTATATTATATTCAGACAAACAATGCACTTTTAGAAAATCTTAGCTGGCTCCTAAATAACTTTCCATTAAATATGGAACTATAAAACTCTTTCTATCTAATTTTATTACATTCTGAGGTGTACAAGAAGCCTGATAACGCCCAGTGTTTACATTTGATGATGGAAGCATACATATGACGTCTCCTTGTTTAGTTGCCAAAGACGATAACATCATTTCGCAGATATTTCATTTTTATGAAATTTTACACCGAAATAATAACTGAAAAGGACTGATTTGTTTATTTTGCATTAGAATAAAGATAACCGTATTCTATTTGAAGCTTGGTCCAAAGTAAAACGTGTCTTTTACTGTGGGCAAATTGAGTTTACCTGGTTGTATAAATAAGATGGGTGTAACAGGGAACAGCCAATTTTGTGTATTAATTCATTTGCGCTAAAAGAAGATATACTGTGGTTATACTGGTTTGAATTATATAGGTCCTCATATAAGAATAAAAATAACAAGAAAAAAAAATAACAACCTACGTTGCCCTTAAAACCCACAATGTCAGAATACAAATTTTAGCTAATTCAGTAAATCATTTTTTGTATTTAATGGTTAGTTATAGTGTCTAAAATAGCTATTTTTAAAATGACAGTAAAAAATCTGTTCATTCACCAAACTAAAAATTGCAACCGAAATATCCATCCAGATTAGAAAAAAAATATTAGACTAAGTAGCAACAAGGTGTTCTACCAAATTTTTTTTTAATTAGGGGTTTTACAAGACTTAATAAATAACTTACTTCATACTGAAACTGTGGTACAGTTAGCTTACAACTCTCTGCTTTCAGTATTTTCTCCATATGTGCTGGCTATCAAAAAATAAAAAAATGAGGTTAACATGAAAAAAACAAAAAACCAAAAAAAATATCTGGCTAGCAAAGAAAAAAAAAATTTAAAAAGTTAATAAAACAAGAGTGCACACGCTGAAATGTCTCGCCTTCTTTACTAATCATTGATATCATGTTGATAGTCCTAAATATAAAGCTTTATTACAACTGTCACATAAACTTAACATTAACCAAGTAAACTAAACATTGACCAATGAACCATGAAAATGAGGTCAAGGTCAGATGAACCATGCTAGGCAGGCATGTACAGCTAACAATTCTTCCATACAACAAATAGAGTTGACCTATTGCTTATAGTTTAAGAAAAACAGACCAAAACACAAAAACTTAACACTGAGCAATGAACCTTGAAAATGAGGTCAAGGTCAAATAAAACCTGCGTGACTGCCAAATAGATCATAAAATATTTCCATACACCAAATATAGTTGAACTATTGCAAATAGTATAAGAAAAACAGACCAAAACACAAAAACTTAACTATAACCACTGAACCATGAAAATGAGGTCAAGGTCAGATGACACCTGCCAGTTGGACATGTACACCTTACAGTCCTTCCATACACCAAATATACTAGACCTATTGCTTATAGTATCTGAGATATGGACTTGACCACCAAAACTTAACCTTGTTCATTGATCCATGAAATGAGGTCGAGGTCAAGTGAAAACTGTCTGACGGGCATGAGGACCTTGCAAGGTACGCACATACCAAATATAGTTGAACTATTGCACATAGTATTAGAAAAAAAGACCAAAACTCAAAAACTTAACTTTGACCACTGAACCATGAAAATGAGGTCAAGGTCAGATGACACCTGCCAGCTAGACATGTACACCTTACAATCATTCCATACACCAAATATTGTAGACCTATTGCATACAGTATAAGAAAAACAGACCAAAACACAAAAACTCAACTATAACCACTGAACCATGAAAATGAGGTCAAGGTCAGATGACACCTGCCAGCTAGACATGTACACCTTACAATCCTTCCATACACCAAATATAGTAGACCTATTGCATACAGTATAAGAAAAACAGACCAAAACACAAAAACTTAACTATAACCACTGAACCATGAAAATGAGGTCAAGGTCAGATGACACCTGCCAGTTGGACATGTACACCTTACAGTCCTTCCATACACCAAATATACTAGACCTATTGCTTAAAGTATCTGAGATATGGACTTGACCACCAAAACTTAACCTTGTTCATTGATCCATGAAATGAGGTCGAGGTCAAGTGAAAACTGTCTGACGGGCATGAGGACCTTGCAAGGTACGCACATACCAAATATAGTTGAACTATTGCACATAGTATTAGAAAAAAAGACCAAAACTCAAAAACTTAACTTTGACCACTGAACCATGAAAATGAGGTCAAGGTCAGATGACACCTGCCAGCTAGACATGTACACCTTACAATCATTCCATACACCAAATATTGTAGACCTATTGCATACAGTATAAGAAAAACAGACCAAAACACAAAAACTCAACTATAACCACTGAACCATGAAAATGAGGTCAAGGTCAGATGACACCTGCCAGCTAGACATGTACACCTTACAATCCTTCCATACACCAAATATAGTAGACCTATTGCATACAGTATAAGAAAAACAGACCAAAACACAAAAACTTAACTATAACCACTGAACCATGAAAATGAGGTCAAGGTCAGATGACACCTGCCAGTTGGACATGTACACCTTACAGTCCTTCCATACACCGAATATACTAGACCTATTGCTTATAGTATCTGAGATATGGACTTGACCACCAAAACTTAACCTTGTTCACTGATCCATGAAATGAAGTCGAGGTCAAGTGAAAACTGTCTGACGGGCATGAGGACCTTGCAAGGTACGCACATACCAAATATAGTTATCCTATTACTTATAATAAGAGAGAATTTAACATTACAAAAAATCTTAACTTTTTTTTCAAGTAGTCACTGAACCATGAAAATAAGGTCAAGGACATTGGACATGTGACTGACGGAAACTTCGTAACATGAGGCATCCATATACAAAGTATGAAGCATCCAGGTCTTTCACCCTCTAAAATATAAAGCTTTTAAGAAGTGAGCTAACGCCGCCGCCGCCGCCGCCAGATCACTATCCCTATGTCGAGCTTTCTGCGACAAAAGTCGCAGGCTCGACAAAAACTAACATGTTTAACCCTGCCACATTCTGTATGTGCCTGTCCCAAGTCAGGAGCCTGTAATTCAGTGGTTGTCGTTTGTTGCTGTATATCATATTTGTTTTTCGTTCATTATTTTAACATAAATCAGGCCGTAAGTTTTCCGGGGTTTTTTATAGCTGACTATGCGGTATGGGTTTTGCTCATTGTTGAAGGCCGTACGGTGACCTATAGTTGTTAATTTCTGTGTCATTTAGTCACTTGTGGAGAGTTGTCTCATTGGCAATCATACCACATCTTCTTATTTTTATATATAGAGGTGATCTAGTGATCACAGATACCCCTGCTCACTGCAACTAGAGAAATCATGATTCTGTTAATAGTGCTTCAAAGCATTCCATTGAAATTTCAATCAATTTCAAAAAAAGGTTTCCCATTTATTTTTTCTGGAAACCACAAAATTTTGAATTTTTCCAAAAATTAAGTACCATAACTCTGGAAAAGTTAAAGTGAAAACAACTTAAATCTATCTGAACTTGTCTTCAATGATCCAAAAAATTTCAATTAAATTTCAAAATACTATTCTTTATTTATCATCTGGAATCCAAAAGTGTAACAAATGGACATGAGGATTCTTATATACCCTCTGATTCTGTTGAGCTGGGTAAAACAATTCGAAAAAATAACAAATGGTTATCACAGAGAGAAAAAAGAAATTAAAATGATATTGAAAACAATCTTTTTTTTTAAATTCCAACTGGCTTTCAAAGAGAAAAAAAATGAAGTTAAAATGATATTGAAAACAAAACAGGTCACTGAAATAACTTTATCTTATAGGTTTGAACCAAAATTTGCTACAATAGTTTAAAAGAAGAACAATCAATGGTGAGATTAAATATCCACTCAGGTCCAATAGCAATGAAATATGTGAATTCTAGGTCTAAGTATACAGACATAGGACAAGTGGAATATTGCATGTGTCAAACCCTGATAACATTTTGTTAAAACCACCAGTAATATCAATTTTAGTGGTGCCCAGAGAAGCAATATACCTTAAACCTAACTTAACTATCAGAATTTATCAGACATAGTGATTAATGTATAATGTATTTGTATAAGCCAATGGAACATGGTTTACATTAGAGTTATCTCCGATTTTTCAGAAAAAAACTCAACTGAAAAAAATCTCAAATTGTAAACATGTTCCATTTCCCATTTCAAACACATTATACACAGTTTTCTCCCCAGCCCCTTAAAGGACCGCGGGCCCACGATGTATAATTTTTGACCGTGGTGGTATCGGTCTTACCACGATGTATAATTTTTTACCGTGGTGCTAAAATTTTCAGTGAAAAAAAATCGTAAATCGGTAAAGTTTTAAGCGATTTGTTAAATCTTTTCCGTGCGGTATAAAATTCCAGGTGAAATTTGACCAGTTCAAACATGTTTACCCAGATTGTTGACACCACCTGATCGATTTACCTTATGAGGTTAACCTTGTTGATTGGATTTAATCGATGTAATTAACACTTGTAACATGATTCTTTTGTGTTTTAATTAGGAGTTCATAACTTTATGATCACTGATAACTATTTTATGGCTTCATTCACAACCCAAGCGCTGACCTGTGACAAGTCTGCAAATACTTTGTACACAAACAGTGTGACCCGATAGTTGTACACACGCCTGTACATTTTTTGTACATAACAAAGTTGGCTCATTAGTATAGTATAATATGTCTAATTAAACCATGGCCAAAATTTTCTTTAATTATGACATAGTTAGTGCATGATATCGGGTTTCAAACTATATAGTATCTGTGAAGGGGACGGATATATGTACATATCACATGACCCAGTTAGTTCACGTAGAATATTAAAGTTTATTTGCAATTAATTGCAATCTATTCTATTTAATAAATAAAATGTATGACTGTACCTTCAAACTGGATATCTTTATCCACAATTAATGAATAACAGAAGTAATCTTGCAAATTTTATCCATAAGCACATGTTAAATCTATTTATATCTACTTCCTGTCATTTAGGCGGGAAAAATAGGGAGACTTTGTTGTTGACATTGAATATGGTTACTTATAGACCTAAGATAAATTTATAGATTTAGGAATTCTTTTTAAATGGATCATGACAAATAAAGATTTAGATTTCAGTGCAGTATTAAGTCTCTATCAATGTTTGATTATCACCAAGGACAAGAAAGGTTAATATTTACATGAAATCTATGGCAAAATGTTTTTAAATTTATGATTTTTTTTTTTTTTAAATTTAAGATAAAAACTGGTTCAAACAATAAATCAATATTTGTTCTTGTTATTTTATATCTCCTAATGACAAGAATCCTTTCACATACAACAACTTTCTTTCTAGAAACTATAAAGTTTTTTTTTAAATTGAAAATTTTTGGTCTCCTTTGAATGATATTTTATTTTTATTGATCATGGATTTTATAAAAGATTTGATTACCTTAACTTTAGATGAACATTTTGTAATGAATCATGTTTTATTTATTTAAAAAAAATATTAAAGTATACAAACTGTTAATTGATTTACTTCTTTTTTTACCAATAATTTTCTGACTCAATGTCTACATAACACAGTACCAGAGTGTTAAAAAAAAACAAGAGTCATACTGCAGTAACTAGAAATATAGCTAATCTAAGCGATGCGACGCGACACGACACAACTGATTGTATGAATCATTTCACCAAGCTGTCCACACGCGTTACCCTGGTGCTATCCAAAAATCCTGGGGAGAACACTGTTATACATATGTCTGATAAGTCTGATACTTAAAATTAACTTATAACTTGTGCAGCTTCTTTGGTCACCTCTAACAAGTGTGCACCTAATTCAGGTATTACTATTTTATTGTAGGATTAAGACTATTCATTGCTGGTAAAACATGGTAGACAAAACAACTGCTTTAATGGGAATGTCTGTTTTCATTGACACACAGTGCTGATAATTATAAAGTTGTTCTTAGTTGTCTTTTAACTTTTTCTGAACCTGCATGTAGTGAAAGTCTTTGTAGTTAACTCAGTGCTCTCTCATGTTCATTTACCCAGTATATTTCTGTACCATTCTATATACTCACTGAGGTAGCTTCTTTAAGTTTTTCTTTAATTAATCCCAGCAATGTCACTGTTACAATGGCCAGCCATTCATTGTTAAATCCTGGTGTGTCTACTCCTATCATGTACTGGTCCCATATATATAACAAAGTATCCATTTTAAGATAGGCTGAAAAAAGGAGTAATATCTTGGTTAATGCTGAATTCGGGCTACTTAATGAGGAAAATGGCAATTATGGGGTAGTTGTATAATGTTTGAAGCTTTGAACAGTCATTTAATTACTTTCTTTATTAGTTAAAAACATTTCTGTTGAAGTTTTTAAAGTGAATTCAAAATAACTTGTTAGCACGTTCATTCTTGCAATTAAATTCTTTTTACATACATTTTAACATTTCATAAAAAGCAATATCTGTATATTTGTTGCTGAGGTAAAATAAAAGACTGAATTCAAATTAATTGCCCATCTCTATAAGATTCTGAAATACTGTAAACCATCTTATTTTACACATATTCTTTAGTGTTTAGTTCTTTCTAGTCAAATTAGGTTCCGCATGTCTTGTTTATGAGTGATACAAATTTATTCAAATGAATGACTTACTGACAAACACGCTTCTAATCATAGGTCGTATCAAGGTCATCAATCCTTCTGTTAACAAAGCGTAACTTCCTGTTTCTGTAGCAACTATTTTTTCTGTAATGAAATAAGAGTTTAAAGGTATTAAACTTACATGAAAAATTAGATAAGCTATAATTAGCAGAGATATTTCTTATTTTAAATGGTAATGAGATTAGGACAATAAAACAAGGATATAATGGAAAGAATGCTGTTTAAGAAAATAAATAACAGCTGATCCTTTTTTTTGTCCAACATGCCGTGTTTTTCCAGTGGCAGTTCAAATTTCCCTTTGTTTTTGCTGGTTGACTCACTTTGCTGAACCTACCAATAGGATTTATTGCTAATTTTGTTCTCGTCCTGAATATGTATGGTATATTAGCCATGAGAAATGAAGAAAACTATGATCTAACAATGATTTTTCTTTTTTTGTCAGACTTAAAATTACCATGCAATCATACTATACTAGGTATCTATATAGATGTTCACATGCAGGTCCAAAAAACACATATGACGTTGCTGTCTATTCATGTCTTCTTGTCAATTGAAAATTGGATGCTGATGTCAGTTAATTGGACATCTTATTTAAACTCTGGGAGAGTTAGAGCTTAAAAGCATTGTGTGAGCACTTTTTCATCTAGATGTATAATTCGTATTTTATATTTTAGTTGTTGAATTGCTATCTCATTGACATATTCTCCTCATTTCCTTTGAATCACGATTTAACAACATAGAAGAAGAATATAAATGTGGAGATGTGGTATATAAATGCATCATAGATTCCAGGCTTAAAATATTGTACGCCAGAGTGAGCCAGACACCCATTTCATTGCCAATGAGACAACTAACCACAAGCAACCAAAGGACGAGGTTGTAAACAACTACAGGTCACTGTAAGGCCTTCAACCTTGAGCAAAACCCTTACAATATAGGGAGCTATAAAAGCATTACAAAATGTGAAACAATCCAAAAGAGAAAACCAATGGCCTGATTTATGCTAAAACAATTAATAACAAAAAAATATGACAGACAGCAACCAATGACAATCACTGAATTACAGGCTCAGAAATATTGTTTCTATAATGAGTTACTATAATGATCTAATCCTTACCTTTCACAGGTACAAACTTTTCTGTTATCATTCTAGATACTTCAGGGTGGCGTCTCTGTAGAAGTTTAGCTACTTTGTCTATAAAGGCTATAACCTCATCATTATGGTCCTAAAAGACCAAACAAAAATAGCAAATAAAAAAATCTAAAAGGGTTAAGTAAGTCTATCAATGCGAATATTTTTTAACGTTTTGTATGTTGATAGGTGGACTGTTAGTCCCCAAGGTATCACCAGCCCAGTAGCAAGTATGTCGGTAATGGCATGAAAATACAGATATTGTGTTATTAAAATTTGCTGTTACAAAATTTTGGAAATTATTTTACATTAAGGAATATATCTCCCTCATGCAAAACTCTTATTCCTTACCTGGCTTTAGCTTTACTTCTAGTATTTTTTGGTTTATAAGCTCCTTTTTTTTTAAGAAGTTTTGGATTTTCAAACATTTTGGCCACGAGCATCACTGATGAGAAACTTATCATGGTAATCATAAATGGTGCATTAAAATTGGTACTGTTAATGTTTTTATGATAACCCAGTGTGCAATCACATGAGGTTGTTTAGCTTTTATCCTAAATTATTTCTTAAATAATATTGTTAGCATAATGTCAGAAAAGCTATAAAAGTTGAAGCTCTACAAAATCAATGTTAACCTTCATAATTAAGTTTTCCAAAAAATAAATTATCTTTTTTTTTATCTCCGTAACCCAAAACAGAGGCCTTTAATCTTTACTTCTCTTATGGTTGTGGCCTGTTATCTATTTCTTGCACGAAGAGATATTTCTTGTATCACTCCGTGCAGTGAACTGCATTAATTTGATTGGCTAATCCAGCATCATAAGACGATATCACATCAATTTCATTGGCTAATAGTGAGGTCATTGAAAACTTTCAAAGGTTTAGTTATCGTTATTTAAGTTATTTAATCGATATCCAATTCTCACTCTTTATGAAACCTATAAATATTCTTTTCAAATTATATATCTTTTTTTATCTTAAAACTTACATCTGACCCTGAATCTACAACAAATCCTGGTCGACTTCCTAAAAATGTCATGAATTCTTCAACAATAAGGGCAACAACTCTTCCTGGTGGTGGTTCTCGTCTAAAATTTACATTTAAAGTTTAACAAACTATGATTAAAGTACCGGTAAATAAAAGTTGTTTTATTATATTGTAATATTAAAATATTAACTTGATATATTAGTAGAAGCTACATCCATAATGAAAGAGGTGGAAAATATGACAATTATTCTTTCTTCACTAATGAGTGATTGTTAATTGCTTTACATATGAATAAAATAGTTTAGTTTCTTTGGATATTTTATGATCAGTTTTGCATCATAAAAATTATGTTTTATATGCACATTTCAAGTTGGAGCAGCAAACTTTAACAATAGTTGATACCACAGATACCAAGCCGAAAGTTTGAAGGGAGACAAAAACCAATAATTCTATAATGTGAATTATCAGGTAAGTTCTTAAATTCTTCAATAATTTTGAAATACTATTTTCATGACAGTACCTTGATATATTAGTAGAAGCTACATCCATAAATGGTACTGCTAAAAGGTGTTCTACATCTCTTAGTCTGTTTTTGGTTTTTAGAATAGAATGATAATAGGAAAGTGTAGCTTTCATACCATAAAAAATACCTAGAATGACAAAAAATAACAATAATGCATACAGTAAAATTTAAAAAATCAGATTTTTTTTAAAACTGATTAGAATTCTAAATGGTTGTTTTGATATGTTGACCATAAATTTTTTATAAATAAGTTCTAAATATGTATTATCACAGTCTAGTCTTCTCCATATTCTTTTACATAGGTGCAGAATTATTTCGTGTTTGACATTCGTAAATATTTATCACACATGTACTTACCAACTGAGCCTCTTAGGTCATTAAACGTAGGTTCTGAATTCAGCAATGTTTCACATTTTTGTGATATATCATAATCGTACATAGATATAGCAGCCCTAGGATTAGTATTGAGCTGATCAATGTAATGCTTCCGAACTGCAATTAAAATTGACAAAAAAATTAAAATAATGTTTTAACATCTAAGTTTTATGCTTATACTATTCAAATTAAAAGTATCTATCTCTTCAACCTTTATCTGTCCTCTTTGTACCCCAGTATTATTACAAAACTATTTTTTTTCAATGTGCTTTTTTCAATAAAGATAAAATTGTGCATTGTTTTAATTAGTTTTGGTTCATATCAAGTACGAAGATAGATAGTGCAAGACAAATGATAATGATTTTATCCAAATGCCAAAGGTTGTGTATCAATGCTTTTCAATATTTTCCTTCTACATAAAATAATGGTATATCAAAATATTCTATGATGTGGGGTAAACAATTCATAACAGATCTAGTAAGATCTTACAGTAAATGGTATGACACTGGAGACTTGTGTAAATTCTAAAATTGGTGCAATGTTCTAATTTTGCAAAAATTGAGACAGGATATAGGGTTGGCATAAATAAGAACTTGCATTTGAAATTTTATAGTATTATCTTTATGCAGTATTTACCAATATCATAATCTTAATATTTAATCTTGCATTTTTGTCCAATGTTTAAGGAATGACTGTAATATTTTTTCTGTCTATGAAGAAATAACATCAAAAATGTGGTGCACACTGAATAACCCGCGTAGCGCGTTATTTTAAAGTGTGCACCACATTTTTTATGTTATTTCGAATAGACAGAAAAAATATTACAGTCATTTCTTATAATTTAATTCTAAATTCCATTTCAAACCGGAGTAAACCATGAAAAAACGTTGATGACGTCACGGTCACATGACAAAATTATGTCTATGAGCTGATAAACAAAACAACGTCAGCCAATCAGAAGACGCGTTACATCCAAAATTAAATTATTCAATAATAAATGCACAAACAATTCTGAATTTACAGTATTATGGCCATACAATACAGTACCAAGGTCAAATAAAGCATCTAAATTCAAATTGCTGATACAATGTAAAAGGCATCAGAAAATTTCTGAAAAAAAATGTACTCTAGGGCTTGGTCCCCTCAAACAAAACTCAAATATATCATAGAAATATTTCAATCAGGTTTTTTTATCTAATAATTGCATTCCCATCGAACCATGTGCTTAGTATTTTACCTCATATGGCATATGTATAAAAATAAGGAGATGTGGTATGATTGCCAATGAGACAACTATCCACCAATGTTCAAATGGAGTGGATGTAAGCCATTATAGGCAACCATATGTATTGTATTGTCTTATAATATCAGTGTTAAAAAGCAGTGCAACACAAACAAAATTACAGTGATTTACACCTAAAAAACAACATGAAAAGCTTCACACCTTACATTGTGATATCAATCTATACCATAAGATTTATTTAGTCTTATATCTTTTATTTCATATTGTCAATTTGAACAACAATAATACATTTTCCTTAGTCCATATCACAAGATCACTTAATGCAAGGCAAGGTTTCTGCCCATACTCAATGTATCCTTTTTTCGGTGGCAGTTCTAATTTCCCCGTCCTTCATCCAAGTCAACCAACTTTGCAAAAATACCTAAATGATTTATTGTTTTATTTGTTCTTTAGTTCTTATATTGTGTATATGCATAAAATATTTGCATTTGAATGTTGAACAAACAATAAACAATCAATCATTTGTCCATATCATATCATTATGGATTGTTTCTAAATTTTTTTTTTCCAGATTGTGAAGTTTTTTGGGGGCAATATACTGGTATATGGTATCTTAAACATTATTGCAAGTGATTTATACCTTTGCATAGGAATAAAAGGAGATTTTTTTTTTTTGTGAAATGTTACTTGTGTTTTCCTGGTTCTTGTTCTGTTCAATAATTGTGAGGTTTTCAACTTTAAGAACTGGGATACTAAAAAAAATGTTGTCACACATTAAAAAAATATTGATCAATTGGTTGTCAATAAACAAATGGTAAACAGCAATATCTGCTGTACAGTGATATATATTGATATGGCAAGTTTTTTTTTAATACTTGTTTCCTGCCTCCTGGCAAAAAATTATAGGGGAGTTGGTTGGTTAAATGATTTTAATTTTTCAAAATACTTTACATAGACTACATGTAAATAGGTTTTTGATTTTTTTGGGTCAGATATTCGGAATCCTCTGGTTTTATCCATGTAATGCCAACAAATATTTTGCCCGCTAACCCCTACTTTTCTTTTTGTAATTTTATTTTATTAGAGAGAATAATTTCCAGCCAATTTTTCAATGGCTAATATATCTCGAAAACAAGGTCACAGACCTTTAATTTTTTTTCTGCTTTTTTAGTTCCATTATTTATATACTATCAATTTATAACAGTCTTTTAAAAAGCTTGTTATTTTGAAACACAGTAGTGAACATCCTTAACCAGAAATGTCCAGACTTGATAGGGCAAAAACAAAAATGTCCATAAAATGTGTTAGGGTAGGCATGACATTTTAGGGTATGTAGGGAGACAGAAAACACAACTATATTTTTTTTTGCATAATATACCGGTTGTGTTTTAATTCAAATCTTTGATCACAGTTTTTAATTCTTTCGTAAATGTTTCTTACTAGGGATGATTCAAGTGATACATTGATCGTTTTGTTCCTACAAATCTGACATATGCCAGTTTTTGTTTTGTCCCTGTACCTGTGATAGCTTGACTCATATTGTGTGTACACAAACTATATATATTTCTACATTGTTTACCTACCAGAGTAACTATATTCTGTAAATTACAAGTCTGTTAAGTCATATAGAAATATTATGCTAAAAAGAGTTAGTTAACTTCTAGTCATAAAACTTTTATAAAATTTCCTTATACTAGCATTCAGTAAAACTTAAAAGACGTAAATAAATTAATTAATTTAGGTCAGTGCATTAGTCCCATGCTCCAATACTTGTAAATACAATTCTACAACTATACATAACATTTCACACATCTAACAAAGGGCAATTTAAAATTTGTACATGATAAACAATTACTAATTATAAGATAATGCTTAAAGGGATAGAAAATTAGAAGATTTTTTAACCAAAGGACAGTTTTATCTTCCCACTTGGGAGATGGATTTTCAGGATGAAATCTCATTACTTTTAAATAAAATTGATAAATGCCCTACAATATCTGCTGATTATAGCAAGTTGACACTAATTACCATAATCAAATGTGCAAAATAATTTTGCTATAAAATATAATAAGCTATATATGTGGCAATAGTTTGTTACAGGTATACATCTATAATTTAAAATATGAAAAAATATAAATTTATGCTTCATGCATGCATTTCATAACTTGCAGAAAAAAAGCATATAAATATACCTTTTGTATTAGATAAGTATAGCCTCCATGTTAATTGTCGTATATGTAATGGCAGGGGTTGATTTAGACAAATATAAAGTTTGTTTTTCATATCTGGCCATTTCTTCAGTAGACTTAATGCTCCTTCTTCAGCACTCTCAATTACTAAGTCAGTTTTAGTGTCCATGGGAGATTCTTCCAATAGCTGCCTAGAGACATCTTCATTTAAACTTTGGTCAGTTATTACAGAAACTTTCTTGCATAAGCCATTATATACTGTTCCTACAATAAATGATTTCTCCTTTTATAATCTTCAATTCATCTTAAATATCAATTTCCATCAAGTACAGTTATCTCCCTTGATAATCAACTTCAGATAAAACAAAACATTTATAAATATCTGCCTTTATACTATATACTATCTGTAGGCTGTCTACTGTCATGGTTGATATAAACATTTGTCAATTTTCCCTACAATTTTCTAACATAAATAACCCTATGCTGAGCCTCCTCATGGGGTTTTTGATTATGTGATTACATGGCCGTTTTTATAGTGATTATTTGATTACCAGACCAAATATTTCATGATTATTTGATTATGTGATAATATAGGACTGTATTTTTGATTATTTGATTATCTTGTTTAAAAAAAATAGTTAATGATTATGTGATTATATTGGCAAAAAATTTGTGATTATGTGATTACTTGGACACCCCCATGAGGGACCTGTATGCTAACCCTTTCATTGTCAGCAGATTGTTACAGTTCAATACCTGTGCAACTTAAACTTAAGGCTGTTTCTGGAAAAATTATGTTGGAGTCTTGAAGGCATTTTTCTATTCCCAACCACCCACAGAAATTTAAATGTTAGTTCCTTCAGCGATGAAATTTCTATAACAAATTCTTAAAACATCATGAAGTGGCATTTTCATAATTTTAATTTTACAAGCCAAAAATTAATACAAATCTAAAGATTTTTAAACATCTCTTTATCAAAAATAAGCCGCAGATTACTAAAACATTTGAGAAACTGTCTTATTTGATTGCAGTATGATTTAATGTCTTACCTCCCTTGATAGCCTGTGTTGCCCTTTCCATAAACAGTTCTTTCTCAGGTTCTGACAAATCACTGAAGTATTGTACATGGCTTTGTGTTAACTGCTGCTGAATAGCATCGTGTAACTCCTTCAGAAAACTATCCCATTCCTGAAATAGAAGGAACAAGGAACATAGGTTTAATATCCTGTTACCTTAATAATGTTAATATGTGTAACTGAAAAAGCATAGAATCATCTATTTGCAGCTGATGCCAAAACTTTAATAGCTAAACATGTACTACATGTAGCTATATCCTGAAAACTCATTTCAAGAAAATACTTACTGAACAATCTTTTATAATTTTCACTAACCTGTATATATACGTACCAATTTTTATGAGTCACAGGACTAGTGGTTTTTGGTATAGACTGTATTGTTACCTCATCTTTTTTTAGTATCTTATGAACATATTGGGGTCACTGCAGAACCAACAAGCAATCACTGTACTGGAAATTCAGTCCTTAATTAGCCAAATTTCACCTTTGACCCATGATGAAAAAAGATAACTTAACCCTGGGTCCTATACTCTCTGTGTTTCCTGTTGCATGCCCCCCAAAAAAAGGGGTCGGTAGATATTGATCTTTTTTAATACTTTTTTTTCCATCGATCTTATCGTGAAGTTCTTTGAACCATTGTTCAAATGTTTTTGAGTGTGAAATTTTCATGAACATTTGTATATATGTATCAGGTTCATGGTTGTCCCCTGAGGGACCTTAATTAGAATAAACATATATTGTATTGTATTGTATTGGTTGCATTTCATCAACCGAACAGCAAGCACACTAATTATATACCCAGCCATTTGTATATTATCATTTACGGTTACAAAAATGTTTACAAATGGAGCCATTTAGGTGATTTTGGGACATGCTCAAGGAAGAGCATTTTTCAAATCACAGCGATTTTGTGATACGCTAAAGGAGGAAATTTCTCCTGATCACACCTAAAAATAAACAATTTTTAACAATTTTTTGGGGGAAAATTAGGTGTTCACAAAAAATAGGGTTGGTACACGTAGGTCGTGATATTTCTAATCTTTTTTTTTAAATTTTTTTTCATCGATCTCATCATGAAGTTCTTTGAACCATTGTTCAATTTTTTTTTAGTGTAGAACTGTGATGAACTTTTAAATTTCATCAACCAAACCCTAAGTACACTAGAAATATGCATGATATTCCCTGCCATTTGTATTTTATCATTTAAAGTCACAAAAACGCTTTTACAAATAGGGCTAATTAGACTCTGACAATTTTGAGACAAGCTAAAGGAAGTTATTTCGGATTATAGCAATTTTTTCAATATGCTAAAAGAAGAGCTTTTTTTCCTCATAGAGTCAATCAAAGCCAAACAATTTTAATTTTATTTACAGTTTGGGTTGGACTAACACTAAGGTATGTCAGGCTACCAGAAACACCTTTTATTTTGGCCTTAGGGTTAGAGCCTATAAATTAGGGTCAGTCAGGCAAATGGAAACACACCTAAATTTTTATTTGGCTAAAAGGAACAGCCCAGTGGTTATACACATAAAATGTTCGCCCAAGGTTGTTTGCCCACAGAGCGTGTTCTCCCTCATATTAAGAATCTTTATTGTAAAATCATATGGTCTTTGATTTTACATGTATATATTATTCCCCTAAAATCTATTTTTGTTTTAAGAACAAAAGAGCTAATTATAAGATTCATATACAACATGTAAAACCAATAAAATAATTGCCACAGAAATATAATAGGTCCATATATTTGTCTTGTACATCATTAAAGAAATATGTTTATGATACACAACACTTAATCTAAATGTTTTTCACCATTTGTCTGCATAGTTAGTTGTATTTATATATATGTATACATTATATTTTATTTTTAGTTTTTTAGAGGTCCTCAGTGGAGATTAATATTGTACTAACTGATGTTACCTTATTTAAATAAGTATTTATTATTATTATGTTTTCATGGCATTTATGTAAATGAAACTTAGGGTAAATTTATGGAAAAATTAACTAAAAATAGGAAATTAATTGATTAGTCTAGAGCTGTTTGTCTTCTTTTATAGATAAGTATAAGTTTTGATGACTGTTGATTGATGTACACAATGCCAATACACCTTATCGCTATATAGTCCAATCCGGAAAAAACGGTCACTTATACAACTTCCTGTTTGGGTCGTCTTGAAAAAACAAAGGTCATCAGTAACAACTACGGAAGGAAAAAGTTTAGAAAGCAAATATTTTGAAACTTTGATAAATTATGATCCACTTTTTTAAAACACAAATTAAAGTAATAAAAATGCTTTGTTTGAAGTGTTTACATGGTTTACAATGGTTAAAACATTTGTCTTTGAAAAATTTTATGCACAATACATTGTTTAAACAGGGCCCCAGATATAAGCTTCAACTGGATGAAAAAGTTGTGTAATTTTTGAGCTTAACCAGATTTGAATATATAGCGATAAGGTGTATCAGGTATTATTATGGGTTTGATCTTAGAGACTCCACGATTATAAGGAAATAATATAGTATATACATACATGTGAACCTCCTGACGGGAGTACAATAATCCCGTTTTCAGGGGTCTCCTCCCGACCTCCCGTTGAAGACAAAAAAATCCCGTGTATGAAATATTTCATGAATGAAAAATTTCAGCCCAACATATCTGGTGTAACTGACATTACCTGAAGTTATATTTTACCTGTAAATAAATTAACATGCATAATTATATGGCTTCACTTGTCACCTTGGGTGTCAAACATACTGGTAATCAACGATTTTTACCTCAGGCTAACTGCCATTGTGTAATAAAACTTTGTGTATTTAAAATGAATGTTGGGTTACTTCCCTTGATTTATCCTGTTTTAAGTTACTTTCCTTTAAATAATGTAAATTTTTAAAAGAATATAAATAAAATATAAATTGAACAAATAATCATAAAAGAATGGTAATTAAATGATTTTAAATGTCTTAGGACAAATAAAAAAATAATAATTTGAAAATTATTTGAGGGTTCTATAATTCCTTTCAAGGCTTAAATTGAAATTTATATAAAAACTATGACCCATGATTACAGCTTGACCGACCGTGCAAGGGCTGTATAGCCAGTCAAGGTCGTTAAAAACTTCCATTTGTTGTTTACAGCTTGAATGTGTTACTTATCATGCATTAAAAATCTACTTGCATAAAGATAAAAATAAAAGATCTACTTGCAGGGAAGCAGGACAAATCGCCCCACTGGCAAATCGCCCCACACCAAATCGCCCCACTTTTTCACCAACTCGCCCCACTTTTAAAAAAATCGCCCCAAACTGGTTTACCAACTCGCCCCACTTGTGAAAAGGGTGAAATCCCGTTAATTTTTCTCCTGCCAACTCGCCCCACTTAATGAAAAAAAGGAAAAATCTAGATGAATATATAATTTTCAGGTCTGCCAACTCGCCCCACTTAAATGAAAACTAATGTACACAGAATACAAAAAAACGAAAATTTATTAAATTATTATTTTTGAAATTAAATGATGTTTCACTTTCTTAAAATATAATTGTAAATACATTATTCATCATCATGTAATTTTCGTATTATTGGAGAATAACTTTATTCTTGTAGGCTTAGTTATTTGCATAACAATTGAAAAGAAACCTGTTAATTGTATCATAATCCGATATTTTATCATAACAATTGAAGGATTTCAATTAACAGCAATTTTTTTTATAGCACTAAACGGATTGGTTACTTTTGTCTTTGAATTAAGAATAATTAAACACTAACGAGCAATCAGTGAAAGGCAAATGTTACTTTCAAGTAAATATCAAAGAGAATGTCCATTCATTCTAGTCAAAGCAGGTTTTGTTGATTTTGAAAAATTGATTGGTAAGTTATGTTTATGGTTTGAAAACAATAAAAAAATATGTAGATGTGCAAACCTGTCATCTGACAGTAAAATTATGTAAACACACACATGATTCTTGACTTATCTTATAAAACATTGAATATATTTACCAGTAAAAAAAAACTTCACAGAAATGCTGATGCTTACTTCTTTCTGCTTTATTTCAACCAAAAGAAAATAAAAAAAAAACATGATACATTTCTAACGTTTTCACAAGTCTCAATTCATTACAGTTTAATTCTTTTATTCATAAGTGGGGCTAGTTGGTAGGCTTTAATTCTGTACATACTTTATCAGTGGGGTGAGTTGGCAGACATAAATTTAACGGCATTACTTTCTTTTTCATAAGTGGAGCGAGTTGGCATGACTCAATTCATCAGGATTTTTCTATTTTTCATAAGTGGGGCGAGTTGGCATGACTCAATTCATCAGGATTTTTCTATTTTTCACAAGTGGGGCTAGTTGGCATGACTCAATTCATCAGGATTTTTCTATTTTTCACAAGTGGGGCTAGTTGGCATTCAAGTCACAAAAATACTGATTCTCACTTCTTTCTGCTTTATTTCAACAAAAAGAAAAGAACTACAAAAACATGTCACAGTTTATCTAAGGTTTTCATAAGTGGGGCGAGTTATCCAACCTATTTTCAATGGGATTTTACCCTTTTTCATAAGTGGGGCGAGTTGGTAAACAAGAGTGGGGCGATTTTTTAGAAAGTGGGGCGAGTTGGTGAAAAAGTGGGGCGATTAGGTGTGGGGCGATTTGCCAGTGGGGCGATTTGTCATGGATTCACTTGCAGATAGATAAGCAAATGTTCTGATTGCAATGAAAAATGGTAAAAAAGATATGACCCAAAAAATTTAATGAACATACTATTTTTAGAAAATTTATAAGTACAAGGGTACTATAAACATAATACATTCGGATGGAAAGTTGAAGAAAACACACTTTAACAGACAATTTCTACAGCACACGGTTACATTTACGACAGAATTTATGTCGATTAAAAACCTCCTGATCTGAGTCCTAATCTCCTGACCAAAATTTCCCAAACTCCTGATCTTACTTTCACAGTCCATCACATGTATGTATATAAATGATCAAAATGAGTATAATTATAGTGTGAGTAGTGGTCAAAATCTTTAACATTACAACGTTATAGCCAGGGGGTACTTGAATATTGACAAAAGGACAAGGGGCAGACACCGTTTTAAGAAATCAGGGAAACTCTAAACCAATTTGAAGACACGTTGGACCAGTTTAGAGACATATACCAGTTTAACTTTAAAAGAGGTCGAGTTATCTTAAAATTGGTCCGACTTGTCTTTGACTTTGGTCCGAGTTGTCATGTATTCTTTTTAGGGTGTCGAAAAAACGGGGTGGGGTGGTTGTTTTTCACACAAAGTGTCAAAAAAAGTTTTGGTCGGTTAGGTAGCTTTGAAGAAATTAAAACCTTTGAATCTGTAATATGTTGTTTGCATGCCAAAAGCCATTTAGGGTAAGTTTGCTGTGCACCCGCCATTTGTAAACAATCTTTGATGTGAAGGTGCATTTGAAAGGAGCTTTTTCATTGGGTTAATTTTAAGATTTGACCAATGAAATATGCTCTTTGAAAATAATCGTACTTTCACTTTGTCGATTTTACTAATAGCATGAGAGATTCCGAAAAGAAGTTGCAGCCGATTGAAAAATGACACGAAGGCGTTCATCGCACTCCTTTTTGAATCTGATTTCGCTTGCGATCTGTAAGATTAGAGGCATATTCAAACTTATTTCTATCTTTTTTATAGATTGATACACTGTTTCACAATCATTTCACATTTAAAACACATGTCAGTGACAATCATAAGTGCCAAGGCAAGTGGAAACAAGTCCATGTTAGAAAAGTTACTTATTTCTAAAAGAGATTTCAGTATAAAACATCTTCATAAATACACTTCTTGATCTTGATTGTATACAATGTCACTTAAACATTACTAGATTGGGCATGTGTCAAGATTACTTACTTACAACTTGGGACCCGGGGCTAGGCCCTTACCATGGATCATCAGATAAGACATTTACACAACTTGTAAATTTAAAAATGATTTCATGCCAAATTTAATGAGTGAAACTATTATCAGTAATATTCACAAACTTACATGCAATAAAATTTTAAAAAATACAAGAATCTCTGCAGTTTGACAAACAGAATGAACCCTCAGCCCAGTACATATTTTGGTTGCACATTTTGATATTTTCCTTCATGGTTCTTTATTCACCGGTACCTCGAATGACCGAATAATACCATTATTATCCAAATAACACTTGTAATGACCGAATAACACTTGAAATTTTAATATTAGCACATATTGCATGGTGACATTTAAACATTGATTATTAAATAAAATTATATTATAAGTGTATTATATAACTTAAAAATGATTTACAGAAAGATTAATTTAAATTAAATATGTGAAAATTCTTAATTACGTTTCATTCAATATTGAGTAAATCGTTAAGAAAACTAATAGGTGATTGGAGTAATTGCATGGCTTTGATGTACTTGTTAACTTTTCAAAACCTTACTGAAAAACAATTATCATGATTATTGGACAATACTCTGTATATACAGTACATTATTTAATACTTTATTTTCATAGCATTTCCTTTTGAATGCATATGCAATCATTCTTTTATTCTTCCCATTGTGTTTTCCTTGGTCGCCATGTTGGATGATCTTGGATGTACACACTAATATTTATAATGGTCTTTATGAACTTACCTGCTTTCTGTAAATCATTTTAAAGTTATAAAATACACTTATAATATAATATTATTTAATAATCAATGTCTGAATGTCACCAATATGTGCTAATATTAAAATTTCAAGTGTTATTCGGTCATTACAAGTGTTATTTGGATAATAACGGTGTTATTTGGTCATTCGTGTTACCCTGAATTCACAGCTAGATTGATGTTCATGCAGATAAATATGAGGCATCATTACCTGTGAAAGGGGACGAAGTCTGTAATTCAAACATCCTGTACGAAATGGGACGCCCGTAAATGACACGGAAACCAGGCGTAGAAATCATACTTTATCAGGGCGTCATTGTAGTGTTTACGGAATGCATGTCCAGGCGTCAACCAGGCGTAAACCAGGCGGAAACCAAGCGTAACTGAGGCGGAAACCAGGCGTAAAATTAGGCGTAATATTTAAATGAGTACGCCTGGTCCACAGAAAACCAGGCGTTATATGCAAATGAGTACGCCTGGTCAATAAAAAAAACAGGCGTAATATCCTTACATAATACTACACTTATTTTAAATCAGTGTATTACCCTAGCTGTGTACTTTTGTGTATTTGATACAAACTTCTGTACTATTGCTTAAATTTCTCATTGTTTGACATGAAACTTGAAATATTAACCATTAATTGAAGAAGCTATATAAATAAATACATATTGGACAGACACTGGCTCAAATAAGTTTAAGTTTAAATTAGAATTATGGCAATTAATTCTTCCTGAAATAAAACCAGCATTTTAACTAAGTTTTTTTTTGAAAATTAATGTCATTTGAACCAAAATATCAATGATAATACTGCAATTTAACTAAATGTGAAAGATTTTAATGTTATCCAAGGATGAAGGTTTTCAGAATTCAAAATTACTGTTAAAAAATAAAACTTAGTTACTCACATAATTATCTCTTACCATGTATATTACTTTCCTTTTATTTCACAATTTTCATTAATCAATTTGATTCCATAATTCCAATTTCAAATTCTTCCAAATTATCCCTGAATATATAAAGCTGCCATAAGTCCAACTCTTGCAAAATAATACCAAAGAGCCAAATTTTGAAAAAAAAAATCCCATGATCCTTTATCAACAAAGCATTATGGGTATTATGATTTACGCCATTACAACAGTTTTACGCCCGTAGGAAAATTTACGCCTTGCTTATTTCAATTTACGCCAGGTTTACCATATTTTCTACGCCCGTAAGGACTACAAATTTACGTTTCCTGTTCCTTTACGCCTGGATCTGGACACGTAACTACCACTTACGCCTGGTTTACGCCAGATTTCCAGGCGTAATACGCCTTATAATTTCGTACGGGATATTTTAACTTCAAAATCTGTTAAAAAAGAAACGGAAATACTGTAATGTTTCCGATGTCGGTTCTGTTGTTAGGGATTTTAGTTGTGACGTTATTTATGTTATGACGTCATATTCAATGTAAACAAAGAAACGCTATCATTAGGTAACGGTTTTTCATATCAATCCATTCAAGGAATTATGAAAAATGAGATTGGTATTGCGTTCCTTCCTATATTTTACTAGACTGATAAATATATATTTTACTCAAAGACTCATGCAAACGAGACCAGAAAAAGGAAGTAGATTTCTGCGCAAATGCGGTAAAACAAAAAAAGTTTAACGATTTTGAGTTCATTAGTAGAATGAAAATTTCAGGAATTTTTCCCGATTTTTTTTTTTTTTTTTTTTTTTTTTAATTTTATTCATTTTTCTACCGTAATAGGGGACTTTGTCTCCTTATAAAGGCAAAGTATTCTTTTTTCCACAAGATTTGATTGTAAAAGGAAGGGGATTTCAATATGTACAACTTTTTATGTTGTAATGTTACACCACTGTTTCAGGTTAGGGTGAAGGTTGGCACCTGTTAAAACGTTTAAACCTGCTGTATTTTTATGCACCTGTCCTAAGTCAGGAGCCTGTTGTTCAGTGGTTGTTGTTCGTTGGTGTGGTTCATAAGTGTTTCTAGTTTTTTATATGGATTAGACCGTTGGTTTTCCTGTTTGACTTTATAGCTTGCTGTTTGGTGTGAGCCAAGGCTCCGTGTTGAAGGCCGTACTTTGACCTATAACTGTTTACTTTTTACACATTGTGACTTGGATGGGTAGTTGTCTCATTGGCACTCGTACCACAACCTCTTATTTATATTTTCAATACATTTCTGCAACTTACACATTGACAGTTTTATATTATATATATATGTATAAAAGAATGACTGTAAACATTTTAACCACAGGTCTCTTAATTCTATGTCCAAATGGTTTGGTAAAATCAGAGGAGGAAGAAGACAATGGTATGTGTCTTACAGAATGTGCATATCATCACAAACAATGTGTTATTTAGATATTTGTATGAATAGAATTAGATTTTGGACTTGATATCAATGAGCCAGCAACACAACAACAATTTAAAATATCTAAAGAGTAACATACAGTCTTCAACAATTGAAAAATGTCTATTCGATATATAAATCTCTAAAATTCCCAAGTTTGGAAAGTAGGGATTAGATTAAACAGATCTGTGAATAATTTAACAGAGACTGTAAAAGACCAGCCATTAACATTAAATTCCCTATCGTGACAAAAAAAAATAAACTTATGGCCGTCTCTAACCAGGTTCCTTACTTCGGACAAGCATATGAACATGTGGTAGGGTTAGATTGATATATATATTTTCATAATGTTACAGACATAATATGTAATTGTTTTCACTAACTTTGAAGATGGAACATAATGAATAATAGAGTGGTCCTTTAGGAAATGAAAGATAAATAATTAATCTACAGTACTGTAAGTGCAAATAAACATGCCACAATTTGATCTTTATACATTCCTTTTCAATTAGTAATAATTTCCGATAAGTTGGTAGACAATATCACCAATGAAATCTACATTGTACATGCAAATACACATGCAAAAATTCGAATTTTAGATATTCAGTTTCAAATAGTAATCATTTTTGTTTTACACAGTATCACTAATTTTTGTTATGGAAAACAAAATAATTTTTTTCTTAATTCCTTATTTATAAATATAAAAGAATTGTTCTTGCTCGATTGTGGAGTTAAAGATCATTAGATGAATATTTATTTAATATGTATATTTTTGTTTTACAGAATTGACTGCTGATCAGATAATCTTTGTGGTAGTGACACAACCAAATAAATATCATGTCAGCAGAGCTGAAGAATTCAAAAGCCATTTCAAAGCACAACTTACTGGTATTGACAAGGTGTGGCATGATTATAGAATTTCCAAGGAAATTGAAAAAAATTAACCACATAATACATATTAAATACTGTAAATTCAGATTTGTTTCTGATGTGTTTTTATTTTTGCAGAAATTGGGACGAAATAGGTATTGTGAAAATAAAAATCTCATTTTAAATTTTGCTACCATTACTTACTCTGCATTATATACTGATATTGCAATAATAAATCTGACATTTTTGTCCATTCTAAAAAGAAATCTCTATGATAAATATATGCAAAATTTCTGAATTTACAGTAATGCATACATTATTGCAAATGTTGGCATCCTCTCCATAGCCTAGACTTCTTTTTCAGATGAAGTTCATTTCATATTTTTGGACATAGCGAGTTTGTTTTATAGTTCATGCAAAATTACTGAAATCTTCATAATTTTAGCATTTGTGCTAATTTTTAGACGGTTTTTGTCTACAATAGAAGTGGCCGCATTTGTGTTCAGTCTTTATATTTAAATAAATGTTGTATTTGATGATAATACATAACATATATAAAGGTTGAGACTGAACACGTATGCGGCCACTTACATTTTAGATAAAAACCATCTGAAAAGTGATGTTTTTTGGCATATTTGATAAGTTTTCATATTCAAGCTTGAATTTGAGCGTCTTTAATGACCAACTCAGTTCAAATCTTTTACATAAACCAATTGAATCGACTAAAGTAGACACTTAATTGTTTCAAAAATGTAAAAAATCTTTCATCAGATGTACTTCGAATTTTAGGCCAAAACTACCCCATACCGGATTTTCTCCTTTGGTTGATTTGTGAAGGAATACTATTGTGCCTTCAAACATGACAGAAAGGGAAGTAACCAAGCTTCAAACTCAAATTATGTCTATGGAAAATTATAACTCATTAAACCTGAAACATTAAATAAGATTTCACAATGTAACTGTATTTCAACAACACTTATAAAAAAGCATCAGTAGGTATATATATATGATCATAAATGATAAAAAGAATGTCTATACCAGATGTCTAGCTTGATAGAAAATTTCAGAGTTTGCTCCCCTTAATTGTTAATTTCAAGTGCATTTCAACCAACTTATAACTAGAAATACCAGAACAGGAAAAGGAAACGAATGTTATATTCCTGCATCATACATTTTGAACTTAGATTAATGTAAACTTGAGCAGGTTTTTCTTTGTCATGTTTTCACCACTGCCTGATTCTTGGGCAGACTGGCACTTAAATGCTATTACAAAATGTATTAAATAACCAGTAATTGTTTGTAATCAAGATGAAACACAACTCTAGATCCTGTCCTGAATTCAGATCAAAGCATTGACATTTTTATTTATATTTGGTTCCATTTTGAAATATGTAGTCAACATGTAACACTCCCAAACGTGTCCATCCCCCCAAACGTGTCCGATTCCCCCAAACGTGTCCATTCTCCCCAAACGTGTCCATTCTCCCCAAACGTGTCCGTTATATTCAATATTGCCCAAACGTGTCCGATTTCATAACCCCCAAACGTGTCCGATAATTGTTTTTCGCCAAAACGTGTCCACTGTTAAACGCCAGAACGTCTCACGTCTTCTAGCGCTAATACATATACAAATGACATCAATAACGTTTACGGCAATTCTATGATGGGGGACACAGTTGATGAAGTGGTCATTTATTATCATTAGTTTGTTCAATGCCGGTTGTTAATGATTATCATAATTGCAAATTTAATCTGTAACATATGAATTAACTTTTGACTGAAATGCAAGTTGCAAGTATTGCATTCTGATTTAGAGCGAACATACAAATAATTTTAGTACAGTTGAATTAATCGTTTACCAAGTGAATTATTTTGTACTAATAAATTCTGATGATGCCTTTTATATTAAACCGAATATTGCACGGCGGGCTTTCCGCAGAATTGACTTCCCTTTTTTCAACAGTTCTGGTATTTTAAAAACTCTTCAAATCAAAAGTTTACTGTTTATCAGGTTTTTTAATAAATTTTAGGTTTCGAGCATCACTAAAGACACACAAACAAGAGACATAACGTCCAGTGCCAAATATTTCATGCATTATTTGAACGACATCATGTTAACAATAAATACTGTACATAGGTTTTATTATCATACCGGGAATTTAGGATTAGGCCTAAATTTTTACGGTTATTCGGGATTAACACTAGTTGGGGTTTTAATCTAAAAATTTAAGAGCCAGTAACAACCAATTTTTTTATGACTTCAGTAAGAAACTACTTCAATCTCCGTTATGTAAGAGGCCGTTTTAAATAAAAGTTGCGGAAATTAAAAAACTGATTTGATATCTACAGTTTAACTGAGCATGGCTGCTTACATTTACATCCACCTTAGCCGAACAGACGCCCCCACTTTAACCCAGGTTATACTGCTGGTTTAAAAAAGACCTAAAGTAATTTATTTCTATTTTTTTAATGAAATAGTAAAATGAGTATACGTTAATGAAAAAGCAATAACCAAATTTATAATATGGACACGAATGATAGTTCCAGTAAAGGAAAAAAATTAAGCTTGATATGGACACGTTTGGGGGGATTGGACACGTTTGGGATATTGGGCACGTTTGGGTGTTTATACAAATGACACGCTTTGGCGCCCTTTTACATTAGGACATGTTTTGCAGTTCAGTGACGTCATGTGGACATGTTTGGGGGAATCGGACACGTTTGGGGGGAAGGACACGTTTCTGAGTGTTTCACATGTAGTTTTGTTTTTCTGTTGTAGAATGATCATCCAAAACTATATTTCACACATAAAGAATGGGATAATATGAATGGAGCTTGGACATTCTTTCCAATATTTAAACTGTAAGTGACAACGCTGTCTATGTTTATTTTTAGAAAAAGCTGAGAAGAGAGATAAATGATACCAAAGGAATAGTCAAACTCATAAGTCGAAAACAAACTCATTGCCACAAATTTAGAAAGATTGTGTTATATTTAGTTTATGTAATTCTAAAATGTTTTCCTCTTTTAATATTCTTTTCTCTCTTTTTTGAAGGTATCTTGCACATATTCATATTTGAAAAGGAGTAGGTTCAATAAGGCCCTTAAATGGTCTGGATCGATCCCTATTTCTAGAGCTACAATTTAAAATTAGGATTTATTGACTTATATCTCAATGAATCATAGCTAATACAAAGAGTAGATAGGAAACTTGTCTTATTTGTAAATTTATGTACTTGTGTTTTGTTAATGAGGTCACAAATAGCATTCATTTTGATTCTCCAAGAAAATTCAATGAAAACGGGTAAATTTCCATTACAGGAAACATGGAGTGCATGCATCGACAAAAAGATCTTTTAACATAATGTTTGTTATAACATTTTACATATCTGACTTGAATATTTAGTTTTTCGACGACTGCACTCTTTGTTTCCTAGACCTTCATTTGGTTGAAATCAGGATGATATTATCATATTTCAGGGGTAGAAATAAGAAAATACCATTGACTTGCCCAAAGGGCAAGTCAATATCTAGATTAACTTGCCCTACCAATGAGCAAATATTTCAAAAATTTTGTCCGATCATGACAATATTTTACTGTGAAATACTGTCCATGAAAATAATTCTTAATCTAATCATATCTTCCCTGAGAAATCACTTGCAATGAAATTGTGAGCATTTCTGGAATTTTTAAAATATTTTTCATGAAAATTATGTGTATAACCAAAAAATGCTGCATACATTAATTATGCAGGTTTGTTTGTTATAATCAATCAAATTAAACAATTGAATGATATCATTATCCAAAATATTAAATGTTTATAACCTCTCTTTCATGAGACAAAATTTCATGACAATCCATCTATGAAATATTGTGTCAATATACACAATATATAACCTTGGATTACCTCCCTTTAACAAGACAAAATTTTATACTATCCATCTATGAAATATAGTCTGTATATGGACAAATTTTCACAGGGAAATTAGTCCATCTCTGTACTTTATTTCATAGATGGGGACAAAATTTCATGATACAAAGTCATGAAATTTTCTCTTGGGGGACAATATTTCAAACGACAATATTTTGTTTTACACTGTTTTTCTTTTAGAATTAGTGTCATGAATTGTATGTCTTCCAGTTTCTTATAATAAGAAATTTTAATGATTGAATCATTTAAAAATGCCAACAATACAGGATCAGTAACATTGAAATGTGTATTAAATGAACAGACCTTTTTGTACTGTCTTGAGTTGCTCGCTTTTAGGAAGGAAGCTGTAAATAATAACAATAATAATAATAATAATAATAAATTCTTTATTTAAAGAGGGTAAACACAGTTAGTTACAATAAACTTATCTTCCCTGAGGCCCTCACATACAAATTACAATACAATCAAGAACAGATATTTACACATAGTTAATTTACAGTCAAGGAGTTCAATGTATTATTATTAACATGATAAGATATAAAGCTGTTCAAGAGGTACATGTAGTAAAAAATAAAGAAATAAAATAAAAATAAAAAATATATACAAATACATTGTAGAAAACAGAATCTTATCAGGACTTATCTTATCAGTAAACACTTGTTGGTGTTGTTTATTTTCAAAGTAAGAAAATTCAGAAGATTGAGTTGTCTTAAGATGACCTTCTGGTAGCGTCTGTATCTCCTTTGATTGAAGTGGGTTAAAACTTATCACTGTGATTGTTTTCCTTTTGACCTTTTGTTTATTCGTTGCACCTTATATGGGGATCCAGTAGGGTACCCCCTTATCATCAGTTATGTCACAAGGTCATGTTTAAAAATCGACACATATTTATTTGAGTTCAATGAAACTTTAATAGAACCTTAGAACAATAGTATTCTTCACCTTCTTTTGTTTTATCTTGGTCATTTCCCATCCAAGACATGGAAGGAATATAAAAATTATATATATACAAATGAGGTAGCTGGAGGATATATATTTGGAGTTAAATATTTCTAGTTTAGTAGAGTTTCAATATATAAGCAGGTCAACATTAATTTAAAGATAATGGATGCTTAAAATACAAATCTACCAGGTCTATTGAATATGCCTTTCATAGCTTACTATGGGGTATGGGGTCGATCATTATTGATGGTGTTCCTGTGACAGACCTATAGTTGCTTACATCTATGTCATTTGGTCTCAGGTGGATAGTTATACCATATCTCCTTATTTTTATATGTAATACTATTGATTAATTACCACTAAATATTAAGCACCAATTAAATTGGTTATAACTTCAATATTTTGTGAATAGAAAGACATACATACATTTAAACTATGTTTTGCTAGCTGACTAGAGATGTTATATGTACAATAAACTGAAATAATACTTACATGTAATGGTGAAAATATTTCAACAAATTTTATGATTGCTAATATAAACTTCTGTATTTCTGCAGTTTAGAAGAGGAGTTGGATGACAAAGCTTGGGTGTTCATATGTGAAGAAGACACAAGATTAAATATACAAAAACTTACTAAAGTTCTTAGTAAATTTGACCATGAAGATGTGAGTAATATCATGGGAAAAAAGACTATATTAAAAGCACCAATTGTATCCTGTACGTAACTTTTATCAATATGTGCTACTAAATAGTTAGTAAAATAATTTAATAACTTTTGGAAAGTAATCCTAGTTTTTCATAAATTGTTTTGTTATATAGATCAGGCTGTTGGTTTTCTGGTTTGAATTGTTTCACATTTCTCATGCCAGGGCCTTTTATAGCAATATACATTATGTTGTTTTTTTCATTGTTGAAGGTGGTACGATGGCCATAATTGCTTCTTTTCAGTCGTCCCACACTCTGCTCAGCTCTTAAAAGAATTGCATATCACGGCTTTGTGGCATTAAATACGTTGACTGGGCCTTAATAACTTTGACCTGGATATATCACCGATGTTATAATGAATAATTTGACATTGATAAGTTTGACCTGAACTTATCAAATCATCTTTTGGTTTGCTGGTGAAAAGAAGACAACACTTGTTTCTATCATGCAAAATATGCAAATACAACCTGATAATCAGTACCTACCACTTCATTTTAACTCCTCATTTGCAATCATAAAACATCTCCTCATTTTTATACTAATTTTAAAAACGACATTGCTACAAATGGTGTAAATGTAATTGGATTGATCATTTACGCAAAGTAAACTAATTAAATTTCCAAGTTACTGACTTCATCCCTGAATGGGGGTTTGAACTCTTTTATGACTTGTTTAATCAATTGTACAAATATTTTCAGTTTGTGAAATCATTTTAAAATTTAACTTTTACAGACCATAAATAGTTATTAAATTTTTTACTAAAGAATAAAGTACAAAAGTACATGTAGTTGATGCTTCTACAGGTTGGTTTATGACCTGAATTATGATATGAATTAGAAAGTTAAAAATAAATTGACCTACACAGTCCTACAACAGTGCCCAAAAATGAGGTTGGATGGAAAATCAGCTTATCACCAACACCACTTTGATAGAAAACACAAAATTTTCAAATAAATTTGTCACTCCAATTATAAGTTTGTTAGTTGATGAATACCACATGTTTAGTTTTCTTGATAATTGGTGGTAAGTGTTGCATGAATGAATTAATAGTAAATACAAATGTGAATATTTAGTTAATTACAAATGTAAACATGTAATACAAATTATAAATTATTGGAAGACATTGAATTTGTTTTAATGTGTAGGGAAATATAACATCACAAACTTTCCTTCATCCTTTTTAATTATAAATTTCCATGATTAGTTATAAAAATTATAATAGAATAATCAAAATTTCAATTAATTTCATTGTTCCTGTTCTGGAATGTTAATATCAGAAATTGGACACATTCTGTATTATCATCTCTACTGTTATTACAAACTCATTTTTTTAGTTTTAAATATCTGTCCCTTTATCAGCATCAAATGACAGATTTACAGCTTTAGCTAACCATTTTATAATTGTGAGAAGATATGAAATTTTCATTCTGAAGGGTTTGAATGTAAGACTGTACACCTTCAGAGTCTTAAAAAATTGACCAAAATCACTTGAAAAAATGTATAGACCCTCAGACAAACCTTAATTGAAACAACACCAAAATAGAAGAAGAAAGGGTCTATTTCAATTCTAAACCTTATAACATGTAGTTTCCATTTAATGGATCAGCCTTTTAAAAGGAATATCTTTAATTTTTTTAAAGCCTTGCATGTAATTATTTACATTTTCAATTTTTTCAGGACTACTTTCTAGGCCACGCTTTACAAGACCAACAAGCCACTATTATACATCACTATGCATTCCATGACAATCCAAAATCTTTCTCTTATCCAGATATTGGTGCTGGTGTTGCACTTAGTAATTCACTGTTTACAAGGTAAATATATGTTATATGTCGACATGCAATCTTTGGTAATCTATATTAAATTCACTCACAACTTGTCTTTACTCATTGAAAGGCCCAAATGATACCAAACTTTGATAGGGGCCTTAGTAGTTTATCTACTATATCACTAGCCTTTCAACAATGAGGTTATGAGTTCAAACCTCACACGTGGCAAATGCATACGACTCTAAACTTAATTGACTAGGTTTGCCAATTTTCCATTTGGAAGATTGTGGTTTTTACCAGGCACTCTGGCTTCCTCCACCAATAAAAACTGGCCTGCATGATATAACCAATGGGGATGAAAGTACCGTTAGACACATGCAATCAATCAATCCAAACTTTGCTAACTACAAAACTTTGCTATAAAATTAAAGAAATAAAGCAAAATTCTGAAAAAAATCCTACCAAGGGCCAGCTGCTATGACTCTTAGGTAGATGATACAATTGTGATCCATAGAAGTATTTTTGACAGCTTTAACAGCATGGTCAGAAGACACTTGCTAAAAACAAAAAGAATCAAGATTAAATTACTTTTTTGCTAAAACATTTTCATTAAGAGATATTCTTTAGACAGGTTTGAAATATAGGCCCTTTGAAGCCAATATGTCACTTTAAAGTTTCCTAAAAGCTTTTTTTTAATTATTTTTATTCAGAATTGGTGAGAATTGGCCAGATGAAGAGTATAGACTTGATTTTTCCATCGATCCTAAATATGAGGTAAATGATGATTAAGTATGATACTTTTTATAATTTTATAAAAATGTTAGAAATGATAAAAAAAAAAAGAGTTTGAAAAAAATATGTGGATTTATTCAAAATACAGAATAATGCACATAATATTTATTCTAATGCAAAATATTTGTAACATATCTTTTCACAGTCTACTGTTTAACATCAGACCAACATATCATTACTATGAGTTTCACTTCCAGTGAACCACTGTATAATTGTTAATTAATCATATCGCATAGCGCATTAAAGAGTGACATATATAAAATGAAAATAAAATGTTTTTATACTTAAGTATTCTATTTACTTTCTGAATTCTCAGATATCTTAATTAAACTATTTCTAGTTAGCCAGGTATATTGATAACGATGGTAAAGGTGTGAAGATGACGGACATTAAACAGCTGTGTACCACCAGGTCATCAAAAGGCTGTGCAACTTGGTATCCAACTCCATTCCCTGATTGTGTAAGTCATATTGTAAATGAAATGATAATTAGAAAAGACAGACCCCAGTACTCAAGACTACTTAAATGGAATGAATTGTTAATTAAGAAATCTGCATGCATGAATAAAAGATGATGTGGGGATAAATGTTAAGGCGACAACAACCTAGAAACAACTAAATTGGACATCTAAATGCCACAGCATGGTCCAATGATGGACATGCACCAACACCATGTAGCCAAAAGAATGAATAAATAAGGAAGATTTTGATAGTTGTGTTAACTTTGATGAAGGTTTGAATGTTGGACTGCTAATTGACAATTAAGCGATACTGACCTTTTTTAATATCCTGTTAGCAATCAGGAATCAATAAAGATTTGTGAGAAGATGTGAGAAAAGATTTTTTAGAGTTAACGATTCACTAATAAATAACTACAAAAAATTTTTTAAGTATAGACGGGTTTATCTGTAATTGACCTAGAAAACATGGGCGCATCCATTAACATCTCACGTGACCGATCCGCCATTACAACCGTGAAAAATAACGCACGTGTATTGATCAAAACATTATCGATTTTCTGTTTACATTTGTATTTCTTTCGTTTTCTGATTTATTTTACTATGGATGCTGCCGAAAGTTATAAAAAACACGGAAGCATTTCTTGTGCAGTTAATAGTTGTATAAATAATCGTAAAAAACTTCAGGTGTGGAAAAAATCAATATGCGAATTACACAACGAGTTGCACAATGACTGCCCTCGTTTGATTCCATATACGTCTTACGTGATGCCTTCAGACGAGCCAACAAACCTGAGTGGATCAAAGCCGTATAAACATAAAAAAAAACTCTGCATAAACAGGTTTTTGTATGATCCAGACATTTTTTTTTGGATGATGCGCCACTGCACGACAATCTGGTTTTTTTTAAAAATAAAACTTGTTATGAAAGTAACTCTGACCGACGAATGTTTACATGTTGTAAAACGACTGTTAAAAACTTAAATTAATCTATAAAATTAAATCCGATGACTACAGTGCATCTGCCTCTTTTTGTATAGAAAATCCACCGCGACATCAGATGGGGATCCAGGATTTTGAAAAAAGGGGGAGGGCGCCTGCCCCCAAACTTTTGTAGTGGAAGCGGTAAAATGTCTGGATTAACCATAAATGAAGCTAATAACAATGAAACCTACCCCGAGGCTACATGTAGTAATAATTGCAAGCAAATCAACCCAGTGTGAAGAGACGAACTTTTTTCATTCATGACTTCTATAGTATCTTTATGCTGCAAAATAGACAGACATTCCGACAATATTAACTCAGACAAAAATATTGTTAACAGAGGAGTAAGGAGTTCAAAATTAAATAAAAGGGGAGGGGGAACCTCGTCAGCCGTTTAAGAAATATTATGAATGACAGTGACGCCTTATTGTATATTTATGTAACTACGTTTTCTTTAATTTAGTGGAATTACTACACAATTTAATTTTCAACTACGGTATTGCAAATCAGCTGTTGCTCGATCGTACTGATGAGGGTAATACTTAGTTTGATATTTGGTTATTTGGGACAGCGCTTTAATATTTCGAAAAGTAAGGCTTGTAAAATATTTTATTCCTGGGTGCAGTTCTTGCTGAAAAACTTAAAGGTTTTATATATATATATGTAGGTCTGTGTGCTTATGGTATATTTTCACTTTATTTTCTTTTTAAGACGTATACAGTTACTTCTGTTGATTTGAACTTTCCTCAGTAGATTATTCTGTGCATGAATTCTAAAATTTTATACATTAGAAAGGATTTTTCAAAGGTCTAACTCTCAAGGTAATCAAATAGTTTACTAGAACCTACGAAAGCGTAGCTATACCGGTAATCCGACAACCCGAAATTCCAACACTTCAGTAGTCCGACGGTCCGATATACACCCCTAATGTTATATTGTAATACTGTATTTCACTGTATTATATACATCGGGGACTTATATAAGAGTCTAATACGGATTAGGGATGAAAATCTACGAGACCTCTGTTTTGGAGTGGTTGGGAGGGGAGTTGGCAAAACACTAAATGACGCTTCTAAAACATAACTAATCATCGCTTTGAATTTACATGTTGGAGTCTTTGATGGTTTAATGGCATTCATTTATATTAAGCATGGATCATGATGTTATATACTATACATACTATAGTAGTTGTATGTCGAGTAATTTTCTGCAAAAGAAATTGTAATCGAACACATAATAACTATAGGAATACATGGGCCGTGAAAGTTGAAAACTTCTTAAGCCCATATTCTAATCGCAAAGTTTTATCTACATATGGCCCGACGCATCGATAGCATCATAGCGCAATTCATGCTGACACCAAAGTAATACGAAAATGTCACTCAGTTTTGAGCATTATACGTGAGTCAAGCAAAAAGCACAAAACTCTCGTCTCTGTAGGACCGTCTGATTAGTGCATTGTTAAATTTTAGGACTGTCTCATTATAGGTCTGACCACAGAAATTTCTATGATTTGATAAAATTGCACCCTGGTTTTTCTGATATATCACATAATCGACCGGTCAAGACTATTTATTTTTTATTTACGATGCATTATAATTATTAATATTATGGTTACCAAATGATTGTAATCGACATGTAACCTGGGATTAGTATTCGTATAAAATTTATTATGTCCCGCGTGTAACATATCAAATACAGTTATATTTTAAGGACACGACACCTGGCCTGCAATACACTAAGAATCCTTATCTAATTAATTTATTATTTATAGCACATATAATTTTGCCGAGGTCAAGTACGACTTCACATTCTTGTGTTTACATTTAATTATATGCGGTCAGGGCATATAGATCTATATCTTATATTTTTCACGGTTGTAATGGCGATCGTACTACATTGGTAAGGAATAAAGCATTTATTTATAAAATTAAGATTTTTCTAAAAAATATTTATACTTTTAGGGAAAAGAAATTCATGAAGACAAGCTTTTTGTTGCAGTGAAGACATGTGAAAAATTTCACAAAGACAGAAGTAAGTGTTCGTTACTGATTATCTCCCTTTACTAAGTTAACTTGTGAAAAAAGGGTTTTATTTTCTCTATTTACAAGTGGCTTATATGAGTTCATAAAAGTTTTAAGTTCATGAGGAAATAATTATATGAACCATTTATCCCCATCAAATCTTAGCAGAGCCAAAGTAAAAAAAAGATAAATAACCATGTTTGAGAATTTGGCTAAAAAGATGTTACTTGATATTGGTTATCTCCCCTTCACTCTTTTAGAGTAGACATTTGACCAATAGATGTGTATCCCATTTACCCCAAAAGTTATTTTCTGTGAAATATGAAACTTTCAATAGACAACTGAAGATAATTTAGAAACAATATATATAATTCAAGAGGTGAACACAAACTTTCAACATTTTTAAATATCAGTTGTGATTTTCTAGTGATATTATCTTTGTGATGGACATTGTTTCTAAAAAATAGTGAAATACATCTGTTGATGTTAAAAATCATGTTTGCTGATATTTACAAAAGTGAACACTCTCTAATACCATTAGTATTATTTGTACAAGAATCCATTTTAATCTTTTTTTCAGTACCTGTAGTTAAGGCAACATGGGGTAATACAACAACACATATAGAATACTACAGTGAGACAGAAGATACAGATATACCTACAGTGGATTTGGGTATACCCAACACAGAAAGAGGTACAATTCTTTATTATATACTTAAAGGTATTCAGATTTATTGTTGATAGTTTCTGGAGGACACATATATCAATGAATATTTTAATATTAAAGTGCAATGTGAATTATAACAAACAATTATGTTGATTTTCAGCCAGCCAAATTGGCTTATGATGCACTGTATATATCTTAGTATTTGTCTTTTTACATGAGATAACTTTGCTCAGTGATATTTTTTAAATGAACGAAATAAAGTTTATGAAGATATTTTTTATATTTTACAGGGCACTGTGGGAAAACAATGTCTATAATAAACAGATTTGATAGTCGTCCTGACTTCCAAGGTTATACTTGGTTACTCATTGCTGATGATGATACTATTATCAAGTAAGGACTGACAATTAATTGATCAATTACTTTAGAATTGTTTTATAGAATTTTGATAAATGCTGACTTCAAAAAAAGAAATCAAGCTTGATTAGGGATGTTGAAAGGGAGTTTTCATGCCAGGCTGTAAGAAGTCTGCAGACTGTATTATAGTTGCACACTAACATTATAAAAGGTAAACAATGCATAAAATACATTGTTGTAAATGATTAAAGTGTTATTGTTCATCTATGCTCAGAATATAAAAATAAGGAGATGTGGTATGATTGCCAATGAGACAACTATCCACCAAAGTTCAAATGAAGTGGAAGTAAGCAATTTTAGGCAACTGTATGGCCTTCAACAATGAGAGAACCCCCTAATGTATAGTCGACTATAAAAGGCCCTGGCATGAAGAATTTGTGAAAGTATTCAATTGAGCAAACTACCAGCATAATTACTGTGACTTGACTGTAAGTGTTGCTCTCCACCTATTGCAATTTATTCTAAATTCTGACCAAATTGCATTTTGTTTTATAAAACCAAACTGTTCAGAAATTGAAATAACTGCTGTATAAAACCACAGTCAAGTCGTGAAAGTGTAAGGTGATAAAATAAAGCATACTTACAATCCTATAAGATTTTAATTCCACTTTAATGACATTATGAAAAATCAGTCTAACAATTTCTATACAAATTTTATTGTAATTGTCATGCTAAAGGTGATAGTTAGTAATTTTGAATTGCTATAAAAATGTCCAAACTAAGCTTTCATACAAAAGTGAAATTACAATACGTTGTTAATTAGTTTCCATGGGAGATAATCTAAAATCATTATTCTTTTGAATATAGAAGACTTTTTTCGAAAGAAAAATTGATTATCTCCCATGGAAACATCCTAACAACGTATTGTAATTTCACATATATTTTACTAAATATAAGATGTTTTAATTCAAATGATGTCTGATTCTTATGAATAAAGAAGACTTTTTAGAAAGAAAAATTGTATGAAAGCTTAGTTTGGACATTTTTATAGCAATTCAAAATCACTACTTATCACCTTTAGCATGACAATTACAATAAAATTTGTATAGAAATTGTTAGACTGATTTTTCATAATATCATTAAAGTGGAATTAATGTCTTAAAGGATTGTAAGTATGATTTATTTGATCACCTTGCACTTTCACGACTTGACTATGGTTTTCTACAGCGGTTTGTTCAAATTTCTAACCAGTTAAACAGTTTGGTTTTATAAAACAAATTGCAATTTGGTCAGAATTTTTGAATAAATTGCAATAGGTGGAGAGCAACACTTACAGTCAAGTCACAGAAATAACAAAAAATTTAAAAAAAAAAACAAATATGACAGACATGAACCAACAGAAACCACTGAATGCATTCTTTTATGTGTCTCATACCAAAGCACTGACTACTGATGCTCTAGTGGCATGTGAAAGAAAAATGTGAAGAAGACATAATCTCAAATTGTTTAGCACAAGTAAATCATACAGCTGCATAGACTATTCTTGTTAATTTTTAAAATTAGACTGTTTTCTCATTCAAAAGCTAGTTTTGATTTTATATATTGTTTTATGTTGTATTGACCATGAATGTTATATGAATTTCAGTTTAAAAAGGCTAAGAAAGTTATTAGCATGTTATGACTCAAAGGAACCTATTCATCTTGGGGAAAGATATGGCTATAATGTTGCCAAGTATAGATGGGGATATGATTACATCACAGGAGGGGGAGGGTAAGTGAATTATCAAGTGAACTCAAACTTAGCAAATGAGTTTTTATCCCACACCTCCAATTAAAAGTTGGATGTCCTTGTGTAATATTATGTTACAGATGGAATCTGTTGATTGTCTTGTTTATTTAACTTAAACTGGTGATGATAGAATTACAGTCTATGGACTCAGAATATGTCCAGCAAAAATGTAATTGTCCAAAGTTTCTTTGTCATTCCTTTAGATATTTAGGTAGTTTTTAGTATGCTGTTTTATACTGATGATGGTCAATACAACATTGAACCCTGTTTGATAAATTGGCATGTGATGATGTTTATATGCCTAAAAGAAAGACCAAAAAAAAAATGCTCATATAGTTAAATTTGCATAATTTGACTCTTTGCGACTGTAAAATGCAGCAATTACTAACACACATTAACATCCTTTTACACTTTTTAAAAACGGTTTTTATTTGCAACATTTATAAAAACATCATATTGTATGCTCTATAGTAAACTATACTGTAAAGTGGTTATTTTTTGCAGAGTTTTAATTTCACAATTTTTAGGCCCAACCCTATTAACGAGATTTTATTTTTGCACAAACCTACAACTGTCTAGATGAAGAACATCATTAAAGCACTGTCTTTTGATTTATTGGTTGTCTGCTAATATATTTGTTCCATGAACAAGTGCATCATATCCTTCCTTTTGAATATCACAACCTTTTGCCCTCCATTACAGCAAATATCTGTCTTCTATTAAACTCTGAGGGAGAATTAATTGATATTTGTTAAACAGGTCTTAAAACCCTTCTAACATGCGTCTTAACTCATATAGCTCTTCATGTGTTTCGGTACTTTTACATTCTTGGCTTTCTGATGTTTGGCTCTGAGCTTTCATGAAGCAGGTAAATACAGAAAAGCACTTTGAATGCATAAAATTTATAAAGTGTCATTTTCATTGATAGGATGCTGTTGAGCAGAACAGCAGTAAACATAATGAAAAAGAACAACCTGATCAACTGTAATACTAATGAATCTCCTGATGATATGACCTTGGGAATGAAGCTCAAGGGCATTGGTATACCATTAACTCATACTATATATCTACATCAGGTAAGTGTTACCATGGTAATAGAAAAGGTAACAAGAGTGCATACACTGAAATGTCTTGCCTGCTTTACTTTAATATCATGATTGAATTCAAGTTGAAAATCTGTAATATGAAGGTTTTACTACAAGTATCACATAAATTTAACATTATCAATGATCCATGTAAATAAAGGCAAGGTCAGATGAACCCTGTCAGACAGACATGTACACCTAACAATCATTCCATACACCAATTACTGGTGATATATTGCTTATAGTATCTATGAAAAAGACCAAAACAGGAAAAATTAACATTGACCAATGAACCATGAAAATGAGGTCAAAGTAAGATGAAACCTGGCAGTCTGATATGTACACCTTACAATCATTCTAGGCACCAAATATAGTAGAGCTATTACTAATAGTATCTGAGATATGGACTTGACCACAAAAACTTAACCTTGATCACTGATCCATGAAACTACTGTAATCATGGATATTTTCACAGATTTTTTTAGAAGGTGTTAAATTCACTCATGGAACTGTAAATGGGTCTTTTGTATCAACATGGTTGAATAACCTATCAGATCATTGCAATTGGTGTTGCATTTATGACTCTCGCCTTCCAATTTTATTTATTTTCATGAAATTTGTGAATGGGAATCATGCAAATCAAACTTTTAAATGTTAAATGTTTATGCCTCAAATAATACAAATCTTGTCTCTGTCTTAAGGCCAGATTAGAAGATTACAGTCCAGAATTCCTCCGACCCAGGACACATGTCTCATTCCATAAACACTGGATGAACGACCCTTATAAAGTGTATGATTATTTAATGAAAGAACCAGTAGAAGAACCAGTCACAGAAGAAGGACATGATGAGTTGTGATGAAAGCCATGTTAGGATTTAAAATCTGATTATTATTTAATACTGTAAATTCAAAAATTTTTTTGATGTTATTATTATTGTTGAAAAATTTATGTCGCTAAAGTGAGACATAGTGATCCTAGATGTCGGCATCAATGGCGTCAACATGTAGGTTCAGTCTGTGGTTAAAGTTTTTTAGACATCAATAACTTTGTCAAACCATCAGGGTAATTTAGGAAATTTAGACAGAAGCTTGTTTATGACCAAAAGACAGTATCCAGAGTAAAATTTTTAAATATTTATTTTCACTTTTCCGTATTTTACTGATAAATGGACTTAGTTTTTTTACAGTTAGCATTTCCTGAAATCACAATAATAATTTTTGAATTTTCAGTTTTACAAGAAAGAAATGATAATATAAAACTTGTTATAAACAGAATTATGTTTCGTACTGACAAAGGTGAAATTTAGCTTTGAGGCCTGTTCTTACCTTAGTAAATGGTAAACCTAAATATTTTATTATTCAGTTGTCTGGTTTTAATAAAATTCTGATCCAACTTGACATATTAATTCATATATATTTAGATATACCAAGCATGATGTTGAGAATTGGTTTTTCAATGAGATACTTTCTCAGTATCAAACAAAAGAGTTGAAATAATATTTTATTTCCATATGTCATATATTTAATCTTACATGTGCGATGTATCAGGATACACACACACACTTTCTTTTCATTTTTTACAAAGAGAAAATAAAATCTGTTTGAAATGAAATTTATAAATATTGTTGATCACTGAACAATATCATGATTGTATAATTCCCATTTACATTCCTATAGACATGTATTCAGCATAAGAAGGTTGTTTGTTATATTAGTCCAAGTCTGATATTGAGAATTATATCTAGAAGAAAATGTGTATGTACCAATACACATGTATTAACAAGTGCCTAATTTAATTTGAATCTCATATTTACCTGTTTTACAAAGTTATTCAGGGCAATATAAATGTATATAGATTATTAGCATGTAAGAGAGAGATCTTTTCTGTTTATGAAAGAGGAAATGCTGAATGAATGTACAAGACACAAAGTATTATACTAGATAAAGCCAGAAGTAGCATTTATTTTTGCTTATTGCATCTTCTGTTTTACCATTCTGTTATGAAGGGATTACTATTTTTGAGAAAATTAATATGATTCTGAGATTTTTTTGTGATTTTACTTCTTTTTTTTTAAGGAAAGGGGGGGGGCACTTATAATTACATGTACTTAATTAGATTTGATATATTTTCTTCTGAAGTTTATAAAAAAAAAGATACCAATAAGGCAATCAAAGATCATAAGTCAAATAAGGTCAACCAACACTATGACCAAAAGCTAAAAGATGAGAGATAGTATGCAAAACAAAAACATAGAAAAGTAATGACTGAGCAACACAAACCCAATCAAAATTGTTGTTTAAACTCGTGTGCACCAGTTGAGTAGACAGTTCTAACTCAATTGATGGCACCCTTTATTATTGTTATTTTTAATGTATAATTCTAATTAATAGTGCAGTGATGATTTTGTCAGTTATTTTTTTCATCTGAAATTGACACTTTTGAAAAGGGTGGAGGATAGCTTTATTTCTACAAACGATATTCTTTAAAGTCAAAATCATCCATGTAATAGAAAAGGTAATCATAATATTCAGATTTAAAGTAGATTAAGTTTATAAATAGAAAGTAGATTTTAGTTTTATTTTTTCTTCAAATCATTAAAACTCTTATATAAGTTTTCATTTTGCTTTAATTCATGAAAACAAATCTGTTACTACTGTTCTCATTTATCCAATCGTGTATTAAAACCAAATTAGAACTAATGTACCATTGGGTTTTATTATAAAAAGTTAAACAATTTGTTTAAACATTTTTAGTCAAATAACAGTTATATTTTCCTTGCCGAACTATCATGGTCTGAAGCTTTAAAAGTAGTTTAGCATACATGTACACTTTATTTGATAGAATTGTAGTTGGACCATATTCGTGTCCATTTTTTATAAATTTTCCTTCAGAACTTTTTTTTAATTGATATTTCAATAAATATTGCAAAATAATTCGTTTTTAACATAGTCAACAGTTGTTGCACCTGCCTAATTTTTTTTTATTTAGTTCTTCATCTCACACTTTGCAAGTGTTTAAAGGTAAAAATAAGGAGATGTGGTATGATTGCTAATGTCAGACAACTATCACCAGAGTTCAAATGACATAGATTAAGACAGTTGCAGCTTTGGGTTTCTGAGTCATTAGCATATTTACAACTGGGTAATTAATGGAAGAGATTTATCATTGTTTTATAGCTTCCACATATACATGTAATGTGAGATACCCGAATTGCACTTATTTTGACAGTTTTTTCCATTCAGTGTTTATTTTGTCGATGTATCCTTATTTACTATATAGTTCCACCAATTTAATTTTGAATCCATATTGAATCAAAGAAAAAATGGTTTGAACCAACCTCCAAACAACCAATGATTCTGTAATGAGGAGTACCCAAATTGCACCCATGCTTTAATTTACATCCGTAAAAATCAAATAACTGATGTTTTGTTTTATTTCTTCAAATATTTAGAACAATTTGACAATAGTCCATGCTTACTATTCATTTTTAGCTCACCATTCCGAAGGAACTGTGAGCTTTTGCCATCACTTAACGTCTGTCGTCGTCCGTCTGGTGTAAACTATTTCAAACATCTTCTCCTCTGAAACTACTGAACTAATTCCAACCAAACTTAAGCTGAATGATTCTTAGGGTATCTAGAATAAAGTTTGTGTTTTATTTAGTGTTTGGTCAAACAACATGGCCGCCATGGCTAAAAATAGAACATAGGGGTAAAATGCAGTTTTTGGCTTATATCTCAAAAACCAAAGCATTTAGAGAAAATCTGACATGGGGTTAAAGTGTTCATTAGGTGAAGTTCTAACAGCCCTGAAATCTGATAACCCATTGTGGGGTTGCTGCCACTAAATTGGTAATTCTGAGGAAATTTTGCAGTTTTTGGTTATTATCTTGAATATTATTAATGATAAAGATAAACTGTGAACAGCAAAAATGTTCAGCAAAGTAAGATCTACAAATAAGTTCTATGACAAAAATTGTCAATTGTCCCCTTAAGGAGTTATTGCCCTTTAAGGACAATTTTACACAATTTGTTTATCATGTTTTCTAACTTTAAAAAATCTTCTTCTCTGAAACTACTGAACCAATTCCAACGAAACTTAAGCTGAATGATTCTAAGGGTATCTAGAATAAAGTTTGTGTTTTATTTTCTGTTTGGTAAAAAAACATGGCCGCCATGGCTAAAATTGAACGTAGGGATAAAATGCAATTTTTGGCTTACATCTCAAAAACCAAAGCATTTAGAGCTGATCTGACATGGGGTAAAAATGTTAATTAGGCCAAGCTCTGTCAGCCCAGAAATTTTCAGATGAATCTAACAACCCATTGTTGGATTGCTGCCACTTAATTGGTACTTTTAAGGAAATTTTGCAGATTTTGGTTATTATCTTGAATATTATTAATTATAAAGATAAACTGTAAACAGCAAAAATGTTCAGCAAAGTAAGATCTACAAATAAGTTCTATGACCAAAATTGTCAATTGTCCCCTTAAGGAGTTATTGCACTTTAAAATCAATTTTTCACAATTTGTTCATTTAGTTTGCTTACTTTAAAAAATCTTCTCCTTTGAAACTGCTGAATCAATTTCAGCCAAACGTGGGCTGAATGAGTTTCAGAGTATCTAGTATAAATTTTGTATTTTATTTTCTTGTACGTCAAGAAACATAGCCACTATGGCTAAAATGAAACATAGGGGTAAAATGTATTTCTTTGATTTTGAAGAAAATATGACAGATACAAAGAACATTTCAATGGAAGTTTTAAGCCATTCATTAATATATATTGAAATGCAAAAATAATCATTGATGAAAGATTTAAGCAAAAAATTACAGGTGAGCAATTCAGGCTCTTGAGAGCCTCTTGTTTAAGAAATGGATGCCTGTAACATATTTAATTGCTCATTTTTAAAAGTTGACTTTTTGTGGACATTGCATGGCGACGTTTCCGTAGATTTATTTTTTGGGGTGAATTCTTCATCTGTTGATATATACTGTGAACATTTTATGTATATCTAAATATATCTAGCTATGTTGAAAAACGTGCATAATGTCAAATCATAACAATACAAATGGTTTAGTCTTAAAGAAAACTTGTAAGATTTCTGTTTCCATTTTTTCTAAATGGATGCAATTTGGGTACTCAGTGCAATTTGGGTACTGAAATTATACTTTTTGTACCAGGAAAATCTTGTGTTTTGCTTACTCAGGGTTAGGTGATTTCCTGTTTTCATAATAAAAGTATCATGCTGTGATGTGCTATGATTCTTATGATGTCTAAAAAAGACTGTTGATGTTAAAGGAATATAAGACTTTGGTGAAAGAGTATTGTAGCTTTTATTTCAAACTCAACATTTTTTTTTCTCTAACCTTTAAACTAAACATTTAAATTAGGAGTTGTTTATTGTAATTTTACAGCTACCATATATGATACCAAAAATGAAGTCTCAAAGTGCTTTTAATGATGTTTATGTTTTTGAATGAGAGTTTCCCCCCCCCCCCCCCCCCCTATATATCACTTTTGATGATGTTATACCCCAACTCTAGGAGAGGGGATTGTATTCCAATCAACTGTCCATTCGTCCATTGTTTAAACAAATATTTTTGTCATAGTCTTTTCTCATGAATTACTGAACAGATTGACTTCAGATTTGGTCAGCAGCTTGACTGAGTTTTATATTCTTCCTGTTTGCCAATACTTTGATTTTTTCAATAAGTTGATTGAAAACAGATATTTTGGGCAAAAAAAATTTAACAAAATGACTTCATATTTGGTCAGCAGCTTGACAGTGATGAGGTGTAATATTTCAGTCTTTTTCAGATCTGTCTGACACTTCTTCCTGTTTTCAGATATTTGAATTACGAGCTGGCGTATGCAACATGTACAACTTTGTTATTTTGTGTTTTTTCTACACTGTTTTCTTTATGGATAATGCAATTCTGTTTTACACATTTTTTATACAATATTTATTAATATTTTACTATTGCCAAATAAATATATCAAACAGTATTTAATTTATTTTTTATCTGAATTCAATACAGCAGTTTTTTCCATCATTTTTATGGACTAGTATGGAAATGAGGTGACTGCCATATATAAATCAGCAATGCACCAATATTCTTGCAATACAGGTAAAAAAAATATTTGATGACTAGAGTAAGGCAGGCTTTTCAATGATACTGAATTGAAGTACTTTAATGTGACAAGAAATCTTGCGAGATTTCCTGTCAAGCATCTCGTTCATCATTTGGCTTGCCTATTAAATGGCAGAATTGTTCTCACTTCCAAATTTATGTCTGTATTTAGTAAGTTTTATAAAATAGCATTACATAGCATACATGTTCATCATGATGAGAAAAGAACCACCAAATTATGGTTTAGACCCAGCTTTGCAGTTAGCTGAACATGGAACATATCGTAGTTTTAGACAGCTTTTGTACATAAAATATAGAAAATTGCTCTAACAGAAGGTCTTCGAATTGCTGGGCTTGAGTAGCACGAATGCCAGAAAAGTAGGGTTATGATCAAAATTCAGTACATACACCAAAAACTGAAAGTGGTTAATATGTGGTCTATGCAGACCCTATCCCTCTGTGATACTGTTTTTATTGAAGACTGAAAAAAAAACATTTCATAAATTGTCTGAAAAATATGACAATGTTATTACTATTGGTGATTTGAATCACAACTGTTTAGAAGAAGAATAGTCTATGCCTCTAAAAACTATGTGTGATGAAAAAAAAAAAAAAAAAAAAAGAAATCGCTCAAGTATGATATATATGGAGGAAAAGAAAATTGATTATAATGCATGGAATTTTAAACCTGTAGGTGTAATACCACCATTGATTTTCCCCTATTAGTCTTTGTTAAATTTGCACTTTTCACAAAATTGTGCAGAATTTATCTTTGTTTCAAATAAAGAAATATTTGGCATGAGTAAAGTTTTATCCTGTCCAGTACGTATATCTACTATAGATAAAATTTCACATAACATTTCATTGCATATAAGAAAATAACCATCACTGGAAGTTAACCAATCAAATTTCACCCCTTTTTTTCCTGTGTACAAGCTTTGGTAACCATGTAACCTCAAGTTTCCAAAATATTCTATAGAAACACCAAATAAAAAAATAATGGTGCTTTGAAACACCCAAAATATATGTTTATGACTCAGAAATTTTTTACTGCAATGAAATGTAGGATTAATTTCCTATAACTGTCAAATTCAAGGGAATATTTTTATTCGACCCTTTTTCGTATGCAACTGGATGTGACGTACTATGATTTGGAGGTATTACACCTGTAACAGAGGAAATTTTAAACCAGTAACAAAGAAGTTAGTGAGTTACAAAAAATAGATGAAATACAAGAAAATATACAGGATATATACTCATATTAAAAGATTCTAGTTAACAAATCAATTGTTTTTCCAGATTACCTGTACCTCAAAGCAGCTCAGGTAGCCCCACTGTTTAAATAGAACAACTCTCTAGAATAAAATGCTCCGCTAGGCGCAGCTTGATACGACCACAGAGGTCGAACCCTGAACAGTTGGGGCAAGTATGGACACAACATTCAAGCTTGATACAGCACTGAATTTGGATTGTGATTAAATATTTGACACAGCACAGGTTTCTGACACAGAATGAATGTGGTCTAAGAACTTAAAAATTTTTAATTTACCTATTCAAACCATATCATTACTATTTGCTTTTATATATAAATCAGAAATAACCAATTTAAAATGGAAAATTTTAAAGAAAAAAAAATCCCCCCCCCCAAATTTTTTGAACCCCCTTATGATTCATCACCCCCAAACTCAATCCCAGCCTTCCTTTTGTGGTATGGTACCTGCAGTACAATTTCAGAGAGATCCATACACTTGAACACAAGTTATTGTCTGGAAACTAGAAAAATGCTTGTTTTTTTGCCCCTTTTTGGCCCCAAATTCCTAATCGTTTAGGGCAATTACCCCCAAACTCAAACCCAGCTTTCCCTTTGTGATATGGAACCTTGTAGTACAATTTCATACAGATCCATACACTTACACACAAGTTATTGTCCTGAAACTAGAAAAATGCTTGTTTTTTGCCCCTAATTCCTAAAATTTTGAAGCAATTACCCCCAAAATCAATCCCAGCCTTCCCTTTATGGTATGGTACCTTGCAGTACAATTTCAGAGAGATCCATACACTTGAACACAAGTTATTGTCTGGAAACTAGAAAAATGCTTATTTTTGGCCCCGTTTTGGCCCCTAATTCCTTAACTGTTGGTACCTTAACCTCCAAAATCAATCCCAACCTTCCTTTTGTGATATGGAACCTTGTAGTTCAATTTCATACAGATCCATACACTTACACACAAGTTATTGTCATGAAACTAGAATAATGCTTGTTTTTTGCCCCTTTTTTGGCCCCTAATTCCTCATATTTTGAGGCAATTACCCCCAAAATCAATCCCAGCATTCCCTGTGTGATATGGAACCTTGTGGTACAATGTCAGAGAGATCCATACACTAACACACAAGTAATGTCTGGAAGTTACAAAAATGCTTATTTTTTGCCCCTTTTTAGCCCCTAATTCCTTAACTGTTGGTACCATAACCCCCAAAATCAATCCCAACCTTCCTTTTGTGGTATTGAACCTTATGGTAAAATTTCATAGAGATCCATTCACTTAAACTAAAGTTAGAGTGCAAAAACCAATGTGTTTTCGGACGATGACGACGACGACGCCGCCAACGTCATACCAATATACGACCGCAAAATTTTTTTGCTGTTGTATAAAAAGGAAATTATAGACTGTAAATGTTACCTTTTATTCCAAAATTTATGAAAGAGCTATACAGGATCAATTAATGAAATTTTTTAAGTAAACATTTTCTTCCTCTACTTTTGGCATTGATGTTTGGTTTTGGGTACCAGACCGCACTTTTAAAGATAATAGTAGACTGAAGCTTTTTATAGCTTACTATACAGTAAGGGTTTAGCTCATTGGTTAAAGGAGAACTCTGAGGCTGAGGTGGTCTTAATAGTCGAACTACTGTATCACTAGCCTGTCAACACTGAGGTTGTGAGTTAGAATCCAGCACACAGCAGGTTGATCAGGATTGTCACTCTGGCGTACCTCCACCAGTTGAAACTGACGGCCACGAAATAGCACAATAGTACTAAAAGTGGCATTAAACACCAATCAATCAATCATTGTTAAAGGCCATACAGTGATCTTTAGTTGTTTATAATCCTTATCCTGTTGTCTCTGATGGATAGTTGTCTTGTAAGCAATCATACCACATCTCTTTTTTGAATATTGTCTATTTGGACCCACTGCATCATGTATTGTTCATGCCCACGACCTTAAAGTTCGATATTCAAACCTAATGCACAACACACCTTCTTTTATACCATATATCATAAATACAATACAAAGGGTTCAAAGGTGTACCACTTAAGGATTTTGGCTCAGTGGTCAGCAAATCGTGTTATGTTGGAATATGTAAAATTCACCCTGGACAAGATTTCTTCCGATGGGATGAAAAATATCACCGATTGGATATCAGCTGTTCAAAGTAAACAAGAAATGAGCTGTCAATTGAAAACAAACCAGTGCTCTCAGGCTTGTTTGACCTGCTACATTCTGTGCCTATTTTCCAATCTATCTAGGACCATAACTCCTGAACTATAAAAGTGAAAATCATCAATGTCTAAATTGACCTCCATTTTGTCATCAGAAACAACCTATTCAAACTTAAATGCATTGGTTAAATGGTCAAGGACCATAACTCTTGAACTGTTAAAGTGAAAATCTTCAATATCAAACTAGAGCATTGATTGAAAGGTTCATAAGTAGTTACATGGAAAGTGCTGGCAGCCACCCACCCGCCTGTCTGCTGTACTTCACCAAATAACCGTGAAAAACTGATTAAAAACCAGAAATACTCTCTGACAAACAGCAGAACAGACTGACTACATGATTCACACTATACAGTCGAGAGTTAATCATACTTGAAATAAATATCTCTCAATCATATTATTTGAGGTAATGACAACCCATGATTTCAAAAACAAATTTTAATAAGCTTCTTTTGTGTGATTTATGCATATAGCTCCATAAAATGTAGTATTGTTAAATACTGCAATGAAAATCAAATATCTCATTAGGACAGAAAAAAAAAGATTCAATCTGATGTTTTATGATTTTATTTCACATCTTTTAAATAAATATGATACATAAAACACATTGGAGAGGTATATCACTTATTGCCATCATGTCCTTAATTTTCTTCTCAATTCATATATAAAATGCTTTAAGTTAGTAGTAGCACAATAAGTAAGACACCATAAAGTTACATGAGATTACCAATCCAAGAGTCTGAATAGGACTTCAGCACCATGAAACATAATTATTCTTTCATCTGAGAATTTATTCAATTACCATGGAAATTATGAACTTTCAATTAACATATTTGAGAGTCAACATTCCCATTTATTCTTCATGGTACCAGAAGTTACTACCCTATATTAAATATTTAATCATTCATTCAATTATTTTATATAACATTAATTTATTCCTTGAATAGACTTTCATTAAAACATGAATGACTTTAATAATACATCTGGTATGGAATGTTCTTGAGCCTAATGATTTAAAAAGGTTGGATTTCAAAAAAGCACTTTGCAAAATTTAGCTTAAGTTAATCAACATAAACTAACAGAATCACAATAAAACTCTTCTTATTCAATGTAACTTAAGTAAAGACTGATAAAATCGTTGATTTGTTTTCATAGTTTTATTGGTTCACAATTGTTTCATTGGTTCCCATACTCAAATCAACCATTTCTTGGTTCACGTTTTCAGTACACTGGTATTTCTAAACACAAAATTCTAAATTCATGATTGAAATGCCAAATCAAATATTTTTATCATCAATATTTATTGTTTATTTTTAGCTTCGTAAGCAATAATTATAAATCAAATTCTCAAATAATTGACAATATCCATAGAATCTATTGTTAGCATCAGATTATCATATCAAATTAAATTGCACTTGCATCACATTACTAAGCTACTAATAAAATAATTAAAAACATCAACGATAAATAAATAACATTAATCAGTAGTTACTCTCTAACATAAATATGCATTGTTAAAAACTAAACAAATTTAGGAATTACATTGTGCTGAAGTGAGTTCTTAGCCTCAGCTTACACATCTTGATGCAAAAATCTAAATTCTGTCAATTTCAATCAACTTACAGCTCTTTTCATAATGCTAGCAAGACAAAGGTTTGTTTGACTTGCTTGCTTTGTTTGTATAAATGTTTGCTCAAGCATTGTAATTAAGATTGACAGCTGCAAACAATATAAGTAGGCGCAGTTCAACCTGTGTATAGGTAAATTTGATTATTTGATAATGCCCAATCAAATTTAAATATAATGTATACAAGTTTAAATCCACCTTTTTATGTTGTTTTCATATGTCAATCTTAATTACAATGCTTGAGCAAACATTGATACAAACAAAGCAAGCAAGCCAAACAAACCTTTGTCTTGCTAGCATTATGTAAAGAGCTGTAATTCCTTAAGATAATTCTCTTTAGTTGATAAAACAATAATTTTGGTGTATTACCTAAAGGGTCTATTATTCTTGATTGAATTTTAAATAAGTTCATAATAAACATGTTGATATATCATCTTTGATTTTATTCTAGTTTTGATAACACAATTAAAATAAACAGAAATTAGATAGATATCATCACATCGGACTTTTAAAATTGCCTTGTTATAAAATTAATGCACAGAGAAGTTGATACATGATAGGTTATTGTTGCCATATGTTATCAAGGAGTACAATTTCTTCATTAATCAAGAGCAACAAAGTCTTGCATCTATCATTAGCAAAGTAAATTTGTCGAGTACAGAACATCTTATTTTACTTCCTGGTCTATATATAAAATGAGACAGTCTAAAAGTACCTTACTGGTGTGAAAATATTTATAAATGATTCTAACAATGTACAAATTAAGTTAATAGTAAAATGAATTTACTTACATATGATATGATAAGAAAAACTGATACAAGCTGTCAAAAATTATCAGCTTTTTTAATATTCAAAAAGCATTCTGGTCTAGAAAGCTTAAATTAAGCAGAAGCTTGTGTTCAAATAAAATCACATTCAATATGCAAATCATGTGTTCAAGGCTTATGATTTTTAAAACTACAAGACAACTACAGGTAAACACACAAATATCCCTTTCTCTTGCACTCTGTGTATAACAACAATTTTGAAAGACTTTATATATAAAACATAAAAACGACATTAATGTAATTTATTAAAATATGTACCACTGACTTAATCCTATTAGGAAAGCAAAAGGTGACATATAGGCTTTGTAATAATACTATCCAAGCACCAAAAAACAAATTAAATGATTGCTTAAAAATAACTAAAACTACAGCAAAAAAAAACCGAGATCTCTAAGATATTTACAAACTAATATGGGTAACTAAACTAAACGAACATGTAAGAAAATTATATATGTTGACATAACTATAAATATGCATGGACAATGAATTAAAATGCCTTTAAAAAATCAAAACGAGTTTAAGCAGTTTCATACATATATATTATACAATTTCATTATTTCGGGTGCATTGAAAATAAATAAGAATGATTTAAATAATGAAGCAAATGATACACAAATTTGAAACTTAAGGAATTTGGAATTGGCAAGTTTGCAATGTATTTGGCAAAAAAAAAGAAAATGCAAATAATATCAACTGAAAGTACCAGAGAAAATGGACCACCATATTACATTTTCCTTAGAATCAAATGCTGTTGATTACATGTGATAAAATTCAACTATTTTCTAAAAAATCTTATATAATAAACGGTTTTATTTACATGACAAGCTGATCAAACTTTGTTTATCACATCTTTGTGTATCACATTTGTCACATGATTAAATCACATGGTTTAGTTTTCAGACAGATCTCCTTGTTTCAAGAATAGCATCACAGTTCATTCATGAATTTTCACAAATTGCTTCACAATCTGTTCATATTTTTGACGAGAGATAAGGAAGTCCATTTTGTTGCAATCATAGTTCACTGCACACAAAAACTATCTTCCATAAAGAGTCTCTTTGAATTGCACTTAAATTGGCACAAAATTATTTTCACTTTATGCATACATCAAAATTACAATTCTCAATTCTGATTGCATTACATGTCAAATAATAATGTATTATTTACATACATGTAAGTATATCGTCTTCCAAATAATGTATTCCTTACAAACATGAAAGAACGTCGTCTGCTAAGAATAATCCATAAGAATGATGTAGGTCAGTAATCCGTCAGATCACCTGTATGTTTTAAATAAGTCTTCATCTAACAGACTAGGTCACAAAGTTTAAATTTATCTATCTATCTATAAAATATATGAATCTTAGAAGATCTGTAGTATACATATAAATATTCCAGTATCTTTCAATAATCATTACGTGTTTATATCCTCAATTATAAACATATCTGTCTTGATTTTCCATATATTTCTGTCCTAATTCAAAATTGAATGATTATGCGGTATATACAATTCCCTGAGTTGTTGTACTTGTATATAATGTTAGCGACAGCAGAAAATGTATACATGATTACATACATTGTGTGGTATGATAGATATGAAAATGATTTTTCTTACAGATGGATTTTCAATAATTTACCTTATTCATATAATCTATAAATAGTTCTTTTACAGAAAATAATTTTTTTTTTACGGCATCCAAGTTTTCGCTGTTGCATATTCATGAGTTCTTCCTTTTCTGCGATTTATAATACTATATTATTTAGTCCTTTATAAATATTGATTTTCCGATGAACTATTTTTACACTTTATAAAAGGAACCATATAAATTAAAATATTTACCCTATTTGAATTTCAAAATTTCTCTATATCGGTGATTAGGATAACCTAAACATCATATTACTTTGAATATATTCATTGTTTTTTTTTCTTTATGAATCCAACATGGGTAAAATTGTTATGGATTATTTAATTCCCTTCTTAACTCTGATAGTCAGAAACAACCACAACCCATCAATGCTTTCTAACTCCCCATATAAATAAATTCAGGAAAACCCCTGAACTAAAAATAAATACTTCTTTGCCTATAAAAACTCCTAACGTATTCAGTCAAATATAAACTGGTAACAGTCAACATTTGCCTTCCCTTCTTTTAAGCTACTCCAAAAGCATATAAATGTAAAATAAATAAAACATAATAATATAATTAATAATAAATAATAATGTAAAAACAGGGAATTTTTTCTCTCTCCCCCTGTCAATAATGATATCAATGTCATCCGTAAGTCCCTAGATCTTTGTCATTTCTAATGGAAAAATTCAAAGGCAAATGTTTATCAGATGGAAACATTACTTGTAAAAACTTCTCTTATACACGACATACAAAATTTGTATTTGTGTTAACTCGTCCATTCATCACTTCATAATATCACATAAAAAGAACACAAGCTGGATTTATACCTCACAAAACTACAACTAACAATAAATAAGTCATAACAAACATTTACAATCAATCTTAAAGCTTCTATCCTTATCCTTAAGCACAAAATACTTCACCTCTGTGACAATGCTACATGTATATGAAGCGCTTTGCTTACTTAATAAGACAATCAAATATTTTCAAAATAAGAATTAGAATTAAAAGCAACAATACAATTTGAAACTAAATTCCATGTCTAAGATACTTGAAAAACTGTGCTGTTATCCTTTTATTTGTAGAACGCTACAATTGCATAGGGCTGGAAGATTTTTATCCATGTATATTATATCCGATTCAGTTTTGTTTCATAACCGGACATTGTATTGGAATCATGATTGGTCACAATGGAATCAAGTTGAAATATTGTCACATGTAAAGGTCATTTTCAGGGAAATATCTAACTTGTGACATTATCAGCTGACAGGTGTCTCATATGGATGCATGAATGTCTGTGTATTCTGTATATTTGTTAATCTTCTCTCAACAGTGTCTTTATCTGAAAATGTTACAAAACATGTCAACAAAATTGGCTAACAATCCATACAAATAGACAGTTGTTGTTGGTTCATGTCTGTCATATTCATTTTTAGTAAGTTATTTTGTTATCAATTAGGCTGTTTTGTTTCATATTTTTCATGTCAGGGCCTTTTATAGCCGCCTATACAGTGTGGGTTTCTCTCACTGTTGAAGGACGTATGGTTGCCTACATCCACTTCATTTGAACTTTGGTGGATAGTTGTCTCATTGGCAATCATACCACATCTCCTTATTTTTATATTAACCCTTAACAATAAATTAATCTTATTGTCTTTAGGTAAATCAAATTTACAGTAAAATATTTAGCCAGGATTCATGACATGTATGCCTGTTCTGATTTGGAAATGTTAGGCTCATGTTAAATAAATAGAGAATGTGTCCATGGGACACAGATGATGTCCCGCTTGCATATAACGTTATAAAGGGAAAAAACTCAAGAACTGTAAAAGTGACGCTACCCAAAGTTGTACTTGATCTGAGTTTTGTGGTAATAAGCATTGTGTAAACCTTTCATAACATTTAGTTGAGACAAACTTAAGTTAGAGAACGGAAACGAAAAAATTCAGCAATTTTTCCATTTGTTAAGGAGCATAACTCTAGAGCGGTTATAGTGACACCACCAAAATTCGAACTTGATCTGTGTTTTGTGGTAATAAGCATTGTGCATAAGTTTCATAACATTTGGCTGAGGCTAACTAAAGTTAGAGAACAGAAACGAATATTTCAGCAATTTTTCCATTTGTAAAGGGGCATAACTCTAGAACAATAAAAGTGACACCACCAAAATTCAAACTTGATCTGTGTTTTGTTGTATTAAGCATTGTGTATAAGTTTCATAACATTTGATTGAGGCAAACTAAAGTTCGAGAACGGAAACGAAAAATTCAGCAATTTTTCCATTTGTAAAGGGGCATAACTCTAGAACGGTAAAAGTGATGCCAACAAAATTCAAACTTGATCTGTGTATTGTGGTAATTAGCATTGTGCATAAGTTTCATAACATTTGGTTGAGGCAAACTAAAGTAAGAGAAAACTAAAACTTATGTTTCAGCAATTTTTCCATTTTTAAAGTCAGAGAACGGAAACCAATTTTGGGACGTACGTACAGACGGACAAGGGTAAATCTTAATGCCCCCTCCGCTATGGCGGGGCATGAAAATACCTTGTATACTTTGTGCACATAAACAGACCCTTGAAACAGGGATCTTAAGACATCTTGTCAATATTTAATGCCTTTCTTTTTTGTTCCTAAAGTAGCTTAATTTTTCACATTTTCTTATTCTTTATATACCAGTACTTGAAATACCACAGCTTGCTTTGAAACACCCATCAATCAATTAAACATAGTAAATAAATAATAGATTGAAGAAAAGTTTTATTTCTGTGGATATTTGATTTTCTGGTTTTGCCAAAGTCTTAAGAAAATTTGTACTTCATTGATCATTTAAAATCGTGGTTTTCCTCTGCCCACGAAATCCATGAATATATGAATCCCACGATTAGTAATGGCTCAACAGTCATATATCAAATGCTTTTGTTTGTGGTATTTTTTTATAGAACTAATACTTACATTTATTTATAAGATATCTGTCCTTGACATTTCTAGCCTGTTGAGATAGGCTGTGAAGAAGTATGTGAGCACTCTGGTATCGCCTGAAGCACTGAAAATTATATGACAAACATTAATTATAAACTATTACTTCTCTTTTTTTTTTTATTTGCTGGGTTGATGTATCATAGATGTATACTTCAAAACTTTTATTCTTTTTAATACTGTAAATTCAGAAATTATTGCGAGGTTTTTATTATTGCGAATAATGCGACTGTGTGAGTATCGCAATAATAAGAAATCGCATTCTGATATCTGATGCATATATTTGTATGCAGCTTTTTCCTGAATTCGCAATAATTAATCTCGCATTTATGTCCATTCTTAAAAAATGGCAATAATTTCTAAATTTACAGTAATGGACTTTGTCATGTTAATATTGGTTTCAGGCCTGTTTGATTTTGATCAAAATTAACTGCTTATATGGGAGTAAAAGCTCATAGTAGCAGTTGTCAGAATTTCAAACTATAAGCTATGATTTTCTGACATCAAAATGTACACAATCACTTTTATATAGTAGCTGCTGCATGTACAGTCTAAGAATGTAGTCTGAGATCTTGGTAAAAATATATATGTATAAAAGAATTACTTAATTTTTGTTTCATAAAATTTTGAAATCTTACAATTCTACAATCACTGTCACTGATGTAAATGCAATTTATATTTCAGTACATACTAGATGTGTAACATTTGTTCATATAATGAGTGTACTTTTATAAAGTGTATATAAATGTGTTCTCTAGGGCTTACCTCTTGGGGATTACCAAACAATTCATCTAATGCTGCTGTTTGACACTGAAAGAGAGCATTAAACAAACTTTATATAAAACACTTAAAAATGCAAAAATTGTATAAACAGTTTCAAGTCCTTTTTATGAATGAGTTACGCAGGTTGGTCAGAGTGCAATCAGCGTAAATGACCTCAATGAACAATCGGTTCTTACTGTGACGTAATAACATATGCATTGTGACATAGGAAATATATAGGACAATTCACACATTTGAAAGTCGTTCATTCATAAGATTAATTGAAGACTTTACAGTCCTATTTAATAATTATACTAGGGTCTCAATAGCAGAGTTGTTGGGGTACTCTTAACTTAGAAATTCCAGTGTACATTTATTGATTCATTGTTGATCAAAAAAACAAAAGAATGATTATTTTTTGTGATTAAAAACAAAACAGAAAGTTGAAAAAAGTATGATCCAATCCTTGTAATTTAAAATAAATAAGAAGATGTGGTATGATTGTCAATGAGACAACTCTCCACCAGAAACTAAATGATGTAGAAGTTAACAACTATAGGTTACCATATTTCAATCAGACTGTAGTGTATTCAAAGTACATTTTAAAATTTGTATAATTTTCTAACAAAGAACCTGTTCTTTATGCTGAAATAAAAAGTACAACATAAAAACTGACCATTTCAATGGCATGGTTGTAGATTAGTTTGTCAGCAGTGGCGACCAGTAACTGAGGCGTCAGTGCAGTCTGGATGGCCGTACCCATTCGTTGTTGTATGTGTTTACACACTGACAAACATTTATGGTAATTAGAATTCATTTCCTTCAACACTGTAAGGAAAAATAATTTACCTTTTACTTTCGTGCTTTCTATATCTAATTCATAAAGAATATGACCGATTCAAGAAAGGACTGTTCCAGAAATAATTGCATGAGGTGAGGAGATTTCTGCATGTGAGTTACATAAAATACGAGTGGAACATGTGTATGGGCAATGGGAGTTACATTCATGTATGGTGGAGGTTTGAAAACATTGACTTTTCCCCCAAACATTTATTTCTAGAACAGCACAACTCGAATAGCCATTTCATAACTTTATACTGTTAATTTAGAATTTTTTTTTGTGTTTTTATTATTGCGTAAATTGTGACACAATAAGTTTCGCAAAAATAAAAAGTCACATCTTAAATAAAGATAGAATTATTTGTAGGTAGCATTTTCTGAAATCACAATACTTCATTTCACATATTTGTCTATTCTTCAAAAAATTGCCAAAATAAGTGCACATAATAGTTCTGAATTTACAGTATCTAGTTTTTATGAAAATATGGGTCTTAGTGAATTATGTTTTCCTTAGATATCTTCTCCTACCTCTGCTTCATATAGATTTATAACACATTATATACAAAGCATGTTTTTTTTTAAATGATAAATCTTGTATGCATATTTTCTCTTATTCAACACCTTTGTTTTTCGACTATTAATCAATTTTTATCTCACCAAAATAAGTACAAGTAAAAGATTTTAAAAAAATATATTAAAAAAAATCTTCAAAAACAATATATAAAATGTTTGAATTGTCAGGTATGTCTTGATTCTTTGTATGGTTACTGTTTCATAATTTTTTTTACTTTGATTATTTCAACATTTTCTAAAGTGATGACTATCTATATATCTGTTAGCTCCAAAGGGTATCATCAGCTCAGTAGTCTGACATGATTTATAACGTAACGTTTTTTTAAATTGCCAGTTATAAATTATTAGGAAACTAAGGTTCCAACTCCCTCAAGCAAAGTTTAGATGGATTAAGCTATTATTTTTAGGTCCCTTTTGGTTATTAAGCTCTCGTGTGTTTCGGTACTTATACTTCGTTAGCCGTCAAATATTCAGCTTTGAGTGTTCCTGATGAAGGTAAATCCAGAGAAGCTCACTGAATTCATAACATTTATAAAGTGTATTTTTCATTTTTTTCTTTTAAATAAGTTACTGGTGATAGCACTTTTATTAACTAAACAAAATTGCTCAGTATTTTTTTCAGAACAAACAAACAAACAAAAGTGTATGCAGTGTTTTGTGTAAATTTGTATAAATGGTGTCCACTATAAATCAAAAGACATCTCCATGCACTTGACAAAATAAAACAAACGTCTCTTTTAGTGCTGTTCTTCATCTCAATGTCACAGTGAGGACTTCAACATAAAAAGAAACCTTTTTTAGTTTTTATAGCTCACGGCTGGCTAACTGCAATGTCAAGAAGACACATACCGGTAGTATTGGCTGAAAAGCAAACTTTCTTGTTAAAATACATTTTTAATACTTACTTAAATGATAATTTTTACAAAGAAATTTCACTTATCTATTTAACTTTACAAGACATGCAAATATTTCTATTAATATATGCTGACAAAATAATTCCTACCTGTTTTTAAGGATTTAGAGACTTGTAATCTCTCTGACTTGATTTCTTTCTGTGCCAACTGTAGAGAGGATGACAACAGATGTAAAGCTCTGACGTATAACACTAACTGTTCAAGTCGTCTGAAAAATATGTGTTGATATAAAAAGATGTGTACATTCAATATATATAACATAACTGTTCAGAATCATGTAAAGCCCTGACGTATAACACTAATTGTTCAAGTCGTCTGAAAATACATGTGTACATATAACAAAATATGTACCAGTAATGTAATATATATAAAACTAATTGTTCAAGTCATCTGAAAAATACATTTATAGCAGACTATACTGTATGGGTTTTTCTCATTGTTGAAGGCCATATGGTTGCCTTTAATTGCTTACATCTACTTCATTTGAACTTTGGTGGATAGTTGTCTCATTGGCAATCATACCACATTTTTATAATGTGTATATATAACAAAATATGTAATATACATAACCCTTATTGTTCAAGTTGTTTGAAATACAAATGTGTACATTCATAATGTATACTGGAAACCAAATGTCTTTGGACAATGATGACGACGATGCTGACGTCATAACATTTTACAACCGCAAAAATTTGTGGTCTTATAAAGGTGACTTTTTTTTATTGTTATATTTTCATTTTTCACATCGCTATATTTTTTTTTCACATATAATTTACATAAGTGGTTTCAAAAGGCACATGGCAAAGATGACCATACTATAAAGGCTGGTAGACAGGACATCTCTAAATGGGTTATTTGGGGGTCATGATGCTACATAAAATAAATTACCTGAATCAATAAAGATTAAATACTTTATTTTTTAAAACAGTACTTCACATGATTTTATTTCAAATTTATTTCTTACCTTTGAGCTTCTGTAAATCTAGGTGGCTGATCTTGCAATTGCTCACCCTAAAATAGATGCAAGAAATAAATAACAGACAACTAACCAATTTCCTTAGATATTTAAATTTCACCAACATACCAGAAGATAAAATTTAAGAGTGACGAACAGCATTTCAATAAATCTAAATGGTAATTTGCCAAGAATAAAAAAAAGATCAAAAGCAGGTTTATTTAATTTGTTTATATTCTATTTTCAACTCAAGGATATTTTATAAAAAATGGTAGTCAGTGATCATTTTTTTCACATGTGACTGTCAAAATTAAAATGTAAGAATATTGTTAAGAGTGTGGTGACTACTCCATTCTATGGGTAATACACAAGTGTTCATCAAAAAAATCCTAATTTTGCATATTTTGCAACTGAAATCATTTTTTTTATACGTGGTGTACATGGATGAGTTTGTTATGATATTAATTAAGAATATTTTGTAATTATAATACCTGATGCATACTAACAGATTCTGCCAGCGAGTGCAATGGTCCACCTCTGGATTGAGCTAGCTCCATAACACATTGTACTAAGTCATTTACAAAACTTAGTTTTCCCATTGTCTCATTGTGGTTATCCTGTAAAGGAGGAATAAAATGAATAATGACATCATTGATATTTTTAGAAAAAAAATGAAAAATTTAGCAAAACAAAAAAAAATGACACCACCAAAATTCAAACTTGATCTGTGTATTGTGGTAATAAGCATTGTGTATAAGTTTCATAACATTTGGTTGAGGCAAACTTAAGTTAGAGAACGAAATGAAAAATTTTGCAATTTTTCCATTTATAAAGGGGCATAACTCTAGAACGGTTAAAGTGATGCCACCAAAATTCAAACTTGATCTGTGTTTTGTGGTAATAAGCATTGTGTATAAGTTTGATAACATTTGGTTGAGGCAAACTTAAGTAAGAGAACGGAAACCAATTTTGGGACGTACGGACAGACGGACTAGGGTAAAACTTAATGCCCCCCATCCGCTTCTGCGGGGGCATAAAAATTACAGTCATATGACATAAGATGCCTCAACATGTGTATCAGTAATATAATTCTAAGCAATCAAAGTTAGCTCAATTGGTTAAACTCAGACTTTTCCTGACAATACAGAAATTAAAGTTGATATATTTAAGACATTTGTTCCTTGTTATATATAACTTTAGGGCTTAAGTTGTGAATGTTACTGTTCATTAGGTTAAAGATTTAAGCTGAAAATTTCTCACAAACGGTAATGGTTTTAAAATTTTTGTATGGTAGTATAGTAACTATGAATGAACATTTTTCTCTGAATCTGGTAAATTTTCTCTTTAAACAGTGTTCCTTCATTTTTTTTAATTGTGTTTTTTTTTCAATGTCTAGTTAGTGATGCTCAAATTAAAAAGATTAAAAAGGCAAAATAAAGTATGAAGTTCAAGAGCACTGAGGACCAAAAATTCCGAAAGATTTTGTATAACAAGCCCATTTTATATTTTACAACTTACATCCATGAGAGTTTCTTCATTGAGTCCAGGGGCTATGAATGCCACAGGTCCTTGCATGTTAGGTGGAGACTGAGCAAACAGCATAGGTGGTGATGGGGAGTTGGCCACTTTCTGAAGGTAGAGCCCTGACCTCTCTGAGTCATATGACCCACATCGTTCCTTACTTGGAGAGGATAATCTCTCTCTGCTGCTGCCTAAACTACCTAAACTGCCATACTGCATTACTGCTCCTGGGTTAGAACCTGAAAACATAAGTAAATTCCATCTAATAAAAAATATATATAATATGTACAATCTGTCTAGTGATAAGTATTTTCAAAATTAGTATTTTCAAAATAATTTCCCATATTTTAAAATTTTATCTCTGATATTAATGCTGAAAAACAAACCAAAACATTCAATTTTTTGGATTAGTTCTAGGTTTAATTACAGAATTTTCAAGTCATTCAAAAAAGAAAGTATGCAAAAAAATTAAAGACAATTTTTCAACCTATGCAGATGTACATTTTGTTTAGGAATATTTTTCAGGCAAATACAGCCATAGTGAGATATTAACATTCTTCTAAACAATTCAAAAGAGAGAAAAGAAAGTGCAAACATATGCATCTCTTTCAACCAATTGGAAGATTTTAATATGGAAATTCATTAAACAACAATCCCAAGAAATATATACCAATGTATGAAGGTACAAAATGTATCTACAATGAGCTAAAAAAAAAAAAAGGCACATCTGAAAGCATGTAATAACGTTTGTATACCTTGCTGACTATTAATAACAGCTCTTCTCAGCTGTTCTGCCAGGAAACTACTGCCTCCACTTAAGTTTTCTGCAATGTTGGTTTCAGTCTTAGATCTCTGTTGCCATAGATTTTTCTTCACACGGTTTACTATAAGTAAAATGATTTTATATAGTTCAGATTTTTGTTTTTGCATTATGCTCATCAGACAAAAATATTTACATTAACTTAAGGTTTCTAAAAAATTAACTACCTGCGGCTCTTTTCACAAAAAATCTTAGGAGTAAAAATACTCGCAAGTGATCATACCCATTTCAGTATAACTTACGATCAATTTTAATAGTAAGATTTTTTGTTAAAAGAGTCGCAGGTACTGTAAATTCAGAAATTTTTATTTGCATTCATTATTGTGAGTGTTCAATAATGAACAAAAATGTGAGAATTTTTTTGAAATAATAAAAACATCACATATGTTGCTGAATTTACAGTATTTTACATATGAAGGAAGGAAAGAAAAACAATAATAAACTCATTATATGTTCGGTTCTTCTATTTTTGTATTAGTTTTTCCATTATAACAATGTTCTGTAAAATCAGAATTTAATGTGTGCATTCATATATGCAAATCTATCACAATTGACACTTATATGACACTAATCAAAGTAATTCCCATAAATTTTGTAGATGGATATACATGTACTAGCATAAATTTCAACTTGATTTTTAATTATTTCAATTTTTAACCTGCAACAATTTTCACATGAAAGAAAACAACATATATTTCTGAATTTTACAATAGTAAAATTGCATTAAATGATCAAATATTGTTGCCTTTCTTTAGATACCATCCTTAATATAACACATACATCAATTTTTCTCATTGAAAATGTACCGGTAGTTTTAATTTCACAATTTGAATATATGCTATTACACAAAAAAATAAAATATTTTCTGACACATCTGTTACTTGCAGAGCACGAGTATCCGCAGAGCATGAGTATTCAATGCGTGATTGACAAGCCTTATGAAGAGGCAAATCTGGCTCAAAGTCTTGATAAAACTTATTTTGATACCAAAGAAGTGAACTAAGCCCTGAAATCTGTCAAAGTTATTGCTCTCCTATATTCCTTAAACTTTTTAATTGCTAAACACATGAAAAAAAATAATGAAAACCTTGCATGCAAACAAACCTTCACTTGAAAATGGAATAGTAGCCATGTTATCTGGTAATGTTTTAGTTCTTGAATGACCAAAAGCAGCATGAACTGGCTCTGTACCCATATCATCTGGACTAGGACTGCCAATGAACTTTCCTCCAAACTTTGTAGGTGATCCCATTATTGTAGGAAGTGATCCTAATCCGTGATTCATAGGAGAGGTGCAGCCTTTAGGAAAAGGAAGTGGTGGGAACGTGAATGAAAAATGGTCAACACAAAACTCAAACTGTGGATTCATTTATTTTTCGTTGGTACCAATTTTCGTGGATTGAGTAAAAATTGTATTGTGTGGATATTTGATTTCATGGTTTTATGGAATGTCTGCTTACAAATCTATAGAAAATTTATCCTTCATTGAACAGTTAAATATCAGATATACCAACAAAATCCACGAAAATTGGTACTCCATGAACTATAATGAATCCACAGGACTGGCAACTACTTTTGTTACGGTAATTAATAAATTGTTTCCAAATTTTAAGATAAATTCTATATTTTCCTGATTTTTAAACAGTGCTTTGAAAAGTTTTTCTGCATACAAACATTTGAAAAAATCTTTTCTGTTAATATACATTTCCGATCTGTTAATCATAATATGTAAAACCACACAAGCACACATTCAAATAAATTACCTTTTTAAATAATTTGTAATGGTTTAAAAAAGGAAAGTGAAATTGAATTAGAGGTTGGTGATATTAAATGAAATATTTATTAGAAAAAAAACTGTTTGATGTGCTGAAGTAATGAAATTCTAGCAGGAGCTTGTGGATGTTTGCTGTTCAGTTTGATCTTATATAATATTTTTTTCTTTTTTTCTTTTTTTGTTGCTTTTTCTTCAACATTTCTCACATAACTATCAATAACAAGCAGAGACATCTTAATAAATCTTTGATTTACCTTATTTCCATTCAAGGCTGTTCCATTTAAACATACATGGTACAAAGGGATGGCACTTTAAAAATGATATAACCACCTATAGTTGCAAATTTAGATTTTCAATTACATTTTAAAACTGTACATACTTGACACCCACCCATAGCTGAGATTTAAAAGTGCCTCCTCTCCTGGATCTCATGTATGTTTTTATTGAACAGACTTCTGTAAAATATTTCCTTTTTTTTTTAATATGAATAGCAAACATCCTTTAAAGATATATCATATGTTAAAATAAAACTTACTATTTCTTCTGTGAGGTGAGTTGGAGGGGGACACATTGATATTGGAACCAGGGGATGTCCCCATACTGTTCTTCCTTATATAGCCAGCATAGCTTGGAGGTGTTCCAATTGAAAATTTCACTATAAACAAATAAAATAAAAAATATCGTTATATATATGGTGACAATTATGAGAGTTGCACCATTGAAAACAGCATCTAAGCTATTTTTGGCATAATCTGGATTGAGTTTTTTCTACTGCCTTAAAATTGCTATGGGTAAATTAACTTTTCAATTTTTCTTTTAGCTATAAAATTTTTGGTCAGCAAAGAAAACAATATCACCTTACAATAACTATTTAATCCATTCTGCAAACAATTTTCATTGGATTTCTGTAATAATTATTTTTCTGTGTACAGCATGAAACTGAATTTTGGAACAGATGGTAGACTGCACAATGATTGATTTATAAATTGGTAATTAATGCCTCTTTCAGCACTGTTGGTTATTTCTTGGTGGCCAGATTTATTGGTGGAGGAAGCCGGAATGCTCAGAGAGAACCACAGACCTTTGGTAGGAAAACTGACAATCCTAGTCAATCAAGATTGAAGTCGAACGCACCTGCCACATGCGGGAATGGAACTCACCACCTCAGTGTTAACAGGCTAGTATATATTGTTTTATCAAAGTGCAACCTGATATAACATATTAATACAAATATGAAACATATTTTATAATGTCAGCCAGCCTTCATAGGCTTATGATACAGTAGTCGACTGCTTAGACCACTGGGACACCGCGGCTCCTTGAAAATGTTCCCAATATATAGTATTTTCTGACATAATAATTCTTTGAATATTCAAAAACTTTTTAATTCTTAATAATTAAGTATACCTGCAGGAGGAGACATAGATCCAACATCTACAGCACAAGATGCTTTAGATAAAGAGCTTTTTCTATCCATATCCTATATAAAACAAAGTACAGCATTTTACAGTCAACTTAACAAATCAAAATGAAAAACTTAGAAAACGGTTAAAAAAAATCTTCTTAGATACCCATTACCATTTAATGTTTTCTCATAACAATCCATTCTAATTAACATATTAGCAGAAAGCCGGACTCAAAAATATATTTTGGCTTTACCTAGTAACAGACTGAAATTTTATATATATTAATTTTTCCAAAGCATTGTATGATGCAGGCCACATTGGTTATATTAGCTCTTACATGTCTGTTTTAAGATTTGGATATACAATATTTTGGCCTCAAGCTACACTGAAGAATCAACTTTTGTCGAAAATGCATCTGGTCAATAAAATTATACTGTTCTATGTCTTAACTTATATTTTTAAATGGTACTCTTTCCTACAATAAATCTAATTTTAAATCAAGATAAATTCTACAACTGTATCTCACTTCATTCCATTTGTTAACTTTCTATGCTCATCAAGCATTTAAATATTACAATATTTATAAATCAAATTGTTCAACTATCTTACTTATAATTGTTAAACTTTGAATTTTTTATTATGTAAGGATAAATATCTAACAAAGCCGGCCTCCGGGTGCTAGATTTTATAGCTGCATTGATGACCCATTGGTGGCCTTAGGCTGTTTTCTGCTCTTTGGGTGGGTTGTTGTCTCTTTGACACATTCCCTGTTTCCGTTCTCTATTCTCAGTATATAGTTTTGTTATAAACCAACCTTAGCTGAGCTAGATGGTGATATATCCATGTCTTTAGGTGGACTACTGAAGGACCCACCAGACTTAATCCTTTTGTAGGCATTAACCTGAGTTGGTACAGGAATGGGCTCTGAAGATCCTGCTTGGCCTACATGCATTGGTAAGCTGGAGGGTCTATTTGGACTAGTCTGTTCTTCAGTCTTTAAGAATTTAACTGTTTTGGACTTGGGACTAATTGTAGCTCTGTGAGATGGTGATGGAGTGTTTTTAAGTCCTTCTCCTGAACTTCTATCACTATTATCTGAAATTAAATAAAATTTACATTTAGAACAGGTTCACAAAACAGTGTGCCATAACTTTTACATTTTTACATCTTTAATTGGTACTATTAATATTTATATTATTTTACAATGTGAAGAGAATGAACCTCCTTTGTTTTCTGTATTAACTCTATATACAGTAACTGATGTTTGGGAGTGTACTCATGCATATTTAACAAGAATCATTATTTTAACTCAATTGTAATGTTCTGCTTCATTTCTAAACTCTAACCTTTTCAAAGCTAACAGTTATACTGGATCCTTCGTATCAGTGTGGGTCTGTTATTGAGGATGTTCATCATTTTTATTTCGTTTGCCCAAAATATACAACATGTAGAGAAATTTTACTTAACAATCTTAATTGGCTTCCCGAAAACTTTGTTTTAGATACTAAACTTTGTTTAAGATACTAAACTGTAATCTTGCGGAGACTGAACTTTCGAATGAACAAAACATCCTATTTTTAGATATGTTCAAGATTTTATTAAAAGGTTTAACAGATTTCTAGTACCTTCATAAAAAGTTATTGATACTGGCAAGGACGATCATCGTCAAAAAAACCTTAGTCAACATCACAGATAAATATGAATTGCTTCTATTTCTTTTCTTCTTTTTATTTATCATGTTTATAGTTCGTATAATATCTAATGAATTATTGTATATATCCTTATATTTTAATATGGAGAAGACTTCATAAGTATGATTTACTTGTGTCTCATCCATTTTGCTGATATCTAGCACAAAAAAAAGATGTTTAAACTGACAAGAATCAAATATGAACTACATAAATAGTTTATGATCATAAAATTTTACCTGAGTTATCTCCCTGTAATCCACCAGGTACCAGTACAAAATCATCTCCAGCAGGACTATCACACCTGTTATCTTTTTCTATTTTCTCAAATCCATTAGGTTCCTGAGAGGTCTGCATAGGTTCTAAATCTTCTTGTTTGGCAATTGGGGGCTGTAATAAACAAATAGCTATTATTGATTTGATTACTGACGTTTGACCCTTAGACCAAGGTCAAAAGGTTAAAGAAAACAAACATCTTATTGCACTGTTTTAATTTCATATAATATAGTCACTGACTAGGATTTAGGACAGTAACTCTAATGTTTGAATAAAAGAACCTTAGTTTTCAAGTCAAACAAAACAGATGTTGTTATTAATAGCTTTTTTTCACCTATTGTTTGAGTTTATTACTAGTTTAATAGCAAACTATAAAAGAACACAGCTGGTGAAACAGTCTTAAACTGCTCTCTTGTAAATTAAATCCTACATATAAATCAATATACAACTTGAAACAAATATTTTTTATGACATTTCTTTATTTCATATAATCAATTTGTAAAATAAAAAAGCCGCTATAAAAATCTACTGTAACTTTTTTTAACCCACTAATTAGTATTACCTCCTGTCAATGCACTCAAAATTTAATAAAAGTTAAATTTTAAGTTCAAATTTTGAATATGAATAACATTTTAGTGTGTCCGAAGCACTTTCCAGGTCTTCATTAGGAACACTCAAAACCAAACATTTGAAAACCAAGGATGTATGAGGGTCTGGATGGAGGGTCCTTCATTTCTATTTTCTGTAATTTTTAAGGCCATTTTTCTGTATTCTTTTAACTTTTGCCCATTATTCTCTATTCTTTATATTTGAGCACCTCTTTACTCTATATTCTTTACTTTTTGGTCCATTTTTCTTTCATTATATTTTTTGCCCATTATTCTCTATTCTGTAACCCCCCCATCCACCCCCTCATGTATAAATACTTATAAGAATATGTGAGAAGCTAAATGACCAGTTAAGACCTAAATAGTATTGCCAAATTAATCTTAGGTCAACTTCAACTTATATTGCATTTTGAGTGCATCAGTAGGATGTGTATTTTCCTATAACTGACTTACTTTAAAAGGTGGGGGAGAATATTGCACTTTTCCAGACAGTGGTGAAGCTGACACACAGCGAGGAGGTGTGGGACTTTCCGAGGAACAACCCTGACTACTTCTCCCAGGAACTGGAACAGGAGATGCTGTAATGGATAAATTATAATAGTTTTTACTGTATATAGATAAATAACAAAAGATATTTCTGTAACGGATAAATTGTCCTGAACATGCATGAAATATTTGCCACTGGATGTTCAGCAACCAACAATCAAGCAATTTAATGGATAAATTACAAAAGATATTTCTGTAATGGATAAATTACAATAATTTTTTAACTGTAATGGCCAATTCACAATAGTTTTTGCTAACTATCATACATGATGCAAAATAGATAAACAAATAAAATTTTATCCATAGTAATAATACAATAACAAACACTCTACTGTAATTTTCATTTGTACCCACTTATATTATGAAATATATATTTTATAAATCATAGGTCTGTTGATAACAATATAAAATGATAAGAAATAAAAGATCATTACTTACAGGCAGATGAAGGTGACGGTGAGGGCGGTTTCAAGAAAGGATGAACAAAGAAATCCTCTGTAAAGACAGATAAACATAATGTTAAATACACAGAAATATATTTTTCACAAGTTGTAGACTATATAAACATAAAGCCATTAAATGAAAAGAATTTTATTCCATTGGAAATGTGCTGCTGCAGTGTAAAGCAATCACCAATCCATTGGAAATGTGCTGCTGCAGCGTAAAGCAATCACCAATCCATTGGAAATGTGCTGCTGCAGCGTAAAGCAATCACCAATCCATTGGAACTGTGCTGCTGCAGCGTAAAGCAATCACCAATCCATAGGAAATGTGCTGCAGCAGCGTAAAGCAATCATCAATCAATCAATCTATTGGAAATGTGCTGCTGCAGCGTAAATCAATCACCAATCAATCAATCCATTTGAAATGAAGTTATTTATTTCACTTTTAAATCTACACAGTTACATACAATGTAAAACAATATGATTTTATATTACAAAACTCACATAATAAGCTTATGACTATGAGTCATTAAAATCATATTTTATAAGTGACAGATGCAATCAATCTACTTGTTTATGAAAGAGTGATTAACTCTAGAAAATTTAGATCTTGACATGTTGGATAGACATTTGTCTTTTGTTGAAGACACTAAGTCGACTTCTTAGTGTCTTTTGGATGTTTTGTGTTTTTGGGTTGCTGTTTCATTGAGGAATACCTGACGTCTCTTTTTATTCACTTTTGCCATTAATTTGCTGGTTTAAGCTTTCCACTACCAACGAAGGTGAGCACATTGAATATATGAATGCATAAAAAGTTACATTAAACCCTATCAAACAAACAAATAAGTAGCAGGTATAAATTATTGCTCATATCCTTTAATTAATCTGAAGATAGAGTTGCAAAGCATCACGAGTATGGCAAACTTAAAATATTTAATTATACATATGCAGTAACAGCACAAATTGTAATCAGCATACCAAAATCAATTCTGTCTTTCGCATTACGTTTTAACATCTTCAACAATAGATCTCTTAGTTCTGGTGAGGTATCCTTGGGGATACTGAAATAGATAAATTATTTTGTAAACAACTTTGTTTTGTTAGCTTGGTCAAAAAGAAACCTGTTCATTGGTATATACTGTAAACTAACTAATTTTTGTGAGTGGTAAAAAAAGTCAGAGTAAATAGTTGCAAATATGTCAAACTTGGATTTCTCTTTCATGCATAAATCAACAAAGCTAGAAAATTGCAAATATGTATCACCACAATGCTAGAAAGTGCTTAAAAATAAAAAAAATGTCAGTGAAAATAACTTTGATTTACAGTAAGGGTTGTTCCAGATTTAAAAGCATGGAGGGATGGGAGGCACTCAAATTAATAAATTGTGGGTGGTTACATTTTCCTTAGAATTTTGTAAGAGTTATAAGTTTAAAAAATTGTAAGTTTTAAGAAATAAAATGGCAAGTTTCATAACAATCTTTTTAAGCCAGAAGTGCTTCTGTTTTTCATGCAAATTTAGATTTAAAGTATTTCTGTTTTCAATGCAAAAACAAAATAAGGTGGTATGATTGCCAATTATCAACCAAGAAAAAAGAATGAGAATGTAAACAAATATCATCCATATAAACTAGACATCATTGAGATAAGAGCCATCTCTGTGGGCCCAGCTGACCTTGAACTTTGACCTAGGAAGTTGTACAAACATTATGACACACCCTCTGGTGTTGGTTACTATACATGTCAAGTATAAAGTATGAAATTATAACAGTTCTCTAGATATAGAGTGGACACAATTTGTTACGGACGGACGGCAGGACAGATTGATCACTATAGGGCGACCCGCCACTAGGTGGAGCCCTAATTATGATTTCCAAATTGCATTCAATTCTTACGTAAATGTACTACTGAATTTTTTTTTGTAGAATAACAATAGAAAGATATAGCCAGTTTTGCAGAGGACACTTATCAATTAATAAATTTATCATAACTGGAAACTTGATATTTTAAAATGGTATAAAAATATATTCTTCTATGCTACTAAACTTACTTAGGTTTAAGTTCAGCATGTTTTTCATAAAAATGTTTAAGTTGTTGGGGTGTCTGAGCTTGGAATGGAGCTTTGCCTTTCAGACACTGGAACACAATTGTCCCTATGCTCCATAGATCTGCTTTAGCATCATACTGTAGGGACATGATCACCTCTGGGGCCTGTACATTGAAAGAATAAAAACAAACATTACTCATTTTGGAAATTCTGTCATTCTATAATAATCAATGGACTCAATCTTGTTGCCAATTATAAAATCATATTTTAATTTTAATCTTTCAATTTCTCTCAACTTTAAAGACATACAGATAAAGAGGCAAATCAATGTTTAACTATACACAACATGATTGAGTTGAGTCTTGTATGTTTATATTTACCATATACATAGGAGAACCACATAATGTAGCAGCCATCACACCATCTTGAAGAAATCTTGCAAATCCAAAGTCAGCTGAAAAGAAAACATTGGAGTATTAAAATATGATATGGACAATAGCTGAATCAGAAAACATTAGACTTAACATATGGTATGAACAATTGTTAATCATTGAACAGTATTTGGTCACCTCATTTTGGTTTTTATTGTTTTGTAACACTGATGTTTATCCCTCATCTCCTTTTTTCATATGTATGACTTTTATATAGTGTTATCTATTCCATCAGGCTTTTCAATAATTTCAAAATTTGGCTTTGAGTAACCTCGGCACAAACAACGAACCTGAGCAGTTTCATTTCTTAAAGAGTACAGCAAAATCCTATGTTACAGTACCACGTCAAGAATTTTTAGTATCAATGTCCTGTGATGGTATTTCCCTTTAATCTGATCATGTCAGAAGTGAATTTGTCTACAGTTTCATTTAATAATTAGTTAACTTGATACTATAATGCTAAGAAATAGAACACTTTCTTAAAAGTTGTTAGGTTTAATATTATAACAAATATATGTCATTTCAAAGAATAAAAAATGCTACCAACCTATTTTGAGCCTCATCTCTGAAGCCTGTGGGTTAGGTTTACCACTATGACATAACAATATGTTCTGTGGTTTCAGATCTCTGTGTACTATCCCCTTGGCATTTAAAGCTTTCATGGCAGCAGCTGGAAAAATTGAAATCAAAATTCATTATCATTTCAAATATTTACTGCTTTTGCTTTGGTGAAATTTTTGGGTCTATATGTACTGTTAATTCAGAAATTATTGAGAGCATTTATTATTGCGATTTCTGAAGAATGGACAAAAATGCAGACAAATTTCAGAAAATCTGCATACAGATGTTTGTATCAGAATGTGAATTCTAATTATTGTGATACTTACCAAGTCGTATCATTACCATTAATAACAAGAATGTGTCCATAGTACATGAATGCCCCACTCGCACTATCATTTTCTATGTTCAGTGGACCGTGAAATTGGGGTCAAAACTCTAATTTGGCATTTAAATTAGAAAGATCATATCATAGGGAACATGTGTACTAAGTTTGAAGTTGATTGGACTTCAACTTCATCAAAAACTACCTTGACCAAAAACTTTAACCTGAAGCGGGACAGACGGATGAACGGACGGATGAATGGACGAACAGATCGCAAAACATAATGCCCCTAGGTGGGGCATAAAAACATCGCAATAGTTTCTGAATTCAAAGTATTCTTTTTTGTCTTCTTATATCAATTCCTGAATTTTTCAAAAAAGAATATTATCATTTTTGTATGCTTACTTAACTATTGATTTTTTTTAATGAATTATAATCATAATACTCTGATCAATCCTGATCATTGCTTGTTCTCTGAATGCATGAATGTATTGTAGTAACAATTGTATTAACTCAAAATAAAATTGAGAATGGAAATGGGGAATGTGTCAAAGAGACAACAACCCAACCATAGAGCAGACAACAGCCGAAGGCCACCAACGGGTCTTCAATGCAGCGAGAAACTCAAGCACCCGGAGGCGTCCTTCAGCTGTTTTGTATGTTTACTGAACAATATTTCTAACAAAGGATGATTGTCTTAAATTTTTTTACAGTATATTTATTTCAGACGTGGGCACAAAAAATAATGAAGTAAAGGTTTTTTTCCTAGGTGAACCTTGAACTCCATATTACCTTTGTTTACTATTAAATGAAAGATTAAGAAATGTCTTTTGGCAATCTAATCGAGGAACAGATATACAGGGATGACCGAAAAACCTGTCTTATAAGTTTGATTCTTTACTTTAAATAATTAAATAAGAATTCATGGTTCACCTAATAAACGACTTTCACACTCATAAACTTTCGCTGAAATGAGCTGCTTATTTGCATATTTCTATTTTTGAGACTGAGATCTCTACTTAATAGCAATTTTGTTGATTTATTGAATAACGCTTGATTCTCCTGATTTGAAAAGTCTGCCAGACCAGAGAAATATTTTGATATACCCATAGTTCGATTCATATCAATACTGGATGTTTGACAGATCAAGGGACACAACTCTTGCTCAATTTATAGAAAAGCTTAAATAGATCCAGCAGGATATGGGTCGGGGATAGATATTCTGGTCTGAGATCGATGTATGTTCATTGTCTTTTATCATTATTACAGAAGAAAACAACACAACCCTTTTATAACAGAAGTTAATATTTTCTAAGATTTGAGAAAATTTTGAATACTTTTCACTTTCTTTTACATCAATCTTTTTCAGAAAGAGAATACAAAGGACGTAACTGAGTAGTTTTGAGCTTACTTTATCCTCATTTTATGCAAAATGAAGCTCCTTAATGTATGATTACAGTAAATTGATTATAAACCTTTTTAATTTTTCAAAATCTGGAAAATGTATCGCTAATTTATTACGATAGTAATCAAAGATGATGTCAGGTTAACACTCACAGGTAAAGAATGTCATAAATCAATACAGTGGTCAATAACAGGAATTTAATTACAGGTGTATTGTCAGATTAACTCTTACATGCATTTAAATCCCTGAGGTCATATTTTAACGTGTGTTTAAATGCATTAATGTTAACTTTGGGACCGTAAATTTGCTTTGAGGCAACCAAAATTTTGATTCATTAGGACATATATTTATAGAGGAAATGTTAAGGACATTTGGATAATTTGACTCATCCAAAATTTCAAGTCAATCAAAATCGAGAGTTAACTGTATTTGCAAAATTTAACAGCCACAAATTGAATTGAGTATCTATTGCCTCCATAAGTTACCTCAATGAAAATATATAAATCATAGGAATAAGGAATAATCCAAAGAAATGTAACTTTTCAACATCCTTATGTAACTTTCAACATCCTTATCCAAATTTTTAACATCCTTATGCAATTTTTCAGCATTCTTATGCAAATTTTCAACATCCTTAATGGCTTATGCAAATTTTCGGCATCCTTAAGCAAATTTTCAACATCCTTATGCAAACTAGAAATATTCAATAATAATACATGTTTATGTGTTATAACAAACCTATTTGTCTAAGGAATGCAGCAATGGTCTCTTCACTCAAGGTACCTTTGACTGAAATAAAATATGTAAATGAGTTAACAATAAAAAGAACATTTAGCTTATGATTAAAGTTTATTGTTTTTTTTTTTATTATAATGGAACATGTATGTATAACATGGTGTACATGTACATTTTCATGATAACAGTAGACCCTTGCATCGATCAATATTTCTAATAAAATGTTTTCATTTGTTTGATATCAGTAAACTTCCCCTCCCCAAAAAATGCTGCAATTTATCAAGATTAGTTAAATCAAGAAAGTATTTTGTATACATCCTTAAAGTATGTTGTTTTGGTATTCAAAGGTATTTTTGTCTTTATACATCTATTTTCAAAACAACAAACATGCTTGCTGATCATTGATTAAGTAATTATGTGTATTTCCCACTTCTGCAGTACAACATTATTGGAACATTTATATTTGTAAGACAAGCTAAATACAAAATTATCAGGTCCATAAATCTATGCAATAATGCAGTGTTATTTATAGAACTTTGCATGTATTCATATTTGCAACAAGATAACTTGATAAACATCGAAGGGAATCAATATTCTGTATGGTTTTTATGTCAGGAATTAAGTTCATTTATTGAGGAAAGTGTTACTATAGGAACTTATAGATGCTGTTATTTTACAATATTATACCTTGAAGATAATCTGCCAAATCTCCACCATTGCAATACTGTTAATAATAAAAAGATACAGTATATACTTTATTGAAACGTACCTTCAACTTCAAGTAATTTCCGTAGATTGATTACGAAATTGTTAAGAAACTATAAGCATGATAAGGTTCCAACTCAATGCGGAAAAGTTGACCTGAGATGGATTTGGCCATTCTTTTAGGTCCCTTTTGGTAATACATATATAACTCCTCATGTATTCCAGTATTTATATAACCTTTGCTTTCAAATGTTTAGGATTGAGCAATACTGATATACGTTAAAATACAGAAAAGTGTAATTTCATTAAGCAGTGTGTTTTTTAATCTTTTTTCTCTTTCTTCTTATATGATGCTTTCAGTGTTTCATTGTGTTCTGTTCTTTCAAATTTTGCAATTCAAAAGTATCTCAACCAGATTGATCTTCACAAACTACAGTTTTAGAATACCAATTTCAACATGTTTATGCATTCTTTAAACAACAACAGAAAGTTATCTTCACAATAACAATATCAAATTACAACTCGTGTCTATTCATCATGTAGGAATGTCTGGCTTTCTATGTTTTCCAAATACCTCTTGACTAAAGCACCACAGAATTATTTACTTTATAATTAGATAATTGTTTACCATAGAGCTGTTTTTACCTATTATTATAAAAATAAGGAGATGTGGTATGATTGCCAATGAAACAAATTTCCACCAAAGTTCAAATGAAGTGGATGTAAGCAATTATAGGCAACTGTACAGCCTGCAACAATGAGAAAAAACCCATACCGTATGTCTCACTCTCTTTGTTTTGCTCACACATTGTTGTCAATATAATGGTGTTCTATGCGACTGTCGTACAAATGAGAGGTTAAGCTAGCTAAAAAACTGAGGTTTAATCCACCATTTTCTACATAAGGAAATGCCTGTATCAAGTCAGGAATATGACAGTTGTTTTCCATTCGTTTGATGTGTTTGAGCTTTTAGATTTTGCCATTTTATAAAGGATTGTCTGTTTTGAATTTTTCCTTGGATTTCGGCATTATTGTTAATTTACTTTTTAAATCAAATAGAGAACTTAGCTTACCTCCATGACCAAGTAAACATGGTTTGTAGTTTCCTGAAAAAAATATAGCAGTGTAAGTAAATTGAATAACATAATATTCAGTTGTGTTACCAATACCCCCCCCCCCCCCCCCCCTTTGCATTCAAATAAATTGAAGGCCTCATTGTGACTATGACGAGGAAAACAGCAATCAAAGCACCCTTCCTTTACTTTGGGTTTTGCAATGTAGGGGTATTTTGTGTCATGAATTCACACACTTATATTCTTTTTTTTCCATTCTGTAAAATTTTAAAAAATAGAACTGGGTCCTAAGATTACCACAATATAAACCAGTAACCAAATTTGATATGAGAACATATATCTTTAACATGTTTAATGAACTGCTTAATTTTCATGCATAACAAAATTATAAATTGCATCTTATTGCTTAATGTCTTACAGGATCAATATAATAAGGATTATTTCATGAAGCCAAGCAAGCAGTAACAGGCACTCAGATCAAATAAGTATTACATGTACATGTATATTGAAATTGATTGATTTATAAATTAATCATTTTTATCACTGCTTCAGCACAAAAAGGCTACATTGCAATGATATTGAAATAAACCATGCTTCCAACCACAGATCAATAATTCATAATAAGCAAAATACATAAAAAGTATACCATAGGGCATGTATTCAAGAGAATCAAATGTCGTTAATTGATCCTTTTTACATAATCACACTAAAAGGAAAAAAATCTTTATATCTTTCTAATCCTATTTGTGAATAAGGATTATAAACATGATAAACAACATTAATTATTGACTTTTTACTGCAAATCTACAATACAAATACATGATTTCCATATAATCACTTGAATTTTCTAGTTACATAACAAAACTTGAATAAATTTACAAGTATTTTTGACCTTGATGACCTTAATGACCATATGACCCACTAAGAAGTTATTTAAATTGGAACTACATTTGTACCTGTCTATAGATTCTTTAGTACAATGTATCATGTGATGACTGGATGTCCCACTCATGTTTAAACCATTACAAACTGGTGTACTAATCATTTTCAACACTAATATGTACATCATTTGTTTGTATGTATTATTTTGATTCATGTTTTTTATCTATTTTACTCTAGGCTGTTTATATTTTTACTGTCAGCATTGAGTGTTACAGTATAGAGTTATTAAAGAATTTCAAATAATTACAATAAGGACATCCATTACATTAAACAGAAGGATATTATTTTTAATTATTTTTCATAAACATAAATTGAATATTTCCATCAATTTACCTATCAATACACAAACATCAAAGACCTAAAATACTGGTGGAAATAAACTAGTCATTTAAACATCTCTAATTAAACCTAATCTGATGAAAAACAAAGTTTTTATAGCTATAAATACGTTACCATCATAAATTCTGAGTGTAACCCCAATTGCGTCATAGGTCAGATGGAAAATCCCGACTAAAAATAAACGTACTCTCACTGGTCCGGACATATACCCCTGTTTGCCCATATTCTCCCATTCAATTTCCATCTGCGACATCGGTCACACGTGCAAATATATACAGATTCAACAGAGAAGTGTTTAGTTGTTTGTAAAGTTTTTGAATAGCTTAATTGCTTTTCATATTGTGTATATTATTGGAAATTTATTCCCTTGTTTAGTTTGAATTTCTAAACAAATTATTTGTGTTTTTTTGACTAAAGTAAATTTTATTATGGACTTTAATTTGAATAGTCCGTACGTAAATATTCCTGGTTCGGACTATCTCTTAGATCTGGGAACAGTATATCTAGTCAATATATATGTTCCTGCTTAGATGAGTCACTACCTTTAAGTCCCCCCCAAACTACCAGGACAATGACCGGAGTTTCGACAACGGTCACAGTCGGTGTCTGGTAATGCTACCTATCCGACCCTTTCACAAGGTTCGGCCATGCATTTTTGGGGGGTACCTACGTCAACTTCGGTGACTCATACTTTATCTAGGCCTGTTAATTCATCGGGTACTATTAGTTCTGTCCCAGGTACAGCTATGGGCTTGAACTTGCCAGGTTCTAGACCCCCATTATCCTATTGTGGGTATATGCTTCCCAACTCGGGCACACAACCTTTACCCTCATGGTCTCAGCCACCTTGGCCACAGTCTTACCCTTATGGTGGGTTTATGCCAAACCAACCTGGTTTTTTGGCCTTATAGGGACAATTTCTATGGTCCCCCTTCTGGGGTAGCTACTGCACCACCTTTAGCTCCTGCTCCACCCGTAGCAGTATCTTTGACTCCTGCAGTAGCTCCTTCTACCACCGTACCTGACTCTCGAGCTCAATCTTCTAGCTCTTCTCATGGTACTCAGGGTTCTGATCATGCATCATCTTTGGATGGTTTTCAGAAGTTGCTTTTGGACTTTGGTGAGTCTTTCAAGGCTGAATTTAGTACTCTATCCAGTCGTATGTCTCTACTGGAGAATAGAGTTTCTTCTCATCAACCTTCTCCAGCTAAGTCTGTAGAATGTGATGAGAGGGAGGATGACGAGCTTTCTGTTTCCCCTGGGAGTCATGAAAGGGCTTTCCTCACTGATGAGGATGTTGAAAGTTCTCCTTCTCCCAAGGTATCGAAGACGGCCCCTGAGCCTTCTTCTAAGTCAGCTCAACAACCTCCCACCAAGGAGACTGAGGATCCTCCATCCTTGAAGGATCTTAGGGATAAGGTGTATACCTTGATGAGGGATGAAGCACATATCCCTTTTGCCTCTCCTTCCAAGCCGAAGAAACCTTCAACTTTTGAAGCTTCCTGTGGTATTTCTCAGGATACTGTGACTTCTCACAATTCTTTTCCTGAATCTGGCCATATGGCATTTGCTTTACAATTTATTAATGAAGGTATCGCTAATTCTGCTAGTGAAAAGGTTGCTAATAACAATATCTCTGGATTTGGAATGTCATCCTTTTCTGATCAGGTTAAGTACAAGGATTTTGATATCTTTGATTCTTCACTGGGTAGACTTGTTCCCAGTTGTGACAAATCTATGTCATCTTTATTGGGAAAAAAGCCAGTAGATGGTCTTCGTCTCACTCAACCTGTTTGGTCAAAGACTGAGAATCTCCTTCGTAGTGCTTCTCAAGTTCTTGGCACAGCCGAACATTTTCTAGCTGCAACCGGAAATTTGCTTAACAGCGAAGATTCGGTTGTTCCAGCAGAAGTACGATCCTTCTTACTTCAACTGGATAAAGCTCTAGGTTCATCTCAGTTGCATTTAATGGGTTCTATTGCTAATTTGCACCCTATCTAAAAGAGCAGAGTTTCTTGAAAACTTTTCTGTTCCTGAGTCTTTGAAAGATTCTTTACTGAAATCTCCACTTACTGACAAGATGTTTGGTTTACCCGTACAGCGGGTTCAAGAGGAACTCAGTAAAAACCCTCCTCCAGTCAAAGTTAGTGTACAAGTTAACAATGGCAAGAGGTCGGTTAATGCTACATCTAGTTCTACTAGTACTTCTGCTTCAGGTGGTCCTCCTTCTTCTGCTAAGAAAAGGAAGAATAACTACGACAAACCGCAGAACAAATCCCATAACTCCGGTAAAAGCTCAGGTAAGCCTTCTGGTGGTTTAAAGGTCCCAAGAAACCTGGGTCTAGTACCTAGGTTCTTGCCCCCTCGTACATTATTGACAGCTTCCCCAGGGGAAAATTTACAACAAGTTCCTCAAAAATCAATACCAGTAGGGGGGAGGTTAAGTTTTTTCCTAAATCAGTGGAAGAAAATTACCTCAGACTGTTGTGTGCTGTCAATAATTCGAGGGGGATTAACACTTCAGTTCAAGAACCCACCTCCTTTGTCTGCAGTTCCGATAAGTTTGTCTCATACTCAAGACCCAGTCAAGTATCAACTTCTATCAGTAGAAGTGGACACAATGTTACAAAAATCTGCAATAGAGGAGGTGTCGCTCTTAACTCTGTCTCCGGGATTTTATTCCCGTCTTTTTCTGGTTCCAAAGAAGACTGGAGGAATGAGGCCGGTCATAGACCTATCTATTCTGAACAACTTTCTTATTGTTCCCCATTTCAAAATGGAAACCAACAGATCAATCAGGGCTTCAATCCTTCCAGGAATGTGGACTACTTCTCTGGATCTTTCAGATGCTTATTTCCACATTCCCATTTCCCATACTTACAGGAAATACCTTCGCTTCGTTTGGAACAACAAAGTTTTCCAGTTCAAGGCTCTCCCTTTTGGCCTGTCTACAGCCCCTTTGGCTTTTACCAAAATCATGCAGGCAGCTATAGCTCACCTACATTCCCTGTCTATTCAGATTCATTCCTACCTGGACGATTCCCTTCTCAAGGAATTTTGCCCAATCAAATTGAGGGTTCAGACAGATTTGGTCATCAATTGTTTTCTGTCCCTAGGCTTCCTAATCTCTTGGAAAAAGTCAGAGATAATTCCTTCTCAAGACTTTGTTTTCCTGGGAGAACATTTCCTAACCAGTGTAGGCCTAGTCCTCCCACCAGAGGAAAAATTTACAAAACTATGTCAGAAAATACATTTATTCCTGACGGTTCAATCAGTCACAGCACGTCAATTCTTGCAACTTCTGGGTCTATTGAACTCACTGGCAGATGTAATTCCATTGGGACGACTTCACATTCGTCCGCTTCAGTTTTATCTGCACAAGTTATGGATTCCAGCTTCACAAGAATGGGAAGCATTGATTCCAATCACTCAGCCTTTATTTCCACACCTTCAATGGTGGTTAGTACGGGAAAATGTAATGAGGGGCCTATGTCTGTCCCCTCAAGTTCCCAGTCTAACATTATTCACAGATGCCTCCACCCTCGGTTGGGGAGCATATCTGGAGGGGCTTACAATCTCGGGAGTCTGGAATCCAGATCTTTTGGAAGAGCATATCAATGCATTGGAAATGAAAGCAGTTCTGTTTGCACTGAATCATTTCCAAATGTCTCTAAAGAACCAGTCTGTCATTCTGGCCACGGACAACACAACAGTTGTAGCTTATCTCAAGAATCAGGGAGGAACTCATTCACCTTCTCTTTATCAGATAGCCAGAGACATTCTCCTTCTGTGTTTTCAACTCCAGGTTCATCTAGTGGTGAGACATATTGCGGGGCACCTCAATATTCTAGCCGACACTCTATCCAGATCCCTTGCTCCAGTAAACACGCAGTGGGAACTACTTCAAGTAGTTTTCAAAGCTGTGACTCTTCATTGGGGGTCACCTCAGATAGATCTGTTTGCGACCAGTCTCAATCACAAACTTCTAACATTTGTGTCTCCGGTTCCAGATCCAAAATCTTTTGCGGTAGACGCAATGAGCCTATCTTGGAAAGGAATGTTCGGGTACGCCTTCCCTCCTTTCAGGTTTCTCTCCCCAGTACTTCAGAAAATAGCAGGGGAAAATTGCAAGATCATAGTTATTGCTCCAGCATGGCCGAAACAGTCTTGGTTTCCAGACCTTCTGCGCCTATCATGTGCTTGTCCTCTAGTTCTACCTCTGAGACCAGACCTTCTGTCTCAAATCAAGGGCAAGGTTCTTTATCAAAATCCAGAAAAACTTCATCTACACACCTGGCTTCTCTCAGGGTTAGCCTCAGAAAGAGAGGTTTTTCTGAAGGAGCAACCAAGCATCTCACAAAGTCTGTCAGAGACTCCACTAGCATTGTCTATGATGCAAAATGGTCAATCTTCTCAGATTGGTGTAGTGAGCGGGAAATTGATCCTTTCCAAGTCACTGTACAACAATTAGCAGACTTTCTAGTTTTTCTTTTTGAATCCAAAGGATTATGTCCCTCTACTATTAAGGGATATAGATCAGCTATTTCAAGAACTATTCATATTTCTGGTGGCCCAGATTTTGGAAACAATGAGCATATTTCTCTTTTGGTTCGTAGTTTTAGTCTTGAAAGACCAAGACAAAAAACTTTAGTTCCTAAGTGGGACCTTGGACTAGTTTTATCCTTTTTAAAACTTCCTCCTTTTGAACCAGCAGAAACAATAGATTTAAGGTTTCTTTCCTATAAATGCTGTTTTCTTTTAGCTTTGGCTTCTGGACGGAGAAGGAGTGAAATCCATGCCTTCTCTATTTCTGATGCTTGCCTTCGATTTAACAGGGATAAATCTTCTGTTACTCTTTTAACGGATCCTGCTTTTTTGGCAAAGAATCAGATTCCAGATAAGGGTGCAGAATCAGTCGTGATTCCTGCACTCCCTAGCGATTCTATTTCTGTACTTTTTATGTCCAGTAAGAATCCTTTCTATTTATCTGGATAGAACGAGTAGTTTACGTTCTGTTTCTAACTCAAGACTCTTTATTCCTATTAAAAAAGGAATCTCAGATCTTTCTGTTAAAACTATTTCTACTTGGATATGCAAATGCATATCTTTAGCTTATGGTTCTTCTAAGTCAGAACTTTTAAATAGTTTTAATGTTTAAGCTCATGATGTTAGGGGTATCTCTACATCCTGGGCTCTGTTTAACAGTGCATCTTTAGAAGAGGTACTGTCTGCAGGTTTCTGGAGAAATGAGAACTCTTTTATATCTCATTACCTCCAATCTATGGCTACTTTTGCCGAGAGTTTATACTCTCTTGGACCTATAGTTTCAGCACAAAGATTGAACTTTCCTCCTGTTTCTTCTGTTACAGGGGATTCAGCTTTACGTTAGATTCTGTTACTCAGAATTTATGATGGTAACGTATTTATAGCTATAAAATATTCAAATTTTAAAGTAAATTTGGATTTTATTAGATAAATACTTACCATCATAAATTATAGGTCCCACCCACCTCCCCTTCATCCCCTTTCCCTACGTTTCTGTCTTGAGGAAATTGAATGGGAGAATATGGGCAAACAGGGGTATATGTCCGGACCAGTGAGAGTACGTTTATTTTTAGTCGGGATTTTCCATCTGACCTATGACGCAATTGGGGTTACACTCAGAATTTATGATGGTAAGTATTTATCTAATAAAATCCAAATTTACTTTAAAATTTGAATATTTAAAACTCAGCATGAGGCAACAGTCATTATAATGACCAAATTTTAAATATAGATTTCTGAAGATTCAAGATTGAGTTAAATATCTATTTATACAATTCCTTCTAATAACCTTGACAACAGAGCTTAAACTATTTCATAAATAAAGTTCATTTGTGAATCATAGTCCCAACTTTCCCTGTGTTTAAAAAAATCTACATCAATTTCACCTTCAAAACTATAAAGTTTGAATACATAACAACTTTTAACAAACAATAATTGATCAAATTCCTGGAAACTTTGAATAACCTGCATTCTATATCCTGTCTTAGATTTAAAGGACAACATGTACTTGTAAATTATAGATATGTTTACAAAACTGACTAACATTTCAGCATTCAATTTTTAATATTATTTGTATTTCAACAAAACTAAATCCTTTGTTCTCTGGGGACAGGGTCTGATTTTTCTACTCAAATGAGCATAATAAATATATTTCATAACAATGAATGTGTAAAAATTAGCAACATTACTGATAATAACTTTCACAGTTTCTCATTTTTTGTGAAATTCTAAACATTTTCATGCTTCTTTTGTAACTTGTTTTAACTGTTAAATATATCTTATCACCAAACTGATAATCTATCCATCTGTCACTTGTTAATTACATAGTCTGTGACCTTGAGGAATAATACTACATGTCTTAGTTAGGTCATATAACTTTGTTAAAATGTGCATGTATTGTATTTAAATATTTCAATGCTTGTATGCAAACAAAGAGCTAATCAGAATGTCAGATAATGTGATAAATACCAATAGACAGGACTGGACAATAGAATGGAACCTAGGGGCCAGATTTTATAGAAATTATGTTTTTTTTAAAAACTAGCTAGGATTGAGGTAATGAAACCAGTTTGTATACAAAAAAACATGCTATAATTTCCTCCATTGAAATGAATATAACACCCTCTTTTTATCAAGCAGATTAAATTTTATTGTTCTTTTATCAGACCATATTAAGGGTTAGATTAACTATAACTTCAAATTTATCAATATCTGAGATAAAATACAGTGGAAAATTTTGTTTTGTTTGTTTGTATGTTGATGTTTAGTGCCACTAGACCTTCACTGGCTTCAGCAAGAAAAGCCACAATCCTTATCAGTTAGGACAGGTCAAACTTTAACCTCACTGAGGGTGGGGTTTAAGACTCATAACCTCCGTGTTAACAGACTAGGCCACCGTTTAAAAATTGTTTGTTTGGTGTTGCCTACCCATGTCTTGTATGATTAAGTAGGTAGGTAGGGATATATTTTTTAATTTGGCCAACAGCACAAATTACACGTTATAGACAAGAAAACAACGATGGAGCAGGAAATAATCTTTTAAAAAATATAGAAACAATTCGTGTCATAAAATTTTTGGATAGGCTGCTTTTTAGGACACTAACATGACTAAGGTGGATAGGTTACGGCAACATCAAACAATTTGAATTTTATTTTTGGCCCTAGGGATCACTGTAGATTAACTATTTAACCCATTTTGCAAACGAGGCACCTGGAATTTTTTGTGTTTCATACTAACTCTATCATACTTAAAATTAAACATTAAGTAAAACTGTGGGGCATAAGATCCAAATATATAAATTTGTGTTTAATCTGTCAATCAGGTATCATAGATGATTCATTTCGTCATTTTTGGTTTACGATGCAAAAATCATCGAAAACTTATAATGTCTGTATAATTTTTACATGTAATTTTGATGACTATTATAGGTAAGATTACTAAATCAAGACAACCTTCATGTATATATAACTATATACTGTATGACCTTTTGGCACCATTTAATAGCAATACAGAAACATGTATGAATGTTCGTAATTTTAATTTTAAAGAATGTCACAGTTATTCCCCGAGTACAATGTATATTCTAAGTATTCCACGACCTTTTTGTGAGATAATATTAAGCTTAATTAAAAAAAAATAAAGTAAAAGTGTATTTAGTAAATTAACAGAACATCAAAAGGTGATCAAAGTTGTAAAGACTTTCAACTGTCAATGTTATATATATACTAACTTATATAAAAGTAAGATGATGTGGTATGATTGCCAATGAGACATCTGTCTACCAGAGAGTCAGACCAAATGACGTAGTAATTAGCAAATATAGGTCACAGTATGGACTTCAACAATGAGCAAAACCCATAAGTTGCATAGCAAGCAATAAATCATAATCTTTTAAATACATTGTATTGTAAAAGCTAAGGTTTGAAGAACCACAGCAAATAAATACTATCTAGATAGGCACTAGATGTAAAGCAGGATTAACAATACTTTCTCGTGTCAATGATGCTTTGAAAAAATAAGAAAACCTGGAATAATCAAATTAACATTTTAAACACTTACCTTACAGTCAAGAAGTGCTACAACATTTTCATGGTGTAAGTCTGACAGTTCCTGTAATGAATGAAAATATAAAGAAAGTTCAGTTTTACAATTATACACACAAAATAAATGTATTCTAAAGTTTCAGAATAAAACAAAACAGAATGTAGTACATTTTGATCATGTATGAAATCTACTCAATATTGAAGACTTAAACAATAGTTTTTGAGTCTGACAAGAATAAGGTTTGCTACATGTACATTTTATGTACATTGTATATGGACAACCAAAGCTTAATGCTGATAAATGGATTTACCATGCAGGTCCATGCAAACCAGGACAAACTTAGGTGACAACTTTCAGAAAGACAGACATATAAATGAGATGAAGAGAAAGAAAACTCACCTTGAGTATTTTTATTTCCTTGCTGAGAAGGTTCTGTGATTTAGCCAGATTCTTCTTTGTAATGCTTTTGATGGCAACTGGCATATCAGGCCTCTGAAAAATATAATAACATATATTCAGAATTTATTGTGTGTATTTGCATGTATTATTGTGAATGTTTGACATGAAATTGAACTCTTCTAGATCATCATCATGTCATGTTGAATATGCCTTGCAAAAATTTAAATATGAGTTAAAATTATCAAGTAAAAATAAGGAGATGTGGTATGATTGCCAATGAGACAACTATCCACCAAAGTTCAAATGAAGTGGATGTAAGCAATTCTAGGCAACCATACACCCTTCTTTCTAACAAATTTGTCAAGAAACTCACCATTTTTGGCCATGGTGAGTTAATAGTTATTAAAAATATCAAAATATATCAACATTGAACATAATGAAAGACTTATATCTTTCAAGGGAAATATAAGTAGAGACTAAGGTATTGATAAGCCCATTTTTATTGTCACATGAATACAATAGGAAGTGCCTCAGGGGAAAGCCATAAACATGAAATGAAGGTCCCTCCATTAAGAATGTATAAAAAGGTCAACTCAATAATCAGTAGCCACTCAACGCATGACTGTATACAATGTATTGTGTACATGTACATCTTTATAATTTATATTATAATTTTAACATAATGTAGTGCATGTACATAACTTTTTTGTAAAGTACTAAGTACATCATGTACATTTTGTACAATGTATAAGCCATTGCTTCTTCCAAATTTATGTATTGCATTGACATACAATGTTAGGTATGTATGAGTCTGGTATACAATTTAAATCTCAAAGCGTAACACCAAAATTATGTGCATAGATATAAGAAGATGTGGTATGAGTGCCAATGAGACAATTCTCCATCCAAGTCAAAATTCATAAAAGTAAACCATTATAGGTCACAGTACGGTCTTCAACACGGAGCCATGGCTCACACCGAACAGTAAGCTATAAAGGGCCCCAAAAATTACTAGTGTAAAACCATTCAAACGGGAAAACCAACGGTCTAATCTATATAAAAAACGAGAAACGAGAAACACTTATGAACCACATCAACAAATGACAACTACTGAACATCAGATTCCTGACTTAGGACAGGTGCAAACAAATGCAGTGGGTTTAAACGTTTTAATGGTACCAAACCTTCACCCTTTCTCTGAAACAATAGTGTAACATCACAACATAGAAAGACACACTATAAAATATCTACTGAAATAGCTTAACTCAATCAAAGGACATATTAACACCATTGAACATACATGTACACTGAACAAACAATTTTGACCTATGATACAATGTAAAAACAAAATAAATAAACTAAGGGAAGAATAATAAAAGTAACATGTATTCACTGAGAATCAGATTTTGTCAGACGTAAAATATTTCCATGCCATAATAACCCAGATAACTTCTAATATGACAAAAAAAAATTAACATTCAATTTCATAATGCATGGGTGTAGTAGTCTGTGAACCAACTGTTTGGACGAAAATGTTGATTTTTTTTTTAATTCCATGGAGGCGGGATATATATAGACTTTTATTTTGCATGTTTTGTGTATATGTGTTACTGGTTCAATGATCTGCTAGTGAACACCAGCTGATTGTTCTATTTTTAGAAATTATAACATGATTTACCTATAACATGTTAACAGGTAGGAAATGTTATTTAATAACCAACCTAAAACTGTGTCAGGTCAAGTTACTGTTGTCATGCGGTGCATTATTTCAAATGTTTACAAACATTTGAAATCGACTATCCTTATTTCAATGTTGGTAAACATAACTCAATGACGTTGTTCATTATCCTTATTGATTGTCAAAATATGTCAAATAATTGAAACAATAACAGAAATGATTTGCCAAATATAAAAATACTTTTATATGTCAAGTTAATCATGATAAATATCAAAATGTCAATAAATCTAATTTCAAAACATTTTAGACAACATCAGAATATACTAGTTCATTTCTTTTCTCATACATTGCATATGTCAAAGAGAGGCAACAGTTTACCAATGTTCCAAATATTATCTAAATATTACTCAACATTGATAATAATGAAATGGTTCATTTCCCTATGTTTTCTACAGTTATTTTGGGTATTGAAAACTGATACTGGGAAAAATTAATCCATAGATCATGTAGATAGTATGTGCAAATATCAAGCATTTTACGATTTATGTTTAAAGGATGAGATTTGAGGTATATAATTTGATGACAATATTATAATGATACACCTGGTATGTCTGATGCATAATGTAACCTAAGACCGTTAGTTTTGAATTGTTTCATATTTTTCTTGTCTTGGCTTTTTACAGCTGACTATTTGGTATGGGTTTTTCTCATTGTTGAAGGTCCTATGGTCGCCTATGATTGCTTACATCCACTTCATTTCAACGTTGGTGGATAGTTGTTTCATTGGCAATCATACTACATCCTTATTTTAATAAGTATCCATATGCATTTTGAATTCAGTGGAACAGGTAGGGAATTACAAGGATGGATTAGTCTGTTCAATTGTCTAATGTTTTTGGTAATTCTGTAATCATCTTTATTAAGTATGCACAGTGACATTCTACATGTATATACATGTACATGTGCCTGTCCCAAGTCAGGAGCCTGTTACTCAGTGGTTGTCATTCGTTGCTGTCTGTCATATTTATTTTTAGTTTGTTCTTTCATAAATCAGGTTTTTTTTTGTTTCACTTGTTTTACATTTTGTATATTTGTCATGTCTTTATAGTTCAAACTTTATAGCTGACTACATGTATATGGTATGAATTTTACTCATTGTTGAAGGCCATAAGGTGACCTCTAGTTTCTAAAATCTGCTTCACATAAAGTTTTAAATTTTGAACAATTGTCTCACAGGCAAGCATACCACATCTCCATTATATTATATATGGACAACTCCAATGTCATAATTAACAATGTACATGTATGTCAAAGCAGTTAAGCATTTTGGGGCAGTGTGCAGAACGCTGTATAAAAGATATCGTACACATATGATTGCCTAGTTAACAATTTTCCACCAGAGTACAAATGACATGGATTTCAAGCAGCTTCATATACATGTATTCATGTACACAAAAAAATGTACATGTACATGTATGTATATAAATGTTTGAAATAAATATCTATAACTAAATCACTCTCTTCAGTCTTCTTATATATTAAAAGAAGATGTGGTATGATTGCCAATGAGACAACTCTCCAAAATAGACCAAATGAAACAGAAATTAACAACTATAGGTCACCATACGGCCTTCAACAATGAGCAAAGCCCATACCGCATAGTAAACTATAAAAGGCCTCGAAATGACAAATGTAAAACAATTCAAACGAGAAAACTAACGGCCTAATTTATGTACAAAATAATGAACGAAAAACAAATATGAAACACAGCAACAAACGAAAACCTCTAAATAACAGGTTCCTGATTTGGGACAGGCACATACAGAATGTGGCGGGGTTAAACTAGTTTGAAGGCGCCAACCCTCCCCTAACCTGGGACAGTTGTGTAACATTTCAATATAAGAACAAACTATAAACTTCAGTTGAAAAAGGCTTATCTCATCAGATGAATACAAATAGAAATACATCCAACAAAAAAAAAAGTGGACGCGGACAGGTACTTGTACATCCCAACAACAAAAAGACTCTTAGCACAGATCTGAAAGTACTCGCAGTAACTGACAGCTAGTTCAAAGCCAATAACAATTAATAAAAAAAAATCATGCATCTAAGACTTAATGCCCAGACTTCTCCTTTTTGAAACCAACTCCAAGATATATATTTGCATGTAACAATGACTACACATGTAATAATCACTAATGTTTTTGAAATTGTTACACCTTTTGTTAAAACAGGGTGAGGACTTCAATGTATTTTTAAACATGATATCAGGTGATGCAATCTTTATTTCAAAAAACATTGCTTTTGTTTTTAAATAAAAAGTTACCTTAAGCTCTTGAACTTTTGATGGAGATTCGCAAACAGTAACTTACATATCAAAAGAATGGGTGATAGCACATACACATAAACTGACTATGTACAAGATCAATACAGTAAATATAATTTGCCTCTTGCTTTGTCTTGATAAATTTCATAAAACAAAATGTTACCTTTCTGTTTCTCCCTTTGAAGACAACAGCAAAAGCGCCATGCCCAATGAGATCTTTCCTGTTGTATTCGTAATCACCAACTATCTCCATATTTCAGTAGGGTTTCAATTACGATGAATGAAGTTTTTATCAGCATCATTCATTTTGAAGCTGGATGCAGATGCCATTATGATGGCGCATCAATTGTCCATCTTTACGAGAGATTTCGATATAATGTCATATTAAAACAATTGTTTGAAGAATCATTTCGTTTCTAAGTAGAATGATTACTGCTTTTGTTCCAAATATGCCTCGTTTCTTCTTTATCAATTATTTCATTCGTTTGACAGGTCACTCAAAGAACACCTGATTATGTTTTGTTTTGACCAATGAACATCCATATCCCTTTGCGCGATCATAAATTAACATAAATAATCCAGCATATATTTTGAAATGTTAATGTATGTGACTATCAAAGCTGCGAGTTCATTTTTCCAGAAATATACAGAAATTCAAAAAAATTATATTCCATGCATAAAGATTGTTGATACATGTTAAAGTAGAAAACATCACGTAAAAAGAAAAACATAAACAAGCGCAAGAATATACCATAGTGCTCGAATATAGTTCTCCAAACCATACGACGAGAGTTTGACGAGAACTGATAATGATGGAGGAAACACGTGTGGTTAATTTGCTTGCAAAAAAACTTCATGTATACGAAATGCCTACATGTGTCCGCTATTGACAGTCATTTATTTTATCTAGAACAATACTTTTATCGTTGAATAAGTTTAATATCATTGTGAGTTTTGCATAAAACAAAGCAAAATATGGGTTGTCAACAAACCTTGGATTGACCTATGAAAACAATCTTCAGAAACAAATGGCGCAATACACAATATTTACATTCAAGAATTTGACATTTAAAACTGCACTCATAAATGTAAACATACTCTCTAAGAGATGAAAATAAACACATAATTTTCCATGTAAAAAAGAAGTGCAAAAGTTTCAGTTTGTATTGATAACCTGCTGAAAGAGGAGTTGTCTCCACCTGAAATACAAATAGAAAGACCTTCAAGTCACCACTGTCTTCAACACATTATGATGCTTGACTGTAATTAATCTGATAAACAAACCTCATGACATATATACACAAAGGGACTTTGGTGGCTAAGTAGTTCATCTACTGTATCACTAGCCTGTTGACACTGTCACTGAGGTTGTGAGCTCCAACCTAGTCCAAATAATGATGACGTCTTGAAAAGCTATTATTTTTTTTTCTGTTGTGCCTTCCTATGACGTCATAACACTGAACTTTGAGAGAGACCATTCAGCGGATCTTTGAGACCCAATTTTGCCATAGAATTTTCATTGATGGCTAGACATTTTGCATAGATACAAAGTCTTACCTTTTTGTGTGCTTGTTGGTGCAAAATATTTCCAGAAATATCCAAAAGTAATGACAATAAAAGTTTACGATTTCATTTGAGGTGTGCTACTTCGATTTCAAAATGGTTTCCTGATTTTTTTTTAAGATCCCTCACTTCTGGAGAGTATGAAATATCAAACTCCGTAAAATTATGCAGACCCGAATATATAAATCAAACATTCCAAAATTCAGGTCTATCAAATTTTATGGAGTTTGGTATTTTATACTCTCTGAGGAAGTGAAGGATCTTGGGGAAATCAGGGAAACCATTTAGAAATCCAAGTAGATCATTGCACATATCAAATGGATTTGTAGTTTATTTTATCATTACTGTTGGATATATCTGGAAATAATAATATATGTCAGGGTTTGAAGTTAGCGGTCGCCTACTTCAATGACTTGGCGAGTGAATTTCAGTGTGAGCTTATAAAAATCCTATCTCTTTGGCCATCTTTGTGAGTGAATAATAAATTCTAGTGTGGGTCAATAAAAATCCAATCTCTGTTGACCACTTTTTCAGTGTAAATAAAAATTTAAAAAGCAGAAATTTTAACAATATATTTCTAATATTAATCAGAGTCTTCCAACTTTGTTTACTAAGTTTGTGCGCATGCTTCTGCTTCTAGTTATGGAAATAGTACTGTATCCGGAGCACTTTGGTTTGGAAACGGAAGTGTAGCTTCATTTTCCATGTTTTCAATTTTGATACTTCACTTTGCGTAAATAGACTTTTGTGATTATTCTATTTTTAAAAGACGATGAATAAGGTTAAGAAGTGATCGATCTGAAGATGAAAATTTCTCTGTCGTTGTTTTTGTACAGAAATATACACCCTTCTCCAAACTTTGCAATTATTATACTTCAATCATAATATCTGGTTGGCGAAAATGTCTCGCCAGACCAATTTGAACACTTTTTTTACCAACCCCACTCAGCTTCAAAGGAAAGACTTAACAAGACAGAACAAAATATTACCAAGGTTACGATCTATCTAAAAGGTCTAGACAACTTGAATGTTTTTTCTTTTAATAAATTAAATGTTCAATTAAAATTACATGTCTACAACTCTGGTTTGGTACAATTGGAAAATGACGGGGAACCCAGGGACACATTGATTAAATACCACAATGGTAAACAAACAATTAACAGTGGAGGATTAAAGACCAGGCCAAGAAAAAAAATTAAATGGTGAAATTTCTAAACTTTTGTATATAAAATCATGATTTCCATATAAACAATTTTGCTGCCATGGGAGTGCCAGAATGCAGGATTTTGCCCAATTTACCCCCAGAGCTTCAGGGAGCCTTAAGCAGTCCCCAGAACCCTCCCCTGTGGACTCCTTACTTCTTTAGTGGACTACAAGGGTCCGGAAACGGTCATATTTGCCAGTCATGTCCTAAACTGAAAGCTATATGTCCTAAACGAGTAATTGGGATTTAGAACAAATTTTATTTTTTAACAGAAATAATTTCGGTCATTTCATTGACTCAGTGTTTGAAATCATATTTCTGAATCGCCATTTTGCACTTGTGATCACTTGTTTTTGTTTATAATCCCTTTCCTGTAATAAAACTGCCACTCCTAATAACTATATCAATGCCTCCGGGAACATTGGCTAATGACCGCTTATTACTTTTTACCTGTGTTTTTTATTCACACCTGACATTGATCACAAGCTCAGAATAATATCTTAAAGAAATTAAAATTCCCTGACAAGTGTATTCATTATTTAATTACTTTTCAGCAAAGACAATCATTAATTCTGATTTAAAAATTAAACCTTGATTTAATTTATGTAGAAAAAAGTGTTTTTTTTCACGAGTAACACATGTGCTTTATTTACTATGTAAAACACTTTTAAAGGTAATAAAATTAAAAAGCTGGTGATTTCCTGTCAATTTGATAAACAAAATGAATCCGGAATCATCCTACTTTAATATTATCACAAAACTTCCGGTTTTAATTTCATCAAATGGAAAAAAACGATAGCAATGTCTGTGAAATTAACCATTTTGAGTCATTAAAATCATTTCAATTTGAAACTGTTGCCTTCTCTAAACTGTTCTTGAAGGTTTTAGAAAAATGGTAAGAAATTTACTTAGTAAATGCGATGAAACAGCAATTCAAGTTTGTTGATGCTATGAATCTAGTTTGTCATCGACAGTTTGAAAAGGGGCACCAACTTTTCAATCATCTCAAAATGACCGAAATTGTGTGAAAAAATTTCCGGATCCTTGGTGGACTACCACAATTTTTTTTGGTTGCCCACTTGGCTACTGCTCTATTTTCTCAGCTTCAAACCCTGTATGTTAAGCAATTCAATTTGCCTGTTCATATTTATAGACTAGTGTTAGTATCAAAACCTTTAAAATTCTGCTGGTTTTTTTTTCTCTCTTGCTTCATCATGTTCATTGTATAAAAATTTGAAATAGCAATGGAACAAACATCAAGAACAAAATATATGGAATTTTTAGGGAATGTGCTATCAGCCTTATAATGTAAAATTTGTCAAAAATGCTTTACATTGCTTAATTTCATAGGTACATTTTCTTTAGTGAGGTATGTGTCAGGTTTGGGATTTTTGGTATTCATTTTGCATTACACCATTGCCCTTATATTCTGGATGGTTATGCTAAATTGTTCTTTGGGTCAACTAGCACCATTCTGCCATGAGATTCAAGATTGAATACTGCTTCATCAGGTATTCTGGAGGTCAAAATTTTTGAAATGGTGAACGTTTTTAATATTTCAGAGGTGAAAATCGAAAAGGCTGAAACAGAAAATCTAAATCCATCTAAAATTTATTTGATAATGAGAAGTGCAACATTTGTTCAATTATGTAATTTAAATACAGAAAATTCAAAATTCAAATGAAACATTCTAATCATGACAATACCAAAAGCAATTGATAGTGGAAGGATGCTACCCTGAGGAGTGACATATACCCTGTATAATTATAAAGTAAACACTATTCTTGAAATTCAAGTGTCTGATAAACTTTTCTGGTGAATGGTTGTCTCATTGGCAATCTTTATTGTAGTAAATAAACATTTTGTAAGATGTTTCTACCAAGTTTTGAAATTTAAAAAAAAACATGAAATTTCACCATTTTATTTTCATTAGCAATCATTCATGTACATGTATTACATCTTATTATATCTTTTTATTCTTTGATGTCTTTTGTGGTATAACTATTGATTGTCCAATGAAATTTTGGTCAGACCATTAAATAATAATTGCCTTCTGAAAGAAATGTTCAGTGAACAATCTAGGACCTTTGCTAAGTGTGGACAGAAGATTGTCAAAATACTTCTTTCTTCTTTCAGGGAAAGGTTTAAAATGACTGGTGTACGACTGGTCGGAGCGGTGGCTGTTTCAACAATATCTTTGTTGGCTTTGATGTGGTATGTCCGACGCAAGAAACCTCAAAAGTCACCTTCAAAAAAGAGAAATAAATCTGAAAATGCAGTAACCAAAGATAAAGAAGGAAATAACAGTCTGAGGCATATCTCATCGCAACCGTTGATAGCTGAATCAAGTAATGAACCTGTGTCAAATCAAGTCAATAATATTATAGATGATAAATTAGTTAAAGAAATTGAACGAGAAATTGAAAGACAGGAAGAAATGATCCTTAAAAAAGAAACACAATTGACAACTACAAAAAATGATATAATTTTACTGGAAAGTAGTGGTAACTTAAATGAAAACTTAAATGAAAAAAACCACCAGAATAAAAAAATTGAACATGTTCACACAACAAAAAAATCAGGGAATGCTTCACTACAACAAGATGACCTCATTTTGGCAGAGGCAGCCAACAACCTTAATAAATCCCCAACAATTACAGGCAGTAATGATGTTAGTGAAAGGAATGGTGCATATCAAAATTTTAACTTGACATCTGGTGAAAACGAGACAATCATCTCTGAGAATGTCTCGGTTCTAAATGAGGCAATGACCGCCTCAAGGATGAATGAGATGAGTTTTGTCAACAAAACTGAAAGTGAAAGTAGGGAAGACAGGGCAGAACAAGAAATAATGATTGAGCAGGATGTTCTCTCTGTGTCAACCATGGTGCCATTATTAGAGTCGACAAACCTTGATATCACTTGTTGTCAAGGAAGAGATAATGACTCAAACACTGATGATGTTATCAAACCAGAAACTTCAATAAAATTGGAGTCTTCTCTCTGTGAACATTCTCAAAACCTTCCGTCTTCAAATGGTAATGATCTGTCTCATTCAGAAGGAAAGAGTTCAGTGCTTAACAATAAATCTTCCCGGAGAAACAGAAATGATTCAAACTGTTCAAGTCAAAGTGCCAGTCATGTGGAAGATCGCATTTCAGAAACAAGTAGTGAGCGAACAAGTTCGCCGCCTAAAGACAGAAACTCAGTGTCTCCATCTAAAGAATCACAACATGGCATTATTGAGAATGGTGTCCAGAGTTCAGATACATCCAACTGTGATAGTGTTAGTATAAAAATGATTTCACAAACAGCCACAAATACAATACTTGCTAAACTTTCTTTCATAGGATACAAGGTTGCCTTTTTTTGAAGTCTGGAAATTTTTGCAAAGGGTTTATTTTGTGAATATCCACTCACATTTTATAACTTTGGTCTCAAAGGAATCCAGAATCAAGAGCAAGAAAAATGTGAAAAAATAAAACCTAGCAATCTGGGTTGATCTTAGAAATAGTTAACTTTAAACTTACATGACTAAGCTCCACAAAAATAGAGCAAATTGAAGGAATTTTTTAATATTTGCATTATCATCTCTCACCTCCATGACCTCTCAGGACACTTTTGTAATTGTAAGTGTGGGTTATAATTGTATGAGAAGTCAAAATTTACACTTACTTACAGTTTGGAAAAGAAAAACATACAAAAAAGACATCATCAGACATCTTATTGTACAATTAACAAATTTGGAAAGTATTTGCATGGAAGTCAGAATGCATAATCAAAAATGCTCCATTTTGTGAAAAAGATAATTTTCTAAATTTTTAAAAAGGTTAGAGTATTGCCTATTCTAACTAAGGATATGCATATTAGTACAAATTTTTGTATGCCATATTTTTGCCATGTCATTTTTCAGGCCTCCATTGACAGTGACCGAGGCAGTAACGGATATCCAACACCTAAAGTTAAGGATGACAAGACAAAGATTTCATACAAGTGTAACTTTCCAACAGAGCTCTGTGGAAGATTGATTGGAAAGTTTGGAAAAAATATCAATTTTATTAAAGAGAAAACTTTGGCTAATGTAGCTTTGAGTACAAATCCTTTCACACCAGCCTTTCAGCTCTGCTCTGTAGAAGGTAAATTCTCTGATGTATTGAATGTGTGAACATTATGTAATTCTTTTTTCACTTGAATAATGATTTAGGGCTTTTCCAGTTCTGAGTCAGAATAATGTGTCAGGGTAAGGTGACATGTCTTTCTGTGGACAGTTAACTTGTGAACTAGCACTTTAAAAATCAATCCTTCTCAGTGTGTCGGTCTAGTGCAAAGCAGGGTTTAAAGTCATATCACAATATTGTGTTCTTGTCCTGAATAAGCATTTAATTTGCCACTGGACGTTAAACAGGCATCTATCACATTTATTCAGTGGATAAGACGGGAGAAACTTGGGGTTAATATATATTGATATATATATATATACTGGTTTTATGTTTGGGTGCTCTCAAGTTAATTATTAAAAAAATGATTCTTGCTGATATTGAATATTAAAACAAGAAGAGTATTTGCAATTTTTTTTTACAAATGATCACCCTTTTAAATTACCCCTCATGTCCTTTTTTAGTATTCCAAAGTTTAGCCAGTATTAGCAAATGCTTTGTAGAATGATTTGTTTCTGTACAAAACGTACAGTGAGATTGCTTCACTTGTTTTAATGTCTAAATGATTAATCCTTTAAAATTCAATTCTGTCCAGTAATTTATGAAATAAGTGCTCAGTCTCAATTAAAGTAACTTGCATGTGTTGAAGAGTTATCATATTTATTGTGTAATAAGCCTTTAAAGCAGTTAATTTTCTATATATGAAATAAACGGGGAAAATAAAGTTTTATTACAAAAGCCTGCTTTAGAAATAGTGGCTAGTGTTAGCTGTACTTCAGAAATAGTGGCTAGTTTTAGTCGTACTTGAGAAATCGTAGCTAGTTTTAGCCGCACTTTAGAAATAGTGGCTAGTTTTAGCAATTCTTGAATAGTAAAGCAACACCCTGCATGAAATTTTGTTAAATATAACCCATTGTGTTTCACCAGGAAGCTGAGAGGACATGTAAGAAAATGTTTTGAAAATTGTCTGAAAACCAATATAAAAACATCAGTAGACTTTCGAAACTTTCCTTTTTGTACGCTCGTTTACGGGACGTATTATGGTATACCATTGTCCGTCTTCAACATGTCGGACATCAACTTCAAAAGCTGTAACCAATTTGCATAAAACTTTGGTGAATTGTTTATATCTATTGACGTGAGCTCCCTTTCGTTTTTTATAAATTTCAGATTTTATGTTTCTGAGTTGTGAGGTTTTATTCATTAAAAAAAGGGGGATTTTCCAGTTTTCAGACAATAACTCAAAATGCTTTCACCAATTTGCAAGAAATTTTGGTGAATTGTTTATATCTATTGACATGAGCTCCCTTTCCATTTTCATAAATTTTAGATTTTACGTTTCTGAGTTATGGGGTTTTATTCATTAAAAAAAGGGGCAGTTTACAGTTATCGGACAATTACTCCAAAATGCATTAGCAGTTCTCATGAAACTTTGGTGAATTGTTTATATCTATTGATGTAAGCTCCCTTTCGAATTTAAAAATTTTAGATTTTACGTTTCCAAGTTGTGGTGTTTTATGCATTAAAAAAGGGGGGATTTTCCAGTTTTCGGACAATACCTCAAAAATGCTTTCAGCAGTTCTCATGAAACTTTGATGAATTGTTTAAATCTATTGACAAAAGCTCCCTTTCAATTTTCATTAATTTCTGATGTGACATTGAGAAGTGATTGAACTTTATTCTTTGAAAATGCAATGGGCGTATCATGCGCTCATGGCGCAGCTGTTTATTTCACTTGGAATTGTTTAGTCTGTTTCTTGAGAGGGAAAGCCATGTCAGGATAAAGATAGTAAAATATGTGCAATATTGTTTTTAGGTACACAGACACAGATAGACGATGCCTTGTCCATGATAAGCAAGCGGTTCCCAGAGGTTGACCTGAGACCAGTAGATGTCCCATCATTGAATGAACCCCAGCCTGTGGTATCTAATCCTCTCCTTATGCCAGAGTTAATGCAGGTAATACCAGGAATTACACAGGTAAATTCTTTTTCATAATTTTACTGTGGTCAGCAAGATTACCTGGTTTCAATGCAGAATTTCATACAGTGGTTTATATTGATGGTAACTTCTGAAGTTTAAGAAAAAAAAATTTTGTTTAAAGGTACAAAAACAGTAAAAAAAACTTTCTTCAGTTGGTGAAAATTCTGCATTGAATACTTGCCTATATTTGTGTTTGAGGTGGAGGTGAGTTCATTGACCATAAGATTGTACTTTTCCCATTGGTTTGCATGAAGCTTTTGAAGGTCATTAACCCCAAAATTCAGTCCTGTATTAATTTTTTTTTTATATTTTGTTGGTTCTATCTGCAGTTTAAACCTCATTGCTTCACTAAATGCAATAAATTTTAAAAAAAAACTAGCTAAAAAATGATTTGCAAAGTCCTAAATTAAGTGTTTAATTGGACAAATACAAATTTATATATATTTGTTATAGAACAAAGTGTGGTAATATGGTTAGTCCTGGACTTCGCAAGTCTGAAATGGAAAAATCTTTGCCAAACTGGGATGTCCGTGTGTGTTGGATGTTTAAATATGCAGCCACTTCCAATAAAATTGGGGACATGTATTCTGATGCCTCTTTTAGGGAGAGTGCCATACTCTAGGCATGAAAAACTTTAAAGAACCATGTAAGAACTCCGGGGAGTCAGTAGGTTGCCTACCCAACCAACCCATTTTCTTCTGACAATCCAAATTGCTCTCCCTTTGTTCAGATTGAACCACCTATTACATCAATTGTTGATTTGTTCTCTTCCTCAATATGCATGAAATAATTGCCACTGGACATTAAGCAAGCCACAATCAATCAACATTAATTTTAAGTTCAGTGATTAATATTAGTATTTTGTGCAGTACTTGTACCAATACAAGATTCTTATCGTTAGGACCTAAGAATTAATAAGGTAAAATTGTAATTCTGGAACTATCAATTATTTTATGTATATGATTTCATTGGAATGAGTCCTTAAGGTTCATGTGGATCCTTTGGCTAAAATGGCTGCTTTTTCACCTCAAAATTTTCTCTTGAGTACAGATAAACCTGTGTAACTGGAAAAGTTTTAAGGCATAGCATGCCCTAGATAAATAAAATTCAAATGCATTGTATGTTTTAGAAAATTTAAAACTTAACTGGATTTTGCAGTGCACTTTTTTTCATCCCTGCAGAAGATGATAAAATCAACAAACAGTTGAGTTTCACATGAAATGGTCCACTCTAGTACACAGTTTAAATCACCAATTATTGTCAGGTATCTATTGTCCATCTATTGACTATGTCAATCAATACATTTCACTTCAATTATTACCTGTGGGGAAGTTCTCAAACCTCTTTCACAACTTAGTTTATTTTGGTGCCTTCTGGAGGAATGAAAAAAAGTGCACTGCAAAATCCTGTTAGGTTTTTAATTTTCTAAAACATAAAATTTTTATGCTATGCCTTCAAAATTTTCCAGATACACAGGTTTGTCTGTACTCAGAGTAAATTATGAGGTGAAAATGTAGCCATTTTAGCCAAAGGGTCCACATGAACCTTAATCTGACCTTGTAGAAAGCTGAAAAAGTTTGAAAAAATTTTAAAAATAAGTATTAAAACATCATAAGTAACTTGTTTGTTACAAGCAGCATTTGTTTATTCTTTGGAATAAAAAAAAGTTAAATATATGCATTGAAATCTTAATTTAATAGACATGATACAGAGGATGGTCAATTAACACATCAATATTTAATCAGATATCTGGTAATAGTCTTGAAGTCTAATGTCTTAATATTTCTTTGGTTACATTCATAACTTAAATATGCTAGTTAATATGTAATTTAAACACTTGTTTTATTTTTAAGAATAGAATATTTGTAATAATTTTGAAGTCTTATGTCTTTATAATGCTTTGGTTTCATTCATGACTTAAATACGCTAGCTAGATAATGTGTGATTTAAACACTGTCTTGTATTTTTAATTAATCAGTGTATGTAGAATTATATTCTAATTTATGTATAAGATTGCAATGTAAAAAGAATAGCTCTTTCTATATTTCTAAAAAAAAAAATGGAGGTAGGTTCTTAATAGTTAACTTATTATTGTAAGTCTTGAATCGTATATAATCTCAAGCAGAACATTATTGGGTTAATAGATTGTTTTGGACACTCTCAATATTTCAAATGATTTTTGCTAGCAGTATTGACATACTATTGATTTATATTATATAGTAGATGTATACATTTATCAGACTCATTAAAGAGGTGTATACATTTATCAGACTCATTAAAGAGGTTAGAAAGAGAACCAGTCTGATGGTCATAACAAGAAAAATCTTTTCCAAACAATAAAATGACGTTTTTAGTGGACTCAATGTTCAATAAGTTTCTTAGAATTTTCTTTTCCGCTATTAAATGATTGATTGTCCAAAGAATTTTTTTTTTAGTCCAGTGTATAATGATTATTAATTAACAAAATATTCAGTGAACCATCAAACAATGTTGTAAGTTATCTTTAAAAAAAAAAATTTCCTTTGAATCTAATGGGCAAATTGGAATCAAACTTAATTGCAATTATCATAAGGGTATCAAGTTTTAAAAAAAAGTGTCCAATGATCCTGCCTGCTAACAAACATATGGCTGACATAGCAGAAAAAAAGAACAGTGGGGTAAAAATGCATGTTTTGTCTTAAAAACCGTTACAAGTAGAGAAAATCTGATAAGGCTAAAATATTCAAAATGTCAAGATCTTTCAAATATTGGGCTTTGAGCGTTCCTGACTAAGGTAAATCCAGAAAAGCGCTTCGGAAGCATGAAATTATTTAACATGTTATTTTCATTTTTGATCATGTTTATTATCTACATACTGTCTTTTGTGTCTAAAATTGTCAGAGAGTATAGGAGTTGTAGTAAATGGTGATTTTAAACCAATTTTTGATGTTTTTGCCTATTATCTTGAAAACTAAAATAGGTAGAGAGAAACAAATACTTCAAAGCAAATGACAAATATATGTGGATATATAATAACACATAATGAGAAGATCCTTATTCATTTTGAAGTCACAAGGTCAAAGTTAATAAAAGTAGATTTGTGTAAAACAATTTTACTAGGTGAAATCATAACAGGAAATAATGATACCCAAAAGTAAACAGAAAAAGCTATGCCAGCAGGTTACTATATACTCTTCAACTTAATATGTGGGCATGGGTCATGTGAGCTTCCTCTTTGAAGGTTCTTGAATATTGGTACTGGAACTTTTTTATGCCCCCGCCATAGCGGTGGGGGCATTAAGTTTTACCCTTGTCCGTCTGTACGTACGTACGTCCGTCCGTACGTCCCATAATTGGTTTCCGTTCTCTAACTTGAGTTTGCCTCAACCAAATGTTATGAAACTTACACACAATGCTTATTACCACAAAACACAGATCAAGTTTGAATTTTGGTGGCGTCACTTTAACCGTTCTAGAGTTATGCTCCTTCATAAATGGAAAAATTGCAAAATATTTAGTTTCCGTTCTCTAACTTAAGTTTACCTCAACCAAATGTTATGAAACTCATACACAATGCTTATTACCACAAAACACAGATCAAGTTTGAATTTTGGTGGCGTCACTTTAACCGTTCTAGAGTTATGCCCCTTTATAAATGGAAAAATTGCCAAATTTTTAGTTTCCGTTCTCTAACTTAAGTTTGCCTCAACCAAATGTTATGAAACTTATACATAATGCTTATTACCACAAAACACAGATCAAGTTTGAATATTGGTGGCGTCACTTTAACCGTTCTAGAGTTATGCCCCATTATAAATGGAAAAATTGAAAATTTTTATTTTCTTCTAAATATCAAGTTATTTTTTATTTTAAATTGGAGTTATCTTCCTTAGTCCATGATTATAGTTGAATCAACTACAATCAATGCTTTATACAATGCAATGTTTAATTTTGACTTCCACTGATAAAACACAGATCAAGTTGAATTTGGGTAGTGTCACTTTAACCATTATTGAGTTATGCCCCTTTATAAATCGAAAGATTGCAAAATTTTTTCTTTCCGTTTTCTAACTTTAGTTTGCCTCAACCAAATGTTATGAAACTTATACACAACTGTTCTAGAGTTATGCGTGTTTACAAATAGAAAAATTGCTGAATTTTTAGTTTCTGTTCTCTACTTAAGTTAGCCTCAACCAAATATTATGAGACTTACACACAATGCTTATTACCACAAAACTCATATCAAGTTCAAATTTGGGTAGTGTCACTTTTACCGTTCTTCAGTTATGTCCCTTTATAACTATATGATATGCAAGCGGGGGCATCATCTGTGTCCACATGTGGACACTATCCACATTTTTTTATTTTTCAGTTAGATATAATTGAAGACATAGTATCAAGTGTCATAGATGCTTAAAGTATTTTGTTTTGTGTTTTTCAGTTAAACCTTCCAGAAGGAGTTTCTGTAGACGTTGTAGTATCCAGTATTGTTGACGCTGGACATATCTTCATGCAACAACCTACTCACCCATCATTCCCTTCATTGGAGAGGTTGAATCAGTTCATGAATGCCTGTTACACACAAGATGGAATAGTGCCACAATTACCAAGACCATTAGAGGGTATATCAGGACTATTTTGATTTTTATACGACCGCAAAAACCGTATATTGGTATGACGTTGGCGTCGTCTTCGTCATCGTCCGAAGACACATTGGTTTTCGCACAATAACTTTAGTTTAAGTGAATGGATCTCTATGAAATTTTACCATAAGGTTCAATACCACAAAAGGAAGGTTGGGATTGATTTTTGGGTTGTGGTACCAACAGTTAAGGAATTAGGGGCCTAAAAGGGGCCAAAAATAAGCATTTTTGTAACTTCCAGACAATAACTTGTGTGTTAGTGTATGGATCTCTCTGATATTGTACCACAAGGTTCCATATCACAAAGGGAATGCTGGGATTGATATTGGGGGTAATTGCCTCAAAATTTTAGGAATTAGGGGCCAAAAAAGGGGCAAAAAACAAGCATTTTTCTAGTTTCATGACAATAACTTGTGTTCAAGTGTATGGATCTTTATGAAATTGTACTACAAGGTTCCATATCACAAAGGGAAAGCTGGAATCGAGTTTGGGGGTAATTGCCCAAAACGTTTAGGAAAAAGTGACCAAAAATAAGCATTTTTCTAGTTTCCAGACAATAACTTGTGTTCAAGTGTATGGATCTCTCTGAAATTGTACTGTAAGGTACCATACCACAAAGGGAAGGCTTGGATTGATTTTGGGGGTAATTGACTCAAAATTTTAGGAATTAAGGGCAAAAAACAAGCATTTTTCCAGTTTCAGGACGATAACTTGTGTGTAAGTGTATGGATCTTTATGAAATTGTACTACAAGGTTCCATATCACAAAGGGAAAGGTGGGTTTGAGTTTTGGGGTAATTGCCCTAAACGTTTAGGAATTTTGGCCAAAAAGGGGCCAAAAAACAAGCATTTTTCTAGTTTCCAGACAATTACTTGTGTTCAAGTGTATGGATCTCTCTGAAATTGTACTGCAAGGTACCATACCACAAAGGGAAGGCTGGGATTGAGTTTGGGGGTGATGAATCATAAGGGGGTTCACAAAATTTGGGGGGGGGGGGGTTTCCTTTTTCTTTTTTTTTTTCTTTAAAATTTTCCATGTTAAGTTGGTTATTTCTGATTTATATATAAAAGCAAATAATAATGATATGGTTTGAATAGGTAAATTAAAAATTTTAAGTTCTTAGACCACATTCATTCTGTGTCAGAAGCCTATGCTGTGTCAAATATTTAATCAAAATTCAAATTCAGAGCTGTATCAAGCTTGAATGTTGTGTCCATACTTGCCCCAACTGTTCAGGGTTGGACCTCTGCGGTCGTATCAAGCTGCGCCCAGCGGAGCATTTTATTATGGTTGTTTTACATTTTGCAATTTTGAAGTTTGTTAGGAACTTACATGTATTTAATCTGAGATTGCTGTGTCATATGGGGGGCCTTTTTAGGACTTTCTTGGGTGGTGGGATATCAAAGCGCACTTCACATAGAAAGCATAGAAATTTGTGATCAAGACTTGGGCCAGCAAAAGTCTGTCTTGAATTCGTTAGATCAATTTTCAAATTTTCAAGTAAAGGCTGTTTTTATGCAGGGGGAGGCACTCAAATTCATAAATTGTGGGTGGTTGCATTTTCTTTGGAATGTAAAAAGTTTAAGTAAATGAATTTTCATCAACCGACCATCTTCAGCAACATATTTGCATAACTTTTTAATCCCCTTACTTTAGGAGTCTTGTGAACTTTAGGGTTAAACTCCAATATTTAATAACAAGATGAATATGTTATTGACATGGCATTGAAGGTTGCACATGGCTTAAAAGTTTAATCATTTAAGCAACCATTTTATTTCAGTATATTGAAACTTCATAAATAACAGGGAAGATTCTAATCAGTTTTTATACGACCGCAAAATTTTTTTTCGGATATATTGGTATGACGTTGGCGTCGTCATCGTCCAAAGACACATTGGTTTTCGCACTCTTACTTTAGTTTAAGTGAATGGATCTCTATGAAATTTTACCATAAGGTTCAATACCACAAAAGGAAGGTTGGGATTGATTTTGGGGGTTATGGTACCAACAGTTAAGGAATAAGGGGCCAAAAATAAGCATTTTTGTAACTTCCAGACATAACTTGTGTGTTAGTGTATGGATCTCTCTGACATTGTACCACAAGGTTCCATATCACAAAGGGAATGCTAGGATTGATTTTGGGGGTAATTGCCTCAAAATTTTAGGAATTAGGGGCCAAAAAACAAGCATTTTTCTAGTTTCATGACAATAACTTGTGTGTAAGTGTATGGATCTTTCTGAAATTGTACTACAATGTTCCATATCACAAAGGGAAAGCTGGAATTGAGTTTGGGGGTAATTGCCCAAAATGTTTAGGAATAAGGGGCCAAAAAGGGGCCATAAATAAGCATTTTTCTAGTTTCCAGACAATAACTTGTGTTCAAGTGTATGGATCTCTCTGAAATTGTACTGCAAGGTACCATACCACAAATAAAGGCTGGGATTGATTTTGGCGGTAATTGCCTCAAAATTTTAGGAATTAGGGGCCAAAAAGGGGCAAAAACAAGCATTTTTCTAGTTTCAGGACAGTAACTTGTGTGTAAGTGTATGGATCTTTCTGAAATTGTACTACAAGGTTCCATATCACAAAGGGAAAGCTGGAATTGAGTTTGGGGGTAATTGCCCAAAATGTTTAGGAAAAAGGGGCCAAAAATAAGCATTTTTCTAGTTTCCAGACAATAACTTGTGTTCAAGTGTATGGATCTCTCTGAAATTGTACTGTAAGGTACCATACCACAAAGGGAAGGCTGGGATTGATTTTGGGGGAATTGCCTCAAAATTTTAGGAATAAGGGGCAAAAAAGGGGCAAAAAACACGCATTTTTATACGCCCGTCAATTTTTTGACGGGACTTATTATGGTATACAAATGTCCGGCGTCCGTACTTCTGTCTGTCCGTCTGTCTGTCCGGCGTAAACATGTCGCACCGTAACTTGAGAATGACTTATCCAAATTTCATGAAACTTAACATAGTTGTTTCTTATGATGGTCAAACGATCTGTATACTTTTTGGTGAAAATAAGATTAAAACTTTTTGAGTTACCGGACTTAGTAACTAAAACAGGTGTGTGTTTTTTTTTCACATGTCGCGCCGTATCTCAAAAACAATTTATGATTATTGCTTAAAACTTTACACACTTCTTAGTTATATTAATCTTAAGATCTGTATACTTTTTGGTGATGATTCAAAATTTTATTTTAGAGATATTGAGTATTTTGTTAAAAAAGGGGGAGGGGTTTTTCACATGTCGCGCCGTATCTCAAAAACAGTTTATGATTATTGCTTAAAACTTTACACACTTCTTAGTTATATTAACCTTAAGATCTGTATACTTTTTGGTGATGATTCAAAATTTTATTTTTGAGTTATTGAGTATTTTGTAAAAAAAGGGGGAGGGGTTTTTCACATGTCGCGCCATATCTCAAAAACGATTTATGATTATTGTTAAAATTTTACACACTTCTTAGTTATATTAATCTAAAGATCTGTATACTTTTTGGTTTTGATTCAAAATTTAATTTTAGAGATATTGAGTTTTTTGTAGAAAAAAAGGGGGTTTTCGCATGTCACACCGTATGTCAGAAACTATTTATGCTTATTGCATAAAAATTCACACACAAGACGACAAGCGTATCATGCGCTCATGGCGCAGCTGTTTATTCTAGTTTCAGGACAATAACTTGTGTGTAAGTGTATGGATCTTGATGAAATTGTACTACAAGGTTCCATATCACAAAGGGAAAGCTTGGTTTGAGTTTGGGGTAATTGCCCTAAACGTTTAGGAATTTGGGGCCAAAAAGGGGCCTAAAAACAAGCATTTTTTCTAGTTTCCAGACAATAACTTGTGTTCAAGTTTATGGATCTCTCTGAAATTGTACTGCAAGGTACCATACCACAAAGGGAAGGTTGGGATTGAGTTTGGGGGTGATGAATCATAAGGGGGTTCAAAAAATTTGAGGGAGGGATTTTTTTTTCTTTTTTCCTTTTTTTTTCTTTAAAATTTTCCATTTTAAATTGGTTATTTCTGATTAATATATAAAAGCAAATAATAATGATATGGTTTGAATAGGTAAATTAAAAAAATTTAAGTTCTTAGACCACATTCATTCTGTGTCAGAAACCTATGCTGTGTCAAATATTTAATCACAATCCAAATTCAGTGCTGTATCAAGCTTGAATGTTGTGTCCATACTTGCCCCAACTGTTCAGGGTTCGACCTCTGCGGTCGTATCAAGCTGCGCCCAGCAGAGCATTTTATTTAACTAAGAGCTGGTAGAAAATGATGCTTTTAAAAGAAGTGGAGATGTTTCCAAATACATTTTTCTGATTTTCAGTTAATTTTATTTGATAGCAAAATCAACCCTGAAGCAAACATGTTGATTTTTTATTTTTTTTTTTGAAGGCTTGAATTCAGAACTTATAATTATATTATATTTTCAGTGGGCGTAATATGTTCTGCACCTATAATGGAGGGGTGGTACCGATCACAAGTCACAGCTGTATATGAGGGTCCCGATGAATGTGATATCAAATACGTGGATTATGGCGGGTTTTCACGAGTTTCAGGATCAATATTGAGGCAGATTAGGTAATGTCTATATAATCTTGTGAATTCTTTATTGCCCAGTTGCATAAATGTAGTTTTTGTCTGATTTCAAATGTCATGAACAAAGGAGTAGGGCAACAAGACCCTTATTTGGCCCAAATATTAGTGCAAATTGAAGTTACCATACATATTCTAAAATCTGTCCTAACTACACTAAGGTACAAGGGGTTCAGAAAATATAAATAAATTTCGCATTTAACGAGTTACCATGGCAAAAAACCATGACAAAATTTATATATTTTGTAAAATTTCTTGATTTCCATCATTTTGTGTCTACTTTTAAGTATTATTGGATTGGAAAAGTATGTGCAAACCAAGAAATAAATTTATATTTGGTGATAATATGTCAATAGTTATAATAAAGCTTCTCTGAATTATTTTGTTGAATCTTCCCTACACACTATGTCTCCACAAAGGAAATACTGATGGAAAACTGCATAAACTCTGCAGTTTTCTTTGTTTTCATGAAAAAACATGTTCATAGTTTGGCATAATTGTGACGCCATTACATCAAAAATCTTATGTAATTCATTTATATTTCTTGATTTTATGCATTTCCAAACATTATGTGCAAATTTGAAATAGTTCTCGTAAACAGTTTTTTTTCTTGGGTCAAAGCAGGGCTTTAATGCCCCTACTCCTCTACTTTGTGACCTGGAGTCAGAAAGGTAGGGACTGTTGGTTATGATGTAATCTAATCAATCACTAAATGATGTCCATCTTCTAAATTTCCTACCATTAATGTGTAAGAAAAACAAATTTGAACTTGCATCATTTACACTTGCAGAAAAAATTCGGGTTGCATACAGTCACAAACATTTTCTGGGCTTAAGTTACTTAACTTTTTGGAAAGTTATGTTACAGAAATGTAAAACTATCAAGTATATTAATTAATGAGATCTCATAGCTTAAACTGTTCTTCCTGTTACCGTAATAGAGTGTTGTTGCTGGAAAATAATGGAATTTTTTTTTATTTTGTTAAATTCAAGCCGACTCCTGCTCTCTCTACTGTTTCTTAAAGTTTTTGAATTTTGTAGGAGTGACTTTATGACATTACCATTCCAGGGTATTGAATGTTACATGGCTAACATAACACCCTTACAAGGTTAGTAATATGTGTATTAATAACAAATATTTGAATTGTCCAGGAAATTATTTTTACAATGCTTACTTTTGCTGGTATAAAATATAAAAAATTAAATTGAGAATGGCAATGAGGAATGTGTTAAAGAGACAACAACCCGACCAAAGAGCAGAAAACAGCAGAAGGCCACCAATGGGTCTTCAACACAGCGAGAAAATCCCGCATCAGAGGCGGGCTTCAGCTGGCCCCAAAACAAAAATGTGTACTAGTTCAGTGAAAATGGACGTCATACTAAACTCCAAAACATATAAATGAACTAAAATTAAAAAAACATACATGACTACGAAAGGCCAGAGGCTCCTGACTTGGGACAGGTGCAAAAATGCGGCAGGGTTAAAATTGTTTTCTGAGATGCAAAAGCACTTTCTGTCCTTTCCTTGTGACGTTAGATGACCAACATTTCCAAGCTTTTATAATAGTATATATGTTTAATGTACAGAAGATTCTAACTTGATGACAATAGCTATAAACTTTAAAGTGGGAAATTTATGATTTTGGTATGTCACCTGCACACAACAGAATTTCATGAAACTTTGTAGATAATAAAGACATACTATGTAGATGTGCATATCAACAGGAATTTATGATTAATTTTTTTTCTAGGAGTTATTCCCCTTTGAACTATGAATTTTGGCCTAAATATACTACTGCAACAGTTTGTCATCACAACTCCTCTGAAACCACAAAACAGAATTTCATGCAACTTTGTAAATAATAAGGACATACTACGTAGATGTGCATATTGACAGGAAATTATGATTCAATTTTTTTTCTAGGAGTTATTCACCTTTGAACTTACAAATTTGGCCTAAATATACTACTGCAACAGTTTGTCATTGCAAAAATTAACTCCTCTGAAATCAAACAACAGAATTTCATGAAACTTTGTAGATAATAAGGATATAATATGAAGATGTGCATATCAACAAGAAATTTTTATCAGTTGCCTATTGTAGGAGCTATGAGTCTTTTAACTTAGGAATCTGGTGAGATTTAACTTAGGAATCTGGTGAGATTATGTTTGCCAAGGGACAATGTGGTGGCGTGCGGTATGTGATCGCGCTCACAAAGGTTCTATAATTTGGAAATGTTGTATATAGTAATATAAGTGGTTGTACTTTTGTCACCTGTCAGCCTCTCTGGTCATAGGATTAGCACAGATATTATTGTTATTACAGATGAGGAGTATTTTAGTTCTGAAGCAGCTGCAGTGTTAGAAGAGCTCACCCAAGGGAAGTTACTCCAGGCTCAGGTTGTGGGAAGAAATGAGGATGGCATAGCTTACTGTCATATATACCAGATCAATGGAGATAAGGTGAATATTGAAAATGAAATAATGGTGTCTTTGTGTAAAGTCAGCAATTATATTGTACATTCAGCCAGTTATAAGACAAAACAGTCTGTCAGTTAATTATTATACCCCCGCTTTAAAAAAGTGGGGGTATACTGTTTTACCTCTTCTTACCGTCCTTCCATCTGTCCGTCAGTCCATCCATCCCATGAATATTTTTTGTCGCATCTTTCTCAGGAACTCTGAGGATTTCTGAAATTTAGTTTCTGGGTTTATTTGAGTCAGCTATACCGTGTGATGCGTTTTCAGATTCATCACTCAACAACTTCCTGTTTACCTTATACTTTTAGCGGGGCGGGGATATCATTAGTGAGCAGTAGCTCACAGATTCACTTGTTTTGATTGCCATGAATATGAAGGAAAATGTTATTGTATGAAAAAGGATTGACAGATGTTAACACCCAGCAGCAAATAAATTGTTATAGGTTTCATAAAGAGTGAGAATTAGATCTGGCTTGATATCAACTCTAGTTATTGAAGTTCACTATTAAAATAAACGAGCCTGTGATGAGTTTATTATTATTATTGAAATCACATAACTTATTAATTTCTCTTATTGGAAAAATTATCTATGTATAAAAAAGAAAATTCTGCAAAACATTGTTCCTGTCTCATGCACCTAAACAGTTTGACATCACAAAGTCTGATTCCGGTGTCAAACATTAACATCAGAAGTTTTCAGTCTTTTTGTAAGCTTTAGAATGGTATTAAATTAGACAAAAGAATATTTTCAGGTGAAACATGCGAGTGTTTGGTATATTATTGAAGAAATCACAAATCTCTGTTGCCACAGTAAAAAGTAATCTGCTGTGACCTTTAAAAGTTATCATTGACCTAATGAATAGCCAATGGAAATGTAGCAATTTTGTAACAAGATAGGCTGACCAAATTAGCACATTTTTGGTATAATTTATTCATATCACATTCTGTTCAGTTTGATACTAGAAATATCTCTTCATGTGGGACATAGATAACAGACCACAACCATAAGAGAAATGAATATTCAGAATAAGAACTTTTTAAAAGTTATGCCCCTTTACAAATGGAAAAATTGCTGAATTTTATGTTTCCGTTCTCTAACTTTAGTTTGCCTCAACTAAATGTTATGAACCTTATGCACAATGCTAATTACCACAAAACACAGATCTAGTGTAAATTTTGGTGGCGTCACTTATAATGTTTTAGAGTTATGCCCCTTTACAAATGGAAAAATTGCTGAATTTTTCGTTTCTGTTCTCTAACTTAAGTTTGCCTCAACTAAATGTTTTGAAACTTATACACAATGCTTATTACCACAAAACTCAGATCAAGTACGAATTTGGGTAGGGTCACTTTTACAGTTCTTGAGTTATGTCCCTTTATAATGTTATATGCAAGCTGGGGCATCATCTGTGTCCCATGGACACATTCCCCATTTATTTATAATGTAATGTGGTAAAGAACCCTTCTTTATACTAGATTGACTTTAGTCTTGGTCAGTTTTCAAGGTGCTAGCTCATAAGGAAACTCTACATAGGCTTTCAAATGGTCTCTTACCAATTACTTACAGTTGGGAGTATTTAACCACAGCTTTTTAGGTATGTCAAAATTGGTTCAGATATTCAAAGGAGTGTCTCACTCCCCCTTCCAAAGATTGTTATCCAATGATATAAATTTACTGCATTTAATAAGACTAGGCATTTTTAAGTAAGTTGTCATAGAATAAAAATGTCTACTTATATTTTGCAGGTTACATTTGTAAATAGAGAACTAGTCAACAGGGGAGTGGTAAGGTGGATAGAAATTCTATCATGAGACTGCTGAATCCACAGCTTCAATCCTGCCAAACCTTGTGTTGTCATCATATATGGCCATGTTTTTATCATCTTCCTAAGGAGGAGAGGTCAGAGACTGAATCATGAACTTGCTATGTGTTAAATCGTGTGGTAGCTACCATAGGGGTCTTGTTGGAATAGATCCAGTTGAGATTGTTAAGGAAAAACATAATTCATCATAGTTCATTGAATGTTTAATGATTTTGTCTGTGTGAATGAAAAGGATTAAAAAAGTACTATTTACTATTAAAAACAACGTTTACTTTCTGCTCAGAGCAAGCAAATTTTGGTTATTGAGAAATTATACAAACCTTCCATTTAAAAATTGTAACCATACTGTTGATTTTTTTATAATATTTTTCTATTATAACTGAGACTTTCAATTTAAGCATTGATCACCTGTTAAGAAGTATTAATGTTTTAAACCTTAGTTTGCATGACCTCATTTTACATGGTTTTGCATTTATTTGTTGTACATCTTCTGATATCAGTTGTCCACATACATTTTAAAAGAGAATGCTTTCAGATATATACCACAAAACTATGATTTGACTCATTTCTAAGGTGAAATACCTTTAGATTCTGAATGACTATTGCATTTATTTTGTATAGCAATAATCCTTGCTTTTAAATTCGTGTTAGTTGTGAAATCTGCAAGTTGTGAATCCCTAATTCTGTTTTGTATCTCTACAGTTAAGTTTTTGTACTGCATTTGCTATGCTATAAAAGATATACAGGTTGTTCAATCCGATTGAAATGACATCATATTGGTTATTATTATACCTTACATATATTATAAACAATTATATTGGGTAACACGTTATCACATGACATGGAATAATTCAGTTAATTCTCATTTAATTGCAAGGAGGGACGAATAACCCTAAAAATTTACACCAGCGGTGAATAACCTTATTATTCACTGATGAATAACCTTTGAGTTTCTTGATTTGTACACGAGTTATCTCCCATGAAAATGATGTCACATACGTAAGTAAACAAAACGGCAACGTTCAACTTCAAAATACAGGAAGCCCATCAAGTGACAAGGAAACAACTTTGAAGGCTTTGGAAATGCATCTAGTGCCAAGGATATTTCTTATAAACGGTCCTTTTCAGGGCCATCAATATTTTACAAAAAGATTCTACATTTGTTGTACATACGAGAAATTCTAAGACAAAAATGTATTTTCGAATGTCAACTTTTGATTGTTACTATACTATAGTAAGGTAAGTGCTTTTTCAATGGTTCAAAAGCCCCTTCCACTGTTAGTTTGGTATAATAAAACAATTGTGGCCCTATAGAAGCGATGAATATCCAAAATTGTCAACCCTAAAAAATTATTTCACTTCGGGCTGCACCCTCAGTGAAATAACCTTCTCATGTTGACAATTTTGGATATTCACCTTTTCTACGGGCCATAATTATATATTATTTTTTCAAATGAAATCGTTGAAGATTTAAAAGAAAAAGAATAGAGTCTTGGACATACTTGGAATTATGCTTTTTATATGTGACAATGATGAAGAATGCTATTGAAATTAAATTCTACTTAATTGTTTTAGTTCCATCAATTTTTAAGTCTCAAGAATATTACTTATACATGATATTGAAATTTAATTGAATTTTGAAATTAAGGCAGACATAATCTTGCAGTCAAGATAAGATATTTTGAAGTTAGCTTACTTTTATAATGACATCATTGTGATATTTTTTTTACAAATATCTGGTTGAGTATCAATGAAATACTTATAAAAAGTTTATAAAGTAATTAATTTGTTATCGGTAAGATGTAATGTAACATGAAAGAGAAATGGCCAAGATGTATCTCATTACAGTCCCAGGTGCATAATAAATTGACTTTAGCTATGTTTTATAGTTATGGTCACTCACCTTATAACTATTTGTCTTATCTGCAATCTAAACTCTTTAACTACAGAAACAAAATAAACATCACAATTAGCTTCCAAGGCAAGGGTAGAATAGCGCAACAAATTTTATTTCTTGATTTCATTTGTGTGTTTTTTTTCCATAGCCAAAAAGTGGATTTTGTTTAAATGCTTTTTCTTCTAGTTCAGATAAATTTTAATGTTGGATGACTTCAGTTGATATGAAATGAAATTACAAGCTGTCTTTCTGTTCCTGTCCCATATCATTCAGTGACATTTCAAAAAAAAAAATTTTGATACAAATTTCCATAAAAACATGGAAGATTTCTGTATAACTTTTGGTCAATTTTAATTTCAATTTTTTTTTTTTTTTAAATAAGAGTCTCACATAATTTTTCTATGGTCGATGAGATTTGATATATATTGAGTTTACAACTTTTTTACAGGGTATATGTATTATCGTTAATATAATCATGATTTTTTTATACTCTAATTTAAAATAACATTGTCAAATATGAAGTATTTTTCCACATATAATCTGAAACTGGTAAAATAATAGAAATTTTTGTAAAAAAGTGAAAGTAGTCAATATCCTTGAATAACACTTAATACTTTTAGTTCAGATACTATTTATGATATGTAGAATAGTAAGTATCCTTGAATAACACTTTGTACTTTTACTTCAGATACTATAAGTGAAGTATAGAAGGGAAATCAGTTCAACTATATTGTATCCTCTCCTCAGATAAGTTTAAAGATGTAAATAACAAGCTTAAATAAATTTGTTATATTTTGAATTAGTCAAATGTTTGATAATTTGAAATTTATTTTTATAATCTTTTGGAATAAAATTCACTGTGCTTTTTCCCTTTTTTTTTTTTTTTTGTTATGGTAGGAAGAACCCAGAGATAATAATAGTGCTAGAATTTTAAAACTTATGAAAGTAAATTTTTCACTTCTGAGTTTTTATTCGAAGCATCCAGAGAAGCCAATTTAAGTTATACACAATAGTATCAGACAAACTTACAATATGCAATGGAAAAAATTCCAATTAAGGTTATCTCCCTTTCTCTATAAAATAAAACATGTGCCATCACCCATTACAAATGTCTTATAAAGAGATCTGGTAATGGTAATACATCAGTGAAAGACAATATTTTTGGTTGCCTCTCATGATATCTCTCTTAACACTAGATGAATGTATTCACGTGATACGTAGGTGGATAAATACTGCTGTATATTTTAAACCTCACAATAGTGCTGTCTTCATACTTGTGATTAATGTTGTTATTAGAAGAAAATTTGACTATGGAAGTGAATGTGTTACTTAAGGAAGAAAAAACCTTTTTAATCTTTATTGTTGTAGCAAAAGAACAATTAACATACACTTATTATTTTACATGACGAAAGTTATCTCAATGTACTTTTACAAAAGTAAACAAGAAAGTTGTTTCAAGGACAAATGTCTGGATTTGATCTTTTCCCATCACATTGATACATTGTTTTTATTTGTTATCAGGAAAAGCTAGTTATAACTTAGAAGAATTTGTGGTTTGTAATTTGACTTATCAAAGAAATTGTAAATTTGCTTTTTATTTATGACAAATCCTATAAAAATCTTGATTTTTTTCTAAACCTATATGTATTTAATTTGTTAAATGTGAAAATCATGTGAGATGAAATTAACCTAAGGCTGTTCATTTGTGATATTCATTAGAAAATAGTACCGTTGAGAAAAAGATCTTCCAAATTAAACATTTGAAAAAATTCAGATGCCATTGTGATTTAAATCCCTTCTATTTTATTTTTTTTGAGACATATAAAATCTATATGGAATGTGGTCTCAGTTCATTGTCAGTTTAAGAAGTCCCCCTGTGTTGCTCAATTTAATGGTTGCTTTAAATAATATCAGTACATCCTTAACAATGTCTTTGAAGAATTAATAATTGATTGTAGGAAAATGATCAGAATTACTTCCCTTTGGTTGTCAAACAGCCAGATTTTTGTATTGTAGTGAAATGCAGCATGAAATGTTCACTACATGCCATTGAATGAGAAACCAATCAACACAACAAAACCAAAAAAGACATCTAGAAGTTAAGATTCAGTCAAGTATAGTTAAAATGAAATTAATAATCAGATAGTTCTTGTTCTTATTTTAGTTGCCAAAAAAAAACTTACCTTTTGATTGGTTGTAATATAAATGTTATTGATAATCCTTAAAAAAACAGTGTTAATCATGGTATATACATTGCATCATGTCATCACTGTAAACTATATAAGTTTTGCTTTGTTGATCTTTCAAATATTTGCTGATAAAACCCATAAGTATTGATAATATAATGATATACATTTTGTTAATTTTTTAGTGCAGTTGTTAATGTGTTTCTTTGTATATTTTGTTTTTATGTGTTTATCAGCGAGAGAATATTAAATTTTGCTTGTGTATAAAAGAAGAGTGCTGTATTATTTTTTTTTACTTGGTTTTCATTTAGTTCTTTTTTGAATACATATTTTTGGTTGTATAATTTTCGTTTTATTTTGTATTTGTATGAAGAGAGATATAGATTACTTCAAATTTATATAGTACAGGCTTGATTAGTTTCTTGGATTTGTTTTTGTTCGTTATTCTACCAACTTGTGAAGGTTATGGAATGCTAGCTTTAAAAAGTATTAAAATTTCATTTTATAATTAAGGAACACCTGTTTTCAAAAATTGTTTTTTTAAATACTGTAAAGTCAGAAATTATTGCATACATTTGTTATTTCAAATTTTAAAGAATGGACAAAAAAGTGAGATTGATTACTGTGGATTCATTTATTTTCGTGGGTACCAATTTTCGTGGATTGCAGAAAACTTGCATTTTCGTGGATATGTGATTTCGTGGTTTTGCTGAAGTCAGCATACAACCTGATAGAAAATTTGTAATTCGTTGAACATTCAAATTCGTGGTTTACCTGTATCCACGAAAACCACGAAAATTGGTATCCAACGAATAATAATGAAACCACAGTATTGCGATTTTAGGAAAAGCTCAATAGAATTTTATAGCTGTCACCAACTAGGACTATTCCATTAAAATGAAAATTAGATACGGATGGGTAGGTAATGGTCTGTTAAGCCCTTGCTTCCCTTTATCCAAACTTTTTTTGAGTAATTTTGTATGTATTAAATGTATGTTCAAACATAAATGACACACAACATATTTTAGAAAAGTTACCTTTCCTTCATACCCCTCAAATTTATTTTAACGGAAGAGCACCATAGCTTTCTTTAGATTTGATTCAGGATTAATCTTTTTAGGCTTTACCTTGCTAACAGATAACTACAACACATCAACATCTTATATGATTATCTAAAATGTTAAGATGGAAAACAGTTGATAGAAATACAGAGAACAACAAAATTATCCATTGAAATGTGATCATCCCCTTAAAAAGTGTCTTTCATAATTCTAAATATAACTGTTTGCACAAAAAAAATCACATGTTATAAATTAACTACTGTAAATTCAGAAATTATTACAAGCATTTATTGTTGCAATATTTTAAAAATGGACAACATGCGAAATTAATTATTGCGATTTTAGGAAAATCTTCAAACATATCTATGTATCAGACATATGAATGCGAGTTCTTATTATTGTGATTCTCACCCAGTCACATTATTTGCATTAATAAAAACCTCGCAATAATTTCTGAATTTAAAGTATAATAATAACTGCCTAGCACCACCAAAATTGTTAGAAAGTTAGAATGTATATTATTATTACAGATACATATTTTACATAATTTATGTTATGATAATGTAACAGTTGTTTCAATCGTTGTATGCTTAGAATCAAAACACATTTTTATACAATTTAAATATGTATCGGTTGTTGATAACAGTCGCTGAATGTTTTTAAGAAATCCAAACACTACGTCACAATTACCTCCTGATCTAATGCACCAATGTTTGTAATGTTCATTTTGATTTAACAAAGCCAAGCACAGACGTCATGTAAATGATTTTACGGCTTTTTCTTTCAGTTACCTTAAAATTGATACATCAGTATTGTATTTGAAGATTTGCGTTATCATTTGCGTTGATTCTTGCAAATCAATAAATACAATACTATTATCTCTTAATAATATAGAACAAATCTCTAAATCAACTGTCTCCATACTAAACTATGTCGGCATAATTTTTTTACATTTTTTATATCCATTAACAGAAGAGGTACATAATCAGGTCTTCACAGTATCACATTCACTTGTTTTATAAATACACAGATTACTGTAAATTCAGAAATTATTGCAGGCATTTATTATCGTGATTTTTGAAGATTTAACAAAAATGTTAGTTTAATTATTGCAATTTTCGGAAAAGCTTCATACATATATATGTATCATATATCAGTATGGGAGTTCTTATTATTGTGATACTCAAGATGTCGTATTATTCGCATTAATAAAAACCTAGCATTCATTTCTGAATTAACAGTATTTAGGATTGTTGTGTTATTCTAACATAAAGTGTAGTGCCATGAATTTATCAACATTTAAATGTTTTTGTTTTTTAAAGGGAGGGGGGGGAAAGGGGTAAATAGATTCACAGAATGCCATGTTTTGTATAATTAGCCTATACAAGGACTAACAATGTACAGGAATTTAAAAGATTTTCTTTAAAACTTGTGCATCATATATATTTAACAAGATTGTATTTATCACTAATCTAGTTAGACGGATTGGAGATGTAAACGAACTTTACACAATAATTTATACCTACCTACCTAGGTACCCATGTGTTTTTACATTTATGGCACACATTCAATTGTATGGCTGAATTTGATTCATTTAACCAGAAAATGGCTGAATTTGATCTCTGTTTTAATCATGGTATGTTATCTAATCTTAGTATTGTATCAATATCTGTGTTTAAGGGTCGTTGTAGATTTGAACACATGAAGAGAAGCACTTTTTTAAGACCCGTACCACCCATAATATAAAATTTTTAATTCACTTATAATTTTAACAAAATTCTAAAGAAAATACAACCACCCACAACTTATTAATTTGAGAGCCTCCCAGCCCCCTTTATGTGTTTGAATATGGAACAGCCTTAAGTTAGTTTTAAGTAGTTAGACACTATTTAACTAAGCAACCACCTACACCCTTTTTGGATTTGTTGCTTGTTTTATCAGTAGGTATAATTGTCTATCCACCTTAAAATTAAAAAAAAATAATAATAGATCCACTTTAAGATTTTAGATTGACCCTGAATTTTGGAAAGGACAAGTGAACTTTTGAACTTAATTGACTCAAATTTCATTCTGAATAAAATGCAGATCCTGTGTCAAAGCTTTTACAAAGAACTGCCAACACTCTGTTATACTTTCAGTTTTAAAGACCTTTCAGGATCCTCTGGTTTTGTCAGATTAATACACACTTTCAAAAATTTCGAAGGCTGAAATTTCATTGCCTAACGTAATAATTACCAGAACAGAAAGTAGGATGGACTGTTGTCCTTGCAATTAAAGTATGTAGTTTTGGGGAGAATATAATTTAGAATTTTTGAATTTTGGCATAAAATTTAATATTTTTTTTGTTAATTTTGAATTTTGAATATTTTTTTTTTATTTTGGCAAAATTCTTATTTTTTGGAAATACTGACAAAATTTTATCCCTGGGTGAACTGGGGTGGGGTGGTAATTAACCAATCAGATTTCAAGATTATTGCTTCATAAGAAATAAAGTTAGTTATTTTCACCTTTTACATAAATGTACCACAAACATAAAACAAACTATATTTAGTCTAGTGAACAAATAAAATGTTAAGTATAATAGCTTATAAAATAGCCTGTAGATGTTTAGTGTGGAACAAACACTTATTTTGGTAGTATCTTAAGATTAGTAACATTATTGTTATTCATTACTATTAGATGTGATAAATGTGTATTTAATTGTACAGAATGTTTTGAGTGGATGAACATTTACCAAAATCATGTTAGTGAGAACAATATTTTTGAATTTAGCTTTTCATTACCTATATGTACAATAAATTGTGTTCAAGTCTTATGATCTTTGTTTTTATACCCCAATTATGAAGTTTAAAGGGTACATAGTTTTTGACCCTTTGTAGGTTGGATCATTTTCATTTTTAGCTCACCTGGCCCGAAGGGCCAAGTGAGCTTTTCTCATCACTTGGCGTCCGTCGTCCGTCGTCGGCGTTAACTTTTTACATTTTGAACTTCTTCTAGAGAACCACTGAATGGAATGAAACCAAACATGGCATGAATGTTCCTTATGAGGTGCTGACCAAGTGTTGTTACTTTGTAGCCGATCCATCATCCAAGATGGCCGCCAGCGGGGGACTTAGTTTAACATAGGACCCTATGGGAAATGCATACAAATGACTTCTTTTAGAGAACCACTGAATGGAATGAAACCAAACATGGCATGAATGTTCCTTATGAGGTGCTCACTCAGTGTTGTTACTTTGTAGCCGATCCATCATCCAAGATGGCCGCCAACGGGGGACTTAGTTTAACATAGGACCCTATGGGAAATGCATACAAATGCCTTCTTTTAGAGAACCACTGAATGGAATAAAACCAAACATGGCATGAATGTTCCTTATGAGGTGCTGACCATGTGTTGTTACTTTGTAGCCGATCCATCATCCAAGATGGCCGCCATCGGGGAACTTAGTTTAACATAGGACCCTATGGGAAATACATACAAATGTCTTCTTTTAGAGAATCACTGAATGGAATGAAACCAAACATGGCATGAATGTTCCTTATGAGGTGCTCACCAAGTGTTGTTACTTTGTAGCCGATCCATCATCCAAGATGGCCGCCAGCGGGGGACTTAGTTTAACATAGGACCCTATGGGAAATACATAAAAATGTCTTCTTTTAGAGAACCACTGAATGGAATGGAACCAAACATGGCATGAATGTTCCTTATGAGATGCTGACCAAGTGTTGTTACTTTGCAGTCGGTCCATCATCCAAGATGGCCGACAGCAGGGGACTTAGTTTAACATAGGACCCTATGGGAAATACATACAAATGTCTTCTTTTAGAGAACCACTGAATGGAATGAAACCAAACATGGCATGAATGTCCCTTATGAGGTTCTGACCAAGTGTTGTTACTTTGTAGCCGATCCATCATCCAAGATGGCCGCCAGCGGGGGACTTAGTTAAACATAGAACCCTATGGGAAATACATACAAATGTCTTCTTTTAGAGAACCACTGAATGGAATGAAACCAAACATGGCATGAATGTTCCTTATGAGGTGCTCACCAAGTGTTACTTTGCAGTCGGTCCATCATCCAAGATGGCCGACAGCAGGGGACTTAGTTTAACAAAGGACCTATGGGAAATACATACAAATGTCTTCTTTTAGCAAACCACTGAATGGAATGAAACCAAACATGGCATGAATGTTCCTTATGAGGTACTGACCAAGTGTTGTTACTTTGCAGTCGGTCCATCCAAGGGGGGGGGGGGGGGCCTTAGTTTAACATAGGACCCTATGGGAAATACATACAAATGTCTTCTTTTAGAGTACCACTGAATGAAATGAAACCAAACATGGCATGAATGTTCCTTATGAAGTGCTGACCAAGTGTTGCTACTTTGTTGCCGATTTACTGTTCAAGATGGCCACCAGGATATTTTATTAAATAACGGGACCAATATTAATCAAAATTTGGCCTCAATCATTATTTGGGTATCGGTTATGATTTTTATCTATCTTTACATGATTTCTTAAACCAAAGTAGAGTCAGGTGAGCGACACAGGCTCTTGAGAGCCTCTAGTTTATGCCCCCGCCGTTTCGATATCTACAAACATGAAAGACAAAGGTGGCGTTTTATTTAACTTCTAAATGAGATTACTTCCTGTCTATTACTAATAAGGATGAATAAATGTGTCTGTTTAATTAACCCAGGATCTTGACCTAACTAATATTTTACTTGTAATAAACACTTATTTGCACCCTTCAATGCAAAACTTTGTCCTCATGAATGTTTCATGTTTTATACAGACATGATGGAAATCTTAAATTTTGATATTTGTTTGCCACAAAAAAAAATCTCCATTGAAGATGGTACCTTCAGGGGAGGGGGGGGGGATCTCAGATCCTCAGGAAGGGTAAGCAGATCCTACTCCACCTATGGCATCTGTCATCTTGCTCATGTAAGTACAAACCTGATGATAAGTCTAATTCGGGGAAAAGGGGACAGTGTAGTTGCGAAAATTGGAACATATCCCCCGTCATCTGGGAAACAGATATGCCACAACTCATCCAACTCATCCAACTCATGATGGTGTCTGTAAAATATTGGAAGGGATGATTCAACTTTATCACTTGAAACTATTGGTTTAATAACTTCAAGTAGTCAATTGTGTCTAATATTATAGATGAACTACATGTATATACCCATGGACCACTTTTTAAGAGGAATCTTAATTTGGTGTTCTGTCTGATTAAAAAATATAAACTTAAAACTGAATTGATAAAATATCAAATTGCAACTATAAAGAAGTTGCTTAGCAAATTTACTGACCTGACACACAGTAAGCTCATGTTAAATGCCTGTTTTTTCCCCACCCTCAATAGAAGATTAAAATGTGGTTTGAATTATAATACACAAAACTCTTCCAATCTTTTCGGCATTGATTTACATCCCTTTGATTTGATTTTTCAATGGATTTGACAAGGTTAGGAACATGAGGCTGACAAGGAGCCAAAATCCAAAATTTGAATTTTTGTTTACAATTTGATTTTGATGGTATGTATTCTTTAGATTTATCTTGATGTTACTTTATATGTTTTCAATAAGTTGTATTGATGGAAGGAGCACAAAAGATAGTTGTCTTTATAACCACACATTTGTCTTGCTTGCCAAAACTCTCTTGGATTTCTACAATGCCGTAGTCTTCAACACCTAATGTTTATTTTTATCAGTATAGGTTAATACAGAAGAAATTCTTAGGATAGACATTTTCATTTGCAATGTTTTACAGTTAAATTAGCATTCATCCTCCTGGATGCCTTGGGACCTCGGTGTGTGAGTTTGAATCCTGCATGGGGCAGGTGCACACGACTCCAATCTTAAATTGACTAGGATTGTCAGTTTTACTACCGAAGGTCGGTGGTTCTCTCCGGGCACTCCAGCTTCCTCCACCAATAAATCTGAACTGCTACATTCTTATTTTACATGAATATTTGTTTAAATGAAATACTGTAAATTCAGAAATTATTGCATACATTTATTATTGCGATTTTGTCATTTTAGCCTAAATTGCGTTTTTTATTTTTGCGATATTGAGAAAAATCCTGTTTAATTCAAATAAAAAATTTCAAAATGCGAGTTTAAATCATTACGATTATAACCCTGTCGCATTTTTCGCAATAATAAAAAATTCGCAATAATTTCTGAATTTACAGTAGTAGTCTTGGTTTACAAGTTTGGGTTTTTGGTCAAAAGTCAAAATATGAAAATAACATTTTATAAAAGAGTAGGTTCATGGCAGGGACGAAATTGACCCTCCAGATTTTAATCTGGTCAAAATACTAAAAAAAATCACATTGAAATAGTTGTGATGTTACTATTTATACAAAATAATTCTTTTTTGGCACATCACAATATAAAGTATAAAGAAAATACCTCTTAATTATGCATCATATGTGTTGTCATTCTGTTTTTGGTCTAATTTTCCTTAATTTATTACTGTTTTTAGCAAAGGCGGATTAAGGGGGCAAGGGGGACCGCCCCCTTATGTAGCTTCATACATGATAAATGCATTGACTTTCACGTATCATTCAAAGCATTAGCTTGTTAAGGACACCCCTCCCCCTTTTTTTTCCAAAATCATGGATGGGCACCTTTTTAGCTTAAGTATACCTTTGCTGTAACCTCTGATCCACAAATATTGTGTGTCTAGGGATTCAATATAAACCGAGGCAGCTTTTGGTTACAGAACTTTTGGATCGTAAGTGGCGGCCAAGGTTTTCAGAAAGCTCTCCTATCCTAAACAAGAGTGCACACGCTGAAATGTCTCGCCTTCTTCACTTACCATTGATATTATGTTGATAGTCCTAAATATAAAGCCTTACTACAACTATCACATAAACTTTACATGATCCAAGAAAATGAGGTCAAGGTCATATAAACCAAACGAGAAATACATGTACACCTTACAATCTTTCAATACACTTAATATAGTTGACCTATTGCTTATAGTTTCTTAGAAACAGACTTAACCAAGAAAACTAAACATTGACCAATGAACCATGAAAATGAGGTCAAGGTCAGATGAACCATGCCAGGCAGGCATGTACAGCTTACAATCCTTCCATACAACAAATATAGTTGACATATTGCTTATAGTTTAAGAAAAACAGACCAAAACATAAAAACTTAATACTGAGCAATGAACCGTGAAAATGAGGTCAAGGTCAAATAAAACCTGCCAGACTGACATGTACATCATAAAATATTTCCATACACCAAATATAGTTGACCTATTGTATATAGTATTAGAAAAATAGTCCAAAACTCAAAAACTTAACTTTGACCACTGAACCATGAAAATGAGGTCAAGGTCAGAAGACACCTGCCAGTTGGACATGAACACCTGACAATCATTCCATTCACCAAATATAGTAGACCTATTGCATACAGTATAAGAAAAACAGACCAAAACACAAAAACTTAACTATATCCATTGAACCATGAAAATGAAAATGAGGTCAAGGTCAGATGACACCTGCCAGTTGGACATGTACACCTTACAATCCTTCCATACACCAAATATACTAGATCTATTGCGTATAGTATCTGAGATATGGACTTGACCACCAAAACTTAACCTTGTTCACTGATCCATGAAATGAGGTCGAGGTCAAGTGAAAACTGTCTGACGGGCATGAGGACCTTGCAAGGTACGCACATACCAAATATAGTTATCCTATTACTCATAATAAGAGAGAAATTAATATTACAAACAATCTTAACTTCTTTTCAAGTAGTCACTGAACCATGAAAATGAGGTCAAGGACAATGGACATGTGACAGACGGATACTTCGTAACATAAGGCATCTATATACAAAGTATGAAGCATCCAGGTCTTCCACCTTCTAAAATATAAAGCCTCTAAGAAGTTAGTTAACGCCGCCGCCGCCGCCGGATCACTATCCCTATGTCGAGCTTTCTGCGACAAATGTCGCAGGCTCGACAAAAATGCACAAAGTTATCGTATTTTTTGACATCTTTAAAATGTGATGGCTTTCAAGCCTATAATAGATATAGGAAGATGTGGTATGAGTGCCAGTGAGACTATAATGTTCTCTTATTAACGTTTACCTAGTCTTTTAAGACTTGTGAACCAAATTGTGGCCTTTGTTTTTAATTTTATGATAAAGTTTTAATTCAAGGCAAATTTTTTGCTGAAAGTGAATTTTGTCCTTGAGTGCGTCTGAATCGCGTTTTTATACGCCCGTTTACGGGACGTATTATGGTATACCGTTGTCCGTGTGTCCGTCCGTCCGTCGTCAACATGTCGGACATTAACTCAAAAACACTTTAACCAATTTGCATGCAACTTTGGTGAATTGTTTATATCTATTGACGTGAGCTCCCTTTCGTTTTTAATACATTTTAGATTTGACGTTTCCGAGTTTTGGTGTTTTATTCATTACAAAAAGGGGGATTTTCCAGTTTTCGAACAATAACTCAAAAACACTTTCACTAATTTGCTAGAAACTTTGGTGAATTGTTTATATATATTGACATGAGCTTGCTTTTGATTTTTATGAATTTTAGATTTTACGTTTCCAAGTAATGGGGGTATTATTCATTACAAAAAGGGGAATTTCCAGTTTTCGGACAATAACTCAAAAATACTTTGAGCAGTTTCCTTAAACTTTGGTGAATTGTTTATATTTGTTTCCTTAAGCTCCCTTTCGATTTTTATTAATTTCAAATTTTACGTTTACTAGTTATGGGGTTTTATTCATTAAAAAAAGTGGATTTTTCAAGTTTTCGGACAATATCCTTAGAGTGCTTTGAGCAGTTTTCATTAAACTTTGGTGACTGATTTATATCTATTAAGATAACCTCCCTTTAGTTTTTTTTTTATAAATTTCGGATATGACATTGAGAAGTTATTGAAATTTATTTTTTGAAAACGTGACGGGCGTATCATGCGCTCATGGCGCAGCTGTTTATTGGATTTACCTTCACCAGGAACACGGAACACTCGAACCCAAAAATTAAAAACCCAGGATATATAAATACTCAAATTCTTGATGAGCTATACGATTAAAAGGGACATAAAAAGGATAGCCAAAATCCATCTAAGGTTCACTTTTCTCAAGGGTGTTTGAACTCGTAGCCTAAAAAAATATAGTTCTGGAATTCTAACATCAGATATAAATAGTTTCTCCCAAATTTGATGTCCTGCCGGCTGTGACATTTCATTAGCATTGAAGGAAAATAGTTGTCCACTCTTAGCTTTGACTACCTTTGCTCCGCGTTCTGCAGTAACGTAATGCTGTTCCTGGCATTGACCATTTTTTCTTAAATCATATAGGGTGGTAAGCTCAGTTACTTTGGGACAGGACATTTTTTGTTGTCCTCCCCTTTTTTCTCTAAATATATTATAGAAAGTAAAATAACAAAAATACCGAACTCCAAGGAAAATTCAAGACGAAAAGTCCTTTATCAAATGGCAAAATCAAAGGCTCAAACACACCAAACGAAAGGAAAACAACTTTCATATTCCTGACATGGTACAGGCATTTCCTTATGTAGAAAATGGTTGATCAAACCTGGTTTTATAGCTAGCTAAACCTCTCACTTGTATGACAGTCGCAGTGACCCCTATGGATAGTAAACTGGCAATTGATTGTAAATAGTTAACAAATGTTATTTGTAGTAAATTTATGTAAGTCTAACACGAAAAAAAAACACGAAAATAATTTAATTTTAAGGGGAAAAAAAGAATTTAGAAAAAAGAGGTAGGACAACAAAGAATGTCCTGTCCCCAAGTACCAGTAGTTGTGAGTAGTCGATGTTCAAACTTTAAGTGGTACATAATAGAATAGTCTTGTATAATCCTAATTCCGAAACATCTGCATTATATTTGCTGTTTCGTCTTAATAGAATTGAGAATGGAAACAGGGAAAGAGACAACAACCCGATTAAAGAGCATATAAATTTATTCTACTTCAAGGTCATATGTCAACATTATGGATCGTTTATATTAGTTGCACAAATAGCTCGTATGCATGAAGACCCCAAGAATGGATGATGTCAACCGGACTTCTCACACCCGCAGTAAAACCATTGCTTACTTGGATGTCCGTTTTGTTGTGTTGTATGCATAAATACGCAGCCATGCCCGGTCGGAATGAGGTAGTTAAAATAGATGCCTTGTGTACTGTATAAGGAAGTGCCCTGTGCGTTTTCTGCACAAGAAAGATGCCATCCAAAAAATCTTTGAGGGTCTAAAGGAAGCTTGTCATACAAAGCTAAACTGTTTTCCTTATTCAGCATACCATCGTTTACCTGTGGCATTCTAAATTTCCAGCCTTCCATTCCGTGGTAAATTGTCATTACAGAATCTTCCCTATTTAATGGATTGTTTGGTATATTTGTTCTCGTCATGAATATGCATTAAATATTAGCCACTGGACGTTACACAACCATCAATCAATCATAGACATGATTTAGATATTGCGTATGCTTTGGAAAAAAATATCAAAATGTATGCACATCTTTGATATAGTCCTTTATATAGATTAGAACCCTGTAAAATGTTTAGGTCAGAAATCAAATGGTTCAACCGCCTCACTGCTATACGCATGTGCTACGTTTTTGTCGAGCCTGCGACTTTTGTCGCAGAAAGCTAGATATAGGGACAGTGATCCGGCGGCGGCGGCGTTAACTAACTTCTTAAAAGCTTTCTATTTTAGAAGCTAGAAGACATGGATGCTTCATACCTTGTATATAGATGCCTTATGTTACGACGTTTCCGTCTGTCATATGTCCATTGTCCTTGACCTCATTTTCATGGTTCAGTGACTATTTGAAAAAAAGTCAACATTTTTTGTAATGGTAATTTCTTTCTTATTGTGAGTAATAGGATAACTATATTTAGGATGTGCGTACCTTGCAAGGTCCTCATGCCCTTCAGACAATTTTCATTTGACCTCAACCTCATTTCATGGATCAGTGAACAAGGTTAAGTTTTCGTGGTCAAGTCCATTTATCAGATACTATAAGCAGTAGGTCTACTATATTTAGTATATGGAATGATTGTAAGGTGTACATGTCCAACTGGTAGGTGTCATCTGACTTTGACCTCATTTTCATGGTTCAGTGGTCAAAAGTTAAGTTTTTGAGTTTTGGTCTTTTTTTCTAATACTATATGCTATAGGTCAACTATATTTGGTGTATGGAAATATTTTATGATGTACATGTCAGTCTCGCAGGTTTTAATTGACCTTGACCTCATTTTCACTGTTCATTTCTCAGTGTTAAGTTTTTGTGTTTTGGTCTGTTTTTCTTCAACTATAAGCAATAAATCAACTATATTTGTTGTATGGAAGGATTGTAAGGTGTATATGTCTGTCTGGCAGGTTTCATCTGACCTTGACCTCATTTTCATGGTTCATTGGTCAATGTTAAGTTTTCATGGTTAAGTTTGTTTCTTAGATACAATAAGCAATAGGTCAACTATATTTAATGCATACATTTATTGTAAGGTTTACATGTCTGTCTGGCATGGTTCATCTGACCTTGACCTCATTTTTATGGTTTATTGGTCAATGTTAAGTTTTCTTGGTTAAGACTGTTTCTTAGAAACTATAAGCAATAGGTCAACTATGTTTGGTTTATTGAATGATTGTAAGGTGTACATGTATTTCTCGTTTGGTTTATCTGACCTTGACCTCATTTTCTTGGATCATGTTAAATTTATGTGTTACTTGTAGTAAAGCTTTATATTTAGGACTATCAACATAAAATCAATGGTTAGTAAAGAAGGCGAGACATTTCAGCGTGTGAACTCTTGTTAAACACTGTGTTATATTTTCTATTTCTGACCATGAAACTGATTCAGATTCCTTTAAGATACTTTTGCCAGATCTTTGATAGCTTCTGTTTAATTTGCCGTTTCAGAATCTAATGCATTCTGGGTAATATTTTTGAAAGTGTGCACCAAAGCGTCGTGATTGGTTTAAAACGTCCTCAACAATTGAAATTTAACCAATGACGTGACTTTATTTTCATTTTGAGGTACAAACAATAAAATTACCCATAGTCCTTTAGATTCTGAAACGGCGAATTAGTCAATAAAATTGAGAATGGAAATGGGGAATGTGTCAAAGAGACAACAACCCGACCACAGAACAGACAACAGCAGAAGGCCACCAACAGGTCTTCAATGCAGCGAGAAATTCCTGCACCCGGAGACGTCCTTCAGCTGGCCCCTAAACAAATATATATACTAGTTCAGTGATAATGAACGCCATACTAAACTCCAAATTGTACACAAGAAACTAAAATTAAAAATAATACAAGACTAACAAAGGCTAGAGGCTCCTGACTTGGGACAGGCGCAAAAATGCGGCGGGGTTAAACATGTTTATGAGATCTCAACCCTCCCCCTATACCTCTAGCCAATGTAGAAAAGTAAACGCATAACAATACGCACATTAAAATTCAGTTCAAGAGAAGTCCGAGTCTGATGTCAGAAGATGTAACCAAAGAAAATAAACAAAATGACAATAATACATAAATAGCAACAGACTACTAGCAGTTAACTGACATGCCAGCTCCAGACTTCAATTAAACTGATTGAAAGATTATGTCTTCATCATATGAATATCAGGCACAATCCTTCCCGTTAGGGGTTTAGTATCATATCATCATAACATATATGAGAAGAACATAACCCGTGTCATGCCAACAACTGGTTTTTAAATAAATGTGTTTAGTGCCGATGCAAAGACCCTATAAGTGAATCAATATTAACGCCAAAATATGCAATCTTTAATGACCTGACAACAGTATCGTAACTATATCCCTTCTTAATAAGTCTATTTAAAGGTTTTGTTAGTTTCAGAGGTGAATACTGACATTTTTGTGCTTTATAAAGAATATTTCCATAAAAAATTGGATGTGAAATACCTGAACGTATAAGAAGTCTGCATGTTGAGCTATATTTACGAATGATGTCCTTATACCGATGATAAAATTTAGTAAATGTTTTGACTAGTTTGTGATATCGAAAACCCTGGTGTAATAATTTTTCAGTAATACATAAATTTCTCTCGTTAAAATCTAAAACATTGTTACATACACGAGCGAATCGTACAAGTTGAGATATATAAACACCGTAAGATGGTGACAAGGGAACGTCACCATCTAAAAATGGATAATTAACGATAGGAAATGAAAAATCATCTCTTTTATCATATATTTTAGTATTAAGCTTTCCGTTAATGATATAGATATCAAGATCGAGGAAAGGGCAGTGGTCATTGTTAGTATTAGCTTTATTTAAAGTAAGTTCAACAGGATAAATTTCTTTAGTATACATACTGAAGTCGTCATTATTGAGAGCCAAAATATCATCCAAATATCTAAAAGTATTATTAAATTTGTGTATCAGATGTTGTTTCGATGGGTCTTTACTGATTTTTGTCATAAATTGTAACTCATAGCAATACAAAAAAAGGTCCGCAATAAGTGGTGCACAGTTAGTCCCCATTGGAATTCCGATAACCTGACGATATACGGAATCTCCAAAGCGAACAAAAATGTTATCTAGTAAAAATTCAAGGGCATATCTAGTATCAAAGCATGTCCAATTGACATAGTTTTTTTGTTTATTGCTACTAAAAAATGACCTAAAAGAGTTTGAACATATATATTCACATTCTGACTTTTTAAATGCCCATTTAATTAGGTGTGAGAATTTTTTCTTAATGAGAATGTGAGGCAATGTGGTATATAGGATAGAAAAATCAAAACTTTGAACAGATTCAAAATCACCAATATATGCATGCAATTTATCAAGTACTTCCAACGAGTTCTTGACACTCCAAAAGTAATTAATTCCACTATTTTCGAAGGCCTTATTTGAACAATTTATTATCAGGTTTTTGATTGTACCAAGTGTACTGGTAAGAAGAATAGACAATTTAGTAGTGGAATACCTTTTTTAGACTAAGGACGAGCTTGACATATTGTATAGACAGCTATAAATTGACACAGAATGTATGTTGACCTCTAGATGTCTTTTGATTGTTTGTGATCTGGGGTACCTGTCTCATGTCGTATACTCCACATTCCTTTTTATTCACAGACATAAAGGTGTAAGCGAACTGTTTAAAACTTTCTGCTACTTTCACTTAAACTCACAACTTGATGTCAATATTCAATCGCAAGGCTCGCATTGATCTACTTTTGATATTTCCGAGCATTCACCTTCCCTATGCGATCTTTATACGCTTCTGTAAATACTAAATTCCTTATGTATACTTATATCTGGAACTGGTGAATAACTGTAATCAACGTTCATTTCTCAAGCTAAGGAAATCAAAAAGTTTAACATAGGGATAATTACATGTAGGGTGGTTGACTTTTTACTAATAATGATAGCTTTATCTATTCATAATATTTAACTTTAAGAATTTGTAATTGTACTGTAAATGATTTAAATTATTACTTATATTAAATATTGTTAACACAACAATAGTGATAATGGCCTCATAGTTGTAATCTGTAAAGAATACAATTTTATTTTATTAAAAGGAAATTTGTATTTTTATATATCTCGTTTGACTAATGGTTTTTGGCAGGTGTATGCTTTCTTGGTCTTTGCCATACATGAGAGTCTGGATGGGGTATACGGAATACAGAATAATGGACAAAGAATAAAGAATAAAGGGGGTAGAGAAAAAATAGCCTTACCAAACATTTACTCACAATTTTATTTGTACATTTCTACCATTTACTGAACTTCTTAAAATTAATTTTTGGTATAATATCCGGCATGTTCTCATTTTCAACACGATTGCTCTACCTGGTATTCAGCCACCCCCCCTTTTTCAATGTCTTGTATTGTTTTGACAGTGATCGAGATTTTTTTGTTTGTTTTAAGAAATAAAATTGGGGGGGGGGGGGGGGGGGGGGGGCAAAACACTGAATTGATGACTTTAACGTTTCTACAGTTCTACAGTGGTACTAATTTATTTTTAGTCCTACAAAAAATAATTTTATCGGCCATTTTATAAAACGGGCAAAGTTTCCCAAAAAAATCATATAAAATTGTAGTTATGAAATATGGCATAACACAACAACTCTTAATTGAACGATGAGATCAGTTTTCTGCATACCTATTGCTTAATCGAAGGCTCCAAAGAGATTCCAGATGTCTATCGTCTGCAGATAATCAAATGATTGTCTACACATGAGTTACAGCATTTTCGTCTTCTGATTCATAACATCAGTGCTATAATTCAAGAAGATTAAGAACACAGGTAAGAAAGCAAATACTTAGAATTTTTCACCTCTTGTAATGTGTAATTTGTCCAATGTACAATTACTTTTTGTCAGTCCCTTGTTGAATACGATTACTATGTTACAACTATTGCGTATTGGACACATATTTTCCTTATATGTTGTTAAAATATGTGGATATCCGAAAGAACCGTTTTTTTCTCTCTCTCTTTTCACAACCAACAGTTTTGTATCTGCAATCAAAATGCAAAATTAAAAGCGTTATTTTTATATCCTGTTAACTACTATTTATTTAATGATGCATAGTAACTGTTGTATCCGTGGGATTAAAGGCAAATTATTAATGTTTTACTAAAAATATTCAACAAATCACAATCTTTGAAAATGAAAAACAGATCAGTTTAAGAATCATTACACACATTTTTAAATAATAAGGCTGTTTTGACAAGTTTCAGAAAACTGAGATGAATGTATGAATAATATTTCTAATTTGAAAGTGCAAATCGCATTGATAGCCTATTCAGATTCAATGTTGATTTGTAATTGCCCCGAAAATTGATTGAAACTAATTCAATGTGCATTAAAGATGTGCAGAAAGAGTTTGGCGATATAGTATAGTGAACAAATAATGAGAACAATACTGCTAAGATTCAGCGATGATTCAATGGCACTTCTCTTATCTAGAAGACAGCCATTACACGTGATCTACGAAGGATGCACATGCATGTACGTGCATTTTGTTTACATGAAATCAAACATAAGATAATCATTAGGGTATTTATAGAGTAGAACAATGTGTAGCTAAATTGACGATGTTTCTCATCAATATAAATTGAAATTGAAGCTGCCATACAACTATAGTTAATTAAGATGATTAATTCATCTCAAAATAAATTATTGCAACTGGTAAAATGGCAGTGAAAGAGGGACATCACAAGAGAACAAAATAGAAAAAAGGAGAATGGCTATATCAGCTAATAACGTAAATGAGTGAATTCGTAAAGAAATGTTTTGTATTTTCTATGTATCGAAGAATATCATCTTCGTATTAATTATTGATTTGTTTATTTATTGTTTGTCCATGTTAAATTTGATTGTGACAACATTATTAATTCAATGGGTAAGCCTCCACACTTCTGGCTATTCCACTATCAAGAATTTGTCCAAACAATTAAAACAAAGATGAAATTTATTCAGAATTACTAGATAAATATAATGAAAATGCTCGATTATTCACTCAACAAATTCGTATTTTTTTATAATTTGAAATAATATAGGTACTAGCATTTTGAAATTTGCAGTAACATGAATATAACATTATCTATACATTATATGCATAATGACGGCTGCCTCTAAAACATTTCTCTTGTCCAGATTTATTTTTTCTAAAATGTGTTTTTACTGGTTTACTCGGTAATTAGGTATCCAGAAAATGTCGACCTATGATCTCCATAAATAGTTTCCGTACCACTAATATGTTTAACATAAACTGTGTCATTCATCTTCAATGCCAGCACAACATTCTGAGTCCCAGTCGATAAATCAGTACCGAAAGCCCTGACCATTTTCTCATTATTTTTCCACAGATCGCAGTGTAAATAGCTGCCACTATCGGACATAACCGTTGTTGAAATAGAGTAGAGTCCCGTTTTCGGCCCAGTAAAAACTCCAGTGTCCTGATCGTAAGCTCCACCCATGTTTAACCATATTTTGTCAAATATTACAACTTCATATAGACCAAGATTTCTGGATGATGTAAGCGATGCTGTAAAAGCTGGCCTTTCCTTTTCTCGTCCAGGTTCTGAAAAATAATTCTCAATGCAATTTGCATAACACATGAAAAATAACCCAATACGGACTATATTGTCTATAAGAATAAGAATAAGAATAAGAATATTTATTATTCCAATCAAGGACCCTTGATGGGCAGCATGACATGTATAACACAAAACAATACATTGTGATTTGTAACAGAAAAAAACAACATTTTTTTTACATTGAAATGAAATATTAAAAGCTCATAATAGATGTTATCATGATAGAGCTACATATATTTCTTCATTTTATATAAAAATCATGTACATTTAATTCCAGACAGGACCAGAACCATTGAATCATTACAATAATCATCGTCATTACGTATATTAATTTACATTTCGTCTCACATCTAGTCATCAAATAATATAGTTCCCTAAATATTTTAGGACAGACAAATTTTCATTAGCAAATAACAAAACAAATTTTGCCTCATTTGAGAGATATGAAAAATTAGGACAAATACTGTTTATCTACTTGAAAAATATCTCCCTATCATATTTGTATGCTGGACAACTAGTAATAAAATGTTGTTACCTTCAACCAAATTAAGGGTACATTTCTTACAAAGCCTTTGATCTCTTTCTATATATAAAGTTTTATACCTGTCTCTTTCTATTTTGAGACCATGGGCACTGATTCCGATTTTACATATGACACTTCTCAATTGAAAATTGTTTAAAGATAGACAAATTTCTTTGGAAAAATAAGTTTTTAGTTTGAAATAAGTATCTAATTTACTACTTTTTGTATCTGTTCTTTTTGTGTTACAAAATTTTACAAAACTATTACAAAGTTTTTGCTTAACTGACTTGATAAAAAAGGTTAGCTTTACCTCCAAATTTTGAATATTTAGCTTTTAAAAATGTAATGTATGGATAGATACCAGCATTCCATATTATTAGTAAACATGTTTTTGTTACACATATAGGTATCATACAGTACCATATTTCATATTTTTTATTCTAAACTAATATTTCAACATTGATAATACAACTGAAAAATATAAAGGGAATCTACCAAGTTCTCCTAGCACAGCTAAGTTAGAAGATTTTTTGTTTACACCTAAAATATACTTCATATATCTTGAATTGGATTTATCTAAAAAAATCATTAATATAAATGTGCTGTAATAAATATTCACTTTCTTTCTGGCATGCTGCAGAGCTAATTTTAAACATACCTGTAATTTCACTGCCATACATTAAAATAGGTTTTATTGTATGGTCATATATATGTAATAGAGTAGAAATACTTGGATTGGAAGAGGATAAAGATCTTTGCAATTTGAGTAAAGCTTTTAGTGATTTTTTGTATAATTCTTCCTTTCCTTGCTAGATTGACCTCTAAACACCATTTAGTACAAAATTTGGATAAACCATCAAGTCGTTTTTGGAACTAGAAAAAATAACAATATCATCTGCATACATGAGGCAGTCAATTTTGCGGCCATTAATATCAACAGCATCTGGACTTTCATTAAATGCATCCGGTAAATCATTTATAAAAATCTTGAAAAGGTTGGGACTCAAAACATCCCCTTGTCGCGTTTACTCCAATTTGAGAATGAAAATCAGGAGTAAGCACATTGTCTATTTTAACACATAATTCACTTTTATTGTACATATCTCTCAGGATTGCATAGAAATTACCCCCTATACTATGGTTTGATAACTTATTTTTTAAACCAGAATGAACGACTTTGTCAAAAATGCTTTTTTTGAAATCGACAAAGCAAGCATAATAAAAGTTTCCCACCTTTCATACTGGTGTACTTATCCATTATAGTTTTTAATAAAAACATGTGATCAGATGTCCTACATTTACTTGAAAAACCAATCTGACAAGGACTTGATATTATTTAAATATTTATCAAGCCTTTTGTTTAGTATTGAATTGAACAATTTTCCCATACACATATTAATTGCAATACCTCTGGTACAGTAGTTTTCATGTTTTCAGGTCTATATGAAATTATGCTAATTGAAAGGAAAATTGGGCCCTCACTTGAAACAAATAACACATATCTGTACTCTCTGCATATCAGTAATATAAACATAAAAAAAGATGTGGTAAGATCACCAATGAGACAACTCTCCACTAGAGACCATATGATAGAGAAGTAAAATTAAGAAGCATTAAATAATATAACAATATCTCTTACTAAAGCGAATTTTACACATACGTTCATTACTCAAAATACATTGTCATGCGGAATTTTTATGGCCGTTGATTTTTTTTTCTGTCATAAAAGCTACAGAAATACTCCATACATACCGTATCCAATGTCGGCAATAACAGCCTGTTTTATCCGAGAACTCATCTCGTTCTCATGGTATCTTCTATTGTCTTCTCAATAGCGGTCTTCAATACCTGGTTGAGTTTAGTGGTATCGAACAGAGCAACTAAAGGCATATTTTGATTGTCCAGAAGTGGTATCTCAGAGGTAGAGTTATCACTGTTTTGTCCTGTCCCGTATTTCATAATTATTATTACAAAAAGTAGAATCTAAATCCTCCTTAATACCATTATTACAAGTTTAACAACTGTTTTATTTACTCGGACTGTTCAGTTAACAACCTGCCAGAACTGATATGTTTCGGAAATTACAAAGTAAAAAGTATTTATATGCACCGCTCACATAGAAAAAAAAAAACACTAAGGCAAATTTTTTTTTCGCAAATTAAAGATCGACAAATGATGTAACGTTCGTGGTCTTTGATTCGTTTTGTATGAGATACCAAAGGGAACTGATCTGATTGGATGAATATTTTGTCACAAGATCTATAGTTATGTTGAACATTATTTACAACAATATCATCCACCTTGGTTGGGGCTCAGGTAGGTTAGGGAGCTACCATTTGATTTTTAGAGGGGGGGGCTAGGATGAAAATTGAAAAAAAGACAGGACAGGAGTTTTGAGTAAAAAAAAAGGCAGGATGAGCAATTTTCCAAAAAAAAAGGCAGGATGACAATTTATGTTAAAAAAAAAGTCAGGATAACCTAATTAAAAAAAATGCAGGACCGAATAGAGTAAAAAATAAAAAGGCAGGACAGAGATAACAATTAAAAAAAAATGCAGGACAAAATTTTTAATCCTAGCCCCCCATAAAAATCAAATGGTAGCTCCCTTACCTACCCCCTGACATTTTACTACGAACAGCAGTAGGCACCGAACTTACAAATAACAGATTGATCTCACAATTGTAGGAAAGTTTTTAGGGAATAAAACGTTGATGAAAATGTTTATACGTTTTTACGACGCGAGTTCCAGGTGAACTTAAATTGCTACCATGTTTTAAATACAATGATAAGGATCTGAAGTATGTGTTTTGTTAGATTTATTTTATATTTTGCACTCAAAAGAATTTTGTTTACGCACCAAGTTCTGTTGACGTCAACGTATATCATAGAAATATATTTATTTTTTTACATTATCACTTCAATCACAAGATATTTATACATATAATTTCCGTGCTCTCAACATATGTTTCTGGAAGTTTTGTCCTATAATATTCAACCGTAAAATGCTGTACTTTTAGCGGTTATCGTTCTTGATCACAATGTTTATAATAATGATTTTTTAAGATATGTGAATTTGAATGGAATTAGTTTTATATTACCACTATTCGTTTGTAAGCTTTATTAAGATATAAGATAGCGTCACATTTAAGAGCCAGTCTTTGTAAGAATCAGGCAATTTAGAAGAATTTCAAAACATGGCCGAAAAAAACCCACCGAACTAACCATCCTCTTTTGAAGTTACCCTTATTCTGAGTTAGAAATGGTAGCTCTTCCGTTTCTGCGTGTCTGGTAATTCGAAAAACCTCTACTTAACTTTTGGTTAGAATGATAGCAAATTACGGAGTTACCTCCCCTTAATTGTAATTTCTAGTGCAATTCAACCAAATTATATCTTGAAATACCAGAACAGGAAAAGGAAACGAATGTTATATCCGAGCATTATTGTACATTTTGAACATAAATTAATGTAAACTTTTATGTTTTCACCACTGCCTAAGAATTAGGCAGATTGGCACTTAAAACATGACACCATTGCTTGGAAGTAAGCGCTACCACAATTAATCATCCCCCCCCCCCCCAAAAAAAAAACCGCAGTCACCATATTTTGATTTAAAATAACACGCTCAAGAACTTTATGTATTGTTCAGTATAAACGTTTTACTACTCTATCAGAACGCTGACTTCCTACTTACACAAACTGTGCATACAGGGGGTCAATCAAATGTTGGTTCCCTACAATCACAAGTCTAAAATCTTATTTTTAGATTTTCATGTCGAAAAATTTAATGAATACTTTTCATATAAAACTTGAGGAAAAAAGTTCGGGAGCATTAATAAAATGCAGTTGTAGAACTGAGAATGGAAACGGGAAATGTGTCAAAGAGACAACAACGCGACCAAAGAGCAGAAAACAGTAATAGTATCTATTACAGGAAGAGGTCAAATGGATAAGTTTAAGGAGCCCCAAAGAAATGATATTGTTATTTTCGTTCAAAGAAAAATATTCAATAGTATAATAGAAATATTTTCTGTTAGTATGGTAATTGCTAAAAGAAATCGTATGTCAGGAAATGCAAGCTCTGGAATATCGAAACACAAGGTTGGTACATACACCATACCCAGGCCCCGCTGAAATGCTGCTACAACAAAAATGGAAGGCTCACAATGAAAACAAAGTCATTTTTTTGTCTTTCAGTTTTTTTAATTTTTTATTAAAGTTAATTGATACAACGTACTAAGCGACCTTTGTCCTTAAATAAATGAAATCTTCTCAAATGCATAGGAAACATTAAAGAGTTTTAATCAAGTCCTCGTCTTATTCCATATCTTGCTTAAGTTGGTCAAATTCTAAAGTTCACGATAGTTTCATCAGTTTCATTGTCCATTAATTAGATATGCAGAAAACATGCTATAGTGCTCTCCTAACATTGTTTCCCCGGGTCTTTCGTCGTGCTTTATGTAGATTATTTCCCCTTTCTTCAGAGGCATTGCACTGTGTAGTGTTCCCGAAGAATAATTAAATCCAAGAAGTCCTAATGTGATTTGATTGTTCTTCCAGAGATGACAGAGTAGATGCTGTCCAATATTGGACATAACAGTACTTGATACGAAGTACAATCCGTTTCTTGGTACTGTAAACACGCCTGTAGTGGGATTATAACCATTGCCCATACTTGGTCAAATTTTATAATTTCATTTGAATGGAGAGTTATATGTGCCTTCATTGATGCTGTAAATGCGGGTCTTTCTTGTATTTGTCCAGGTTCTATAATAGAATAGAGATAATAATCATATTATACACATATAAAAAAAAGGATAGTTCTCAAATGAATATATTATTAGTTGTTTTTCTGCTTTGAATCGATCGGATGAGTTAAGTCCTTTTCAACTGATTTTTATAGTTTCTTCTTATGTTGTACTGTTACAACATCACAGGTTAGCGAAAGGGTTTGGCGCCCGCAGACATGTTTAACCCCACCCTCCTCTCTATGTGATTGTCCCAAGTCAGAAGCCTGTAATTTAGTGGTTTTCGTCGATTGTTGCTGTATATCATATCTGTTTTTCGTTTGTTGTTTTGAACATAAATCAGGTCGTTAGTTTTCTCGTTTGAATGGTTTCTACATTTGTCATTTCGGGGCCTTTTATAACTAACTATGCGGTATGGGTCGTGCACATTGTTGAAGGCCATTCGATGGCATATAGATGTTAACTTCTACGTTATTTGGTCTCTGGTGGATAGTTGTCTCATTGGCAATCACACCATGTCTTCTGATTTTTATATATAATGTATGAGTATAACTGGCGTTAACATATATTAACGTTAATATTGCCAAATTACAAACACTAAGTATTGAAACCAGTTCATTTGAGTCTGTTACACACTTTTAAACATTACAAATGAGTTTATATAAAAAAAAAGATAAATCAAGCTACAAAGACAAAAAACGTTCTCTTACTGATCATGTATTAACACTATATATATATACTTACCATATCCAATATCCTCGATGATCGCAGTTTTTATAATTGGAATTCTCTGGTCAGTAGTCTCCTCAACTGTCTTTATGATATAGTCCTTTAACAGTTGGTTTAATTTAGTTGTGTCAAAAAGAGCTACTAAAGGCTTCTGCTGATTGTCCAAAAGGGAAACCTCTACTGAGGAGTTTTTGTCATGTTCCTGTGACCAAATCATTGATTGAACGCAACTCGTTAGCATGATGATAAGCAATGGATGTAACATTGCTTGATCCATTTTAACTATACACCAATATTAACAGAACAGTCTCGTTTAACGTGTTCCTTTTGTCACAAATCGTTTATAGTTTGTTAAGAATTTGCGATACTCGATTTAATTTGTGAATATGATACCGGTAGGGCGAAGGTCCACTTTATAAACTAGCATGCATTCGGTGCACCTCGGCACTTTTTGGTACCATGTTTCAACCTTTTGATGTTCGGTATCGGAATCTGCCGAGGTGTGCCAAATGCAGTATTATGCGCAATGATGTTCATTTTGTATTTTTTTTGTTTACAAATTTATTTACTTCTACTAATTTACATAAAACATTTCATAATAGAGGCGGCATACAATGAAATTGCTTTGTAGTTTTGGTAACAAAGTTTTCAGCAAAAGTTAACTTAACGAGTAGTGCAGCATATAATTAAAGAAGTTAAGGTTTTTCCCATGTAAGGAGATCTATAAAACATTTTTTACTGATTCTGTTTGTACACTTTGTAGTTTTGGATATCCAATCTCGGCAATAGTTTCATTATACACAAGACCAATTCAAATCAGTTAGTGAAACAGCAACCCGAGACCACAAGGCACATAGTTACAAATGAATGGAATCAAATCAAATCATTGTACTATAATATGGATCTCAATATATATATATATATAGGTTTGAACGTTGTTTTCAATTTAGACTTATATATATATATATATATATATATATATATATATAATCAAATGAAAAAATGTAAGATCAGCTTAGGCAGAACATAAGACTTTAACATTAACTGCTACAGTTTATAAACATCTCAAAATTTAGGCGAGGCATTTTTTACGAATTACACATGAATTTTGCCAGTCTTTTTTGTATAAAATTATTCAGAAATAGCTCTTTAGAGAACATCTATAAACCTTTGTTTTTATCTCTGTTATACCAAATAGGTTCTGTTCATAGTTAGAATAGCTGTATGGGGTTTTCGTAAACCTTTCTTATGGGTGTAAAAGATTTGTTATATTAAAACCAAACGTGACTAAGCCCGTTTTTGGTAAATGATTTGGTTTTTTAATTGTTTTGGGTAAGAACGAAACTGATTAGTGTTGTGTAGACGAAACGCGCGTCTGGCATTTTAAATTATTTTTCCAGACTTATATATTTAAGAAGTGTACAACTTCAGATGGACTTCGAGAAAAGTCAAAGCTACAATTGATATTTTTCATCCGTGTGAGCTATACAACATTCTCATACCTTTTTTCTGTATAATAGTTGTGACAAGACAATATACATGTACAAATAGAAAAATGGTGAACAGGTTAAAATTTCAAATACTATAAACATCAAAGTTATAATTGTCATCGAAATCCTAAATGTAATATATAATTTCAAGCAAAACGAATTTATTTGTTCATTTGGTTGCTGAGTTAGTATAACATATGGGTATATATCCAAGTAAACTAAACATCTAAAAAAAAATGAAATAGAATCAAACAACCCAATCAAACAAAAGTGTTTAAATTTTGATTTTACATTAGCCCAAACCCCCGAAAAGAAAAAAAAAGATTCTTTGGATTTTGATGGAATTATTGCAAAGTAATATTAATGAATCACTAGAAATTAAATGGAGGTTTCAGAGGGATCAACCTAGTAAATAATTAAACACTATTTTCAATTATGTCTACTGCTAATAATTTTTCATGGTAAATTATATCCCATTATAACCCATTTCGGATACTAAAGTATTATATCTTACACTTACAGAGATTATTATTACCAATTTGGGCAAATGGTCCCGACCTGTTTAATGTCTGATTGAACAATATTTAGTCATAGTCAATTTATTTGTGCAACAGTATGTGTGGTCTGAAATATTATGTTTTGATTTGCGACAGAATCAGTTATTTGTAATATTTCAGTTCCGTTATTGGCATATACCAATGATAAAAGTCTTAATTTCAATGAGCATCCTATTTGTCGTCTTTAAGAAATGAATTCATAAAAAGTTATTAAATTAAAATTTTATACGGAAGATAATTTAAATCGCATACTCTACCAAAGGAACTGATGTGTAAGTGTTTCCTGTTGATGATATGAATAGCTGTTACATTGAATAAGGGAGAATACTTCCGGTTTATATACAAACCCATTTCAGTCCAATTTGAAAGTTATTTTTAGGGACTTACGTCGTAAATATCCGGATGCCGGTTTTTTTCTTCTAAAAAAAGAGAAAAATGTGACTTCCAAAAACAAATGTGTCTTGTGATAACTTATCATTGCATTAAACTTTTCACAAGAGTAAGCCGCGAAGGGGTTTTGATGTAAGCAGTTATTGGAATATTACCGTTCGTAAGTAAGCAACCAAGAATAAGATCGTTATGTGTAATTTGTCCTTAAACAAATGAAATCTCAAATGTATAGATAAACAGAGTGATGAGTTTTAATCAAATATCGTCGTGTTCCTTATCTTGCTTTAGTGGGTCAAATTCTAAAATTCACCTCAGTTTCATTGTTCGTTAACTAGATATGCAGAAAACATGCTATAATGCGCTCCTAAAATTGTTTCCCCAGCTCTATCGTCGTGCTTTATGTAGATTATGTCCCCTTTCCTAAGAGTCATTACAATGTTTATTGTTCCCGTAGAATAATTAGTCCCAAAGAGCCTCAATGTGGACTGATTGTTCTTCCAGAGTTGACAGTGTAGATACGTTGAATGAGTGGCCCTAACAGTACTAGATACGAAGTACAATCCGCTTTTTGGAATTGTAAACACGCCTGTAATGGGATTATAAGCATTGTACATATTCAGCCAGACTTGGTCAAATTTTACAACTTCATTTGAATGGATAGGCTTAGTTGTCGTTAATGATGCTGTAAATGCTGGTCTTTCTTGTAATCTTCCAGGTTCTATAATAGAATAAAGATAATAATTATATTTTACAAACATAAGAAAAGATGTTCTCAAATAAGATAATAATGATATTCCTACTGTCTGTCGGCTTTCGACCGAAACCCAAAGTAACAACTGCTTCCAGAAAGCCAAGTCTTATATTATTACTTATGCAAACTATTATTTATGAGTATACCTGATGAAAATTATTCCAAAAACATGATACCAAAGGGACATTTAAACTCATAAATCGAAAATAAACTGGCAAAGCCATAACAAAAGAAAAAAAATAAACCAAAAAATAAAAACAGTATACAAAACACAACATAGAAACTAAAGACTAAGCAACACGAACCCCAGCAAAATGGTTAAGTTGATACAATTCAGTCGAAATAATAAGTAAATAAATTATTCAATTGTACTCAAACAAGGTTTTAACTCAAATATGTCATCGAATATATAATGTATGAGTTCAGCTTAGACGGTTTTGTATGATATGCAAAAACCCTCTTAGAAAAGTTTACAATCTTTTTTGTCTAAAGCACACCTAATGAAAGTTTTCTATCGCCCTTCACTGAAAGTAATTTTACTTGGCTCCAATCTATTTTGCTATGTTTACACTGGGTAAAGACTTTTGATAAATTCTATATTTTGGTATGACATTTTTTGCTCATAAAAGCATTAATTTGAATTAACAAAATCTAGACAAGAATAGGTGTTTTATTCTGATTGTCACTTACCTGTAATAAAATCTGATGATTGGTAAAATTTTGAAGTTATTGTTTCTTAATTAAATTTTACACAAGCCAAAGGCTTGGTCTCTGGTATACTTTTTGCATAAATTAACATTAAGAAATAGGTATAAAACAAATATTTAATGAGTAAAATGCAGTAAAGTATAGTTGCATAATTTTCCAATACAAATATCAAGACATGTCTTCGTCAAATGAAATCGTTACTTCAAAAAAGTTTAGTAACATTATCAGATCAAACACTAGAGAGAAGCGTTGCGATAATGATTTAAAAATAGACACGTGTTTCTCAATTAAATACGCCTTAGGTCAAATGTTTTGTAAGCAATTTACTAACACTTGTAATAGCAGTTAAAAGAGACTCAATAGAACAACAAAATTTTCCTAGGGTCAACCTTGACTGATGTACTTGCAACCGTATTAAGTTTTAATGTAGTTATATTATTTATAAAATGACAATTTAGAGTAATAATGGATAATTCAAATCTTGTTCTTTTATTATTAAATGTACTTGTATGTAAATTTCTGTAACTATTGATTTTTGTTTGTTTTATTTATGTTTCATTATTGACCAAAAAACATCCAAAACACAGTTGGTAACATAGTAGTTAATGGAGGGCGGTCATGCGGTCTGTTTAGTGTTCCCGTTTAGTGCAATAAAATTTTCAGATGAGCCTTCAAACCTTTTTGTTAAGAATGCTTGTATTCACATTAAAATTTTGAATAGGGATTTGTATGATATTTTCATTTTTTAAGATAGTGATTTTTTTTTCAGTAACATTTTCGATTGCGGGTACCCATATTGTGTAAACAACTCGTAAAGTTTTCAACCGATGACTATCAAACTTTTTAGAATTTTGAATTCTCATTGAAGATTAGTACATCACATTATGTTTACATATAGAGAATGTTTTTGCAGATTTTCAAGAAACTAAGCGTTTCCATTCTCAATTTTATTATTCATTTTAAAGCAGCATTCTCACTTTTAGATACCGATTTGTACGACTTAACATGAATTTGCCAATTTTTTGGGGGACTGTTGTTTTATTATTTCTGTGAATTTGTAGAAATCAGTAGATATAACTTATGTTTACTAATATTCTTATATATGATCCCTTAAGCATACCAATTACTTGGACCATTAATATAGATTAACGTTAATGTTGCCAAATTACAAACAATAAGTATTGGGGAACCGGTTCATTTAAACATTACAAAAGAAGTTTATAAAAACAAAAAACGAACGATCATTCAAGCTACACAAACGACAGTTATTTACTGATCATGTATTAACATTATACTTACCATATCCATATATCTTCGATGACAGCAGTTTTTATAATTGGAATTCTCTGGTCAGTAGTCTCCTCAACTGTCTTTATGATATAGTCCTTCAACACTTGGTTTAATTTAGTTGTGTCAAAAAGAGCTACTAAAGGCATCTGCTGATTGTCCAAAAGGGAAATCTCTACTGTAGAGTTTTTGTCAGGTTCCTGTGACCAATCATTAATTGAACGCAACTCATTAGCATGATGATAAACAATGGATGTAACTTTGCTTGGTCCATTTTAACTTTATACCAATGTTAACTCAAGGACAGCCTTGTTTAACGTGTTCCTTTTGTCACAAATCGTTTTCTAGTTTGTTAAGAACTTGCGATACTCGATTTAATTTGTGAATATAATACCGGAAGGGCGAAGGTCCACTTAATAAACTAGCATGCCTTCGGTTCACTTCGGCACATTATGGTACCAAATTTTAACACTTTGATGGGTATCGTAATCTGCCGAGGTATGCCAAATGCTGTATTATGCGCAATGATGTTCATTTTGTATTTCATTGGTTAACATATTTATTTTCTTCTTCTAATTTGCATTAATCGTTTCACAATAGAGGCTACATACAATGAAACTGTTTTGAAATTTTGGTAAAAAAGTTCGCAGCAAAAGTTAACTTAGCAAGTAGTGTAGCATTTAATTAAAGAGGTGACGGTTTTTCCGTATAAGTAATACATAAAATATTTTTGACTGAATCTGTTTGTACACTTTCTAGTTTTAGATATCCAATCTCGTCAATAGTTTCATTATACTTAAGACCACTTCCAATCAGTTAGTGAAACAGCAACCCGAGGCCACAAGCCACATTGGTTACAAATGAATGAAATAAACTCAAATCATTGTTAATAATATAGATCTCAGAATATATAATCAAGTTAAAGTATGCAAGATCAGATGAGACAGAACATTAACTATAACATTAACTGTTACAGCTTCTAACCATCTCAAACTTTGCCCAAAGGCAAAGCTGTGTTGGGTTTTCTCAAACCTTTCTTATGGGTGTCAAGGATTCGTTATTCTAAAACCAAACTTGAATTAAATCTATTTTTGTAATTGAATTGGTTTTTTACTTGTTTTGGGTAAGAACGAACCTGATTAGCGTTGTGTAGACGAAATGGGCGTCTGGCAACTTTTATGATTTTTCCAGACGTATACATTTAAAAAGTGTACAACTTCAGATGGAATTCGAGAAATGACAAAAAGTTACCTTTGATACTTTTCATCCATGTGAGCTATAGTACATTTTCATATGTTTTTCTGTATAAAAGTTATGCCAAGATAATATACAGGTATATTTAGAGCCATGCTAAAGCCCGCTTCGGATGCGAGATTAAGATTGGTCACTTGGAACAAATGGAAATTTTAGAGGGATGAAGCTGGTAAATGATTCAAACGCAGACAAATACACAATTGAACATTTTTAATTATATCTACTAATAATTATTTTGCATGGTAAATTATATCTCATTTTGGATATTATATCTTACACAGAATATAATGACCGATGTGGGCAAATGGTCCTAACCTGTTTAAAGTCTAAATGAACAATATCTGGTCATTTTCAATTTATTTGTGTAACAGAATGTGTGGTCTGAAATATTCAGCTTTGTTTTACGACAAAATCAGTGATATGTAATATTTCAGTTCCGTTATTGACAGTTACCCATGATACAAGCAACAATTTCAATGAGCACCCTTTTCGACAATTTAAAAAAATTAGTTCATGGGAAATTATTAAAAATGAAATTTACACTAAAGATCATTTTAATCGTATACTCTACTGAATGAGCTGAGGTGCAAGTGTTTCCTGTTGATGATGTACTTTGTATAAGAGAGAATACTTATTATTAATACAACCTATTTCAGTGATATATTAAAGATTTTGCTAGACCGAATAGAAAATATTAGGATTCTGGTTATTTTCTTTTTAAAACAATGATAAATGCGATTTCAAAAAACAAATGTATCTTGTGATAACTACATCATTGGATTTCACCAGGAAGTGTATTGGTTCTTTTCCTTCAAATAAGTGCGAAATCATCCAGTCAAGACACGGTGTGTCCTTACCCTTACCAACAATATGTTTTTGTAAGAAAGATTTTAAAATAAGAAAGAAAATTTGAATATTATCGTTCGTTCATATCTGAAGCAGGATACCAGGACACAATCCACATAATGTTATTAGGGCAACTTGTATTTGCTTCAAAAAAATAATGTACATACTTAAGATTCGATATTCACTCACGCCTTCAAATGTTTAGTTTATAATTTCAGACCTTTCATAATTCCAAATCAACATTTCACGAAAGCAAGCCGCAAAGGGGTTTAAATCTAAGCCGTTATTTGAATATAACCTTTCGTTCTTAAATAACCCAGGATACTGGGAGAAGATATTGGTATAATGTACGAATAGCGCAAATTGTTTTTTTTTTATTAAAGTTAAATGACCAATTGTGGAACAAAACGCCCTGATCCGATGGTTGCAAAATGGGCAGTTAAAGCTAGTATATTTTAGAGGAACAGTGTGAAAGTGAAGCGTGAATCTTATGGAATCCAAAAGGATTTTTTTCTGATGGAAGTAGTTAAGAGACCTAAAATTGTTATGGGCACTTTTTCCTCAAACAAATGAAATCTCAAATGCATGGAACAACACAGTGATAAGTTTTAATCAAATTCTCGACTTATTCCATATCTTGCTAAAGTAGGTCAAATTCTAAAATACACATTCGTTTCATCAGTTTCACTGTTCATTAATTAGATATGCAGAAAACATGCTATAGTGCCTTCCCAAAATTGTTTCCCCGGCTCTTGCGTCGTGCTTTATGTAGATTATGTCCCCTTTCTTTAGAGGCATTGCACTGTGTAGTGTTCCCGAAGAATAATTAAATCCAAAGAGTCCTAATGTGATTTGATTGTTCTTCCAGAGACGACAGTGTAGATTCTGTGCATGTAAGGACATAACCGTACTTGATACGAAGTACAATCCGTTTCTTGGAACTGTAAACACGCCTGTAGTGGGATTATAACCACTGCCAATATTCAGCCATACTTGGTCAAATTTTATAACTTCATTTGAATGGAGAGTACTATCTGTCCTCATTGATGCTGTAAACGCGGGTCTTTCGTGTATTCGTCCAGGTTCTATAATAGAATAGAGATACTTATCATATTATACACATATTAGAAAGGGTAGTTCTCAAAAGAAATAAAAGTGATATTCTTGTTAGTCGGCTTTCGACCAAATCGCAAAGGAACAACTGCGTCCAGAGAGCCATGTCTTATATTAATACTTATGCAAACTTTTATTTATGAGTATACGTGATTAGGATCGTTCCAAAAAAAACAGGTGTCTTACATGTAAGAAAATCAGTATGAAACTTTTTTTTAGTTCCGAAATAATTAGGTAATAAATTATTTAATTGTACTAAAACTAAAGTTTTAAGGTAGATCGAGTATCTTTTTCTGAGCATCCCTTTCGGGCTTGATTAAAAAATACTTTTTCGGTTTGAAAATATTTTACCAAGTATCAATCAATATACAACAGAAACATCTAACACTTGAAATTTTAAGATTAAACTATCAAAAAAGTAAGTGTATTTTAAATTTTCAGAAACAAATCTTCAGATTGTTGTTTATGGAGAAATATTTTTCTTTTCAAGGTTGTATTCTATTTGTGCTTTGCATTGCTCCTCTCGAATAACTTTTTTTGCTACATTTCCTTAAGCCCATTTTACATTATTAAGTGTGAAATACATTTTCGAAGTCATATTTTATCTTTGAATTTTGTTTTACTTATCGTTATCAAATTTTGGTGAAAGATTTGAAAAAAGAACTATTTTATATAGAAAACATCCGAAAAGTATAATGTCTATCTTTTCAAATGAAGAGTATATACACTGGAACAATTTAGTTTCATTTTATAATCGAGAACAAACAGAATAAAAACTACACATATAAATTTGACAGAGTTGCACACAGTGGGTAACAGAGTACCCTTTATAGCATGCTGTTCGGTGTGAGCCAAGGCTCCGTGTTGAAGGCCGTTCTTTGACCTATAATTGTTATATTTTTATAGATTGTGACTTGGATGGAGAGTTGTCTCATTGGCATTCGTACCACATCTTCTTATCTATAGTTAATATTGGGCGATCGGCCGGTTTGTTAAAATGAGGATACCTTCAATGTGTATTCAACTACTATCACTTTCTAGAGTGTTTGTTTATACATTGCATCTTGCACCTCACGTTGTGTACGCATTTGCATAATTTGCAACTTTTCGATGATGTAATTGAGTCAATTTTCTGAATTAAGGGTTCCCGTTTTGTGCAATCATCTTTTTATAATTTTTTCAGATGAGCCATCAAACCTGTTTGTTAAGAATGCTTGTATTTGAAATTCTAAATAGGGATTTGGATGATTTTAAAAAAATTTTAAGATAGTGATTTTTGTAGTAATATTTTCGATAGAGGATACCCATTTTGTGTAATCAGCTCGTAAAGTTTTCAATCGAGGACTATCAAACTTTCTAGAATTTTTGAATTCTCATTGAGTACATTACTTTGTGCTTACATTCAGAGAATTTTTTGAGAATTTTCCAGATGCAAAACTAATTCAATTTGTAGCAGCATTCTTAGTCATGGGTACTCATTTGTACGAATTTACATGATTTAGTCAATATTTGTTGGGGACTGTAGTTTTATGAGCTCTCTGAATTTGTAGAAATCAGTAGATATAACTTCTCTTTGCTAGTATTCTTATGTATGATCCCTTAAGCATATCAATTACTTGGACCATTAACATAGATTAACGATAATATTGCCTGTCAATGTATTGGAGACGGTTTATTTTAGTCTGTGATCCACTTTAAAACATTACATTTGAGTTTATTAAAAAAAAAATCGAACTAAAATTATCAAAGCTAATGTTGTCAAATTGAAGTTTTGCCAAACCGGTTACTCTGATAATATTTCGACCGTTTAACCGGTTGACCGGTACTTTAGTTGATGTTTAAAGGCATAATCTACAGTTCTCTACAAATGCACGGTTTTATGATACGATAAATTGAAGTTTGTCCTTGGGTTTGAGCATTCCTGGTGAAGGTTTACTTTAAATTTATCTATAATAACCCAATACTACCATATCTACTATGGCGTATGTAATAACTTCAGATTAAGAAGATGACAATTTTTCTCTGTTGTCCCAAACGATTCGGTGAGAAGACGAAGCGTGTTACTCGTACCACCTAGTATACATACCGGTTATCCTATGCTAATTTTGTTGACTTAAGAACTTGACCCATGCTGAAACACAAGTTGTCTTTGTGCTAATCAATTTTGTAAAATTGGAATGTTTTCAAGGTTAACAATAGCAATCAACATTCAGAACAATTGATCTGTCAAATTAAGTACCACGACGATCATTTTAAAATTCAACAAAATTTATTAATGATTTCAATATACAATTATATCAAATCTACTTGTATTAAAATTTAAAAAGATCCGGTTAACCGTCTAGTGTTTGTGGTATTCGATATTCGGTCCTTCGACTGTTAACCGGTAAACCGTTGACAACATTAGTTTTCACTGATCATGTATTAACATTTTACTTACCATATCCAATACCTTTGATGACTGCAGTCTTTATAATTGGAATTCTCTGGTTAGTAGCCTCCTCAACTGTCTTTATGATATAGTCCTTCAACACTTGGTTTAATTTAGTTGTGTCAAAAAGAGCTACTAAAGGCATCTGCTGATTGTCCAAAAGGGAAACCTCTATTGAGGAGTTTTTGTCAGGTTCCTGTGACCAAATCATTGATTGAACGCAACTCATTAGCATGATGATAAAGAATGGATGTAACTTTGCCTGATCCATTTTAACTATATACCAATATTCACTCAGAACAGCCTCGTTTAACGTGTTCGTTTTGTCACAAATCGTTTTTTAGTTTGTTAAGAACTTGCGATACTCGATTTAATTTGTGATTATAATTACGGAAGGGCGGAGGATCACTTTATAAACTAGCATGCATTCGGTACACCTCGGCACATTATGGTACCATATTTCAACATCGTGATTTTTGGTATCGAAATCTGCCGAGATGTGCCAAATGCCGTATTATGAGCAATGATGTTCATTTTGTATTTGTTGTGTTAACACATTTATTTCCTTATTCTAATTTACATTTAACGTTTCTCAATAGAGGCGGTATAAATTGACAGTATTTTGTAGTTTTGGTAACAAAATTCTTAGGAAAAGTTAACTTAACCAGTAATGCAGCATATAATTAAAGAAGTGAAGGTTTTTCGCCGTATAAGGAGATCTATAAAACATTTTTGTCTGAATATGTTTGTACACTTTGTAGTTTTGGATGTTCAATATCGGCAATAGTTTCATTATACATAAGAACATTCCAATCAGCTAGTGAAACAGCATCCCGATACTACATGCCAAAAAAGTTACAAATGAATGGAATCAAATCATTTTACTATAATATAGATCTCAATATATTATAAACGTCTAAATGTATGACAACTTTACGATAGACATTCTCCATCGGATAACTTGTTGTTATACAGAGCTTACGCCATACTATATATACTCGTCTCAAATTTAACCCAACAATTTTAGATCTGCAAATTTGCGTAAGCAAATATTTGTTTTTTTCCCTCTGCGGGATTCGAACCCCTGCATCTGAGACATAGTGGCAACACCGCCTACAGCGTCTAGACCACTCGACCAATTAGGCTATATTAAAATATTTCTTTCGTTAGTCGAGTAATGCATGTCCTCGTCGGCGTTATCTAAGGGTTGCAACATTATATATTGTATAGTGACAAGAAAATGGTATACCTTGCAGATCAGTTTTTTTTATCTCTCTTAAAGGACGAACATAAAATTCAAATATTAAATATTACAGTTTCTAACCATCGCAAAATTCATCCAAAGGCAAGGATTTTCTTGAGAATTACATATGGGTTTTGATTTTCTTTTTTGTATAAAAATAATCAGAAATATAGCTTTTGAGAGAACATTTATGAACGTTGTTTTTAATCTCTGTCTTACCAAATAGGTTCTGTTCATAGATCGAATAGCTGTGTGGGTCTTTTTTTAAGCTATCGTAAGGGTTTCAAGGATTTATTATACTTAAACCAAACGTGACTTAAATCTATTTTTGTAATTGATTTGGGTTTTTATTGCGTATGGCAACTTTTATGATTTTTCCAGACTTATACATGTAAAAAGTGTACAACTTCAGATGGACTTCGAGAAATGAAAAAGCTACCATTGATCTCATTGTACATGTGAGCTTTAGTACATTTTTATTTTTTTTTCTCTATAATAGTTGTGTCATGACAATATACATGTCAACATAAAGGAATGGGGAACAGATTACAAATTCAAATACTATAAACATCAAAGATATAATTATCATCGAAATCCTAAAAGTAATACATGATTTCAAGCAATAAGTGTTGTTTTGTTAATTTGGTTGCTGAGTTAGTATAATATATGTATATGTATCTAAGTTAAATGGTCAATAAATAAGAAAACTTGACTATACAATTTTCCAGTAGTTAAATAGCTAAACATCTTTAAAAAAAATGAAGATTTAATCAATCGGGTCAATCAAACAAAGGCATTTAATTTTAATTTCAAATTACCCCTGAACCCATTTTTAAAGAAAAAAAGGTACATTGCATGTTGATGAAAATCTTGGAAAGCGATATTAATCAACTAAAAAGTCAACAACTTTAGTTAAGGGACTTTTCTAAATATATGACTTTTTTTAAGATTGATTCGATTGATCCCTGTACAAAATGGAGGTTTCAGAAAATTATTCTGTTTCCAAATGTTGCTGATCTCACAAATGCACCCTTGAATATTTTCGATTAAAACATAACATTAATAGTTTAGCATGGTATATTTATGTCCCATTGGGGATATTCCATCTTACACAGATTATCATAACCAAATTGGAGTATAGGTACCTGTTAAAGTATAATTGAACAATATCTGGTCATGTTCAATGTATTTGTGTAACAGTATGTGTGGTCTGAAATATGTGTTTTGATTTGTAACAAAATCAGTTACACAATGTATATGTAATATTTCAGTGCCAGTTAAGCCTAATACAAGTAATGATTTCAATGATCACCCTTCTCGATAATTTTTAGAAATGAATTATAAGAAATTATTTAAATGAAATTTTTCACTTAAGATCATTTAAATCGCATACTCTACTTAAGGAGCTAGGATGTAAGTGTTTCCTTCTGATGATACACTTGGTATAAATGAGAATACTTCCTGTTCATGCAACCTATTTCATTGTAAAAAATTACTAGACCTAACCGAAAATATCAGAACGATGGTTATTATTATTTTTTTTTTTAAATAAGTGAAAAATGTGATTTCCAATAAAAAATGTATCTTTTGATAACTATATTATTGCATTAAACCAGGAAGTGTATTATTCTTTTCCTTCAAATAAGTGTGAAATCGTCCAGTCAATACACAATCTGTCCTTACACTGACCACCGATATTTTCTTGTAAGAAAGGTTTTGTGTTTTGATTTGCGGCAAACTAATTTATATGTTACGTTTCAGTTCCGTTATTGCGAGTTACGCCCGATACAAGTATTAATTTCAATGAGTATCTTATTTGTCGACTTGAAATGAATTAATATGAAGTCATTGAAATGAAATTTTACACCCAAGGTAATTTAAATTGCATACTCTACTAAAGGAGCTCACGTCTTAGTGTTTCCTGTTGATGATGTGTTTGACTGGTTCTTTGTATAAGAGAGAATACTTACTGGTTATACAACCCACTTTCAGTACTATATGAAAGGTTTTACTAGGCCTAATCGTAAATATCCGGTTACTGGTTATTTTCATCTAAAAAGGAGAAAAACGTAACCCCATTGACCAATTACAAATGTGTCTTGTGATAACTATCGTAGTGCATTAATCCAGGAAGTTTATAAATTCTTATCCTTCAAAGAAGTTTGAAATTTAAACTTGTCAAAGATACCAGGCTTATGATTTTGTACGCAAGACGCAAGTTTTGTCTACAAAAGACTCATCAGTGACGCTCCAATCAAATTTGAATATTATCGTTAGTTCATAGTTGAAGCAGGGTACCGGGGGACTATATTTGTATTATACGAATATCGTATAAGGTTTTTGTACAACCATGCTTGTATAGTAAAATGGCCGATTGCTCGATAAAACATTTTCACATGCTGGTTGAAAATGCGGACTTTTAGCTTGTACACTGTTTTTTGGCAAATACTAGTTGACCTAAAACCGCTATATGGATCGTGACCTTAACACAATTAGATCTTACACTTAGGGTTGCATGGGATATAGAAATACGGTCCTCCATGAACTTTACCTGGCTGGTAATGAAGCCCATACTAAAGATAGGATTCGTTTGACGGTGTGGGATGTATAAATACGTAGCATGGTCTAGTCGGAGAGAGGCCTACTATGGTGACAACAACAACACTCTCACGGGTCCGTATGTAGACTGATATAAGGCAAATGAAGGAAGCATGATAAGAGGTCTGAAAATTAGTAATGAGCCAAGATCTCACGCCAAAAAATATGTTATCTACTGAAGCATCTTTGTACAAGACATAGTTTAGCAAAACATCTTTCTTGGTAAAGCCTTGGCTCAAAATCAAATGTCAATACCCCGGTCTGGAAATGATGTTTCCATTGTCATCTGTAGATTATGATTCTTTTTTATTATCGAATTCAAAGGGCAAAAAATTCGCATTACCAGACCTTCTTCTTTCTGTCCCTATCTTTAATACTGCATATTCCAGTAGCAATCTTAATTTACCGCCTATCATCCTGGTCGACCTACTTTTTAGAACCTTCCCATTGTATCAACTGAAAAATGTTCCTTATTATAATGCATGGGAAAACACTGAAGATTTTTATTTAAACACAGCTTGTAAAGATCCAATTTTACAATTCATATTAGCTTTCATAAGTTTCATTGTTCACTTATTAGATATGCAGAAAACATGCTCCAGTGATTTCCGTACATTTGTTCGCCGGCTTTGTTATCGTCATGTTTAGCATAGATTCTGTCTCCTTTCTTCAAAGCCATTACAGTGTTTAATGTTCCCGTAGAATAATTAGTTCCAAATATTCCCACATCTGATTGGTTGTTTTTCCAGAGATGACAGTGTAGATACTGTCCTCGATTGGCCATAACAGTACTTGAAACGAAGTACAGGCCGTTTCTTGAAACAGTAAAAACGCCTGTAGTAGGATCATAAACATTGCCCATATTCAGCCAGACTTTGTCAAATTTTAGTACTTCATTTGATTGGAGAGTTATAGATGACGTCAACGATGCTGAAAATGCGGGTCTTTCTTGCTTTCGTCCAGGTTCTATGAAATTATTAAAAAAAAAAGAATCATTTTTGTAAAAAAAGTCTCGAATGGCACATTATGTTCTGTATATTTATGTTTATTTAACTGTCTATCGATTTCTTGAGAGAAAAAAAAACAAACGTAACGACGTTGTCTCTCCATAAAACCCTGTCTTTTATACATCTGATATCATAGTGCTCCAATACTTTATAGATAGAATTTTTTCGCAAAGTTTATTCATACATCATATTATTGAACTAGTACTAGGATATCAACTCGAATATGTAAGGTTGAGCTTATATACAGTTTAATTGCCAATTTTGCTGAAGTGTTTGAACTTTATTCGTGCCTAAATGACATTCTGAAATATTTAAAAAAGAGATGATGTTTGCTTTGACCTGAACATCAACAGACGGTTGTGAAATTAGATTAAAAAAAATGCAGAGACTGTTGATTCCAACGACTCAGAATTTCATTCAAGACAAAAATGTATTCATAACATATAAAAATTTTGGTGAATTTTACTTTTATTGTGCCCTAAAGCAAATCAAATAACTGTTTCGTTCACTTTGATATGGTCTTTCAAATTACAAACCATATGTATTGGAACTCACCCGCCGATTTCAAGCAACTTTCGAAATAACGCTTCTCTGTAAGAATATAGTTTAAATCCTTCGATTCAATCTTTAAAAATAGTTTGGTCTTCACAGATGGGTAAATGTTTGATTTTATTTTGTGGATGATGATTTGCATTGGTATAAAAAAATGTCTACTGACAATGTATCGTTTTACTTACCATATCCGATATCTTCGATGACAGTTTTTTTTATAATTGGAATTTTCTGGTCAGTAGTCTCCTCAACTGTCTTTATGATATAGTCCTTCAATACTTGGTTTAATTGAGTCGTATCAAACAAAACTACTAAAGGCATACGCTGATTATCCAGAAGGGGTACTTCTATTGTGGAGTTTTGTCTAGTCTCCTGTGACGTAATTGACTGAACGCAACTCATAAGCATGAAGATAAAAATGAAATGTAACTTTCTTTGCTCCATTTGAACTTTATATTAATGTTTATTGAAGACAGTCTCGCTAATGTGCTTCATTTGAGACAAACTTCTTTTAATTTGTAAAGTTTGTGATGATCATATACAGTTACAGGAAGGACAAAGGTTAAGTATCACAATGTGGTGAGGTCAAAAACAAATTTTGAATGTTGCTCTTTGTTTTCTTATTTTCTTCGCTAAAAAGTACCCTAAAACACCAAGCCACACAAGTCACACAGACCAGAAAACATAATGCACATCAGCTTTTGTACGCGGGCCATAATAAGCCAATATATGCAAGAACAACTAAAAGAGAATAAATACAATTTTTAATATTTTATTAATTGTCATGCTAAATGAAATTGATATTGAGTTTGTTAGTTTTTTTCTGTACATAATCGTTATAGGAGAGCCATTCCAAACTAAAAGACAATTTAAAAGAGTTGGTCCTGCATTGTTTCATAACAAAGAATGGCCTACGTAGATACAAGTTTCTTGTCTTAGGGAGGGATAAATCGTACTTTGTAAAAAATCACTCTGATTCAAACAAAAAAATTCTCTGAAACTGGCATTATCAAGATGCTTGATATCTTGATTGACAACATATTTGTAACGTTTGGAGGACGTTTTTTTCAATCGGCATTCCTATGAGAACTAACTGTGCTTCTGTTCTTGTCGACTTGTTCCTTTATTCATATGAGGCCGACTTCATACAGGAACTTCTTAGGAAGAAAGAAAAGAAATTAACAGTATCCTTTAACTTCACATTCCGCTATAAAGATGATGTTCTCTCACTAAATAATTCAAAATTTGGTGACTATGTTGAACGCATTTATCCCATCGAACGTAAGATAAAAAATACGACAGATACAGTTAAGTCTGTCTCATTTCTTGACTTACATCTAGAAATTGACTATGAGGGTCGGTTGAAAACAAAATTTTACGACAAAAGAGATGAATTCAGCTTCCCAATTGTGAACTGTCCATTTTTATCTAGCAACATTGCAGCAGCGCATGCATACGGAGTATATATCATCCAGTTGATACGATATTACATGGCTTGTATTTTCTATCATGATTTCCTTGATAGAGAGTTGCTGCTCACAGGGAAGCTATCAAACGAAGAGTTCCAAGTGGTGAAGTTGAAATCCCTTCGTAATTGTTACGGACGCCATCACGAGATGGTTGACCATTATGGAATATCCGATTCACGGATGACAACGGATATGTTCCAATTGTAGTAACTACAATCCCACCCCCTTTTCCCCGAATGTGACCTACTGAAGTAGACTTATCGCCGGGTATGTACTAATATGAGCAACACGACGGGTGCTACATGTGGAGCAGGATCTGCTTACTCTTCCGGAGCACCTGAGATCACCCACAGTTTTTTGGTGGGGTTCGTGTTGCTCAGTCTTTCGTTTTCTATGTTGTGTTTTGTGAAGTGTTGTTTGTCTGTTTGTCTTTTTCTTTTTTAGCCATGGCGTTGTCCTTTTATTTTCGACTTTTGAGTTTGAATGTCCCTTTTTTATCCTTAGCCTCTCTTTTCATAGAAGGTGTTCTGTATATCGTATCTGTTATACCAAATATAACATACATGTACAAACATTTTTTTTCGACGTCTTTGTCAATTTTTATTAACTACCAAAACATTTTTGTTTACGTCTTTTCGAAATTTATAATCAATTGCAGCAGCTTTTTTTGTTGGCGTCTTTGTTAGATTTATTTGTATGTTTGTTTGCAGTTTTTAGTCAGTTGTGTTGTATGTGTGATGTATGTTTACACAGTTTTGGTTGTTGGATCCCAATTATTTTCACATTAACCGTTTATGTCTGTATGGGTTTTTCACCCAATTATGTCAATATAATGGAACTATAAACAACTGTCATACAAGTGGGAGGTTTAGCTAGCTATAATTTCGGGAAATGCCTGTACCAAGTCAGTTGTTTTCCATTCAATCCGTTTAAAGTCTAAGGTTTGATTTTTAAAGTTTTTATGGACTTCCCTCCTTTTTTAATTTACCTTGAAGGTTGGTATTTTTGTTATACTTTTTTTCATTCAGTTCACGATTCTGCTCTATACTTCGTAAATACGAATTGTAGGATTGAGACATTATTATAGTTAGAGAATATGTTTTAGGATGCAAATCCGATGGGGTCTCTTATATGTATCTTATAGCAATGATTTGTTTAAAATGCATTTTATTTACATAGAGCGAAACAAAAACAAAATAATCGAGCACTAATAGTAGGTCACAAAAACATTTAATTCGTAATTTCAATTACTAAAATCAATTCCACAATATATTCACCACTCACTGGTCATCATTCAACTAAACCCGATCATAGAGAACCGTATATTATGTTCAACAAAAACAGCACCACAAAGAATACACATGTACATGGCCAATTCAATGATATAAGCAAATATCAATGTTAATTTATAAGATATCCAGAAAACATAGACCAATGACCTCCATATATAGACTCGTTATTATATACATCATGTTTTATATAGATTTTGTCTCTTATTCTCAAAGCCATCACAGTATTCAGTGTTCCGGAGGAATAATCTGTTCCGAATGATCCAACATTTGACTCATTGTTCCTCCAGAGATGACAGTGTAGAAATTTTCCTTTTGTTGACATTACAGTATTTGATATAAAGTATATTCCATCTTTCGGAACTGTAAACACACCAGTTCTAGGCTCGTATCCGTTCCCAATATTTAACCAGACTTTATCAAATGTTAGAACTTCGTTCAATCCCAGTGTTTTAGATGACGTCCTGGATGCTGAAAAGGCAGGTCTTTCGTCTGCCCTTACGAGGTCTGGAATAATAGAATTTAGAATATATGAGTATGTAATGATTATAGAATCTAAGTTATTGTTTACTCACGGATTGGGATTGATAATTTGCAAAAGTTGCAATATTTCTATTTTATTTTGACAGATGTTTAATTATCTGCTGCCGATCGTTAATTATAATTTGAACAAGTTATGAATAGAAATAAAAAATTATTCAATATTAAACTGATGAAATGGGTCAAGGTCTCAAATGGCCGGGTTGCAATATGTGTGACTAATCAATGTAGAATGTTTACAATGTAGTTGAAATTACATGAAAGGGAAGATAGTTTTTTACTTTCTGTGAAGTCTTAGGGATCTTGGTTGAAACTGTAGAAGTTAAAAAAAGGTGTACCTTCTTTCGTAAATTTTGCTGAAAAATGACTAAGTTCCAAAATTAGAAAAAATTAGAAAAAATCCCCAAACAATGCACTATTTTCTTATTCCCGACTTTTGACTCCGGAGTATATTATTTTTTGACAGGTTACATACTCTGTGGTAGGACATGTTGGTACTCGGTCAAGTAATAGCAACTAAAGGAAATGAAATAAGCTTTGAATCGCTGCAATTTATCAATCAGGATCTGCTCACCCTTCCATGGCACTTGGAATCATTCCCGGTTTTCGGTGTGGTTCGTGTTGTTCAGTCTTTAGTTTTCTATGTATTGGTTTATAGACAGTTGTTTGTCATTCGTCGTTTTTCATTTTTGCCATGATTTTGTATGATTCTCTTCTACTGATGAATTATGATTGTCCTTCTGGTATCTTCCGCCTCTTGTTTAAATAGCATATGTAGCCATTACTACATTGTCAGACATTATAAAGAGTTTTATTTTAGTAGGCATATTTAGAGTTGCTGTTTCCTTCGTATCTTTTTTTTTATAATTATGTAACTTTAATATATGTAGTTTTGATAGAATTTTTTAATATAAAAGCAATGTGAATTCATTCTGGAATAAAAAAAATGTTCACCAATATTCCCCAAAATTCATTATTTGTATTTCGTATTCATTTTAAGTGAATAGCCATAACATACCCGAGTAATGTATAAATACCTACCTTCTTGAGTATGAGAACAAAGAATGCATACAATTGTTATAAGGAATATAAAAAACAATTAAAAAGTAAAGAAAAAAACCTGAAAAGGAGAAATGAGAATGGATAAATATTGAAAATGTTTAAAGAAGGATTACACATGACCTATTTTTCCAGTGGTGTTTCAACATTTTTAAGCACTACTGCGTAGATAAAACCGAGACGTATTAGATAACTTTTCGATATTTTTTAATCTCTGTTAATTAAGATTTTCAAATACATTTATCCAAAGTCCCCCCACTATCTAATGTACCAAAGGACATTGAAGCTATAAGAATCAATATATTTTTCTACAAGATAAGTTTCATACCATTAAGAGAAATGTATAAGCGTTTTATTCTAAGTTACATACTTACCGTTGTTGATATCTTTCAAAAGATCATTTTTCATATTGCAAATTTTGTCTTTCGTTGTCTTTTCCACCGTGTCATTGATATACGTCGTTAAAACTTTGTTGAGATTTGTAGTGTCAAACAAAGCTACCAACGGCACATGCTGAATATCCAAGAGAGGTATTTGCACGGTGGAGTTGTCTACATCATTACTCGCTGAGTATCCCAGAAACCATATCAACAATATGCTTAAAAACTCAAAATATGAAAACGTCAGATACTTTGCCATTGTCACAGGTCCTGCCGAATCACCTTTTGTCTACAGATAACTCTTTGTTATAATGACAGCCAATAGTTACACGAAAAGTGGAGAGGATACAGTGGGGACTTTCTATAGTTTTAAGGGGAAGTTTTTATTAAGTTTTTTGGTATTATTTTACATTTTTCAATGACCAACAACAATCACGATGATTTCATTTATCTTTGCTTTTTTATTTGACGTGTGTTATTATTTCCAGACATAAAAGTGTGGAAATCATCCTCTTGGAGCTAATGATGTTTAACTGAAACTTTTCCAGAAAGCAGCTGAATGTTATGAACGTAACGTAAATACTGCAAACTAAATTACCAAAAAATAAACAATAAGAAAAGTAATAATGATGATGATGATGATGATGATGATGGCACAAATAATAAAAAATAATATACGTACAGCGTTTGAATGATCAAAAGACAAACTAAGTCAGTCTTCAAATAATCGTAAATCGTAGATAAATGATAAATTTTCTGAAAAACGTATTTTTTTATTTGTCGTTAGGCCTAATCAACTGTATTTGATGCACTAAAAGGTCTTTGCTTTGATTTTTACTGACAAAACAAAAGGTACATTAAAAAAAAACTGTTGACACAGAGAGATATGTCTCGCTTTTTTTGTAATTTTGATTGTATAATGCAAATGTTGAAAATGAAATGGGAATATTTAAACAGGTAAACTTAGTAAATAATTTAAAATCATTGAACCATGACTGAAGATGCAGGGCCAAATAAACTCCATGGAAATTGGAAGTCTATTGAAAGTATAATAGCGAAACAGAACTATATAAAATTATGCAAATGTTTCGTGTCAATGGACCATGATGAGGGGACGGGGCCATATAATCTCCGTGGAAATGAGACTTGCAAATGCTTATACAACTGTATACCAAATATCATTGACTTCACATTAGTCTTTCATCCTAGACTGATCTAATTACAAACTTTATCATGTAAACTATGCAAAACATTCAAAGTAAAAATACCATGACTGTGGGGTAGGGACAAATAATCGCCATGGAAATGAGATATGCCAAAGCTAATACATCTGCATACCAAATATTACTGATCTACAACTAACATTTGAAAGCCAGAGATGCGTAAATACGCTGAAATATTAGGAGCTATTTGATTAAAAAGAACCTAAGCATAATAGCCAAATTCATCAAAGGTCAACATTGATTGAGGGAGTTTCTTAATAATTTCTTAATTTGTGAGCGTGGAATTTAAATAAGAATAAGTTATAAATCATGTTAGTACCGAGGCACAGACTATTGAGCTGATGGTACCATCGGGGTCCGGGACTAATAGATCACCAGAAACGGTATCGATCCTGTGCTAGTTAATGAAATAAACACTTTATAAAATTATATTATTTGTTAGCCAGGAATGCGTAAATACTCCAAAACGTTAAGAGCTAAATGATTAAAAAGGACCTCAACGTAATAGCCCAAAACATCAAAGGTCAACTTTGCCTGAGGGATTTGGAACCATAGTTTTTTTAATCATGTCAGTGTCGAAGCACTCATTACTGAACTGACGATACCCCCACGGACTAGCAGCAGTATCGCGCCTTAGCAAATGAATTAATAAATTTCGTGCATCCGAAGAGCTGTCATGGTTTACCTTCATCAGGAACGCTCAAACCTAAATATGTGGAAGCCTGTGATGCTAAAACGCTGAAACGTTAGGACTTATAGGATAAAACGCTGAAACGTTAGGAGTTATAGGATAAAACGCTGAAACGTTAGGAGTTATAGGATAAATAAAAGATCAGAAACAGAAAAACCAAATTCATCTACAGTCACCTTTGTTTGATGAGGTTGGATCCTTAATTTGTTAATAATTTCTTAATTTACGAACGGCGAATTTAAAAGTATATGTTATAACTCATGTCTGTACCAATACATTGAATACCGAGCTGATGATATCCTCGGGGAATAACAGCGGTACCGACCCAGTGCTAGTAAACGATATAAATATTCTATATACCGTATTTTTTTGCGTCCGAAGGGCTTTTCTGGATTAACCTCCATCAGGAATATAGAGTTATCAAATACGGTAGAAAAATAAAGATGTATCAAATATTTATGGCATCAAAAATAACTTCAATAGTCGTACCATATTTTTGTTAGTAGTCCAGTTCTGTAGAACTACAAAGCAAATTAGTTTGTGCAATACACATTTTTGTAAATTAATAAAAATGAGGAGATGTGGTATGATTGCCAATGAGACAACTTTCCAACACAGTCAAAATGAAGTGGAGTTCAGCAATTATAGATCACCGTGCGGTCTTCAACAATTAACAAACCCCAAACCATACAGTCAGGTATAAAAGGCCCGGACATTACAAAATTTGAAATAATTCAAACTAAAAAACCCTGATTTATGACAAAACAATAAACGAAAAACAGATATAACAGACAGCAACCAACGACATTCACTCAATTACAGACTTAAGACAAGCAATATGTGGAGGGGTTAAACATGTTTGTGAGCGCTTAACCCTCCTCTAACCTGGAACAATGGTGTAACAGTAAACTGTAAAAAAAATCAGTTCGAAATGGCTTGACTCACCAGATCGGCACGAAGCATAACAACTAACATGAAGATAAAAGACACACAGTGCCGATATTAGAGTACTCGCAGTTACTTAAAGCTAGTTCAAATCCAATAATAACTAATACTAAGTAGATAAATCACGTTCTCCAGGACTAAAGTTTACACATCCAACAGAATCAGTGTAAAGACGTCATAAACCGTCTGAGGAAAGCATGATTTTATGCAAAATTATCAGTACATTATATCGACAGGATAAAGAAACAGAGGTTTCCATTAATAAAAGATTATACAAATATTTAGTAATGTTTTAATTCATCGAAAATAAAATTAATGTAAGTGCCGATAAAAACCATATTCAAAGATTTTACCACGGTGTTACAATGTACAAAGGTATCCTTTACGAATAAGTTTATTCAAATAATCGATAAGTTTGTATGGGTCGTTTTTAAAATTGCGTGCTTTATAAACAAAATTATCGTAAAAATTAGGCTGTAATATCCCTTTTTATAAGAACTACACCTGAAACGCATACAATAGTGCTTTAATTGTATTTCAATGCGTAAATAATATTACGTTTATTTACAACTATGTAGTTTTTATAACATTATTCACCGATGAAGTATCCCGAAAACACAGACCAATGGCCTCCATAAACTCCTTCACCTCTGGTAGGCACAATTCTTACGTGATCACCCTTCTGTAAAGCTAATACACAGTTAACAGTCCCAGTGTACAAATTCTCCCCTCCGAAGATGTTAAAATGAGTTACGTTGTTCTTCTTCAAAGCGGAATATACATCCCCGTGCTTCCCACTAGACATTACAGTGGCAGAAAAGTGATATCGTCCACCTCTCGTAGCAGTGAAGACACCTGTATTTTTATCATATGCGTTTCCGGTGTTTAATCATACTTTGTCAAATATAATGGTGTCAGCTGGCACTCTTGAATTTGTCAGGGAGGCAGTGAACGATGCACTTTCTCGTAGATCTGTAAAATAAATTTTATAATATTGTACGTCAGACAATTTATACTATGGAATTGTAAATTTGCGTCAGTTTGCATACATAAGAAACCTAAACGTCATGATGCATGGAGGTTCTTAGATCTAAGCAGAAGTATTTTAATTGCCACGTTTAAAAGAAAAGGAGAATATGTGTTTACAGGAGACCATGCCCTCCTCGCAATATCATATTTCTATGTTCAGGAAACCGTAAAATTCGGTCAAAATAATAATTTAACATATATTTATCATAATGAACATGTTGATGTGGTTCATAAGTGTTTCTCGTTTCTCGTTTTTTTTTACATATATTAGACCGTTGGTTTTCCTGTTTGAATGGTTTTACACTAGTCATTTTTGGGGTCCTTTATAGCTTGCTGTTCGGTGTGAGCCAAGGCTCCGTGTTGAAGGTCGTACTTTGACCTATAATGGTTTACTTTTACAAATTGTGATTTGGATGGAGAGTTGTCTCATTGGCACTCATACCGCATCTTCTTATATATATGTGTAGTTTCAGATCGATGTATCCCCAATACCACGGACCAATTGTTTACCTTACCTTAAACAAAACTGTAACCTCATACGGGGCGGCGGATAGGATAAAAAAAAAACAGTTTCAATGAGTTGTAGAAAACAATTTAATTGCATACTTTATTTAATGTTAACATTTTAATTTAATGTTCTATGAACAAGCCAAAAGTTGAAACCAAAGAAAGAAAAATAAATGGTAAATTAAGGGTGTTCGCTACTCTCTTTCAAAACAACAAGCTTTTTAAAAAGACTGTTATAAATAGATATTAAACAGAACTTAAAAAAGCAGGAAAAATTATAGGTCCGTGTCTTTGTTTTTGAGATATAACCCATTGAAAATTTGACGAGAAATGAATCTCTCTAGATTTTTCTTACATTTAACATTGGTATCTTTTGTCTTTCAAAAACTATGAAAAAATAACAACAGTTTTATGAGATTTTGAAAAATAGCTTTTTAAACTATATGTAATAAAATTATGAATAGAAAAGTAGGTGTAAGCGTGCAAACTTTTGATGGCACTACATGGATAAAACCAGAGGAATCCAAATATCTGACAAAAAGACCAAAACAAGAGCAGCGAACATCCTTTAGCTGAGAAAAATTTGTTGAATATTTAAAACAGATCATTCTTCCCAACTTATCGCGATAATTAAAAACAAACAAACAAACAAACAGAATAAACAAAAAAATAATTGTTTGCAATATTTATCGGTACAGAGGACCACTTGGCTGTAATAAAAAAAAGATAGTCAAGCTTTATTTCATATCAATGTAAATTCTTAGAAAACCCAAGTTTAGCTATGTAGGTAGACACCAAAGACCAATCGGATCCAAATAGACAATTTTAATATTACACACCGGTGAAAAACAAAGAATTGTAATACATGACTCTGTCAGATGAATTTGCACTCTTCTGTATATTGAAGAAAAAAATATGTTTTAAACTTCTGTGACTGTCCGATGCACAGGACAAAAACGTCTCTCCATATATGACGTGACGGAGAATCTTATAGACCTAATGAAATCGACCGCGAAATATTTAATCGATTGTTAATAATAATAAAAAAAAAGGTAAAGGCCTCTTAAACCTAAAAAATATATATAAAAAAATAGCAAATATTATAATCTGATTAAAAGTTCGAGATACAGATAAAAATGAAAATAAATTATACTTACCACTACGAATATTTTCTGTGACAGCATCTATAACTTGTGGAACAGTCTGCTTAATGCGTTTGTCGACTTCCTGTTGGGTGTCATTTTTCACTTTCTCGTCTGTGACTCGATAAACTGTATTGCTGATATAACTTTTAAGCTCCGTGTCTATTTTTGAAAAATCAAGAGTAGCAACGAGTGGCAGATTTTGTTCACCAATAAGTGGCGCGTCAAATAAAAAATTTCCATTTGGCTGGTTTTGTCCTACTGCAGAAGATATCAAAATAAAGAAAATAAACATTTCCATGACAAAGTTTGACAGGGACATTATGTGAATTCCAATTTTTCAAAACATTAATGATTCTCACTTTGAATATTATCATTTAATAATGCAATGTGCTTATACTGGGGAAACTATTTAAGTGCCAACGATTAAAGTACTATGTGTGTTTAACAATTTTCATAAGCATATGAGTTATATGAGCTAGTGCCACTCAACGTTTAGCTAAACATATGTATATAATTTCAATGTGTCGAGTCGAACACTTTTTAGAAAGCCTTTAACGATTTACGAGATATTTGCCTTTCCAATAAATAAATGGAAAATTAAACAGAAACAAGACATTTTATTTTACAATGTCAAGCACTAGATTCCCTCCCCCCTTAGGTATATCGGTTACGCTTACCATGAAGTACAGCGGACGCCTGTACTATTTATTATTCGTTAGAATGAAAATTTGAAGAAAAAAACTTAAATTTTCATTTATGATTCATTTATATTAAATATCTATATAAGTTATTGTACCAATTCTTGTCTTGTTAATAAATAATATTGCTCATGCTTGCGAGGAATAACATGTAACTATTTCGTTACGTTCTGCAGGATACCTAAACTACATAAGTGTCCTTACAAACAACGTTATATTGCTGGGTCTTCCAATGAAACCTCTTTCTAAATTATTAACATCAATTTTATCAGCAACCAAAGCAGGGCTTCAAAGTTATTGTGAAACTACCTATTCTAGAGGTGGCGTGAATCAGATGTGGATACTAAAAAATCCAAAGATGTTTTAGAGGGAACACATAATCTAAGACTTTCCTCTTGCAATGGCATTAAAACATTTGACTTTTCTACATTTTACACAAGTATTCCCCATTCGAAACTAAAAGACAAATTGAAGGAGTTGGTCCTACTTTGTTTCATAAAAAAGAATGGCCAACGTAGATACAAGTATCTTGTTTTAGGAAAGGATAAATCGTACTTTGTAAAAAATCTCTCTGATTCAAACAAAAATTCTCTGAAATTGACACTATCAAGATGCTTGATTTCTTGATTGACAACATGTTTGTTACGTTTGGAGGACGCGTTTTTAAACAAACAATCGGCATTCCCATGGGAACCAACTATGCTCCTCTTCTTGCCGACTTGTTCCTTTATTCATATGAGGCTGACTTCATACAGGAATTTCTTATGAAGAAAGAAAAGATGTTAGCAGTATCCTTTAACTTCACTTTCCGCTATATTAATGATGTTATCTCACTAAATAGTTCAAAATTTTATGGCTATGTTGAACGCATCTATCCCATCGAACTTGAGATAAAGGATACCACATATACAGTTAAGTCTGCCTCACATCTTGACTTACATCTAGGAATTGAGGGTCGGTTGAAAACAAAACTTTACGAAAAAAGAGATGATTTCAGCTTCCCAATTCTGAACTTTCTATTTCTATGTAGCAACATTCCAGCAGCGCCTGCATACAGATTATATATCTCCCAATTTATACGATATCCCAGGGCTTGTATTTCCTATCATGATTTCTTTGATAGAGGGTTGCTGCTCACAAGGAAGCCATCAAACCAAGAGTTCCAAGTGGTGAAGTTGAAATCATCCCTTCGTAAATTTAACGGACGCCATCACGAGTTGGTTGACTGTTATGGGATATCTGTTTCACAGATGACGACGGATATGTTCCAATTGTCGTAACTACAATCCCGTCCCCTTTTCCCCGAATGTGACCTACCGAATAATACTTATCACCGGGTCGGTACTTACATTAGCGACACGATGGGTGCCACATATGGAGCAGGATCTGCTAACCCTTCCGGAGCACCTGAGATCACCCCAGTTTTTGGTTGGGTTCGTGTTGCCCATTCTCTATTTTTCTATGTTGTGTTTTGTGTACTGTTGTTTAAGTTTGTTTTTTTTTTTAGCCAAGTCAGTTTATTTTCGACTTATTAGTTTGAATGTCCCTTTGGTATCTTTTGCCTCTCTTCTTGTTGCTACGAAATAATATTTGATACCACTGCTTGTATTGTCCCTATTGATGTCTTCGAACTTTCAAGTATTGAAAAGAAGTAAATTTTCGAAATGTGGATATGGAAAAATTAAATCAGGTATCCTGTATTTCATCGTATTATATCAAATGCAATACCATAATCCATATAGGCATTTATTTCACGTTTAACATATACATATTTTCTACATTCTCTTTCCATTCCAGTTCAACAATACGATGGCTATAGCCGATGTAATGGATGATGTGGATTACAAAACTATCAATTTTAACATAGAGGAAGCAGAATTTAGACACCCGCTATGGTTGACAGAATCTCACTTTGTGTATAACCTCTACAGAGACGAAGAAGGTCATCTGAACTGTCATAGAAATGCTGCAGGCGATCCTATTCTGTCACCTAGGTACGTATAGTTTAATAGCTAACCATCCAGTTTTAATCTATGGTTGGTCGTGTTGAAGAGGTACACGTGGTCGAATACTTATATATTGAGCATTTATTCAGCTGCTGATGTTGCTTTTTAGCATATCAGATATAGATTTAATATCGAACCCTATATCTCATACCATATCGTATTGCATGCGTGTCCTCTATCACATTCCATTTACTGTGTAAACCTTTAGAATTATTATTTTTAAATATATATGAGGAGGAAACAAGGGGGTCTTATTTCCCAAATCCCGCATTTTGTTTGTATTTTTTCCAGCTTACACTTTTCCCAGATCCACCCACCTATATATCACAAACACCAAAGAGTGTCATTTCCTCTTATATCATAGTAATAAAGGCAATTTTGAATGATTTTATTGATTTGTAAACTCAACCGACTCACTACTGAAGTGAATTAAGTACGACGGACGATTTTAAGTTTAATATAAAATTCATATTACATATAAGTGAACCATTACGGAAATACAAGATGTACAACACATTTATGAAACAAATGAACACAAAAAGATTAGTCGGGTTGTAATTGCAATATAGCAAAATATTGCCACTACTTATATATGAAAGTATTTTAAACTTTTTTTTATATTTCCAGACCTTTGGCCAAAATGTGCATGAATGAGCTAGTCTGTGAAGGGAACCAAATATCAGCATTTGAAACAGATGCTATTCCTGCTGATCTATATCCAAATTTGCTAGCAGAGGCCATTTTTCAACGACAATTGCAAACTATTGATTTTTTAGTATCAACATGGCCACACTCAATCCTTGACCTTCAAAGTGTTATGCCAAAAGAAGACTTAGTGGAAGCTCAGCTGCTGACGATACCAATAGAGGGACATGATGGGATAACTTTTTTGGACTGTATAATGTGCGGACTTCTAAGACAAAAGTATTCTTCGAGATTGAGAACAGTCAACCTATCAGGATTCAAACAAGGCATAGCATTTTTATATATATTTCTAAGTCATATTCTTCTTTCGCTGCTGTTTCTGTTTTTTTTTCTCCTGTCCTTCTATTTTCTCCCTTTCTCCCGTGACCTCCATCCATTCAATTTCTAAATCCAAACGCCATTCTGGGTGCTATTATCATACGTACACCAAAAGGTTGTGAACAACGTCCTAAACGATGGAAATAAGCTCATCATAGATACCAGGATTCAAATTTTGTACGCCAGACGCGCGTTTCGTCTAAAAAAAAACAATTCATCGGTGACGCTCAAATCAAAAAATTTGAAAATTTGAAAAGGCTTAACAAAGTACGAAGTCGAATAGCATTGAAGACCAAAACTTCCTATAAGTTTTTCCAAATACAGCTAAGTTAATCTATTCCTGGGGTAGAAAATCCTTAGTATTTCGAAACATTCAAATTTTTGTAAGATTCAACCGATGAAGTAACGATAGTTTTGCGGCCCCTCATGGGGGCGTCCAAGTAATTACATAATCACAAAATTTTTGCCAATATAATCACATAATCATTAATTATTTTTTTAAACAAGATAATCAAATAATCAAAAATACAGTCCTAGATTATGAAATAATCAAATAATCATGAAATATTTGGTCTTGTAATCAAATAATCACTATAAAAACGGTCAAGTTATCACATAATCAAAAACATCATGAGTAGGCTCAGTTTTGTTTTTGCTATACAAGATTGAACAATGACTTTTCCAAAGTCCTTTAGATTATGAAACAACAAATTGCCAATGACAAGAAAAATAGCGTATTCTATGATTAATATGCTTCGGTTTTCTCGTTTGAACTGTTTCCCATTTATTATTTGGGGCCTTTTATAGCTTACGGTACGGTATGGGTTTTGCTTATTGTTGAAGGCAGTACGGTGACTTAGTTACATTTCCTTACATAGATGTCCTTTGGTCTCTTTTTGATCGTTGTCTCAGTGGAAATCATACCACGTTTCCTTATTTTTATATTGTAATACATTACGTTTGTAATAGATTTTGATTTTCAAATATTTTGGCCTCGAGCATCACTGAAGAGACATTAATTATCGAAATGCGCATCCGGAGTAGTAAAATTGGTACCGTAATTGTTATCAAAGTATTGTAGTGGTACAAAACCTGCACAATTTGGATCCTATCTTTTTAATCAGCAAAATAATTTTCTTTCAATCACCAAATAATATTCCGTCAGTTTCTTTCAAATGTCGGAATGAAAAAGATCGCGTGCGCAGTCATATTGCGCATTGACAAACATACATCTGATAGCCTACATTTGAAAGAGGTGAAACGGCGAATAACACAAGTAATCTATGCTTACACTAATAACCGAATTTATGCTGAATCATAAATTCTATTTCTATGTAAATATTTAGCTAATTTCAACCAGAATAATATAATTAGAATATTCTAAAAAAACATAGATCAGTTACATTTTATGTATATTGGTTGTTTGTAGCTCGAAAATATTTCATATAGTAAAAAATGCAAGTTAGTATTCCAATTTTGTTTTTAATTGTACACGAAATGTCACATAAATCAATGAGAATTAAACTGCAACCAATAATATTTGACACACAAACATTGTTTACACTATATTTGATAATGTATCGAAATATATCTTTTATTTAGTTTAAATTTCGTTGCAGATCGCACGCTTTGTCGCGATATCTGCCGTCTTCCATTATTGTGGATGCCACCCGCAGATAGAGATACTGAAAAGATTTACGACGTTTTATCACAAACTATAGGTAAGTGCCATATCTATCTTGGAATATTTACTTTAGAATTAATATTTTTTTTAGTAAATAAAAATAAATTTTTCACATTTTGTCATACCGGGGCTTTTTATACCGTATGACTTTTGCCCATTGTTGAAATTCGTACCATGGCCTTTAGCTGGTTACCAGTTCACGTCCTTTAGTTTCTTGTGGATAGTGGTCTCATAGACAACCATGCCACATCTCCATATGTTTTATTTATCAGCGCGGCATTTCAATACACGTTGATGATCTGAGACAGGTGAGTATTTTAAAACACTGCGCCTTCAGTGTGGAAATGTACAACATCCCCATTTGTGCACGTACAGGAATCCAACAATCAACACTATGAATGTTAATTTTATATATTTAACAATTCTCTTAAGATAAGAATTACTTTCTTAAAATATAAATCAAGCGAAGGATATATTGTAATAATATTAACGGTACCAATGTTACCACACTAGAAGCGCATTTCGACAATTGATGTCACTTCAGTCATGTAAACGTCAGTTAAGGACCAAAAAGAAAATATAACCAAACCAAATATGTGGAGGTCATATTACGACCTCAGCAATGGAAAGGTGAAGAGGCCATTATAACAAAATGTAATTTTATAATCAAACTTGACAAATCGACCGTTTAGAATTGTTTGTAGCGGTTATCGATACATTCCCTCTATCAATTTATATTCTATAAGTTAGTCCATTGATTTGTTAATCATTGAAGACCTTCCAACAACATAGAAGAAGGATATTATCAAGAAATTCGGTATTCTGTTTGTTATTTCCTACTATCTCATGATTTTTTTTGTCTAATATACACCAACCTTATCTTTATAGTTACTATAAATATCTGGCTAAGCAGCTGTTGAGTTTTGTGAGAACTATTTAATATTATTTCAACACAATTATGTAACCCTCATCCTTATCTCTTGTTGTAGATATTCTTCATTATATTTTCACTTACTTCTTTTTTGCTTAGCTGATGTATTTACTTATCTACAAAAGATGAAGTTTTAAAAAGATTGTTCACTCAAGTATGTATATTTGCCATGCAGTTATTTCAGCCATTATATTTTAGATATCACAGAAGAAAAGGTGCAAAAATACCTGAACAGAATAAAGTGTATTTATACAACCATGGACGCTCATGTTCCACATGGACATCAGTTTCGTATGTTCTATATAATTATATCTATTAATACTAATACATACAACACGCATTGTTTCTTTAATCTTTATAAAAAAAACATAATCGGGTGACAACTTAAGAATGTGTTTCATTTTGTTTACATAAAATATTCCAAAATTCATACACGAGACTGTGTAAACACTAGTTTATGTTACTAGTATTCAACAAAAAAAGTTTAGATAAAGAGGGGGTACTATTTTGAAGTATATACTATAAGGTACCAGTCACTTGTTTACAGGACATACAGTCATATTAAAAGTCATGTTCTTCATCTCAAAGTTGCTGTCAGATTTTTTTCAACATGGAGCAAATTTTATTGCACAATCCTCATTTCAAATTCAGGAAAACCCCTGTCATCATTTTTAGCGCGGAATTATATCATGTCACATCTGATCATCCAAGAAAACCTTGTGTGTAAAATCAACGAATTAATAATGTTACAATTACAAATTTATAGTTCAAAATACATTTGTGTCTACAGTTCAATTACGTCAGTGTTAGGATCCGATACAACATGCACAAAACCGTTTTAGGACTATTTTGTGACGTCTGTCATCTATGTAATACATGATTTTCTACTTCAGAAAAGCAAAACGAAAGACTGACATATCTTATTCCCAGTTAATCACACCAACAATATTAATGTACTTTGTTAACTTCTATGTCATTTGGTCTCTGGTAGAGTTGTCTCATTGGCAATCATACCACATCTTCTTATTGTTATATGTTATTTAAAACCACCGTCGGAATTTATATACAGGTTACACAACATGTGCACGAACTGCTAACAATTAAGGATGTATTTAGGTGAAATTAAAAAAATCTAGAATTTAAAATTGATACTATAAGTCAGAAGAACATTAGTTAAGGAACAAAATAAGCTAAAAATATGATAGGTTATGGAACTCCTTTTTTAGATATTTGATTTTTTTTAAATGGCGGGAAAAAGGCTGACTCGGACTTTTGCCTTATATTTAGCATTGACATTATTTGGGTCTCATATCGTAAGAAAAAAATCTAGAATCTGCTTAAATTTTGGTAATTACCTTTTTATGAGCTATTGATGTCTTCTATGAAAAGAAAAGTGGGTGATATGTGGAAAAATATTTTACCCTGCATTGTATGAAAAAACCCAAGGAGTCCGAACATCTGACAAAAGTTCCTAAACCTGACCTAAGTACATCCTTAAGGTTCAAACACTAAAGTTCACCCGAAGATGGGTTAAATTTTATGTTTTTCTGTATTATAGTTTGTCTTTCTATCTTTTTATATATATGCTAAGATTTTGTTTAGTCTGATTATTTAAGACTTTAGTGTCCACTGTGTATCCTTTCATTTTTGAAAGTACGCAGATTTTGTTAAAGTATAAACCAGTCTGCTATTGTAAAACATACACATATATATACAAAGATGAAGCAAATACGTTGGTGGTTCTTGACTTCTGAACACAAATCCGAAGTCGATCATCCCAATAAAAATCGAAACAACAACAATGATTGATCATTTTCAATCCTCATTTCAGCTCCAATCACCATTATATTGGACTGTAAAATGACTCTAGACGATGTTCCTATTGGCTTGGCCTTACAGAACGAGACTCCGTTCAGATTTGCTTGTCAGAGGCTGTGGACAGAACGTATAAGTGATGTTAATCTACCATTGAACGTACTACATAAAGTACTTGAACCAAGGGTAATTAAACCAACAATTGATAAAATATAACCTCATAGACTGTGAAATCTAATGTTTTATGTAAGCAAACTCTGTTCATTAAGTCAGCTACACGTATTGATCCTGTCATGTGGATTACACCAGTCAAAGGGAGTTAATTAAGATTACTTTCTTTTGTTTCATTTTTTTCTGAATATATGATATCATATTGAATAACTGTAAATTCATAAATAATTGCGAGGTTTAAATAAATGGTAATAATGCAACCGAATGAGTATCGCAATAATAAGAACTTGCATTCTGATATCTGATACATATATCTGTATACAACTTTTTCTAAAATCGAAATAATTAATCTCAAATTTTGGTTGATCATGTCAAAATTCAGTAATAAATGTTCCATATAATTTCCGAATTTACAGTCAGATATCCAACTCAATTAAGATAATCCAATGTCGAATGAAAGCACAATGCGCTATGTATTTCTCAATTACAGTTCATTAGACCAACAACATTTTCGCCCTTACCTCTCCTTTAAAAATGGGCTTCGGTGGCCCGGTTGTCGAAGTTGTTAGTTAGCAGCGACCACTATCATAGCAACTCTAAGGTTCTGAGTTCGAATCCCACTCATGCCGCGAGTGGTGTTAGACTCCTTTCTTAATTGACCCGCCAGTGCCCCTACGGAAGGTCGGTGGTTCTCTGGCCGCCATGAAATAGTCAAGGGCACTGGAAGTGATGTTAAACACCATTAAACAAACAAACATATACTTTTTATAATGCTTATTTATTTGCTTTTTTTTATGATTCAAGTTTGATACTTACTAATTACTTATATTTGGTTCCGAGAGTCATCATAAAAAAGTGATATTGCGCCTAATTTAACTTTGGTATCTTGTAACTTTTGGGATTATGAAGTTCTTTCCCTAAACATTTTTTGTTTAATTTCGTATTAACATGTCTATAATCATTGCTATTTCAGGACTTAACTGAACTAGAAATAGAAGACCGGAATCTCTGTACAGATGGCGACAATATGGAGATTTTACTTGAAGCATTATCGTTATTGCCGAATATAAAATCTCTCAGTCTCCCAAATACCATACACTGTAACGAAAACGAGGAAGCAGTGAAAGAACTGAACAAAGTACTGAGAACGATGACCAATTTAAAGAAATTAAACTTTCCTCTTTGTAACTTAAAAGATAATTTAAGTGACCTTTTGAGTGGGCTGCAGCAGACACTGACGTTTTTGTCGCTTAGAGACTGTCGTCTGTCTGAAGCAGACGTGTTGTTTTTGCTAGAATGGCCGTTAACACGAGGTTTGTTTGACCTGAATGTAAGCAGAAACAATCTTCGGAACTCATACCAAAATATTTTGTCTCTGTTAGAAAAACTGGAAGAAATCCGATGTTTTTCATTATCTTATTGTTGTTTTAGTCCTGCAGAACTACGAAATATTGTTAATGTTGCTTCTAAATGCACGAACATAAAAACTCTTGGAATCCAAAGTTTCACGCCATTATCAGAAACCGATAGTCAAATGATTCTGAAAGGATGTTGTTTGTTGACAAACTTGCAAAAATGCCTAATGTTACCAGAATGTCATGCGTTTTTAGGGAGCAATGAATTAGATAGATTTGACAACAGAGAAAAATATTTGGAACTTTGTGACAACATACTATCAGATTTAAAACGTGATGATATAGAACTTGAATGATTGTATAACAAACAACTGGGCTTATTTATTTTAGATTTATTTATTCTCTATCTAACCACAGCTACCTCCTTTTCTATTTTTACAATTCATCACTAATTTGGATTCGGTAAAGCTAAAAAGGATGTTCCACCAAAAATTAAAAAAGAGTACGTTGAAATGGAATAAAGTTAGAGCACATAAGTATCATGGGATTGATGAAACATCCCAAAATAATGAAACATTGTCCGTACATGCAACAAATATTCAGTGCGTGTTCCGAATGGTAAGAACAATCGCAATCGCATATGGAATCGGACGGTGAATGTTAATCGACATCTAGGCTGGTTCTTTCTCTTGCAATATACTGCGTCACCCTTTTTGAGCCATGCAAGCAGATAAAGGACGGGGAACCATTCTAATCACTATCAAAATATAAATTCGAGAGTCAAATTGCGCAAGACATAAGTAATGTGTTGAATATAACAAATATTGCAAGTGAATCAAACAATTATCTGAACACAATAGTCAATAATAGTATAAGTAACGTCAAAAACATTGTGCTTACTCAGCACATATAGAAAAATGCTCCAGGATAGAAGAGGTGAGATGGACGAATTTACTGTAAAATCCATTCATGACTGAAATCATTAGTATTATTCAGAAAAAAAAATTTCTTTGCAAATTATATATTTAAAGCAGCTCTAAGCTTACACTTCATATATAAATGATTTAAATGCATATCCCTTACATGCAGTGTACATACACATTGACCAATTCAAAAGAATCAGAATAAAAAAAGATGTCATGCAACCTCTCATCATTAATGTTACCTGTTTTGTTTTGTACAATTAAAGAATAATGCAAAGTGTTTATTTTTAAAGAGAAATGTTAAATTTTTCTCTGTTTTAATTTATACAACGAATATAGTGCAAAATATTTATCTGTAAAGTGAAATCTTAAATTTATTCCTGTCTCTACTTCTGGGGCGTATTTTTTTGTTCTTCGGTAGTGAGCCAGTAGAGGTCCATTTCTGATTTTTTGAATATGAAAGATCTTCTGGCTCTCTTCCACCTCTTCTTTTTTGATAGGCAATTTAGACGGCAGAGGCACATAACAAACATGGCGTCGTATAGTCTAAATGACATTAATAAATTTATGAATGCAGATATATTAGAATGTGAGCTGTGTTATAAACGTTTTTATGGTATGACAGTCTTAGTAGGACATCCCTGTAGGACGATAAGCTGGATAAATATAAGAACTACACGGACAATAACAGTTAAGGGACGACTATTTGATATTCTATGGAAGGGATTTTGATTGATTGGTGTTTAACGCTACTTTCAACACTAAGTTGGGCTATTCCGTGGTGGTCAGTTTAAATTTATAGATGAAGGATGAGGAAGGGAAGAGGGCATTATTAACTTTTTTAATATGTCGCTAATTATGCCTATTTTTCAGCTCTTACCAGTCAACCATATTCATATATGAAATCCTCCTGTCCCCCACCCCTATAAAAGGAATAAATATCAAATGAATTTTCTTCTTATTTAACACAAGTTTAAATCGATTGATTGTTTGTTGCTAATTTTTAACGCCCAGTGACAAATATGTCGTGCATGTTCAGGACTCGGTTCAGGGAAACACAAGTTTAAAAGTCAGGTATATAATATAAAAACAAAGAGATGTATGATTGCTTATGAGGCAACTATCCACCGGAGTTCAAATATGAAGTGGATGTAAGCAATAATAGGCAACCGTAATTAAGGCCTTCAACAATGACAAAACCCGATACTGTATTAAAAGTCGTCTATAAAAGGCCCGACGTGAAAAGTGTGAGAAACAATTCAAACGAAAAAACTAACGGGGGCGGGCCTAATTATACATAACAAAATAATTTACAAAATATCAAATATGAGTCGAGACATGAACCAACGACAACCACTAAAATAAAGGCTCCTGACTTGGTACAGGCACACAAAGAATATGGCAGGGTTGATATAAAAACGAAGATTGCCAATGATACAACCCAACACAAGAGACCAAATGACACAGCAATTAACAGCTATAGGTCACCGTACGGCCTTCAGTAATAAGCAATGCCCATACCGCATAGTCAGCTATAAAAGGCCCCGAAATCACAAATGTAAAACAATTGAAACGAGAAAACTAACGGTCTAATTAATGTACAAAAAATGAACGAAAAACAAATATGTAACACAGCAACAAACGACAATCACTAAATTACAGGCTCCTGACTTGGGACATACATACAGAATGTGGCGGGGTTAAACATGTTAATGGGATCCGGCCCAGCCCCCCCCCCCCTAACCTGGGACAGTGGTGTAACAGTACAAGAACATGTTTGTAAGCGCTCAACCCTTCCCGAAGCTGGGACAGTGGTGTAACAGTACAATATAAGAACAACCTGCACAAATCAATTGCAATTAGATTAACTCAAAAGATCGGTACGAGACACACAAAAAAACTTACATTAAGACAATAGACAATTAGACACAAAGCACCGAAATAAGAGTATTTGCAATTACTGGAAGTTTGTTCAAAGCAAATAACAACTAGTACTGAAATAAATCTTGTTCTCCCAGACTGAAGTATCAATCAGTACACAACCAGAGGATTTATTTAAAAAAAAAAGAAAGAAAAAAACAGTCTGAGAAATGTCTGGTATACATTGTATACTTGCATATTGATACATATACAATGAAAATTTTTGAAAAGTGGTGGTCCGAAGGTTTTGACCATCGAAATTTTGCAATACTGAGAAATAATACTTAGGACCAGAAGAATCTCTTCAAGGACCACCAGAGAAAAATGATTTTGAGAACTTTCCGATATCTTTGCTTTATACAAAAATAATCCAGTTTGGTTACTTTAAAAAAAGTGGATAGACAAGATGTCCTTTTTGATCATATTCAAGACAAACATTGACGAAATTTTGTGCAGTTTAAGATTATTCTTAAAAATCAAATAGTGGGGGTTTAAGCCAGATTTGTTTAGCAAAATTGAGTTAGAGGAAAGAACAAAGAAAAATGTCACGAACAGAGCACACTTTTACAGTCATGTCTACCGGACGTATCTTAATTTTCTATAAAATAATCGTAAACTTTATATATATGTCATCCAACATAACAAAAATCTGCTATATTCGACGGCAAATTGAATTTTTGTTTTATTGATCTTCCGTAGAATATCTCCAGAAGAGGTCCAGATTCATTTTTTTGGACTCTTCACCAGAAGACATTTTGGAGACGTGCAGAAGAGACCAATAAAACACGCCTCCGGTGTTGCAAACGATTGGATAAAGGGAAGAAACTAACGAGACAACATTAAGGGAAAACCTCGACATTATTAACGCGTTGCTTAGTACATGTACTGAAAGTTAATGAACGAGAAAAAAGGTATGTGTTAAGACGAATCTGAAATGTGTCCGTTCTGGTTTTACGGATGTATAACTACGCAGACAATGTGGTCCGGTCGGAATGAGGATGTTATACGAGCTGCCCCCGAATTAGGGTAGTACAACACTATATGCACTCTAAAACATCCTCTTTGGAGGGTCCGCACATCGTTTAAAGACAAATATCTACCACTCAGCATGCATGAACTGTTGTAATGGCAAATAATACAAATAGTGGCATAATCAATATTGTTGTATACTTTAAACATAAATTCTTTTGCATTTTTGCTACATTTAGGAATTATTTCATAATTTGTATTCTAAAAGTAAATTGTGTTACTTAAAGAATAAAAATGTAAGAATAAATGTTAAATATATGGCCAAGCTACTGAAATCACGTTTCCTATTTAAAACATGAAGTTCGATGAATTTCCACGTGCCTCACCTGGTTTACTATTATATATTGAATTAATATGAAACTTTTCTTTTCAAGGACAATATTGTTGATGGTGCACAAACACGGAAATCATATATTTGTTTTTTTCTAGGGTTTGGAAAATCCACAACCGCGGTCACTCAAGGTTCGTTAGCGATATAAAACGTCAGTTGTTTTTTTTACGTGTTATTGGTAAAAGGAAATTAATATTTTTTTCTTCGACTAATAAGTGTCAGTATTCGTTACCATCAATACAGACTAAAAAAAATCTGGAAAACCTGATTTGCAGTGTTAATCAATATATAGATCATCAATGTCTCGGTTTTCTTCTTTTGTGTAGATAATCTGTCTCATCTATATTGACAAATGAACACTCGGTACTATTTTGAAACATTGTGTTTTACGCTTTGTTTGCATATGTAAGAGATACAGAAGATAATGAAAATTTACATGGTCATAGGAGCGACAAGGATTACCGAGAAAAAATTCAAGATATTATGCGTCGTGTTTTATGATAGAAAATATGCAATAATAGAACAACTTTACTGTTTACATAATTATAAAATTTATATTTTTGCTCCTAAAATAAAATTTAAAAAACAACAGCCTTTGTATGTTTTTTACGTTTATTTCCAAGAGCATAATAACAGCCTCTGGGTCATTTTTTAAGTTTCCAAGCATCACAAATCGGGGTAAAATGGATTTATAAGTGACGTCTTGACCATTTATACATAACATTAATTTAGACGTTGATTTTCCTAATTATTAGATTATTTCAACATTAAGCTTTTAAAGAAATACCATAATCAAATTTGCATTCTAAACAATAACACCAAATGAACATGAAATGATACGAAATCATAACAATGGATAAATCATACACTGACAATAATATGATTTGGAAAATCCACTAATGATTTAGAAACAATATTAATTTTCATTTACATTGGAGCCGTGACAACAAACAAATTACTATGGTAATATATATACTAACCTTGTTTTATAGACTGTTGACCTCCGATCAGGATAGTATTTATCACTGACCAAAGGTGCTAATTACCTTGTCAGGACATTTTGATATTTGACTAATGTCACTTTAAATGTTTCATTATCGTGCATGACTTCATAAGAATGAAGATTTGACGAGTTTTTCAGGATAGATGTTGTTCAAAAGCTTTCCCTAATAAGGCTTAATGTCTGTGCATATATATGGAAACAAAATCTTCCATAGATTTGAAATTCAATAGTTAAAATGGTGAAATATAATCTCTTTTTGGTGTAACCATGGCAACCATCTACATTTATTTGTTACAAAATATTGCAAAAAAGGGGGCGAAAATGTCACAAAAGTCCCCAAAATTTGGTCCAAAGAAGAATTTCAATTCATTAGAGTGATAACTTTTCTGAAACCATAGACATTTATCTATCAAAAGGTAATAAAAATCATATGCATTTCACCTCATTTTTCCATAAAATTGAATTGAAAAGTTCGAGGGTCAAATGTTTGTTGAAAATCACTACAATAATTTCTGGACCTTTGGGCGGTACGGATGTGAAAATACGGACTGTCAAACAGAACAGTCTTGATGTTCATATGTTCATATAAACCTACTTTTAAGGGTGTATTATTCTTCAGCTATCTAAAAATCAATTTTATTGTACAAAAACTTTCATATTTAGAAACTAAACTTCTAACTGTGTATTGCTAGCTATACCATTTAAAGGAGATTAAAAAAAGAAGTATTTAAAATTACTGTATGAAACTGAACCGAGTTCTTTTACTAAGTTTCCAATATCGTTAAAGCACTATTTAGTACTCACGATTTATATGTTTTAATAGCATAAATCGTCAAACTTTATTTTACTTGAATTACGCCCCTTCTAAAATCCTGGATCCGCAGAAGGCGGTATAAAAAGAAATAATAAAAAGAGTTCTGGACTAAATGCCTGTAGATAAAAAAATTAAAGTAATTAACTTAATGGCCCGAAGACGGTAAAAAATATGCAGGTAATGTACAGGTGTCAGTTAAAATAAAACAAAAGAAAAGATCAAATAATCGAGGGTATCAAAGGAATTAAATATCTACAATGACAAATGATATGCTCAGAATCTTGCTATAACAATCTTCATTCATCAACGTTTGTTAAACATTTAGAGAACATTATGAATCCCTTAGCGTAATTTTGTGTTGTCTTTGATCATTTGACCAAACAACACAAGCCTCTCGATATAATGACTCCGGTATAGATTTAAAATATTTATCATTAGACTGTTTCAATTGTAAGAATTCATCTTTCGGCAAAGTTTTTGAAGTTCTGTTATTTACAGGACACATTTAGTATCGAAGTATTTCAATGGGAGGTCTGTGTGTTCGTTTCCCCCGCCTGTACGTGTTTTAGGCACTGTCATATCAGTTTAGATGACAGTCTTCTATCAAAATTTTATTAATTTATGATTAATTATTATAATAGTTATCACCTATAACTGACGGATTTACCGTTATGTCTTAATAATGGAAAGTCTGCTCTGTTCGTGGAATTTCCAGGTCTTTTGATATGGTAATTCTCCCAGCCTAATTACACACACGACTTATTATTATCTGACATCTTTGCTAGTATTAGAATACCGTCGGATGGTTTATTACTATGTAGGAACCAATTAAGAATAACGTATTTCGACATTGTATGGAAAGAGGTTGTATTGAATATGAAACAAGTTTCAAAAGATCAAATTAGAAATGCTTTAGAAGTAGAAGCTATAGCAGTTTGGCATGCAAACAAAACAGGCGGAAAAAAGTCTTATAACCTTAATTAACATGCATGAAAGAATTCGGTATCATTAATACTACGACAATAACGATCAGTATACAGTAATATTTTGCAATCGAATGATCTTTAAAAAATCTGGTCATAAGCAAAACAAATTATACCTAGGGAGGATACATCTCAGGTGCGGATCCAGGATTTGATGTTGGGCTGATTTGGGGGGTGGGGGGGATTCCTGAGAATTAAGACTTTATTGTGACACAAATTTGCTGTAATTCTACCTTTAATACATATTTTTTTCGTTTTTAAGGGGGCACTCGCCGGGTGCGTCCCCGCCTGAATCCACACCAGCACCATGTCGGGGCCTTTCTTTGCTCTTTGTCGGATGCCATGGGGTGTCCTATAACTGCTTACATCCTCGTTCTATGGCCTCTGGTTTATAGAACGTGTGATTAAACAAAAGACTTAACCATAAAAACTCTCTATAATAATAAACGCTTATGGGGAAAAGGCTTTTGATTTCAAATGTTTCGGGCAATTTAAATGAAAAGATGCTGAAAGCTAATAGTTCTCGCTGCATTGAAGACCTGTTAGTGACCTTCTGCTGTTGTCTGTTCTATGTTCGGGTTGTTGTCTCTTTGACACATTCCCCATTTCCATTCTCAATTTTATTTGATTTTTTTTAAGTTAAATTAAATTATTATTTTTTTCCTATAAAGACGCGTTAAAGGGGGACTTTTAAACTAAAATGATTATCACTTGAAGATCTATTTAAATTCCTGACAAAATATTTTATTTCCGATTAATTTGGAAAAGTGTATTCGCAAGAGTAATATGAAAAATAAATGGTTGTTCCCAGATGACTAAAATTTCATCTTTTATTATTTGTTTTGTCACATGATAACGCATAGTGCAGATTAACATTTTATTCTTTAATAAGAAGATCATTTATTTACTGTTAAAATTGTTATTAAAATCAAATAAAACTATCACTGGTAATGGAGCGGAAAATAACGACTAACCATATGCTTCATGGGGTGCGTGCTGATTTTCTTCAAGTGATTGGCTCATATTAGCATTAATCCCTTAAATCAATTCAAGGGAATACTAAAAAGTAAAACTTTCATTTTTATGTTCCCCTGTATAACTTCATATGAGAAAAAAGCAATTATTCGAAAATGAAGTTAAATTAAGATTTCATTGATAACCATGGTACAGATCCCTGTAGAGTCATTACTGACCTTAGGTGGAAAATCTTGAAAAAGCTGTCGGAAAACGCGGATATGATTCTGATTCGTAATTAGATGACAGCGTTTCAACTGGAAACCAGCTTAGTTAAAAAAAGTAAATTGGATTTTATTGTTAACTTCTAATAATTCCCAAAATATCTATAAACTGAAAATGAAGACGTAAATTTTGATTTGGTTCAATTGTTCGTACCCCTTTTACGATAAATTAAGTTAACTTTGCCATACAAACTGATAGCCTTTTTTCCCAGAGTAATCTGGTCGTTTTTGCAAAAATAATTTGAAGATCATTTGACAAACGTATTATTGCCTGTCGTGTGTTGCTGTCATCATTTAATCTATTTGCACAACCACCACTATGTTGTTTAAACCAAACATGTCGAAAAGTCAAAAAGCGGCAAATTTTGGCATTTTTTTTTTATTTAATGTAAAATGTAAAATATTTTAAACCCTAATGTAAAATTAAAGGCAAAATAAAAAAAACAACGATAAATACTTATATCTGACAGACTGATAATATTTTGTGAACATATAAAGAAGGTTTTTTTGATATATGTACGATACTGATTCATTAACAAATTGGAGGGGCCAAAAGTGATCATTTTCTTTAATATATAAGGAAGTCATTCTATAGAAGATATTAATATAATTTTCGCACTTGATTCAAAAGGAACGTATAAGGCATTCTTTCCACTATGTATGCTAAATGGTCAGCACATATCTAGCTATCTTTTTACAAAATTTAATGAAAAAAATCATATTTTCCGATAATTAAAGGGTTGTTCCCTAACACAGCTTTGGCATTTTAGTTTATAACAATTAGTTGTAACGGAGCAAAGTGAAAGCTCTGTATTTAATGAAATTGAAAGATAACGTTTTCACCACACTTTCCGCGATACAATTAATTCATACAATAAAAGCTCATTCAATCTAGTCGAAAGTACAATCTAGTAATGCTTATCTTCAATCCGATTATAATTTTCTATGGTATTTTTAAACATTGTGTACTGGATTGGTGACTATCCGGACAAAGAGCTACTTGGCACAAACAAATTGAACTTGATAATGGTCGGCAGTATGGAAAATATATAATGCTGTGAATTAATTCATAAAACAAAAGTCTTTCACGGAAATCACAAAACCCAAGCAAATCAATTGCATGCTTTTTTCATTTTTTCATCTCATCACAATTTCGTTATCAACACGAAACAAAATCTCACTCCTCATTCTGGCTTAAGACGGTCTCCGGCATACAATTGATCGTAATTCTCACCTTTATTTCAATAAAGATACATTACAACTTTGAACCACATAGATTGCGAGGGTATAATATATAGGAATAGAATGAATACATGTGCATCAGAACTACTGCCCCGTCAGTATTTAAACCGGAATTACATCAAGAATAAAACCCCTATTCAAGAACAATGCAGAAATTTAAAATTAGCTATCATCGAAACAGCAATAGACTCATCAATATAATCAACTAATATTAGCCAACGTTCTTTTGGAAAATATTGCATAGGTATACTAAATTATAAACTGCAAAATAAACAAATGAATAAATTATGCTTATGATAAACAAGTTAGAAATATAAAGCTAAAAACAAGCGACTTTTCATTGTCCGTACAATGACATACGCAGCAATACATACAATGACATATACAGCAATACATACAATGAAAAGTCGGCCCGTTCACTGATATATGCAGCAAAACATACAATGACAAGTTAGTCCGTCCAGACACATATCCAGAAATACATATAATGACAAAACATCCGTTCAGAGACATATACAAAAATATATTCAATGACAAGTCGGTCCATTCAGAGACATATGCAGCAATATATTCAATGAAAAGTCGGTCCGTTCAGAATCATATGCAGCAATATATACAGTGACAAGTGGATTCGTTCAGCGACAAACTAGTATGCAATTAACAATACAGACAATGACAAGTCTGTCCGCTCATACACATATGCAACAATACATACAATGACAAGTCTGTCCGTTCATACACATATGCAGCAATACATACAATGACAAGAGTCTGTCCGTTCATACACATATGCAGCAATACATACAATGACAAGTGTGTCCGTTCATACACATATGCAACAATACATACAGTGACAAGTCTGTCTGTTCATACACATATGCAACAATACATACAATGACAAGTCTGTCCGTTCATACACATATGCAACAATACATACAATGACAAGTCTGTCCGTTCATACACATATGCAGCAATACACACAATGACAAGTGTGTCCGTTCATACACATATGCAACAATACATACAGTGACAAGTCTGTCCGTTCATACACATATGCAACAATACATACAATGACAAGTCTGTCCGTTCATACACATATGCAACAATACATACAATGACAAGTCTGTCCGTTCATACACATATGCAGCAATACATACAATGACAAGTGTGTCCGTTCATACACATATGCAACAATACATACAATGACAAGTCGGTCCGTTCATACACATATGCAACAATACATACAGTGACAAGTCTGTCCGTTCATACACATATGCAACAATACATACAATGACAAGTCTGTCCGTTCATACACATATGCAACAATACATACAATGACAAGTCTGTCCGTTCATACACATATGCAGCAATACATACAATGACAAGTCTGTCCGTTCATACACATATGCAGCAATACATACAATGACAATTGTGTCCGTTCATACACATATGCAACAATACAAACAATGACAAGTCGGTTTATTGAGTGACATATGCTGCATTACATACAATGAATAGTCGGTCCGTTCAGTGACATATGCATCATTACATACAGTGACAAATCGCACCGTTCAGAGACATATGCAGCAATACATACAATGACAAGTCGGTCTGTTCATCGATATATGCAGCAATTCATACAATGGCAAATCGGTCCGTTCAGTGATGTATGCAGCAATATATTCAATGACAAGTCGGTCCGTTATCAGTGACATATGCAGCAATATATACAATGACAAGTTGATCAATTCAGTGACATATGCAGCAATACATGCAATGACAAGTCTATCCATTCAGTGATATATGCAACAATACATAAAATGACAAGTGGATTACTTCTGTGACATATGTAGCTATACATGCAATGACAAGTCGGTCCGTTCGGAGACATGCAACAATACATGCAAAATGAATGACAAGTCGATCCGTTCAGTGACCTAAGCAGCAATTCATGCAATGATAAATCGGCGGCTACATACTGTAACATATATACAACATTTCTTCTTGCAGCATCGATGCATCAAGAGGAACTTCAGAGTTACCGAATTTATCGTGTCACACTCTACATGTACTTTTAGCAGACACCTTCTGATAAGGTCGTGAAACTCTCGGGCATGGCTTTACTAATTAGCAGTTTAACACATTGATCCAGTTACATTTGCCGGAAAATATCAGGAAATTATATCTCTGATGTTTCTATAACGGATTAATCAAGTACAATCTATAATATTTAATGTAACTAAAGATGTATCAAAATATATGAATTGGAATACATTCAAATTGTCAATTAACATTAACACAAATTCAGATGATGCCAACTAGAAACTTGGTTTTGTATTCAAGATAAGAAATACGACTAAAGCTGAACTTATTTTTCACCATTCTTTGTAAAATAACATTTTCCAAATTTTTCAACATCATTTTTCATTTTTTTGCCATAGCATTATTATTTTGTGTTCGACTTTATATTTGTTAGATTTTCCCTTTTGTATCTTAGACTTCTTTTCAAATTGAAATCCAACCCTGATAGTACCCTTGTAAACATTGCATATGAATAACACGACAACAGTATTCAGTACTGCGGGGAAAAAAACGATGGTGATATGCAATGCCGAATAAAACAATATTGTAATTTATATACATATGATGCCGATTTCTGCACGCGTTTCAATACACAGTGGATTCCGGTTTAATTTGGGATATTAAGATATATTTGCTGGAGTATACAAAGGTCTCTGGACGCTAAAGAACCATACCAAAAACTCTTGCTGAAGGGCATGTATATATGTGTTCCTGTGGGGTGTATACAGTATATGCAGCAATGCAGCAATGCACGTATGTTAGATGGTATGTTCTGCCCAAGATCAATATGACGGTGGGAAATTTAGACTGTCACTGGAAACAGAAGGTATAGTGGATAGGGACATACATTTTGCCAAGCAAACAGATAACAGGCAACCTCTGTACGCATTAACGAGTTGTTGCAAGGTTTCTTCAACGTGCAGAGAAGGTGGTATCTTTCCTACATGAAACATTGGATTTAACGTCCTTATTTCTACCATATGTGACTGTGTATCAATACATCCCACACAGCCAATAAAGTATTAATAAAAATATCGAACTCCAAGGTAAATTCCAAATGAGGAAGTCAAAAAAATCTGACAAAATTAAACGTTACACTTAATCAACTATCGGAACGAATGGATCACAACTGTCAAATTCCTGACTTAGTACAGGCATTTTCCGAAGAAAATGGTGGACTAATCCAGGTTTTATCGCTTACTAAACGGACGACCATCTTTTGCATGGGTTTTACTGTCGGATAGGAAAGTCTAGATGGCAATATTTTAAAAACTAAAGTCAATCCTTGGTAAAAAAAAAAAAAAAAAAAATACTAGTATTCAGTATATGAAAAACCTGAGATTATTGAATACTGAAATTTAATACTCCATTACTATGCAGTTTTAGATACTAAAAATTGGCTGAATCGTATATGATGCTTAATTGATAGAATGGTGGAGAGCTAAAGCAAAGTCAGCACACGAAGACTATATTAAAAAGAACAGTTTTAAAATATACTAGTAGTACATGCATTAAAACTATACTAGAAGTACCTCTTTAAGTAGATACTCAAATATTGCAAGAAAATAAAATTTCAACGATCAAATACCATTAAATGAAAAATATAATTTGTATTTAATAACTTACACCCCCCCCCCCCCCAAAAAAAAATGCTGATCGTTTTGAACTTCCCTGATATATCATAATAGAAAATGTTCCAACATACAGAAAAAAGTTAGAAGAAAATTATGCGGATTTCTTGTTTTAAAAGACAATATGATTGTAAATAAAGCGACAGTAAATACTAATTTATCTCATAACAAACTACAGTGGTTAACAAGTGTTTGTCATTTTGACATTTTAATTTCAAACTTATGTTTTTTTCTTGCGGTCGCCGCACGTAACTCTAAAAATAGTTTTCGTATAAATATAACCAATAACCACTAATATGAAGAACATTTTAGACGGTATTTCTCACCTTATTGTTAAAGTATTGATCTATATATTATATTAATAATTAATATAAACCTTATAATTGTCTCCGGATCGCCAACTTGGGTACTGGCCAAAGTGATTTTATCGAACGAATTATAGAAATAATTCGGTTAGTCTAAGATGGTCAGTGACTTTTAACGCATTAAAACAGACAATTACATATGATTGTGTATTCATTTCGGATTAGAAACAATATAATAGATCTACTAAGTTGTACTTAATACGGTTATTACAATATTTAATTGTGTTTTATTTTTGGAATCAAGTACTTGATGATACTGTGTGGAATAATTGATCTAGATAAAAGCCAAGTAATTAAAAACACTCTCATCAAATGACGACTTGAATAGTTTTTCCATTCCAACTGTCGGTTAGCACTTTGTGGCTGTGCACTCTAAATGTGGAAACTATTCAGACAAACAAAACATTTATCTTATGAAAAACAAAACTTTGTCTAACAATTCTACCTCTTTTTCTTATTTTTGTCTCTTGGTAGCTGTCTAATCGGGGGTAAAACCCACATCTCATTTTATTCATTTTAAGCATGAACATATAAAAGCAAATAACTAGTTTATAAAATGAAAACAAAACATAGCAATTAAGGACTACGAGAGTAATGAAGTTAAGACATGCCTTTTGTATTGGAAAAGTCGAACAAATGCTTCACCCAAACTTTGAGAATCTAAACATAATATAAATACTTAAACATCAATGTCTTAAAAAAAAATTAAAATAAAACAAAAATTTGAACACTTTCTGATGATAAAAATCTACAGTATAAAAAAGCATACACATTTTGTAAAAAAAAATAAAAAAAAAATAATAATAATAATAATAATAATAATAAAAATAATATTAATTATAATGATAATAATAGCTTTTCTTATCATTAGTAGTAAAACAAATAGTATAAAGGTAAACAGCATCTAAAATTTATTGTATAAAATCTCATGTTTTAGAGAAGTATACTAAAAGTTCAGTGAAGAAAAAAGATACAAAATTGTTCTTTTTGATTGTTGTTAAGGAATAAATATAATTAAATATGTATAAATTGCAGCTATTAAAAGCTACTATCCGAGCTACTATCCTTTGAAGTGTTGCAGTGACCTTTGTGTATTTGGCAGGGGTAACCTATAACAGATACTATAATACTTTCAATCAATAATCATTTGTATGCAGCTTAAATTGATCGAACCGTTTGCAGCTAAATATTAATATACGGGAGTCAATGTATTTATAACTCGTGAATCAAAAGGTATCTGAAATTAATGTAGATTTCAATAACTAAAAATTCCCAATCAATTTCTCTTGTTTCTGCGCATGGGTTCGGAAACTAATATAAGTCGGAGGTCAAAATCCGGAAGTGTGCAAGAAAGATCGACCATTTACTCCACCCAAGTCAAAGACGTATCAGGCAAATCGCCAGTGCTTTCTATACATATATTTCAACCAATCAAATTCTGAGTTTTGTTTGACAGACGACCACAAATACTCGCGTTTTCCCAGTACATTTTAAATGTTGAGGATTAAATCGACAATTAAAGATCTGATAAAACAATTACTGACCATATGTGTATCTGTGAAAAAATATTGCTGGCTACCTTCGGGATGCAAGAAAACGAAGACGAATCTATACATGTCTCCTTTGCACGAGAACAAGCTGTTGTTGAAGTTGCGGCCAGGCTCAGACTTATTGGGGATGACTTGAATAAGCGCTATTCTGCTTCAAAATCTAAGGTTGTTTTTCACCCTTTCCAGAATGCAATTTTCCAGGAGGTACTTTTGGAAATGAAAAGACATTTTCTACATTTTGCAGGCTATTTACAACCCAAGTGAAATGACAAAAGGTATGTTTGTTTCGTTAGTACGGTAAAAACTTTTAAACCATATTTTCTTGGATTTCTTGTGGAAAATATTGCTTGCAACTGTAATTTTGATTAGAAAGATATAATTTGATATAAAACTGGGTGTATATTTTACCATTGTACAGTTCATTTGCTTTTGTTTTTATTGCAATATATATATATTTATATATATAATATCTCTAGGAGAATACAAACAAACGAGACTAATACAGCGTTGAAAGTATTGATTAAAACTTTTATGTGTGGATATATGTGACGAATTACAAAAAAACGTTAAAATTAAAAATAAAAAAGTGCTTAAAATAAGGACTCGCACAAATACTTAATACACAAATTATTGATTTATTTTTGTCTTATTTCCAGAGTCAGTTGTCGCTTTTTACATCCCAGTGAATGGAAGAATACGTTCCAAAATGTAAAAAAAATGCCATGAAATCATCGACATCATATATTTTTCAAGCATTCTCTGACTTCATCACTAGTCATCCCGAAACCAAGGGAATATCGTAATCAGAAAATAAGACGAAAAAGTATTTATTCAGGTGGACCCTATGTGGTTAAACAGATAAAGAAGAGGGTCTTCCGGTACGGACGGTGAACTGTTCAGAGACTGTCTGATACTGCTATGCAATCACAAGAGAAAAGTTGATTAATAAATATGATCATTAATTCATACAGATGTTGGACTAAGTGTCATTGACAGACTAATAAGATCAATTAAACATGAGAATATTTACTGACAATGAGTGTAAGTGAAGAATGTCGCCCGATCCGTGGTCTTATTTGGAGCATGTTTACTAGAGAATCTATATTAAAACGTTTTCGTTTTTTCCCCTGAAATTTTACAATTTAAGCTTTTAATGTGCAATACGTTCTAATATTTTTTCAAGCACTATTACGTTTGATTTGAGCTATTTTTGTGATATTTTGATATACTTATATACTAAGTACGATATTTTAGTTTTTAAACAATTAATAATCAAGTGTCAAATTGTATTGTTCAGAATTTTATTTATTTCGTTCTGATAACTCTAAATGGATCTAATTTTATTAATGTTCTATACTAATATCTTTGAAAAGGTGTGAAGAACCTCGTTTGCTATTATGTTGGATCGCTACTTCAAACTTTAATGAAACACCTGTTGTATTTACAAATCGAAAATCTACAATATTTAAGCAGCTTATACCCATGTAAAACACTATTTTGATAAATAAAGTAATAATAGTTTAAGTTTTAAGTGAAATATCTTTATGGGCAGTTAAACTAGGCTAGAATGTTTGAAAACTGAACCAATTTTTCATTATAGTTTTTGTGGTTATAATATAGTTTTTCCAATTACAAATTGTTTTAAATATCATTACCATTTCACATTCCAATACATTTTAGTTTTTAAACTCCATCGGAAATCATAATTTGTATGTCTTTTGACAAAGTTATTGACATTAAAGCATTGTTTTAATACTTTTGAAGTACATTGTATGTGTAAAAATCAATTAAATCATTTGTGTATTCATGTTTATTTTGCCCTTGTATCAATGACGGCAAACAATCCGGTGACAATTATTACAGCGATCATTTTCAATTTAAAGAAGGAAAATCAATCATCATATTTATTTTAAAATTTATATGTATTGAATACATAATTTAAGTGCTATAAATGATTTCATTTTTATTATATACATGGAATTTTACTTGTGGGTTTTATTGTTGTGAGTTTAAAATATTTGTATTCAATATTTTTAAATTCGTTTCTTAATGTAGTTGTTTTTCCAAAAGATTTGTTTCTTTTGTAAGATCATTTCATAATTTTTCAAAACAGAAAATTCAATGTGAAATTTTATAAGCGAACGATAAGGTGTGTGATGTGTTCAAAAATATTTGATTATTTCAGTTCGAATAAATCTGATATTTTGCGCGTTTGATGAACTCGAGTATAAAGAGATAGTTATGTGTGCGAACGTGTATATGAGTGTACGAAAAGTTGATTCTTTCTACAATAGATATACCTCAGAAATATGTATTTCATGTGTTGAATTTTACAAAAAAAACGTTTGTTAAACAAATGTTGGTAAATGTTTGATCTGTGATGATGTTATGTACTTTATACATTTGGTGCAATCACTCAGGTGCCATTTTTGATATTATACAAATAAATATTTAATTCTTACATGTAAATTGTCTTTTATTACTGACCAGCCATGCACTAGACATTTTATAAAAGGATTCATAGAAACGTTGACCGTTTGCCCTAATCTATTATAGCCTCAATTTTTGCGCTAATATACGAGAGAAAAAGTTATTGAATATATTTAAAAAAGAAACTGGGATATGTTTGCCAATAAGACAATTATCCACCAGAAACATAATGACGTAGATGTTAGCAACTTTAGGTCATCGTACATAGCCTTCAACAATTAGCAAAATCCATAACGCATTGTCAGCTATAAAAGGTCCTGGCATGACAAAATATGAAGCAATTTAAACAAACAAAAACACACACAGGGCCCTAATTTATGACATAACAATTTTAAAACGGATAAAAAAAATAGGACAGGCAGCAACCAACGACAACCACTGAAAATGAATAATCCGAGATTGATTCAATTTGACAAACAAGATATAATGTCATGCGTTTTAGAATTATCCCTTCTCGTGCTGGTTGATAACAGAAACCATGCCAATTACTGTGAACGGGACATTATACCTTTCAAATTTTAATCATGTTCAGACTCAAGTCCACCATACCCTTACATATTATTTTCTAAAATTGAGAAAAAGCATAAGACAGAGACGACAAGAGGACAAAATTAAAAATATTTCGAGGGAAGAAAAAAATTGTTTTAGTGATCTATTAATATGCCATCGGAAACAAAGCAAAACCAAGTGAAGGCGATCTTAATGATAAAGTTGATACAAGTGTTGTAAATGATTTCGTTGACTAATCACTGCTTTCGCAGCTAAAATGAACACGGAACTAGTGTCATCTGTAATCAAAACTCAATTATAATAATTTGTAAACACTTTAGCCATTAACAATTGTCTTTCTCATTAAAAATATTGTTGGTAGTTTTTGTAATTTATAGAGTATAAATAATATACTCTCAACCAGAAAACGCTCCAGACGCACCAAATTCATGGAGTGTTATTTTCATTTTAAAATATTTTTTAATAATTTTTTATTCATTCATTTAATTAAACAATGATTCAGCGCTACCACAGATTTCTGTTGAAGGCAAGTTTGAAACAATTTTGCACATTTAACACGTGTTTGTAAAATTTTGCATCAACGGCCATCGTAAAAAATAAATCTCTATATTTATTTTAAGAACCATACACAGTTTACTTTTGATTGAATTTTGGTTTTGGTTAATAATGTCCTTATTAATATTTTTGAAAAATATCCAACATTTTGTTTAATTTACCCCAGAATTGCAGTTTTGAAGTACAGTTTAACATTCATAATTTAATAGTTACATTACATGTATGTTTCATGAGAATCCGTTAGTATGATTGGCTAACAACAATCGCGCGTCATTCAAAAATTAACATTCAAATGAATGTTACATTCGTGATGAAACGTGCTTCCAGAAAAAAGTGCACAGGTAAATAAAAGAAAAACTTGATAAAACTTTTTTTCATGGTCTTATTAGCATAAAAATGTAATTATAATAAATGAATGCTTCTATTTGTAATTTTATTAAGGGTGTAAAAGTGATGATCGTGTACACATTTTTAGAATAAAGCGCATACAAAATGTGCTTCGGTGAACACTTTTACACCCCAATAAAAATACAAAAAGAAGCATTCATTTCTTAATTAAATGTGTAGGAATATGCCATTATATTTTCGAAAAATTAAGGTACTGTAACACACTTAAATCTTTGATGCTGTGAATTGTAACGAAGATTGACAGTCTTTTTATCAAAGGCCCTTGTGTGAAATATATATGCAGGGGGAAAATTGGCCTTAACTCTTTGCGAACTAAATATGTGTTCCATCGTTGAAACTATGTTTAAATACGTTATTTCCTTTGATAGTCCTAAGCTTAATTAGGTGAAACATTTGCTCTCTACCGGAGGTTAAATACTTGACTTACGATACATGTATATTTGAAAAAATAGCAAATGGTTTTCTAAAACACCAACACACCCTAAAAAACCTTCAAACTCTAAGGAATAGCCAGTTCCATAGATTGACCAATTAATTGTTGATTCTTTGACGTCCAGTGGCAAATATTTTTATACATTTTCAAGACGAGAACAATTTAACAATAAATCCAATAGGTATGTTCTGCAAAGTAGGTCAACCGGGATGATGGGCTAGAATTTAGACTGCCACTGGGAAAAGAAGATTAGTTGGAAAAGGGTAGATATATTGCCTTGCAACAGGCCACATAAAAATTCATAAAAATGTTGTTGCGAAGGTTTTTTTTTTAACGTGCAGAGAACATGATACTCTTATACAGGGGTGAGCCCGAAGTAGTGCGATTATTCTGTTTTCAAAATTGTTTTTGTTGTAAGTGTTATTGCTATTTGTTGCGTCGATACTGCCTTATAATGATAAATTGTTTCTATTTTTCGAAAATGAATACTTTTTGATTGCTTACATTTTCCAGATTATGTATGCGATTTGCTACATATACATGTATTAGAAAGTAGACAAAGGAAATGTTGAACCCAAGTTCTTGCTTCATGCACTAAAATAATATGATAATAGTCGGTCACCATTTATTCTTTCGAGTGCTTAACCGAATATATATATATATAAATGTAAGTTTCGTAAACCTTTTATTGACAACAGTGAAAGGTGTATTCCATTTGTCTGGTTAAGTGGAATAATGTAGAATTATTGACTAAGTAAGAACTAATTATTGGAAAACTGACAGTCGTCCACTGACCAATAATATTCATGAACGAATTTTGTCCGTGAATAAATTACACTGGGACAAATATAGAAAGATAGAAAGATTTAGTTCCTAATTTTGAAATGAAAAATCAAATTTTGCATTTTTTACTTTTTCTCTTTTCACGCCTGAATATGAAAATCGTAAAATTGTAAGTTGTAATAAATTAGCATATCAGTGCAACTTTAAAAGGAATTAACAGATCGCAATGTTGAAAATCTTCTCAAGAATGTTTTCTATATAGTAGGCGGAGCTTTATTTATAATTACAAAAATGTCATTCAGTTTCATTTTAATCGTATTTAAATTTGTTAAGCGTGCAAACTATTTAGTACGGATACAATACATGCCATTTTAATCTAATTTGGAAAGCAGGGTATGTTAGTCTGCTTGTGTCACTAGACGTGCGAAGAATTGCCACACATGAATAATTCTGCCTGTTTGAAATTATTTAGTAATTAAATATTCATAATGGTTTAAGAACAATGACCTGATGACGAACGAGAAACACTTTAAGGGACAGTAAACGATGGCCATCTATTTATTAGAATACATCCAAAATTTCAGATTGATTGCTAATTGAATATTTGATACCATGCCATTAAAAGCATCCGAGACATGCTAATATATTAAAAATTGTGAATTTGTGGTTTTAAACAATTTGAAGCATGTTCAATGTTTATCTTTAAGTGTCTGCAAATTGTTTGTCTTGAATATATCTGAATTTCAATTCGTTTATGCAAATGCAATTTGATTTAACACTTTTGTTTTAGTATTGTCAAAAAGACTTGAAAAGATGGTTTGGAATAAATAAGACAAAATTAAACAAAAACAAAAAACATAGTATTACACTGTACTATATATATTATGCCAAGAACCTATTGTAACTTTTGATTGCAAGTTTAAAGACTTCAAATTCATAGAGATAAATTTAATGATTAAACGTTTTGGAATATAACTTTACATGAAAGGCTAATTTTTAAATTTCCAATCCAGAATGATCCTACATAAGAAATGAAAATAACATAATTCACAGCTTTTTAATTTTAATAATTCTTTGACATAGCTGATTTCAACTGTCTCGATTCGATTGCCACTGAAAAGTTTATTTAGACGAAAGGCACGTCTAGCGTACCAAATTATAGGCCTGGTATTTATGATGAGTTTTTACAATCACTGGGCCAATGAAACCGCTGGTGGACGTTTCTTCTCTTGAGTATCACTGGTTTATTAGTCAGAACTTTTATGTTGACATGCATATTACTTATACTTTCAACTTCTGTAAATTTACTGTTCAAACAAAGTGTCAACTTATTCTAAATACTTAGGGTTTTCTACCACATAACATTAGCCGTATTTGACACACTTTTTCGGAATTTTTCGTTTTCAATGCTTTTTAAATTCATATTTGGCGTATCAACAGGGTTTTGACTCGAGTGCCACTAATGAGTTTAATGTTGACGAAACGAGTGTCTGTCGTACTAAATTATAGGCCTGATATCTTAGATGAGTTTTTTTCTACCTGCATATTTATCAGTGTTTTCAGCCACATATTTAGTGAAAATAAACGATTGTATATGTTTAACCATGTACTATTATATCTGTGTGTGAAGTTTTACAAAAATTCACATGTTCAAGCAAAGTTGACCTGAAATGTATTTAACTCTTCTTTTTTCTTAGCCTGAGAGAGAACGAGGATAGACACGGTGATACAGTGATCCCCTAGAAAATAAAAAGGGGACAGAAAATAACAAGGAAATATTTAATAGAAAAACTGACAGCGCCATGCCAAAAAAACGAAAAACGACGAAAAGACGAACAACCTATAAAACACCGCATTGAAAACGTAAGACTGACCATGGACTGATCAATATCAATATAATACTTCCATGGACTGAGCAACACGAACCCATTGCGTATTCAGTAGTCTAAATGAAATGGAACCATTAAGTTGGTTATTTCAGCACTAAAATTTTGTTGATCTAAATAACTTTCCAAAAAGTAGATTATGCACCTTCTGTCGACAAAGTGGGAAAAAATCAATACCTATCCACCTGTCCCTGTTCATTTAGAAACATGTGTATTTGATATAGTCATTTCTTTAAACGTAGTATAGAAAATTAATTAAAATTTCAACAAAAGAGGAAAACATATGTACAATAATCGCTATTACTTAAAAAATATCATATTGTGGAGAAAACAATACACGTATTGTATTCGATACAGCTAATGTCAACCTGAATCCCAGGTGTTAATTGCTTTTTAAAATGATATAAGGAGCAGTGACCTTATCAGGAGAATGATCTTGCAGAGCAATGATTCATTTTTCAGCCACCGTTGCGTAATTGATATTTGATGTATTATAAATTGGCTTCGTTTATAGTTGTAACAAATCTCATGATAAAGAATACTTAATTATGTATATGAAAATGTTACAATGACCGACTATTAATTACCCATAACCTGATGATCTACTACATGTAGTACAAGAGCTGGCAAACTATATTGACTTTCAACTGGGACTAATGTATATCTATGTAATAGTAACAGCTTTCAGAGTTAGCGCTCACAACACGTATAATGAATTATTCTGAAAAAGTATATCTGTGATGAAAAAGCTGTTCAACTTAATCCAAATTTGCATATTTTTTCAAACTGAAATAATTGCGTTTGTAATATTTAATTGTAAAATGTTTTGAATAAGCAACCTGTTTGCTAGCCGTGTAAAACTAGGTTTTATCCACTATTTTCTTCGGAAAATGCATAAACCAAGTCAGGAATAAGACAGTTATTTTCCATTTTTTTTAAGGAAGAGAAAAGGAATTAGATATGAGCAGATGTTCTTGTTTCTGTAATATCCCCCTATTTCCTATTTCACAGGGATATTTGAAATGTTAGTACTAACAGTCACTACGCAAAATTTCTCTAAAGTCACGGCCATACATTCAACACTTTCAGGTTTAAATATATTAGCTGGTTATTGTTTGACACGTTTGTAAATCAAGCAATGACATTGGTAGTCAATCATAACAATTTTGAGATCTGATTATCGAATTAATTTCTTTGACTAATAATAGAAAATTTGTCAAACTGTCATTTTTGTGCTACAAAAGCTATCAAAGATCAATAATGTGAAAATTGTAAATATGATTTACAGTCGCATTCATCAAACAGAGGGTAAATTAAGGCAATAGTATTTTACCGATCTTCAATTTTCATAAATCGACAAAGAAGAAACACACAAACAAAAACTGAGGGAATTAGATGGACCCTAAAGGGTTCGACAGGGAAAGCGTCTCCTGCTATGCATGCAAAATTGTCCATGCTAATCCACACTCAGTTAAGATGTTACAATCGGGAAAAGCACACAATCGGTATCATTACCGATAAGACGACTATTCTGGTATCTACGAACACATGTCGCTATAGTGAGTTGAGACACAAGCATATCGTCAACCAATTCGTGATCGTGTCTGATTGTTATAATTTACAACATTAGGAACATTGTATAGTATGCAATGTATTGTATTGCTGTCATATTTCAATGAAAATAATTAACTAGCAAACAAAGGTTATGTAAAAATCTCAATAGGGACTAGGATATTATTATAAGATTGTGTTCACAAATACTGTAAAGGAAGAAGGCATTTATTCGCTTTTCCTCCGAATTTAGTGAAGTAAGAGGAAAAGCCATATGTTTGTTTCACTCATGACGAGGGTCAAAATCGGAATAAAGGCTAATGAAACCTACTGATATTAGAATATAAAAGATTATATAGGATAAAATACTTTGAAGATCTTTCAACAATTATACATCTAATTTTTAAAACCAAAAATAAAACACAATGATTTTACAATCAAGACAATATATTTGCATGGTTTTGATTTAACATTTGATATCTTCCTACTTTATTATTGCAAATTTAACTTGGTTTTGAAAATTTTGCCCCGTGACAACCGGAACTATAATGAATTATATGTATCTTAAAGTTTATATATACAAAGATTTACTTCCGATAGAATTTTGATCTTGCTTGAAGTGCCCTTTTTTATTCTTGGATAACTTATTATTCAGGCTAAATCTATCAAAATTGCCGTTAAAATTGTCTCTAAGGTTGCAACCCCCTTAAGCTTAATATGCTTTCGACAATTTTGGCTGTACTGTTTCGGTCCATTTTGGTTTCCATGCCCACAAACTTAAAATACAAACTTTGCTGATGAAGGTCATTCAAGAAACACATTTTATTTCTTTATTTCCTTTGAGCAATTAAAATTTGGTATCTTGTTAAAAAATTGCACAGATTGTAACGTCGTCATATCGCGAAGCGTTTAGCATAGTGATTTTGAAATGGTTTGATGCAGTGGTACATGATTTAGTCAACTGTTTCTGAATGAAAAGTAATGAAAAAATATAAACATTGCATTTTTTTCATAACAGAAGTTGTGAAGATACATTTCGACAATAAGTAGCTTTGTTTATAGCTAATATGTTTGTTAATATATAATATGAATCATATAAGGCTTCTGTACGTCAATTCTAAAAGTTGTGTTATTACACATAACACAAATACTTTGTTCTGCGTGTAAGAACTCATTATTTGTTATAACGTACAATTACTTTTCAATATTTAAAAAATATCGCAACCTTTTCAAAAATAAGATATTAAAAAAATATCGCAACCTTTGCAAAAAAAATATTTAAAAAATATCGCAACCTTTGCAAAAAAAAATTATATTCATGAACATTCAGTTTCATGATTTGGTTAAGTGATGCCATTGTTTAGTTCATGCTTGTCACGGTTTAGTTCTGTAATTCATATATATTACATATGAAATAAAATTAATGAGGAAAATCAACAAAGGTGATACAATTGTTCCAATAATTTTAAGTTTATATATAGTGTTATTAAAAATACATGAATAAAACGACGACAAGGATGACAGATTCCTTGATATTGTTTCCACTTGGAAAATGCCAACGTTCTTATGAAATTATATAGAGTAATGTTCCTAATTTGCATTTGAAAATTGAGTACTGCTGTCAATATTATGAGGTGAAAAATGTAGATTTATTTTTAACACTGGTACATACTTACATAACTATGGAGACCGGTTTCTCTAGATTAAACAAAACAAGAATGCACAAGCTGAAATATCTTGCCTGCTTCACCAACCATGATTGATTTTATGTTGGTAGTCCTAAAGATAAATTTTTACTACAAGTATCACATAAAATTAACATTATCAATGATCCATGAAAATGAGGTCAAGGCCAGATAAACCAACCTAGACAGACATGTACACTTTCCAATCCTTCCATGCATCAAATAAAGTTGACATATTGCTTATAGTATCTAAGAAACAGACTTAACAAGGAAAACTTAACATTTTCTAATGAACAATGAAAATGAGGTGAGGGTCAGATGAAACCTGCCAAAGGGACATGTACACATAACAATCATTCCTTTCACCAAATATAGTTGACCTATTGCTTATAATATCTAAAAAGAGGACCCAACTACTGAAACCTAACATTGACCAATGAACCATGAAAATAAGGTCAAGGACAGATGATACCTGCCAGAAAGACATACACCTTGCAATCATTTCATACACCAAATATAGTTGACCGATTACTTATAGTGTGTGCAAAACAGACCAACACACAAAAACGTACCATTAACCAAAGAATCGTGACAATGTGGTCAAGGTCAAATGAAACCGGCGAGAACCGTAAAATCATTCCATATACCAAATATAGTTAACCTACATGTATTGCTTGTTAATAATAGTAAAACACATTACATATGTAATTAATCACTGATGCTATTATATTTGTAAATGTAAAAATAAGCTGTATTGCTTTTGAATAAAAGTCTATTATTATAGTATTAGAAAAACATTTAAAAACACAAAAAAAACTTAACTTTGACCAATTAACTGTAAAAATGAGGCCAAGGTCATATTGTTACGGCCAGAAATCACCTTTAAATTGTAGCCAACAAAAGACACATATCATCAATAAAATTTAACAAGATTTATTATACACAAGTTTACAAGAAGTATTAAATAAATAGAAAATGTCAACTTAACTGTTAAAATATATGTCCGATCTTTTTCAGAGGATTTTTCTTTATCCGGAATTCTTCGCGGGAATCCAAACAGAATATTACGTCCAATAGGTCACAATATAGTATAATGTAGTTAGCGTGAATAAAAATGTCAATGTAAAGTAACTTGGCTCCAAAGAACTTCTGAGAATATTAATGTCTGATCTGTAATTTCGGTATCGGTATATATAGTTGTCACGGAAACTTCTAGAAGACTGTAGAAAGGAAACTCCTAGAAAACTATAGAACGGAAACTTCTAGAACAATGTAAGAAGTTTAAATTACGCACCTTTTATTATGATCATTCTGGAATCGTTATGTAAGTAAAATAGAAAGTAAAAATCATTCCATCAGTCTCTATGATTGTTCAAGTGATTTCTAAACTGCACAGTTACAATATTATTTTGTAAACAACTATAAGGACTCACAAAACAAATTAGGTCAACTAAATAAACATGAAAGTTACAATATCATAACAATATGAAACCTGCCAGACTGAGATGTACACCTTACAATCATTCCATACACCAAATTTAGTTGACCTACTGCTTACGGTATTTGAGAAAACCACCTAATCACGTAACTTTAACCTTGATCACTGATCCATGAAATGAGGTCGAGGTCAGGTGAAACCTATCTCACGGACATAAAAACCTTACAAGGAACCAATATACCAAATATAGTTATCATTTTGCTCATAATGAGTGGAAAATCCACACGAATATTTTCCAAGCAGTCACTGAACCATAAAATGAGATCAAGGACAACGGACATTTCGTAACATAAGTCATCTGTTTACAATTTATGATGCCTCTTGGACTTCAACCCTCGGAAATATCAAGATTAATACAAATAGTTTACGCCGCCGCAACCACCACCGCCTCTGGATTGTTATCCATATGTCTCGCGTTCTGTAACTTTCTTCGTAGGCGATACAAAACCTACCAAAGATGACAATTTTAGAAGTGAGAAGATCTGATATGATTGCCAATGATACAGCTATCCACAAGATACGAAATGACGTGGATGTTAGAACTACGGGTCACCGTTTTTCCTCCTACAATGAGCAAAACCAATACAGTATAGCAACTTTAAAAGGTCCCTTCATAATTTTACCAGAAAACTAATTCTGATATGAGTTATATAGAACAGAAATACTGGTTGCGTTTCACAGCTTGGTGACATAATTCTACATGTCTTAATTACTAGTAAAAACAAAATTGGATATTGGATATACCAAAGAGATGATAAAATATTAACAGAAGTTGGTTCTGAAAAGACATTCGACAAATATTTTATTCAGCAAATGATGACTTTGAAAGAAATAGGATTAACATTAAAATCGTGAATGTTAAGAGGAAAGCAACCTTCTTTAAAATATTGACCTAGCGATACTTATTGATAAAATTCCTATCAACGAGAGTCAACAGAATAACTTTACCGTTCTTGCATCTGACTTTTCTAATAGTAGTATGCAGAGCTTGAATTTTGTAATTTTTAGATTTTGTCCTTGGGTATTTAGAGTCAAGCCTCTCATTTATGCCTTTGAGCAACAGCATTTAAATGTTTTGGAAAATCCGATTCCGATTATTTCCCAAAAACTATAGAAATTATAGAAATGACTAAAATCATAATTTGTTTGGGACTTAGTCGTAACTGTGTTTGTCCTTAACCATTTTCTGGTTCAAATAAAAATGCGTCAAAAAATGAGAGAAGGGTTAGAAGTGACGTCAATCTCTTTGGCGTGTTAAGTTAATGCGTCTGTTTTTATATTTGTGTGCAATTTATTCCCTTCCTACCTGGTTTGATGCGAGGATTTATTTGATATTTTTTTTAAATTGACGGCCCCTACCCCCACAAAAAAAACCACCAACAAAACAGAGATGGCTTAATTGTCACAAAAAACGTCTATGACAACGGTTACGGCCGAGTTATAATCCCCTAAAAAATCGTCTAGTCGCATATTGGTAGATATTATGTTTATACAGTAAAATGATCAGATATACACGGTAAATCTTTCTATTTGCATGCATAGGGCTTGGTGGTTTAAAACGCACTTGTTAACGCACCATTCTGATGCCTTGATAGGGATATTTTCTCATGGAATACAGGATTGAACAGGGGCGGATCTAGCCATTTCTTAAAGGGGGGGGGGGGGGGGTCACAACCCAGGATAAAGGGGTTTCCAACTATATGTCCCCATTCAAATGCATTGATCGTCAATGCCCCCTGGATCCGCTACTGTTGAGGTACACAAAGCTTACCGGTCTTGACCGTTTGACTCCTGTCGTCTCTCCCGATGTTTGCAATTCCATTATGCCTGCGTCATTCTGTCCCGAAATTGACACTTGATGGACACACGATAAAGGACATGTTCAAATTCGGAACTGATCATGAAAACATCGGGACATTCGTGATGGTATCTTAAGGTCATTGTCACAGTGGTCATTGTATGACCGCCGGTTGAGGTTCTCAGTTTCTCAGGTTCCGGCAGTAACTTCGTGATCAGTAGAAAAATCTTTGGCATTCCAAAGAAATGCCGAAAGAACAAACGAACTTCAAGGTTCATTTTCATGTTGAATTTAGTGTCCATTTTGCCCTTCATAAGGATATCGTGTGTGTGGATCGGGTGCCATCGTGTGACCTTGTGTAGGCATCGTATTTGCTTCGGCTTTTGATTGGTTGCTGACGAAGTTCGGGGCCATCTTCCCGCGATATTCAAAATTTCATATTCGTATGGCCATCTGGTGTCAATTTCGGGACAATGTGACGCCTGCATTTCAGAATCCTTAAACAACATACAGAGATAATTTTAGAAGAAAAATACTTTCATCGAATTGCAGAACAAACTAGTTATGCATATAGCAATTATATTATTCACAGCTATGATGTCTTTGGAAACGAACTATAAAAAATATTGTTTTATGTACGGTTCACCGATTACAACCATCAAATTGGTTGAAAGACTGCTTTCATTATTAGTCATTAAGTACATTGTGTAATTGTATTTTATTAACGACGCTTACAAACAAACTATCAATATTTACGTGAAAACTAAAAGAATCATTTTTATATAAACCATGACAAAAACTTAACTGAATCTTGTCAGTTGCTCAACTAAACCATTTCAATTTTCGATTTTAAATTTAACTTGTGTTAATTTTCAACACACATAATTTCATTATTGAAAGTTTGACATAAAATATTGAATCAAATATCTCATATTCAATATTTGTATGTTTGTTTGTATAGAACGAAGGCAGTCGTTTCGATGAGTGACATGCCTAAATCATGACCAATTGCACTAAATCATAACAAAATCACTGTACTAAACACTTCTCGATATAACGACATTACTACCTGTGAATAAGACAAGTTCAAAGTTCACACGCAAAGCTTTGATACTATGAATTTAAGAAATGATTAGAATCCAGACTTCATGGACGTGTGAAATAAATTAAGGGGGGTTCTCTGTCTTTTTCATTGAATTAAAAATTAAGTGATTCTAATTATATAGTATATACAAAACTGATCTAACCACTTTTTATGCCCCCGTCGTAGCGGAGGGGGCATTAAGTGTTTTCCTTGTCCGTCCAGTCCGTCCGTCCGTCCAGTCCGTCCGTCCGTCGCGTACGTCCCCAAAATTGGTTTCCGTTCTCTAACTTTAGTTTGCCTCAACCAAATGTTCTTAAACTTATACACAATGCTTATTACCACAAAACACAGATCAAGTTTGAAATTGGGTGGCGTCACTTTTACCATTCATGAGTAATGCTCCTTTATAAACATACAAATTTCTGAATTTTTCCTTTCCGTTCTCTAACTTTAGTTTGCCTCAACCAAATGTTATGAAACTCGTATACAATGCTTATTACCTCAAAACACAGATCAAGTTTGAAATTGGGTGGCGTCACTTTTACCGTTCTTGAGTAATGCCCCTTTATAAATGGAAAAAATGCTAAATCTGTCGTTTCCGTTCTCTAACTTTAGTTTGCCTCAACCAAATGTTATGAAATTATACACAATGCTTATAATCACAAAACGGTCTTAACAACGTGAATCCTGCATCTGTATGTGGAAGTTGATTCATGCATATTTACAAGCGGGAGCATATGTAGCCCATTTACACATTCTCCATTTATTTTTTATTAGTTCTTTATTAAGCTCAATTTACAACAATAAGACGGACAGTTTACACCATGACAATACATTCAACAAACTTTTAACAAAAATTCACGGTCGATGTCGATTCTACAAATGGAAGCTTTCAGCCTTTCCTGGCAATCATCATATGTGTAACCACTGAATGAAACTTTATGTTAATTGGCAACGTAAGTTGACACAACACCTTTTTTAGCTCACCTGACCCAAAGGGTCAAGTGAGCTTTTCTCACCACTTGGCGTCCGTCGTCGTCCGTCGTCGTCCATCATCGTCCGTCGTCGTCCGTTAACTTTTACAAAAATCTTCTTCTCTGAAACAACTGGGCTAAATTGAACCAAACTTGGACAAAATCATCCTTGGGGTTTCTAGTTTAAATAATGTATCCGAAGACCCCGCCCACCAACCAAGATGGCTAAAAAAGGAACATATGGGTTAAAAGTAGATTTTGGCTTATATCTCTGAAACAAAAGCATTTACAGCAAATCTGACAGATATAAAATTGTTCATGAGGTCAAGATCTATCTGCCCTGCAATTTTCAGACAAATCAGACAACCCGTTGTTGGGTTGCTTCCCATGAATTGGTAATTTTAAGAAATTTTTCACAATTTTTCGTTAATTTTTGTAATCTTTTACAAAAATCTTCTTTTCTAAAACTACTGGGCCAAATTAAACCAAACTTGGCTTAAATCATCCTGAGGGTATCTAGTTTAAACAAAATGTATCTAATGAACGCGTCCACTCACCAAGATGGCCACCATGGCTAAAAAAAAGAACAAAGGGGTAAAATGCAGTTTTTGGCTTATATCTCTGAAACAAAAGCATTTACTGCAAATCTTACACGAGTAAAAACGTTCATCAGGTCAAGATCTATCTGGCTTGAAATTTTCAGACGAATTAGAGAACTCGTTGTTGGGTTGCTGCCCCTGAATTGGTAATTTTACGGAAATTTTGTAGTTTTTGGTTATTATCTTGAATATTATAATAGATAGAGATAAACTGTAAACAGCAAAAATGTTCAGCAAAGTCAGATCTACAAATAAGTCATAATCAAAATTGTCAATTGACCCTTTAAGGAGTTATTGGTTTTTTTTTTTTTTTTTTTTTTTTTTTTCTTAGGACATTCTTGCCATACTAGTTCTACAGTCTGTTTTCATGCTTGCGTATATAAATTTGTAATTGTGTACATCTCTATTGATTATTGTTTTATATGCATTGATTGTTATATGTATTAATTGTTCATTTTAATGTGTGAAGGCCTCGTGTGAGATTAACAATTATATGTTAAATGAGTTACCTTCGTTAAATAAAGAATTTATTATTATAATGGCCCTTTAAAGTCAATTTTTCACTATTTTCAGTAAATTTTTGTAATCTTTTACAAAAATCTTCTCCTCTTAATCTACTTAGCCAAATGGAATTAAACTTAGCCACAATTATTATTAGAGTATCTTGATTGAAAAATGTATCTGATGACCCTGCCCTACAACCAACATGGTCGCCATGGGTACACATAGAATATAGGAGTTTACTATAGAAGTCTATGGGAAAAATTTAAAAAAACAATTTCAAATGATCACAACTTGAAAACTAATTTAATAATGATAGGAGGTCTTCAGTAACTATTTTAAGACTATAATGGGATGACTTGATTTTTTTTTCCAGGGGGATGCAATTTTTTACAGGGTTTTTTTTGGGGGGGATTGCTAATAGTTCCTCCTTGATGTGTTCCATTTTCAGAATTATTCAGTGTTATTTTTTCTAAAAACCATTATCATATCTTTTCTTTCAGCATACTTATATTGGGTGAATGCCCCCAGACCAGGCAGGTTAGTCGGGGTCAAGACCCTTGCCCAAATTTTTTTTGAAGGGTGTTAAAAAAAACATTTAAAGGCATTTCCATCATTATACAGGCCCTGGGTGAAATAAATTTTGGAGCGGAGGAAAAGAAATTTTGCATATTTTGTTAATTATCTTGAATATCATTATAGATTGAGATATGCTGTAAACAGCAAAAATATCAAGCAAAGAAAGATCTACAAATAAGTCAACATGACCAAAATTGGCAATTGACATCTTATTGGAGTTATTGTCCTTTAAAGTCATTTTCTGCAATTTATTGGTAAGTTTTGTAAATTTAAAAAAAAATCTTCTGCTTTTAATTTAACTACTGGGCCATATTGACCCAAGCTTGGCCTTAATCATTATTAGGGTATCTATTATGATTTTAACCGTATTTTACATGATTTCCAAAACCACAGTAGATACATGTGAGCGACACAGTCTCTTGAAAGCCTCTAGTTTAATTCGAAAAAATAAAGCATACTTACAAACTTATATTGACAACCATTGAAGATTCTCCGACTTAGAATAGGCACTAGATCTTATTCCAAACAAGGATAGTTGTCTCATTGGCAATCATACCACATCTCCTTATTATTAAATAAATTTAACAAAAACGCCAACAAAAAAGTTGTTGTAGTTGATAGTAAATTGACAAAGACACCGATAAAAAAAGTTTTTGTAGTTGATAGAACATATCGTTTATAGTATACACTTTCTCGATAAAGTACAAATTGTGTTAAGTCAAATATAAATACGAGGTAAACAAAATGGAAACAGCACTGAAAAAAACCTCTTTTGTCCGAATCGCATCTCAGACCCACCTGCACCAGGAACGCCCAAGGTCAAAAACCCGATAGCGAGATGCATAAATACCGAGTTACATCAAAAGTCATACGACCAAAAGAAATATAATAGCACGAAGACAAATAAAGGGAAACTGTAAAGTAAATAAAAAGATACACAATTTCAGCCCCTAGAATCTATAACTCAAGACCATCTTGTATTATTTGTGAAGTAGACACTGAATATTCGTCTATCTTGGTACTTGCGACGAACCTTTCGAGAAAAAGGACGAGACGTCCTTTGACAAAACCCTGGCTCATTAAATTTTTGCTCAGACACCGATTACGTTTTACAAAATCTGAGTAGCAGCTGCAAGCACTTGAGTTGAGAAATGTATACTCCATAAGCGACGGAAGTTGGTATATTGCTGCTAAAGTGAGGAACATTTGAAAGCCCATATTGAGGGCATGATTATATACAAACATTTACTAAATAATGAACGTAACAGTACATGCAGTAGACAAAATATATATAGAGAAAAATAAAACATTTTCATCAACAACTGTTGTATAAAAACAACTTAGGAAATCTCAACTTGGGTAATTTTAACATCGCAATGACCGTGAGGGCATTCCGATGTATTGCTATCGCCTAGATTTCCATTACGTAACTTTCGATTTGGGTTTGTAACCGATCTATAAATATGATAAATACTGGGACATTAAGGAGTGCAAAAGTAACATTCCTTATCGTTTGTTATAAATACATCTCTTCAAAGAATACGCATAAAAATATTTTTGTTTAGAAGATAAATTAATAATATGAAAATGTTTTGTCGTTAGATATATATGTATAAATAAAAAAGACATGAATTTCTTTAAAAGAACGATGTTTTTAATTTAATTTCGTAAAACCTTGGTATATATAATTATAAATATGTACAAGTTAAAGTTGTACGCCATTGAGAAACTCATCGACACTAAGTCTTGTCTTTTTCCTGTAGTTGATTTTTCCGCTATCAAATGGAGATAACTCTAAAATTTGATGAAGTAATCGGAATAGAAAGCTATGATATGTAAAAATGTTTAGTCTTTATGGATAAATTATAAGGCAATATAAGAGATTATATTTTTTGTATTTTCGTGTTTTTTGTTATTCTGCTGTATACATTATGCTTATTATTTGCTCTATGAAACATAGTAGGAATGTTCTATTTCGAGCTCTTAAATGCAAGTTATGTAGGAAAATACTACTACTGCATGTACTCATTTTTTTCTACTTACAATTATTTGTGAAAATATACAATTTATGTCATTCATTTTACTTTCTTTCGACCGTAAATCTCCTTTAAAATTTCAAAGATCATACAGTGTAAATTATGCTTATAGTTAGAAATTATCTTCACGCATAAATTATTAAATATTCGGTAATACAAGACATACAATGTACTTCATTTTAAGGCAAAATAGAGCTCTTAGCGGATGTACTTGCTCCATTGCTTTTTCAACTTTACTGTTTAAATCTTTATCTCTATCTATTATTGTGTTCAGTATACATGTCATACATATGAAATCATATGACCGTTTTGATTAATTTAAGACATCAACCCAGCAACACAAATTTCAAAGGATATACAGAGGTTAACAAACGGTCTTCACCATTGACAGGTGTCTGTACAATATATCTATATATTGATAGTTAACTTTTGCTATTTACAGTTCATGTCTATACATGTATATATTATAGTTCCAAGCTTATATCATGGAAGTATTATATTGACATATAATACTTCCATGTATAGACTAAACCTCTATAAAACTGGTTAAAAATCGTCATTTAATGCATACTCACCAGCGCGTTATTTCAGAGAAAAAAAAATCCGCGATGCTGAAACGGAAATGTTTGATTATTTTATTAAATGACTACCTTTAGCAGAAATACTCGCAAATTGTTTTACTTACGACACAACGAAGAATCTATTTTTTTTTATCTACATGCATTTGAACTTTTTGTAGCATAAACGGAACTTATATATAGATTATTTATTTTTAATGTAAAGTTTCTTTTTTTCCATAAATACTGTGATGAAAATAAAAAGATGTGGTATGATTGCCAATGAAACAACTTTCCACCAGAGACCAAATGACATAGAAGTTAACTACTGTAGGTCACCGTACGGCTTTTATTAAGTTCCTTTAATTTTGACAAACAATTATTGTTGCCAAAGTAGTTGGTGTGGTAATGTGTTTTTTTTATTCCTACGTTTATTACTTCAAAATGAAAGGCGTTTCAAGCTGGTGTATTAGCATGTCAGAAAGAAAATTTGAACGATTGTTCTTCTTTAGGTATACAATATTCCATCGACATCCGATGATTACATACTGTTGCATACATGGACTTTTTATAAACATTTACCCCAATTTAAACAGAAAATAATTATTTAGGGCAATGAAAATAACAAATTTGTGATTAAAACTATATACAATATTAATTTATGCTATCTAAATAATAGTACAGAGATCAGCAGGAGTGAGCTATTCCCTGAAGCTATCAACTGATGGTGCTTGAACAAGTACCACAGGGAGCTGATTCCACTGTGGTATTGTGTATCGGAAGTATGAGTGTCTCTATGAGTCATTGGATGTATATATGAGCCTGTATGTGAGTGTATATTTTTTCCTGGTTCTAGAGTTTGCTTGTATTAGTGTGTCAGATGGAAAAGCAACAAGATGGTATGATATCTTATACATCATAACCAATCTTGTGCTTATCATACAGTCTTCTAGTGATGGTAATTCTAATGTGGTTAGCATATTTGTAACACTACTTGTATTGTGATATCTATTGCAGATATACCGATCAGCTCGTCATTGGTCCATTTCGATTTTGGATACTGATTCAGTTGTGTGATGACAAGATTTTCAAGTTTGGGTCGGACAAGTGCTTGGTATGCCTGGGGGTTTATATGTGGGTTTGTTGTTTTTGGATTGCGTTTTAGAAAACCCAGTGATTTGTTACCTTTTAATGTTATGTCATCCATATGTTTGTCCCATTGGATGTTTGACTCTACTGTGATACTAAAGTATTAAGCTGAGGTTACAGATTCAAGTGTATGATTATTTAAAATGTAGCTGCGCTGTAAAGGTTGTTTCATTTTCGTGACAGCTAGCACAGGACATTTATCTGGACGGAAAGCCATCAGCCAATCCCTCTCTTCCTACTAGCTGCCGTGTCTAGATCTTCTTGGGGTTTATCACAGTCACTCTATAGTATGCTATCATCTGCGAATAGCATGGGCTTACTGTGGGCAAAGTAGTCTGGCAGGTCATTAATATATACCAGAAACAAGACAGGGTCTTATACAGTACCTTGTGGAACACACGTTTAGGGAGCTTTTCATATAAACAACGAGTTGAAGTTTACAATAAAAAAAGCTAAAAAACAGAGATGTTCTTAAAAGTTGACTTCAAAATCTTCTTGATTTCAAACACATTTATATATGTATAGGAAACAGCACAGTGTTCGATAAAATAAACATTCAAGTCAAATATATTACATATGCATTTGTCTTAACAACCATATTATTAAAATATCAAGTTTTATCCTCGAAGCAAGTAACTATAAAAGCGCGCTCATATATATCCTTCCAGGTCATAAAAGCTATGCAAATTGCATGGTCTTAATTCATAGCGATTGGTGTTAAATAGATATAACTGTTAACTATTATCATCATGAAATATAATTATAAAAGACAAAATTCACCTTATATAGTTATCATTTTGACTATGATCCATTTTGACAATGGCCTCGCAATCCTAGTTTGAAATTAAAGGGGTACATATTGAGTCTTACAAAACCTGCTCATTTTAACTTAAGTATTTGTTGTCTGCAGTATCATTTAAAATACCTCGAGTAAGGTCATTCCTATACTGTGCTTTAAAAAATATGCTTGCAATATTTATACCAAAAATGTAACTTTAAACAATCAATAATCAACAATTATAGGTAATATAAAACAATAGAGAAGGTCACAGTTTTATGTATCGAACTGTACTGTAAATTAATTGCCATTCGATATTAAGCAGATTAAGGTTAACAAAATGATTACGACATCAATAAAATGACATTGAGTTGAGATTTGGATTCATTTCTTATAAATTTTCAAAAAGCAGCATTGAATTCGATATAAATATACAATATAATATGTACACTGTCGCAAAATATAAAATTTATTGGTGCGAGTACAAACAAATTTTATATTTCCGAATATGTTCACTTACTGTTTTTATCCTACAATTTACACCCGGCACTTTAGCTGTTTAAATCAAAACAGTTGTCTCTGATTTTTCAAAGAAATCGACATAGTTTAAACGCGGACCGCGAAGAGGACCCCAAAATGCACTGTTACGCAAAAAGAAATATTCACATTACTGCTTGCTTTTCCTTTCTTTTGATGTGTTTGAGCTTTTGATTTTGCCATTTGATAAGGGACTTTCCATTTTGAATTTTCCTTGGAGTTCGGTATTTTTGTTATATCACTTTTTGCTCAACATGCGGATTCAGTGGGTAATGTTATTCTCGAGGGACTAATTCATATAGTTTATGTAAGCTCAAATGTAAAACTAGGCATTTTGCTCTCAGACATGTTTTTTGGCCGATCTGTATTAATGGAATTTGATATATTCTATGTATGAAACTTTTTTGTCATATGTGATTTAAATTTTTGATGTCGTGGTAAAGAGGGAGATGCTTTGTTTAATCAACATAACAGATATTAATAATATTAATAATCTTTGTTTTGGGATAATGAATTCTCTAGACAAAATTTTTACCTTTTCCGCATAAGCCCAAATGCAGAACAACCTTAAAGTTTGCTAGCTTACATATTGGCTGTTCGATCGGCGCCAAAACAAATATACCCAATAAATACCATTCACAATACGGCACTTTTTATACACTTGATATCCATTGTTGTTTTTTTTTTTTATAAATGAGGCATTATAAAGATCCAATTCTTAAAAATGAATTATACTTTAAGATATATAGTCCGCATATTCTCTCTAAATCATCAAGATCTTTCTTAATTTATCAAAGAGATGTCTCTAATTTTTAGTTGATTTATACTTTCCCTGAACTATTGATTAGGGAACGACCATTTAACTTTAAAAAAAGACGGGGGGTTATGGTTTTTTCCTAAAAAAATATTCTGATCCCCAATTTGACGGAAAAAAATATTGTGGTCAAGCAGATGACAAAAAAAAATCAAATATTGTGAATCCAGATTTTCCCCATACCTTATAGTGTTAAATTTAAAAAAAAATAATTTGATTGATAGCGTCGAAAAACTAAAAAAAAAAATGTTCGAATTTTCTGACTCAGACAAAAAACCATACCCCCTTGAAGTTAAATGGTTGCTCCCTTATGTTTTCTACAATCAACTTGCAGTTTCTTAAAAGTCATATGAAAGGAGTTTCTTGTAATGATAATGTTATCGAAATTATTGAACATGCATATATACTAAACTAAATCCTGTATGCACGTTTGTTTATATTTATTAGGAATCTATAACGTATTACCGACAAATACTATTTCATTCAGTGTTTATTGATTCCAAGCTTATTAACTTTCACAAGTTTGTTGCCGAAGTTTTCTGGATCGTGGCTTTAATAAACAACCAACACAGAGCAATTAAAGCACGTGAAAAATAAGTGAATTGATACAGCCATGCTATTTCTTTTTAATATTTTCCATGCGTTCCCATTTGTTAATCAAACTTTTCCTTATCTGTTCTTAAATTATTTTTTGTATTTAATATGTTTTTTAAGAATCCGTTATTATCATTTACCTACCGGTGCACGTTTGTTTATATACTTTCATGACGGTTTCCCCCCTCGCTCTTGCGGTGGCCGAAGTTCTAACGAGAGGTACATAGTTAAGGTCACTGCATACGGGACAATATCGGCGAATGAGTGTACAGGATGACAATAATTCAATATCAGTATATTTATGAAGATTTGGATAATATAAGGGATTTGTTTTTACAAGAAAGTTCTCGTACACTTGTTTTATAGTAATTAATACTTAGCCGTTTAAGTATATGAAACATATTCAACATTTTTTTTAGATTTGAAGTTTCACATGACTTTTATCTAAGTTTATCATTGATCAAAATTCAATAATGACGTCCTATTTTCTTGTATTCCTCTTGATCCGCTATTGTGTTTTCAAGAAAAAAGTGTCCAGGCTTGATGGGGTGTCATAAGAAGAACTTGCATTTTTCGCAGATCATTGAAAAAGGATAGAATTTTCCTAGTTAGAGTCTAAAAACATTAGAGAAAATAATTCCAAGACAGTATCTCGTGCAATACGATATTTATCACCTCTTGCCACAAGTTGAGCAGGATATGCTTACCCTTCCGGAGCACCTGAGATCACCCCCAGTTTTTGGTGGGGTTCGTGTTGCTCAGTCTTTAGTTTTCTATGTTGTGTTTTATGTCTGTTTGTCTGTTTCTTTTTTAGCCATGACGTCGCCAGTTTATTTTTGACTTATGGGTTTGAATGTCCCTTTGGTATCTTTCGACTTTCTTTTCCTTAATAAATCTTTTAAATTTCAAATATCTAAAAAGCTCGACAATCCTAGCTTTAGAACATTTTCTAGTATATACCTAGTACTGGAAATGTATGAACATAACCGACTATTTAAATCATGTCAATACAATCTCTGGTTACAAGTTTCTACAGGTACACCAAAACTTCCTATCCTAACACATTATTTGCATCTATGAAAGAGAAGTGAATGTTTTAAGTAATTTGTGATAACAAAATCCCTAGTTCAATTAAATACCAGCTATATATAGGTTACGTTAATTGAAATCTAAAACAGCACTACAGATACGAGTTAGAAAACATACACACCAAAAGGAACATCACTGTCCATGTATGTTGTGTTTTGAGCTCCATGATTCAAGTCTGTATAGTGAAATACTACTAAAATGATTACTCTCAACTGCAATTCTAATAGATGTTTTGAAAATTTGAGTATAAATTCAATGATTCAATGATGAATGAGGAGGACTTTGTAAATACGTACGTAGAAAGTTGTTTCGGAGCCAAATTACCAAACAGACCTAAACAGAATAGTCAAATTCACCCAAGGTCTACTTTGTCGGAAGGCCGGTTGGAACTTTAGTTTCTTATTAATTTCTTAATTTATTAACGGGGAATTTTGAATAAGTATGCTATAAATCACGCCAGTACCGAATCACAGACTACTAAACTGATGATACCCTCGGGGAATTGCAGTCAATCAGCAGTGGTACCGACCCAATACTAGTACTCAATATTATGGAATACATTCCTGATATATAGTTGGTGTGTAAGACATAATAGTGTCCTGTGAAAAAGTGTCCGACAGTTTTCCATAGCTGTAAAATATTAAATAGTCTATTGCCATGAAATTTTGTCTCTTAAATGGACAGAATTTTACAGCAACAGTTATGAAATAGTGTCCTCCAACAAGACAATATTTCATAGTAGTTGATATTAAATTATGTCTTCCAAGAGAAGTCATACAAAGGTCATCAAAATGTTTTATTATACTTGAATTTTTATTAATTAAGAAAGGTGTATTAGAAATAGATGAATTTAAACATAAAAAATGGACGGCAGTGAATACTGACAAATTTACAACTAGTTCAAAGAAATACACAGAAAAGTTCAATGTAAGGCGAACACTACGAAAAAAATGTGAACATTTTAAAATCAAATTGGAGGAGTTATATCATATTTATAAGGACAGGAAGGCCAAAGAAAGTATAGATAAGCTTCAAGTTTTCACAGAATTAAAGTATTAAATAATGTCCGTCCATTGACATGAAATTTTGTCTCTTAAGTGGACATAATCCCAAAATTTATTATGTGCAGACTCAAAAGAATGTGACGGAGTTAAACAAATATCATGGGGACATTATTAAATCATACATTATCACATTTACTGTTTAAGGACCAAATAATGGTAAAAAGTGATAACATGGACACTTTTTCACAGAGTAGGACATTTTTTTATAGGTAAATTGTGTCCGGGACACATCAAAATAAGTTATTACTATGAATAAATGTCCCGGGCGGACATTATTTCATGGGGGACATTATTAAATCCTACACCAGCGTCCGCAATGATTTCTGGAAATCCGCTGTATCTGCCTCTTTAAATTCAAAGCCATGGTTGCTTATTCTTAAAATTCCTCGACTCCTGTTCCCTATAGATAGGTAGGGTTCAAAACTAGTTATATAATTTCCGAATGATATATTTCCCCCTATATAGATGAATACCACTACAGCTGATTATCATATGCAAGTACTAGTCGAACTGAAAACAAACCGAATTTACTAATGCTAATAGAGATTTCCAATAAAATGACATTTCTCGACATAACCAACCTATCTGACCGTGGGCGTGTTTTTTTTGTTCTTTGGTAGTGAGCCAGAAGAGGTCCATTTCTATTTTTTGTTTGCATTGGGAAGATCTTTTGGCTCTCTTCTACGTCTTCCTTTTAAATAGTTCATTTTAATCTGTCGCTAATTATGCCTATTTTCCAGCTCTTACCAGGCCACCATATTCATATTAAAATCCTCCTATCCCCCACCCCACCCCCACAAAAATAAATATCAAAAGGTTTTCCCCTTATTTAACACAAATTTAAATTGCTTGATTGTTGGTTGCTTATTTTTAACGTCCAGTGACAAATATTTCATGCATGTTCAGGAAACCACGAGTTTAAAAGTCAGGTATATAATATAAAAATGAGGGGATGTGGTATGAGTCAACTGTCCACCGGAGTTCAAATGAAGTGGATGTAAGCAGTTATAGGCAACCGTACGGCATTCAACAATGACAAAAACCCATACCGTATAGTCGGCTATAAAAGGCCCCGACGTGAAAAATGTGAAACAATTCAAACGAAAAAACTAACGGCCTAATTATATATAACAAAACAATTTACAAAAAATCAAATATGAGTCGACAGACATGAACCAACGAGAACCACTGAACTACAGGCTCCTGACTTGGGACAGGCACATAAAGAATATGGCAAGGTAAAACATGTTTGTGAGTGCTCAACCCTCCCCTTAACTGGAACAGTGGTGTAACAGTACAATATAAGAACAAACTGTAAAATTCTGTTGCAATTAGATTAACTCAAAAGATCGATACGACACACAAAAACAACTAACATTAAGACAATAGACACAAAGAACCGAAATAAGAGTTATTTGCAGTTACGGAAAGTTTGTTCAAAGCTAATTACAACTAAAACTGAAATAGATCTTGTTCTCCCAGATTAAAGTATCAACCAGTACACAGCCAACGGATTTAGTCATAAACAGTCTAAGAAACGCCACGACCTTGTATGCCTTATATACATGTATATACATTCCCCATTTCCATTCTCAATTTTACAAATAAGGTTTTCGAAAAGTGGTGGTGCGGAGGTTTTGTCCATCGAAAATTTGCAATAGAAATAATAGTTAGGACCAGCAGGTTTTCTTCAAGGACCACCAGGGAAAACAGATTTTGAGAACTCTGCGATATCTTTGCTTTATACAAAAATAATCCAGTTTGGTTACTTTTAAAAAAAATTGATATACAAGATGTCCTTTTCGATCATATACCAAACAAACATAGACAAATTCTTGTACAGTTTAAGATTAATTATTCCTGAAAATGAAATGGTCAGGGATTTAAGCCGGCTTTGTTTAGCAAAATTTAGTTAGGAAAGGATAAATAAAAAATGTCACGAACACAGCGATTACTTCCAACCAATTTTCTTTGTTTTTACACTTATTGTAAAATTACATCAATGCCAAAACAAAGCACACTATTACAGTCCTGTCCATAATACCGAATCGGAACTGACGTATCTTACTGTTCTAATAAATCATCGTAAAAACTCATTTATGTCATCCAACATAAAAAAAAAATTCTGCTATATTCGACGGCAAATTGAATTTTTGTTTTATTGCTTCTTCTACAGAATATCTCCAGAAGAGGTCCAGATTCATTTTTGTTGGACTCTTCACCAGAAGACATTCTGGAGATGTACAGAAGAGACCTATAAAACACGCCTATTGCATTGAAGGATGACGGAGGGGAGCATAGACTGCATGCATTTTTGGCTCGTTGAATACACATACTTTGTTGGAATAGATGCTATTTAAAAATTAGTACAATCTGCTATTTTAATTCTTTACATATTTTGTTGTTAAATTTGGGATGATTTTATTGACAACAACCTTTCAAGTGAATAATTAATTCAGTAACCGGTAGTCAAATGCACCGATCATTACTTCGTCATTTCACTTGACCCATATATTTATTTCTCAAACGGTGAATTCTTAAAGCTACAAAATCAAAATTAAGTTTAAAAAAATAAAAATAATGGAATCTGAAGCAAGATGATATTCTCATTTTTGATTTATAAGTTATAAGATCAAAACAAGAGTTTCAAACAAACCGGAATGTAAAGGGTGTACACGAATTGCTTCTTCTTCATTTTTGTTTTAGCATACTTCTATAATTTATTTCAAGATACTTTTGTCAGAGGTAGATATTTAGATCACTGATGCATCTTTCTGATAGTAGTTTGTCACCTTTCCGTAGAATTTTATCAAATGGAATTTATGAGGACGCATCTTCAAGAAAAAATATGATTACACTTTACTGAATAAGTTAATGTTTTTACTGCTTGTCTTTAATTATAATGATCACTGTGTATCATCGCCACCGGAAATTGGGTACTAACGAAGCGGAAAAAAAAAAGTAAACAAGGTAAGAATTCATTCAATTTAAAGCATTTCTACTGATATGACGAGGGTACCGCTTAATAAATGATTTTCTGATACATAATTCTTTAAATTATCAGGCCGATAAGTACAAAATTAAGACACTATTTTGTGTTATACTCCAAAGCTTGCCACTGAGTACCTGAAAATTTCGAGGTCGATTGTCCTCTGTCGCCCCATTGGCAAGATATTCAACTGTTTTTCATTGTTTTTCCAGACACGTTTTTAGATTATGATAGTGTGACATCATATTGACTGAAATTTGTTGTCATAAAGATGTTTTTAAAGAATATAGACCAAAACATTGTTTGTTTATTGTACGGCGAATTGCAGGACGTTGTACGGCGAATTGCAAAATAACAACTTTTGTCTGTACGGCGTCTTGCAATATATTGTAATTTGAAGATGAAATTAATCACTGTTTAGAAAATATCAAGTGACGATATTTTGGCTGTATCAAAGCTTTACCGGCTTACAAATATACAAAATAAACTACTTATCAAATATTATAAAATATATGCCGTTAATTTCGTTCAGAAGTCGTCGTTGCGTACCTCCATTTGACTTTGTGTTTTAAAGACAAAGGTTTTTTTCAACCATATTATCCTAAAAAAAACATTCATATATCGTTATAATACTAAAAAATGTTGTCTTATTTGTTGTCAGGGTGAAATTTTGTAAGTTCAATAAAAAAAAAACCGACCATTCATCTTTTGTTGGTGCTGGTTTTTTTAAAAATATAAACAGTGGAGATGTTGTATGATTGCAAATAAGATAACTATCCACCAGGGTCAAATAAAGTGTACGTAAGCAATTATATGCTATCGTTTGGCCTTCAACAACGAAAAATCGTACCTTATAGTCGGCTATAAAAAGCCCCGACATGAAAATTGTGGAAGGATTCAACAAGAAAACTAACGGCCTAACTCATAACAAAACAATTTACGAAAAACAACAAATATGATAGAGATGAGCCAACGACAACAACCAAACTACAGGCTCGTGACTTCGGACAGAATCATAAAGAATGTGCTGGGTTAAATAGATATAGGAAGATGTGGTATGAGTGCCAATGAAACAACTCTCCATCCAAGTCACAATTTATAAAAGTAAACCATTATAGGTCAAGGTACGGTCTTCAACATTGTTTATTGTTCATTTTTTAAATTTCTGAAATGAATAATTTGTTAAAAGAAAAGTGAAGAAAATACTTTGTTTTCATTGAAAATTAGGAGAAATAAATCATGAATTGTGTTTCGAATTAATTTTCTTGTTTCTTATTGAAAATAAGATTGTATTTTTTTTTAGTTTAAGTAAATTCAATCAATCTTTTTATTTACAGGGAAAAAATAATAAAAGACTGTTGCTAAGGCTGTTTGGCCTAAACTTAAATGAGTAGATGAAGGGGTAGTGAAAAGGAGTGTATTCGTCCGAATTTTCATTGTGACAGTAGTACATTTTCATGATTACTATGTATAATATTTCTCGGTAAATTTTAATGTGATATTGTGCCAATTAAAATTATATAATTAATACAAGTAAGACTTGCATTTGCCTTAAAAGATATAGCAGTACGTGATTATTTGTTTTCAAACACACCTCTGTTTTGAAACTTATAATGGTATGGATCTCGGCCTATCTGTTTGGTTGAATATAAATGTGAATTCAATCACAGAGTTTCAAAATCAGTAAGCCCTATTTTTGTGTGTGTGTAAATAATCTAATCTTTAGATAGATGCTAGAAATAAAATAATTTTTCTTAATAAGAAGAAAAAAGTGCAACTTAAGCACGCCTGAATGTAAAAAGGTGTACCCAACTTATTCGTTCACGATAAGAATTTACCGATTTCGGTATTTTAACAAAACTGTTTACGAGGGCAAATAAATAAATGAACGCTATCAAATCAACATTTAAATTTACGTGGATTTTTCCAAAAGAATTTATGAGCATGCACCATCAGGATTCAAAAATAATTCAACCTGTCCTTATTAGATGTTATTTCATTATAATTCTTTAAACTTACAAGTCGAAGATGCTAGCTTTTGTGAATTGTATTAATAAATATATAATATTAAGATGACAACCAAAAAAACTTCATACAAGGTCATCTTTATTCTCAAGTAGAAAGTTTATATAAATAGTTTATGCCGTAGCCACAGCCGGATTTGTATCCCTTGTATCGGATTCTTCTTTCATTCTTTCCAAAAATGATCAATCTAAGGTTAATATTTTTTTTAAATTCAAACAGTGTTAGCCACCGAGCTTGCTCATATCTTACTATATAGAGATGAAGTTTTTTTTTTAGAAAATTAATGTTCTTTATTCTAATATATTGACTGTATCTGCTTTTTACAAATAAGGCAATAACATTAATTGAAAAAGGAGACGTGGAATGGTTTTCAGTGAGAGGACTTTCAAACAAAGTCCAAATGAAATAGATTTGACCAACTATTGGTTACTATACACTTCACAATGAACAAAACCCATACCGTATCAAAATTGCCTGATTTATGACAAAATCATAAACAAATATGTCAGGCAGCAACTTACGACAGCTGCTATATTACATGTTCCTGACCAGGGACAGACACATATATATTGAGGCGGGGTTAAACATGTTTGTGAGCACTTAAACCTCCCTTAACATGGTGCCGTGGTGTAGCAATACAACATTTTGTTTTTGCAGAGAATGATAATACATTTATATTTCATTTTATTTGAAAGTTGAAAGAGAATTCATTCACTTAATGGTTCTTAATATATATATATATTCAATGCGGAAAAATTCTCCTGCCCTTACCTCCTTCCTTCCCTCCACCCACAACCCAACCCCGAAATGTTCATCACTTATATGCAAATGCTGACTAATGTTGTATTGTTAAAACATTTGGTTGAGGCAATCTAAAGTTTGAGAACAGAAACGACAGCTTTATATCTTTTTTTCATTTATAAAAGGGCATAACTCAAGAACGGTAACAGTGACGCTACCCATTTTATAACTTGATCTGTGTTTTGTGGTGATAGGCATTTCGTGTAAGTTTTAAAACATTTGGTTAAGGCATACTAAAGTTAGAGAACGGAAACCAATTTTTGGGACTTTCTGGACGGACGGGAGAGACGGGTCGGACGGACATGGGTAACATTTAACGCTACGTCAGGGGCATAATAACAGGTCAGTAAAACAGTGACATGTCTTTCCGAAAGTTACAACATTTGCCAGCTTTTGTATATGCCGTATTCATATTGTATATATACATCAGGTATGTAAAAGATGTAATAGGCCTGTGTTCAAGCCTTATATTGTGTATACATCTTAAATGGTGTTAAGCGAATTGTATTTTTATCAAATGCATAATTAGATATTTGAAACTAATACTTAATTTTCTTTAAAAAGACGGCAAATAAATATTTTGAAACTAATCAAGTTGCCATACAGTTGAAAACAAGTTGCCATACAGTAAATTTGTCAACATGAGCAAGTTGCCGTACCCTAGACTTTATTTTTTATGGTCTATATTCTTTAAAAACCATCATTTTGACAACAAATTTCAGTAAATATGATGCCACACTATAATAATCTAAAAAAGTGTCTGGAAAAATAATGAAAAACAGTTGAATATCTTGCCAATGGGGCGAAAGAGGACGATCGACCTCGAAATTTTCAGGTACTAAGTGGCAAGTTCTTGAGTATAACAGAAAATCTTGTCTTAATTTTGTACTTCGGCCTAATAATTTAAAGAATTATATATCAGAAAATCATTTCTTAAGTGGTACTCTCGTCAAATTAGTAGAAATGCTTTAAATTGAACGAATTCTTACCTTGTTTACTTTTTTTTCCATTTCTCTCCGCTTCGTTAGTACCCAATTTCCGGTGGCGATGATACACAGTGATGATGCATGTATTCTATAAAGAGTCTGTACAAACGTATAAGTAATTTATCGTCATTGCTCTGAAGTTGTTTTTCTAAAATGTTAGGCGTTTGACTTCTGCAAATACGTAAGCAAAACTGACATGTACGGAATATTTGATTGCAGTTTTGTTAAGTAGGATGATCATTTTAGTTTTATTACCAACTTATGATAGCAAGGGGATATTATATTTACTGGTCTGTGCATCCGTCCGTTCTTCCTTTCCGTTCAAAATATAGAACGTTTAAAATTTTATACCAAATTAGAGTTTGACCCGGATTAAGTGGTGCACTGAACATGGAAATAGGATCATGTGAAGGGGCATGGTGTCTTAAGGCCACTCATTCTTGTTGTAAATGTTTTGATTAATACATGTACATGTGTATGTATCTTCCATTTCCATAATTGTCTCTTTGGTCTTGTGGTAGCGTGCTCGCCTTGACAGTAACCCCTTAAGGGTGACCGGGCAATAGAAATATGGTCACTATTGGTCTTGTTCCGACCGTCAGTTAAACCATTACCAAAGTGGGGCGTCCGTTTGACTGTGCGGGATGTACAAGTACGTAGTCACGTCCGGTCAGAGTGGGTGCCTGTTGTAGAGAGTATGCTACGCTCTCTACACGTTAAGTATGCATGAAATATTTGCCATTGGACGTTAAGCAACCAACTATCGACAGTAGCGTAACTTGAATTTTATTTCTGGTGAGGCAAATGATTTGAATCTTGGCAGTCAAAGCCTCATCTTGGTTAAAAGACGTCAATGACAATAGGGAGTGGACGGTTTATGGAAAATCTGAATCGCAAAATAGTTTTCAGCATTTACAATGCAAGAAAAATCATAATTTTAAACACGTTTGGTTGATTGATTTATTGATTGTTGTTGCCGGACAATCAGAGACGAAAACTGCATGCATATTCAGGGCAAGTAAAACAAAATAATACAATAGTTATGTATATCAGGTGGACCATGATAACAGCATAAATTTCAATTGTACCTGGAAAAAGAGAGCATGTTACATAGGGGCAGACATTTTGTCTTGCAACAGGCCCCCTATGGATCCCTGGTTCTGTTCCGTGTAGAACTTATGTACGCACGTACATTAGATTTTATTAAACGTCCCCACTCCTACTGGACGTGGCTGTGTATTTATACATCCCGGACAACCAATCGGACGACCCTTTTAAGCATGTTTTAATATTGAATATAATCTTGTATAGAGTACATACGGGTACACCCAGCAACGCTAAGGAAAAACCCAACGGAGGGAGGGGGTTAGGTGACCATACTCTTGATAGGTCACACACTGGCACAAAGATCCAGTATATGAAAAATCCTGATTTGTGGAATTTTATCATGAAATAATAATATTTCTAGTGCGCATTAAATCAATATATTTCAATGAATCTATTGGTGAAAGGTTTAATTCTCAGTATTCATTTACAGACAGGTCCTGACCAAAACAAAAATAATTGACATGATTATATGTATGACCGCCTCTAAAATGTTTTTGTACAGATTTGGGGATACATAAAATGTAGGAATGCCAAGTGTCTGTTGAAAAGTACGTCCACCTAAAGTCAGGGGCGTAGCTGGCCTAAAATAAAGTGCAAGCATAAGTCTTGTATCGCCGAGCGGAGCGAGGCGAAAAATATGTGACCTTTTTATGCAGAAAATGATAATTTTTCGGTCATTTTCCAGGTATGCCATGCTTATGAAATTCACATTATTCCTTATTAACATGGTTGTTTTCAAATATAAAATAAATTTTATAAAACGGGAAGATCAGTCGACAAGTCAACCGAAGCGTTTATCAATAGAAGGGTAATCAATGGACACATGACCAACCCGGGAACAGATAAGACACAAAAGAACAAACAAAAACATTCAATATTGAAAACTAAATACAGATAAAAAAAACACGAACCCCGAAAAAAAATGTGGCGACCTCCAGTGCTCCGGAAGGGTAAGCAGGTCCTGCTTCTTGCAAGACACCCGACCGTAGCGTTTCTCACTAAGGTCATTTTCGAATCAAAGGAGCCTGAGGTTTCTACGACAACGGTAGAAGGTCACTTGGGACACAGATACCCAAGGTGAATTAATAGTCTTTTGGACGAACGGACAATGGGAATACGAAATCAAACGGCGACTTTTAAGTCTTGACTTATAAGTGAGGGATATAAATCTTAGATGTTTTCAAGGTTATTGTATTGAGCCTGTATTATTAAATGTTAATATCCAAAGTCCATATATCTATTTTTTGCCAAGGCAAAAGATCGCAGAACTCTCTCGGTGTCGATATTCATTTCTCTGTGAACATGTATGAGCGCCAACGAAGATAGTCTGTCCTATACCATGGTTGAACGGGGATAAGTTTTAAGTCGCCGTAATGCACTAAATGACCGTTCAGTAGTTGATGTAGTTACTGGCATTGTAACTAAGATTGACACGATTGCAAACTATTGAAGGATATAGTTTCTTTTTAGTCACTGCTAGAGACGACATCAGAGATTTGGGCTACTCTATAACATCTGGACCCGACCAGCGTCTCTGCCATCTCTTTACCTCAGAGTTGAAGGTTTCTTGATTGTCCGTCAAGTCGTGTCTAAATGTTTCGTATATTTTGTCTATACACTCTGCTGTCAAAGATTCCAAACGTGCAGGTATTTAATTGAAATTAAGGTTCTGGCCTTGAAAACGATCAGAATTATCCAGTAAACGTCCTGTGAGTTCTTCAATGAAATAGTCAAGAAAGGAGAAATACAAGGCTCGCTTCCAATATTGACTTGGAGTGTCAGCTGGATAGTTAGCCCGGTTGACCTGTCTTCCTACTCATTCGTAATTTAATTTCAGAATTATTTTTTTTTGTGAAAAAAATGTGCAAGCAAATGATTTTTTGCGTAAAGGCAGCTACGCGCCTGAAAGTAACAAGTTCGTTTTAAAAAACTAGAGGCTCTCAAGAGCCTGTGTCGCTCACCTGTATTTACTGATGCTTTGGAAATCATGTAAAATAAGGTTAAAATCATAATTAATAGTATTAGATATTAGATATTATAATGATATCTAAGTGATAACAAAAAACTGCAAAATTTTTGTAAAATTACTAACTCAGGGGCAGCAACCCAACAACGGGTTGTCGGATTTGTCTGAAAATTTCAGGGCAGATAATTCTGATGAACATTTTTTTTTGCCACCTGTCAGATTTGCTCTAAATGCTTTAGTTTCAGAGATATAAACCGAAAACGGCATTTTACCCCTATGTTCTATTTTTAACCAAGTCGGCCATGATGGTTGGAAGGTGGGGTCATCAGACAAATTTTTTAAACTAGATACCATAATAATGATTAAAGCCAAGTATGGTTAAATTTGTCTCAGTAGTTTCAGAGAAGAAGATTTTTGTAAAAGATTACAAAAAATTTCAAAAAATTGTTAAAAATTGACTATTAAGGGCAACAACTCCTAAAGGGGTCGACTGACAATTTTGGTCATGACAACTTATTTGTAGATCTTACTTTGCTGAACATTATTGCTGTTTACAGTTTATCTCTATCTATAACAATATTCAAGATAATAACCAAAATCTGCAAAATTTCCTTAAAATTACCAATTCAGGGGCAGCAACCCAACAACAGGTTGTCAGATTTGACTGAAAATTTCAGGGCAGATAGATCTTGACCTGATAGTCAGTTTTACCCTGTCAGATTTACTTTAAATGCTTTGATTTCAGAGATATAAGCCAAAATCTACATTTTACCCCTATGTTCTATTTTTAGCCATGGCGACCATCTTGGTTGGTTGGCGGGGTCATCGGACACATTTTTTAAACTAGATACCCTAATGATGATTGTGGCCAGGTTTGGTTAAATTTGGCCGAGTGGTTTCAGAGGAGAAGATTTTTGTAAAAGATTTCAAAAATTTACAAAAAATTGTTAAAAATTGACTATTAAGGGCAACAACTCCTAAAGGGGTCGACTGACAATTTTGGTAATGACAACTTATTTGTAGATCTTACTTTGCTGAACTTTATTGCTGTTTATAGTTTATCTCTATCTATAATAATATTCAAGATAATAACCAAAAACTGCAAAATTTCCGTTAAATTACCAATTCAGGGGCAGCAACCCAACAACAGGTTGTCAGATTTGTCTGAATGATGATGATGATTGTGGCCAAGTTTGGTTAAATTTGGCCCAGTGGTTTCAGAGGAGAAGATTTTTGTAAAAAGCTAACGACGACGACGACGACGACGACGGACGACGGACGACGGACGACGGACGCCAAGTGATGAGAAAAGCTCACTTGGCCCTTCGGGCCAGGTGAGCTAAAAATCAAGCATCATGTCAGTTTCACAGTTATGACCTCTTGTTTGAATCAGTTTTTTGCGAGGTATGCTTTGTCTGTTCCATAAAAAAGATATTTGCATCTTCCTTGTTCATGAAAGAAAGCTTGACGTATATTATTTCAAGACGTCAATAATGAGGAATAAGTGAGTAAAGAGTATAGCAGTCAACGTTTTGAGCCGTCGTCACTCTGTATACTCTATACTATGAAATACACGGTATACATTTTCTCTTTATCGCTCTTTTTTAATGGTAAAAAATTTGGTGAGGCGGTTGCCTCATTGCATCAATGGAAGCTACACAACTGCTTGAGTGCAGGAAATCTTGGGTTCCGCATCGGTCCTCGCCCGGTTCAAATGTACGATTGGCTGCCTCTCTGCCAAGCACGCAATATTTAGGAGTAAGAGCAAAGATTGGTCGGTCCGGAGTCAGAATCATTTGTCCGGGTAGAGTGACATGTTTTCCTGCGGTATAATACAAAGTCTGGTTCATATTCATCTTCTCGTCCTAAATATGCATAGGTAAACTACATATGCAACGAACATTTCTATATATGGCCCTACATCCTATTAATACTTATATTTTATGTTGCACTTCTAACGCCTAGATCCCCCCACCCCCTTTTCAAATTTTTACATTTTATAATAGATGAAAAATAATTTTTAGGAAAAAGCGCCACCTACAGTGAAAAGAGCGGAAGTTTGGAAAAATCAGAGAACCAAAATTTTGAAAATAGATTAATTTAAACCTTAGTTTTTGCTATAAACTTACTATTTCTACTATTTTCAACATCAAACAACACATTTTGAAGATGGGATGTGACATTAACCAGTTGAGGATGAGAATTGGTTCATTTTGTCATCAAATCGGTAGGAACAAAATCAAGTATCCCGCGCCACGTTGTTAAACGCAAATCGGAATACCAACTTTAAAGCAATTTTTTTTTAATTATAACTACCTGTGCATTAACACCATTATTAAACCCAACCAAGAATCTCCATTATATCATATTGTATATGAATGTCACTTAGATTATCACTTCTTTCGTAATAGCAACGCTGACCGTTTGGTGTGTAGGCCGTAACAGAAAGTTCTTGTAAGGCATTCTAGGTCCCTTATGTTGTCACACTTTAATTTTGCTATATGATGCAACTTTGGTAAGGATGAATCAAGTATAAATTGTAGGTCCTCTTTTTCAAGTCTATCAATGATACTCTCACTGTAGTTGTTTCTTATGCACTGTTCTATTTTGAGCAGATGTTTATCTCTAATGTCTTTTAAGTGCCGTACATTCCAATAGGAAATGCTTTGTGTCTTCTTTACATAGGCCGCATAAAGTACACAGATCAGATTCTTTGTGACCGGAGAATTTTGATTTGTCATGTTGGAGCGTATATGTTCTTGTCATAAGTTTCGCTTTAACTTCAGCCTTTTTAACATCTAAAACTGTGTTTGAGACCATTTTGCAGATTTGATGAGATTTTCCAAATAGGCTGTGCTTTTTTTTATTCCATTTCGATTCCCAAAATTTTCCAATTGCATGTTTAACTGTTGTTTTCCATTCATTTTTGTATGAACTGTTTCAATCAATTTCTCAGCTTTAGGTAGTTCATATTTTTGCCAAAACAGTTCGTAATCTATTAATAAATGAGTCTGATTGTTCCTTTGACATAACCAATTGTCTTTCGATAATTTTGAATTCGATGCTACATTTATCTTGAAGTATACTTCCGAAAAAAGTGAGCCAAATTCTGTCTACAACAGCCTGTATTGGCTCCATTCCGACTATGACATATGTTGCGGCATTAGCTTTTCGTGTTGGTAAGCCTTGTATTTGTCGACATATTTGCAGCTGAAGTTGTTCCAATTTCAAAATATCGGAAGATGTATAATTTAGTACTTCGATACCAAAGACTTCTATGTAGAGCATATGTCTGCCAAAGCTTAGCGGCTACAAGTGGTGACATTCCCTTTCGGGCATGTAGTCCTGGTTTAAGAAGTGCATAGATAGTTCGTCTTGCTGTCCTTAGCCTGTCCTCAATATTTAGTTTGTTTCTTACAGTACGAATTAAACCAAGATGATTTGTTTCTGTTTTTTTATCTATTTTGTCATATCCCAAGTAAATGTTGAATTCTTATCAGTTTTTGTAAGTGGTACAATGTCAGACTTAGTAGGATTGATAGAAACTAGATCTTGTGCAGTTAGACTATGGACAATATTCAGAAGTGCCAGAGATTCGTGTTCTGTGCCTGCAAGGATGACTATATCATCAGCACATGTAGGGGACTGCAACGTTGATATTTCCTATTGATACGCCTAATTTCGATCTCTCTAAGGCTTGAAGAATGGTATTATTGTACCTTTTATAAAGAACAGTAGACAACCTTGCTCCTTGTCCTACACCAAGTTCCTGTACAAATTCATCAGACAGGTTATTGTTCCATTTTACTTTCACTATCACATTTTGGTACATGTTTCGTAAGAGAAGCCAGGTGTTTCCAGTAATTCCATCATGATAAAGCTTATTTAAAAGAATCTCATGGTGTATCTTGTCAAAAGCATTTTTGGCATCTAGCGTTACAAGTACTAGTTCCTGTAATATGTCCTTATAGTGTTCACCCACCTCAGATACTATGAAAGCAGCGTTGACAGATGATGTGTTCTGAGTGGATCTACGCTGGAGCTTGCTCTGCGACTTGAGGAGGTTTGGCTCTACACGCTCTTTTAGAATACCTTCTATAAGCGTTGACATGATGTTTGTAACTGTAATTCCCCGGTAGTTTTCAGGATATAGTTTATCCTTACCTGTTTTGTGTATGGGGGTTATAACACCTTCCTTGATAACTTGAGGCACATCCTTTTCTTCGAAAACACTATTACTAATATCTATCAGAAAGGGTAAAAGCTCATCTGGCATGTATTTAAAGTGCTCAGCCGACAGTCCATCGGGTCCTTGACATTTTTCTGATTTTAATTTGCTCAAAATATTTTGTACTTCCTCTTGGTTTGTATTTTCAATTTTCTCATTTTTGTTTGTTTCTAGTTCTTCTATAATATCAGAAGTCACAAGATTGAGTTTTTCACAAAAGAATTTCTGTAAACCAGCTTCCCTGTTTGTAAAGTTTTTCTATGTGTCCTTTCTATCCATTGAGAAGTTGTTCATTCTCACATTGTTCTTCACCGTTAAAAACCATTGTGTCAGTTGTCATCGTTTTCTTGTTACGCTGCTGTCGCACTAGCTTGTGAAAGAGTTTTGTATCACTTTGAGATGATCGCATAAGTTTTTCCATTAGGCTATTTCTTCTAGAGGCATGTGCTCTCCTCTGTGTACTCCTTAGAGTCTTTTTTGTACTTCTCATTTTATTCTTTTTAGTGGTGTTAGTCTTGTCATTTTTCCATTGGTAAAAGGCACATTTTGATGTCTTTGAGGCCTCACTTATTTCTTTATTCCATATCCCTTTGCCTACAGATTTTATTGATACAGATTTGCAGTAGCTAGGTATAGAGTCCTTACCGGCTGTGTGTAATATATTGGAGAGTTTTTTTCACAGCTCCTGATGTATCAAATAGACAATTGTGTGTCATATCTTTCACGGATTTTCTTATTGAGTTCTTGAAGGTCTCTTTATCGCATCTGGACCAATTTGGCCTTGGTATTACTTTACGACAATGCTCTTGTTTTCTTGTTTTCTTAATGTCAACTTTGAATTTTGCACAAACAAGATTATGATCAGAAACATTGAGTGCATGCAAGTCCTCTATAGAAACAGTATATTTCAGCTGAATTTTAAGTTTCTTATGTATAAAATAGTCAATTTGCGAGGATGATAGCCCATTATGATGTTGAAAAGTAGGCTTTTTTGGAAAGTCATCTGACAAAAGAAGGGTATTCCTATCCATGAACTGTTAAAGTCTCCTATCTCTGGATCTGTTGTCCCTATCTAAGGAGGCATTCAAATCCCTGCATACAACCACTTGATACCCATCAGCATGATATTTGTCGATTACCTCTTCCAGTTGCACAAGCATGTCTGGGTATTGCTCATCACAGTTTTTATTTTCAGATGGCATATATACACCAATAAAACAGAACGGAGTTCCAATTACATTAAAAGATAAAACTATCATTCTTTCATTTCCATCTTGTATATATCTGATAGAGTAGTCAAGTTCTTTTCTCCAGTAGACAACTACGCCTCCATATCCTCTACCTTTAACAAAGATTTCAGTATCTATGTTATCGTCAACAGATTTTACACAGCATATATGTGTGGAATTAATGTCTTGAAGCTTATGTTTGTCAAAAGAGAAGAGCCAGTGTTCTTGTATAGATAAAATATCACAGTTATTTAGCACATGGGTCAAGTATGTTTGATTTGACAGTGCATTCTGAATATTTCTATTCTATGCCTATTCTAACAGTTCTTGTATGTCCCTCTTGGTTGAAGCTCGGCCCTGTTCTAAAAAATGGTCCTTATTTGTGTTGCTATTCTCATGTAGTATCGGAGCTTGTATCACATTTTTGGGCGGGTAATCGTTTAGAACATTATCACTTTGCTCATTGCTTGGGTTCCCTATTGCTCTCCGTTTATCAGATTTAGATCCTTCAATTGTATTGCTTGTTTTGATACTTGTAGAAGGTTCTAAAACTTTACTTTTGCTGAAGATCGCGTCATTGCTGTTAATGCGTATGGCCATAGAATTTTCAGCTTGAACTACGTTATCTTTGACTATTCTTTTTTCATATGCTATTGGTTCTTTTCTTATTTTTGCCGAATGATTTTCATTGCGATTTTCATGATTTTCATTGCGATTGTTGGCATTTTTTATGGTTTGTTGTTTATTCCTATGTTGTTGGTTGCTATTGGGTGGTTGTTGCACAGGATGAGCAGAATATTGGACATGTGTCTACATTGGGAAGTGCTGCGTCTGACTCATTCTACCAACTGGTTTGCTGTTGCATATTTGTATAGTATATACCAGGTTGCATGGTATGTTGTTGCCTTGCTGCCTGTGGCGGATATTGCAAGGGTGTATAGTGTTGAGGCAAGATATTTGTTGGAAAAGGTGGGTATCCTGGTTGATTCATAGATTGCGCATGATGTGGTGTACAGCTGAGGTGGTATGGTACATGGGTATTCGGCACAGTTGGAGTACAGTGATGATGTTGCATAGTTTAAGAAGAGTTTGTAAGCTGATCGATTTTTGCTTTCAAGTTGTTTACTTCTAATTGATGTTTTAAGTTTACCTCATGTAGAGCTAGGTTGTGTTGCATTTCTGTTTGAGCATATCAAGCTTAACTGACACTAGCGTTTCAAATTGATGAAATTTTTCATTGAGGATATTTAGGATTTGATCCTGTTGTAAACTTGGTTTGTCATCCTTTATACCATTGCTGTTCAGTTTTCTTTGTAATAAAGTAATAGAGTTTTCATAGACTCTATTTTGTTATTCTAGCAGAATAATTCTTGATTTATGAGCGGCAATTGCTCGTCTATTTCACTAGGTTCCTTTTTTCCTTGATTTTTTAAGTTAGGGTTTTATCGTACAGTTTTGTGTTGTTGCTTCACCAGTACGTGCATTCGAATGTGATTCATTTTCTACTTCGATAACGGCTTCCGGTACTGTATCTTCATTATTTCCTATATTTATAACTTCACCAGTGCATGTATTAGAATGTGTGCCATTTTCTACTATTATAGTTGTTTTTGATACCGTGTCATCATTTCCCATATCAAAATTTAAATGATGCCCATTTTCTGAACTATGTTGTGTCATAATGGTGTTTTTTGGGTGTGTTTCTAGGTTGTCTTGCTGATCAGGACAAAATTTGTCAGTTTGTGGTATAAGCATTCCTTCACGGTCATCCTCTATGTAAAAAAACATCAGACTGCTGTTACAATTATGATGGTCTAAATCTTTAGCAGAGGTGTATATTTCCTGATCTACTAGATTTATTCTAAAGAGTTGCTTCCTGTTTTCCTGTGCCTTTGTCCCTAATTGACAGTGACTCTTCCACTATAGCTTTGTCTACCAATCCATTATTGGTTTTACTGGCTTTAGTTGTTTTCTCATAAGTTCTTGTTGGGTTTGACTCATAGTAGTCATAAATAGCTTGTTTATAGAGTTCATAAACACCAGGTGTAAATGGCATTACAAGCGTACCTCTTTTTAAGTGAATATCAACATTATGCTCTCTTTTTGTTGCTTCAATTTTCTTGAACATAGCCTTTTTCTCATTTCGTCTATGAGACATATGCATTTCTGCCTTTTCAGGTGTGTAAATGACTCTAGGAGTGATTAGTCTCTTTGTTTGCTTACGGCAATGGAGGTCGCCATCTTGAGAAAACGTTACTTCCGGTAGTCGAAGTAAAAAATAAATGATAACACTCAATATCGACAATGATGATAAAACGTAAACTTTGGAGTCCTTATATGAGTAAAATACGCATAAAAAGTGTCTATAATAAAACAATGTTCAATCTTAAAACAATCTCATGTGCAGGCTTTATACAGGTGCGCGGTAAAATCATCAAGCGTGTCGGAGTATAAAAGTGTTGAATAAAAGTTTGTAACACAAATAAAACCACTAAAACATGATTCTTGGTTTGTGAATGGTGCTAATACATAGTACTAACTGCATTTAAAACTGGTGACAACATATAAAACAATAAACATTTTAAAAGTTTAGGGAGTGATGTGTGCTGTGAACTTCTTACTCCGCCATCTTGTCTGTCTACCCTCTGAGAATGATTCACTCAGTCGAACTCTTCAGGAAATAAGGTCAGAAATGACTACCATATCAACAAATATGCTCGCTACGAAAACAAAGATGACCGGTGTAAATCAGAACATAGATAGACTAAATTATAAGATAGACAGTAAAATAGACATGTTACAAACAGAAAACAATAAACCTAAATCACGGGTGATGTCCCTAGAAAACCAGGTTCTTCAAATTGAGGCCGGTTCGCGTAAAAACAACTTGTTATTTATGGATGTCGATGATAAACCCAGTGATATAAACAGATCCAATGATGTAGATGATGTGTTCGATGATTCAGGTCATAAATCGCCAACTCAGAAAGAGACATGGGTTGAGTGTGAAATGAAATTCAGGCTATTCTTAAACTGGGAAAAGAATTCGCAGATTATGTACAAATTGAACTTGTACAACGTGTCAGTGGCACAGAAAGTAAGCGTCCAATTATTGTGAAATTCTCAAGCTACAGGGACAGAAACCTAGTACTGAAAACGGCTAAAGATGTTCTAGAACAAAATGAAACATATAGAGTAAACGAAGATTTTACACCAAGTGTTCGAGCAGCAAGGATAAATTTAAGACAATTCCTTCTTCGTGCTAGAGAAAATGGTAGCAAAGTTTCGATGCGTCATGATAAAATTTTGATCGATAGCAAACTGTACACTTTTGATGAGGATACTAAAAATCTACAAGAAGTTGCTTGAAAATAAGGATGTGGTCAAGGCTCACGGTACTGTACATATGACAATTATTTTAAATGTAAACCTGGCTCTTCGGAGAACAAAATTAAAATTGTGTCATTGAATATTGAAAGTTTAAAAACTAAGTTATATCGTGACAAAAAGTCTATTGATGAGATAGTAGAAAATCATGATGTTATTAGTTTTCAAGAAACATTTAAAGAAATGGAGGATGGATTTGTAAATACGTTTTATGATTTTGATTGTTATGAAAGTATTCGTGTAAGCGAGCAATTTGATTACAGCAAAGCTTCAGGTGGTGTAGTAGTGTTGGTTAGAAAAAATATTGTAACAAAATGTAAAGTGATACAAATCTTAAAACAATTTAAAGATATGGTTTTACTTATATTTAATTGTGAAAACAAAACAATCATGATGGTATTTATTTATATACCCCCAGAAAACTCTGTTTTTTATAGCAATAAGAATACTGAAAATGGTATTGATATTCGGGAAGAAGCTCTGTTTGAGGTTGCGGTTGAGGTTGAGGACTTCAGAATTAAACGACTTTGTCACAGAAGATAAAGCTAACTACATCTGGTCTTCAATACATAATAAACAATGATCACGACTGAAAACCATATATTACGCAGTGTAAACGTAGCAATAAAGACAAAATTACAAATAATTTTGGCCGGTCATTGATACAGCTGTGTTGTGCAAAGGATTTATATATATTTAATGGGCGCAAACAAAATGATAAAGATGGAGAATTTACTTATATGTGTCAAGTTGGGCAAGTGTTATTGACAATATTATTTCTAGCTATAAAATATACAGATGGATATCACATTTTAGTGTACTTCCTGTTGATTTGTCAAAACATTTACCAATTTCATGTTGCTTAAATATTCCAGTTACAGGACATGTATGAAAATGGTGACGAATATTGTGATGAGAAACAGATACGATTCAAATGGAACAGTAACAAAGCTCAATTGTGCAAAGATCTACTAGACAATCCAACTTCGTTAGCATTTTTAAATTATATTTTATATTTAATGGACAGCAATACAAATGATGCTGCTAATGCATTCATTTCTCACTTGCATGTATTTGTACAGAAGCAGGTTTATTATTATTTTATAAATTTTGGAAATTGATAAAATCACTCATAAGTAAATCTAATATACCTAGGTCAAATATTTCTAGTGAAGAATGGAAAACTTATTTTTCTAACCTTTTGAACCCTGATGTATTAGATAAAGATGTAAATTTTTCTGAATTTGAAGATACTTTTGTACAGACTCATAATACTGAATGTGATTTATGTATTGAAGAAAATTTTTCATATTTAGACAGTGATATTACATAACTTCAACATTATATAATTACTGCCAGTTTTATTAAAATTATTTACTAAAAAATAAAATATTTCATACTGGTGATTTTCCAGAATGTTGGTCTACTGCTATTATTATTGAATTATTACATTGTTTAAAAAAGGTGATAGAAATGAATGTGGTATCTACCGTGGTATATCACTTTTATTTGTTATAAGTAAAATTTTTATGGGTATTATTTGTAGTTGATTAAAATTATGGTCAGATCTGAACGAGCATATAATAGAAGAACAAGCAAGTTTTCGCAGTGGTTACTCCACAATAGATAATATTTTCATTTTGTGTAGTATTATTATGAAATATTTGCCAAAGAAAGGGTGTTCTGTGTTGTGCATTCATTGATTTTAGCAAAGCCTTTGGTGGCATCAATCGTTCAAAGCTTTTTAATATATTGTTAAGTAAAAATTTACATGGTAGAATGATAAAGCTATAACAAAATATTTATGGCAATGTCAAAGCAAAAGTTAAAACAACTAATTGATTATCAGAAACTTTCACATGTAATTCTGGCGTGAGACAAGGTTGTCCTTTAAGTCCTTGGTTGTTTGCAATGTATATAAATGAACTTGCAATTGAAATTGAGAATAGTGGTGGAAATGGCATCTTTATACATGAGAACTTTCATAACGTTATGCTACTACTCTTCGCAGACGATCTTGCGCTTATAGCTGATGCACCAATAGATCTACAGAGACGATTGAACAGTTTAGAAAAGTATTGTGAAAAGTGGAATATGACTGTAAACATGGACAAATCAAATATTGTTGTATTTAAGAATGGAGGTAAATTGACTAAAAACGAGAAGTGGTACTTCAAAATTTAACTTTTAAAAGTTATCAGTTATTATAATTATCTAGAAATATATATTTCCAATAGATTGAAATTGACTTACTTTTGCAAAACATTAGGAATGCAGTGTGAAAAAGCTATGAACAAGATAAAACATTGTATGTGTAAACTCCGAACTACAGATATAAATCTTGAATTTAAATTATTTGACTCTATGGTTGCTCAAATACTTTATTATGGTGCAGAATTATGGGGTACAGATAAAGTGAAAGACATTGAAACTGTTCATAACAAATTTTGTAAATGGTTACTAGGAATGGGTCAAAAGACTAATAATCATATAGCAAGAGCGGCGTTTTGCATTTGCGCCGATCTGCATTCACTTGCGCCGATTTTTTCTTTCATTTGCGCTGATTGTTTTACAGGTTATTTTGTATTATTTAGAATTATCAGTGAATTGAGTGTTCTACAAGGATCACCAGTCCTTCTCCTTTCATCTGATACCTTAATTACTGAAATGTATGCTACATGGTTTAAGGTGTAAACCTGTGCGTAGGAACTATTTTGTTTTAAATATGTACTACTTTCCTGTATGTTCTTTTTTGACCGGGCCCGATTAGGTGGTGTTACATTTTACAAAGTCTATCCAAATTATTTTTGCAAAGAATTCCGCGCAAGCCGGTGCTAGGAGCCGTCTTAAACATGCAGTGATGTGAGAGTTTTTTTCCTCCGTGTTGAAGGCCTCACTGTGACTTAAAGATGAAGGACAGCAATAAAAGCGCTGTTCTTTTCCTCTTTGTGTGTTTTTTGTTGTTGTGCATGTACTGATTTTGTGTCATGAATAGATACCCCATATCCTTTGTTTTTCTATTATACAGGTGAAAACTATTTTTATTTATCATCATAAACCTCTTCTATTAGCCAGTTATACTAATGTTATGGATTATCAATTAAAACATGCATATAACTGTTGTCCCATGCCACATGGGGAGGTGGAAGTAGGATTTCGAGCAAAACAAGTCAATTTTACGGTTAAAAGCATTCTGTTTACATCCACTAAAATAACTGAATATAGCAATACAATATCAAATGATATAAAAATCTATTTACAGCCTTTAAAATATCAAAAGACAATAAAACCTCTTTACGCCATGAAAAAAGCACAACACTAAAATGCAAAATGGAGCAAATGGAACTTGAAATTATTGAATCGGCGCAAATGCAAGATTGAAAGTTTATAAATTTGGCGCAAATGTCATACGGCCAGCAAGAGGTGAATGTGGGCGTCATGAACTACAGTTGGGTGCAGACCAAGCATTACATGTAAACGGGCGGAAAAAGTTAACGCGGCGTTTACTCGCGTGCACTTCAAGTAAACGCCGCGTTAACTGTGCGTTAACTCGGAAATTTCAGTAGACATAAAAAGTAAACGGCCGTTTACTTTCGCGTTTACCTTCGCGTTAACGCAAAATCGGCGCGTCTTCTAATTTTGTAAAGAGTAAACGGGCGTTTACTTTCGCGTTTACTTCCGCGTTAACGTGAAAAAGGCGCGTCTTCTAATTTCGTCAAAAGTAAACGCACGTTTACTATTTGAAGTAAACGCGCGTTAACGCAAATTGTCATCGTATCCTGGATACACTGACCTTAAATATCAAATGATAAAGTACATCAAAATTAAATGACCAACTGTTCATTTTCGATTGACATTAACAGTTAATTAATAATGTAATAACACCTCTTAAATTAATTGAAAATTGATCATAGTAAATTTCTTTTTTCTGCACAAACAAACAGTTCAAGCATGTCCTTCTTTTATTCAAATAATTAAATCATCACCAAAATTTTTCACATCTCAGACTGTCCAACTCAGGATGACTCGTTTAACAAAATTAATTGACCTCATTAACCAAAAATGACCATATCTGCACTTCATCAAGTAAATATATATAGCCGCACAGTAATTCAGTTATATTTTTAGGTCAGGAGGGACTGTATAATACAAATGACAGCAATATTGGAAAACAATGACTAAAAAATTTGGTTCGCATCAATTTATAGTGCCAGCATGTCCTGTTTTTATTAAAAATATTGAATCGTATACAAATATCAGTAGTTTTCATACCTCAGACTGACTCGTATAAACAAAATTATTTTTCCGCATCAACCAAAACTGACTTAATTTGCTCTTTTTTATGTAAATCTTATAGTTGCATACCAAATCAGTAATATTTTAATATCAGTATGGATTGTATAATACAAATGACAGCAATATTGGAAAACAATAACTAAAAAATTTGGTTCGCATCAATTTATAGTGCCAGCATGTCCTCTTTTTATTCAAAATATCTAATCGTAAACAAATATCTGTAGTTTTTATACCTCAGGCTGACTCGTATAACAAAATTATTTGTCTGCATCTACCAAAACTGACCATATTTGCACTTTATCAAGTCAATCTGTATAGCTGCACAGTAATTCAGTTATATTTTTAGGTCAGGAGGGACTGTATAATACAAATTACAGAAATATTGGACCATAATGACTAAAAAATTTGGTTCGCATCAATTGAGAGTGCCAAAATGTCCTGTTTTTATTCAAAATATTGAATCGTAAACAAATATCAGTAGTTTTCATACCTCAGACTGACTCCTATAACAAAATTACTTGTCCGCATCAACCAAAACTGACCTAATTTGCTCTTTCTTATGTAAATCTTATAGTTGCATAGTAAATCAGTTATATTTTTATGTAAGGATGGATTGTACAAAACAAATGATAGCAATATTGGACAACAATGACTACAAAATTTTGTTTGCATGTATTGAGAAAGCCAAAATGTCCTGTTTTTATTCAAATATTGAATCGTTAACAAATATCAGTAGTTTTCATACCTCAGACTGACTCGTATAACAAAATTACTTGTCTGCATCAACCAAAACTGACCTAATTTGCTCTTTTTTATGTTAATCTTATAGTTGCATAGTAAATCAGTTATATTTTTATGTAAGGATGGATTGTATAAAACAAATGATAGCAATATTGGACCACAATGACTACAAAATTTTGTTCGCATCAATTGAGAAAGCCAAAATGTCTTGTTTTTATTCAAAATATTGAATCGTAAACAAATATCAGTAGTTTTCATACCTCAGACTGACTCGTATAACAAATTTTTTTTCCGCATCAACCAAAACTGACCTAATTTGCTCTTTTTTATGTAAATCTTATAGTCGCATTCTAAATCAGTAATTTTTTTATATCAGTATGGATTGTATAATGCAAATGACAGCAATATTGGAAAACAATAACTAAAAAATTTGGTTTGCATCAATTTATAGTGCCAGCATGTCCTCTTTTTATTCAAAATATCTAATCGTAAACAAATATCAGTATTTTTTATACCTCAGACTGACTCTTATAACAAAATCATTTGTCTGCATCAACCAAAACTGACCATATTTGCACTTTATAAAGTCAAACTATATAGCTACACAGTAATTCAGTTATATTTTAGGTCAGGAGGGACTGTATAATACAAATTACAGAAATATTTGACCACAATGACTAAAAAATTTGGTTCGCATCAATTTATAGTGCCAGCATGTCCTCTTTTTATTCAAAATATCTAATCGTGAACAAATATCAGTAGTTTTTATACCTCAGACTTGACTCGTATAACAAAATTATTTGTCTGCATCAACCAAAACTGACCTAATTTGCTCTTTTGTATGTAAATCTTATAATCACATAGTAAATCAGATATATTTTTATGTAAGGATGGATTGTATAAAACAAATGATAGCAATATTGGACCACAATGACTACAAAATTTTGTTCGCATCAATTGAGAGTGCCAAAATGTCCTGTTTTTATTCAAAATATTGAATCGTTAACAAATATCAGTAGTTTTCATACCTCAGACTGACTCGTATAACAAAATTACTTGTCCGCATCAAGCAAAACTGACCTAATTTGCTCTTTTTTATGTAAATCTTATAGTTGCAAAGTAAATCAGTTATGTTTTTATGTAAGGATGGATTGTATAAAACAAATGACAGCAATATTGGACCACAATGACTACAAAATTTTGTTCGCATCAATTGAGAGTGCCAAAATGTCCTGTTTTTATTCAAAATACTGAATCGTAAACAAATATCAGTAGTTTTCATACCTGAGACTGACTCGTATAACACAGTTTTTTAAAGAGGGACTGTATAATACAAATGACAGCAATATTGTAAAACAGTGACTAAAAAATTTGGTTCGCATCAATTTATAGTGCCAGCATGTCCTATTTTTATTCAAAATATTGAATTGTAAACAAATATCAGTAGTTTTCATACCTCAGACTGACTCGTATAACAAAATTATTTGTCTGCATCTACCAAAACTGACCATATTTGCAATTTATCAAGTCAATCAATATAGCTGCACAGTAATTCAGTTACATTTTTAGGTCAGGAGGGACTGTATAATACAAATTACAGAAATATTGGACCACAATGACTAAAAAATTTGGTTCGCATCAATTGAGAGTGCCAAAATGTCCTGTTTTTATTCAAAATATTGAATCGTAAACAAATATCAGTATTTTTTATACCTCAGACTGACTCGTATAACAAAATTACTTGTCTGCATCAACCAAAACTGACCTAATTTGCTCTTTTTTATGTAAATCTTATAGTTGCATAGTAAATCAGTTATATTTTTATGTAAGGATGGATTGTACAAAACAAATGATAGCAATATTGGACCACAATGACTAAAAAATTTGGTTCGCATCAATTTATAGTGCCAGCATGTCCTATTTTTATTCAAAATATTGAATTGTAAACAAATATCAGTAGTTTTCATACCTCAGACTGACTCGTATAACAAAATTATTTGTCTGCATCTACCAAAACTGACCATATTTGCACTTTATCAAGTCAATCTATATAGCTGCACAGTAATTCAGTTACATTTTTAGGTCAGGAGGGACTGTATAATACAAATTACTGAAATATTGGACCACAATGACTAAAAAATTTGGTTCGCATCAATTGAGAGTGCCAAAATGTCCTGTTTTTATTCAAAATATTGAATCGTTAACAAATATCAGTAGTTTTCATACCTCAGACTGACTCGTATAACAAAATTACTTGTCCGCATCAAGCAAAACTGACCTAATTTGCTCTTTTTTATGTAAATCTTATAGTTGCAAAGTAAATCAGTTATGTTTTTATGTAAGGATGGATTGTATAAAACAAATGACAGCAATATTGGACCACAATGACTACAAAATTTTGTTCGCATCAATTGAGAGTGCCAAAATGTCCTGTTTTTATTCAAAATACTGAATCGTAAACAAATATCAGTAGTTTTCATACCTGAGACTGACTCGTATAACACAGTTTTTTAAAGAGGGACTGTATAATACAAATGACAGCAATATTGTAAAACAGTGACTAAAAAATTTGGTTCGCATCAATTTATAGTGCCAGCATGTCCTATTTTTATTCAAAATATTGAATTGTAAACAAATATCAGTAGTTTTCATACCTCAGACTGACTCGTATAACAAAATTATTTGTCTGCATCTACCAAAACTGACCATATTTGCAATTTATCAAGTCAATCTATATAGCTGCACAGTAATTCAGTTACATTTTTAGGTCAGGAGGGACTGTATAATACAAATTACAGAAATATTGGACCACAATGACTAAAAAATTTGGTTCGCATCAATTGAGAGTGCCAAAATGTCCTGTTTTTATTCAAAATATTGAATCGTAAACAAATATCAGTAGTTTTCATACCTCAGACTGACTCGTATAACAAAATTACTTGTCCGCATTAACCAAAACTGACCTAATTTGCTCTTTTTTATGTAAATCTTATAGTTGCATAGTAAATCATTTATGTTTTTATGTAAGGATGGATTGTACAAAACAAATGATAGCAATATTGGATCACAATGACTACAAAATTTTGTTCGCATCAATTGAGAAAGCCAAAATGTCCTGTTTTTATTCAAAATATTGAATCGTAAACAAATATCAGTACTTATCATACCTCAGACTGACTCGTATAACAAAATTACTTGTCCGCATCAACCAAAACTGACCTAATTTGCTCTGTTTTTTGTTAATCTTATAGTTGCATAGTAAATCAGTTATATTTTTAGGTCAGGTTGGACTGTATAATACAAATTACAGAAATATTGGACCACAATGACTAAAAAATTTGGTTTGCATCAATTTATAGTGCCAGCATGTCCTCTTTTTATTCAAAATATCTAATCGTGAACAAATATCAGTAGTTTTCATACCTCAGACTGACTTGTATAACAAAATTATTTGTCTGCATCAACCAAAACTGACCTAATTTGCTCTTTTTTATGTTAATCTTATAATCGCATAGTAAATCAGTTATATTTTTATGTAAGGATGGATTGTATAAAACAAATGATAGCATTATTGGACCACAATGACTACAAAATTTTGTTTGCATCAATTGAGAGTGCCAAAATGTCCTGTTTTTATACAAAATATTGAATCGTAAACAAATATCAGTAGTTTTCATACCTCGGACTGACTCGTATAACAAAATTACTTGTCCGCATCAACCAAAACTGACCTAATTTGCTCTTTTTTATGTAAATCTTATAGTTGCATAGTAAATCTTATAGTTGCATAGTAAATCTTATAGTTGCATAGTAAATCAGTTATATTTTTATGTAAAGATGGATTGTATAAAACAGATCATAGCAATATTGGACCACAATGACTACAAAATTTTGTTCGCATCAATTGAGAGTGCCAAAATGTCCTGTTTTTATTCAAAATACTGAATTGTAAACAAGTATCAGTAGTTTTCATACCTCAGACTGGCTCGTATAACAAAATTACTTGTCCGAATCAACCAAAACTGACCTAATTTGCTCTTTTTTATGTAAATCTTATAGTTGCATAGTAAATCAGTTATATTTTTATGTAAAGAGGGACTGTATAATACAAATGACAGCAATATTGGAAAACAATGACTAAAAAATTTGGTTCGCATCAATTTATAGTGCCAGCATCTCCTATTTTTATTCAAAATATTGAATCGTAAGGAAATATCAGTAGTTTTCATACTTCAGACTGATTCGTATAAGAAAATAATTGGTCCGCATCAACCAAAACTGACTATATTTGCACTATAGCATGCTAATCTATATAGCTGCATAGTAAACCAGTTATATTTTTAGGTCAGGAGGAACTGTATAAAACAGATGACAGTAATATTAGAAAACAATGACTACACAATTTTGTTCGCATCAAGTTATAGTGCCAGCATGTCCTCTTTTTATTCAAAATATTGAATCGTAAACAAATTTTAGTGTTTTCTTACCTTAGACTGACTCATATAACAAAATTATTTGTCCGCATCAACATGCTCAACCAAAACTGACCATATTTGCCCGTTATTATGGAAATCTTGATAGTTGCATAATGAACTGTCACTTAAGTCAGTAGTTCGGGATGGTTTGTATTTAAAACAAAACTTAATATTTAACGGCATCATCCAACACTGTCATGACTGATTAAAGTAATTTATAATGAAAAGTACGAGTTGACATGTATCCAAATTATGAGGAGGTCTATTCTTGGAAAAGTGTACTGTTAATATATTATGGCGGTTGATTGATTTCGTTTGTAGCCTAACGTCCAGGGGCAAATATTTTTTTTCATGTTCAGAACGAGTATATTTTTTCGGACGTCCCAGATATCATTTATAGTCGTTATGGATAAGTCTGTCTAAATTGACGAGATGGTACAAATGTACATACTTATACAACACCTGATCAATATCCCAATATATACACTGTACAATTTTCGATCGAACTTTTGGCAAAATAGAATCTTGAATCATGTAAATCCAAGGCAAACAAGGTGAATTACGATTAAAAATCCTTGTATTAAATGCATAGAGTTATATTTAGGAAGAGACTGTTAAAAATGGGGAACGAAGCAACGTAAACCATGATGTTTATATCCCATCATATACAAATATTTTTCTGATGTGTTGGATAACCTTTCTATTTGCCTCGATATTTGTACATGTAACTTTTGAAAAGAAAATATAGAAAATCCGCTACTCCGGAAAATTATTGGAACTGATTTTTTGTAATTAATAAAAGTTAATATTTCGAATTAAGTGTTTTTGAATTGTTCTGGTTTGAAACACTTGTACATAAAATATTAAGATACAAGTCGTTTTAATTAAAAATAAATGTACAAATGAACACGAAGTTTATTTCTTAATTTACACAATCAGTTAACGCGAAAAGTAAACGCGCGTTTACTTTCAAGTGCACGTAGAAATACACTTGTGAAATCTGTAGTAAACGCCCGTTTACTTTTAAGTGCACGTAAAAATAAACTTGTGAAATCTGAAGTAAACGCCCGTTTACTACTGACTAAACGGACACATAGTAAACGCCCGTTTACTCGGGTAGACATTAGAAATTTCCATTTTGACCGCGTTAACGTAATTATAGTAAACGCGCGTTTACTAGTAAACGCGAAAATTGAAGTTAACTAACGAAATATGTGCACGCGGCGTTAACTTGCGTTTACTTTATGTAATGCTTGGTCTGCACCCAACTGTATATGTACTTAAAGATGTAAATTATGTGTGTAAACCTATAAAATTTTTTCTTCATTTACAATGCATTGATGATAGCAGATTACCAAAATTATGCTACCGTATGATGTTTAAAATGAATAAACATGGACGTATAAATTGGTGTTCTAAAGTGCAAAGACTATTATTTTCAAATGGATTTTGGTTTTGTATGGGAAAATCAAGGTGTGGGTGATACAAAACTGTTCATGAATTTATTCAAACAGATACTTAAAGATGTAAATTTACAAACTTGGTCAGATCTCATTGGTAATTCATCAAAACGTGCATTTTACTCAAAAGTTAAAGATTATATTTGTATAAATGAAAATATACAGAAGCTGTCATATAATCTTAGATATAATTTTTTTTCAATTTTATGTTCAAACAATAAGCTTGCTATAGAACAAGGTAGACATGGAAATCAACCAAGGGAAAATAGGTTGTGTAAAATTTGTAATACAAATGAAATTGAAGATGAATTCCATTTTGCACTAGATTGTCCGATTTTGGCTGATATAAATTTTTTACCATTATGGTGTCAAAGTAACTGTAACAAGGACACGTTAATTAGTCTTTTTAAAAGTAAAAATTCAAATACTTTGAAAAATCTTGCTATATTTTTGAAAAAAAGCTAAGTGCTGTAGAGAGGAAGTTTTGTCACTATGACTTTATGAAAATGAATATACTTGGTAAATAAATTAATTTATTACAAATACTGGTCTATTAAAAACATTTTGCAAATCAATAAGATATATATATATTTATATGTATAATATATTTGTGTTGTATTGTTTAATATATGTTACTATTAAACTGTAGTTGACATTATAAATTATGAACTGACAACTGTACCGTGGACGAAAGGCCTATTTTTGTACAATAAACTTGATTTGATTTGATTTGAAAAATACTTTTGTTTAGAAACTAAATGGAAGCGATAGTTATATCTCAATTTTCAACTTTTATAAAGTTCTGACAGACGCTGGTTTCGATATTTCTGAAATGTCTTGTGTTGTGGGCGATCGGCAATTATAAAATGTGTTTGAGATATTTTTGCCATAAATATTAGAATAGTGTGTACTGAAAAATAATTGTCATAATCAAAACCATGAAAGATAACTTAAATCGATCGTATGATAGGTATATGGGATACGTGTGTTTTTACGTGATCTCATGTCAGTGAAAATAAAGGCGGTAATCTGGAGAACCACGTGATAAATAAAAATGCAAGATTTCTATCATCATTTTTCGTCATGATAAAAATATTTTATATGGACGAAAATGCCAGTGGGTGATTTTAAAAATCTTGGAATACTTTGTTAAAACTTGAGCGACGTATTTAATCAAATTCAATGGTTGGCAATAAATAGTCCCATTAGGTCCGTAAGTCGAGTTACGTACGTATGTCATTTTATTGGAATCCCTAGCGGACGTGTTAGCAAAGGGATTTAAATATTCTGCGCTGATGTTAAATAACAAAATACAATTGCATTGCGTAGTATAGTTTACCTTTGTGGTGTGTTTAATACGATATAGCAAACAGTTAACGACTCCAAATCTTAAGACGGACATTTAATAGATATTAATATATGTATCTGTATTTTTTTTTTATTTAGGAGTGCAAAACAAAACTAAAAAACATATATAAAAGGGTAAAGAATGGGAATGATAGATTTTACGGCCACAAACCTAAATATTAATTTACATTGAATGAAATGAGTAAAATATATGTACTAGTAAAAAAAACACCGTTTGTCTCTCCACATATCCAGCACACAATTCAACAATTTGATTTAATTCTCAACCATAAATGTTTAAAACGTCTGATGGCATACTCGACTCTAAAATTCTATTTTTTTTTGCATTTTCTTTTTCCCCTTCGCGTTTTTTTTTCTCAATTGGTATATGGCGTAACAATTAAAGGACTTTATATCTTAATCGCTGAACTTTACATCTCCAGCGCTGGACTTAAAATCTCAAGCGCTATACTTTAAATATCCAGCGCTAGACTTTATATCTGCAGTACAGCACTTCATATATCCTGCGCTGGACTTTTTATATGTCAACAAAATAAAAAAAAAAGAAAAAAATTGCCCGGTAAATGATTATGCAGGCGTTGCAACAGGTGAAAATGAATATTATGTTTTCAAAATATCCTCCTGACCAAAAGATAATAAAATTAACTTCTACGTATGAAAGCTTCACGCCACTTTCAACAATATCTCAGTTAAATCGTGGTGTCTTGTCTAATTGGTTGAGGAAGCCATGATACAAAAAAAAAGAAATACCGACCCTTCACCGACAAATAAATTTAACACTTTGATTGTATAGTGCCCTAATGTGGTAATCTTTTAAAACTTAATTCGATAACCTAATCTGTACGAAATACTAACTGACGAAAGTTGATAGAAAGAAAATGTCAGGGAAAATGTGAATAAGATTAAATTACCAGACTGACATTTCTAGATAAAATAAAGATAATATAATTAAATAGGACAAAATAATATGTCTCCCCTTGAAGGGGAAAAAAATCTAACAATTCGGATATTGGAATATTTTGCAGAAATGGTACTTCTATAATTTCACTTTCAAATTTATTATACACGACTCCAACAACAACCCGAATTGACCGATGACGAGGTTTCTTGAATCATAGTATACAAGAAAACATGGTTCAACATTCATATTGAAGAAACAGTTATGATGCATGAAGTCGTCGTCAACACGAGGAGAGAAACTTAAACAAGTATCGCTTATAAGTTAAGCTGCATGATGTTCGTTTTTAAAAAAAGGGTGTAAAATTTCCGTATTTTACACGATTTATAATTTTGAAAATAGTTTATATTTTTGGTACGAAAAAATATATCGGGTTTTATGGGGAAAATATTGAGGGAATGCAAATAACTTCTATTGTATTATGTTAATATGGGTTTGACTATTATCTAAGGTTTGAGATTTTATTAAATTTATCAAGTACACCGATAGTCTAGTTTTTGTTTAATTAGAATGTAAAGCTACACACTTCTCTATTCTAGAAACATGAAGAAATTATGGAGATGTGGAATGATTGCCAAAGTGACAACTATCCACCAGAGACCATATGACGTAAATGTTTGCAACTATAGGTCGCCATTCGGCCTTCAACAAAGAGCAAAACCCATACCGAATAAATAAAACTATTACAGGCCCGATATAAAAAGCACATTTTAAATAAATTTCAAATAAACGAACATTTTGAAAAAAGATTGATAAAGAGTAAAAAATATGAAAATCGGATTCGGATGTGATTTGATTGCAGTGTTTTTATTTTATTCATATATTTTGGTCATTTTGCGGATTTTCCTTGTAGTCGTTTAACAAAATAGTAAGAAAAGGGGGAACAACGATCTTAAACTTAATCGATGATCACTACTATGAAACAATGCAATTTTATGATAAAAATATTAATATATATGAACAATGATCGTGGTTTTTATTGCATGGTCCTCGTCTGTGTATTGAAGAATAAATTCATTTTACATTATTGAAAAATCATCTCAGCATCTGTGGATCGAATTAGTCAACCAAATGCTTCATCCTTGTATCACCTTCAATGTTTACATTCTTTCCCTTTTAATAGCTGAATACATGCGTAACCCATGTCCAGCTAAGGGGTTAAATTAAAGGTCACGTGAATACGGATTCAATGAGGTCGAATTATTCACTTGTAAGTGAATAATTCATCATCGATGTTTCTTAGCTTATTTTGACAAAATTGAAACAAATTGGCTGCTAAAAGCGAATAATTATTTCACTTTTCGCTTTCATTAATGATTGAACAAAAAAAAATAATATTTTGAATTTTTTCCATATTTCTTAGCTAATGCCACTTTAAAGGGGCATTAACTGTCAAATTATTGTTCACCTATTTGACTCAAATTCTCATATTTCATTTATAACATACTAAAACGTATATCCAAATTACAATACGTCTTAAATAAACAATTAACAATGCATGGACTCGATAATATATATCTACATTTCGTGTGTATTTTAGTCTAGGCGCCATCTAATTAACCATCGATATGACCTCCGAAGACTGCCGACGGTCACATATCCCGATATAAACATAAACATAAATATAGATAGCGACCTAGTGCAATTGGACATTTCTAGGTCTGTTTGATTTCATGTTATAGGTTAATAAAATTAGTTAAAAAAATCATCGTTTTAATTATAAGAATATTTTTTTGTGGATCGAATAAGTCAACGAAATGGTGCACCTTTGTTTCACTTTCAATGTTGAAATTATTTTCCTTTTAATGGCTGAACACGACTAATACATGCGTAACCAAACTCTAGATAATGGGTTAAATTGAAGGTCACATGAATACGGATTCAACGATTGAACAAACAAAAAATCATAGTTTAATTTTTTTATATCTCGTAGCTAATGCCCCTTTAAGCTTATAAGGGTAAGTATGACAAAGGCCTTATTCGTCACCCAATAATAAATGGTATACTAAATAAATATGAAGACATGTATAATTGTTTGATTGATTGTTGATTCCATTATTTTGATGGCCTCATATATAGTGAAATCTAAAATAGCATTGAAGAACTTATCACCTTCTTTATAACCAATGACATTATTATAATTTGAAAAAAGAATGGCGAAACTACTATGTTTTGAATTTCAGGCGCTTACAATAGGTCTTATACACCAAATTATCCCATAAGAAAAACATTCAATTGTGAGGATAGCCATTATTCAAATATAGAAAAAAAGAGGCGTAGGGCATTCCACATTGCAGTCCAACTACAATGAATAGACAAGATCTGCAACAAAAAATAACCATACATATGTAAAGCTTTACATTTTAAGGATCATTTTGAAAAGATACCGTTGAAAATATATTATTTGTGTTCTGATATGTTTAAATTTTACTACGTTTCACTCTCTTCACTTTTCGATGTCTATTATGAATGAAAAACATTCAAGTGGAAGCGGCCATACTTTTCTTTTCGATGCCTCTCACTGTGTCTAAACTACCCCGGCAAAAAATGTTTGGACTCGATAGTATCTAATATCCGGTACGGTGACGGACAATCAACAGACAGAAAAAAGGTAGAATTTCTGTTTATTTATTTGTTTTTAAATGACATTGAAGAATAAACATACACATATAACTATTTTCGATTGTGTGATGTAATATTTTCTACAACCGTTCTAGATTAATGGAGAAATAAGTAAAAAGGCACATGAAAATGGTGAATTGAGTGAACCTTGCTACGAATTTGTTTTATTTCTTTTTAAATTGTGCACATTGTAAGGAAAGAAACGTACGGAAAGAAAGATATCAACACAGAGATTGAATGGCTAGTCACTATGAGCACCTCAATATTTGCATTTCTGTACATGGAACGAAAGAAAGGGGTCATGTCAAAATGGAAGGACCCTGTTTCGTCAATGTTGTTTATTACATAAGGACCCGATTTTGTCTCAGTATAGGACCCGGTTTTGTTTTGTTTTGAAACCACAAATTTATGAAAAGCTACGTTAGCACGGATCTGAACATTTCCCATCGGAAGAAATTAAATATGTGAGTCAAAAAGATGTTATAAAGATGTTATTGCAATACAAACATGTGTTAAAATATATTTCAAACGGGAACTTTTCGAAATAGGAAGTAAACATTTTTGAATGCTATACGTATACCTTATTGAACTTATTTTCGAACTAAGTTTAAATGGAAATAAATACTTTATAGCATGTACTTACATTAATTCCTTATGATTTAAAAAAAGAAGTGGTGTGATTGCCAATGAGACAGCTCTTCACAAGAGATCAAATGACACAGAAATTAACAACTATAGGTCACCGTACGGCCTTTAACAATGAACAAAGCTCATACCGCATAGTCAGCTATAAAAGACCCCGAAATCACAAATGTAAAACAATTCAAACGAGGAAACTAACGGCCTGATCTATGTACAAAAAAATGAACGAAAAACAAATATGTAACACAGCAACAAACGACAACCATTGAATTACAGGCCCCTGGCCTGGGACAGGTACATATATACGGAATGTGGCGGGGTTAAACATGTTAGCGAGTTCCTAACCCTAACCCTAACCTGGGAAATTGATGTAACAGTACAACATAAGAACGATCTATAAAAATCAGTTGAAAAAGGCTTAAGTCAGCAGATGGATAACAGTAGAAATACATCTCACAAATGTTTGTTTGTTTTCTATACTACTGTAATGATGTAAAAATAAGAAGATGTGGAATGATTGTGTTACCATATCAATTTATCAAAAGAGTAAGGATAGTATGCTTTACTACACTATAATACGCTATGTTTACAATATATTTACTCATTCGTTCATCCATTGACGGACAGTGAGAGAAAAAGCTCCGTTTTGAAGGCCGTACTTTGACCTATAATGGTTTACTTTTACAAATTGTGACTTGGATGGAGAGTTGTCTCATTGGCACTCATACCACATCTTCTTATATCTATTAGAACGTTTTGGATATCTCAAATCAAAATGGGTGCCTTTCGAACGTGTATTTTATGTCCGCTTCGAAATACACAAGTTCTAAACTTCCCTATTAGAAACAAAATAATTCTATCATGCCATGCTCTACGCTCATTTAAACATAGGTACTAGGCATTATATTTGTCAATATTTTATATCTAGCTAACGCTTGGTTTAAAAATTTTAACAAATATAATGCTTACCTATGTTAAAATGAGCATTGAGCAATGCATGAAAGAATTATTTCTTTTTATAAATAAAAGTTGGTTTGCAACATTATAACGTCCAATACCTCCGTCTTCGTTTACCTGATTGGTAATTTGAAAAATGACAATGAGACAGCTTTCCATCAGAGACGAAATGACGTAAAAGTTAACAAATGTAGAACACAGTATGGCATCCAACAATGAGAAACGTCCATACGACACAGCAAGCTAAAAAAGGCCCCGAAATGAAAACTGTAAAAAAAACTAATGTGAAAACTAACGACCTAGATTTATGTACAAAATAAAAAACGAAAAACAAATACATAAAATTGAGAATGGAAATGGGAATGTGTCAAAGAGACAACAACCCGACCATAGAGCAGACAACAGCCGAAGGCCACCAATGGGTCTTCAATGCAGCGAGAAACTCCCGCACCCAAAGGCGTCCTTCAGCTGGCCCCTAAACAGATATGTATACTAGTTCAGTGATAATGGACGTCAAACAAAACTCCAAATTATACACAGGAAACTAAAATTAAAAATGATACAAGACTAACAAAGGCCAGAGGCTCCTGACTTGGGACAGGCGCAAAAATGCGGCGGGGTTAAACATGTTTTTTGAGATCTCAACCCTCCCCCTATACCTCTAGCCAATGTAGAAAAAACAAACGCACAACAGTACGTACAGTAAAACTCAGTATTAGAGAAGTCCGAGTCCGATGTCAGAATAGGAAACAAAAGAAAATAAACAAAATGACAATAATACATAAATAACAACAGACTACTAGCAGTTACTGACATGCCAGCTCCAGACCTCAATTAAACTGATTAAAAGATTATGTCTTCATCATATGAATATCAGGCACAATCCCTCTTGTTAGGGGTTTAGTATTATACCGCCATAAAATATATGAGAAGAACATAACCCGTGTCATGCCAACAACTGGTTTTAGAATAAATGTGTTTAATTCCGATGCAAAGACCCTATAAGTGAATTAATATTAAAGCCAAAATATGCAATCTTTAATGACCTGACAACAGTATCGTAACTATATCCCTTCTTAATAAGTCTGTTTAAAGGTATTGTTAGCTTTTGAGGTGAATAATGACATTTTTGTGCTTTGTAAAGAATATTACCGTGGATAATTAACGATAGGAAATGAAAAATCATCTCTTTTATCATAAATTTTTGTATTAAGCTTCCCGTTAATGATATAGATATCAAGATCGAGGAAAGGACAGTGGTCATTGTTAGTATTAGCTTTATTTAAAGTACTAAGTTCAACAGGATAAATTTCTTTAGTATACATACTGAAGTCGTCATTATTGAGAGCCAATATATCACATATCATGTATGATATATAGCAACAAAAGACAACAACCGATTTACAGGCTCCTGAATTCGGTACTGGCATATACAGAATGGCGGGGTTTAACGTGTAAACCCCCCCCCCCCCGTCCCTTCTAAAAAAAACAAGAAAAAAACTGGTATAACAGCACAACATATGAACAAACTAAAATTCAGTGAGTTGAAAAAGGCTTAACTCATTTGATTACAGAGCCCCTATAGTAAATATGCGATTGGCGGCTGTCTCTGTTTTTTCGTCTTTTATTAAATTTTATGATGGTATACGATATAGTTACATTATATCAGTGGGGATCCAGGGGGCAGAGGGAGTACGCCGACCCCCCCCCCTTTTTGGTGGCTAGAAATAATTATTTCATCATGTTTTTTACGATTTATATATGATTTTTTATTAAGAATAAAATCGTTAAAAAAAGTTCACCTTGGCGGTATAAAATCCGTTTATGAATACCATGAAAATCATGGCCTAGGCCGCCCTTCCATATTGACAATTTTAAACTTGACCAAATTGCTTAAATTGTAGAACATTTGTCAATGTACGATAATCATTATACAATGAAGAGATAAACCTATATATAATAGTTGTACTATATAGGGCAGTTGTTAACAACTTGATACTAGTGCATTAAAGAATTTGTTAATGTTAAAAAAAAAAACGAAAAAAAAGAGAGATAAAACATCGTTTATTTATAAAATTACCAATCAAACTAGTATCTCAATTGTTTGAAAAACAATTGAAAGGTCTTTCCTGTAAAAGTGATGTTTTTGTAATGTACTCTTTAAGACCTTTCATTTGATATACGACAAGCATACCTTCTAAAAAATTTCACTTTTTACACTTAATGACCCCATCCGCCTACATTTTTGATATCGGAAGTATGATATATGTAATCTAGACTTGATTATCTTTCATTTGATATGCGACAACGCCATGTTCTAGAAAGTTTGATTTCTGCACTTAATAACCTCATCCAACTTATTTTTTGAGGACAGGAATCTGATATTTGAAATGTACACGTTACGACCTTTCATTTAAAATACAACAACCTTACCTTAAAAGAAAATTATATTTTTTGCACTCAATGACCCCACCCAACCCATGTTTTGGGGACGTCAATTTGATATTTGAAATGTACGCTTTATGGACTTTCATTTGATATGCAACAACCTAACCATCTGAGAAGTTTTAATTTTTTGCACTAAATGACCCCACCCTTCCCCCTGGGATGAAAAGGGGGGTTTACATTTTCATTTTTGAGTAGAGCTCGTTAAGACCTTCAATTTGATATATCAAATGACCCCATTTGGCAAAGTGCCAAAAATGATGCAATATTAATTATATAAATAGAACTTATGAAACTTACAAAGTCAATGCAAAACATGAAAATTTCAAATTGATTTTTTGGTTTTTTTTTTCATTGAATGTTTTTGGTATTTAGTCAAACATATAACCATGTTAAACTCTTCAATTTCTGATAATTTCAGGTGGTTACCTGTTGTTGATTCAGAAATACATGCCTCCGCTCGCAAAATTTCAAAGTGCATTATCTCTTAAACGACAACAGGTATCTCAAATTTGTTAAAAGAAAAATGATCTACAGTAAAAGGACAACATTTTAGAAAAAAAATTGGACAATTCCAAAGTTCATCAAGGTCACAATGAATTATCAAATATATGATGCAATATCAAACTTCTGAACCGGAAGTCGTAGAGACATGGGACTACCACCATTCAACTCAGGACCACTTGACCTTTCAAATGTCACAAGGTCATGGTCATAGTACACTCTGAAGGTCAAGGTTAAATTTCATCATGACCTGACATTGACCTCAAATTGAAGGCCTTGAATTACTGATCATCTTTGCAGTTTATAGTAGGTTGATATCTGTTACCTTTTAAAAGATATACATATGTTACTATAGTTTTAAGAATTATGTTAATGTAACTTTTGAACAGACGGTCGGACATTTTTGAGCTTAAGGTATAAAATGTAGACCTCGTCGAGAGGAACATTTTATACACAGTATGTATGCAGCAAACTCTTATCGTTTTCCTAATATGCAAGCTTGAAATTGCAGCGTAAATTGTTTTTGCACTCTGTGACCTTTGACCTTGGGTGCAAATTGAAGGTCACATGAACTTAAGATTATTGGTGTAGGTCCCAAGTCTCTACGACTTCCGGTTCTCGAAATACAATTTTTCAAAAATTGTGTATATTTTTTTAAGAGAAATAACTCCTTATAAGGGTCAATAACAAAATCATTTTATATGTTCATTAACATTGCTATCTGTTTTTGTATATGTTGCCGTTTTCAAATCGATTCTATCCCTAATACTTTTTGAGAAAAATGCAAAGGAAAGAAATCGCTTCAAGGGGATATAACTCGCATAGGGGATGATGAAATCCTATGCAGCCTCATATGGTAGTACATCATGATGAGATCAACCTATTGTCAAAATAAGGTCATGATATCTTTAAAAACAACGAAGGGGGGCCATGTTGAAAAAATCCAATAAAAGGGGGATAACTTCTACAGGGGATGATGAAATCCTTAACAGGGTCATGTGGTAATACTTCAAGATGATGTCTATCGATGGTCCATATTTCGTCTTGATATCTTTAACAGAAACGGGGGGAGGGCATTCTCAAAAAAATGTTGGAAGAAAAAAAAGAAAAAAAAAAAAAAAAAAACATTAGAAAAACAATAAGGTCTTTCCTAACGGAGTGGAAAGACCTTAATAATCATCATTGCAATTTCCGGATGGCCGAAGACTTTTATACTAATTTATACTTAGTATTATTGTAACAAGGAGGGGTAAACAGATTTTTAACGCACTATTATTGTGATCCTTTACGCCGCATGGAAATTCCTTTTCTTGGGCGATTCTGCATGCACATAAATTTTTCTTATTCTCTTGCTTTATACTGAACGTTTAGTTTCAGAATATTTATTTTCAAACGATTATACTGTCTTCCCTTTAAGTAGAGCGGAACACTAAGATAACCATCTTGTTGTCCCAGAAAATCACATATCAAATGTGTGTCCTTAAATTTTCAAGGCCGTACACTAATTAAGTTTGAACACTTGAATTTACATAGTTGATATAAAAAAAATCTAATTCCGTTTCAAAACCTTCATTTCTTTTTAATTTTTCCTTTTTTTTTTTATACAAAACAAAATTGAAATTTGCTTTGTTCTAATATAGCAGAAATTCAAGTGTTTACGGATTCAAAAAGGTTATAAGTTATCCTCTGAAAGAAAATGTTTTTCAACGATCCCTCAAACTGCTGTTGCACGCCATATTTTGATTTTCGTCATGCGATTATGCATTATATTCTATGACAAAACCGGGTCTGCTTTGTGAAATTTAAGTACAAAACCGGGTCGTACACATTGACAAAACCGGGTGCTTCAATTTTGACATGACCCACTTCTTTCATTCCATGCACAGACATGCAAATATTGAGGTGTTCATAGTGACACGTCTTGAAATCTCCGTGTTAATATCTTTCTTTCCGTACCTTTCTTTCCGTACAATGTGCTCAATTTAAAGAGAAATTAACAAATTCGAGGCAGGGTTCACTCAATTCACCATTTTGATGTGCCTTTTTACTTATTTTTCCATAAATCTAGAACGGTGGTAGAAAATATTACATCACACTATCGAAAATAGTTATATGTGTATGTATATTCTTCAATATCATTAAAACAACATATAAATAAACAGAATTTCTACCTTTCTCTGTCTGTTGATTGTCCGTCACCGTACCGGACATTAGATACTATTGAGTCCAAACATTTTTCGCCGGGGTAGTTTAGACACAGTGCCTCTTATGAATGAAAAACACGCAGGTGGAAGCGGCCATACTTTTCTATCACAAAGAAATAAACAAACAAATCAAAGAAATATTCAACGAACAACATATCTGTTTGAAAAGAAAAAAATAATCGATAAAAATGTACAAATGCAGATGATTAAGACATTGCCGCTCCCTTTCCACTGTTTATACAATCCACAAAAAAAAAAAAACAATTGGCCAATATAAATAATTGTATTAGCCTTTTATAATTGTGTTTTTATAATCCACTTGAATTGATATACAAGGCTATTCTGAATGAATTAAACTACAAAGCGAAAAACATTTTTCTCTTTTATCAGCTATGAGACGGCTAGCTTTTTAGAAAAGCTATTGTTATCAAGCTTATTTGACCCGAAGACTTAACTGATAATATTAGACACGTGATAAGGAAGAGAGGAGTATAACATTTGAAACGTAAGTAATCTTTATTAGATGATATTTATGCCATTTCGACAGCTCTGTTCTTTTCATTGCAAACCAGGAACATTTTGTTTCTAGGCTTTATAAAAAAAACCACTATATATATTATTGTTTCTGTAACAGTAAAGAAAAAAGTAAATTTCCGGAAATAGGTCAGGGAATTTTTGAAAATTACGGAAGCCTTCTCCTTTAGGGCCATGCCAATGTTATCTAGTCTATAAGTAGCATGCAATGATTGTATTTATATTTTTAATTTGATAACCGAAAGCTCTAAATCAGAAATTAAGACGTCTTCAATATTGCCGATTTCAGTCTACGTGGGTCTACATGAAGGATCTTATTTTGTACTTGATATTTGATCAATTTTCAAATCAATCACCCATTACGTCGCAATTTCCAAGCAAGGACCGAAGCTCATAAACTCGGCAATCAATCCTTGCCGTCACGATTGTCATCAGTTTCTATTGTAATCGACAAGCTTTCAAAGGGACACTACTCTTTGTGGTCGGAACGCAGGTTGAAGAAAGGTCCGCTGATGTAGGCCCTCAGGTAATCAGTGCCCTCAGGTATCTTGCAAATAGTGCCCCATATGCGTAGTAATAATATGATCTAAAAATAGAATAAACAAAAAATACATTATTCTACTTTCTATTTAGACTGTGACAGTACACAAGACTGGTTTAATAAAGGTTACCTCAGGTAATCTGTTGTGTATGGAAACTGGTTTAATAAAGTTCCACGAAACTTATGTATGAAGAATGGTTTAATAAAGGTGACTTTGATATTTAACATATTTTATTCATTAAGATATGAAAAGGATTGAGCAACAGGCACAGCATATAAAAGCTCTCTCCATATTACATGTACAAGGTAAAATTAAATTATCAACAACTGTATTCAAAATATTGTAATATAGTGGAACATGCATGCTACTTACACTACAAAAGTCAAAAAGTCTGAAAAGACCAGTTTTTGTCTGAATTTGCATGAATTTTTACTCGACATTCTTAATTTGTCTTAATAATTTTTAAAAATTCTTGACATAGTATGAATTTGTCTAATAAGGTTCTTGATTTTTCTTGACAAGTGTCTTGACAGTATGAACATTGTCTTAAAATTTCTCGACACTTCCTGTATCATCTGATAAGAGTCTGGATTAGTCTCGACCAATTCTTGACTGTCTTAAATTTGTCTCGATCTGTCTTGACATATTCTTGACATTCTTAATAATGTCTGAATATGTCTCGACATATTCTTGACATTCTAAATAATGTCTGAATATGTCTCGACACATTCTTGACAGTCTTAAATATGTCTTGACACTATCTCAACAGTATAAATTTCGCCTGAAATGTGAACAGACTTATTCTGCACTGTTTATGACATTCTATTGCTGTTATATACTCCTTTTTATTATGGCTAAACTAAACTTTGAAGAATCAAGGATTAATTTGGTATAGTAAGATACCTTTTTGGTGCAACTAAGTTGGAATACCCTGAATAATCCCCCATGACGATGATGTAGTTTAATTTTGATTTATTTTTATTAAACATTTAAGTAATTGTTTTCACTTGGAATATAAGTCGAAGGTATTGACAAACAGCATTAAGATTTTTGCCGTTCGCAAAACTGCCAGTCAAATTTGCTTTACTAAAATAGGTGTCTTGTATCTCTTTTGGACCCCACAATTCATCTTTTGGGTTTGTGTGGCTAAAAATAGAGGGGGGGGGGGGGGGGGGGGGGGGGGCGGGAGGGCTTTCGTTTAGATCAAAGAATTTGTTCCCATCTTGATTCAAAAACCTTATTCATTTTTTAGAACAACCCAAAAACATTTTTATTCAAATTTGAGTGTTGAATTTAATATTTTTTTTACCAAAAATAAATATTTGTGATAACTCCTTCCTGAAAAGAAAAAAATGTTTAGATCTATATTATGCATGTCTGTTTGAGAACCATTTCATAAGACCGATGATTTCTATAGAAATCATTGATGGGACCCATTATAAATACATTTTTTTTATTATTCCTGGAGTAGATAATAATTTTCTTTTAATCTTTGGGAATTATTCAATTTGTTTTTATGTTAAAATAATTAACTTCATAATTTTGATGAAGAAAATCCATTTCAATTCAATTGTTTTTATCAAAATGATGCTTTTCATTTTCATCTATCAACAAACTTTTTAAGTTGTAGTGGCATGGTCGGTCAATTGATAAGTTGTATGGCTGATTACAGGTAAAGCAATAACTTCTATTTGACAGTTGCGTGTACTCTGGGGTGTGGAATACCTTAATTTTATGGGGAACATCCTGTCCATGTGTAATACTTAATATATTCCAACAGATGACATTACACAATTTTTTCTTCTGTTAAATGAATGATTTGTATATCATCATAATTTGCTATTTATATAAACCACATTTTGGTATAATAATTATTTACCATATCAACATTGAATATTATGAATGTAGAATGAAATATGTCTACAGTATGATTGGTTTGAATCATTTAATTTATAAGATTTAGGAATCAAAATTTGTAATTATTTAAAAACCCACATTGAAATTGTTTTATGTCAACACACCCACATTTGAATTATTTTATACTTTAGATTTCATAGCCATATTTGCATTTGTAAAAATATTTATATACCCAAATTTTCAATTATTTTACATGCCCAACTTTTATTTTTGTTGTAGAGAAGTGTAACTTGAAACAACAGTATTTTATATAAAGAGAAATAAAGATTAAAGTTATATCATGAATATTGGTCATGATTTGTAAAACTCGGAACTGTCAAGTAAATTTAAGACACGATTCAAAATGTTCAGAATATGTCAAGCCATACTGAGAAAAAATAAGAATGTCGAGAATATGTCGAGAAATTTCAAGACAGTATTCAAATGTCAAGAATTTGTCAAGAAATTTTAAGACCATATTCAGAATGTCGAGAATATGTCGAGTAAATTTCATACAAATTTAATATAAATGAGAATTTGTCAAGAAAAATTAAGACACAAGTCATACTTTTGGAGAATGTCGAGTAAAAGTTCATGCAAATTAAGACAAAACCTGGTCTTTTCAGACTTTTAGACTTTTGAAGTGTTATGAGCACACACGAGCAAATATATGTTTACAGTGTTACTTACTAAATGTAAAGTATATTTAAGTATATAGGCAATTACTCATCATTTATTCAAGTACCTTGAAACATGCAAATATCCTTTATAAGTCATTAGAAATATATATATATGTATATATATATATATATATATGGCTTGAAAGAGACACTAAGCTTGCTTAGTGGAATAAATGAATTAATGTTGAAGTGTAGGAGAAAAAAACTAAATAAAACAAAAATTAAGTAAATTTCGAACAAAACGTTGAGTGTCACTGATATTATTCTGAACAGATTTAAAAATACCAATATTCATATCATATGTAAATAATCTGTTTCCAAAAAGTAATAATTCAATATTTATGTCAACATTATCAGCAATGGAGTAAATGGAATCAAGTAGGATCTGTCTTACATCATTGTACTTAGGGCAAATAAATACGAAATGTTGGTTATCCTCAACAGGGTGATTACAGTTTGTACAAAAAGTATTCTCGGATGAGAACTGATTAAACAAATGAGATTGTAGGTTGCTAGCACTATTTTTGAATTGACAATGACTTATATTAAGTTTCCTTATCCCATAGTTGAAAGGTTTAAATATATCATCAGTCCTATAAAACTCGTCCAGTCCACTTCTAAAAATACCCAAATTTGGGGATTTTTGTAATCTCAAAGGAAGACTATTCCAAAGTCTTATAGGGGAAGGAATGAAACTATTAAAATAAGAGCTAGTTCTAGCAAGAGGCGGGTGAAAAGTGTTCTTTTCATTCCTCAAAGAATAAGGGGTTTGTCTGGGAAGATATGGCTGGACTAACTGATATAAGTATGCAGGTGTCATCCCATTTAATATTTTATAGAATAGTATAAGCTTATGTTTATTACGTCTATTCTCCAGAGTTTCTAAACCTAGTCCAATATAAAGTTTTTGTCTTGAGGAATTACATCGTAATCCTGTAATAATTCTAGCAGCTTCTATTTGAATATTTTGAAGAAGCTCAGACTCATTATGCAGGGAGAAATTGCCCAAAAAAACATCACCATACTCTGATATAGGTCTAATAAAAGCATAATAAATACCTATAAGTGAACTCCTATCTAATAAATGTTTAACTTGACGATAAACTCATCAAAGATACCAGGATTAATTTTGTATTTACGCCAGACGCGCGTTTCGTCAACAAAAGACTCATCAGTGACGCTCGAATCCAAAAAAGTTAAATAGGCCAAATACAGTACGAAGTTGAAGAGCATTGAGGACCATTATTTGAGGATTCATTAACGTTTTGCCAAATGCAGCTAAGGTAATCTATTCCTGACGAAGCACAGATAGACGAGAGCATGCTTTTTTATATATAATAAAAAATATGTGTGTTCCATGAACCTGATGACTGAAATGTTATACCAAGATGACATTGAATATTTATTTTCTCAACCTCTTTGCCATTTATCCCCAAAATAATACAGGTGGATGCTCCCTTTCCCTTCTAGTAAATACAATATTTCTAGTTTTCTTTGAGTTAAATTGAACAGCCCATGATTTTGCCCAATTTGACATAACATCCAAGTCATCAGTTAAAAAAGCAGCTGCTACACCATGATCATCATCTATTATACCAAAAAAGAGGTGTCATCTGCAAAAAGTCTAATATCATAAGCAATGTCATTTACTTTATCATTTATATAAAAAAATAAAGGTGACCTCAGGTAATCTGTTGTGTATGGAGATTTGTTTGATAAAGGTGACCTCAGATAATCTGTGTTTATGAAGACTGGTTAAATAAAGGTGTCCTCAGATAATCTGTAGTGTGTGGAGAGTGGTTTAATAAAGGTGACCTCATATAATCTGTGTGTATGAAGACTGGTTTAATAAAGGTGACCTCAGGTAACCTGTAGTGCATGAAGACTGGTTGAATGAAGGTGACCTCAGGTAATCTGTAGTGTATGGAGAGTGGTTTAATAAAGATGACCTCAGGTAACCTGTAGTGTATGAAGATTGGTTTAATAAAGATGACCTCAGGTAATCTGTAGTGTATGGAGAGTGGTTTAATAAAGGTGAAATCAGGTAATCTGTAGTGTATGAAGACTGGTTTAATAAAGCCCTTATGTAATATGTTGTGAATATAAAATTGGTTTATTAAAGTCCTCAGGTAATTTGTAGTGTATTGAGATTTGTTTTATAAAGGTGACCTCAGGTAATCTGTCTATGAAGACTTTTTAATAAAGGTGACCTCAGGTAATCTATTGTGTATGAAGACTGGTTCAATAAAGGTGACATCCGGTAATCTGTAGCGTATTGAGATTTGTTTAATAAAGGTGACCCCAGCTAGTCTGTTGTGAATGTAGACTGGTTTAATAAAGGTGACCTCAGATAATTTGTCTGTGAAGACGTGTTCAATAAAGGTGACCTCAGGTAATATGTGTATGCAGACTGGTTAAATAAAGGTGACCTCAGGTAATCTGTGTATGCAGACTGGTTTCATCAAGGTGATCTGAGGTAATCGTTAGTGTTTTTAGATTTGTTTAATAATGGTGACCTCAGGTAGTCTGTTGTGTATGAAGACTGGTTTAATCAAGGGGACCTCAGGTAATCTGTTGTGTTTGAAGACTGGTTTATAAAGGTGACCTCAGGTAATCTGTAGTGTATTGAGATTTGTTTAATAATGGTGACCTCAGGTAGTCTGCTATGTATGAAGACTGGTGTAATAAAGGTGACCACAGGTAATTTGTAGTGTATGGAGATTTGTTTAATAAAGGTGACCTCAATAAATCTGTAGTGTATGGAGAGTGGTTTAATGAAGGTGACCTCAGGTAACCTGTAGTGTATGAAGACTGGTTGAATGAAGGGGAAATCAGGTAATCTGTAGTGTATGAAGACTGGTTTAATAAAGCCCTTATGTAATCTGTTTTGAATGAAAACTAGTTTAATAAAGTCCTCAGGTAATCTGTAGTGTATTAAGATTTGTTTTATTAAGGTGACTTTAGGTCATCTGTCTATGAAGAGTGGTTTAATGAAGGTGACCTCAGGTAATCTCTGTATGCAGACTGGTTTAATAAAGGTGACATCAGGTAATCTCTGTATGCAGACTGGTTTAATAAAGGTGACATCAGGTAATCTGTTGTGTATGAAGACTGGTTTAATAAAGGTGACCTCAGGTAGTAAGTAGCGTATTGAGATTTGTTTAATAAAGGTGACCTCAGCTAGTCTGTTGTGAATGTAGACTGGTTTAATAAAGGTGACCTCAGGTAATCTGTGCATGCAGACTGGTTGAACAAAGGTGACCTCAGATAATCTGTTGTGTATGAAGAATGGTTGAATGAATGTGAAATCAGGTAATCTGAAGTGTATGAAGACTGGTTTAATAAAGCCCTTATGTAATCTGTTGTGAATGAAAACTAGTTTAATAAATTCCTCAGGTAATCTGTCACATTCATTTAACCAGTCTTCATACACACAGATTATCTGAGGTCACCTTTATCAAACAAATCTCCATACACAACAGATTACCTGAGGTTACCTTTATTAAACCATTCTTCATACATAAGTTGCGCGAGGACGTTAATAAACCAGTTTTCATACACAACAGATTACCTGAAGTAACCTTTATTAAAGCAGTCTGCATACACAGATTACCTGAGGTAACCTTTATTAAAGTAGCCTGCATACACAGATTACCTGAGGTAACCTTTATTAAAGCAGTTTTCATAGACTTCAGATTACATGCGGTCACCTTTATCTAATCACTCTTAATACACAACATGCTACCTGAGGTCACCTTAATTTAACCAGTCTTCATACACAACAGATTACCTGAGGTCACCTTTATTAAACAAATCTCAATACACTACAGATTACCTGATGTCACCTTTATTAAGCCAATCTTAATACACAACAGTTTACCTGAGCTCACCTTTATCAAACAAATCTGAATACACTACAGATTACCTGAGGACTTCATTTAAGCAGTTTTCATTCACAACAGATAACATAAGGGGTTTATTAAACCAGTCTTCATACACTTCAGATTACCTGATTTCATCTTCATCAAACCAGTCTTCATACACGGAAGATTACCTGAGGTCACCTTTGTTGTACCAGTCTGCATACACAGATTACCTGAGGTCACCTTTATTTAATCACTCTCAATACATAACATATTACCTGAGGTCCCCTTAATTAAACCAGCATTCATACACAATAGATTACCTAAGGTCACCTTTATTAAACAAATCTCAATACACTACAGATTACCTGATGTCACCTTTATTAAGCCAATCTTCATACACAACATTTTACCTGATGTCACCTTTATTCAACCAGTCTGCATACAGATTACCTCAGGTCACCTTTTTTCAACCAGTCTGCATACATAGATTACCTGAGGTCACCATTATTAAACAAATCTCAAAACACTACAGATTACCTGAAGTCACCTTTATTAAACCAGTCTGCATAAACAGATTACCTGAGGTCACCTTTATTAATCAGTCTATATAGACAGATTACCTGAGGTCACCTTTATTCAACAAATCTCAATACAATACAGATAACTTAAGGTGACATTTATTAAACCAGTCTACATTCACAACAGACTAGCTGAGGACACCATTATTAAACTAATCTCAAAACACTATAGATTACCTGAGGCCACCTTTATTAAACGATTCTTCATACACAACAGATTTACTGAGGTCACCTATATTAAACCAGTCTGCATACACAGATTACCTGAGGTCACCTTTGTTAATCCAGTCTGCCTACACAGATTACCTGAGGTAACCTTTATTAAAACAGTCTTCATAGACTTCAGATTACATGCGGTCCCCTTTATTTAATCACTCTCAATACACAACATATTATCTAAGGTCCCCTTAATTAAACCAGTATTCATACACAACAGATTACCTAAGGTCACCTTCATTAAACAAATCTCAAAACACAACAGATTACCTGAGGTCACCTTTATTAAACCAGTCTTCATACACAACAGATTACTTGAGGTCACCTTTATTAAACCAGTCTGCATACAGAGATTACTTGAGGTCATTTATTAAGCCATTCTTTATAGACAGATTACCTGAGGTCACTTTTATAAAACAAATCTGAATACACTACAGATTACCTGAGGACTTCATTTAACCAGTTTTCATTCACAACAGATAACATAAGGGGTTTATTAAACCAGTCTTAATACACTTCAGAGTACCTGATTTCATCTTCATTCAACAAGTCTTCATGCACTACAGGTTACATAAGGTCACCTTTATTAAACCAGTCTTCATACACGACAAATTACCAGGGTTAACCTTTATTAAACCAGTCTGCATACACAGATTACCTGAGGTCACCTTTATTTATCCGGTCTTTAAAGACAGATTACCTGAGGTCATCTTTATTAAACAAATCCCAATACATTAAAGATTACCTAAGGTCACCTTTATTTAACCAGTCTTCATACACAACAGATTACCTGGGTTCACCTTTATGAAACCAGTCTGCATACAAAGATTACCTGTTGTCACCTTTATTAATCCGGTCTTTATAGACAGATTACCTGAGGTCACCTTTATTAAACAAATCCCAATACACTACAGATTACCTAAGGTCACCTTTATTAAACCAGTCTACATTCACAACAGACTAGCTTAGGTCACCATTATTAAACAAATCTCACAACACTACAGATTACCTGAGGCAACATTTATTTAACCAGTCTTCATACACGACAGATTACCTGAGGTCACCTTTGTCAAACAAGTCTGCATACACAGATTACCTGAGGCCACCTTTATTAAACCAGTCTTCATACACAATAGATTACCTAAAGTTACCTTTATCAATTCAGTCTTTGTAAACAGATTACCTGAGGTCACCTTTATTAATCAAATCTAAATACACAGATTACCTGAGGTCACCTATATTAAACCAGTCTTCATACACAACAGATTACCTGGGTTCACCTTAATTAAACCAGTCTGCATACACAGATTACCTGAGGTCGCCTTTATTAATCCGGTCTTTATAGACAGATTATCTGAGGTCACCTTTATTAAACAAATCTCAAAACACTACAGATTACCTAAGGTCACCTTTATTAAACCAGTCTACATTCACAACAGACTAGCTGAGGTCCCCTGTATTAAACAAATCTCAATACGCTACAGATTACTTGAGGTCACCTTTTTTAACCACTCTTCATACACACATATTACCTGAGGTCACCTTAATTAGTCTGCATACACAGATTACCTGTGGTCATCTTTATTAAACAAGTCTTTATAGACAGATTACCTGCGGTCACGTTTATAAAACAAATCTGAATACACTGTAGTGTATAAAGACTGGTTGAATGAAGGTGAAATCAGGTAATCTGTAGTGTAGGAGGACTGGTTTAATAAAGCCCTTATGTAATTTGTTGTAAAATATTACAGCATAATTATATACCCTAGCATTGTATCTATTTTTCTTTTATTACAGAGGGTACCTGAGGTCACACCCCTAAAAAAACGAATATAACCCATTGAAGTTATCTTAACAAATACATTACACAAACAATACAACGTCCATGAATCCTACATTTTAAAATGAAGAAATTAATTCATTACAGAATAATTATATACCCTAGCATTGTATCTATTATTCATTCATTACAGGGGGTACCTGAGGTCACCCCCCCCCTCCCACCCCCCAAAAAAACAATAAATATTATCATTTAACTCAAGTTATCTCAACAAATATATGACATAAACTATGCAATGTCCATCATGTCCATGAAGTCCTACATTCAGAATGAAGAAATTAGTTTATTGCAGCATAATTATATACCATAGCATAGTATTTACTATTCTTTAATTACGGGGGTTACCTGAGGTCACCCCAAAAACCCACAAAACTGCAACCACTTCATCTCCAATAAACTCAGTTCACCTTAACAAATACATAACATAAACAATACAACGTCCATGAAGTCCTACATTCAAAATGAAGAAATTAGTTTATTACAGCATAATTATATACCATAGCTTAGTATCTATTATTCATTCATTACATGGGGTACCTGAGGTCACCCCCCAAAAAAGCCGAATAAAACCCATTTTACTCAAATTAACTCAGTTCACCTTAAAAAATACATTACACAAACAATGTAACTTCCATGAAGTCCTACATTTCAAAATGAGGAAAATAATTTATTACAGAATAATTATATACCCTAGCATTGTATCTATTATTATTTCAATACAAGGGTACCTGAGGTAACCCCCAAAAAAATCAAGAAATATAACCCATTTAACTCAAGTTATCTTAACAAATATATTACATAAACTATGCAATGTCCATCATGTCCATGAAGTCCTACATTCAGAATGAAGAAATTAGTTTATTGCAGCATAATTATATACCATAGCATAGTATCTATTATTCATTCATTACATGGGGTACCTGAGGTCACCCCCCAAAAAAGCCGAATAAAACCCATTTTACTCAAATTAACTCAGTTCAGCTTAAAAATACATTACACACACAATATAACTTTCATGAAGGCCTACATTTCAAAATGAGGAAAATAATTTATTACAGAATAATTATATACCCTAGCATTGTATCTATTATTATTTCATTACAAGGGTACCTGAGGTAACCCCCAAAAAATCAAGAAATATAACCCATTTAACTCAAGTTATCTTAACAAATATATTACATAAACTATGCAATGTCCATCATGTCCATGAAGTCCTACATTCAGAATGAAAAAAATAGTTTATTGCAGCATAATTATATACCATAGCATAGTATTTACTATTCTTTAATTACGGGGGTTACCTGAGGTCACCCCAAAAACCCACAAAATGCAACCACTTCATCTCCAATAAACTCAGTTCACCTTAACAAATACATAACATAAACAATACAACGTCCATGAAGTTCTACATTTAGAATGAAGAGATTATTTAATTACAGCATAATTATATACCCAAACATTGTATCTATTTTGCTCTTTAGTATTAAGTCACATTACAATTTGGTATTAAGATTGATACAAATAGAGAACTATATTTTCGTGCTAATTAATCGATGACCAATTCCCCCGGATACCTGAGGGCACCGGATACCTCAGGGCCTACATCAGCGGACCTTTCTTCCACCTGCGGTCGGAACTACTTTTTGGGGTTTACACCAAAGACCCAAAAAGGAAAAAGAAATGAATTGACGCTGAAAATATACGATTCGATTTATTCAAATTTCAATTACCCTTTTTTACTTTTCAATATATTTTCTTCAAGTTTGCATTTTACTAAATGTAATGTTAAATGTATTATTAAAATGAAAAGAAAAAAAACATTTTCTTTATGTTAAAAGTCGAACCTGCAAGTGGAAACGAAAAGACCTGAAAAACTCTACTATACGACTTATCCAAACTTCAATTTCTTTATTTTTTTGTAATGGATTTCCCCCTAGTTAATATTTTGGAAAAAAACAATAAAAAGTCATTATAATTTGTTATCAAAATTAACCAGAAAAAAAAATAAAACTTGTTTACAGGTATGCAATTCAGAGAACTGCATGCCTATTATTTCAAAGGCAAATTCAATTTAGACATTTATATATTTACTTTAAAGCTACATTTGTATGTGATTGATTTTGCCAAGTTATACTGTATAATGTTTTATCAAATTTATATGCAATGAGATTTGTAACTGTTTTTTTTATTACACCATACAGTTAAAAGATCTGAGATTTTACTCTTATGCATGCATGTAGCATTAGACTGTGATTGATTTTAGAAGTAGTTTCAACTACATGTTTTGATATAACTTCTTGCTAGAATTGGATGCTTACTTTGACTGATAACTTTTTTAAAACGATTATATGTTTCACAAATATTGTTACTGTTATCTTATTTTACTACATATATGAGTATAATAATTCAATTCTTTTATGTTGACAATGCACATTTTCGTAATACTTTACAAAAATATGTAATAAAATTCATTCAAAGAACCGACAAAATAGCTATTCCTAGAGAAATATGCTCTTTTGTCGGCTTTAAAGGGAAACTTCGCAAAAAAATGAAAAATTGATATTATGTTCATTCTGTATAAAAAAGCACAAATTCATAAATATTAAAGTTTTATTCTGCTATATAAGAGATCACCATCGACTTTAAATTTAGAGTATCAATTCTCTGCATGCGGCCATTTTGACATCTTCTCGGTTTAGAAACCACGATATATCTATAAACCACAAAGGACCAAAACCAGCAGTAACCTAACGTAGTCGTAATTGCGTGTCGATATCTTGTCAAGCGTACAGTTGTTTTATCCGACAAGAAAAGCATAAACAGTTTCCCGGGTAACAAAAATGATTATAATAGACATGGTTGTGCAACCTTTCCTAACTAACATGATACGGAAAATGTAATTATTTTTTTTTAAATAACTATGGTCTGTCGTATTTAAACTTGTTTTTTTTTACCAAGGATTTGTATTTGTTACTACACAAATCCTTGTTTTTACTAAGTTTTGAAACAAGAAATTTATATGGGAATTAGTTAAAAAGTCAAAGTTCAAAGTCATAAATAAGTGTCCCGTGTATAATTGTTTTCGAAAATCTAATTTGTTCATAATTCTTTTATGTAATAAACCAAGTGTTGAAGACCGTACTTTGACCTATAATGGTTTACTTTTATAAATTGACAATTTGTGACTTGGATGGAGAGTTGTCTCATTAGCACTCATACCACATTTTCTTATATCTAATTATTTAAATAAATTCAGACCTTCCCTTATCTGATCACCAGCATGGCTAAAGGAATTATTCCCAGAGGTATTGTGAGGTGACACGTCCAGGTATTCATGCGATTTCCTGTCAGGCTTAAAAACTCTTATTACACAATTACATAAAGCAAGTTCATGCATCCCTTCATTTCTAAGGGTATTGATCAGTGTACACGGCCGATAACTTGTAACTTTCCATTTTGAAACTATCAGGTGTAATATACATCTTTGTCTTGCGTGTCCGATAGTAATATACTAGTCATTACTTAACACATACACTTGTTTATAAATAACATTTCTGGTGTAAAGAATGATATTTATGAAAATCTAAATAATTCCAAAAAAAGATTTGATAAAATTTTTCCAAGGGTAAATTGTGGAAATGTAAGTATATACTCGTTGTCAATAATGATGGACATTTTGAAACATACAAATATTGATTTAACAAAAATGTACGCACTTGTCGATCATTGGTTAATACGCCTAGATAGAAAGTTACGGAACTATAGATAGTCGCAATTAAAAATATATACATGTTTTTGAATATAACAGAGAAACATCCAGAACCAATTTGATTTAAATACAGGTTGATATCTTACTTGCTTTGGTTCATCGAAGTTATGGACATAGTAAAATCACAGATTTATATTTCATTTAGATTGTTCTCGATCAGTTAAAGAAATTCTTCATCACCACAATTGATGAGTATAATGTATAATGATGTGAACATGGTTCTAAAAGTACATTATGCTAACTTTCCTGTTCCGACATGCATGTAATATATATGCCACTTGACGTACACTGATGATCCCCAAAAAAATCTATTTGAAGAAATAAAGAAACTTCACTCCGGATAGACTGATAGTATTTGTATTAACGTCTGATTAGCTAGATGGTTGATTAATTTATTTAGTTGGCTTGTGGGGGAATAAACTATTCCCAAATATTGCACTTATGCATAAAATATTAAATGAGAGTAATATGAGAGAAAATATAAATACGAAAAGTCGCATATCTGGTAAAAGAAAGTCTCACTGGCAACTATAGAATTTCACGTACAATTGTCATTCTTAATCGAAATAACGGACAGTCATTAAAATACATGCATGTACACTTTGACAAAAAGAGGTGCCGCAGTTGCATATTATTCATCATAAATCTATTTCAAGTATATACTTTCCTGTCATTCTTATTAGTTAACGCAGAGACATGTATTTATACATCTCTAGTTAACGACAATCAACCATATAAATATTTGAATCTGATGTGACTTACCGTTCATCTCTTTCTTTTTTCTTCTTTTTTTTTTTTTTTTTATTTGGGCAGGTACACAAACATTGTAATGTTAGATATACTGTTCCCAGGTTGGGAGGGGGCGGTGGTTGGAGGAATTTACATGAATAATTCTGATCTTGGACGTAGGTTTCTTTTTTTTTTAGTTCAGAGATTTAAATTGAGAGAAAAAAATCTAGTCAGAATTTAAATCGTACCGGCAATTTCCACCTAAGACTCCTCTAAAATCATGAATGGTCACGCTTCACAATCATCAGAATTTTCTTTGCATTGGTACATTCTGTATCGGTAGTGATTTACCTTGACATTTCCGGGTATAACAGAGCTACTTGTATATTACCTGTATGTGGTTAGGTGACGTCCCATGATGTCTTACGTATACAGGTTCACATTGGTTTCTGATAACAAGGTTTTATGACATTCACACATCTGCATGTTCTGTATACCAAATTCTTATCTTATTTTTTCAGACACAACGAGGATGTGACTATTTTCCAGGAAAAATATGGAATATCAAAGTATCAAATTAATATCGGGATTTTTTTCTTTCTTCGTATCAAATCACAGAAATTTAAAGAATATACTGCTTGTCCGCTTGAGGTGTATTCTTGTCAGTTAAGACTGACATATATGTATCTGGTTTATGAATGAATGATAAGTCTTTCAAAGGTACAAGATATAAAGCACATTGAAAATTGATTCCGCCGGTCTGTCTCCATTCAAAAAAGGAAAGTTGACGTTATATTGATTCTGTTATTTTTTTTAAACATCGTTGGTCAAATAGCTAAAGTATGTATACGTTGTGAGATTTTAAATATTTTAATAAGGGCATTCCCGATTAGGTAAATGTAGATCGCGGTGGACGGACCAAGCTATATTAATCATGTAACCACGATAATTTTCGCTGAACATTGAAATATTCAAGCTTAATACCCATGATAATTTGAAAAAAGTAAGTACAGTGTTTGGTTTATACGCTCGTTTTCGTGGGCCATTTTTATTTATAAAATTATTTTATTGAAAATAATACAGAATTTCGATGTTACAACAAAATACTCACCTATCTATTATAAAATTAAGCTTACGCAAAATATAAAAGATATATATAACGGCGATTCAGGTATTTTGCCACCATATTCCTCCCCAAATAATTAATGTTTTTATCATTCATACGAAATGTTGTTCACACCTGTAACGGTGAACAGTGTTGGCTAAAATTCACTGAGTGAAGATCAAAAGAATAGAATTACAGAATGCTAATCTTTTAATTACCTTGAATTTAACCACGCATTCAACAGGTAGTCACTAAGTGTCACAGTACAATACACATTGTATTTACACAGTACTAGTGTGAAATGTTTGATAGACTGAAGTAAAAGCCTTCAGGTGAGAATACAAACATGCATTTGTAAAACAATATCAGTTATATATGTTTGTTCAAAATATCCGTCGGAAAAAAATTCATAAAAAAATATATTCTATTGTATGATTTACTTTTATTATTATAATCATATCAGAAATCCTTTAAATATAAATCGTACATTTTAATTTTGAAAGTTGCACGGCTGATCACTTTACTTTCTCAATTATTAGTTGGTTAATAGCTACACCAAAAGTCGTCGATGCGCTTTAAATCGCGTTATTAGATGATTAACGAGCAAGACTTACAATGAGATTTATTCACTCCCGGCATGCAAAAAGACTTAAACTACGTCACATAAGTCAGGAAGTTCGAATAAATTAAATTATTAATTCCCAATTTTCTTCTTTATTAGTGTTCATATCCAGATAAAACTTGGTGAATATGTTTTTTATTGTATTATGAACATAATAAGATGAAAAGTAAAAAATCGCGAATTTTCCCTTTAATTAGGATATTTTAATCAGAGCCGGCAAAATAGCCACTGTCTTAATTAAATTTGAGAAATAACTATGAGTCTTATCCGTGAACATGTCTTTGAAATCTAATGCCTCTTTTATGAGTTATTATATATATATATATATATATATATATATATATATATATACAAGTCTAAATTGAAAACAACGTTCTATCCTATGATTGCGTTGGATAAAAACCGCAATTTTTATACGTGTGCATGCAAAACAAATTTCTGGGTGGAGGGGTCTAAATACAGCACAAACAACATTTTCCAAAAGACCAAATGAGTGAAAAAGTATATTTTGACAAAACGCATTTGACTAGCAGGTCGAACAACTGATGTTCTTAAACCCTGCTGACTGCCATTGGCGATTGCCAAATAAACGGATCACCGATGTAATAAATGGATCTTAATTATAAATTTAATACTAAACAGAAAACAATAAACTTGCGGAAAAGATGGTATACCGCAAACAAAAGGTGCAAAGGTTTCTGTACACCATATCCGGATTTCGACAATTAATGTCTCTTCAGTGATGTTAGGAATCGAAACGGTATTTGGAAGGCCATATAATTTACCTCAATTTAAGATAGACTCTTGAATTTTGAAAGAGTCAAAATAGGATGAACGGATCATATAAACCCGAAGGCAAATATAATACAAGCCCAAACGATAAAATATAAACAAGTCTAAATTGAAAACAACGTTCTATCCTATGATTGCGTTGGATAAAAACCGCAATTTTTATACGTGTGCATGCAAAACAAATTTCTATAATTTATATATATATGTTGTTGCCTCGATGCAGGTGAATATTGGGAAAACTTTTCCTACGATTAGATGCCACTTTTTCATGTCAACACACCGTTAACATCTTTCCAGAGCTTATAGTGTTTCTGTAAAACTCATCGTATAGATAATACATATGCAGGCTAAAAACGTTAGTAGATTTACTTATTTACTTATTATAACCACAGTCCACTGCTAAAATACCCTAACTTGGGATATGATTTGCCGTACGGGAGGGAAGCGTCAGTACTGTCTAACTATACTGTCCTATGTACAGTTAACTGTATGTTTGACAATATCTCAGCAGTCTTACTTTTTATGATTTAGAACTTGAATAAAGCATGGCTTCGTTAGTCCCAAAAGTTAGACAGTGCTGTTTTTCATATATACATCTTATGAGTCAAGTACAATAGCAGGAAATTTTCAAATGGAATTAACATGTGATCTTCCTTAATATAAAAATCAAAAGATGTTGTATGATTGCCATTTAGACAACTATCTACCGGAGACCAAATGATACAGAAGTGAACAACTATATGTAATATTCATCGCTGGACGTTAAACACTAATTATTAATCAATCAAAACTAGTTCAACCAAAAAATCTTTAAGCATCTGTCTCAAATGATGATGGATGGCTGCTGAATGTCCACCGCAAATTAATGTGCTTAGTTACTCAAGACGAGAACATAATAATGTGATAAGAAGATTTACCTTGCTTTGTACTAGACCGACACACAGAGCCGGATTTTTAACGTGCTAGTACACAAAGCAATAGTCATCAGGAAGACAATGTCACCTTACCCGGACACATTATTCTGTCCCCGAGGTGGACACGCTACCAAGAGACCACTGATGAGTTTTTCCATTATCATGAAATTAGTGTCTTCATATGGTGAATGTATAGACAATCTGCATGCATGCATTACTAAATATTTATATGGGGAAATTTATAGTTTGAAGTGATAGATGTATATATGGCAAAGATGCTTGTCCATATATATCTAACGGCAATATTGCTTATGAAGATGTGATATGATTGCCAATTAGACAACTCTCCATAAGAGACCAAATGACACAGAAATTAACAACTATTGGTCACCGTACGGCCTTCAACAATGAGCAAAACCCATACAGCAAAATCAGCTAATGTAGGTTGGGGTTTATCGTGTAATGATATATATGAAAAGGTATCATTTTCCGGTATGCATATTTTACTTGTTTCTACTGTAAATCGAGGTGAATCAAATTATGAATCTGGTATAATTAAAATTTCATACAGTTACCTTCATACACTATGTAATGACCTTACATGCAGTTGGAGGGGAGGATTTAGGGCGGACCGGGGTGCCCGCCCTTTATGGAACTTTATTTATGGTTAATCCAGACTTTATACTGGTTCAACTACAAATTTTGTCTAGTTTGGGTCCTGTGGGCCAACCATTTTTCAAAATCCTGGATCCGCATCTGAGTTGCTCACATATCAATTTGGCCTAAATGTCGAGTTGGCATCATACCGTATCTGATTTTTTTTGTAATGAATCTATTTACCAATTATTGCAGACTTGTCACAAGGAAGGTGAAATTTAGCTTTTTAACATCCCAATGTTCAGACTTTGTTTTATGTATTAGGTATTGGTGGTGGTCAATGTTGATGTTTCCAACAAGCTAGTCAAAAAGAATTGTGTTACAAAATGTGTGAAACATTTGGCCAATTTCATTATTATTCACTGATTTGTTTTGCTCATTTTGTCTTATGATTGATTTTATGAACTTTTCATGTTCATCCCAAAGCCATGTTTTTTCTGTATGCCAATGCAGCCATAAGAGTTTGATTCCAGGTAGAAGGTTCATGCACCGTCCCCTCACATTATAAATTGTTAGATATCTCTAAAATGGTTCGAATTCCGACATCTAAACCATATAATTATGTTATCAATTGCAATGAACAGACCTTTCTAGAGGTGTTTGTCCATCCTCTATATTGTAAATCGTTAATAAATATATTGTTCATATCCCAACCATTCTAATATTCTATGACAAGGCCTTTACAGTATACACACCATGTGTTTTTATTTCGAGTGATGCCCAACCATCATATCATTAAATGTTAAATATAAAAAAGAAGAGCGCACATGCTGAAATTTTTGTCTGCTTTATACTTATCATGATTGGACTTTTGTTAAAAGTCTGTAATATGAAGGTTGTACTACAAGTATCACATAAACCTAACAATATCAAATATACATATACATAAAGTCAAGGTCTGATGAACCCTGCCAGACAGACATGTACACCTAACAATCATACCGTACAATACTTCAAATATAGTTAGCCAGTTGCTTATAGCATCTGACAAATGAGTCTTCTCTTTATTAGCGTAATAATAAATTAATAGCACATTTTTAAAAGAATATTGTCCATGCCATTTCACGTTGTTTACGTTTGTCATAAACACCTAAAACTCAGTAGAGATTTCCATGTATTTTTAAAATGTATTCTGGTTCAATAACATATGCTAGGCTTTGAACTGAACTCTCAATTGCATTGTTTCATATTTTTCCTTTTAGGCCTTTTATAGCAGACTATATGGTGTGGGATTATTTCTCATTGTTGAAGGCCACACAGTTGTCTAATATTGCTTACATCCACTTCATTTGAATTTTGGTAGATAGTTGGCTCATTGGCAATCATACCCCATCTCTTTATTTTCATATTTTTAATCAGGCTAACCTTGACCAGATGCGGATCCAGGAATATGAAAAATTGGGGGATAGCGGGCCCCAAAATAAGACAAAATTTGGAGTGGAACAGGTGAAAAGTCTGAATTAACCATAAATGTAGATCTGTAAAAGGGACCAGGCCCCCTGTCCCCCCCCCCCCCTAATCTGCCTCTGTTGACTGCAGTACTTGATATTCATGAATGATGATAATATCAATATGGCTTGTATAACATGTAAATAATCTGCCTTTTAAGTGTATACTTCTGAAATTTACTAGATTTTGACAAGGACCTCTGTCTATAAATTGACTTTTAAGATTGACTTAAAAAAAACAATAAAAGATATGTATTTTTATTTCCTGTGTCTATGATAATTGTTTGAATTACAACATGTATAAAGGTCCTTCACTCAGGAAGTCTCTATCAGTACACAACATACAAAGTATATTTCTTTTAAGTCAGCTTCTCTCTGTTACAGTTCCATATAATGTGTCCATTCTAGAAGAAAAAAAAAAAATTAATAAATTTATTATATTGCATGACTTTATGAATGATAATAGTTCATCCAAAAATAAGATAAAACACTTATGATACATGAACAATTAAATAAAAATACCTATGATCAAATTCAGAACATATAAGGAGATCATGTTCAACAATCTAGTAAAATATAACATATATTTTTGCATATCTTTGAAGCTATTACATATAGATCTTATCTCCCTTTACAACTTCAAGAGAATATATTTTAAAAGCTTAATGTATATTTCACAAAGTGTTTTAGAGATTCATTCAAAGAAAATTAATTTGTAGCATGCATAGAAAAACACCATTCTGATCCATTCTAGAAGAAATAATTCAAAAACTTAAATTTGGACATTTTCTAAGCTATTCAATCAATGACACCTATCAAGGCTATTACCTTTCACATGACAATTACAATAGCGATATGCAGCTCGTGCCGTTTCCATCCAGTGCTGTCTCATAGCTGAAATTTCTTTCTTTCTTTTTATTTATGGCCTTTTGCTCTGCTTTTTATGCATTATTATATATATCTGCTATTATAATTAAATGCCAGTGCTTAATTTATTTATTTATTAATTTTATGCTTTTTAACCGGATTTTCGAAGGAAATATCGGTTATTAAAATGGTGATGTACGGCGGGCGTACCTGTTTCCTGGGACTTCATGAAGGACTTGAATTTTCAAGATATTAGTATATCTCCTTTGTGAGTTATCGCCATTTTTAATATCTAAAAGTGGAATTTTTAAATATTTTACTCTTGTTATCTTTTTTATGACTACGCATAATGTCTTATCTCACAATAAAAATTGGAGTGACAGATTTATTTGAAAATTATCAATTTCCTAAGTGGTAATTATTATAAGCTATATTATTAGATATTTTGAAGTTAATTACATTATTAATTATTAATTAGATCTGGGTTATATCTTAGCATATAATATCATTGGAGTGACAGATTTATTTGAAAATTTTCTGTTTCCTGAGAAGATCTGTAGGACTGTATATTATATATAAAGTTTGAAATTTACTAGTAGGACTGTATAAATGAAATTTGAAATTAACTGTTCATTATTAGACATTTTGTAGATAATTAAGTCTCCCTAAACCATATGTATTCTTACCCCCACCCCCTTTCAATTTGAGAATGTGCTTTTATCTTGTAAACAGTTGAGATCCCCACCCCTAAACCATATATATTCTTGTATGGGACAATAAAACAAATCAAATGAAATATTTGGGGAGTCCCCGGGTTCACCCCCACCCCTATACTTTTTGAAAACTTGTAAACAGTCAAGATCCCAACCCTGAAACCATATATATTCTTGTATGTGACAACAAAACAAATCAAATGAAATAAAAGGCGAGTCCCCTGGGATCACATCCACCCCAACCTGTTTAAGAACTTGTAAACGGTCGAGATCCCCACCCATAAACCACATATATTCTTGTATGGGACAATAACACAAATCAAATGAAATATAGGGGAAGTCCATGGGGGTCACCCCCCCACCCCCTTTCTTTTTGAAAACGTGTAAACGGTCAAGATCCACACCCTGAAACTATATATATTCTTGTATGGGACAATAAAACAAATCAAATAAAAAATAAAAGGCGAGTCCCCTGGGGTCCCCCCCACCCCCTCCTGTTTGAGAACTTGTAAACGGTCGAGATCCCCACCCCTAAACCATATATATTCTTGTATGCAATAAAACAAATCAAATGAAATATAGGGGAAGTCCATGGTGGTCACCCCCACCCCCCTTCTTTTTGATAACTTGTAAACGGTCTAGATCCCCACCCCTAAACCATATATATTCTTGAATGGGACAATAAAACAAATCAAACGAAATTAAGGGGAAATCCCCTGGGGTAACCCCCACCCCCTTCTTTTTGAAAACGTGTAAACGGTCAAGATCCCCATGCGGAAACCATATATATTCTTGTATGGGACCATAAAACAAATCAAATGAAATATAAGGCGAGTCCCCTGGTGTCACCCCCACCGCCTCCTGTTTAAAAACTTGTAAACGGTCAAGATCCCTACCCTTAAACAATATAATATTCTTGTACAGGACAAAAAAAACAAATCATATGAAATAAAGGGAGAGTCACCTGGGGATCACCCCCCCCCCCCCCCCTCCCTCCTTTGAGAACTTGTAAACGGTCGAGATCTCCACCCCTAAACCATATAAATATCTGTTCGTAATTTCAAGAAGATTTGAATGACATACAGGGTCAATCCATAGGCGTCACTATGCATATCATAAACCAATTTGTACTGGACATTGCCCAATGTCAAGCGACAATGGGAATGACGAATTATTGGAGCTTTGTTTGGGAGACTTCGTAACAGCATTCTGTTACAATTATTTCTTTTTTTGACTATGATAATTGATTTATTGGTCTAAAGCTGTTACAATAACCTTATTGCTACAGCTTTCACAAACAAGGTACCCTGGTATATTAATATCTTTAAGAACAGGGTGTCTTAAAGATAAGTTTTACTTTATAATTGTTAGCTAATTACAAATACAAATATACTATAATATAAACATATATAATTGCAAATTATTTAAATTTGTATTTACGTATTTTTTGTTCCGGATTTGACCTTTACTTTTCCGTCCTTATACAATCTAATAGACACATATTTTACTCGTTTAGAAAAATCGTGCGTTTATTTCTTGTTACTGATAAGTTTTATAGATTTTGAAATGACATTGTATTAATGATAAATAAAATTTTTGATTTTTTTCTTCTTTTCTTTGGTAAATTGTTTGACAGAATTTTGTGGCAAGTTTGTTTGTTATTCTGTAAAAACTAATTTTCTGAATGCTATATATATTTTTTTTTTTGATGAAGTAAACTCCTTTAAAAACTAAGCTTATATTGTCTATTAATAAACATATATTTATATTTCTGATTTTGGGCCCAGTTTTCAAGTTGGTCCAAATTGAGGTCCAAAATTAAACTGTGTTTGATTTCAACATAAATTGAATATATATAGGGTTCTTTGAAATGCTTAATCTAAACCTGTATTTCTTTTCATTATTAATAAGATAATACCACATTGAGGTCCAAAGGGTCATAAAATAAACTTTTGATTAATTTCATCAAAAATTGAATTCTTTGGTTCTTTGATATGCTGATTCTAGCAATGTTTGAGTGTTAAATCATATCTAATTTTAGAGAACTTAGTCATCACTGGTTGTTGTTATTATATTATTGATTATAAATTGAAAAATTGCATCATATCTTATTTTAGAGAACTATTTATCCAGTTTGAGTTATTTCCCTTTGCACAGAAAATATTATGGATAAAATGAACCTGTGTTTCATTTCAACATAAATTAAATATATATAGGGTTCTTTCAAATGCTGAATCCAAACCTGTATTTAAATATTAGATTTTTGGGCCCAGTTTTCAAGTTGGTCCAAATCAGGGTCCAACATTAAACTTTGTTTGATTCAATAAAAAAAATATTTATGGGGTTCTTTGAAATGCTGAATCTAACCATGTATTGAGAGATTTTGGATTGTGGGCTCCTTTATCAAACTGGTCCACATTGAGGTCCAAAGGGTCTCAAATTAAACTTTTGTCTGATTTCATAAAAAATTGAATTCTTGGGGTTCTTTGATATGCTGTTTCTAATATGTACTTAGATTTTTGATATTGGACCATAATAGGTATTTAAATGTCCAATTTCAAGTATTTCAGTTCTTAAACCACATTCATTTTGTGTCACAAACCTATGCTGTGTCAAATATTCAATCACAATCCAAATTCAGAGCTGTTTTAAGCTTAAATGTGGTGTCCATACTTGCTCAACTGTTTAGGGTTCGACCTCTGCAGGAAAATCCGGTTTGCTGTCAATCTGACAGCCTCTTGTTAGTTTGTTAGTATTTTATGGTATTCAAGTGATTTGCTGGTTCCCTCATTCAATGCACATAGAGGTGTTTGCAGCATGAGTATTGACTCTGGAGGCTCAGAAATCAAAATTAATATTCTTTCATTATATTTGCATGCTTTTTTATTTTTATTAATTAGTATTTGCATGAAGCTGCATTATTTTTTATGTGATAGTCGGTTAAAGAGCTCACCAGAGCTCATGTTTTGTTGGTTAGTTTGTATATATATGCCGACTTTGAATAAAATTTACTTACTTATTTACTTACTTACTAGTCTATGCATACAAATTCAAAATACCATATCTGAGATTTAATATATGTTCAGTAAAATCAAACATGTGTCTGTCTAAGTCTTTGTTATGTGCCTTTTATAGCCAGAAACAGGAGGCCACCAAAAAGAGCATATTTTCAGCCAATATTTAAAATTTTGACAAATGAAGTCTCAAAAATATTTTTCTTCAACCCATTCAATTTTTCAGCTCTAAAATAACTTTTTGATAAAGTAAATGTTATATATATGAAAGCATTTTCTATGTATTATAGGCACCAAACACTTAATTTTACCTTCAGAGATATGCAGAGATATTTTTGATGTATGTTTACAGTGGCTCATATCTCCATTTCTCTTCAACTTCAACCCAAGAAAAGGAAAATCACAAATAGATATGTGAAGAATACAAATGAACTAGTAAAATGCATACACATGATCAGTGACAGAATTCAATATTTGCATGAAAATCTTATGGTACAGTGTATTAGACTATTTTACAATATGATAAAATTTTGGTGCGTTGCTATAGAAACAATGAATATGCTATAGACTTTGCCAATTTTGCCAAAATTGAATATATTATGAATGAAAGAGTCAGATCAGCAAGTCGTGCAAAAAAAGCTTTTTTTCATATTTAGAATATGGAACACACTCTCTAAATATTGACTATTTTGACAAACAATATCAAAATTAGCTGATTTCTCATTGACAGTCTCATATAAAATTGCACATTACAATCAAACTGACTTTCAAGTACAAAACTAGGACTGTTTGACCCTAAATATATATATAGCTTAGTACAGAAATAATCAGTTTTATTGATGACTATATTTCATGGTCCAAAATTGCATCATTTTGTTTGTTGGGTATCAAATTACGTGCACTTTGTACAGTTAAAATGATAATAAATGAAGGAAAACTGTACTTTTAATGAAAAAAATGGAATAAGACTGCCAGTATATTGCTGTCTGACATATGAAACATCTTTGCAGTCAATATTATGAAGTTTAAACTAAATACCTGCTCAAACTATTAAAGGAAAATCATCTATTTCTTAAATATAATTACATAATAGCCTGTAACATGACCCCTATATGATACATATAAAAAAATCTTTATAATTCTCCAATATTTAATCATTGTCTATCAATCAAACCACAATTTGAAGATTTTTGTAGATCAATTTCTTCAGGTGTACCTTATCCTTGACAGGAACGTGGACCCAATTCTTTCCCCCATTACTTGAAAGCGATTCTATACCGGTAATTGAGGGACATTTTTTTTATTCCCTATATTAGACGTGAAAATTTCAATTACTTTCTCATTTATTTCTAATTACAAAATTTAAATTGCTTTTTCATTCTTAAGTAGCCCCCTTTATAGTTTCTTGAAGAATTCTTGAAGGTTCAAGACCAGCATTTAACAGCAATACTGTTTTGAGTATATATATATATTACATGTTAATAAGGACCCAGCCATAAATCATGGCCCCCGTGGGCTACATGTAAATTATGGGAACTTTCATGGGTTAAAGCTGGTCCTGGCCCTATAAAGATATTAACTGGACATATTTCAAAGAATGCAGTTTCTTAACTTTTAAGATATGACCTTCTTTTTTTCCATAAAACCTAGCTAGGCTGTCAGATCCTTTTTAAACTACACAGTGTACTTAATATACACTATAAAAATAAATTCACAGCCTCAGGTCCTATTTTTGAAAAAAAACTGATGTTCTATATATATATACAAGTCTAAATTGAAAACAACGTTCAAACCTATGATTGCGTTGGATAAAAACCGCAATTTTTATACGTGTGCATGCAAAACAAATTTCTTGTTAGAGGGGTCTAAATACAGCACAAACAACATTTTCCAAAAGATCAAAAAAGTGAAAAAGTATATTTTAACAAAACGCATTTGACTAACAGGTCGAACAACAAATGTTCTTAAACCCTGCTGACTGCCATTGGCGATTGCCAAATAAACGGATCACCGATGTAATAAATGGATCTTAATTATAAATTTAATACTAAACAGAAAACAATAAACTTGCGGAAAAGATGGTATACCGCAAACAAAAGGTGCAAAGGTTTTTGTACACCATATCCGGATTTCGACAATTAATGTCTTTTCAGTGATGTTAGGAATCGAAACGGTATTTGGAAAGCCATACAATTTACCTCAATTTAGGATAGACTCTTGAATTTTGAGGAGTCAAAATAGGATGAACGGATCATATAAACCCAAAGGCAAATATAATACAAGCCCAAACGAAAAAATTTAAACAAGTCCAAATTGAAAACAACGTTCAAACCTATGATTGCGTTGGATAAAAACCGCAAATTTTATACGTGTGCATGCAAAAAAAATTTCTTGTTAAAGGGGTCTAATTATATATATATATAATTATCTTCAAGGCGTTTGATCAAAAATAAATGACTAAACTCACCAAAAGGTAAAATACTATTGAAATTAACATATACTATCTGTTAGAAATTTAATTGCTAACTTCTAATCTCCTGGCACCTCATCATGTGGTGACAGTGTCATGATAATCAGTAACACGAAACCTAAAAAAATAATTATCTATCATCAGAATCAGCTCTATATAGAGCTAGCCAACAAAAGAGGGGTGCAGTTCCCCTCTGCAATTTTCTGTGTCTAACCTCAGCCTACATGTATACTGCATGTATCAAAGGGAAAAAAATTATTTTAACAACTGGAAAAAGTTTTTTACAGACGGTGAGACTAAAATAGCATAAATTCAGCAAAAACACAATAATTTATTCATTTGTTACAATATTAATTTTTAATATATAAACATGTTCCCTTTCAGACAAAATACCAATCTTAGGTGTCCTTCATCCTAAAACTGTGCCTCTCTTAAGTTCTACGCTCAAATTACCTACATGTAGAACACTGTGCATGATTGGTATTTAATATTTAAAAAATATCCATTAGATTAGTACATTCATTTGCTAAATAACTAATTTGGAGTTCAAACTAGGCTCAATTTTAAATTGAATTATATATATATGCAAATATGAAAATTACAAATAAATTCATTCGTTATGATATCTGTGCTTTTTCTTACGAACTTCCTACATATACATGTACATTGTAAGAAAATGGGTGATTATACATTTTTGTAAATATATATAAACTTATGATTCTGGCATTTGAACATTACTATCAATGGTTTTGACGGACAAAAATATATTAGGTTTCAAAACCTGTGAAGTAGGAATTTTTTTACTGTGACACACATGTACAAATGAATATTGACACCATAATTTCATAGGCAACCTTTGATTGCTTTCTCAATTGTTAAACAGTTTCCTAATGCAGGTTTTTTTTTTGGGAGGGGGGGGGGGGTGTTGAGGGGGTACAATTTTTAATATCCATCAAACTCTATTGTCTGTCCATGAATAAAGTTATTTATGGTACCGCAGCTAGAATAAAGTATGATACTTGGTAGTTTTGAATGCATGTGAATCTTTTTTGTGCATAAGTATAAACTCCACCGAAAAGAAATCCACAGAAAGATAAAAGATTGGTTTAAAAAGTACTAATTTGCATCTCTTCCCCCGGAGACAAGTTTTGGGAGAAAATCCTAAAAAAAATTAAATGGGCAATAATTTCATCGAAAAGAGAAAGTCGAGTCACCTCTTTATGTTCAGGCGTGTTTGAGTTGACTATTTTGTCTTGAAAATGTAATGCAAAAATATTTGATACATCATCTCGCTTTAGATTCTATTACTTTTTTTATATATATATATTTAGGCTACAGGTTGATATAATAACATTCTGTAGCCTAAATATATATATATAACATTAAAAAATATTCTCTAATCGGTTGTCAGGGGTTGGGGGTTTTAATGTTATATATATATATTTAGGCTACAGGTTGATATAATAACATTAAAACCCCCAACCCCTGACAACCGATTAGAGAATAGTTTTTAGCTGACTGAAGACCTAAAAGTACATTAAATGATGCTTAAAATACCTAGTATATACAATTGTCTTTTAAATTTCAACTGTCATATAAGGATCGTAATGATGCTATGTGGTTAAATTTATCTGTTTTCAAGAGCTAAATTGACAGCGCGTCTTCCCTTCAATGACTTTCATTTTTACGATTGAAAAAAAAAACAGGTGGCGTAATAAGAAATTAATTTTGACGAAGTAGAACCCTGACTGTAGGTACTTTTATATTTCAACTAAAAGGATATTACTTCCTCACCAGGATAGAATAAATCCAACCAAATTCTCAACAGCGACATTACAAAATGTACGTTTCATGTTAGTGTAATGTGGGATGCCACATGAGAACAAGTACAGATTCTACAACATTTTAGGTTGACAGATTTCTACTCTAAGCAAATACAAACTTTAGATACAAGAATTTATAGAAAATCAATGGTTATTTTGTTTTACTAATTTGCAATAGAAGAAAAGTAGTTTTTTCACTACCCTTATGGTACCAACTATTTTTGTTTCATTTTATTTTACAGAAAACCCCCCCCCCCCCCTCCCAAAAAAAAAAAAAAAGAAGCTCGGTGCCTATAATAATATATGGTTTCTACATTCTTTTAGATGTTCATCAGCAGGCTAGACTAAAGTATTTCATGATTTGATCGTGTTTACACTTGAAGCAGTTTTAATTTTCAATTGATTAATTTTTTCCTACCATTTGATTACATGTTGCATATGACGACGGTAAACATAAAATCATTTGGGAAGAAAAAGTTTTCCCTCAATCTTTGCTTTGTTAATTTGGAAATAGCTAGAAACTCCCATTTATGAAAATAATAACAGAAATAAGCTATCAAAGTGACAGCAAACCCGCTTTTCCTTAGGTAGGTAACCATTGTTGAATAAAATGCCTTTTTTCAACGTTTGGATTATTGAAACAAGCTTGGGAATTATCCCGGCGAATAATCTTCAATAATTGAAGGATCGCTAGAAACTTAAAGAAGAAGATATCCTACAATGTGCAAAACGTGTATTCTGCCTGCATCGAATTATTAGAGAAAAGGAAGAAATTGAATTTTCAATCCTCTAGAAATGACTCTCAATGGTTATCTGTATATAATGTATATATTTAGCTTTAATACTATGAAACACAATACGTCTTTACTATTCCGAGTAAAAAAAGCTTAAAAAATCATATTGCCCAGTATTACCCGTTTATGGGAGTATTGCCCAGGACCCGGGTTTTCCCGCCCGGGTAATACTTTGCCAACCCTGGTAACAAACGATCAAAATTTGAGAAGCATTGATTGAACAGTTCATAAGTTATTACACGGAACCTGTTGGCATTGGCAGCCGTCCACAGTCCAGTGTCGGCCTGTTTTAATTTTTTTACAATTGTTGTGTTTTATAGCTTACTAAATGCCGTACAAGTTTTGATGAAGGCCGCGTGTTGGCCAGTAGTTGGTAACATCTGTGTTATTTCAATCGAATTAAAATATAGACCTCTGATTTCATCGTATGAGGATAACGAAATCAGATGTCTATATTTTAATAATATTTGAGTTATTTGGTCTCATTGGTAATCATACTACATAGATATAAGAAGATGTGGTATGAGTGCCAATGAGATAACTCTCATTCCAAGTCACAATTTGTAAAAGTAAACCATTAACGGTCAAAGTACGGCCTTTAACACGGAGCCTTGGCTCACACCGAACAGCATGCTATAAAGTGCCCCAAAAATGACTAGTCTAAAACCATTCAAACAGGAAAACCAATGGTCTAATCTATATGAAAAACGAGAAACGAGAAACATTTATGAACCCCATCAACAAACGACAACCACTGAACATTACATGTACATCTTCTAAAATGAATGTCATTTGAAGTTCGAACAACATCATAGCAGATTATTTTAAAACATACATATAACAATATTATTAACACGTAAAGAAGCCACAATCACACTTGGACATATTTTTGGAATTTTGAGTTTTCACTCAAGAATGTTTGAGAAGGGCATTATGGAAATTAAGCTTTTTATTGTCTCACAAATACAAATCAATTCATATTGGTAAGAGACGTCCTTTGATACAAAATTTTACAAACACATGTAACATTTGTAATTTTGTATCAACAATGCCTTCGACAGCAACATGAAGCCCTAGATCACATTTTGATTCTATGCAAATATGTAAACTGATGGATTTCATTTTGAAAATCAACAAAGATTAGACTACTTCAAGATTTTCACACCGTGATTAAAACAAATACGGGGGAAATTGGTCCTATCTCTTTTTTCGTGTAGTAGACGGATTCATTTTTCAATACCCCAGTAGTAACCATTTATGTAACAGAGCCGAAGTCTATAAAACAGTAAATTAAGAGAACACAAGAAATACAGAGGAATAATAACATTGTATGTCTAATATTTATTATATTAAGGAATACATCTTCAAACTCACTTTCATATCTAAGATATATGTAAAGTATTCGTTTGAAAAGACAAAGCAATGATTATTACTTAATTTTTCTTGAAATATCATTTTATTTCTGATTTTAAAGGATAAACATCAGAATGAGTGTGTCAGGACCTGACATTGGTTTCACAGACCTTACAGATCTCGGTAAGGGTCACAGAGGATATGCCCATCAACTAACGTCATTATTTAACCAATGTGATTTTGGCACAGTGGAAACCCATCGTCATACCATTAGCTTCAAAGAAGCATCGAAAAGACTAAGGAAGCAAATGATGGAGTCTTTTGAATATATAGAAATTCAAACAGGTAGATTGGTAAAAGAATTTAATATTGGTAAAACACATGTTTACTCGCAGTATTCTATTGATTTCAATCCAACACAGCCGTCCACTTGGGCTCCCTATGGAGGTTTATCTGTTAGTTGGGAAAATTATAAAAAGAAAGGATTTGACGGAATGATAGCATTGGGTTGTGTAATAAAGGATATTATTCCCCAAGTTATTCGCGACACCAACAAAGCCTTAGAAATAAATCATCATAGCTATGCAGCTGGATTAGCACAGTCCTTGGTACAGTATTACCTTCTACAAAATCCTGATGATAGGTTACGCAGTGTAACTGTTGAGGATCTGGGAAACAATACTGGGAAAGATGAACTTGGTTCCCCAGCTAGTGTAATATATGCAGCGTATAAACTAGAACCTAAGACGACCAATTCGGTAAGTCAGAATTTGACGTTTTAGCTTTATAATAGAAAAACAAAGGATATGAGGATATACATCCAGGACACACAATCAGTACATGCAAAAAAACCAAACAAACAAAAAGCAAAGGAACAGCGCTTTTATTGTTGTTCTTCATCTCAAAGTCACAGTGAGACCTTCAACACGGAGCAAACAATCCTCACCTTATGCTTTTTTTTATAGCTGTCATTCATTCATCAAATTTATCTATGATGAGTTTATTATGCAGTAATAATTTTGATAAAGTTGGAATTTATTGTCAATAGTAGTAGCCTTTCGACCTAAGCAGAAGCGATTATATTTTCTTTGAACTGAAGTGTCAGTTAAATAGTATTACACAATGCATTATTTCATAAATGTTACGATAATTAATGTATGCATTCATGTCATATTTGAAATAATATCAGAGAACATTATTTTTACAAATTTAAAATTTAAATTTATTACTGTATATATTCACTAGCAACTTTTAGTAGATACTCTTTGACACATTCCCCGTTTCCATTCTCTTTACTGTCACAATAAATAAAGGTTAGCATTGGCTAAAGACATCCTTAGTCATATAGTCCTGACTGGGACAGTATTTGAGTATGATTTTAATCTTCCACAGAAGACGAAGGAAATCAGTATGGTTCCATATGCTCAAAACTCTTTGAAAAAAATGGAGCTCTACTCGTGCACAAAAGTAAACTTACAGGGCGACAACATAAAACACCACTGTCATGTGAAAAATATCTTATAGAATTTTGAAAACATTGGATGACTTGTTTATTCATGATAATCAGATGTTCAGGATCTATTATTACAAACTAAAACACACTGGGACACCAAATGAACACAAACTGAATAGGGACTCGACAAGAACAACAACAATACTTTATTCTCTAATAAACTGTTGACACAGAGATATGTCTCGCCTGTCCGCATAAAATTCAGAAAAAGACAATCTGATGGACAGCAGCATTGCTTATTAATTCAAAGTCGCTGGACCATGATCTTGATGGCAGAACCTAGAAATAGTCGACAAATTGAGATGTACTGTAAGTAATGAAACTTCATACAAAATAACATCGATCTGTCACAAGCAGTTCTTATCAAACTGACTTAAGCAGAAAACTTATCATTGAAAATTGCTAATTAATTCAAAGTCACTGGACCATGACCTAGGGGGCAATGAATAGTCGTCAAACAGATATGTAATGACAGTAACGCAACTTTATATTAAATATCAATGATCTATCACAAGTTGTTCCTATCAAACTAACTTAACCAGAAATCAATTGTTGACACCACCGCCGCAGCCGTCGCCGTCGCCGGAAAATCAATCCGGACTTTCGTCGCGAGCGAGACAAAAACCAATACAATCAAAGGTCATAGAATGCCATGCAAATAATATATACAAATCATACATAGTATGGTTGAGGTGAGTTAACATTGGTGTAGTAAAAGATACAAAATAAAGAAAAACTAGACTAAGTGATGCCCCTGCACTCCACTCTGAAGTAACTGTATTATAATAAAGTCAATGTAGGACTTTCTTTGAGATATGATTGTGTCTGGGAGACACAAATGATGCCCCTGCAGATGTAAAGTGTTATTTCATAAAGATGAGCATAGGAGCACATAGGTCTATGTTTCACTGTAGGAGGAGTTATCCGGAAACGTTATGCACCTCTTATGCAAGTATATACCTGGTACTCCAAAAATGACAAAGTTCAATTATCTCCCAAAAGAGCAAATGTTAATAAAAATCAAAACCCTGACTACATGCACACCTTCAATATATGTACAAACAGCCAGCAAAGTGAAAACTTCATATCATTTAAACTGTAGGAGGAGTTATCTGGAATACCTATGCACCTCTTATGCAAGTATATACTCCAAAAATGACAAAGTTCAACTATCTCTCATAAGAGCATATATCAATAAAAATCAAGACCCTGACTGAGATAATAAACTCATGATCATGTACTTGCTCCACGTCAAGGATTTCAGAAATGGTTGTCTTTATCTTTTTTTAAATTGTTGGTATACTAGTATTGGAAATTCGGTGTTGATCCCAGAACTTTAATATACTCTGTTAAATTTAAGTCTGGAGCTAGGGAATTTGTATAGCTGGACATTCAAGACATTTGTATATTGTTCAATACGTATTATAATCGACCACATCCCCTCTTTTCAAACAAATAAACATCCGATAGGATGTAACAAGTGAAGAAAATATATCCATTCATTCTTGTATTTTACTATGATACTTTTTTGCGATTAGATTACATTAAATAGCAATTGTAATTATGAAAATAAACGATATATTTACGCATATATTGTATATTTAGTTTCAGGAGTTAAAAATTAAAGACGAACCTGATGGTAAGGATTTAAGTTGCAAATAGTCAATATATATACTTTAAAATTTCAATGTTACGCATATTTTGGCTCTTTTCAGTTTTCCCTCCACTGTACTTTAGAATCAATCAAGTTTGCGGTAAACACCTTGAGTATATAAATTCAAAATTTCCAAAAATGTAAATTAACAATGAAATTATTAGATTTATTCGGTGATATTGACTTTTGTACATTTTACATTTTGGTGTCCTTTTTCGCTGAATATTAATTCCCCTATATCTCTTGAAGTTAAAAACAAATAATAATTCATTTTTTCGATATACAGATGCAGTTCTTAGTACTATGCTACATATTTTATTGGAGCCAAACATATGAATTTCATAAAATTATCGCGATTGCCTCTTGCATTCCTCTGACTTTGAAGGATTTCAATAAAACCTGTCACCTTTTGTTTTATCATATTGGACGAAAAATATCTTGTAAAATCATTCAATTTGATTGGTTACCTTGATAGGGTATATGAGACTTTATTCCCTGTGAAAAAAATGAAAAAAAAATCATAGTGATTAACCATGTTAAAATCAAGGCACACTTGTATAATATTATTGTTTTTTTTAGGCTTCACATGGTATATGAGCTCACATTCCCTGACAATGCCCTATATCATATTCAGTTGACGACGCACGGGATATGAAAACTGACATGGAATATGAGCTCATATCCCCTGTGAAGATGCCATATAAAACACTGACCGACAGAGAACATGAACCAATATAATCTGTGAAGATCCCTTATGGTACAATGGATACAAAATACTGACTGATAGGAAATATGAGCCCATATCCCCTTTAGAATCCAGAAAAACATAAATAATGTTTTCGCACAAGAACCAAAATAATCAGCTGGAATTATGGAACTATTTAACAAGTAAACAAAATCGGCTTGTAAAGTCCTGTTGTGTTGCACTTCATTTTGGAAATGTTTTTGTAATATATAAGGACCTAAAGTTTACCTATATTTGGAAATAGTTTTGTTGTCTTTGATTTGCTATCGCATTGGCGTATAATCCTTCATCTCCTTTTTCGTATACCGTGATTAAAGCACTAGCAATACGTTAAACATATTTGTATTTGTTAAACTTTGTCATTCACCACCCAAATTACAAAAGAACATGCAAATAAAGTAATATTCGATTTTTTGTTGATTGTTGTATTCAAAGATTATACATAAAGATAATAATAATAATAATAATAATAATAATAATAATAATAATAAATTCTTTATTTAAAGAGCAGAGGCAGATTTAGGGGGGCAGGGTGCCCGGGTCCCCCCTTTTGTGGAAACAATTTGGTTGATTATTTAGGGACCACTGAAGCATGACTGGAGCGGGCCCCCTCTTATGGCAGTCAGTGCCCCCACCTCCTTATGAAAATTTCTGTATCCGCCACTGAAGAGGGTAACTCAATTAGAACTGGTATAATTTTCATTGAGGCCCTCAAACAAAATACATGTGTACAGTTAACATTCATACACTAATAATGGCTAATACGGTTTTTTTTGTATATACTTCCTTTTTTGTATGTAATCAAATAATTGCTAAGTGTTGGAAAATATCTTTGCAATAAATAAAAAAATAATGTCATGTCTCAATATCCCCATTAGTATCTCCTTATATTTGAATCATTTATTTCTTTATTTTTGATAGGTCAACTGTTTTAATGCACGGACATTGTGTAAACCTATGTTTTTGACCGAATTCTTCGTTCAAAGAAGTAGGGTGTGTAATAACATTAACGGTACCAATTTTATTGTACCAGATGCGCATTTCAACAATAAATGTCTCTTCAGAGGTGAAAGAGGCAAAACGCTTGAAAGTCGAAAACCTAATTCAAACAACAAAAAACTGATGAAACTAAAAAAGACAAAAAGTAAATCCAAACCCAGATAAGGAATTAGAGTTATATATGCATGAGGAAGACACATTCCATGATTTATAATAATTTCGAAATTTTAAAACTGCATAGTTCAGTAGAAAAATATCCGTATTTACGAGACAGTGCCGAATTACTGACTACTGGATCAATGGTACACTAACAGTACCAGTTTTTTGCACTATTCATGCACAAAACATGCACAATATTCACTATATTGGAAAGCCTTTGTGCAGCTATCATTTGTAACGCTTTTAGATAATACTGTATGTATTGACCAACTATTAAATCACTGCATAGATACACACTCGTGCAACTATTAACACGCTTAGCCACCTTTTCATATATTGATGAATGACTTACAATGATATTAAATCGTGGTATATAGTTACTTCATCCCAATATATTTACCATTTTAAAAATCAGCAGCTATTTACACAACAAATCGTTGAAGTAGAAATCATATCCTCTTAAGTCATGCACATTTAGGATAACTTCCAACTAAATCTTAATTTTAAAGTTCGTTGCTGCAATGTCATTGACCGACTTGTTACAAAATGTACTTCTGCTTTGATTTTGAAGATTTCATAGTTAATCAGTCAGCTATAGATCTATTAGAGACGAAACTGTCAGGTGAAGGATTATACTTCCGTGGTGAGATATCAAATGATGGAAACTCGTTTTTCCGATCATGCAGTGACCAACTTGAAAGATTAGAAATGCCGTCCATGGACCATGCTGAACTAAGACAGAAAATTGCTCAGCAAATGAGAGGGATGCCTACAGTAAGTATTTGTTAAATAATACTGATATGATCCCACAGGTTGTTGAATTAATTAGCTAGCTTTATTCCTGTAAAATGATTACGGACTTTATAGAGAAGCAAAATGCTATTTAAGAATTAAAAGCATTTGCAAACATGTTTAACCCCGCCACTTTCTAAATGTGCCTGCCCCAAGTCAGCAGCCTGTAGTTCAGTTGTTGTCGTTCGTTCGTTGCAAAATATGATATTTGTTTTTCGTTTATCGTTTCGTACATTAATCAGGCCCGTCAGTTTTCTCGTTTGGATTGGTTTACATTTGTCATTTCGGGGCTTTTTATCGCTTTCTCATTGTTAAAGGTCGTAATGTGACCATTAAATGCTTACCTCTACGTCATTTGGTCTCTTGTCTCATTTTCGACCATACCACATTTTTTAGCTCACCTGGCCCAAAGGGCCAAATGACCTTTTCTCATCACTTGGCGTCCGTCGTCCGTCGTTAACTTTTACAAAAATCTTCTCCTCTGAAACTACTGGGTCAAATTTAACAAAACTTAGCCACAATCATCATTGAGGTTTCTAGTTTAAAAAAATGTGTCCGATGACCCGGCCCGTCAAGCAAGATGGCCGCCATGGCTAAAAATAGAACATAGGGGTAAAATGTAGATTTTGGCTTATATCTCTGAAACCTTAGCATAAAGAGCAAATCTGACGAGATAAAATTGTTTATCAGGTCAAGATCTATCTACAATAAAATTTTCAGATAAATCAGACAACCCGTTGTTGAGTTGCTGCCCCTGAATTGGTAATTTTAAGAAAATTTTGCAGTTTTTGGTTATTAACTTCAATATTATCATAGATAGAGAAAACTTGTAAACAGCAATAATGTACAGCAAAGTAAGATCTACAAATAAGTCAAACATGACCAAAATGGTCAATTGACCCCTTAAGGAGTTATTGCCTTTTATAGTCAATTTTTAACAATTTTTTGTAAATTTTTGTAATCTTTTACAAAATTCTTTTCCTCTGAAACTACTGAGACAAATTTAATCAAACTTGGCCACAATCATCATTAGGGTATCTAGTTTTAAAAATGTGTCCGATGACTCCGCTTACTAACCAACATGGCCGACATGGCTAAAAATAGAAAATAGGGGTAAAATGCAGATTTTGGCTTATATCTCTAAAACTAAAGCATTTAAAGCAAATCTGATTGGGGTAAAAATGTTCATCAGATTAAGATCTATCTGCCCTGAAATTTTCAGACAAATCAGACAACCCGTAGTTGGGTTGCTGCCCCTGAATTGATAATTTTAAGGAAATTTTGCAGTTTTTGGTTATTATCTTGAATATTATTAAAGATAGAGATAAACTGTAAACAGCAATAATGTTCAGCAAAGTAAGATCTACAAATAAGTCACATGACCAAAATGGTCATTTGACACCTTTAGGAGTTGTTGCCCTTTATAGTCAATTTTTTAACAATTTTATGTTATTTTTGTAATCTTTTACAAAAATCATCTCCTCTGAAACTACTGAGACAAATTTAACAAAACTTGGCCACAATCATCATTAGGGTATCTAGTTTAAAAAATGTGTTTGATGACCCCACCTACCAACCAACATGGCCGACATGGCTAAAAATAGAACATAGTGGTAAAATGTAAGTTTTGTCTATTATTTTTTGAACCGTTATAAATAGAGAAAATCTGAAGAGGGCAAAAATGTTCAGAATAATGAGCTCTACCAATTGTACATATACGTCAAAACTGTTAGACAAATTCTTTTAGAAGTTATTGCCCATAAAAGACAAATTTTACCATTTTTTTTCATGTTTGCCTATTATCATAAAAACTATGATATTTAGATAGAAACATTTTTTTCCCCGTTATGCCTTATATGATTTAAATTATAATAGATAAATAAACACTTTAAATCACAAAAATGATCAGCAAGGCAAGATCTATTAAAAAGTCAAATTTTGTCGATTTAGTTAGTAGACTGTCACTTTTCATAGGAGTGATTGCCCTTAAATGACGATTTTTTTTAACCCTTTTTTTGTGTTTTGAGCAAAAAATAAGAAGATAGAGAGAAACTAAACAGACTAAAAAATCAGTAATACAAGATCAACAAAATAGAGATTTTTGTCAAGAAGTCTATTCTCGTCTACAATGTTGGAGAGTGTCCATTGTTTGATATGCACATAGACCAAGGTGAGCGACACACGGTTTCAGCTTTTACTGCCAACGTCTATATTTTTTAATCTATTTATCCAAACGTTGCATTTATCAGGTTCCCCAAATCGATGTGATGGGTAGACCATGCGATGACATTGCACTTGGCAAAGAAGTCATCAAATGGCAATTTAATTATGAAACTTACCAGTCTTCGAATGAAGATCTGAAATGGTACAGACCTAGGATATTTGTATCGCCGCTTATGACATGGCTTACACTTCTTTATGACACGTTCTGGTTTGTTTATGGAATCGTTATTTATTTTTGGAAGTGTTTCTGCAACTCTTGAAATATGTTTTGTCATTTTGTTATTTTTCATTCTTAATCGGTATTCATTCCACATCGTCACCGCAAATTTAATACTAGTTGCAAATCATTGATAGGATTAAAAGACCGATAATGTAAGCATGTGATGCATTATCTCTTTGTACAACAATGAATCGCCTGCTAAGAGTTTCTTTATCGAACTTCGTTTTTCGACACTGAACGTTAAAAACCAACAATCAATCAATCGTTTTTCGATATGGCCTCCACACGTAATGCTAACTCTCGTAACAATTGAAACCAGGAGATATATGTTTTGAACCGAAAGATATTTTATTCCTTTTATCTTTTTTTAATTTGTGATAGAAAAATATCATTTTGGAAAAATAAGAAATTTAGTTATCCAATTCAATGTAGGTGGCAGCACTCCTTTTTTAACAATGTAATCTATTTAAGGATGTTCGCTACTCTGTTCCAAAGTAACAAGCCTTTTAAAAGAGTATTATAAATTGAAAGTATATGAATAAAGGAACTGAAAAAGCAGAAAAAAATGAAGGTTCCGTGTGCTTGTTTTCAAGATATAAGCCATTGAAAATTTGGCGGGAAGTGATTCTCTCTAGATTTTTCATACATTTAACATTTGCACCTCTTTTCTTTCAAAAGCAATGAAAAAATAACAAGGATTTTATAAGATTTTCAAATGTGGCTTTTTAAACTATATGTAATAAAAATATGAAAAGAAAAGTAGGGGTTTGCGTGCAAAATGTTTGAATGGCACTACATGGATAAAACCACAGGATTCCGAATATCTGGCAAAAACTCAAAAAACAAAACAAGAGGAGCGAACATCCTTAAGGCCAAAGTGAGGGCTTTTTTCAGATACTTATGATTTCAAACTGAAATTCTGATAGATATTGTCAAGACTTAAGCTGTTATCTTAGATATGAATGAAGGACATTCCAATTTAATCCAAAATGCTATTTTAAACTTAAGTGCCAGTCTGCCTAAGAATCAGGCAGTGGTGAAAACATGACAAATAAAAACCCACTCAAGTTTATATTATTTCAGTTCATTATAGATAGTAATGCACGAAAATAACTTTCTTTCCTGTTTCCTGTTCTGTTAATAGAAGACACAATTTGGTTGAAATGCACTATAAATTAACGTTTAAGGGGAGATAACTACGTAATTTGCTGTAATTCTAACCAAAACTTATCTTGAGTTATTTTGAATTACCAGACATACAGAAAAGAAAGACATACTATATCTATAATTCTCGGTCCAAATTCATATGCTAGTGATACATAGAAAATTACATGACATTTTCCATACCGGCCATTGTGTCATCCCTTGACTCTTATTGGCACCATGGGCTAAAACCGTCGGTCCTATAAGAAAGTTTAGGGCTGATCTGAAAAATGTCATGTTATAATCTATAGTTTAAAAGGAAGTAAATAAAGATGACTGGCGCCACCTAGTTTTTACATCCAAGATAATAGGTAGAATAAATTTATTTTCTGCTGCTGCCCTGCTAATTAGGAAACGAAATTAAAATAGTGAGAATGGAGTGTTGGCTATTGGTGTAGAAATAGCGAGAATTTTGGGGGAAACTCTCTGTGATGAGCAACATTTTCTGTGCAAAATTATGCAAGGGGTGTTCTTCATTCATACTGTTTCGAAAATTCCGGAACCATAGAGTACCCTTAAAGAATGCAATTTCTCTATCAAAAAAGCTGCGGCACCATATGTGTTTTGCATTTTTATTCACACCCAAAGGTGTCGAAAATTCAGAATCTGAGAGTTTTATCAACGGATCTTTTATAGTGAAAACGCAAAACCAAAAAGGCTACCATTGTCGCCTATGTAAATAATTACTTCATTTTAACCTATAAATATGACTCATGCAACAAACAAATATAGATCACTGCGTGATAGTCAACGACGACCTTACAGTACACTATTGTGATGCATTTTCGGATCCTGAATTTAGTATGAAAAGAGTGTTGTATATCTATGTGATGAAATATAATCATTTTGTCAAATAACTCATATTTTGCTTTTGTATATCATTTCTAGGATCAAATTCATGATGCACATTTTACAAATGAAGAATGGAACATATTTATTAAGAAGATCGCCGAAGATGGAGAACACATTGAAGATGTTGTTGTGGAAAAAATGGCAATTCTATTAAAAAAGAAAATAGTCATATATTCACTTTCCTATGCCAATGAAATTAGTAAAAAGTCAATTAATGACGAGGCATCCGGGACTCCTTTTTTACTTGGAAAGGAAAAAAGTTATTACACAAGTCTTGAAAGAGGTCAGGGTACTTCGCCTGTCAGTAAGGACAAACAGAATGCATGTCAAAGTAAGTTAAATGGTTATTATTGGTTTGATTTTGTCATTTCGATAAATCTTGCTGGTTTTTAGCTCACCTGGCCTTAAAGGCCAAGTGAGCTTTTCTCATCACTTGGCGTCCGGCGTCCGTCGTCCGGCGTCCGTCGTCCGTCCTCCTTTGTCCGTCGTCGTCGTCCATCGTCGTTAACTTTTACAAAAATGTTCTCCTTTGAAACTACTTTTTAACCAAACTTGGCCACAATCATCATAGGGGTATTTAGTTTAAAAAATGTGTCCGATGACCGGGCCCGCCAACCAAGATGGCCGCCATGGCTAAAAATAAAACATAGGGGTAAAATGTAGATTTTGGCTTATATCTCTGAAACCAAAGCATTTAGAGCAAATTTGACGGAGTCAAATATTTCATCAGGTAAACATCTATCTCCCCTGAAATTTTCAGACAAATCAGACAACCCATTGTTGGGTTGCTGCCCATGAATTGGTAATTTTAAGAAAATTTTGAAGGTTTTGGTTATTATCTTCAATATTATTATAGATAGAGATAAACTGTTAACAGCAATAATGTACAGCAAAGTAAGATCTACAAATAAGTCAACATGACCAAAATGGTCAATTGACCCCTTAAGGAGTTATTGCCCTTTATAGTCATTTTTGCGGTCGTATATTGGTATGACGTTGGCGTCGTCGTCGTCGTCGTCGTCCGATGACACATTGGTTTTCGCACTCTAACTTAAGTTTAAGTAAATGGATCTCAATGAAATTTTACCATAAGGTTCAATACCACATTAGGAAGGTGGGGATTGATTTTGGGGGTTATGGTACAAACAGTTAAGTTTAGGGGCCAAAAAGGGGCCAAAAAAAAGCATTTTTGTAACTTCCAGACATAACTTGTGTGTTAGTGTATGGATCTCTCTGACATTGTACCACAAGGTTCCATATCACAAAGGGAATGCCGGGATTGATTTTGGGGTAATTGCCTCCAAATTTATAGGAATTAGGGGCCAAAAAGGGGCAAAAAACAAGCATTTTTCTAGTATCATGACAATAACTTGTGTGTAAGTGTATGGATCTCTCTGACATTGTACCACAAGGTTCCATATCAAAAAGGGAATGCTTGGATTGATTTTGGGGGTAATTGCCTCCAAATTTTAGGAATTAGGGGCCAAAAAGGGGCAAAAACCAAGCAGTTTTCTAGTTTCATGACAATAACTTGTGTGTAAGTGTATGGATCTTTATGAAATTGTACCACAAGATTCCATAGTTTGGGGGTAATTGCCCAAAACGTTTAGGAATAAGGGGCCAAAAAGGGGCCAAAAATAAGCATTTTTCTGGTTTCCAGACAATAACTTGTGTTCAAGTCTATGGATCTCTCTGAAATTGTATTACAAGGTATCATACCACAAAGGGAAGGCTGGGATTGATTTTGGGGGTAATTGACTCAAAATTGTCGGAATTAGGGGCCATGAAGGGGCAAAAAAATAATTTATGAAACAAAATTTTTAATCAGTTGTGCGTTTGAAAGTAACACCATACAGATACGGAAATTGACATAACAAACGATCTAGATCTAACATTCACAACGTTGTTGTTACAATATTATTAACAAATTTAGCATAATAAGCATTCTTAAAGTAAGACATGAGTGGACTATTTGTAGTTACAGTGGTAACGCAGGCAAACACATCAGTAGAATATGATTTGGGCAATTCTTTCACCGTGCATAAAAGCCTATTAAAATAGGAATCTACACGTACGAATACAGATACAGATACAGATTTGTTGGAAGTGCTCCGTGCAAGACCACAAACGTTCATAACATCAAACTACAAAATTAATTGCCTCAAAATTTTCGGAATTAGGGGCAATAAAGGGGCAAAAAAACAAGCATTTTTCTAGTTTCAGGACAATAACTTGTGTGTTAGTGTATGGATCTTTATGAAATTGTACAACAAGGTTCCGTATCACAAAGGGAAAGCTGGGTTTGAGTTTGGGGGTAATTGCCCTAAACGTTTAGGAATTTGGGGCCAAAAAGGGGCCAAAAAAACAAGCATTTTTCTAGTTCCAGACAATAACTTGTGTTCAAGTGTATGGATCTCTCTGAAATTGTACTGCAAGGTACCATACCACAAAGGGAAGGCTGGGATTGAGTTTGGGGGTGATGAATCATAAGGGGGTTCAAAAAATTTGGGGGGGGGGATTTTTTTTTCTTTAAAATTTTCCATTTTAAATTGGTTATTTCTGATTTATATATAAAAGCAAATAATAATGATATGGTTTGAATAGGTAAATTAAAAATGTTTAAGTTCTTAGACCACATTCATTCTGTGTCAGAAACCTATGCTGTGTCAAATATTTAATTACAATCCAAATTCAGTGCTGTATCAAGCTTGAATGTTGTGTCCATACTTGCCCCAACTGTTCAGGGTTCGACCTCTGCGGTCGTATCAAGCTGCGCCCCAGCGGAGCATTTTATTGTAATCTTTTACACAAATCTTCTTCTCTGAAACTACTGAGACAAATTTAACCAAACTTGGCCACAATCATCATTAGGGTATTTAGTTTTAAAAATGTGTCCGATGACCCTGCCTGCCAACCAACAAAATGGTCAATTGACCCCTTAAGGAGTTATTGCCCTTTATAGCCAATTTTTAACATTTTTTTGTAAATTTTTGTAATCTTTTACAAAAATCTTCCCCTCTGAAACTACTGAGACAAATTTCACCAAACTTGGCCATAATCATCATTAGGGTATATAGTTTAAAAAATATGTCCGATGACCCCGCCTACCAACCAACATGGCCGACATGGCTAAAAATAGAAATAGGGGTAAAATGCAAGTTTTGTCTATTATTTTTTGAACCGTTATAAATAGAGAAAATCTGAAAGGAGCAAAAATGTTCAGAATAATGAGCTCTACTAATTTTCCATATACGTCAAAACTGTTGGACAAATTCTTATAGGAGTTATTGCCCATAAATGACAAATTTTACCATTTTTTCATTTTTGCCTATTATCATGAAAACTATGATATTTAGAGAGAAACATTTTTTCCGTTATGCCTTATATGATTTAAATTATAATAGATAAATAAAACTTTAAATCACAAAAATGATCAGCAAGGCAAGATCTATTAAAAAGTCAAATTTTGCCGATATAGTTAGTAGACTGTCACTCTTCATAGGAGTGATTGCCCTTAAATGAGATTTTTTTTTTACCCTCTTTTGTGTTTTGAGCAAAAACTAAAGAAAATAGAGAGAAACTAAACAGACTGAAAGATCAGTAATACAAGATCAACAAAATAGAGATTTTTGTCATGAAGTCTATTCTTGTCTACAATGTTGGAGAGTGTCCTTTGTTTGATATGCACATAGACCAAGGTGAGCGACACAGGCTCTTCAGAGCCTCTAGTTTTGTTAGCTCTTACCTGGCAAACAGAATACAACATATTCTAAGAATCTATAACATAGACTTTTGCGATAAAGCATACTTTCATGAAACCGCAGTTTAACGATGAATGAACATCCATTTAGTATATTTAGCATTTACAAGATGATGAAATGACAATTATTTCCTTTATTCACATTGAACTAGCTAAAGGCGTTGGGTGTTACATTGGAATTAAAACCGATCCCACACAACACGATCACAAAAAAGAAACACAAAAATATAAAACAGCAACGTTTTTAATGTGAACAATTCCAAACTTTTACAACAGTATGCATGTTATTTCAATATTGTGCACATATCTAAATAATTAAAGTTTACATCGTGTTGAAACTAAACAAAAACACGTGATGAGTATACACATATGAGAGAGTCTGTATGGAGGTTTACAAAATAGAGAATAATGGGCAAACAATACGAAGAATAGAAAAAAATGGTCCAAAATAGAGAATAATGGGGTGCTAAAATGTAATATGTAGAGAATAATGGGCTTAAAATATAAAGAATAGAGAAAATTGGCTTAAAAAATTAAAGAATTAGAGAAAATTGGCCTAAAAAACTTAAAATATACAGAAGTGAAGGACCCCATCCAATCCCTCATATGAGGTTCAATTCGTTCGTTTTATTCTATTATGTGGAAATTTGTATGAATTTAAATTCGAAGATGCATTTGTAAATAAAGAAGCCCTGATGTGCAGTGTATTATAAGTAAGAATTGTAATAAAATGTTAGATTTATAAGCTTTTAAATATACACCTTTTGTTCTTGTATTACCCAGAAAGACCAGCGAAGAATGTTCAATTTGCTGGCGATGTGTCACTTGCAAAACAACCTAAACAGACAAAGGCAGCAGACAGGTATGTTTTCATAGAGAGTAAAAAAATACAAGAGCTTTAACTAGGACTTAAGAATTAATTGATAAACACCCCATATATCCGTTATATTTATTTTTCTCTGTTCACAATATATCTGTTTCTCTGCACAATGTACAACTAACTTGTTTTTATTGGACTGAAATTGTACTGTACATGTTAACGGACACATGGTTAATCATCCAATCATAGCAAGCCATTTAAACAGAAACTAAATGTTAAAAAGTTGAGAATGTTTGTTATCCTAGTTAATTCTTCTTCCCTTATAAAAATAAGGAGATGAGGTATGATTGCCAATGAGGCAACTATCCACCAAAGTTCAAATAAAGTGGATGTAAGCAATTATAGGCAACCTTACGGCCTTCAACAATGAGAAAAAACCATACCGTATAGTCGGCTATAAAAAGCCCCGAACATTTCATTTTTTTTAAGTTATTGATTTACTAGAGATAAAAACAATATTTACTGCATCCAAAGTATTCTTAGTTTTGTAAAACAAAGTCATCTTCAAATATCATATGTTTTCAAGCCTTGTGTAGCAATAAATGGTATCAGTAATGAATCCAATAGTTTTCTTTTCTATAGAACAACCAACAAGTCATTCAACCACGGATTATGAAAGAGATGGACAAAAAGAGACTTAGTGACAGTCAAAGTACTCTAAAAATGTCTACGTTCAAGGACATTAAATTTGTCACAGTCCAATCCTGTTTGCAGGGTGTTTTTTCCGGCGTCCTTCTAATTCTTCACATCTTCCTCATACATAAAGATCAATTTAATGCTTTCTCGATTTTATCTTATTTGAAAAATTAGCGACAATAAATTCCTTGCAAAATTTTGCACTTTACAACTTACAGTATTTGTCAATAAATGGTTTGTTTTATTGAAACAAACAATCTATCAGGGAAGTTGCACTTTACAACTTACAGTATTTGTTAATAAATGGTTTGTTTTAATGAAACAAATAATCTATCAGGGAAGTAAGTAAAACAATTGACATGCTTCACTATGTTCTAATTTTTCTTTTTTGTTTGTTTTAAACATAGTTGATTATGTAAAAAAGGTAATTTATGGTCACACTATATATCCACAGGAAGTCGGATGTGTCATTTGGTGGGGATGTAATGCCAGACAAAGAGTCGGACAAATCTGCCACTTTTTCAGCCAAACTTATTAAATCATCTACACCAGTGAAGATTGTGCAAGAGGGACCATCGACTGAAGGAGCGCCGACTAAAAGAAAACAAGTCACTAAACCAATGAAGAAATTAACAAAAGATGAAAAGTTATTGATACTACGCTGTTACCATGCATTACAGGTCAAAGGTGACTGGGATAAATTGGCTGAAATGGTGTACAGTAGAAGAGAAGAAAAATTGTCACGTGAGATGGTTCATCATTATGAACAAAACTTAGATCTGAAGACAACACTGAAGAACAGAATAAAAGATTTCATAATGAGAGTAACAAAAGACAAAGGAGAAAACGAGAAGGATTCAGAAGTAAAGGCTTTAATACAGCTGATTTGATTGGTCACTTTAACAAAAGACAAAGGAGAAAAGAGAAGGATCCAGAAGTAAAGGCTTTAATATAGCTGATTTGATTGCTCACTTACACATCTAATATTGCATGAAATACTCCATATGTATGCATGGCATATACACGCATAATCTTTCGACACAGAATATCTTGATTAATTTTCTGAACGATTTTTAGTTCATCATTGTGTTTATTTCATTGATGTTGCATTTTTATAGAACTCATGATTTTATCAAGTTAGCTAAGGATGTATTCTTCTGACGATTTAATCTCGTTGAAATCTCGTTCTGGTATCATTTCCAAAGCAAGTTGAAAATATCAATGAATTTAAAAAATATTATAATCAAACTAAACTATGTGAAAAAATTGTGTACTTACAATAAGTAGTTTTTGAGTGATAAAGTTTTCAATTTTTTTAACCAATCCGTTCAGTGGCATCAGCCAAAATGTTGAGAAAATCGGTGAGGGTACAAAGAAATTATTTTACCAAAAATATGTACATCCCATATCAATTTTTTCTTTTTAAAATTCTTAAATATGTATTTTTCAATCATTCTTAACAAAGAAGTTGATATAATATGCTTTTTGTTCTAAAAAAAGAGAAAAATTCCAAATTTACAAAATTTACAGCATGGTCAATTAGACACGAAAAAGCAACAAAATTTTATAAAACTTTCTTATATTAACACCTACCTATAGTTTTTTAAGTTAAATTTATTCAGATTGGTCCACTTCATCTTTAGAGTAAGTATGAAAAAAAGTTTAATTGTGAAACCATGATTTTTTTCATGATAATAGCCCAAAAATGGGTAAAAATTGATGAAAAATGGGAAACTGAAACATGGAGTACTTTCAAATGGCCTAAGCAAAAAAAGAAGTGCACCACCGTATGATTTTTTCTTCGTCAATTACTTTCTTACAGTCATATAAACCCAAAAATCAGGTAAAGAAAAAAGTTTAATTCTAGAAATTTTGGCTCCTCAGAGGTGTACATCCTTAAGTTCAGTGTATTTTTTTGCATTGTTTTGTCATATTATATGATTTATAGTTTCATTTTGTCATGTAAGCTCAGTTAATTGCTCACATTGTTTTGTAATTTTATATGGTTCATGATTGTCTAATCATCATTTTAGTTTTAGTTCATTTATTCGCAATATTTAACTTTATATTATTCATGTTTGTCATTTCAGTTTGATTGATTAGTTCGTTTTGTTTTATATTTTTATATTATTTATGTTTGTTATTTCGTTATTAAAACTCATATCATGGCTTCGCTTTGCATTGTATGGTTATATGATTCATAATGTCGATATGTAACACACAACATATTTGATAAAGACGATGATAGTATAAGATATTGGACTATAATCTAAAAAATAAATATTTTGTCTGAGTTTGAAGTGATTTTAATCTTTATTACATGGTCTTAGTGTTGATTTTTATTTGTAAATAAGTAGCTTTGCTTTAAACTTGTGTTGTAGTATATTGAAGGACTTTTTGTCTGATTTTAAAACCTACTTTTATTAAAAAATTGACATAGCTCTCGCTGCGATATAGCCTTTTTGTGCTTAGGCGGCATAAAGCAAACACCAATCAATCAATCAATCAATATTAAATATAGTTTTGTAATACCTTTAAAAAGCAAAACAACAAAAATACCGAACTCCAAGGAAAATTCAAAACGGAAAGTCCCTCAACAAATTGCAAAATCAAAAGCTGAAACACATCAAACGAATGGAAAACTACTGTCATATTCCTGACTTGGTACAGGCATTTCCTTATGTAGAAAATGGTGGATTAAACCTGGTTTTATAGCTAGCTAGCTAAACCTCTCACCTGTATGACAGTCGCATAAAATCCATTATATTGACAACAAAGTGTGAACAATACAAAAGACATTATACTATTAGGTAAACATGTCAAAATAGGGATACAGCAGTCAACATTGTGTTATAATCTCAATCACTATTAAAATAAAAGAACAGAGTTCCAATGTCCCCCGCGTTGCACATATTTTATCTATCAGGGGCAATGACTAAAAAAAAAAACCACTTTTTTTTGTTGTTCTTGAAAACAATTTATAACTAAAAAGAGTGAGCGGGGGACAAAAAAGTTTTTTGTTAAATATTCAAAACAGACCTTCAAGGGCATTACATATAGTAAACTATAAGTTTTATAAAAAATTGTACTCGTGAGAGCGCTAACGAGGCCATTTTTCATAAATTTAATATTTCCAAGGGTCAGAAATCTTTTTAAAAAAGTCGATCCGTCACCGTTATAAAACTTGCCCGAGATATTGCTGATATTAACCTATTGTATAAGTTTTATAAAAATCTGGCAAGAATTGTACCCGTGAGAGCGCTAACGAGGCCATTTTCCATAAATTTAATATTTCCAAGGGTCATAACTCTTCTTTTTTAAAAGTCGATCGTCCACCATTATAAAACTTGTCCGACGAGATATTGCTGATATTAACCTATAGTATAAGTTTTATAAAAAATTGGCAAGAATTGTACCCGTGAGAGCGCTAACGAGTCCATTTTCCATAAATATGATATTTCCAAGGGCATAACTCTTTTAAAAAAAGTCGATCGGTCACCATTATAGAACTTGTCCGAGAAATTGCTGATATTAACCTATAGTATAAGTTTTATAAAAATCTTGAAAGAATTGTACCTGTGAAAGCGCTTACAATACCGGACGGACGGATGCCCGGTATTTCCATGTCCCCTGCAACGCGTTACGCGGGGGCCAACAAAATATGTCAACAAAGAAAAATAAAAAGGCATACAGACAAAGTACATACGCAAAAAATGAAACACAAGAATACAAAAAATGACCACAGCACCACAACATTATGGAGGATGTACAAGTACCGAGCCACACCTAAAGGATATTACCAAAAAATGGACCAAACAGTAAACTTTGATAATTTACAAAGACAAATAAAAGAACACTATAACACGTAATTAAGATGATGAACAACGTCAGTACCTAGAATCTATACATCAAGACCATCATGTATTATTTGTGAAGTTGATACGAAATATTTATCAATAAGGTCTTGGTATCTTCCGATGATTTTTTTTAGAAGAAGAACGAGACGTTCTTTGACATAAACCTGGTTCATCAACTTTCTGCCCAGACACTATAAATGAAAGGACACATCGGAAGTACATCAACAACACAATTAAACTTTAAATACAACATGTATCTTATATAAAAGATACACATTTGAAATTGATTAATTGATTGTTTGGTGTTCAATGCCACTTTCAGCACTATTGGCTATATCGTGGCGGTCATATCTTATTCGTTGAGGAAGCCGAAGTTCCCTGAGAGAACAACCGACTTTCGGCAGGAAAACTGACATAACTAGTCAATTAAGATTGGAGTCGAACGCACATGCAACGTGCGACATGTACGCGGCTCGAACTCACCTCAATATTGAAAGGCTATTTATACAGTAGATGCACAGCTTAAACCACTCAGCCACCGAGGCCCCTATTTTTAATTAAAAGTACGGTACAAATCGATGTTAAGATTAGGTTATACTATTCCAAACAATTAAAAAAAAAATACATGAAAACAGGATTCTACAAGATCTTCAAGGAGTTGATATAATACATGCAATCAAAGTACAACTTCTATTGCAAAAAATAGTAAAATAACAAAAATACCGAACTCCAAGGGAAATTCAAAACGGAAAATCTTTTATAAAATGGCTAAATCAAAGGCTCAAACACATCTAACGAATAGAAAACAACTGACATATTCCTGACTTGGCACAAACATTGCAATAGAATTAAAGCTTTGACTAAATAATCATTCTCTTAAATATTCCTTATTCTAAACTCCAACAGACAAATAGAATTAAGTCTTATTTATTGTTGTCAACATTTTAGTCATCTAAATCATCAATTTAAATTAGAAACGTTTCTTTTCCTGATCATTTGATTATCTTTCCTACTTTCCCTTTTAACTATGGCGTTGTTTTCCTTTGATTTAGGTGCGAGTTCGTTAAAACCTCGCACGTGGGAAGTGCCTTTGACTCTAATCTAAATTGCTTAGGATTGCCAGTTTTCCTGCCGTAGGTCGATGGTTCTCTCTGGGCACACCGGATTTGTCCGCCAATAAAAGCTAGACCAAAAATCAATCAATCAATCTTTTGACTGAATATTTACACCATTTCTATTTTTCTTTTTTTTTATATTTTTGGGATACTAGTATTTTGTTTTAATCTATTAAAAATGTGAAGATAGGTTTTAAAGTTTTTTAAGTCACGTTGGTTGCAACTGTTTTAAACCATTACAACAACGACACAAGACAATACTCGACGAAAAGACAATAAACAGTCTAAACAACACTACATAGAAAGGTAAATACTAATCTACACGAACCAACAAAATATCCGGGGTGATCTGTTGTATTACGGAATATAAAGTTGAACCTGCTACACAATTTGCAGACGTCGTGTTGTTAAGTTTACACGAGTTGAATGAGGTTATTTTTGCTAATGCCAAGTTTTTTTAAAAATAGCTCTTAACCTATTCAAGTACTTAAACAGAGTTGTTTTTTAAATTTTTGGTTTGACCTTTACTGAATAAGGTAAATCAAGAAAAGCGCTTTGGACGCACAAAATATATGTGTTATTGTCATGTTATAGTTGCCGAGACATTTTTCTATCATACAAAATAAAAACGCTACACTGACAAAGCTCAACACATTAAGTTTATGATTTGGAATTTCAGATAAGAGGCATCAGTAATAAAACCGATGTTCCAAAACTCGATAATCCATTTGGAATTTACCAACCGAGTGAAAACACATTGACGATTCGGGTGAACTGCAAACGGAACTGGACAGGTTACGTCGATAGGAAAAACATATTATCATATGCGTGCATCGCCAGTAATGAGTATCCACATATCTGGCTTGCCTTCTTAAAATTGACAATCGTCATTAACAAAAACCATAATTTACCAATATTTTATATGTATTTATTCCTGTTATCTAATACACGTTGCTATACTGCTTATCCACGTGTACATTCACGTGTAATTGTTTATTTACTTTAATAAACATTGACCATTGGTCCGAATTGGACCTTTAACTTATGTTAAATTTTGAGTTTAAAGTTGCCACTTATGTTGCACGAATTTCAAAAGAGGGAATAGTTTTCTTTGTTTATCAAACTACAGTATATAATCATTCGAAGCTCAGTTTTCAGTGCAGCTAACCCACCGTCCCATCCATAGCTATTTATAAGGAGAATGTATATATTTTTTATTTATTTGTATACTGACTGTTTCTGTTTTCTCTTTGTAGATATTTCAACATGACAGCGGCCAGTGCAGATGTCATATGTGACGGACTCTTTATATGTTTGCCCATAATAAATTTAATAAAGATAGTTGCACAACTGGCGAGCTGATCCCATAATGATATGGTGGTTTTGTTTTATGTACTAGCCTAAGTGTTGTGGTTTAAGGATTAAATACTTTATGTTCGGTTGAGGAACGAATGAGAACATAATTGATATCAAAGTGAGCTTTTTACATAGCAAATAACTATAGAAATGCCGGACTACTTGAGTTAGCTTAACATCTATTATAGCATTTCAAAGATCAATTATAAAGAAAAATGATAGCGTTTTCTGTACTATTAGTTTGACTTTTATAAGTTCCAAAAATCATTTAAAGAAGGTTTATTATGCTTTAGATAAACACCGTTTTGTTTCTGTAGTGTATCCAAATGTTTAATTTTTACGCTCGACACTTCAATCTCAATATGTAAAACAGAGATGAAGAAATATATGAATATTAATAAAAAGGAGTAGTGAGGTATACTTCAATAGGGAAGATACTGATCAAACTAAAAAGAACTAAAGAGGTCAGAACAAACGATAAGGGCCTATAATGTATGTTGAGACACGTTTTGAAAGCATTGTTATGTACCTAGTTCAAATGCAATACTTTATTATTTGTCAGAGAAAATATTTGCACGAAGCCGATTAGGAATTTAATGTACCAATTGCTTACTACTGTGTGCAGACAAATAAATCCTTGTCACGCATCACAGATCATTTGACTCTCAATAGTAATAGGCTGATAACAAATAGTGACACAACTCTAAATACTAAATCTCTTTGCGCTATCAATCACCAACTGAATACCAGGAACAACACAGAGGGTAGTTAAATGGAACGAAGTAAAAAGTAAAATTACAAAAATACCGAACTCCAAGGAAAATTCTAAACGGAAAGTCCCTAAGCAAATGGCAAATCGAAAGCTCAAACACATCAAACGAATGGATAACAACTGTCATATTCCTGACTTGGTACAGGCATTTTCTTATGTAGAAAATGGTGTATTAAGCCTGGTTTTATAGCTAGCTAAACCTCTCACTTGTATGACAGTCGCATAAAATTCCATTATATTGACAACGATGTGTGAACAAAACAAACAGACATAATAGGTAAAAATGTTAAAAATATGGGTACAGCAGTCAACATTGTGTTATAATCTTTATCACTACAAAACAAGCAAATATGACAAACAAAAAGGCATATAGACAAAGCACATTAGCAAAAACGAAAGACAAGAATACAAAAATTTACCATAGCACAACAACACAATGACGGGTTGTATAGGTACCGAGCCACGTCAAATGGTTTATTCATTTTACTTTTTTCGGGTTGGGGGGTGGGGGAGGGGATGGGGTGGGACGGTAGTTGAGCACGAGTTTTTGAATGATATTTTTCTTCTTCTGACCAGTCTGCGTTTATCAAATTTTGTTGATTTATCTTCTTCACCTTGTTTTTGTTTATATTTTACATCGTACGTCATGAAATTCCTATATTGCATGAATGTCAATTTTGACATATGTCGTTGCATGCAGTGTTTTGGTCCTTGGTGGGCAAACATTAAGACGAAGCGCCATCTTAGTCCCATGAGAGCCTTGAATAAGATTACATAAATATGTCAAATTTTAAGAATAATTCAAAATACAGGATCCCTCAAAAGTCTTACGTATGATTCGTCAAGCGAACGTACAAATTGTAAGAAAGCTCTATTATGACCCATAACTTTGACTATGTTCCATTTTGGACTGTTTCGTTAGTCGTTTTTTGTCGTGTTTTAAATCAGCATTTATTATGGAGAGGGTTGTTACCGACAAGGAAGCTAATAAAACAGCTCGTATTGGTAAGGATAAAATTTCGTGTCTGTGTTGACCGTTGCAGAATATCTGTTTCAGATGGTGACCAATGGTATGGTCGACTTCCCGTAGTCACAATCTCGACCGTGTTTTCTCCTTTATGACATATCATCAAAATTTTTCTTTCGTGAGCAAAATGAGAGGTGATCAGGAAGTCCCCATCCTTATATAGTACGGAGTCCAATCCCGATTTTTGGTGCATAATGGACTGTTGCTTCTTTTCAATTTTTTTCAATTAAGAGTTATCAGTTATTTCAGTACTTGTAGTGAAAGCTATGTGTTGATTGAAGTAAAGTTAAAAATATGGTGTCATGAACCCCTCACATCCGACAGCCAAACTAATGATAAGGGGATGAGCATTTGATATTCTGGGGGTGGGAGGATGGGGGTTGGGTGGGGTGGTGGTGGTGGGGGGGATGGAGGATTTTTTGCGGATTGATTTCCATCTATTGCTACACATGTTTATTTTTTAACCAGACAATATTTATTTCACTTTTGTACATAATTATATCCTGCATTTAGTGTTGCTGAAAATACATTTTCATAATGTCTTGTGAAATGTTATTTATTTTCAGCTCTTGCCGGGCCAGGATATTTATTTTCAAAATCCTCCTGCCCATCTATCCCCAACCAGCCTCCCGAAAATTAAATGGTTGTCCCTTTTTGCGGCCGTTTGGAAAGGAGGATGAATGATACGTAGGAACATCCGTAAAGAAAGTGACATTACTACTATGCAACAACTCCGTCATTTACCAATTGATTTAAATAATGTGTTATATATTTGTTGATTAAAAAGATTAAAAAAATGTTCCAACACAATAGACAAATAAGTTCTACCTGAAATATTATTCAGCATTTACTTCGATAAGACAAAGGAAAATTAAAACATCATATGTAGGTTAACCAAACACAATAATTACTAATATAAACTGATGACACAGATATGCCGCACTGTATATAATTTTGATAGTAAAATGCAATTGCCGAAATTAAATAGCAATATTTTTTTCTTGAAAACTATACAAAATACTCAAAGTTAATGAACCAAGACTGAAGGAACATGGGTCAAATAATTTATGAGATAAATGATACTGTCCTCACTGGACATGAAATCTATGTTCATGGCCTTCATGATCTTTTCCTCCTCCACGATCGGCAGTTTCTTTGTACGCAGAGCCTTATTTCTATTTTGCAGTTTCTGTAATAAAAATAAATTTTAATTTGTTTTTAATTTAGACTATAATTGACTAGTGATATCTAGTGAAACAGAAGCATAATTTTCTGCATGCAGTAATTGTAACTCTTAATTATACAGTTGTAGAAAAAACATATATTTCAAAATATGCTAATGAGTGCCCCAAAGTTATCTTATGGAAGCTTCAAAATTAAATATTGCTTGAAGGTATGATTATTGTTGTAGTCCTTGCTCTGCCTGAAATTCATCTGCATTAGAAAAGAAATAACTTGAGTAGTTTATAATTTTGTTTGAATAAAAATTAAAAGAACAAAGTTCCAATATTCCCCGCATTGTACATATTCTATCTGTCCAAGGGCAATAACTAAAAAAAACTCTTTTAACAATATTTGATTGGCACTGATTTTCGAAATTGTCCAAGACATTTCTGCTATAAACCTTTGATATAAATCTGGCAATAATTGTACATGTGAGAGCGCTAACAAGACCAGACAGACAGACGGACGGACACCCAGTACTCCTATGTACCCTGCAACGCATCGTGCGGGGGACAATAACACATTGTGTGACTACTTCATGAAATCAGGGTTTCATCACAACCAAATATTTTTTATTTCAAGTTTATCAGTTTAGTTTTTCTTTTGTATTTTAAGATAAATTTAACAAACCTCTACTTTCATTGTTTGGTGTCACAGTGCAGAATAGTTATTTTCATATGTACTTAGCCATTTTTATTTGAAAATATGCAAACAAATTTTTTTAATACAAATGTACTTTTAAAAATACAGATATCTGTCAAATCTTAAAAAAAGGAAGCGAAAAACAGAAAAAAACTTGTGAGCGGTTTCAATTCATGCACAATTTAATGAGATGTTGAAAAATTCTATTTCCAAATTGCCCACCAAGACCGATTGTGTTTTTACTTTAAAAAATGTATATGTTTTTACATAATATGCTGAACCTCACAAAAATGTACAAGTATTTGTTTGAAACTAAGATGGTCTGCATATAATGCATTGTGAAGCCAACACCAACACTAGAAAAGTATAACTGTGATGTTAGTCATTCTGCAGTTTTTGTCTCAAGTGTGACAAAAATGTTTTGTACTTATCCTGTTCTTTCTTCCATACAAGACCATTTTTCTGTTGTGTAATTTTCCATGCTCCTGTCTCCTCTGTTTTATGGTATTGAAAATACGTTTCACCAGCCAAGTGAATATAACGTACATCTAGGTTATTGTTTTTTTTTTTTGTCTTTTTCAATTTCAATAAAGATCACAATATAAAGTATTCTGATTTATTTTTCTTTTGACAAATAATTTACTGAAGATTATCAATATCAGACGTATTTGAAAGTGGACAATCAGTATGCAATATAACTTGTGCAATCAGATATTGGATTACTTCCCTATTATTAATACTCAATTTATTAAACTAAAAAAAAATACAATAATAATGATATTTGTTTAATTATTAAAGATTTCAAACAGGAAATAAGCCAGTCATTGTCCTCATATATCTGGTTTGGCTTATCAATTCAAATATGAAATTAATTGCTTTTTTGTTGTTATTGTCCTGAAATATTTGTTTCTCTTATTATGTAAATGAAGGATTGCATGGTCAAAATTTTAACAAAAGTGCTGAAAAATGACCAGATATCACAAGTTATATACGGAAGTGATGTCATACAAAGATTTAACTTTTTTAATAATTAACAGACTCAAATTCTATATAAAATCAAAGAACTGAAGTACTGTCTACTTGGGATGACCTCAAGTTCTGTTGGTTGAGGAATAAATAATAGGGATTTTAATCTCGCTGCAATACTGACTGTACTGTTGTGATAATTCACTTATATGCGTCATCTGTCTGAATTGCTGCTTTATATCATATCAATATTTGTACAGTACTGCTGTAGCATATCATCTTGATAACCTAATAGGCAAATGTTCATTCATTGAATGTCCACATTCTATTCTAATGATAGTGTATTGTATGAGGATAGCAGGCACCCTCCTGCAATACGTCGTTTTTCTAATGAGTTGGAGTTGTGCAGGCAACCATATTTCTATACTTTATCAGCTAAATGTATTAGTCTACTGCATATTATAGTCCTCAATATACATGATAGAGATTTGTGTACTATACAAGTTATATGGAAATATGGTTTGTTTAAAATCGTTGATCTACTATGTAATGTTCATTTTTTTAGGTTTTTTATCATCCGGTCTTTATTTTCTTATCGAGGTATTTGTGTTTCTTAATATACATATTGTATACATCTGGATATGCTTTTCAAATGATTTTTATAGTTTGTTCTGTTGTTGTTGGTTGCTGTTTGTTATATTTGTTTTTTTTTTTGTGTATTGTTTAGTCATAAATCAAACCGTTGTTTGTTTGTTTGTTTGTTTGTTTGAATTGTTTCACATTTTGTCATGTCCTGGCCCTTTATTGCAAACTATTATGTATGGGTTTGGCACATTGTTGAAGACCGTATGTTGACCTATCGTTGCTTAAATAATTATCATCTCCTCAAAAATCACTATATATAACCCGCTTTGCAGCAGGAGTTTATTATGATTTAGGAGTCCGTTCGTCTATCCGTCTGTCATTTTTTTCGTCCTTTTGTTAGCAAATGATCATGAGCCGCTTCACAGAAAGTGTGAAACCTCCACAAAACGTTACTTACATGATGTACATTTGCATCTCTTACTTTTTTTTGTGTGTTCTTTGGGATAGCATGGGCGTCAACAAATCTGCACACTATAGTATATATACTAGTCAACAAAACTAACGATACACAAATTTGAAGTCCAATTTATCATAAAATATAATAAATAGGAAAAACTGTTAAATTATCCAATAAAAAACATTCATTTGCAAATCAAATGCATATGATTAAAAGAATCTGACCAAATTGGAAAGTGAGAAAATACCGTGTTATTGCACATAGGGGTCAAATTTATTTTGCGGAAAATGATGACAAAAGTCGGCTCTTAATTTCGAAGATGTGAATCAAGCATTCAAATATCTGCGAAGGCATTCAAAATTTTAAGCAGACCATGTTTAAGTTGAAAGTTTTAAGTTCTAATATCGATTTTTGAATTTTTGGGTGAAAATACGATTTTTGAAATAACAAATATTGCAAAAAAAAAAAAATCGCATATTTGCCTTAAATGATAACACTCTGTAAATATTAGACCAATTGGGCAATTATTAACCTTGGTACAGTGTATCCAATTTCATTATATATAAGGAAAATACATTGCCATGTATCGTTTCTTTTGTTGATTAGTATATCTAATTATGTTACCGCATTTCTTCCTAAACCACTTTTAATTTATTGAAACGATTTCACAATTTTATCAATACAACGCTATTGTACACCTTCAGTTTCGACGGTTTCGTTTTAAAGTATGTACTTTGCTATTGCTTTATGAAGGGGCCCCGGGTCCATTTATATTTGCAACTACTCATTAACCATTCATTACAATTTAAGGAAATGTTTTCAGAACGTTAACCATAATCGGCATATAATGTTTTGTGACCTTCTTTTTTAGATATTTGGTCCAACTCGTTTTTAAGATTGACAATACTTTATGTGCACCCATTTTGTATTCACAATTCCTCCCAAACCCTGTATTACTAATTGTTGACATTTTTTTCACAATTTGTGATCGGGAATATTTTTGGGTTTCCCTGAGTAAATTAGCAAATCATTGTCTTTGCAAAGGGCAAGTACCATTTTTGAAGGTTTGTTTGTATATAAAACTTCTATTTACAAACAAGTCTAAATTGAAAACAACGTTCAAACCTATGGTTGCGTTGGATAAAAACCGCAATTTTTATACGTGTGCATGCAAAACAAATTTCTTGTTAGAGGGGTCTAAATACAGCACAAACAACATTTTTCAAAAGACCAAAAAAGTGAAAAAGTATATTTTAACAAAACGCATTTGACTAACAGGTTGAACAACAACATTTTTAATGTTCTTAAACCCTGATGACTGCCATTGGCGATCGCCAAATAAACGGATCACCTATGTAATAAATGGATCGTAATGATAAATTTAATACTAAACAGAAAACAATAAACTTGCGGAAAAGATGGTATACCTCAATTGTTGGGCTTTCCAAATACCGTTTCGATTCCTAACATCACTGAAGAGACATTATTTGTCGAAATCCGGATATGGTGTACAAAAACCTTTGCACCTTTTGTTTGCGGTATATCATCTTTTCCGCAAGTTTATTATTTTCTGTTTAGTATTAAATTTAAAATTAAGATCCATTTATTACATCGGTGATCCGTTTACTTGGTAATCACCGATGTAATAAATGGATCTTAATTTGCCTTCGGGTTTATATGATCCGTTCAATCTATTTCGACTCTTCAAAATTCAAGAGTCTATCCTAAATTGAGGTAAATTATATGGCCTTCCAAATACCGTTTCGATTCCTAACATCACTGAAGAGACATTAATTGTCGAAATCCGGATATGGTGTACTAATTTTTGCACCTTTTGTTTGCGGTATACCATTTTTTCCGCAAGTTTATTGTTTCTGTTTGGTATTTAATTAATAGTTAAGATCCATTTTGTTACATCTAGTGATCCGTTTATTTGGCAATCGCCAATGGCAGTCAGCAGGGTTTAAGAACATTTGTTGGTCGACCTGTTAGTCAAATGCGTTTTGTTAAAATATACTTTTTCACTTTTTTGGTCTTTTGGAAAATGTTGTTTATGCTGTATTTAGACCCCTAAAACTTCTATTTATATATTGTGAACGTTCAATCCTACCTAATATAGGACATTGGTGTAAAATTAAAAATGTATTCATTGTGTAAGTTTATTTTTAATCGCATTGTGTAAGTGTACATGTATAGGTAACCTTTTTTATGGATTCTTATTTAGAAGTTTGTAAATAAAACAAAAAAATTAACGACTTTGAACCCACTTCGTGTAGACAATTTTTTTCTCGAATAATTCAATTATCAGTCATAAACAGTCATATTTATGCTAAATGCAAGAATCACCAAGAGCATGGACTCATATATGACATTTTAATGTGTACTGGTAAAATTTGGAGCAAAATAATTTAGGATTTGGAAAAAGAAATATTCTGATGCAGACTGCAAGTACAACTTGCTTCAATGACGTGAGAAATAAATTTAAAAAAAATATTGAAGATAATGGGTTAAATTGTGGGGATTTTTCCTTATGTTTCATGACAGCACACATTTCCAACAAGATATCCTTATCTTAATTATCCATTTGCCAAATTAACCGATCCTTAGCATTTGACTTATCAAATATATAGCACAATAATCTCATAGAACAAAGTTATTGATTATTCTCTTATGTTTTATAGTTAAATGCAATTAAGAAGTTAATGCAATGCATCTTCATTTTTAAAGCTAGGGCATCTGAAACAAGCTATATCGTGTCGAGCAATACCCTGATATCTTCACTTTGTAATCTCAACAGAGTGTGCTGACACACGCAATCTTGTCATTTGTTGTCTAATATCTGTAAATGGCATATAAAGCATTTCATAGCAAAAACGTCTATAAAACAGAAAATGAGAGAAAAGTTAAAGAATGACATGAAATTTAATTTTTGTTCTTATTCTTATAAAAACACAGTTTGTAACCATCTTACTATTTACATCTAGGTTACTGTCCAATGGGTTCGCAGAATTGATTATGTTTAATATGACAATTATAGCGGCGCACCATGAGGGAGGGCTATTTGGTATCAAATAATAGCTTTGATTCTTAAAGGGCACTATCTAGTAGTGAACATATTAATTGATAAAAATAAATACGCAAATTATCAAAATTAAAGTCTGTAAAAGAACAGTTGTATATGATGTAATTATGGTAATTGCATATAAATAATATTATTATGTCAAAAAAATAACTTGATTTTCTTGACCCCTTGACTGTATTTCCAATCTTTTCCGGTTATCATCACGTTTGACGTATAACCTCATTTTTACTTACCATGGAACATGACGGGTGTCAGTAAAAGATTAGGAACTGTTTTGTTGTCCTTAGCACATAAGTTCTATCTCAGTCTATATGTTTCCGTGTAGTATGTTTTAGAATGTCATTTGTCTGGTCGTTTTTTTTTTTTTATTATTTCAGCCATGGTGATTTCTATCCTCATATGATTTATGATATTTTATTGATAATTTCTACCTTTTTCTATTTTATAAGACGCACAATGATCATTTCCATTATTACACATTGTTTGTTAGGCAGGTTTTACACTATTTTAGGTTGATTGAGATGGTTTGATCTGTTAAAGGTTAAGTGTTATATACATACAAAGTCATGCTTTCATTTATTTCAGACTTGAAAGAGAAGAATGTTAAATCAGAAAAGTATGTATTATGGAGAACTAGACATATCGCAGATTAAATACTTAAACTCGACACTCTAAAAACAAAGTAGAATCAACCTATTATTCAATTTATTGGTATGAAAAAATACAAAATGTCATTGTTTAAAATAAATAAGGTATATGGCCAATTCATTATGTATATTAATAAGTTCTGGCATTGTTCAACTAAAACAGTATATATCTCCACGGAAAAGATAAAATCATGTAAAAATTGACAAAATCGCACGAACAAATAGAGTTCATGCCAATTAAATCTTACTAATATCTATTAATCATGTTAATACCTTGAACCCTTTTTCCGTCCCCTAATCTCGAACATGTTGTGTTATTTTGTTCTGATTACACCATATGCCTTCAAAGAATAAAACTCAAATTATTGTATGCGTGTTTAAATACAGCACTCAGTAGTGCAAACTTTAAAATAAAACGGCCATTGTGTTGGTGTAATCGGGAATGTTGTCAATGCTCTAACTTTGAACTTTAACTTTTAACATTTTTGATTCGAGCGTGACTGATGAGTGTTTTGTTGATCTGTGATGAGCTGTTTTTTTTTATTTAAAAGTGAAGTGTGCATGTTGCATTGTTTTATAAAAGATCTATTGCAAATTGCCATTCCCTTAAAAAAACATTATTCGGAGGGTATTAATAAAATAAATCTGACCGCCACTATGTAGCCAAAAGTGTGGAAAGTGGTGTTAAACATCAACAATCAATCAATCAATCAATCGTTAACTCTAAAATCCACAAAATACAAAAAAAAAAATCATATATGCGAATGGCAACTATTGACGAGGTTTTTGACTTTACGGTTACAAACTATGGATTTTCTTCCGCATGTACAGTAAAGTGTTTTGTACCTTTTATCTGTTCTTTCCATCTCTTTTCTCAATTAAATTAAAGGAGAGGTTTACCGTTAAACTTCCTTTTCACAGCTGATTATGCATATTAATTATGTAAGTACTAGTCGAACTGAAAACAAACTTAATATACTAATGCTTATGAAAGGGATTAAAATTTATTATACTTCATGTCAAAATTCGGGATTCTGATTGGTTAATACGAGGGAGACAATTTACTCTATCCCATGGCAATACTCTATTACCCTTCACGGAGACGCTTGATCATGTGTGCGCTTTACTAAATAGGGATGATTGTTATGTACAAGACGTCATATTTTGAATGTGAAATTTAACAGACAGTAAAAACAGAACATTCAGTATAATAAAGTAAACAACACATAGCTGAAAGGGTGATAGAGCAGATTGTCACCCCTCGAAAAGACATTGTCAACCTTGGCTTCGCCGCGGTCAACAATGTTTTCTCGGGATAACAATCTGCTCTATCACCCTCTCAGCTATGTGCTATTTATATAATACTGCATAACCGGTACAAGATTTAAGTGTGGACTTTCTCAGAAAATACAAATGCATTTCGTAGTATAGTTTACCTTTGTGGTGTGTTTAATGCAATATAGCGCAGGCGGATACCTAGTTGAAATTAAATAAAAGAAATGAAACGCTTTTTTCGAAAAGGTAATAAAGGCCAAATTGGTAAATTTGATTTTTTACATCTGTTTCTATGGGCTTTAAAAGTTTAATGAAGGTGCATACTTTAGGATTTTATGCATCTTATATACGTGTTTTACTTAAATTATAGGAAGGAGCTTCGAGATATTTGTAAACGTTTGATCTACAGAAAATTTCCAGAAAACAGTCGATTGTGGTAGGTGCAAATGCATGTGGATTTTTTTGAGCAGGTGCAAATACATGTGGTTCTTTTTTTAGCATAAGGATAAATTCAGCTGCAAAAACTTCCACAGAAAGATAATAGGTTGATCTTTTAAAGCATTGATTTTCATCTCTGCCCCCCGGCGACAGTTTTTAGGGAAAAAATCCTAAAAATGGGCAATAATTTCATCAAAAAGAGAAAGTCGAGTACACCTTTTTATGTTCAGGCGTATTTGAGTTGACTTTTCTGTTTTGAAAACGCATAAAGCAGAAATATTTGATACATCATCTCGCTTCAGATTCTATTATTTTGTTTTACATATTTAGGCCATAACATTAAAAATACACAGTACATTTTGTACTAAAAAATGAAATATATGGTTGAAGTGAACTACCTTTCTAAAACGGAGTATGTGTGTTCGAATAACAATTTTTTTCTAAAAGTACTGGACGACAGACTTTACAAGTGGATCTTAAAAATGCATAACTTAAAAAAAACTTCATTTTTGTGTGTGTTATCTAGGGTTATTAGTCTTCAATCTCTAAAAATTTTTAGTCTGCCCATCCACGAAATATTTAACTAAATTTCTATGAATGTTTTTGAACTTTCGAAAATTCTCCCCTGACAACCGATCAGACACTAGTTTTAAGTTGACTTAATGCAGAAAAGTACATTAAATGATGCTCAATAGCTAGAAGATACATTTGTCTTTTAAAATACACAGGGCATATAAAGATCGTAATGGTGCTTTGTGCCGGTATACATTTATCGATTTTCAAGAGCTAAATTTGCAGCGCGTATTCCCTACAATGGCTTCCATTTTTACGATTGTAAAAATTAGCTGGTGTAATGGGGAGAGATAATTTTGACGAAGTAGAATTCTGACTGAGCAACTCCAAATTTTAAGACATGCACGGGCAGTTCATAGATATTAGTATCTGTATTTGTTTGATTTAGGAGTGCAAAACAAAACTAAAAAAATATATATAAAAGGGTAAAGAATGAGAATGATGGATTTTACGGCCACAAACCTAAATATATACATTTGATGAAATGACTAAAATATATTTAATAGTAAAAAAAAAAACCCGTTGGTCTCTCCACAAATCCAGCATACAAAGTTCCGACAACCCTAAATGTTTTAAACGTCTGATGGCATGTTCGACAAATAAACGACACTATAAAATTCTTTTTTTTTTTCATTTTCTTTTTTCCCTTCACGGTTTTTTTTCTCTCATTTGGTATATGGCGTAACAATTTGAGGACTTTATATCTTAATCGCTGAACTTTACATCTCCAGCGCTGGACTTTTAATCTCAAGCGCTGGACTTTACATATCCAGCGCTAGACTTTACATATCCAGCGCTAGACTTTATATCTACAGCACTGCACTTTATATATCCTGCGCTGGACTTTTTATATATCTACAAAATCGGAAAATGTTTTCAAATTATCCTCCTGACTCAAAGATAATAAAATCAACTTCTACTTAAGCTTCACGCCACACTTAACAATATCTCAGTTAAATCGTGGTGTCTTGTCTGTTTACTGGTCGAGGAAGCCATGATACCAAGAAAAGAAATACCGACCCTTCACCGAAACATAAAAAACACTTTGATTGAATAGTGCCCTCTTTAAAACTTAATTTGATAACCTCATCTGTACGAAATACTAACTGACGAAAGTCGATAGAAAAAAATGTGAGGGAAAATGTGAATTAGATTAAATTAACAAACTGACATTTCTAGATAAAATAAAGATAATATAATTAAATAGGACAAAATAACATGTCTCCTCTTGAAGGGGAAAAAATCTAACATTCGGATATTGGAATATTTTTCAAAAATGGTACTTCTATAATTCCGCTTTCAACACGACTCCAACAACAACCCGATTTGACCGATGACGAGGTTTCTTGAATCATAGTATACAAGAAAACATGGTTCAACATTTATATTGAATGAGCAGTTATGATGCATGGAAGTCGTCATCAACACGAGGAGAGAAACTTAAATAAGCATCGCTTAATTAATTTGTTAAACTGCATGAAGTTCGTTTTAAAGGTGTAAACTTTCCGTATTTTACACGATATACAATTTTGAAAATAGTTTATATTTTCGGTATGAAAAATTATATCGGGTTTTATGGGGGAAAATATTGACCAAATAGTCTAGTTTTTTTATTTAGAATGTAAAGCTACACACTTCTTTATTCTAGAAACATGAAGAAGATATGGAGATGTGGTATGATTGCCAAATATCCACCGGAGACCAAATAACGTAAATATTTGCAACTATAGGTTGCCATTCCACCTTCAACAAAGAATAATTACATTAGATGTATGTTTCATTATTATAGTATTACGTTAGTTTGATTGGCTAACAGCAATCTCGCGTCATTCTTCATTTCAAAATGAATTGCATGAATTGAAACATAGATGATGACACACGTTTCCACAATAAAGTGCACAGGTAAATAAAAGAAAAACTTGATAGTAATCGTGTTTTCATGATCATAGCGAAAAAATGTAATAATATTATAAGTATTGAATGCTTCTTTTAGTAATTTCATAGGATTGTAAAAGCGTTGACCGTGCGTACATTTTTAGAATGAAGCGCTTCCGCGCTTCATACAAAATGTACTTCGGTCAACGCTTTTACACCCCAATGAATTTACAAAAAGAAGCATTCAATTCTTAAACAAAACCCGTACCGAATTAAAAAGAAACAATTACAGGCCCGACATGAAAAGCACATCTTAAATAAATTTCAAATAAACGAACATTTGAAAAAAAGATTGATAAAGAGTAAAAAATATGAAAATCGGATTCGGATGTGATTTGACTGCAGTGGTTTTTTTTATTCATTTATTTTGTTTATTTTGCGGATTTTCCTTGTAGTCGTTTAACAAAATAGTAGGAAAAGGGAGAACAGTGATCTTAAACTTAATCGATCACTACTATGAAACAATGCAATTTTTTGGTAAACATATTAATATATATGAACAATACACAATGTTACACTACTGTCTCATGTAAGGGTGAAGGTTGGCGCCTGTTAAAACGTTTAAACCCGCTGCATTTTTATGCACCTGACCTCAGTCAGGAGCCTGTTGTTCAGTGGTTGTATTTTGTTGGTGTGGTTCATAGGTGTTTCTCGTTTTTTTTATATAGATATAGATTAGACCGTTGGTTTTCCCCTGTTTGAATTGTTTTTAAACTATTTTTTGAGATGGTCCCCACTATCAGCGCCATGCAGTGTCGTATTGACTTTTCTTACACGTCAATATTTTACTTTCCTAATCAAACGGCTAATATATGAAGGGATTTAAACGTTTAAACACGGCTTTTGATTGTCATTTTGTTCAGATAAACAACTCGTTGTCAAGCTTATTGACCCGTAAACTTAAGGTTAACTGACGCACAATTAAACTACGCTTGGTACGTAAACACAGGAAGAGAGGCATATATAACCATTTGAAACGTAAGTAATCTTTATTAGATTATATATGCCATTTCTAAGTTAAAATCGAAACCCGACAGCTCTGTTTTTTCCATTGCAAACAAGAAAACCATTTTAGTTTCTTAACTTTATAAAAAAAAAAAACACCACACTATATTGTTTCTGTAAAGAAAGTAGTAAATTTCCGGAAATAGGTCAGGGATTTTTTGAAAATGTTATTCTATTAATAGAATACAATGATTGTATTTATAGTTTATTTCTAAAATATATAAAATCAATCGAATGTATGCGTTTTTCGTAGAACATGGATAGATTAGCTCCTATTTAATTGAATAATAATTATATTCAGTAATATTTCGTTTGTTTATTGCTAAATATTAACGATCATTGTAATTTTCGTAAAATGACCTAGTATAATCAACAAAATCAAGTGATTGTTATCGGGTAGTTTTCCCTTACAGAACTGAAATGTTTGCAGCAGGTCTGCAGCAGACTTGCTGCAGGTTTGCTGCAAACAAAAAGCTTGCAGGAACCCTTTGAACAATGTTTGCAGAAGTTTGCAGCTAGCTGCGAACCTCCTGCAAACATTGCAGCTTTTTGCTGCAAGCTTGCGGTAAGTTTGCAGAAACAATTATGTTTGCAGTAAGATCGCAGGAAAAACTAGAATATAAGGGATGTTCGCAGCTAGATTGCAGAAATCTTTGACAATTCTATATGTTTGCAAGAGCATTGCAAGAATTACATAAAATGACTGAGCATGCCTATTGGTAACTTCCTGGAAGATAACGATTTGAAATTTGAAAATGTTGATAGCGTTTGAATCATGTAATAACTAAGTATTCAGGGAGCATTTTAGGTTGGAAATTAAAAGTTTAGTTCTTAAAGACAATATTTGTAAGTACAAATTCTTTGTAGAAGTGCAAACATACAAAATCGTCTCCTCCACAAATACCTGCATGAAGGTTTGAAAAACATTTTCAAACATGTTACACATATACAGCACTGTCAAGTATGTTTCGAGAGTATAACTTAATAGATATTATGTTTTTATAATTCAAGTTGAATTTTGTGACAATATTAATTAAACAGTTGTCTATATGCACACAATAAATTTAAAATAATTTGTTTTTTATACGACCGCAAAAAAATTTTTGTGGTCGTATATTGGTATGACGTTGGCGTCGTCGTCGTCGTCGTCGTCCGGCGTCGTCCGAAGACACATGCATTGGTTTTCGCACTCTAACTTTAGTTTAAGGGAATGGATCTCTATGAAATTTTACCACAAGGTCCAATACCACAAAAGGAAGGTTGGCATTGATTTTTGGGGGTTATGGTACCAACAGTAAAGGAATTAGGGGCCAAAAAGGGGCCAAAAAATAAGCATTTTTGTAACTTCCAGACATAACTGGTGTGTTAGTGTATGGATCTCTCTGACATTGTACCACAAGGTTCCATATCATAAAAGGAATGCTGGGATTGATTTTGGGGGTAATTGCCTCAAAATTTTAGGAATTAGGGGCCAAAAAAGGGGCAAAAAACAAGCATTTTTCTAGTTTCATGACAATAACTTGTGTGTAAGTGTATGGATCTTTCTGAAATTGTACTACAAGGTTCCATATCATAAAGGGAAAGCTGGAATTGAGTTTGGGGGTAATTGCCGAAACATTTAGGAATTGGGGGCCAAAAAGGGGCCAAAAAAAGCATTTTTCTAGTTTCCAGACAATAACTTGTGTTCAAGTGTATGGATCTCTCTGAAATTGTACTGCAAGGTACCATACCACAAAGGGAAGGCTGGGATTGATGATGGGGGTAATTGCCTCAATATTTTAGGAATTAGGGGCCAAAAAGGGGCAAAAAACAAGCATTTTTCTAGTTTCAGGACAATAACTTGTGTGTAAGTGTACGGATCTCTCTGAAATTGTACTGCAAGGTACCATACCACAAAGGGAAGGCTGGGATTGATGATGGGGGTAACTGCCTCAATATTTTAGGAATTTGGGGCCAAAAAGGGGCCAAAAAACACATTTTTTCTAGTTTCCAGACAATAACTTGTGTTCAAGTGTATGGATCTCTCTGAAATTGTACTGCAAGGTACCATACCACAACGGGAAGGCTGGGATTGAGTTTGGGGGTGATGAATCATAAGGGGGTTCAAAAAATTAGGGGGGGGATTTTTTTTTTTTCCTTTTTTTTTTTTTTTTTAAATTTTCCATTTTAAGTTGGTTATTTCTGATTTATATTTAAAAGCAAATAATAATGATATAGTAGGAGATACACACCAAACAGGATGTGTAAATTATTATATAATAAGTATTGTGCAATAGCAAGAAATTTTCAATTGCACAGTATTGCACAATAGCAAGAAATCTTCAATTGCACAGTATTGCGCAATAGCAAGAAATCTTCAATTGCACAGTATTGCGCAATAGCAAGAAATATCCAATAGCACAATATTGCGCAATAGCAAGAAATTGTCAATTGTACAGTATTGCGCAATAGCAAGAAATATTTAATTGCACAGCATTGTGCAAAAGAAGATACTTCGTATAAATTGCTTATTTCTTGACCAATTTCAATGGGGTTTTATTCTTGAATTCTTGGGGTTCTTTAATATGCTGAATCTAACCGTGTATTTAGTTTTTGGATTTTGAGCCTCGTTTTAAATTGGTCCACATTGAGGTCCAAAGGGTCCAAAATTAAACTTTGTTTGATTTCATCAAAAATTGAATTATTGGGGTTCTTTGATATGCCGAATCTAACCGTGTATTTAGATTCTTAATTTTTGGTTCCGTTTTCAAATTGGTCTACATTAAGGTCCAAAGGGTCCAAAATTAAACTTAGTTTGATTTTAACAAAAATTCAATTCTTAGGGTTCTTTGATATGCTGAATCTAAACATGTATTTAGATTTTTGATTATGGGCCAAGTTTTCAAGTTGGTCCAAATCGGGGTCCAAAATTAAACTTTGTTTGATTTCAACAAAAAATGAATATATGGGGTTCTTTGATATGCTGAATCTAACCATGTATTTAGATTTTTGATTTTTGGGCCCCGTTATCAACTTTGTCCACATTGAGGTCAAAAGGGTCCAAAATTAAACTTTGTTTGATTTCATCAAAAATTGAATTCTTGGGGTTCTTTGATATGCTGAATCTAACCATGTATTTAGATTTTGGATATTGGACCATAATAGGTGAATGTTCAATTTAAAATTTTTAAAATCTTAGACCACATTCATTCTGTGTCAGAAACCTATGCTGTGTCAAATATTTAATCACAATCCAAATGCAAAGCTGTATCAAGCTTGAATGTTGTCTCCATACTTGCCCCAACTGTTCAGGGTTCGACCTCTGCGGTCGTATCAAGCTGCGCCCTGCGGAGCATTTTATTGTATTTTTAAATAGATAGTCATGCATGCAATATCATTTGAGCATGCACGTACTTAAACATGTTAAACAACAAAAAAAACTTTAAATTAATTTAAAAAGGTCTAAACTTTTGCTATGCTAATTTTGAAAATGATAAAGTATTTGAATTATTGTATGAATGTAAGTGACCTAACTTTTTCAGCATTTGCTGTGTAATATATATAATGTGATGTGATGTGTATTATACACAACATGACATTGGTTAATTGTATAATGTATGTAGTTCCTGCAAGTTTGCAGCAAACACGCAGGAGAAAGATTTATTTGAAAATAAATGTTTGCCGCAGGTCTGCAGCAAACACGCAGCAGGTCTGCTGCAAACACGCAGGTGAAATAATAATTTGCATAAAAATGTTTGCTGCAGGTCTGCTGCAAACACTCATTTGCATATACATGTTTGCAGCAGGTCTGCAGCAAACACTCATTTGCATGGTAAATTGTTTGCAGCAGATCTGCAGCGTATTTGCAGCAAACATGCCGCAAATACAGACTCTGTGTTTGCTGCAAGTCTGCAGCAAGTTCGCTGCAGGCCTGAAGCAACTATTTGCAGGAGACCGATTTTTTCAGTAAGGGTTATAATTTCATTCTAAAATTCTTATTTGTCAATCTCGTTAGTGTGTATATAACCCTGTAAATATCGGTACGGGTTACATTAAAGTCTGTTGGTCTATAATCGATACTGTGGCTGCTTTAAACGCAAGACCGTATACAGTATATATATATACAAATTTATTCACAAGTGTACAGTTTGAGAGCTAAGGGAAGACTGCCCAAGCAACAGTTTACAAAAAACATACATTAATTCAAAGTTAAGGGCCTTAAAACATTACAAAAGGTTCTCATAAAATATATCTATTATTGTCCTCCGGCTAAACTTAGTAAAATAGCGATAATTGCTTCTTTTGTAGTTGAGTGTAAGATACATGTATTATCGTTCGGCGTTTTACGTTTCCGCAAATTGGCATTACTTTTCCGGGAAAAAAGGATGACGTTTCCGCAAGAAAAAGTCTACGTTTCCGGAAATAAATACCTCACTTTTCCGAGAAAATAGTAACGATTCCGGAAAAAATAAATTATTACTTTTTCGAGAAAAAATTAAGGAGTACCTTATCTAGACCCCTGCTGTTGTTTCAATCTTATCTACACAAACGAACGAAGTATAAATCAGTGGGTGGCCAGTTAAAGGAGTACCTTGAACTTTGTCCTAAATGAAACCTGCAACAACTGATTGTAGCAGCATGAAATTTTTGATAAAAGTGGAAGTAACGCAAACACAAGAGGAGTGTTGTTACCATTTTACACCCATGCATTGAATAATTAACTGTGCCATCTATGAAAATATTAGTTATTTCATTGCATAGACGATCATAGACATTTCAAGTTGGTGAAACATAAAAATATAACAATTCCAACATCATCATCTTTCACTATATCTAGTATATTGTGGATATAAGATCAGAACCTTTTTGTATAAAAATATGAAACAAATAATTTATCCAACATATATTCAAATATTAATAATTTACTGCCAGGTAAATTTCCGGAAAAGAAATAAATACAATTTCTGGAAACGTATACTTTAAGTTTCCGGAAACGTAGTAATGGAACTTTGAAAAATTAGCGGAAATGCAATACGCCCTTATCTTTCGTACTTTTGACAGTCATCGGATTAAGTTGTAAATTACTGAAATCTATAATCTAGTTGGGTATTTGAAATAAAGAAACATTATATATAAGAATATAGAAACATTTAAAACAAGAAATATTCAATTTAAAACTAAAACGAGAAATATTCAATCTAAAACGAGAGTTCATATATAGCACTTTGCGAATTAAAGTAAAAGTTCCTAACGTCACTTTTCTTCCGGTTATATGTATTTTGAAAAGTACTCACAGTTTTTACACGCATGGAATTCATGCAATTATATTTTGATTTGTTCGTGCCTGCTTACACAAGTATTATGACATACACCGCCTGGTATCGCTAAGGAAGCGATGAGGATCTATAGGCATGCATGCAGTTTTGAGTCATCTTTCGGCGTGATAACTGTCAAGCGAAATATTCGGAAATACGCAAAGATGTTGATAAAACCTTACAGTAAACATATGACTCTAATAATGTGTGTTTTAGTAAAAGATTGAAGGACTTTTGAAAAATACCCCTGGTTTGATATGAATTCATGGAAAATGACCATAACCTCTTTTTTTTTATTGTAAAGGGGAAGTGATAAAATTTTTTTATTTTAAATCGAAATTAAAAAAAATCTTTATCATGTATTGTTAGAGTTAAATAAAATATATTGTTGTCTCTAGAAAATAAGCATATTGCAATTCCATCTAGCATCACCCATGAAAGATGAATGGTCGTTGCCTCAGAGATGGAACAAATCTGTTTGATAAATATGATGACGTGGATTTATTTTTCAATTAAGATTTTGCTAGCATATACCATTATTAGGCTGAATGGTTTGCTACAAGATAATGTTGAGTTTCCATTCAGCGACTCCTCGGATGATTGAAGTTTTGTTTGCTTAAAAGAATAATTTGCAAGGAGATAACTCGAAATCTTTTGATAATTTACATTTATCACGCCATCTATAAGTTGTCCTACTTCTTTTGAATCTCTTAAGCATCTCTCCTGATGGATTTTTTTTCTTCTTATTATATTGTTATATATTTGTTATTTTTTTCGAGACCAGAAGTACGGTAAAAGCAGTAAAAACTCTTGCCAAAACGGGACGTTCGTTTGGCTGTGCGGGATGTACAAGTACGCAACCACGTCCGGTCAGACTAGGGAGTTAAATCCCGGTATGCCTCGTGTAGAGAGAGTGCCACACACGCTGAACGTTATGAACACCTACAGCAACTCTTTGGGGTCCGTAGGTGAGCTGTTTCTTTATACAATTATGTATTGGTCAATCAATGTAAATAATCAAAACAAACTTTTTACACGGATGAGTACATGCGATGAACTAACATATATCATACGGTAATTAGAGAAAGGTTCCGATTTAAGTATTTCTTAGTAAAGCGAAGACTTAAGATTTGTACTTAACTAAGGAAATTATTAGTTAAATCTAAATTTAAGGAACTTTATAAAAAAAAAACACACTACATATATTTAATATGATTGTTTCTGTAAAGAAAGCAGTAAATTTTCGAAACAGGTCAGGGATATTTTGAAAATGTTATTCTATATATTGCATACAATGATTGTATTTATATTTTTAATTTGATAACCGAAAGCCCTAAATAAGAAATTAAGACATCTTTAATTTCTGATGTTTGGTTGATGACAAAACTGGTTTTCTCACTTAGGGAAAAGAGATAAACGTGCCCCAGTAATGTCATCAGTCATTTGAACATATACACTGTTAAACGTCCAGTGGCAAGTTGAATGCTTTAAGCAGTACGAGAACATGTTGGTTTTAGATGAATATGAAACCCTCTTTGAAAAGAACTGAGGAGAAGCAGCAAATTCCAACTTTCTGTACTTTGGTTGGACCCAGATGGGGATCAATTTCTTTTTATTGTTTAAAATTAGACCAGATATCTATACAATCAACATATCTGCACATTATATCGTTTTATGTTCAAGGATTTTCTTATTAATATTTAAAAAAAACTTTCTCCATTTCTGTTCGCTTGAATTGAATGCTTACTTGTGTCAACGTATATTTGTTCCACCTAACAGAAGTTCCCCTGGAAACTTTGTTATAAGCAATGTCATAATATCTGTTCCTGTTTGAACAAATATTCTATACCCTTTATTCCGTACTGTTAATATTTGTTCCAGTGGAAATAATATTACAGAATATTTGTTCCATTTGGAACTTATATTATGAAGGAACTTCTATTTCGTGACACTTGAACAATATTATGATCAGATTTATTATAGAGAATATGTTTTATTTCTTTGTTTTATGAATATATTTAATATCAGCTTAAAACCTGTCAGTTTTAGAACAAATCCCTGAAACTTTGTAACGTATAAAATTATTCGTATCTCTTTGTATTTCTCCTAAACACATCTTTTAATTTAGTTTTATTTTATCCTTGATACTTTCTCAATATTTCAATTTACAATTTATGTTATAAGAGTCTATTCAATATTTTATCAAGTTAAAATATATCTAATTTTTTTTTATATAATTGTTCTTTATTTGGACAGTCAGTAGTTGAACAAAATATCACAGAATAAGATAAAATGTGTAAATACCATCTATTCTACATTTTAAAATTTTATGAGTTACATAATTACCTGTAACTACCTGCAACACTCTTTAAAAAACATTAATCACTATCACTAGTCAATAACTTTTAACTATGTGTTTAAGACTAAGTCAATGTGAACTAACTAACCACAGATATAAGTTGAATTTATTTACGTAATGATTACAATTCATTAAAATTACAGGTAGACAGCGCAAATGTCCGGTCAATTTAATACAGGTGCATCAAAAAAATTTAAAGCGCAAATGTCTATAGTGTTTGGAGCGTAAATGTCCTATCGTGTTACAGGTAAAATAGCGCAAACGTCCTAGCTGTGCCCATCAAAACAATTCCCAATTGTCCCACATTTAAACTTCCCAATTGTCCCACAAACATCTTCCCGATTGTCCCACAACATTTCATTACTTTTTACCTGTAATTTCAAAAAGTGGGACAATCGGGAAGACACCATTTCAACGTGGGTCTACACGAAGGATCTTATTTTGTATTTAATATTTGATAAATTTTCAAATCAAATTGACAATCACCAATGGCGTCGCACTAGTCCAGACAATCATGACTTCTACTGAGGGTATTTGTCGATATTTATCTTTAAAAGAGGGACGAAAGATACCAGAGGGACAGTCAAACTCATAGATCGAAAACAAACTGACAACGCCATGGCAAAAAATAAAAAGACAAACAGACAAATAATAGTACAGATGACACAACATAGAAAATTAAACTAAAGACTAAGCAACACGAACCCCACCAAAAACTGGGGGTGATCTCAGGTGTTTAAAGGTCACTCAGGCCGAGTTCACTTGAAACTCTAGAGTCCACTTAAGAGTTTCAAGAGTATCACATGAACGCGCTCGAGTTGCTATTCGGAACAACTCTAAGTAACACTAGGGTAAGGCCCTGACCAAGCATAAAAAAATGAAAAAATCTGATTGGTTTGACGTAATTCAAGGGTTACTCGAGTTTAACCCTGACTCAGTGAGGGTTGGGACCGGGGTAAGAGGGGTTAACTTGAGAGGTTCAAGTAAACTCGGATTGTTGAAACCCGAGTAGGTAAAGTGAACTCGAGAGGTTCAAGTGAACTCGGCCTCATTGTCGCAGGAAGGCGTGAAAGCAAAATATTAAAATAGCATGCGAAGACATCGTAATTATTTGAACGAGGCGCCGCACATGTTATTGTAAATGTTTTAATTAGTATGACTAGGCTGATATCCAGTTGGAAAAAATGGAACTCTTTATTCATGTTATTAGAGAAGGTGAAAAAGGCCGGCCAAGTTGGTATATTTGAATTGTTTACATCTGTTTCCATGGGCTTTAAGGTTTAATGTAGATGCATAAATTAAGATTTTATTCATCTTAAATACGTGTTTTTACTTTAGTTAAATTTCAGTTTGGAGCTTCGAGATATTTGTAAACTTTTAAATTAAAGACAAATGTTCACAGAACAGTCGATTGTGGTGGGTTAAAATATATGTGGATCTTTTGTGTGCATAAGCATGAATTCCACCGAAAAGAAATCCATAGGAAGATAAAAGATTGATTTTAAAAGTACTAATTTATATCTTTGCCCCCGGCGACAGTTTTTGGGAACAAATCTTAATAATGGGCAATAGTTTCATCGAAAAGAGAAAGTCGAGTATACTTGTTTTCATATTCAGGCGTGTTTGAGTTGACTATTTTGTCTTAAACGTTTAAAGCAAAAATATTTGATACATCATCTCGCTTCAGATTGTATTTATATATATGTATAGGCTACAGGTTGATATGATAACATTAAAAATTCCCCCTGACAACCGATTAGAGAATAGTTGTAAGTTGACTGAAGGCATAAAAGTACATTAAATGATGCTTAATAGCTAGCTATATATATATAGAAGTCTAAATTGAAAACAACGTTCAAACCTATGATTGCGTTGGATAAAAACCGCAATTTTTATACGTGTGCATGCAAAACAAATTTCTTGTTAGAGGGGTCTAAATACAGCACAAACAACATTTTCCAAAAGACCAAAAAAGTGAAAAAGTATATTTTAACAAAACGCATTTGACTAACAGGTCGAACAACAAATGTTCTTAAACCCTGCTGACTGCCATTGGCGATTGCCAAATAAACGGATCACCGATGTAATAAATGGATCTTAATTATAAATTTAATACTAAACAGAAAACAATAAACTTGCGGAAAAGATGGTATACCGCAAACAAAAGGTGCAAAGGTTTTTGTACACCATATCCGGATTTCGACAATTAATGTCTCTTCAGTGATGTTAGGAATCGAAACGGTATTTTGAAAGCCATACAATTTACCTCAATTTAAGATAGACTCTTGAATTTTGAGGAGTCAAAATAGGATGAACGGATCATATAACACCCGAAGGTAAATATAATACAAGCCCAAACGAAAAAATATAAAACAAGTCTAAATTGAAAACAACGTTCAAATCTATGATTGCGTTGGATAAAAACCGCAATTTTTATACGTGTGCATGCAAAACAAATTATATATATATAGTATATACAATTGTCTATTAAATTACAACTGTCATATAAGGATCGTAATAATGCTATATGGATAAATTTATCGGTTTTCAAGAGCTAAATTGACAGCCCGTCTTCACTACAATGGCTTCCATTTTTACGATTGAAAAAATAGGTCGCGTAATCAGAGGTTTCTCAACATCTTGCGAACGGACGAAAATCGCCCTAACTTGACGTAACTTGCCGTAACGAGAAAAGAGGGAGCATTAACTTATTCAATAATTTTGGACTATCGGCTGTGCACTCTTTTACATAAAAATATACATGCAAGTTCTTTTAAACAATTTTGAGTTGTAGACATATTATATTGACTGCGAGTAGTCTCAGATCTGTACTTAGTGTCTTTTTTGTTGGGATGGGAGGGGCAATGAATCTTTTTGAAAACTTATTTAGGCTCCGATCAAAGGTAAAAAGTCCTTTGCGAAAAAAAGAGGTAAATTAAATCTATAGGAGGGAACGCCTCTAGGAAAAAGTCTGTTTTTTAATTTGAAAAAAAACATCCTCGGATCCGAGATAACTTTGTTGCCCCAAACCTCTAAAATCCAAATGGTCACTTCTTCGCCTTAAATGATTTTTACTGATGTATTTTCTAGCTAAATTAGCAAGGAGATAAATAAAGGGAAATATTGAAATAAATATTTGAAAAAAAACCAGTTCACTTGAAAATGATGTTCTGTAATGTTTTGGTTTTATTATCGTACACATATTAGTATTAATATAATTCGTTGGTGCTGTAGCACTCATACTTTCAATTAGAATACACAAAACTCTATTACTTTACGAAATATTGAAAAACAAATAAATATAGCGGTGTTGACGACATATATATCAAAGAAAGCATAAACATGCCGTCTTTTCTTACTGTTAGAAGTGGTTCCTAATATTTCTTTTTGAATACTATCGAATAAATATGGGGGCGAATAAAGAAATTAGAATGTCTTAAACGACATCTTATCTCTTTATCCGTTTTTATTATTAAATATATTGTTTTTTTTATCATAGTTGCTTTACACTTATACATGTATCAACATGAATCAGTATATATGAAAAATGTGTTATCTCTGTGACTTTCAAATGTCTTTTTTTGTTAATTGTCCACAAAATATGATAGGATAAGATTACTCTACTTTGTTTGAACTTCAGAACTAGCTAAGGCCATGTGCACTGCTGATATGTTAGTCTTGTTGGCCTATAAATCCACGCAAAACCTTTGGAGCCATTCCTGCATAAAATGTAATTAACAACTTTAAACGGACCATCCTTAAATTCATAGCTGTGACTTAAGTTTATTCAGATTTTGATCTTAATACCAATATAAAATAACTTTTTTATGATCTTCGTCACTATCAAAGGTGTGTTCACTGACAGTATATTTAGTCTATATCTCTTTAATACAAAGCCCTGTTGGTCTCAGATCTACAGCGCTGGACTTTTAAATTTGACTTTAATTCTGCAGCACTGGACTTTACATATCCAGAGCTTGACTTTAAAAACCACAACTCTATATCTGTATGAGACCAACAGGGCTCCTGTCTTTAACTATATAGTTTGCACATTGATATATCAAAATATCAGCCGCGAGCCATAAAAGCAAGAAACTATGTTAAAATTTCAAGAAACTTGTTTCATGAAATTTCTACATATTTTCTTAAATTTTCAATATAGTTTCTTGGAATGGCAACAGTTTCTTGTCAAACTAAATTTAATTCGGGTCAAACAGAAGTTAATAAGTTCGGGTCAGCTCATACCAATGTCCAATCACACTTTTCGACGTCACAAAGTCGGAAAATGACAATTTCTGAAGAGTTCACAAGAACTGTGTATTGCAATTAAATGATACAATGTAATATATCCTTTGTGTATCATGTACAATCACCCCACATTATCACCTTTTTGTTTTGATTATGGCAAAACCGTTTGTCGACATTAATCTTTAGATCTGATAATCCCATGGCAACATAAAAACATAATTAGTTGTGAACTAAACAATGTTCTTTTTAATGGATAAGGGAGATAAATCGAACGCATTATACGACATGTAAATAAACGGAACTCAACGTAAGATTACGCAACATTCAACAACACAAAATCAATCGGAACACTAATCTTTAACCACAACAATAAAATGCAAGGTTGCTAAAAAAATATGTAATTGTTTACTGGTGACACGTTGGATGCCACATAAGAACAAGTACAGATTCTACAACATTTAAGGTTGACAGATTTCTACTCCAAGCAAATACAAACTTTAGGAACGAGAATTTATAGAAAATCAATGGTTATTTTGTTTTACATGTACTAATTTGCAATAGAAACAAAGTATTGTTCACTTCTCTTATGGTACCAACTATTTTTGTTTCATTTTATTTCAAAGAAGAAACATGACCCCCCACCCCCCAAAAAAGAATACAATAAATAAATAAATGCTCGGTGCCTTTATTCTTTTAGACGTTCATCAGCAGACTAGACTAAAGTATTTCATGATATAATCGCCTTTGCACTTGAAGCAGTTTTAATTCAATTGATTATTTTTTTCCTAACATTTGATTACATGTTGCATATGACAGCGGTAAATATAAAATCATTTGGGAATTAACCATCCTTTCAAATTTTCTACTGATCTTTAAAGACTATTCATTGACAATAACAATTGTTTTGTAAATTTGGAAATAGATAGAAACTCCCATTTATAAAAAAAAAAACCCAACAGAAATGAGCTTCCAAATTGACAGCAAACCCGATTTTCTGAATTTGGTAGGTAACCATTGTTGAACCGAAGAGGACAGTTAGTAAGAACGAAATTGATGTATTCTTATGTATGGTGCTTTCAGGATTGGTTGACGTGCCAGGCTCTATAAACAAATAAGGAAATGTGGTATGATTGCCAATGAGACAACTATCCACTCAAGTTCAAATGGAGTGGATGTAAGCAATTATAGGCAACCGTACGGCCTTCAACAATGAGAAAAACCCGTACCGTATAGTTGGCTATAAGAGTGAAAAATATGAAACAATTCAATTGAAAAAATTAACAGCCTAATTTATAACAAAACAATTAACGAAAAGCAATTATGACAGACATGAACCAACGACAACCACAAGAATGAATTTGATAAAACATTGCCGGAATGGCTTTGAGTGGGATCCCGTCTGTGGGATGGTGTTGAAGCTGGGGAAACTAGCTTTTGTATCTGTTGTCAGATGTTGTTGTTCTACAAGATACGAACGTGTTACATCAGGTTAGATGTTTCGGTACCAATATATGAGATATTGGGATTTGGTTAATGGATTGTAATCTAGATCACAGTTCATTCACATCTTAGTCGGCAGTCCAATTCAATAAACATAAACAAATTGGTAAAGTCCAAATATAAAATATCAGTGTTACAAATTAGTTATTTTAAACCAAAAACAATATATATGATTGCGTTGGAAAATCCGAACGCAGTTCATGTGCTCACGTTGGTATATCCAAACGGAGTCCCTTAATAAAAAAATATCTTTCTTTAAATACCAAATAGCGTTGCTATAACAACATAGTGTGTTGGGGTCATGTTGTAAAAATATTCGTAAATTATTATAGATTGTTCGTTTTAACCAAAATAAAGTAAAATTTATTTCCTCACAATTACCCTCTTCTTAAAACATTGCTTTGTCCTCAAAGCAAACAAACACAATTCTGTAATAAAATGCATGAACACAACAATAAATATATACATGAGTTATTGTTCACATATTTAAAGGTCCGCACTGGTTTGAAGTCACTTCTGAAATTATTATTAAATGTCCGCACATAAGATTATCTGGAATCCGATAATGAAACATCATAAATTGTTATGTAATATCCACTGGGCAGAGATAACGGTATTTAAACACGGGCTATCAATATAAAACTAGTAGATATTAGAAATATATACACAAAGTAATTAAACAAACACAAATATATACATATATATGAATAGATACTGTCTATCTTTAGACGTCATGCCTTGCTTGATTGCCTATAAATAAGGTTCTAAATTTGGGTATAGATTGTTTTTTTGGAATTCATGATAATGCGTGGTTTTGGGAATTAGAGGTTCTTGATTTTCCTGCAAAGATGTAGCTAATCCTTGATGTACAATCAATATATATGCAGTTGTCGTCTGTTTATGTAGTTCATACGTGTTTCTCGTTTCTCGTTTTTATATAGATTAGACCGTTGGTTTTTCCGTTTGAACGGTTTTACACTAGTAATGTTTTGGGGCCCTTTATAGCTTGCTGTTCGGTGTGAGCCAATGCTCCGTGTTGAAGGCTGTACCTTGACCTATAATGGTTTACTTTTAAAAATTGTAACTTGGATGGAGAGTTGTCTCATTGGCACTCATACCACATCTTCCTATATCTATATACAATATGGTTGGTTGATTATTCGTCTTACTTTGAAATAATTAAACAAACCAACTTTGAAACATGTTTTAACTGTTAAGCTTTGTTTTGTCAATTTATTTATAACTTTGAATCCTGGCCACTCAACTGAGAGTTTTCCAAACGGGAAATTATTAATTTGAACGTTCTGAATAATGACCGGGGGTTGAATATCCCAATAAGATAGACACAATGGAAATGATGTAACTGGAATTGCAGCACATGAACCATCTGAAGTTATTTCTAACATTGTGTTATGAGATTTATGTTTGAATAAGCAAACTAAAACAAAAATAAAAAGTATTAAAATCAAAACTCCTACTATTAAAGATCCATGTATCCAAGTAAATTCTTTTAAAATAGCTGAGTCTTAAAATGGTTTTGTAGTAGTTTGTGTGACTGTTTCAAAAAGAAATGATGGTACTGTTGACTTTGAATGTACATTATAAACTTGTTGTAAAATCAAAAGTGAAGTTCTTAAAGATCTGAATTGTAAAAACATTTAAACAAAGCCTAGAAAAGAAATTCCTCCTACATGTATAGTTATTGAAGCTATTCCTAGATAACCGTTAGTGTCTGGCCAATTCGAATCAAGTGTAATTTGACCATCAAGTAGAGGTTCTGCTATATTTTGGAAAATAATCTCATCTTTCTTAGCTGATTTAGCAATCTTCTTTTAATCTAAGTGGTCTTTGATATCTGAAGCTAAAATTGAATTTAATTTATGATTGTAAAATTTAAAATTTGGAATTGATATATTTACTGCAGTTTTGAAATATGTATTGCCAAAATAAGATTTTACCTTGTCAAAACCAAAAAATGCACGTAATAATGCTAAGTTTATTGGATACAATCTTGTACTTTCTTGTAACTTTTCCTGACAATTTACCAAACGAGGATGATATGTTATTGTGGAGGTTTGTAGAGTACAACTACAAGGAATATTTTGAATGCAAAATTAACATCCTGGCACTGTTGGTGTTTTATTAGGGCATTTCAAAGTTACCTCTTTAGCATTTGTCAATAAAATTGATGCTGGTAATAATTCAAAAATAATTGGTTTTGTCAATTCTGGTAACACTCTGAAATTACATTGGTAAAAAATAAGACCTTAAGATTTAGGATGTGCTATTCCTTTAGAAATAAGTTTTCTACAGGTACAGCCAAACTTACCAACCAAATATTTGTATCTATGGAAGAATTTTGTAAAGGTTTTAAGTAATTTGTGGTAACGAAATCCCTGACTGAATAATTTACTAGTAATACACAGATTACGCTCATTGAAATCCAAAACGCCACTACAGACACGGGCATAGCGAACGAGTTGGAATATATAAACACCATAAGACGGTGTCAAAGGACAACACCGTCCAAAAAAGGAAAATTAACAATAAGGACAGAAAAATCATCCCTCTTGTCGTAAATTTTAGTGCAGAGTTTCTGATGTAATACTGAATTTATCTAAATCTAGGAACGGACAGTTATTGCTGTTAATATTAGATTTATTTAAAGTAAGTTCCTTTGGGTAAATTCCAGCAGTTTATTTAGAGAATTCTTGATTATTTAACGAAAAGATATAAACCGTGATTCCTAACAATATAGGAACAAGTCTGCTATTAAAGGGGCACAATTTGTGCCCATAGGAATACATACAAACTGTCGATAAACTTTATTGCCGAAACGTACATAAATATTGTCAAGTTGAAAATTTAGGGCTTGAATAATCTCATCACACCCCCAGTAAGTGTATCTAGCATATATAAGTATATATATGCCTATTTTTCAATCTATCAAGGATCTTGTCCTGAAAGGTAAAATTGAAAACCGTCAAAATCGAAATTTACATCCATTTTGTCATCAGTAACATAAAACTATATAAAAATTTGAAAAACAGAACTGGTTGAATGGTTCATAAGTTATTACACATAAACAACATATACTATACCGTTTCCCACTCTATAAAGGATCATAACTGCTGAACGACAAAATGAAAATCTTAAATACCTCAAACTTGACTTGTTGCTTAGTTTTCTAGGTTGTGTTTTGTAAACATTTTTTTGTCTGTTTATCGTTTTTCGCTTTTGCCACAGTGTTTTCAATTTGTTTTCGATTTTGGAGTTTGAATATACATTGGTTACCAAACGCTTACTTTGTAAAAAATCACTCTGATTAAAAAAAGCCCCTGAAACTGCTCCTCTTCTTGTCGACTTGTTCCTTATTTCATATGATTAATAAAGTTTCCATGCAATAACTTAAAACGCTCAAATATGCTTTAAAATTTAAGAATGTAAAAATTTTAAAAATGTAAAAATATTGTTTGTTTAAAAGAAATTTTACTGCTTCTTATCATGCTTCCTTATATGTTTGTTTTCGATTTGGGAGTTTGATTATTCAAAGGTATCTTCCTCCTCCCTTTTTGAAATTTTAAAGCATTATTTAAGCGTTTAAAGTTATTGCATGGAAACTATATAAATTGTCATTTTCAAATGAATCGAGAACCATATATAACTCCAGACGGTAAAAGTAAAAATCTTCACTATCAATCATGGCCTCTATTTTATCATCAGTAACAACTCATCCAATTTTTTTTAAAGCATTAGTTGAACGGTTCATAAGTTATTACACGGAAACATTTATTTGTTATGTTTTATAGCTTACTATACACGGTTTAAGTTTTGATGGAGACCGCGTGTTGACCAATAGTTGCTGGCATCTGGGTCATTTGGTCTCATTGGCAATCATACCACATCTTCTAAAATGAATGCATACTTTGAGGTTCTAACAACATTATGGCAGATTATTTTAAAACATACATATAACAATATTATAAACACGTAAAGGTAGCCACAAACACTTTGACAGACTTTTGGAATTTCGAGTTTTCATTCAAGAATGTTTAAGAAGGACATTATTGGAAATTAAGCTATTTATTGTTTCACTAATACACATCAATTAATTTTGGTTAGAGACGTCCTTTGATGCAAAATTTTACAAACACATGTTACATTTGTAATTTTGTATCAAAATGCTTTCGACAACAATATGTAGCCCACATTTTGATTTTGAAGGAAATATGTATACTGATGGATTTATTTTTGAAAATCCAAGAGGATTGGAATTATTTATGATTTTAACACTGTGATTAAAAAATATGCAGGGGTGAGTTGGTCCTATCTCTTGTATCATGTAGTAGACCATCAATGGATTCATAATACAATACACCAGTAGTAACCATTTAGGTAAACAAAGGTCTGAAGTCCATAAAACAGCTAGTAAATTCAGAGAACACAAGAAATACAGAGGAATCAAAGATTGTATGTCTACAATTTACTATAAGGAATATATCTTCAGACTCACTTTCATATCTAAGATATATGTAACGTATTCGTTTGAACAGACAACGCAATGATTATTACTTAAATTTCTTTACACATCATTTTATTTCTGATTTAAAAGGATAAACATCAAAATGAGTGTGTCAGGACCTGATATTGGTTTCACAGACTTTACAGATCTCGGTAAGGGTTACAGAGGATATGCCCATCAACTAACGTCATTATTTAACGAATGTGATTTTGGCATAATGGACACACATCGTCATACTATTGGCTTCAAAGAAGCATCTAGAAGACTTAGGAAGCAAATGATGGAGTCTTTTGAATATATAGAAATTCAAACAGGTAGATTGGTAAAAGAATTTAATATTGGTAAAACACATGTTTACTCTCAGTATACAATTGATTTCAATCCAACACAGCCGTCAACTTGGGCCACCTATGGAGGTTTACCTGTTAGTTGGGAAAATTATAAAAAGAAAAGATTTGACGGAATGATTGCGTTAAGTTGTGTAATAAAGGATATTATTCCCCAAGTTATTCGCGACACCAACAAAGCCTTAGAAATGAATCATCATAGCTATGCAGCTGGATTAGCACAGTCCTTGGTACAGTATTACCTTCTACAAAATCCTGATGATAGGTTACGCAGTGTAACTGTTGAGGATCTGGGAAACAAGACTGGGAAAGATGAACTTGGTTCCCCAGCTAGTGTAATATATGTAGCGTATAAACTAGAACCTAAGACGACCAATTCGGTAAGTCAAAATTTGACGTTTTAGCTTTATGCATTTTTTTTCATAGCTGTCATTCAGTTATCAAATTTATCTATGATGAATTTATTATGTAGTTATAATTTTGATAATGTTGGGATTTATTGTATATGGTGGTAGCTTTTTGGCCTAAGGAGAAGCGATTATATTTTCTTAGAATTGAAGTGTCAGTTAAATAGTATTACACAATGCATTATTTCAAAAATGTTACGATAATTAATTTATGCATTCATGCCATATTTAAAATTATATCAGAGAACATTATTTTTCCAAATTAACAATTTACATTTATTACTTAATATATTCACTAGCAACTTTTAGTAGATACTCTTTGACACATTTCCCGTTTCCATTCTCTATACTATCAGAAAAAATAAAGGTTGGCATTGGCTAAAGACATCCTGAGTCACATAGTCCTGACTGGGACAATATTTGAGTATGATTTTAATCTTCCACAGAAGACGAAGGAAATCAGTATAGTTCCATATGCTCAAAACTCTTTGAAAAAATGGAGCTCTAATCGTGCACAAAAGTAAACTAACAGGGAAACAACATAAAACACCACTGTCATGTGACAAATATCTCATAGAATTTTGAAGACATTGGATGACTTGATTATTCATGATAATCAGATGTTCAGGATCTATTATTACAAACCAAAACACGCTGGACCACCAAATGAACACAAACTGAATAGGGACTGGACAAAAACAACAACAATACTTTATTCTCTAATTAACTGTTGACACAGAGATATGTTTCGCCTGTCCGCATAAAATTCAGAAAAAAGACAATCTGGTGGACAGGAACATTGCTCATAAATTCAAAGTCGCTGGACCATGATCTTGTGGGCAGGGCCTAGAAATGGTCGACAAACTGAGATGTACTAATAGTAATGCAACCTCATACAAAATATTATTGATCTGTCATAAGCAGTTCTGATCAAACTGACTTAAGCAGAAAACTTAACATTGAAAATTGCTAATTGATTTTAAGTCACTGGACCATGACCTATGGGGCAAGGCCTCTAAATAGTCATCAGACATATTGTACTGATAGTAATGCAACTTCATACAAAATATCATTGATCTATCACAAGTAGATCATATCAAACTAACTCAATCAGAAAACTTAACATTGAAAATTGCTTATTAATTCAAAGTCACTGGACCATGTCCTAGGGGCCAGGGCCTCAAAATAGTCGTCAAACAAATATGTACTGATAGTTATGCAACTACATACAAAATATAATTGATCTATCACAAGTAGATCCTATCAAACTAACTTAAGCAGAAAACTTAACATTGAAAATTGCTGGTTAATTCAAAGATGCTGGACAATGACCTAGGGGGCATGGCCTCGGAATAGTCGTCAAACTGATATGTACTGATAGTAATGCAACTTTATATTAAATATCAATGATCTATCACAAGTAGCTCTTATCAAACTAACTTAAGCAGAAAACGTAACAATTGTTGATGCCACCGCCGTCGCCGTCGCCGGAAAAGCAATCCATATGTCTCGCTTTCCGCGACTTTCATCGCAGGCGAGACAAAAACCAATACAATCAAAGGTCAGATAATACATAGTATGGTAGAGGTGAGTTAACCTTGGTGTAGTATGAGATACAAAATGAAGAAAAAAAAACAACAAGGTAATGTGGTCTAGCCACAAGAACCATCTAAAGAAGCTGTATACTTGAAAGGCAAACCATATTTGATCATGGTTTTTTTTGCAGAGTTTTTCAAAATGTTTTTCCCTGGTGGTCCTTGAAGAAAATCTGCTGGTCCTCACTATAATTTCTATTACAAAAATGCAAAAATTGTGTTGGTCCTTTGCAAAATGTCGTGGTCAAAACCTTCGGACCACCACTTTTCAAGAACTCTGTTTTGGTCAGCAGTATTATTTATCAAATGACATTATGTGTTCAGACTAGCCAGAAAATTCTTGCTTAAAAGACTTTCTAAAAATTTTTAAACATATGAAATAAAACCTACAGTAGTACTGTAAACGTATAGCATTTGGCTGCGTATAGTATGTAATCCTGCCTGAGATAATAAACTCATGATTATGTACTTGCTCCACGTCAAGAATCTCGGAAGTGGTTGTCTTTATTTTTTTTAAATTGTTGGTATACTAGTGTTGGAAATTTGGTGTTGATCCCGGAACTTTAATAGACTCTGTTAAATTTAACCAGACTCGGGTTGATAATACAAGTCTGGAGCTAGGGAATTTGTATCGCTGGAAATTCATGACACATACTTTTGTCCATTGTTCAATACCGTCTGATAACCTCGAGGTTTCAATCTTATACCACCAAATCCCCTTTTTTTAAACAAATAAACATCCGATAGGATGTAACAAGTGAAGAAAATATATCCATTTATTCTTGTATGTTACTATGATACTTTTTTGCGATTAGATTACTACATAAAATAGCAATTGTAATTATGAAAAATAAACGATAAATTTATGCATAAATTGTATATTTAGTTTCAGGAGTTACAAATTAAAGATGAACCTGATGGTAAGGTTTTTAAAAGTTGCAAACAGTCAATATATATACTTTAAAATTTCAATGTTACGCATATGTTGGCTCTTTTCAGTTTTCCCTCCAATGTACATTAGAATCAATCAAGTTTGCGGTAAACACCTTGAGTATATAAATTCAGTTGCAATAACAAATCAAAATTTCCAAACATGTAAATTAACAATGACATTTTTAAATTTATTCGGTGATTTTGATTTTTTGTACATTTTTCATTTTGGTGTCCTTTTTCATTGAATATTGAATTCCCCATATCTCTTGAAGTTAACAACAAATAATAATTCATTTTTTTTATATACAGATGCAGTTCTCGGTACTATACTACTTATTTTATTGGAGCCAAACCTATAAATTTCATAAAGATTATCGCGATTGCCTCTTGCATGCTCTGACTTTGATCGATTTCAATAAAACCTGTACCCTTTTATATCATCCTATTGGAGGAAAAATATCTTGTATAATCATGCGGTTAGATTGGTTACCTTGATAGGGTATATGAGACTATATTCCTTGTGAAAAAAACGAAAAAAAAAATCATAGTGATATTAGCATGTTAAAATCAGGGTACACTTGTATGATATAATTGTTTTTTGGGCTTTACATGGTATATGAGCTCATATTCCCTGACAATGCCCTATATCATATTCAGTTGACGACTCAGGGGATATGAAAACTGGCAGGGAATATGAGCTCCTATATTACCTCCTATACATTTCTAAGAATATGATTGGTTAAAAGCAACCGCTTTCATATGGGGTTAGTAGGCGTGGTTTATTTCAATACACGGTTAGTAGTGGTGTTACGTCCCTTTGTAAAAACAACACGGTGTTGAGGAAAAAATCTGAAAGGTTTCAACAGACGAAGAAATTGATGATGAACGATTGAAATAAATTCATAAAACACATTAAAAGCTTACAAGTTGTTATTGTTTGCATTTGTTTTTATATAGACCAATGTAAGTAGGTTGTTAATATTAAAGACTTGATCACTTTGCAAGGCCACTAGTCTAAATACCACATGTTAAGATAGTCGGTAAGATAAATTCGTTACACGGTGTTCTAGTGACCTAATACGATATGTATGGGGTCAGTAAATTCCTTATGGGGAGTCGAGCTTCGCTCTCACCCCATATGGAATTTACTGACCCCCAAATATATCGTATAAGGTCACTAGCACACTATGTAACTAATAATATCCCCTGTGAAGATCCCTGACGGTTCAGGGTATATAAAACACTGACCGACAGAGAACATGCACCCATATAATCTGTGAAGATCCCTTATGGTTCAATGGATACCAAATACTGACTGATAGGAAATATGAGCCCATGTCTCCTGTGGAATCCAGAAAAAACAAAAATTATGTTTTTGCACAAGAACCAAAATAATCTGCTGGAATTATGGAACTATTTAACAAGTAAACAAAGTCGGCTTTTAAAATCCTGTTGTTTTGCTCTTCTGGAAATGTTTTTGTAATATATAAGGACCTACAATTTACCTATATTGAGAAATAGTTTTTTGTCTTTGATTTGCTATCTCATTGGCGTATAATCCTTCGTCTCCTTTTTCGTACATCGTGATTAAAGCACTATCAATACGTTAAATACATTTGTATTTGTTAAACTTTGTCATTCACAACCCAAATTAAAGAACATGTAACACACATTGAAGAAATAAAGTAATATTCGATTGTTTGTTGATTGTTGTATTCAAAGATTATATATAAGATAGCATGTATTTGGTATGAAAAATTGTAAATTACTAGCTAGTCCGTAGCGTTATTCAAACACGGTTACAAGTGTTCAGCAATTTTTGAAACGAAGAATTATACTCCGACACGAATTTGAAGATGAAAGTTTTTTGGCTGGAACTCCGAATCATGTTTAAATGTACACACCAACAATCACAACTACAAAACACACTAAGGATAAAAAAAAATAATAATAATAATTAAAAACAAATTGTTCAGAGAACAATTGAAGATCTTTCCACCCGATACGATATATTTTGATATGAAAATGTTAAAATCCGGTTTTAAATGTCATTTCCAGTGTCAGATGATAGCTTACTGTACGCTGATTCGGAAAATATATGGTTTCTATACACTTTTGTTTGTAATAAAGGAATTCATTTGTTACTTCCGGTTTGAAAAATGTCCCTTCCGGTGTTATATAAAAGGTTACTTCAATTCAACACGAGTCCTGTCCTTGGATCTGATGACTGATTCCAAAAAAATATGGTTCTATACACTTTTACGTTAAATAAGTACAAAAAATAGCTACTTCCGGTTGGCTTTTTCAAGGTCATTTGGCTTGCAACCTTATGCCAAAAAAGTCCCATAGCTTTATCATGTATAAATATGAAGTTATTTCTTGTTCAAGCAAAGGTCAAAATTTAGAACGTCAAATGTACCTATGACCTTGACCCCAATTTCAAGGTCATCAAGTAAGGACCTCATATCAAAACACCTTAGGTCTCTACTATATTTTGTTAGTAAGTTACATTACCATACATCTTATTTTTAACATTCCAGAGTAGAAAACTCCTAGTAAATGTTACCGAACCGTTTTGAAGAAAAATTTCCTGTTACGACTGATCACAAATAACGTTTTAGTGAAAATCTTTTGTCGATAAATATTACAGTTTCTTAGGAGTTGCATGCACAAACAAAAGCAAAAACTAAAACATGACCTTGAACTTTGACCTTGACTTTATTTTCTTTTTTATGGACCCAGGACCTAAAATCAAAAGATCATAGGTCTCTATCAATTATGGTTTATGAGTTTCTGTTACATTTCACTTATGTCGAAAACATAAAGGGAAATAACTCTCATTTGGAATCTTCAGATCTCTTCGATCAAAAGTATTCTCAACAACCTGAGGATATAACGAGCAGTTTGGTTAAATAATTTTGTCTTAATCTTTTACAGTTGCGAAGGAGTAGCAAACACAAGAAAAACAGTGTTCGGGGAGATAACTCTTACAAAGAAAAGTGTTGGTTTAAGCGGTGTCAGTTTTAAAAGCGTATAAACTGTTCGATATCATATATCAAATATCTAAGCGACATCTTGCGAAACACCACAACAGTGCAAGAAAAACATTTGGCCGAAGAAAAAGAAATAATCAGAACAAAAGCAAAAGGTCTTTCAACGGAAAAGTGGAAAGACCTAATAATCAGAACAAAACCAATAGGTCTTTCCACGGAAAAGTGGAAGGAACTTTTAATAGTGATAATAATAATAATAATGAATTCTTTATTTAAAGAGGGTTACTCAATTAGAACGAGTCTAATTTCCACTGAGGCCCTCAAACAAAATACATTTATACAGGTAACATTCATACACTATTAATGGCTAATATGTTTTTTTGTGTATGCACTTCCTGTTTTGTATGTAATCGAATAATTGCTAAGTGTTGGAAAACGTCTTTGCAAAAAATAAAAAATGATTTCATGTCTTAATATCCCCTTAGTATCTCCATATATTCGAATCATTTTGACAGTTTTAATGCACAGGTGCTGTGTAAATCTATGTTTTAGACCAAGTTCTTCGTTCAAAGGAGTAGGGTGTGTAATAACATTAACGGCACCAATTTGTATTGCACCAGATGCAGATGCGCATTTCAACAATAAATGTCTCTCCAGAGGTGAAAGAGGCAAAACGCCTGAAAGTCGAAAACCTATTTCAAACAACAAAGAACTGATGAAACTAAAAAAGACCAAAAGTAAATCCAAACCCGGATAAGGAATCAGAGTTATATATGCATGAGAAAGATACATTCCATGATTTATAATTTCGAAATTTTAAAACTGCATATTTCAGTAGAAAAATATCAGTATTTTCACGACAGTGCCGAATTACTGACCACTGGATTCATGGTACACCAACAGTACCAGTTTTATTGCACCATTCATGCACAAAACATGCACAATATTCATTATATTGGAAATCCTTTGCGCAGCTATCATTGGTAACGCTTTTAGATAATACTGTATGTATTGACAAACTATTAAATCACTGCATAGATACACACTTGTGCAACTATTAACACGCTTAGCCACCTTTTCACATGGTGAATGACTTAAAATGATGTTGAATCGTGGTAAATAGTTACTTCATCTTAATATATTTACCATTTTAAAAAGCAGCAGCTATTTACACAACAAATCGTTGAAGTAGAAATCCTATCCTATTAAGTCATGTACATTTAGTATAACTTTCAACTAATCTTAATTTTAAAGTTCTTTGCTGCAAAGTCATTGACCGACTTGTTACAAAATGTACTTCTTCTTTGATTTTGAAGATTTCATAGTTAATCAGTCAGCTATAGATCTATTAGAGACAAAACTGTCAGGTGAAGGATTATACTTCCGTGGTGAGATATCAAATGATGGAAACTCGTTTTTCCGATCATGCAGTGACCAACTTGAAAGATTAGAAATGCCGTCCATGGACCATGCTGAACTAAGACAGAAGATTGCTCAGCAAATGAGAGGAATTCCTACAGTAAGTATTTGTTAAATAATACTGATATGAACCAACAGGTTGTTGAATTAACCAGCTATCTGTATTCCTGTACAGTAATAACGGACTTTATAGAGAAGCAAATTGCTATTTAAGAATTAAAAGCATTCGCAAACATGTTTAGTCTTAGATACATGTTTTTTTGTATTAGTTGTTATTGGCTGTGAACTAGCTGTCAGTAACTGCGAGTACTCTCAGATCTTTACTTTTTTTTGTTGTGGGATGTATAGATACGCTGCCACGTCCATTCTGTGTTTTCGTTAGAAGTTTTCTGCTTTATATCGATCTGATGAGTGAAATTAAGCCCGGTTCAACTGAATTTTATAGTTTGTTCTTATGTTGTACTGTTACACCACTGTCCCAGTTTAGGGGGAGGGTTTGGCACTCCAGCAAACATCTTTAACTCCTCCACATTCTGTATGTGCCTGTCCCAAGTCAGGAGCCTGTAGTTCAATGGTTGTCGTTGGTTCATGTCTAATATTTGTTTTTCGTTAATTAATTTGTTACAAGTTAGGCCGTTAGTTTTCTCAATTGAATTGTTTCATAATTTTCATGTCGGGGTCTTTTATAGCCGACTATACGGTATGGGTTTTTCTCATTGTTGAAGGCCGTTCGTTTGCCTATAATTGCTTTTTTACATCCACTTCATTTGAACTTTGGTGGATAGTTGTCTTATTGTCAATCGTACTACATCTCCTTATTTTTATATTGCCTCCGCCTCTTTCTAAATGTGCCCGTCCCAAGCCAGGAGCCTGAAATTCAGTGGTTGTCGTTTTTTTGCAAAATATTATATTTTGTTTCGTTCATCGTTTCGTACATTAATCAGGCCGTTAGTTTTCTCCTTTGAACCTGATTTGCATTTGTCATTTCGGGGCTTTTTATCGCTTGCTCATTGTTAAAAGTCGTAATGTGACCTTTAAATGCTAACTTCTACGTCATTTCGTCTCCAGTGGAGAGTTGTCTCATTTATAAATTGCGATCATACCACATCTTCTTTTTTATATTTATGAAATAATCGAGCTTTTGTTACTGTGACAATTTCAGTTTTTCCTGCCAACTTTTATATTTTTGAATCTATGTATCCCCAAACGTTGCATTTATCAGGCTCTCCCAAATATACCATATCTTGTGATGGGTAAACCATGCGCTGAAATTGCACTAGGCAAAGATTGACAATTTAATTGGGAAACTTATTATAGTCTTCGAATGAAGATCTTAAAATGGTATACAGACCTAGAATATTTGTATCGCCGCTAATGGCACATACCTAGGATATTTGTATCGCCGCTAACGGTACAGACCTAATATAGTTGTATCGCTGCTAATGATACAGACCTAGGATATTTGTATCGCTGCTAATGGTACAGACCTTGGATATTTGTGTGGCCGCTTATGACATGGCTAACACTTCTTTATGACACTTTCTTGTTTTTTTTTTTATGGAATTGTTATTTATTTTTCGGAAGTGTTTCTGCACTCTTGGAATATGTTTTGTCATCATCACCCCAAATCACTAGTTGAAAATCATTAATATAGATTAAAAGACCGAATATGACCATGAAACATATGATAAATTATCTCTTTGTACAACTACGAATCGCCTGCTTAAAGTTTTTTTTATCGAACTTCATTTTTCGAGATTGCCTTCACACGTAATGCTAACTCTCGAAACCATTGAAACCAGGAGATATATGTTTTGAACCAAAAGATATTATATTCTTTTTATTCTTTTTTTGACTTATGATAAGAAAAAATCATTTTGGCAAAATAAGAAATGTAATTATCCAATTCAATGTAGGTGGCAGCACTCCTTTTAAACAATGTAATCTATTTAAGGCCAAAGTGAGGGATTCCTTGGAATATAATGCAGCTGTGCATTTTTTCAGATACTTATGACTTAAAACTGAAATTCTTATATATATATATATATATATATATATATTGCCAAAACTTAAGCGGTTATTTTCGATATGGAGGACATTCCAATTTAATCCAAAATATTATTTTAAATTTATGTTAAACGTGGTCTTTTATATTCCAATTATCATCTTGGGACGCATTTTAATTAAGTATCTAATAAATAATAAACACAACGAGGCTCCAACAAATACAGGACAATTAGATAAATTAATATAGTAAAATCGTTAAACCGTTAAACCGTCGTTTTTGCAAATTATAATCGCCCATAACTCTGGAATAAAAAAAAAATATGTAAAGAGCTATACAACCCTTATTACATATTTGGTACAACACATTTGGGTTTTGCATATGTAATTATCGCAGATTTACCGTAGTCTTATTTCTGCCCGAGTAAATACACGCCGTAGTATAGTGGCTGAAATGGGCTTTTGATGTAAGTTAAATGGAAGAGCCATTCCAGCTCTCACATGCAAAGTCCATACTGGTCCTCCTCTGTTTTGGAAAGTCATGTAAATTCTAAGACATTAACTATTTCTGAAACCCTGCCGGAAATAAAACTGTTTGAACAGATCAGCGTTTTAGAAAAATTAAGATAAGCCCATCTTTTCTTTTTAAAATGACGTCCTACATTATAAGGTCGTTACAAGAAGCAACACATTTTTGTTGAAAGTCGGAGAGGACCAGATGTTTTTACTGAAATTATGATTGAGGGATAATTGGAGCAAACCAAAATGTAAAAAAAAACAACAAAACAAAAAACAACCAAAAACAACCGGGAACGTCAATTTAAACAAAATGAAAAGCAAAGCAATTCTTTATTGAATTGATTGTTCTATATTTCTCGTTACAAATTCATACGCTAGTACATAGATCATAACATGAAATTTTCAATGTCGGCCATCGTGCCATGTCTCGACCCTTTTTTTGCACAATGGGCTAAAACCGTCGGTCCGATGAGGAAATTTAGCGCTAATCTGAAAAATGTCATGTTATAATCTATAAATATGACTCATGCAACAAACAAATATAGCTCACCGCGTGATATTCAACGACGGCCTTACCGTACACTATTGTGATGTTTTTTTTTCTGATTCTGTATTTAGTATAGAGAGTGTAGTATATTTACAAAATGTATGTGATGAAATATAATCATTTTGTCAAATAGCTCATACTTTGCTTTTGTATATCATTCCAGGATCACATTTATGAAGCACATTTTACAAATGAAGAATGGAAGATATTTCTTAAGAAGATTGCCGAAGACGGAGAACACATTGAAGATATTGTTGTTGAACAAATGGCAATAATATTAAAAAAGAAAATAGTCATATATTCACTTTCATATGCCAATGCAATTAGTAAAAAGTCAATTAATGACGAGGCATCCGGGACTCCTTTATTACTTGGAAAGGAAAAAAGTTATTACACAAGTCTTGAAAGAGGCCAGGGTACTTCGCCTGTCAATCAGGAAAAACAAAATACACCTCAAAGTAAGTTGAATGGTTATCATTATCATTAGTTTGATTTTCTCATTACGATAAAGCTTGCTGTTTTTTTTTTGTCAATTCTTAGCTGGCAACCATAATACAATATATTCTAAGAACTTTTGCGATAAAACATACTTTCATGAAACCTGAAATATCACAGTTTAACAAATAATGAACCTCCATTCAGACTATTGAGCATTCTCAAGAAGAAGAAATGACAATTATTTCATATATTCATATTGAATTTGCTAAAGGCGTTTGGTGTTACATTGGATTATAATATGACGTTCTTCGTTTGGTGTTACATTGGATTATAATATGACGTTCTTCTTTTGCTTTGTAAACAAAGTCATGTTCTTATTCCAATAGAACATGGGTTGCAAGTGATTGACGTCACAATTGAAATTGCAACGTTAGTTGCATTTTAAACAATGCCGGAGATCAAAATATAAATTTATTTTGGTGTATTTTGCTAGGAAATTAAATAAAATCGTTCTTAAAGTAAGAAAATATGTACCTGTTTATTGTTTATCGTCAAACGGTTTATTTTCTATAACATTAATGAATGCTTCGTCAAATCAAAATGGCTGCCTTTTGAACATGTCTTATAGGTCCGCTTTGAAGTACAAATGTTTTAAATATTCATGTAAAAATTGAAATATTTCTATCATGTCATGCTCTATGCTAATTTTAACATGGGTAGGCATTACATTTGTCAACATTTTACTCCTCGCTAACGCTCGGTGTAAAGATATTGACAAATATAATGCCTAACGCTCGGTGTTAAGATATTGACACATATAAAGCCTACCCATATTAAATTGAGCATAGAGCATAGTATGAAAGAATTATTGCATAAATTAATACCTATCCCACTCAACACAACCACAAAAAAGAAACACAAAAATAAAAAACAGCAACGTTTTTTACGTGAAAAAATCCAAACTTTTACAACAGTATGCATGTTATTTCAATATTGCGCACACATCTAAATGATTAAAGTTTACATTGTGTTAAACTAAACAAAAACAAGTGATGAGTATACACATATGAAAGGTCTGTATGGGGTTTACAGAATACAAATATAAAGAATAGAGAAAAAGGGGCACAAAAAAACCTCGGAATAATGGGGTGATAAAATATTAAGAATAGAGAATAATGGGCTAAAATAAAATGATTAGAAAAAAATGGCCTAAAAAATTAAAGTATACAGAAATGAAGGACCCCTTTCCTGACCTTGAATTTGTACGTTTTATTTCATTATGTGGAAATTTGTATGAATTTGAATTCGAGGATGCATTTGTAAATAAAGAAGTCATGATGTACAGTGTGTTATGAGTAAGAATTGTAATAAAATGTTAGATCTATAAGCATTTTGATATACACCTTTTGATCTTGTATAACCCAGAGAGACCAGCGAAAAATGTTTATTTTACTGGCGATGCGCCACCTGAAAAACAACCTAAACAAGAAAAGGCAGCAGACAGGTATGTTTTCATAGAGAGTAAAAAACAGAAAAAACTTTAACTAGGACTTAAGAATTAGTTTATAAACACCCCTAATATCCTTTATATTTATTTTTCTCTGTTTAATTGGACTGAAATTTTAGTGTACATGTTAACGGACACATGGTTAATCATCCAATCACATAGCAAGCCATTTAAAAATAAATAAATGTTAAAAAGTTAAAAATGTTGGTTAACCCCGTTAGTTCTTCTTCCCTTGCACATTTCCCTTTTTTGAAGTTATCGACTTACTAGAGATGAAAACAATATTTCCTGCACCCAAATAATTGTTAATTTTGCAAAACAAAGTCATCTTCTTCAAATATCATATGATTACAAGCCTTGTGTAGCTAGAAATCGTATCAGTTTCAATAGAACAACTAACAAATCATTCAACCACAGATTAATGAAATAGATGGACAAAAAGATACTTAGTGCAGTCAAATACTCTAAAAATGTCGAAGTTCTAGGACATTAAAGTTGTCATGGTCCAATCCTGTTTGCAGGTTTTTTTTGGCATTCATCTTATTCTACACATCTTCCTTATTTTATGCTTTCTCGATTTTATCTTATTTGAAAAATTAGCGACAATAAATCCATTACAAAATTTTCCACTTTACAACTTACAGTATTTGTTTATAAATGGTTTGTTTTAATGAAACAAAACATCTATCACGGAAGCTAGGAAAACAATTGACTTGCTTTCACTATTTTCTAATGTATCTTGTTTTTGTTTTAAACATAGTTGATTATGTAAAAAAGTTGTGGTCACACAATATATCCACAGGAAGCCGAATGTGTCATTTGGTGGAGATGTAAAACCAGACAAGGACTCTGACAAATCTGCCATGTTTTCAGGCAAACCTATTAAAACCTCTACACCAGTGAAGATTCAGCAAGAGGGACCATCAACTGAAGGAATGCCAACTAATACAAACACAAAACAAGTCACTAAACCAATAAAGAAAATAACAAAGGATGAAAAGTTATTGATCCTACGCTGTTACCATGCATTAGAGGTGAAAGACTGGGATAAACTGACTGAAATGGTGTACAGTAAAAGACAAGAAAAACTGTCACGTGAAATAGTTCATCATTATGAACAAAATTTAGATCTGAAAACAACACTGAAGAACAGAATAAAAGACTACATATTGAGAGTAAAAAAAGACAAAGGAGAACACGAGAAGGATCCAGGAGTAAAGGCTCTAATACAGCTGATTTGATTGCTCACTTATAAAATTACTTACACATTAAATATGCATTAAATACGCCATATGTGTGCATATACACGCACAATCTTCCGAAACATTATATCCTGATGAATTTTCCGTACGATGTTTAGTTTCATTATTGTTTTCATTTCATTGATGTGCACTATATTGCATTTTTATAGAACTCCTGATTTCGTCAAGTTTAATAGTTAAGTTCAGTGTATTTTTTAACATTGTTTTGTTTTATTATATGATTCATAGTTTCAATTAGTCATGAAAGTTCATTTAATTGCTCGCATTTTTTGTAATTTTATATGATTCATGTTTGTCAAGTCATCATTCTAGTTTAGTTCATTGTTTCAAATTTTGTAACTTTATATAATTCATGTTTGCCATTTTAGTTTAATTGATTAGTTCCCATTGTTTCATTTTTTGATATCATTCATGTTTGTTAGTTCGTTATTCAAGATCAACCCACTTCTTCACATTGCTGTGTATGGTTATATAATTCTTAATATCGATATGTAACACACAACATATTTAATAAAGACAGTGTTTTTTAGTTTGTTCTTATGTTGTGCTGTTACACCACGTCCCGGGTTAGGGAGAGGGTTCAGAGCTCACAAACATGTTTAGCCCCGTCACATTCTTTATGTGCCTGTCCCAAGTCAGGAACCTGTAGTTCAATGGTTGTCGTTGGTTCATGTCTAATATTTGTTTTTCGATAATTGTTTTGTTATAAATTAGGTTGTTAGTTTTCTCGATTGAATTGTTTCATATTTTTCATGTCGGGGCCTTTTTTAGCCGACTTTACGGTATGGGTTTTTCTCATTGTTGAAGGCCGTACGGTTGCCTATAATTGCTTACATCCACTTTATTTGAACTTTGGTGGATAGTTGTCTCATTGTCAATCAATCAAATATGATCTCTTTATGTTTACAATGATAGTACTAAGTAAATATAGATTTTTGATACATATAAATGATGAAAACATTGGAAGTACACCAAAATACAGTACATGTATAATACACATATAAAAGATATACAAGCCGTAGGGCCCGAAGAGAACCACAGACCTTTGGCAGGATAACTGACAATCCTAGTCATTAAGATTTGAGTCGAAAGCACATGCCACGAAATCACACTTAGACCACTCGGCCACCGATACCGCCATATTAAATTGAAAATTCGATACAAATCAATGTAAAGATTCGGGTACATTATGTTAATCCATTAAAAAAAATCATCGAGAAAACTTACATACTCTTTCTAAATAGATTAAAAAAAAGAGAGCAAATATCAAGAGTCAACGAAAAAGCCCAAAAGGACCATGGCCATAGCGACAACTGCATTAAACAACACGAACCCCACCTAAAAGGTGGGTAGCCATTGAGAACATAACCAAATAAATGACACCTCAAACAAAATATTTGCTCAAAAACCCAGTTGTTCGATGTGAAACAACAGTAGTTTACCGATGTTTAAAAGTTATTAAAAGTAAAATAACAAAAATTCCGAACTCAAAGGAAAATTCCAAATTGAAAGTCCCATATTAAATGGCAAAATCAAAAGCTCAAACACATCAGACGAATGGAAAACAACTGTCATATTCCTGACTTGGTACAGACATTTCCTTATGTAGAAAATGGTGAATTAAACCTGGTTTTATAGCTAGCTAAACCTTTCACTTGTATGACAGTCGCATAAAATTTCACTATATTTATAACAATGTGTGAACAAAACAAACAGACATATAATAGGTAAAAATGTCAAAAATTGGGATACAGAAATTAGCATTGTGTTATAATCTTAATCACTATAAAAACAAACAACTATGTCAACAAGAAAAAAAGAAAATGGCATATAGACACTCTATAGACAAAGCACATAAGCAAAAACGAAAGACAAGAATACAACAAATGACTATAGCAGAATAGCGTGACAATGGCGGGATGTATAAATACCGAGCCACGCCAAAAGGATATTACCAAAAATGGACTAAACAGTAAAGATTAACAATATACAAAGACAAATAAAAAGAACACTATAACACGTAATTAAGATGATAAACAACGTCAGTACCTATACTTCAACACCATCATGTATTTTTGTGAAGCTGATACGGAATATTTATCAACAAGGTCTTTGTATCTTCCAATGAAATCGTTTAGAAAATGGATGAGACGTTCTTTGACATAACCCTGGTTCATCAACTTTCTGCTCAGACACTGCTTTTTGCATATACGGACCTAAATCGAACAAAGTGGTAATTGCATAACCGCCGTGAATATGAGACCTAAACGTCGTTTTTATGTATACACCACGTTTTGAAACTTACTTGACAATAGCAATGAATATTGTGAAAATTGGTTTAAAAACCCAATATATACCACAACGTTATCAATATTAATATTAAGAAAAAGCAAACAATCATATTAATTTTTGTAATGAAAACATATTAAAAAAGTGGAATTAAACCATTTTTGGAGTTTAAAAAATTCTTTGGATGTTTCAGATAAATTACGTGTTTTTGATGGTCCTTTTGATTCGGTTGACAGTTTTGACTTTTTCACTATTTATACTACACTTCTAAACAGTCTTATCAAACAACAGTTATCCTTTTTAATTAATTTGTCGTTTGAAAAATCTGATTGCAAATTTATTTGATGCAATTCATATTAAAGCTTTTTTTCAAATTAGAAGGGTAAATATGCTAGATATATTTACTGGAGGTGTGATGATATGATTAAATCCTTAAATGTTCTCCTTGACAACATTTATGTACGTTTCGGCAATAAAGTTTAGCGACAGGTTGTAGTTATACCTATGGGCAGAATAAGTTCCCCTTTAATAGTAGACTTGTTCCTGTACTGTTATGAATCACAGTTTATGACCAAACTCAGTAAAGACCCGTCTAAATTCCATTTAATTGATATATTCAACAGTTACCGTTATCTTGTGGACATTTTTGCGTTAAAAAATCAAGAATTCCCGAAATACACTGCCGAAATTTACCCAAAGGAACTTACTTTAAATAAATCAAAGATTAACAGCAATAACTGTCATTTCCTAGATTTAGATATTTCAGTTTTACACCAGAAACTCTACACAAAAAATTACGACAAAAGGGATGATTTTGCTTTCTCTCTTGTTAATTTTCCTTTTTTGTACGGTGATGTTCCTCTGGCATCGTCTTACGGTGTTTATATATCTCCTTTCGTTCGATATGCCCGTATATGTATTGGATTTCAATGAAAGTGATCTATATATTACTGTATATTATTAAGTCTGGAATTTCGTTACCCCTAATTACTTAAAACCTTTACTATAGACTATCAGTCCCCGAGGGTTTCACCAGCTCAGTAGTCAGTACTTCGGTACTGACATGATTTATAACAAACCTTTCTAAAATTGTCCGTTTATAAATTTTGAAATTATAAAGAAACTAAGGTGTCAACTTCCTCAGGCAAAGGTGACCTAAGATGAATTTTGCTACTTTTTTATGTACTTTTTGGTCATATAGCTCTTTACCTGTTTCGGTTCTTATACATCCTTGGCTTTCGAATATTTGGTTTTAAGCGTTCCCGATGAAGGTAAATCCAGAAAAGCGCTTCGGGTGCATGACATTAATAAAGTGTTGTTTTCATTTTTTACAGCACTGGGTCGATACCTCTGCTGGTGAACTATCAGTCCCTGAGGGTATTATGAGCTCAGTAGTCAGCACTTCGGTACTGACATGATTTAAAACTAACCTTTCTAAAACTTTCCGTTTATAAATTTTGAAATTATAAAGAAACTAAGGTTTAAACTCCCTCAGGCAAAGTTGACCTTAGACGAGTTTGGCTATTTTTAGGTACTTTTTGGTCATATAGCTCTTTATCTGTTTCGGTTCTTATAATCCTTGGCTTTCGAATATTTGGCTTTAAGCGTTCCCGATGAAGGTAAATCCAGAACAGCGCTTCGGGTGCATGAAAATAATAACGTGTTGTTTTCAATTTTTACTAAATTCTTCCATAGATACAAAGATTTTGTTTGCAAGTTTTGATGTACCTGTAGAAAACTTAATTCAAATGGAATAGCACATCCTAAATTATACGGTGATTTTGTTTACCGAGCCCGGAAACTTATATACGATCCGGGTAAACTTATCAATCCTTTAAAAAAACTTATTCTAAAAGGTTACCAATTCAACACTGTAATTAGATCTTCGGATATTGTTTTTGTTATCAGTAAATTAAAACCACAGTAAATATATTTGTTATACACAATGTATGCACTTTCACGGTACTACAATCTGTCGATACCTAAATGTTGGCATTGCACAAGTCATGTTTTTCTCTGACTGTTAATGACTTCTTTACACTAAATCCATAGGATGTTAAATGTGTACTTATTGATATTTTAGTCTTATGTTATGAGATTGTAACTATTAAAATCATTTACCTTGGCCTGTTTTGTTTTGTGTGGCCTTATAAGATGTTTACATAGTTGTTTACAAAATAATGTTATAATTGTGCAGTTTAGAACAATCGTAGATACTGATTGAATGATTAGAACTTTTCTATTTGACTTGCATAATAATTCCAGAATGATCATCATCTACGATTCGTAATCTAAACTTCTACAATGTTCTAGAAGTTTCCCATCTACATTGTTCTAGAAGTTTCCGTGACAACTATATATACAGACACTGAAATTAGACTGATCAGACATTAATATACTTGTAGTCTAAAAAATTGTCTGGAGTAGTTGGATTGACACTTTTATTTTTATAAATTAACTGTTTGCAAAAGTATGAATTATTCGAAATACTAAGGATTTTCTTATCCCAGGCATAGATTACCTTAGCCGTATTTGGAACAACTTTTTGGAATTTTGGGTCCTCAATGCTCTTCAACTTTATACTTGTTTGGCTTTATTACTATTTTGATCTGAGCGTCACTGATGAGTCTTATTTAGACGAAACGCGCGTCTGGCGTATTAAATTATAAGCCTGGCACCTTTGATAATTATTATTTACGAACGACATCTTACTAGATTTAGAACTTATTGGACATATATATTTCATTGGATTCGATTACAGGTAAGCAAAGAATTCAGGATAAAGAAAAGACTAGGATTGGACATTCAGATATTTTAACAGTTAAGTTGACATTTCAATTTGTATAATATTTCTTGTGAAATTGTATAATAAATCTTGTTAAATTGATCATTGATTTTTCTCTCTTTTTGGCTATAATTTAAAGGTGATTTCTGGCCGTAACACTTAGATACATGACTTTTTTTATTAGTTATTATTGCCTATAACTAGCTGTCAGTATCTGTGAGTACTCTCAGAGCTGTGTCTTTTTTGTTGGAAGGGATGTATAAATACCCTGCCACGCCCGGTCTGTGTTTTTGTAAGATGTGTTTCTGCTTTGTATCGATCTGATGAGTAAAGCCCTTTTCAACTGATTTTTATAGTTTGTACTTATGTTTTGCTGTAACACCACTGTCCCTTGTTATGGGCAGGGTTGAGCGCTCACAAACTTGTTGAGCCCTCCATATTTTTAATATGCCTGTCCCAAGTCAGGAGCCTGTAGCTCAGAGGTTGTCGCAAGTTCGTGTCTGTCATATTTGTTTTTCGTAAACAGTTTGTTATAAAAGAGGGGCGAAAGATACTAGAGGGACAGTCAAACTTATAGATCGAAAATAAACTGACAACGCCATGGCTAAAAAACAAATAGACAAACAGACAAATAATAGTACACAAGACACAACATAGAACATTAAAAACTAAGCAACACGAACCCCACCAAAAACTGGGGGTGATCTCAGGTGCTCCGGAAGGGTAAATTAGGCCGCCGTTAGTTTTCGCAATTGAATTGAATAGATTTCAAATTGGATTCATGACGTCACGTCTATTCTTAATGGTGACTTCATCTATAAATGTTATTGTATTTCATTGTTTATTTTTGTACAAAACTTGGCAGGAAAAGTCCCGTGTGCAATTGATTCGTTATATGGTTCATTACTGATTATGATGAATGACAGAAACTGAGAGGAAAACGGAGATAGATTCAGTTTCAGAATTTATCTAAATTCCGTCAAGGCTTGTAATACTGGACCCGTATGCATCAAGCAACTTAAGTTAAGATTTGTTCCAAACGGACGGATGCATGCATTTATTTTGGCTAGTAGTCCATACATGAAATCGCATTAAACATAAAGGTCTCAAAAAGAAGATTTTTAAATCAAATCTAGTCCTCAATTCATCTTTTCATCCTTTGCAAGTGATTCGGACACTTTAAAACAGCGTAATGGTACAAATGTAACATGTCATCTGACAGATGCTAATTACTTACAAAATACGGCACCTTAGAGAACAGGAATTAACAAATACACTATTTTCAAATTTGCAAATCCAATTCACACGGAAGATCACTGTCACAATCCCTGACCACTGATTCATCACCAGATTTAACACAGATCACATTCATACGATTTTCAAAATAGAAATATATTTCAACAATATCATACAACTTAGGCACGCATATGCTTATGAAGCCTTTTCGTTATTTTAGAAATACGTATACAAAATTGTGTGCAATATTAATATTGTATATTTAATACTACTGTTCTGGCATAGATACATCTCTCACTTATCCGAGACGTTTTTGAATCTCATTTCCAATTTGCAATTTGGATTAACTCTGTATTGATACGGATGACAACACAAGACTAAAGTAAAGACCATAAATTTCGGTGGGAATTTCAAATGGAAGCCCAGTGGTGTTAATAAAAACAGAAAACTTTTCTTTTGTTACAAAACAATCTTGATACATTGGTAAGATAATACTGATTGATTGATTTATGGTGTTTAACGCCACTTTCAGCACTATTGTGCCATATCGTGACGGTAAAAAAAGGGAGTCCCCCCAGCCCCCCTTTATTTGTAACCTTACCTATTTTTTATCATTTGTTTTCGTCCAGAAATGTATGAAATATTTGCTACTGGACATTACGCAAACATCAATCATGAATCACCTTACACATATCTAAGGGAAGCCTTCTATGCATGCATTTACGTGTTTAAAGATTGAATAATCAATCAATTACAAAATATATTGTGTTGCCAAAAAAAATAATAACTTTATAACATTTATACATTTAAACCAATCGTTGATTTATCAAAATGTTTGGAAATATATATAAGTAGCAGCAAACATAAAAGAGGAACTTAAAAGAAAAGAAATATATATATATAAGCGTGCATTGTGGATGCAACATTGCAGATAATACTTTTTAAAAATTCATATTATAAAACTTAGTGCTTTTTTTGTATTTTTGACGGGAAAATGAAGTTTCGAGAACTTCCCGGCCCATAGAAAATACTAAAAGTTAAAAGAAAACCCTCTTAGATAAACAAAACGTCTTAAATGGCCATTTCATTTAATATTATTTCAGAATTTGAACATCTGTGTCCCTGGATCTGAACAAGAATTTGTTCAATCTAAATTGTCATGGCATTGTGATTTATTACTTATTAACTATGATATCATGCTACATAATGTAATTTCCGTACTTGATATAAAAAATCAATAACGAATACGCGTTATCTCTGTGGTCAAGCGTAACCGGGAGTTTAAAACATGCGTTTTTAATTGGAAAGATAAAACCCAACCCGACGGTCCCTAGATAATTGCATATAACTAAATTGGAACTATTTAAAACAATATGACATATTCAATATAAAAAAATCTCTTTGGACGAATTTTCGAGAATCGAAATTTAAAGTGTAAAATAATTAATCGTTTTATTTCTATTACATGGAGTCTTTTTTTAAATAATAAACATTTAAGTGGTTGTCATTCTCAAGAAATCACCGCCGTTTTTTTTATTTTTAAACTACATAAATATACATAAAAAAATGCCGTTTTTTTCTAAAATCAATTTCTTTTCATAAAAATGAATTATTAACAAAGAATTGTTACACAAATGTAGAGGCTTATTTTGTAACGAAGATATTTCAAATCTCTTTACCGAAATCTGCATATGTTTATCTTTTGAAACAAAAAAGTTAACCCGGATGTCTGTTCAAAGGACAGAAATGTCCAAGAAACCGAAATGTTAAGTAAATGTTGAAAATTTCGAACCCATTTATCTTTTAAATCTAGCACACGAAGATATGCTTTTTATTTCATATTCAAATTGATTAGGTAAGAAATAGCTTGAATGCAAACTTTCGTAAAAAAAATTACCGTGGGATCAAAACTGTATCGTATGCCCATAATTGGTGTCTTCCTCGAATGCCAACATTTTATATGTTACATATTCCTTGAACGCCAACAAAAATATTTCAATAGATGTTTATATAATAACAATAGGTGTTTTTATAACTATTTAAATTTTTAATAAGTATTAAACTGTTAAAAATAATTAGTGAACTTGATAAGAAAAAATAGTAGATTTTGGGGTTATTAAAATTATTATGAATTTTAAAGAAATAAAGAAAATTAAAACCTTTTTATTTCTTTATATTAAAAAAAAAGTTTATTTTGGGAATGGAAATGTTTATTAACATAAGACATATTAGAAATATTAAAGAAATTTTAGTTAAATATTTCAAACTAAAAAAGGGATATAAGAGATTTATTTAATTCCATATCATTTTATTTAATTTATTATAAGTTAATATGAACTTACAATAAAAAAGGGTGTAATAGTATAACCAAGAAAAATATCGTGAACAACTGAACAAAATAAAACATAGTAATCTAACATTAGATACAAAGTTTCAAGAAATTCCATCAAGTAATATGGGAGGATATTACAGCACACACAACTATAGAAATATTGAAAAGAAACATCAAAGTCCAAAGAGTCTAATGTAGAATTAGTGCAAAATGGAATTCCTGACAATATGCACATGTTGACTTTGTGATGCAACACAAAGTCAACATGTGCATATTGTCAGGAATTCCATTTTGCACTAATTCTACATTAGACTCTAGCTTTCACGCGTCATATCTGAGACTGCTATATGTGTTATAGTAGTCTCAGGTCATACAGACCATCGCACACCATCGAACGGCCCACTGCACTTCGGCGCAGACCATCTAACTTCAGCGTGACAATCAGACTTCAGGGTCCCCATTGCACCTCCGACTGATACATATATATATATATACACTTCTTTTTACTTGATTTCAATAATTGCAAACACTTTTCATACCGATTTCCTGATAATGGTTTTTATTGTACTAAAGTATTAATTGTTATTACCGCGGATATTGCCCCAGGAAAATATGAGTTTATTTAAGGGTATAAAAATCTTCATAGCTGATATATTTTGATGCTTATGTCACAAACAAAAATATGTAACAAACATTTCGTAAATTGTCAGTATATAAATTTAGAAAAAAATATTAAGAAATGAAGGTTTCAGCTCCCTCAGACTAAGTTGGCCTTTGATGAATTTAGCTCTTATGTAAAAATAAGGAGATGTGGTTTAATTGCCAATGAGACAACTATTCAAGTAAGTTCAATCAAGAGGATGTATAAGCAGTTACATGTATATAAAGGCAACCGTGCTCAAAGTGTTGTTTTGTGAGGGGATCAAGACGTAGGGATGTGAATGAGTGGTTTATGTGTGCAATAATTTCGGCCTCCTAATTATAGTGTAAATCTGCAGTTGTTTCATGTAGTAGATATACAAATTATCACAAACCTAAATGGATAAGATGTCGTGAATGAATTAATAGTTGTTTGTTTAACGTTCATTGGCAACTGTTAGATGAATTATTAAGGGAGAACATTAATCATGATATAATTATGAACATTGGCAATCATACCACATCTTCTTTTTTATAAGAACATACATGCATGTGTAGATTTTCTTCTTAACTGTAAACGACAGTGTCCCCGGGCGTCAAAACCGAATTTAGACTTGTGTAAATTTCTGAAACATACATTTCATTATTTAACCAATGTAAAGTGTTCCGAATTCACTCCAGATTTCTTAATTTGTTCTCATTATGAAATCAAGAAGAAAGAATCATCAAATGCTCAGGCAAAACAAATAATACCGTTTTGAGCTATAAAGACACAGCGATCCTTAGGTTAGGATACACACAATACCGAACGTACTACATTTTATTTTATATGCCACAAAACGTATCTAGCTTAGTTTAAATTAAAATAAAGAACAGAGAATAAAAAAGTTGCTAAAGAGAAAATACATATCCGTGTTAATTTCGCCTCAGTTTGTTTATTCAAGTTTGACATCCAACTTCTTAATCCGCAATCCACATTCATCCGACAACCTTGTATATTGTATATTCTTGACGAAATACCCTCATGTACATGCATGTGACCACCAGGAACTGGGACAAATCTGATATCTTATATGGTATTAATCAAAACCTAAATGATTGAAAATATCTAAGTAGAATATGAATTTGCCAAATAAGCGTTCAGAATTATAATCTAGCATAGTTCAACATTGGAGAAATGACTCAAGTTGAACGTTATTAATAAGATGTCCAAAATATATATATACATGCATATTGCGATTGGTGCTGCAGTGTATCAAAGGTGTGAGTTCAAATCCCGTTGAGAGACAAACATTTGTCAGCTTAAAGATCTAATTCTTACACTAATGGGTTTAATTTTCAGACTCAATTATAGACTTAAGTAAAGTTTTTAACCCAAAATCGAGAACAAGAGATTTGATATTTGCTGTTTCAAATATATTGCAATTGAATAAAGATAAAGTTACATAATAGTAAACCCATTTCTATAACAACATGATATACATGTACAAGTAGATGAAAAAATGAGTATCTCGCAATTAAAAAAAAAGTTTTCCAATCAGTTATGGTTATACAAGACTGTAAAGTCATCTTACAAAATGCACTAAAGACTGAATGAATATCATCCGATTTAGAATTAACACACGTTGAGTGCACATTACACGATTTAGAATGAATGAACGTTGAGCGCACTTTACACGATTAAGAATGAATGAACGTTGAGCGCACTTAACACGATTGAGAATGAATGAACGTTGAACGCAAAACACGATTAAGAATGAATGAACGTTGAGCGCACGTTGAATGGAAAACACACAGAATGATGAACGATGAGTGCACGCACGTTGAATGCACGATGAATGAACGATGCACGCACGCAGAACGGAAGATGCACGATGAATGCACGGAAAATAGGTCAGTTTGAAGTTTAGAAGGTCTGTATATATACATGTTTTATTCCACGAGTTTTTCCGATGGAAGAATATTTTATTAAATTTCATATTTGTTTTTTCTCCGTTTAGCATAAATGGAGAATTTAGAAATAAAATAGGAAAATAGATTAAAGCCTAGCGTGCTGTCGAAATATACCTTGTGCGCTAAATTGTAGAAAAGGGAATTTGGTCCTATAAAAATTACAAATACGAAAATGAAGAATTTTTTATATTGGCGGGAATTTGTGTTCGATCTCTGTAAAAATACAAGGCACTTATTTTTGCTAATATTTCTTTAGTTTACATGTAAAAATCATTGCAATTTATACTAGTAAAAGAATATATTGTTCATACAACCTTGACCATAACAGGTCTCATTAAATCATTCTCGTTGCTGCATAGTAAGCCGATAAAACGTTTTTTTTTGTGTGTTTTTTTTTGTACTGATAAATGAAACAACTCCAAAATTGATAATTTCGTATCAAATAAAATGTTGTCCCGAATAAAAATTGAAACTCAATTTAATGAATAAAAAAAAAACGAGTATTTGATTTATGTACATGTCGTACGAAATAAGTCCACCGGATTTAGCAGTTAAATAACTGGAAAATTTAATTGAACAGTAAAAGCTACAATTTAATCCATCACTTGGTGTCTGTCGTCTGTTTGTATTGTAAACATACTGAATTCGTTTTTTTCCAGAAATATATCTCTTAAATGAGATCAAGTATATATATATATATATATAAATAAATCCATAGGGTATCTTGTGGTAGTTGAAATTATTCAGTGCAATCATTTAGAGTCCGTCGTCGACTGTCATACATTTCAAATTGTTTGCTGTTGGTCGTCTGTTGTTAATGGCAGTCGGCCCTCTGTCTCCAAATTTTAGCCCCCACTTAGGTCAATGACCAATATTTTTTGGAAAGGGGGAGGGTATTTTTTTCGAGACAAACATTTTCTTTACTTAAAAAAAACTAAACAATTTTCTATGTTTTATCATTAAATTAGCAGATGTATACTCAAGTTAGATTGCAACTATAGATGTTGAATTTAAAAAATCATTTAATCTGTATGGTTCGGGTGACCCTACTTCTGTTTTAACACATGACGCCATCAATCTACACGACCGTTTGGAAAATATGCGGACGATATAATCCATGGCTAATTCTCTTTTGGGTTAAAGAAAAGGAAATTTATGCCTTGAAGTAGTAAAATATTGTTACCTTTCAAATTATTATTTTTATTTTTATATTCAGATCTTTAATTGTTTTGGTTTTATGTATTCACAATTTTATAGAAACTCGTGACAATTTAGAACTTGATATATTGTGTAAACACCTGTTTCTTGTTGAAGACTATGCATTGTATGTTGCCCTCTTGATGTTCTTATGTTGTTTTTGTCGTTCGATTGCTGTCATATTGACGTGTAACCCACATCTCAAACAGTTTGAGTTCCGTTTGATTACTTTTTAACTCAACTTTTCAATCAGTTTATGACAAACTGAAAGGGTTATCGAGTTAATTAATTGCTTTCTTTCCCTCAAGCCATGAATATACTCAGTGGAAGATATATATATATATATAGGTATAAGCGTTGTCTATTTTTATATGACAAGACCACAGTAGCAACAATATCCTTTTAATGTAGATTTCTTTATAAAAAAAACTATGCCGACAATGTTCAAGCATCATCGCATACAGGTTTATTCTATAAGACAGCTGATTGGATAAAAGTGATACATTCCCACGCCTACTTTAATCTGATGTCCAATAAAATGCCTCCAGAAACCTGTCAATAAAACAATTACTGCAAAAATTGATAAGTTAGAGATTTGATTCGTTCAACATTAAATTGCGAAGAACGTGTCGTGTAACAACCCTCCCCCTTTCATGTTTACACCTTCTTATTTTAACACTTTCCTTTTCAACGGAGAAAATACAAAATATAACCGTACTGCAAGTTTCTGAATTTTGCAAGAATTCTATGTAGCAACGTGTGATTCACGGAATTGTCATATTTTCAAGGTTAAACAGACCTGTGAAAGAAGTAAGATCATACAATTTTCATCAACCATGTGCAAAAAAAAAAACCCCACCGAATTATATTTGCAAATTGGAAAAGATTAAGAATTGTTTTATATCCGTACTTAAAATCTTCCGTAATTATTTGAAATAAAACAAAAAAAAAAAATATGTTTCTCTCTGCCTGAATGCAATAGAAAACAAATTTATTCTTTATCTATAATTTGCAAAAGAGGAAAAATTATCAAATTATTAAAAGAAAGACTAACGATAATATTACCATTCAGGTAAATGAGTTTTCCATAAAGTAACTAATCCTTAATTCACAACCGTCAATGTACTTGAAAAACTCTGGATTCATTTTTGATATTTACCTGATAGATAGATAAAAAAAAACATATCTATCAGGAAGTTCGATTGCAAAAATGAAATAATAAATGTATTTTTTTTGTAGACGAGTAGCAAATTGAAGAAGGAAATTTTGTTGAAAGAAAAATTAAAATATATTCACATCTTTCTGAGTAAAGTGTAAAAAATGCAACAGTATAATTGTATTAATAGTAACTGTTGACTATTTTATAGATTAAAGGATTATAAGTCGAACACGACACTCGCACAATGTACATAATTTAAAACTGTTTTTTTTTTCTTCTATAGATTGCATTCCGAAGTGCACATGCTTGGCTAAGATAGTTGAATGTTCAGCGAACAATATTACATGATATGCAATTGATATCAATCGAAAGCAACAGAGGAAGATTTAGGTTTTGAAATCAGAGCATTCCTTAAATTAAACATTTGAAACAGATTTTTTAAGCACCAGCATGCATATTTTGATTATATAAATATAAAATTGAGAATGACTGATGTACTTATTATTCTATCTAACAATTAGCATTGGTAGTCTCGGCAGTTTTCTCTCCCTGAGTGCGGGAGGTCCATTTTAACGGACAGCGGAAAGAAAGTCACAGGACAGAAAGTTACAAATTTGATAGGACAAAAAGTCACATATAATTTGTTGACAATTGATTGATTATAAAAGAGACAAATCTTGAAATAATTACTTTTTATTACATATTTTCTTTTTACAGTTTGGGAAATTGTTCATTAGCCTTGATAAATGAAGATTTATTAAATTTTAATCATTAGAAGGATATGTTTTTTGAAGCACCATGAAGCCCTTTAGGCACCAAGCCACTTTGATATTTTGTTTTTGAAATGAGAAGTAACACGGGTGCTATATAAAACAAATCTGCTACGAAACAGAAATATAAACCGTAAACTAGATGTATAATTATGTACATTTTCTTTTTAATAATTGTTTCATAACTTATTCTATGTTATATTTTTCTATAATATAGTTTATTCTTTTTTTTAGTTCTTGTTAAAACAGACTTGATGCTTAAAAAGGTCAGAGAAGTATCAAAATCGGGTTTTATAGGTACCTATACTAAATATAAACTGTTACCTAGATTTTTGAAATATGCTTGCATTCTTGTTGCATTTATTTTGAAATAATGTTGTATAATTTGTAAATGTAATAATTTTATCCGGTGTATCCTTATATATGATAAAACATGGCAACATATTTCACATAACTTCCATGAATAAAACAGTCACAGCGTTGCACGGGTATTTATAATTATTAAGATAGTGTTTGACAGTCCGTTTCGGTTGAATGCTCAGATAATCCGTATATTAAAATGTAAATAACTTTCACCAAACATCTGTCATCTGTCAAAAATTAGAAAAATATAAAGTAAATAAGATACTCAGAATATATTTTCCTTGACTAATTTTATATGGGTAAGAACAATTATTTTAAATCACAGACGAAAATGTGTTTAAGAACATTTTTGATATTTATTACTAATCATTATATCTTTACAGACGGAACGAATAAATACTAAATTACTTAATGCAAGAAAGAACGACTGCAAAGTTTTTATGACTTGCACACTTTTCCGGTTACAACAATTATTCTTTTCTTATATAACCAATTAAATGTGTACGTGAAATATCATCGGAAAAAATGAATTGCAACTTTGCAAACGTTATTTAATTAATAGACATACAACATAACATTAAAAGACCACAAAAGAATACCCTCCATTCTTTTCCGATTTTATTCACGAAAGGGAAACAACCCCTAATAAACACAGAGAAAGTGTCGCCCGTTTTGCATCCGAATATTTAAAATCTTAACACGACTGAACACGATCTTACAAAGTCTAAACAGCATTTTTACCTTTAGTCTGATTTGATCTGAACATGGTCTGATCAAGTCTTAATCGGATGCAAGAACAATCTGTCTTGTTTATCTTGACATGACTGAACGGACTTAACACGGTATATCGTGACAGCGTCTGAAAGTCTGAAAAAGTCTTGACGTTTTTCTCTAGCAGTAAATCCAGTCGATTAAGACTTGATCAGACCAAAATGACCGTTTCAGACTCAAATATTGCTACTAGTGTGATCCACTACGGATGATTCCTATGAATTTAACTAACCCTCTATGGATCATATGTGTTCAGCCGAATCCTCTATGGATTTTACTAACACTCTATGGATCCGTAGCAAACCATATAACTTATATGTGGAGCAGGATCTGCTTACCCTTCCGGAGCACCTGAGATCACCCCCAGTTTTTGGTGTGGTTCGTGTTGCTTAGTTTTTAGTTTTCTATGTTGTGTCATCTGTACTATTATTTGTCTGTTTGTCTTTTTATTTTTGGCCATGGCGTTGTCAGTTTGTTTTCGATCTATGAGTTTGACTGTCCCTCTAGTATCTTTAGTCCCTCTTTTATAATATATGACCGCAATACATTTCTGTTTTTTATCATAATATAATATATATGTAAAACATGACCACTAAAATGTTTCATTTATCTTAGTCTCGATCCCATCATTTCCACGTGTATGACTCATTATCAAAATCGACTTGTCACTGGATTTTGACCTTTTATGAACAACAAGACTGAGGCCACTTTTAGAACAATACCTATAAAACCCTCTACAGGATTTGAGTTCCAACCGGTTTTGGGAGAGTTAGTGATGTTTCTCTCCTGTTTCCCCTTTTAACTATAGCGTTGTTTTCCTTTGACTTAGGTTTGAGATTATGAGTCCACACCCTGCATGTGGCAGGTGTGTTCGACTTTAATCTTGATTGACTAGGATTGCCAGTTTTATGCCAAAAGTCGATGGTTCTCTCCGGGCTCTCCGGATTTCTCCATCAATAAAAACTGGACCTAAAATCAATCAATCCTTTGACTGAATATGCATACCATCTCTTCTTATTTTATATTTATTGCCATACTAGTATTTTTATTTAATCGAAAACGTTAACATACATTTTCTGATAGATTTAAACGTTTTTTAGACATGTAGGGTTGTAACTGTTTCAAGAAAAAAAGAGACGGATGATAACACAGAACACGTACAATTGTTAGTCGAAGAAAAAACATCAAAACCATTACAAAAGTCGTAACACGACGAAAAGACAAACAACAGTTTACACAACACTACATAGAAAAGTAAATACTGAGCGACACGAACCCACAAAAATTCCGGGGTGATCTCATGTAGTACGGAAGATTAAGTTGATCCTGCTCCATATGTTACACCCTTGGTTCTATTAAGATTGATGAGACTATTTTTGTTAATGCCAAATTTTTAAAATAGGCGTAAACCTATTCAAGAACTCATACATAGTTGTTTTTCACATTTTTGGTTTGACCGTTACTGATTTAGGTAAATCAAGAAAACGCTTTGGACGCACCAAATATATGTGTTATTGTCATGTTATAGTTGCCGAGACATTTTATGTCTCCAAAATAAAAACGTGTCACTGACAAAGCTCAACACATTACGTTTATGTTTACGAATTATAGATGACACGCAACAGTAGTAAATAAACTCATCATAGATACCAGGATTACAATTCTGTACGCATGACGCGCGTATTGTCTACAAAACATTCATCAGTGACGCCCGAATAAAATGAAATATGAAGTTGAAGAGCATTGAGGACTCAAAATTCCGAAAGGTTATATACAGCTAAGGTTATCTATTTCTGGCGTAGAAAATTCTTAGGATTTTGAAAAATTCAAATCTTTATTAACAGTTGATTTATAGAGCAAACACTTTGAAAAGTCGAACTCTGAACGGAACTAGACCGGTCTCGTCCATAGAGAAAACATATTTTGATACGCGTGCATCACTTGTATTGTGTTTCTACAAATCTGTCTTGCCTTCTTTTGACAATCATTAACAAAAACGATTATTTACCAATATTTCATTTGATATCAAAATAAGCTATTTACAAATATCTATAAAATATAAAAATGACGGATTATTTGAGTTTCCAAACTTCTGTGACAGCAATGTAAGAATGAAGAGTGATAACATTTACTCAATCAAAAGTTTAATTCTTAAAAAATTCCAAGAAAAAAAAAACATTTATAGAAAGTTCATTATGCTTTAGATAAAAACTCCTTTGTTTCTGCAATGTATCAAAATGTTTTATTTTTACGCTTTACAATTCAATCTCAATATGTAAAATATGGAAGAAGAAAGGTATGCATATTAATAAAAAGATAGATGAGATAGACTTCAATAGAGAAGAAACTGATCAACTAAGAAGAACTGAGGAGGACACAAAACGGCCTTCAACAAACGATAATGGTATTTTATATATGTCAAGCCCGTAATCACTTTGTTCATACAATTTTTGAATAGATTGTTATGTTCCTTGTTCAAATGCAATACATTTTTATTTGTCAGGAGAGAAGATATTGTTTGAAGTAAAATGAACAATTTTGAAATACTTTCTGACAGGCGATTGGGATTTTAATGTACCAATTGTTTACTACTTCTTGTAGACAAATGAATAGTTTTCACGCATCTCAGCTCATTTGACTCTTGCATGTAAAAGGAGGATGACAAATATTGACACATTTATACGTACTCCATCTTTCTGTGCTATCAATTATAAACTGAATATCAGGAACAACACAGATTTAAAATTTCAATTACAAATAAATGAATTAACTTTGTTAGATAGTTTTACTATTCATTTTTTTTACTTGAGTGGAAACCAAGCCTTCACACAAAATACGATGCGGACATGTTTAAAGTTTAAAGATTTTTTTGTGGATTGACTTTCATCTGTTGCTACTCGAGTTAATTTTTTAACCGCGTCGCGCGAAAATTTATTTCATTTTTGTACATTATATATATCCTGCATTTTGTGTTGCAGACAATGCATTTTCAGACTGTCTTATGCTATTCTATTGTTTTCAGTTCCTACTGAGCCAGGATATTCATTTTCAAAATCCTCCTGCCCACCCCTCGCCCGAAAATGAAATGGTTGTCCCCTTATGCGTACGTGTGGAAGGGATGATGTATAATGCACAGGAACATCCGTAGGGAATGGGGACGCTACTAGAACCCATACAACAACTCCATGTGGTCCGTAGGTGGATATTTACTTGGCTAAATTGATGTCACTATCCAGCATACTTTTACCAAGATCGATCTTAATTTCTCATCCTTCTCCCCTTTTGACTTTTCAAAATCTATGTACTAGTAGTGGATTTATTGTTTACTTGCTCCTGTCCTGAACATGCATTAAATGTTTATATAGAAGAAAATGGTAGTCCCCAAAGGGCGGGTGCATAATACGCAAAAACATCCATTGGGAATGGGAACGTTATTAGAACCCAAGCAATAACCCCAAGTGGTCCGTAGGTGGATATTCGATATATGAACATGCATTAAATGTTTATATAGAAGAAGATGAACACCAAACTCAGAAAAAGGTTCGAATAATGAAAGGATAAATAACGATTAATAAAAATCAACGAATCTAATATTGTACATAAAGTTATCACTGTGTAGCCTCACCACCGGATATAGGTACCACCGAAGCAGAGAAACAATGATAGCAAAAAGTACCTATTCTAATCTCCGTACAATAAACAACAATTTGCCGCTATTCGCCGTACAGTTTATCCTCTTTATTTACATAAATTTCTCTGAATAAAAAATAGTTTATTTCGGAAAACAGTGTTGTTCAAGCTTAAATGTGATATGCCTTTACTCTACCAAAACGTCAAATCAATAGTTGAAGAATAAATGTGTTTTTATCAAGTTTGAACTCGTCACATGCTTCGTTGAACAGGTACCACCCTATCCGATTCTGACGATTTGAAGAGAGAGACAGCCAATTAAGGATCAAATAGGTCTTAGATATTAGCTACATTATTAGGAATCACAATCACAAAACTTTACTTGTCAGCAAAACGTAGAATATATTAACAATAAGAAGAATTTGACCTTACCTGACTTCACATTTGTTTTTTCCACCGCTTCTGGGGTACCTATATCCGGTGGTGATGCTACATAGTGGTTATAAACTTTTAACATTAATTGAGCTCGTGTTAATTTTCTATTCAAAATTGCCAAATACAATAAATAATTCAGCTGACTTTTTTTTCTGACAATAGTTCTTTGTCTTATTAACTACTGTTTGATTCTTTGAGAACGTTACGTTTCTTTTGAAATTACCAAAAATCAAACTTCTTTCCAAACATGTCCACTGATATAAGTTTCAACTACCTTTACAAAAAGCAGACACACAAGTTCTGTCAAGATGAAACTATTATCTCATTTTATTTTTAAAATTTGATATTTCGTTTTTTAACCCATTGGAAAATAACGGAAAGCTGCATGAACGATCGAATGTACTAAATATCAGAGAATGTTTATGAAACAATGTTCATGTATATTAGATATTTGTATAAAAATCCTCTACAAATACACCTCATCAGAACAATTGGCAATAGTATTTTGACTTCGTACAGACACTTTAAATTGAAGTGGTGAATAAAACGGTTGTATAATGCGGTAAACCTCCCACCAGTATGACATTTATTTTAGATTAAATTAACCTCTTCGAGTCAATGCACCCACTCGCATGTGAATATTTATGACCTCGAGTCAAACGCAATTAACTATATTTCAATTAAATATCATTTTTTTTCTCAATTAAATCTCAATTATATTTATTTTGAAATGCATTACATGACAATGATATTGGCACTGTTATTATTTACATTTCAGTTACATATGTGCCGAGAACTATATTGACATAGGATTAAAATGTTAACTAGCTAGTATGATGTTTAAGATGAAATGTTATACAAGCATGAATTTAATTTCAAAATTTTATATTCTATTGTCCCATTTGATCAGTTTTTCTTCGATTTATGAGTTTTTAATGTCTCCTTAGTATCTTTCACCTCTTTGATACTGCAAATTTGATTAATAGGTTGATTAAATGCAAATTTTATCAAATGAAAACTTGGAATTAAACAAGCAAATGTACACTGGAACCTAACCTACAATACCTCACAAAGGCGATGAAAAGTAACTTAGTTGAAGAAATTTGTATTTTAGCAATATATTTCATTTCTTATGCCTAAATTAAATTATTTTTCCAACGAATTTGACACGATAATATTGCATTGTTGTACGATGTTTTCTTAGATCTTCAGTCAAATAAGTAGTTGCATTTTTCAGATATATCTACATGTATGTTTATCAGGAATTGTAAAATATACAATTAACCTTGATATAATACTGAAATTAGAATAGCTTTGGATTAAAACATAACTTAAATTAAACAATTTATAGCAATTGCTCACTTATGATAACCCAACTACAAGTATTCAGTAAACAGGAAGTTGAGTGATGAATGTGAAACACAGTATACCAAGTTCAAATGAGCACGATACAAGATTTCACGAAGCTATGAATAGTAGTTCCCGAGTAAAATAGAAACAAAACGGAGGAGATGTGTTAACTGTCATTGTTTGGCTTCATAAATTGCAAAACAGTAATTTTTCAAACCTTTCAATTTCGTGTTGACTGATAAATGAACAAATTATATATAATCTAGATACTTAAGTGTAGAAGGATCACTGTTGACCGATGTAACATCAATGCAATAAACATGTCGAAATTCGGCATATTTAACCTACTTGAAATGTTCAATTACTCATAGTTTTTGTGCAAATGAGATATGAGCCAATATCTTAACCAAAACTATTTAACACACATAAACATCTTTGTTAAATATTCTTTTTGGTTAAGCCAGCACTAAAATCAAAATAGCAATAACAACATTTCAAAATGAGATTATATTTGGTAGTTTTTTTGCAGGTTTGCGTTATTTTTGAAGGACTATGAAGCTCTTATGCAAAAATCTAAGACAAAGTAAACAAATATTGATATTGATACATGGCAGATTAATGACCGTTGAACATCTGAATGGTGTTATTTTGCAGATGTAAAATACTTTTTGCTTTTCAAATTGAAAAGGACCAAAAAGTGGTCTTTTTCACTCCTTCTCCTTTGAAACATATTGTTATGTGTACGAATTTATAAGTATTCAGAAAGAAAGTCGATTAGCGATGAATGTGAAAACGTTTCCCATGGTATAACATAATCAAACGAAGCTTACTTCCAAGGTCCAGGAAGCAATGATTTATAGTTCCAGAACAAATGCAACGATGATGTCATGCATGGTACGTAAGGAAGGATGAACAGTGACAAAGCAGTATATCCTTCGAATTGTCGATATAAGTTTATAACAAAATAGTATAACAATTTGCCATACCAGTGAATTCGATTTGGCATATCAATCAAAAGGTTGAGCTAAAGTAAAAGATAAAAATGTTCATAGCTTCTTTCTACATGATGTCAATTAAAGTGAGCTTATCTTCAATTTTCAGATATAGATCGTAATAAATCACGCAGGTCGCTGCTTCCATTTGGCTCATGAATAACTAACTGTTCAATGTTGACTTTAATAATTTCTTTCATGTTGGATCCTATGGATGCAGTAATCAGGAATTTGTCGTTCATATAGTCAGATGTGCCTTCTGATACCGCGTTAAACGAAAACATGTTTTGAAATGAAAGATGACCATGTGCAACTTTAACTATAACTTTGTTAGGTCTAAGGTGATTATCAAGCATAAATGGTACTGACCACATTATGTTTAAATAGCCATATTCAGCCAAGTTCTGAATTTGCCATGAAACGACGCCACCAGTTCCGTTCGCGGAATATGGAAATTTATGCGTAATCTATATGTAAAAAAAGATATGATAAAAGTAATGTTTTGGATTATAAATTCATTCTTTAATATACATGTTATAATACATTTAAAAGGTTAGCATCACGGTAAACGTAAATATAGAAGTGTATCAATTAACCACGCTTTGGGAAGTTTTGAAATTGCTAAACATTTTCTGTCTCCCGTATTAATGCATGTGCTATTTCATTAACAATAATCAATTATGTTTTAGAAGAGTATAACATGTGTACCTGCTCGTTTTAAAGTTAGTCGTATGACGTACAAAACTAGTGGTGTTCACCCATCAAATTTTTTTTTCTTTGTAAGGTTACAAGTTTCAATGTTTTATTACTAATTATGGATATGAATTAGAGATTTGATAGTGGAAATCATAAATTGTTTAATATATAATATATTTTTCTACCTTAAGTAATTAACATATAATAAAAACAACATTAAAAGTTTACCTACCATAAATCCCGCAGACATAGGTTCTATTTCTTTTGGTGATATCAATGTCATACCCCTTTCAAGTGTAACCTTTGGGGATGTAAATGTGTAGTTTGTCAAATTCATGACTTCAATTCCACAGACTACGACATATTCAATCTGTGCAATCATGTCATGCAAGTTTTTGGAGGCTAGACTCATTTGTTCCCTGTCCCAATAAAAACATGGGGGTGAATTTGACGTTAAAAAACATACAATACTATATAGTAAATAAATAATCCGTAAACTTTGTTTTTGCTCCTTTGTTTAAGTATTGAAGATCGAAAAAAAAAACCAATAATTATGAATCAGTTGACGTTTATATTTCATAAGTTTTAATTTTTAATTCAAATGCGTTCATCCCATAGACCATGTCGAAGTTAATCGCCTCGCTCGTCTCGATTGCTGGAGGTCATGGGTTCTATCCGCGACCGGGTCAAAACCAAGCCTTGAAAATAGACCGCTGCTTCTCTTAAAATTTAGGAGTAAGAGCAAAATTTTTGCGGCCCGTAGTCAGAAGAGTGTGTCGGGGTAATGTATTTCTGTGGACTGCAAACATATGAACTAGAATGTTAAAAATCCGGTTCAGCGGGTTTGTCTAGTACAAAGCAGGGTTCATATTCATAACTCATTTATCTGGTTTCGTTCTAAATATTTATTTTCTACTGGGCTTTCATCCATTCATTCATCCATCCAATGAAAGTTAAAATTGAGACTTCTACACTTATAAACAAACTTGTTTTGAAGAAAGCTTTGAATTGCAAACCTGTACTTGAATAAAGCAATTCTGTCTTTCGACAAACGCTCCCATATCATGCATAAGTGACATTGTTTGATTTTAAAGATCATTATTCAAATCATTTATTAACACAGGGCATAGTCATTAAAAATTCTGCCAAACATGGTTTATTAAAGGGGACATTTGGCGAATCTTCAATTTTTTGAAGTAAAGAGAGAGAGAGAGAGAAAGAGAGGAAATACCACATGGGAAATCGAAATTTGGAAAACTGAAGATTGTACTACACGAACCGCATTAAAAATCAGGAATGACCTCAAGTGCTCCAGAAAAGAATAATTTTATGCGCTTTTCTGAAAATATCTTCATCAGGAGTGGTCAAAGCCGAATATTTGAAAGCCAAAAAAAAAGGTTCAGCAGTCCCTGATCACCATGCGCATATCCACACTACTAATAGGAGCCGTATAGCAGTCGCAATCGAAATGATTCATGTTTTGTTTTGTTGGACCCGACGTAGTCATTGCATAGAAAAAGATCATTTAATGACATACAATTCCTTGATGAAACAATATGAGGAAATGAATGCTGGGTAGGAACATTGGCGGCATACTGCAAAAACAAGTTGAAATGGGGATGAATAAAGTTTATAAATCAAGTATTTCTAATCAATTCTTTCAACAGTAGAATTCACCTCAGTTTGTAAATACGAAAACCAAAATGTAAACATATCTTTGGTTTAACATAAATGCGTCTGCGGCCTTTCAAATTTATTTATTTTCGATATCTAATCGTTTGCATGTGCAGTTATTTTCACATCTTGTTCTCTTCGCGTATTTTCATTGCCATTATCTTTTTTGGTACACATTTGGAGCAGGATATGCTCACCCTACCGGAGCTTCTGAGATTACCCCTAGTTTTTATAGGGTTCGTGTTGCTCGGTTTTTAGTTTCATATGTTGTGTTTTGAATACTGCTGTTTGTCTTTTGGTCGTTTACCGTTTTTTTGTCATGTCGTTGTCAGTTTGTCGTCAAGTTATGAGTCTGGGTATCCCTTTGGTATCTTCCGCCTCATTTTTTTTTTATAGATTACTATTAAATGATTTGATTATTACAATTAACCAAAATTAGTTTGATCCATGAATGTAAGAGATATGTTGAAATATTTACTGAGTAGAACAGAAAAAGTCGCGTTTTTAAAAAGGAATATATCACTATGTTTATAAAATAAAAAAACCTGTTTTTTCCTACTCGCTTCTCAAGCTGTTTTCCGTCTTCATGCCATTGTCTCTTATCTGTGAATACTGCACCTTGGTTAATGCTTTCGCTGTAAAAGTATCAAAAATCTTGCATTGTCATTAGCTCAGTAATCATATTTACTCTGGTAGTTTTCTTTAGTACTATTCATTATAACGTTTTCTTGTGAACTCTTGGTACAAAGAGGAGAATATGCTATACATTCAAAACATTAGTGGTACCAATTTTACTGCACTAGATGGGAATTCCGGCAATTAATGTCTTTTTAGTGTTGCTCGAAGCCAAAGATTTGAAAGTCCAAAATCAAATACAAACATTGAAGTGCTGGTACAATCAATAAAGAGCTGCAACATGAGCTCATGATACGCCCGTCACTTTTTCAAAGAATAAAATTCCATAACTCCTCAATGTCATATTAGAAATTTATATAAAAAACTAAAGGGAGGTTATTTTAATAGATATAAACCAGTCACCAAAGTTTTATGAAAACTGCTCAAAGCACCTATGAGTTATTATCCGAAAACCGGAAAATTCCCCTTTTCTAATGAATAAAACCCCATAAGTCGAAAGGGAGCTCACATTAGTAGATATAAACAATTCACCAAAGTTTCAAGAAAACTGCTCTATGCACTTTTGAGTAATTGTCCGAAAACTGGAAAATTCCCCTTTTTTAATGAAAAAAAACCCATAACTCAGAAAGGAAAAAAACTAAAATTTATAAAAATCGAAAGGGAGCTCACGTCAATAGATATAAACAATTCACCAAAGTTTTTATGAATACTGCTGAAAGCACTTTTGAGTTATTGTCCGAAAACTGGAAAATCCCCCTTTTTTTAATGAAATGAAACACCATAACTCGGAAACGTAAAATTCTAAATTTGTAAAAATCGAAAGGGAGCTCACGTCAATAGATTTAAACAATTCACCAAAGTTTCATGCAAGTTGGTTAAAGCGTTTTTGAGTTAATGACCGACATGTTGACGATGGACGGACGGACGGACGGACAGACGGACAACGGTATACTATAATACGTCCCGTAAACGGGCGTATAAAAATGACAAAAGTTAATCAGTGTATGCAAGGAATGTTATGTTTGCCTTCGATTTTCCAATGAGTATTGTTTTTTGATATGGGATTTTAGAACCGAGTAGACGAAAGGCCGCATTTCTTCCTCATGTTTTATTACAGTATAAATGAATTCTAACTTTTTCTGGTGATTTTAAGATGTTGTTTTATCCTGAAATTCTGTCCACCTGCTTTACATATGTGATTGTTATTCAAATTGTAATTTCTATTTGTATGTTTAAATATAGCGATATTACTTTCGTATTTATACATAAACTGCCGCCTGCGCACAATATAGGAGCTGGTGCAAAGTGCCTTTGCATTTTGACAAGATCAAGATTAAGGTTCATTGTGCAGTTTCATAATTCCCCGTACTATGTAAATTTTAAACCAAATGCAATTAAGAAGTAGATACCAAGGGAAAATCAAACACCAAACTTTGATGTAAGAAAGTCTACATGGTTAAAATAATTTTGAGTCCTCAATAATCATCAACTTCGTACTCTGTTTTTTTTACACTTTGTTGATTTGATCGTCACTGATGAGTCGTTTGAAAACGAAACGCGCGTCTAGTAACAACATTTTAATCCTGGTATCTATGATGAATAAAGGCAACAGTAGTATACCGCTGTTCAATAGTCATCAATCGATTTAACTGAAAAACAATCCGGGTCACAAAACAAAACCGTGCGGAACACATCAACTATAAGAGGAAAACAAAGGAACGACAAAAACACTGAACTGCTACAAAAACAAACGCCAACATACATAGAAACGGACTATTTGATAACAACTGCCATATTCCTGACTTGACACAGGGCATTTTAAGAAAAAATGGTGGGTTTGAACCTGTTTTTATGGCTAGCCAAACCTCCCGCTTATACGGCAATGTTAAAAATACCGCTAAAATGAGAACATTACGTGACAGGAATACATTACAACTAAACGCAAGAACACTCAGGACAGATCCATACATAAATAAATAATATAATAGTACACTACAACATGTAAACCACAGAATAACAATGGACACCTCCTATTTACACAACAATAGAATTATAAACTGTGCGTCGCAAGAATGTATCAACGCCACAAAAAGTGACGTCACAGGTAAATTTCTAAAAAATTGATGAGTTTTTTTAAAAGAGAACAGCTAAACAGGAGTCCATAAAGTACCACACACAGATCTATAGATTTAACAATAGGAAACCCAGCAAAACCGGAAGTTAACTCGGGCAGGGTCACCTGCTTCACCGTAAACCCCTATCGTGTTGGTCATTTTAAAATTAGGAAGATTAAAATCAGTGATAATAATAAATTATATGAAAAAAGAAGATATCTGTTACTCAATTGAACAATATATACTATTCGTCCTTAAAAAATATTAAAACACCTTTCGTTTCTGTCTTTTTCTTTCTGTTTTCTGCGTCTTTTCTCGTCTTCAAGTCGTTGCATTTCTTCTATTCTTCTTTGCCTTTCGTCGTCCATTTTCTGTCTATCCCTTTCTAATCTTTGTCTCTCTTTGAACAATTCAGCTTCTGCATCTAAGTTTGCCTTTTTTTGCATTTCCAATCTTTTTTCTTCTTCAATTACATGCATCTATAAAACATGTATTTATTAAAGTTTATCTTTCTGTTGTTCTCTCTGAATATGTTTAAAATTATGTTTTATGGGAAAATGACGTAGTACTGAATTTTTTAGGATCTCCCTAATGCAAAATAAAGGCAACAGTAGTATACCGCTGTTCAATAGTCATAAATCGATTAAGCGAAAACAAATCCGGGTCACAAACTAAAACCGAGGGAAACACATCAACTATAAGAGGAAAACAACGGAACAACAGAAACACAAAGCTTTTATTCTTTTTACGGATTTGGCTTTACTTTTTGTTCTTAATGCTTGTATCAGCTCTTTAACGTTTGAATTCGGGTTTGGTACCGTAAATAAGACTTGCAACGTAACACTTCAGAGAGTCTGAATTAATCCCCGCGAAGAATATAAAGATTTTCATTTGCTGCAATATTCTTCCGTTTCAAATTATAAATTAAATATCTTCAGTAATTTTCGCAAGTGGACTACTGCATTGGAAAAAAAAAGTAAAATAACAAAAATACCATTCTCCGATGAAAATTCAAAACGGAAAGTCCCTTATCATATGGCGAATCAAAAGCTCAAACACATCAAACGAATGGAAAATAATTGTCAAATTCCTGACTTGGTACAGGAATAATTATACTTCTAATAAAAAGCTTACATCGAAATTAATCTATTTCAGGGTTAAAGGTTTTATTCTAGCATGTGCCATAAAAATAATACATGTATTCGTTAATTCAAAAGTTTTTATATGATATTGTAATATATCTATTTAATTAATTAAACTATATTTACTCTTTTGTTGAATTTACTCTTTTCTCTTTTCTCCTTTTTCTTTGCAGCTTTACGACGGTTTATCCTCTGCTTCCCTTTCTTTTTTCCTCAATTCTGCTTGTTCTCTTGCAAGTCTCTCCTTTTCTTCCCGTTCTTTTCTCTGTCGCTCGTCCTCGATCTCATCTAACCTAGCCTTATACATTTGATTGGTATAACACTGCCCATTGTTTGCTTTTGTAACACGACTGATAACATGCATGAGCTCCTGAACTTGAGAATCTCCCCCATCACCATTGCTGTCATTTTCAAAAGCCACACACCTGTCCCCATATTTTGAAAGAATGGGAAATGACTTAGTAGTAGAAGAAACATATTCACAAAACGTCTTCTCGGTTCTTTTCAAATTTTCACGGTGGGTGAACAGAAATATAATATGATCTTCAATTCCGCTACCAAATTGATCTTTAAATTTCTTCAATGTTGATTTGTCTTCCTGTGATATTCTCCCTACTGCTGTGACAAGTAATATCACATGGGGTCCTGGTAATGTCATTTGTATGAATCTTGCAATTTCTGTCTGTGTGTCTTTTATTTTTGCATTTGGATCAAATAAACCCGGTGTATCCACTACTGTTACTTTTTTACCCGATATTACTGTCGTCTGTGATTGACACAACTGTGTGACTGATTCTGCCATCATATCTGTTTTAAACCTTTTCTCTCTAAATATATTGTTGGCAGTCTCACTTTTCCCAGAACCAGATTTTCCAATTAAAACTATCCTGATATCATCCTTTGAGATCCTCATATGTTTCATGCTTTATTAGAAATAAAAATAAATAAAAGTATACTTATGTTTTGTTTTTGCACGCTTCACTGAGATTGTCGGGCTAAATTATGACAGTACATGCTTGATTTCTTTGCCAGATTTATTTCATCGATGTTGCTCCATGGATTTGTTCTTCAATTCACATGTTTGGCGTGATCGTCAATTTACAAAGAATTCCGCTAAAACCGATGCTAGGGGCCATCTTAAACTTGCAGTGAAGTGAGAGTTTTTGCTCCGTGTTGAAGGTCTAACTTTGACTTTTAGATGAAGAACACCAACAAAAGCACTGTTTCTGTGCTTTTTGTGCTTTTTGTGTTTTTTGTTGTGCATGAATTGTATTTTTGTCATGGGTGGATACCCTATGTCCTTTCTTTTCTATTAGTTTAAGCTATACAATGTCATTTTTTTTTTTTTTATTTTGACAAATATGTAAATGTTGAGATAGAACAACCACTATTGTTATGAAAACCACTGCATTATATTTATTCACAAATGACAAAGTCTGTGTAACCAAAGTATTGCAATTGCTATTTAACATCAGAGATAACTGAATTAGCCTCATTAACTTGTACCATGTATCACTCAAATGTGATTTTTGTGATAAGTTTATTTACATTCCAATGTCTCTTTGTTGCAGGACCAATGAGCAATTTATTTTGTTATTCTTGATAGAGGGTTGCTACTTACAAGGAAGATAGCGAAACAAGGGTTCCGTGTAATAAATTTGAAGTCATCTCTACGAATGTTTTACGGACGCCAAAACGAATTAGTTAAACATGGAACATTTGTTTCGCAGATGACCACAGGTATGTTCCAAATGTCGTAACCACAGTTACAACCTTTTTTCTGTGACATCACCGAAAAGGACTTATCAATGGATGTTTACTTGCATTCGACAGACGTCACGTGAAAACTATATCAGGGTGAGGAAATGAATGCTGGGCATGAACATTAGCGGAATATTTATGTGCATGTGCAGATAATGTTCACATCTTGTTCTCTTCGCGTATTCTCATTGCTGTGTTTTGCACATGGGTGCCACGTGTAGAGCAGGCACTGCTCATCCTCCTACGCCCTTGAATTTACCCCCGGTTTTGGTTTGGGTTCGTGATGATCATTCTTTTCTCTTTGTTGTGTTTTGGGGACTGTTGTTGGTCTTTTTTCATCGTTTTTGTTGTTGTTTTGCCTTGACATTTCCAGTTTGTCCCCTTGGTATCATCTGCCTCTTTTTTAATACAAATATCTGGATAATTTCTTTATTGACCGTTTCATAAGTTGAACCTTTTGCAATTGCGATTCAGCTGAAGCCGCGGTCGAATCAGGTGAAAAATTTTAGAAATGTTCGTACTTACTAGGCCTCCTGAGCACTCCTTATTTCTTTACTTGAAGCCATGATGATATGCTTTTTTTCAAATTTGATTACCTCAAGGAAAATCTGCAAATGTATTATTTGAATAGGGTAAATGTCTAAGCTTTTGATGTATGTACAGCATATAATTAAAAATCAACTAATGATTTGAGGAGTCGAATGAGTATGTAAGACATATGTTACAGATTTAATCATCTTTAGTATGTCAGTAGAAATATACGCATAGGAGACAATACAAAAACACGTTTAGGGAAATAGATGTAAGTTTAGAAAATTTTCAATAAACTCCCTCCCTCAGGCAAAGGTCCTTTTTTGGTCATTTAGCTTTTCATCTAGATCTGTTTCTGGTCTTACACATCATTGGCTTACTAATATTCGGCTTTGACGCATGAAAAATATAAAGTGTTGTTTTCATTTTTTACAGTACTGGGTCGATACTATTAATGGTGGACTCAGTAGTCAGTACCTAGGTACTGACATGATTTATAACAAACCTTTCTAAAATTGTCCGTTTATAAATTTATAAATTATTAAGAAACTAAAGTCTCAATTCCCTCTGACAAAGTTGACGTAAGATGGATTTGGCTATTATTTAAAGCCCTTTCAGGTCATATTGCTCTTCAACTGATTCGGGCATTTTAAAATTTACATCCTTGGTTTTCAAATATTCCACCTTGAGCGTTCCTGATGAAGGTAAATCCAGAAATGAGCTTCGGAAGCATGAAATTTATACATTGTTTTTTTTTTTCCTTTATTAGGTCTTCCCACCTTTCCGTGGAAAGACCTATTGGTTTTCTTCTGATTATTTTTTTTTTCTTCCGCCTTATTTTTTTCTTGCGGTGTATTTTTGTTTCAAAAGATGTCGCTTAGTTTTTTGGTATATGATATCATACAGTCTATACGCTTTTGAAACTGACCCTGTTTAACCGAACACTTTTCTTTGTAAGAGTTATCTCCCCAAACACTGTTTTTCTTGTTATGAGATCTCCTCCGCAACCGTAAAAGAAAGCGACAAATTTATTTTTCCAAATTGCTCGTTATATCCTCAGGATGTTAGGTTTTATTTTGACCGAAGCCGTATAGAGATTCCATATGAGAGTTATTTCCCCTTTTGTATTTGATATAAGTGAAATGTATTTTTAACTGGAAAACCATAAGTGATAGAGGCCTAGGGTCTTTTGATATGAGGTCCTTGGTCCAAAAAAATGAAAATGAGGTCAAGGTCAAAGGTCAAGGTCATGTTCAAAATTTTGATTTTGGCTTGTTATCTCTTATTTTTAGAAATCATATAAGATATCGACAAAATATTTTCACACAATTGTTAGTTGCGACATGTCGTAACACGTAAATTTTAGTTGAAAGGGTACGTAGACATTTGATGCGAGTTTTCCCCCTTTTATATCTAATATTAGTCGTATGGTAATAGAACTCATAAACAATATAAAGTAGAGGCCTAGAGTCTTTTGATTTGTGGTCCTTGGTTTATGACCTTGAAATTGAGCTCAAGGTCATAGGTAAATTTAACGTTCTAGATTTTGACCTTTGCTTTTACCTCATATGTATACATGATAAAGCCAAGGGACTTTTTGCATTAGGTTGCAAGCAATGTGACATTGAAAAAGTCAACCGGAAGTGACCTTTTGTAAACCGGAAGTAGCTATTTTTTGTACTAAGTTAATGTAAAAGTATATAGAACCATATATTTTTGGAATCAGTGTCAAGTAAACTATCAAACAATACCGGAAGTAAAAAATTATCTCCCCTATTTATATCTTTTTGTATAAAAAAACATATATTTTTGGAATCAGCGTACAATAAGCTGTCATTTGATGCGGAAATTGACATTTAAAACAAAATTTTAATATTTTCATATCAAAATAGATCCTTACTGGTGGAAAGACCTTCAATTGTTCTCTGAACAATTGGTTTTTAATTATGTTTAAAATGCAAAAAAATTATAATGAAATACAATTTAATGTAATGTGTAGTGAATATAGGACGAAGAAAAGTACTGCCGATACTAATTTCGAAATTCCTCCATATGATTCCACTGATACATACTAAAAAAGGTATATACAAAGATAAGTTCCTTGCAGTATTATTATTATTATTATTATTATTTTGTTATAATCTTACCTTCAGTTCTATTGTGGGTTGAACTTTACTCCTTGTAAATAAAACGACGAGAAAGATAATTCATAATGTCAATAGGACCTTGTACAATAACTGATATCGAATTCTTTCAGAAAGTATATTTGCTTCGTTAAATGAATTAAGATTTTCTCAAATACCGGTTCGAAAAAAGAATAGCTCTGAATATTGTAACACAATACTTGACATAACTTTCGGAGAACACGGCCTACACTCATAACTTTACTTTTTACTACTTAAGAACAATAAACAATATATCCATCAAATAATCTAGTTTTCAGTTAAGTCAATATCCTAAATATTGTCAAAGTTATATCTGCTATAAATTTTACCTTAGAAAAGTTTTTAAAAATATTTATCGATTTTTCTATAAGAAGAATAACTGAAAATGTATATGTCATATTATATTATTGTTTTTCCTTTTGCAATTGTAATTTGTATTGCATTCTTCGTGTTTTTATTTATTTTATATTTAAAAACTTTGGCTTCTTCAAATTACAGGTGTCAGTTTAATCACGACATGCCTCTTCATCGACATCAATGCCATACATACGTTCATAGGCATTGTTCGCAAGCTAGTTTTCTCTACGATATAAAGGTCCAGTGCCTACTCTGACAGAAGTCGTTCTTTTGTCGAGAAACAAAAAAAACAAAAATTACATGTATGTTTAAAACTAGCTCGGCAGCATGCCAAAAAGACAGTGAATATTTATTACAGCACATTTGTATGAATGATTTTTTAGATAAATCCAATTTAAGATATATGAAGTATATTTAAGGTGTAAACAAAAAGTCTTCTAACTTAGCTGTACTAGGAGAGCTTGGTAGATTCCCTTTATATTTTTCAGTTGTATTATCAATGTTGAAATATTGGTTTAGAATAAAAAATATGAAAGATGGTTTACTGTATGATACCTATATGTGTAACAAAAACATGTTTACTAATAATATTGAATGCTGGTATTCATCCATACATTACATTTTTAAAAATCTGAATGTTCATAATTTGGAGGTAAAGCTTTACTTTTTTATCAAGTCAGTTACACAAAAACTTTGTAAAAGTTTTGTAAAATGTTGGAACACAAAAAGAACAGATACAAAAAGTAGTAAATTAAATACTTATTTCAACCTAAAAACTTGTTTTTCTAAAGAAATGTATCTATCTTTAAACAATTTTCAATTGAGAAGTGCCATATTTAAAATCAGAATCAGTGCCCATGATCTCAAAATAGAAAGAGACAGGTATAAAACTTTATATATAGAAAGAGATCAAAGGCTTTGTAAGAAATGCACCCTTAATTTGGTTGAAGATGAACAACATTTTATTATTAGTTGTCCAACATACAAAGATGATAGGGAGATATTTTTCAAGGAGATAAACAGTATTTGTCCTAATTTTTCATATCTCTCAAATGAGGCAAAATTTGTTTGGTTATTTACTAATGAAAATTTGTCTGTCCTTAAATATTTAGGGAACTATATTATTAAATGTCTAGATGTTAGACGAAATGTAAATTAATATATGTAATAACAATGATAATTGTAATGATTTTATGGTTCTGGTCCTGCCTGGAATTAAATGTACATGACTTATATAAAATGAAGAATGTATGTAGCTCTATCATGATAACATCTATCTGAACTTTTAATATTTCATTTCAATGTAAAAAATGTGTTTATGTTACAAATCACAATGTATTGTTTTGTGTGTATACATGTCATGCTGCCCATCAAGGGCCCTTGATAGGAATAATAAATATTCTTATTCTTATTCTTATATAGACACAACAGGCAACACCATTATGCATTATATAGCATAAATTCAAACACACAACAAGTGTATTTTTTAGATATGTATATAAATTAGAGCAACATTACTTTACCGATGTTGAGATCCCATACATCCACAACTTGAGAAGATACAAATCAAGGAAGGAAAACTAAAACCGAGCCCATCGCAGCCCGACCAGTTATGTCGACAGGATAGTGTGTCCTGGTCTATGCTATAAATTCATGCAATGTGTAAGAGATACATTTCCTGGTAAAATATGTCCGGGTGGACACATATTACTGGTATAAAAAGTCCATGGTTATAGAATTTACTAGTATTTTTAGTCCGATGTTAGTAATTTTTGTCCCCAGACTAATTTTCCTAGGAAATCATGTCCATGTCATTACTATTCCTAGGTAAAAACATCCATGTCCTTATTTTTTTATAGAAAAAATATTAATGAATCAAATTATTTACATTTAAACAATAGAAATTTAAATGTTATGTTTTAATATTGTTTAAGAGTTGTGTATTTATATTTTTAATAAAATGCATGTCCCCAGACTAATTTTCCTAGGAAATCATGTCCATGTCATTAATATTTCTAGGTAAAAACGTCTAAAAGGTAAATATAAATGTAATGTTTTAATATTGTTTAAGAGTTGTGTATCAATTTTTTTGATAAAATTTATATCCCAAGACTAATTTTCCTAGGAAATCATGTCCATGTTATTAATATTCCTAGGTAAAAACGTCCATGTCCTTTATTTTAAAAAGAAAATTTTAATGAAACAAATTATTTACATATAAACAATGGAAATTTAATTTTTATGTTTTAATATTGTTAAAGAGTTGTGCATAAATATTTTGATACAATTCAAATCCCCAGACTAATTTTCCTAGGAAATCATGTCCATGTTATTAATATTTCTAGGTAAAAACGTCCATGTCCTTTATTTTGATAGGGAAAAAAAATGAAACTTTCCATCCTAAACTAAGAAAATATGTGTTTTTTTTTTTATTTTCAATAATTTTTATAATACAATGAAAATTACTAGAAAAACAACTCTTAGGACAATTTTTCCTAGGAAAATAAATGCCAGACATATTTTACTAGCTTTGGACTTATTTTCCTAGGAAAATTTGTCCTAGGACTTACATTCCTAGTAAAATAATGGTCATGGACTTGATTAACTAGGAATAAAAGTCTGGCGGACAAATTTTACTACCGGACCAAATTTACTGTTCGGTGTGAGCCAATGCTCCGTGTTGAAGGCCGTACCTTGACCTATAATGGTTTACTTTTATAAATTGTAACTTGGATGGAGAGTTGTCTCATTGGCACTCATACCACACCTTCCTATATCTTTGTTACAATCACCCGCCGTACGAATCGGCGTTCCTAGTGAAGGTTAATCAAGAAAAGCGCTTCGGGGCACGACGGAACTTACAAAGTGTTTATTTTATTTACTAGCGCTGCTAATGGACTGTTAGTCCAGGAGGGTATCATCAGCTCTGTAGTCAATCTTTTCGGTACTTCGATACTTATTTTAATTTCCCTGTTCATAAATTATGAAGTTATTAAGAAAGTAAGGTTCCAACTGCATCAGGCAAAGTTGACCTTGGATGAATTTAGCTATTCTGTTAAAGTTCATTTTTGGTCGTTCTTTTGTCGAGAAACAAAAAAAACAAAAATTACATGTATGTTTAAAACTAGCTCTGCAGCATGTCAAAAAGACAGTGAATATTTATTACAGCACATTTGTATGAATGATTTTTTAGATAAATCCAATTTAAGATATATGAAGTATATTTAAGGTGTAAACAAAAAGTCTTCTAACTTAGCTGTACTAGGAGAGCTTGGTAGATTCCCTTTATATTTTTCAGTTGTATTATCAATGTTGAAATATTGGTTTAGAATAAAAAATATGAAAGATGGTTTACTGTATGATACCTATATGTGTAACAAAAACATGTTTACTAATAATATTGAATGCTGGTATTCATCCATACATTACATTTTTAAAAATCTGAATGTTCATAATTTGGAGGTAAAGCTTTACTTTTTTATCAAGTCAGTTACACAAAAACTTTGTAAAAGTTTTGTAAAATGTTGGAACACAAAAAGAACAGATACAAAAAGTAGTAAATTAAATACTTATTTCAACCTAAAAACTTGTTTTTCTAAAGAAATGTATCTATCTTTAAACAATTTTCAATTGAGAAGTGCCATATTTAAAATCAGAATCAGTGCCCATGATCTCAAAATAGAAAGAGACAGGTATAAAACTTTATATATAGAAAGAGATCAAAGGCTTTGTAAGAAATGCACCCTTAATTTGGTTGAAGATGAACAACATTTTATTATTAGTTGTCCAACATACAAAGATGATAGGGAGATATTTTTCAAGGAGATAAACAGTATTTGTCCTAATTTTTCATATCTCTCAAATGAGGCAAAATTTGTTTGGTTATTTACTAATGAAAATTTGTCTGTCCTTAAATATTTAGGGAACTATATTATTAAATGTCTAGATGTTAGACGAAATGTAAATTAATATATGTAATAACAATGATAATTGTAATGATTTTATGGTTCTGGTCCTGCCTGGAATTAAATGTACATGACTTATATAAAATGAAGAATGTATGTAGCTCTATCATGATAACATCTATCTGAACTTTTAATATTTCATTTCAATGTAAAAAATGTGTTTATGTTACAAATCACAATGTATTGTTTTGTGTGTATACATGTCATGCTGCCCATCAAGGGCCCTTGATTGGAATAATAAATATTCTTATTCTTATTCTTATATAGACACAACAGGCAACACCATTATGCATTATATAGCATAAATTCAAACACACAACAAGTGTATTTTTTAGATATGTATATAAATTAGAGCAACATTACTTTACCGATGTTGAGATCCCATACATCCACAACTTGAGAAGATACAAATCAAGGAAGGAAAACTAAAACCGAGCCCATCGCAGCCCGACCAGTTATGTCGACAGGATAGTGTGTCCTGGTCTATGCTATAAATTCATGCAATGTGTAAGAGATACATTTCCTGGTAAAATATGTCCGGGTGGACACATATTACTGGTATAAAAAGTCCATGGTTATAGAATTTACTAGTATTTTTAGTCCGATGTTAGTAATTTTTGTCCCCAGACTAATTTTCCTAGGAAATCATGTCCATGTCATTACTATTCCTAGGTAAAAACATCCATGTCCTTATTTTTTTATAGAAAAAATATTAATGAATCAAATTATTTACATTTAAACAATAGAAATTTAAATGTTATGTTTTAATATTGTTTAAGAGTTGTGTATTTATATTTTTAATAAAATGCATGTCCCCAGACTAATTTTCCTAGGAAATCATGTCCATGTCATTAATATTTCTAGGTAAAAACGTCTAAAAGGTAAATATAAATGTAATGTTTTAATATTGTTTAAGAGTTGTGTATCAATTTTTTTGATAAAATTTATATCCCAAGACTAATTTTCCTAGGAAATCATGTCCATGTTATTAATATTCCTAGGTAAAAACGTCCATGTCCTTTATTTTAAAAGGAAAATTTTAATGAAACAAATTATTTACATATAAACAATGGAAATTTAATTTTTATGTTTTAATATTGTTAAAGAGTTGTGCATAAATATTTTGATACAATTCAAATCCCCAGACTAATTTTCCTAGGAAATCATGTCCATGTTATTAATATTTCTAGGTAAAAACGTCCATGTCCTTTATTTTGATAGGGAAAAAAAATGAAACTTTCCATCCTAAACTAAGAAAATATGTGTTTTTTTTTTTATTTTCAATAATTTTTATAATACAATGAAAATTACTAGAAAAACAACTCTTAGGACAATTTTTCCTAGGAAAATAAATGCCAGACATATTTTACTAGCTTTGGACTTATTTTCCTAGGAAAATTTGTCCTAGGACTTACATTCCTAGTAAAATAATGGTCATGGACTTGATTAACTAGGAATAAAAGTCTGGCGGACAAATTTTACTACCGGACCAAATTTACTGTTCGGTGTGAGCCAATGCTCCGTGTTGAAGGCCGTACCTTGACCTATAATGGTTTACTTTTATAAATTGTAACTTGGATGGAGAGTTGTCTCATTGGCACTCATACCACACCTTCCTATATCTTTGTTACAATCACCCGCCGTACGAATCGGCGTTCCTAGTGAAGGTTAATCAAGAAAAGCGCTTCGGGGCACGACGGAACTTACAAAGTGTTTATTTTATTTACTAGCGCTGCTAATGGACTGTTAGTCCAGGAGGGTATCATCAGCTCTGTAGTCAATCTTTTCGGTACTTCGATACTTATTTTAATTTCCCTGTTCATAAATTATGAAGTTATTAAGAAAGTAAGGTTCCAACTGCATCAGGCAAAGTTGACCTTGGATGAATTTAGCTATTCTGTTAAAGTTCATTTTTGGTCATAAAGCTCCTAACGTTGCAGCATATTTACACATCGCTGGCTTTCAAATGTTTAGGTTTTAGCGTTCTTGATGAAGGTAAATCCAGAAAAGCGCTTCGGACGGACGAAGTTTATACAGTGCTTATCTTAATTAGTCCGTCCAACTGTCACAACATTGAAAAGGACGCTATCGGTACAGACCAGACGACACTTCTGGCCTTTCGGTCATAAAACTTTACTCAGTACTTAAGAGTACAATATTTGTACTCGAAACGTAAAATCCGCCAGAATTTTGATTGGTTGATGTCTGAGTACGAAAACTGTACTCGAAAGTACGCCAAATCCGTAGGGAACAATATGCAAATAAATTAACTTTTACAGAGAGCAAATGGAGAATTCTGACTCAGAAAAAAATCATAGATTAATCAGACGGAATATAACTAGGATAAATCGTAATACTCAGGCTTCATATATCTCGTCCAACAATCAAAATGTGTATAAGACTGCATGAAGATCAAACGCGATGCTTTGTGCAGTACTTTGATTGATTGATTAATGTTTAACGCCAATTTCAACACTATTGTGCTATTTCGTGGCGGTCAGTTTTTATTGGTGGAGGAAGCCAGAGTGTCCGGAGAGAACCACCAACCTTCGGTAGGAAAACTAATACTCCTAGTTAATTAAGATTGAAGTCGAGAGCACCTGCCTCGTGCGGGATTCGAACTCACAACCTTAGTGTTAACAGGCTAGTGATACAGTATTTCGACTTCTAAGACCACTCGGTCACCGAGGCCCCCGCAGTACATTGAAGATCTGGTCACGCCTAAGAATAACAATTATGATAATGAGTTTCAAGATCCCTGTAATGTGTGTCATTCTCTTTTTCAACAATTATACGAGGAAGAAACCTACTAGAACCTAGCTGCAATGACATCAAACGAAGTCTCCACAACATAAGAAAGCTCAACTTTAGAAATGCAGCAGATGAACTTAATTCTGAACATTCAAAACATGTTCCTTATTCGGTTACAACTTTTCTTATCAAATCTCTATGCGAAGGCATCATCTTACCAACTCTTGGTACTAACTACATGCAATCTACCCTACAAAGCAAAAGCTGAAACTAAGCATATAACATTAGATCCGCAAAAAGGCTCTTGACGTAGTGGACCATTTAATATAATGCTTTATATAGACACATTTAATGAATGTATCCCAAATAGCTCATTGTGCAGTGGCGGATCCAAAAGGGGGGCCGGGATTTTTTTTTTACGATCAATGCTTTTGAATTGGGACATTTTATCCTGGGTTGGAACCCCCCTTTTGAAATGGCTGGATCCGCCCCTGTTGTGGTCAGTAATAAAATACTTCTATTCTGGATTAACATCAAACCTATAGTCAATATAGAACTTGACTTCATTGAAGTGAAATTTGAAATTTGAAAATGTAATTACAATTTGAATGCTTCTATTTGTAATTGTAAAATACGGTTGTAAAAGCGTTGAACATGTCACATTTCTAGAATGAATCTTCTGCGTTTCATATAAATATGCCAGTTTCGGTCAACGCTTTTACACCTCTGTTAAATTGAAAAAAAAAGAATATAATTCTTAAATAAATTGTAAGGACTTAAACAAGTAAAATGTAGAACTTTTCTTTTTCAATCTTTTCCCTTTTACTTATACCAGAAACATCTTTGACTTATATATGTCTCTGTCTCTGCTTATACCAATTTGTAAATTTTCCAAAACATTATTTTTATAATTAAACTCAGAAATATTCGTTGCTTTCTATGACAATTTTCTTTATAAAAATTAGAAGAAGAACCTTCTTTGTTTACTTTCAAATTTTGGCTTTAAAGAATTCATGTGTTCAACCAGAGACATATTGTAGTATATGTCTCTGGTTCAACATAATGTTATTTTTTTACGTTTTTTTTAACGAGAGTGACAGTATACATGGATTATCCGGAACTTTCGGGAAACGACTTCGATCATTAACGATGTATTTCCGGTTACACTGAGATCAGCCACATTTCGATTCTACTGTAAATCAACTTAAAAATGTGGTTTATGTATCTTTTGAGTTGGATTGCATTGTTAATCCAAATATGTTTGATCACACTAGCTATTGGTAAAGTATTTTAAGTATATTACTTCAATGTTTATATTTAACAACAGAGTCCGGGGACTCTAAACTCAGTTATGTCAGTAGACGTCTGGAAAGGCTATTTTAAATTTTTTCTATGACGCCTTCCTTCTATGTCAGTAGTCCAAATAATTATGACGACAGAAGTAGTCCAAATAATTAAGACGTCTGGAAAGGTCTATGTCAGTAGAAGACAATTGAAATTGGCAAGAACAGTTGGAGTCCATACACGAGGGAATGAATGCCCATTACTGTCAGGCGTCAAACGGCCATTTTCGGCTACTGTTAACGTCAAATTGGTTAAAATTTTATCCTGATTCATCATATTATCCTTATCGTGATACGTCAGATGTCTCAAATAATTGTCGTTAACGTTATTTTTGGAAAAAAATTAGCGTGATTCGTCAAAATCAGTAAATTTTTTTATCCTCTTAACCCTCTTGCTGCCGAGTTTTTTTTCTTGCTTTGTCGCGTCAAAAGCATCTTGACGTTTCATATCTGTGACGTTGCAAATCGTCCTTTTGGCGCTGTCTTTTGACGTTGTCAGTGCCCCTCAGTATTGTGACGTTACCATGGACCTTTGACGTTCTACACAATCAACAAGATTTGTGTGTAGAAGCCATAAATGTCCCTTTGGCAGCAAGAGGGTTAAAGAAAGTGTACATTTTATCGTCATGCACCAAAAATTACCGTTAACGTCATTTCGCAAGAATTTTTACCATTATTTTCATGAAGGTACATGTACACCCATTACGACCCTCATACACAAACGTTACAATATTTATAAATCTGTGAGTCTCCACCTGTCACAGCATACAAATTTTTATTCTGAAAATTTTTCCCTGCATCAGGCCATGAAGGCCTAAAAGGCACTGTCCACACACAGGTTTGAGGTGAGGTAGTTTTTAAAAAAATTAGGGATTTGAGCTACATGTTGTACATCATGATTAGTTAAATAAAGTTCATTAGTACGGTGATTTTCACCCTCACACACATCTCTGGTACCCAGAGTGGAGTTTATACTGAATTGGCTACTTTTGGAGCCTAGGTTGGTCAAAGTGGCCCCTAACTTTTGACCTCTGTCTGATTGTCTGTTTCCTCCAAGAAGCTCTGAGTACATTTTGTACTTCCTGTTTCTCCACCATAATAACAGACTTTCCCGATGTCCTAACACTCCCTCTGTGTTAAGTTGGGTATTGTCCTGGTGGTGCTGGGGCCTAGGCGGCCAAGTTGTCTAAGAAGTCAGAACTACTGTATAACTAGCCTGTCAACACTGAGGTTTTGAGTTTCCAATCCCACATGTCAGGTGCGCTTGACTCTCTTATTAATTGACTGGGATTGTCAGTTTTCCTACCGAAGGTCGTAGTTCTCTCCATCACTCCAGCTTCCTCCTGCAATTAAAACTGACCACCACAAAATAGCATAATAGTTCTGAAAGTGGCATTCAACACCAATGAATGAATTAATCAATCAATCCTGGTGGTGAGTTGTATATAAATTAGTGACGCATCTCCATTAATCCTGATAGGGAGTGTAGACTGATTCCACTGTACCCTCACAGCAATTGCAGGCTGCTCCATTCACACATAGAGGTATCTCTGTACATACAATGTATATACATGTACATACATATATACAGCTTGATAAGCATGATAAGGGATTCTGAGGGCGGCCAAATCAGAAAATTACTCCAGACGCAGAATCCTAAGGGATTATGTAATACAGAAACTTATTTAAAGTTTGCAGTCCTGGGCTCAACATATCAATTATAAGCCTATTATGCAAATTATGGGGTTGAACTACCCGGTAGTTGCTTTTTGATTTTGCGCATATGCCTTACATGCCTTAGACTGCAAGTAAATGTTCAGGGTTGGTTTCATATCTGATAAAAGCAGTGTCCTGACGGTCATTTGTGCTACAGGGGGATAGAACATGAAGGTACATTTGGAGAAAAATGGGTTAGGAATCAAATGTTGTATGATTTGATGCAGAAACTTGCCTCCCAAAGTCTAGATGGGCAATTTCCATGGTTTTTATATGCTACGACCACAGTAAGTCCTAAAAAGGCTTTAGACATCAGAGCAATCTCATGCTAATGGGACAAGTGCAGAAAAAAGTTATTGTAGATAGCCGGATATTATTACAACACTTTTTACATTACACAGTCATGACAGTAAAATGTTTTCTTAGAAAATTCCAAATATTCTTGCCATGCTAAGATGATATAAAGTTCATTATGTATTAAACAATGGGACCATTAAAAAAAAATTACTTATTACACCTAGAAATTGAATTGAGCTATTTCCTATTTTCAAGAATTATCTTGTGTATGTTTTCTGAATATGCAAAAATCATCATTACAATCATGACAATGTCGTGCCATCCTTGTGAAAGTTTTAACCATTATTTCAAGTACAGGTACATATATATATTTTAATGACTATTAAATGTAAAGGGTTAAAAATAGGATGATTATTCTTTCTTCCAGGGTACATAAATATTGCATACAATGCAGTGACTTACAAGGTGATTGAGATAAAATTTCTAGTTTGCATTTAATATGTTTAATGTGTACCCCAGATCTGGAGTCTTAGCACTCATACCATGTCACAAATGGATAAAAATAGAGAAATATTTTAGAGTGAGTCACCCATCGATAAACATCAGCATTTGCTGTATAAAATCACCAAAAGTAACTTTAATTGGAATAACTTGTACATGTACATCATGTATGTTCTATAAAAATAAGAAGATATGGTATGATTGCAAATGAGACAACTCTAGATCTCCACAAGAGACCAAATGACTTAGAAGTTAACAACTATAGGTCACCTTCATTTACATATATAACAAGGTCTAATGGGAAACATGAATTTAACTCTTGTCATGCTTACAAAATGCATAATATATATATATACATGGATGTGCTTCTTTTTTCCAGCTGCAGGTCTATTTTATATTGCTGAATTGGTTGAAGAATACACAGTTCTTACTGGAAAAACTATCAAGTATCTCATTATGGTAAACTCATTTAAACCTCATCTTTTTTTTTCGACTTCTATACTCTGTCTTACATGACATTTTTTATACGACCTCAAAAAAATTTTGTGGTCGTATATTGGTATGACGTTGGCGTCGTCGTCGTCGTCCGAAGACACGTTGGTTTTCGCACTCTAACTTTAGTTTAAGTGAATGGATCTCTATGAAATTTTACCATAAGGTCAATACCACAAAAGGAAGGTGGGGATTGATTTTGGGGGTTATGGTACCAACAGTTAAGGAATTAGGGGCCAAAAATAAGCATTTTTGTAACTTCCAGATATAACTTGTGTGTTAGTGTATGGATCTCTCTGACATTGTACCACAAGGTTCCATATCACAAAGGGAATGCTGGGATTGATTTTGGGGGTAATTGCCTCCAAATTTTAGGAATTAGGGGCCAAAAAAGGGGCAAAAAACAAGCATTTTTCTAGTTTCATGACAATAACTTGTGTGTAAGTGTATGGATCTTTCTGAAATTGTACTACAAGGTTCCATATCACAAAGGGAAAGCTGGGTTTGAGTTTGGGGGTAATTGCTCAAAACGTTTAGGAATTTGGGGCCAAAAAGGGGCCAAAAAACACATTTTTTTCTAGTTTCCAGACAATAACTTGTGTTCAAGTGTATGGATCTCTCTGAAATTGTACTGCAAGGTACCATACCACAAAGGGAAGGCTGGGATTGAGTTTGGGGGTGATGAATCATAATGGGGGTTCAAAAAATTTTGGGGGGGGATTTATTTTTTTTTCCTTTTTTTTCTTTTTTTCCTTTTTTGTTTCTTTTAAAATTTTCCATTTTAAGTTGGTTATTTCTGATTTATATTTAAAATCAAATAATAATGATATGGTAGGAGATACACACCAAACAGGATGTGTAAATTATTATATAATAAGTATTGTGCAATAGCAAGAAATTTTCAATTGCACAGTATTGCACAATAGCAAGAAATCTTCAATTGCACAGTATTGCGCAATAGCAAGAAATCTTCAATTGCACAGTATTGTGCAATAGCAAGAAATATCCAATAGCACAATATTGCGCAATAGCAAGATATGTCAATTGTACAGTATTGCGCAATAGCAAGAAATATTTAATAGCACAGGATTGTGCAAAAGAAGATACTTCCTATAAATTGCTTATTTCTTGACCAATTTCAATGGGGTTTTATTCTTGATTTCATGGGGTTCTTTAATATGCTGAATCTAACCGTGTATTTAGTTTTTGGATTTTGGGCCCCGTTTTTAAATTGGTCCACATTGAGGTCCAAAGGGTCCAAAATTAAACTTTGTTTGATTTCATCAAAAATTGAATTATTGGGGTTCTTTGATATGCCGAATCTAACTGTGTATTTAGATTCTTAAATTTTGGTTCCGTTTTCAAATTGGTCTACATTAAGGTCCAAAGGGTCCAAAATTAAACTTCGTTTGATTTTAACAAAAATTGAATTCCTGGGGTTCTTTGATATGCTGAATCTAAACATGTATTTAGATTTTTGATTATGGGCCCAGTTTTCAAGTTGGTCCAAATCGGGGTCCAAAATTAAACTTTGTTTGATTTCAACAAAAATTGAATATATGGGGTTCTTTGATATGCTGAATCTAACCATGTATTTAGATTTTTGATTTTTGGGCCCCGTTATCAACTTTGTCCACATTGAGGTCAAAAGGGACCAAAATTAAACTTTGTTTGATTTCATCAAAAATTGAATTATTGGGGTTCTTTGATATGCCGAATCTAACCATGTATTTAGATTCTTAATTTTTGGTTCCGTTTTCAAATTGGTCTACATTAAGGTCCAAAGGGTCCAAAATTAAACTTAGTTTGATTTTAACAAAAATTGAATTCTTAGGGTTCTTTGATATGCTGAATCTAAACATGTATTTAGATTTTTGATTATGGGCCCAGTTTTCAAGTTGGTCCAAATCGGGGTCCAAAATTAAACTTTGTTTGATTTCAACAAAAATTGAATATATGGGGTTCTTTGATATGCTGAATCTAACCATGTATTTAGATTTTTGATTTTTGGGCCCCGTTATCAACTTTGTCCACATTGAGGTCAAAAGGGTCCAAAATTAAACTTTGTTTGATTTCATCAAAAATTGAATTCTTGGGGTTCTTTGATATGCTGAATCTAACCATGTATTTAGATTTTGGATATTGGACCATAATAGGTGAATGTCCAATTTAAAATTTTTAAGTTCTTAGACCACATTCAATCTGTGTTAGAAACCTATGCTGTGTCAAATATTTAATCACAATCCAAATCCAAAGCTGTATCAAGCTTGAATGTTGTGTCCATACTTCCCCCAACTGTTCAGGGTTCGACCTCTGCGGTCGTATCAAGCTGCGCCCTGCCGAGCATTTTATTTTCTTTAAAACTTTCCATTTTGAATTGGTTATTTCTGATTTATATATAAAAGCAAATAATAATGATATGGTTTGAATAGGTTAATTAAAAAATTTTAAGTTCTTAGACCACATTCATTCTGTGTCAGAAACCTATGCTGTGTCAATTATTTAATTACAATCCAAATTCAGAGCTGTATCAAGCTTGAATGTTGTGTCCATACTTGCCCCAACTGTTCAGGGTTCGACCTCTGCAGTCGTATCAAGCTGCGCCCCAGCGGAGCATTTTATTTATTCTGAATTCTACATGCCTCCTTGTTTGGCAGTTCAAAGGGCTGTCATTTTAAGATTGGTGTCTGTTATATCAATGTTTCACATTTTCGTTTAAAAATATCAAATTCTCATAAAACAATTGTCCAATTTGTCGTGTATTGGGCATGTATAGTATTAGAAGGCCCTTTATATCAAATATTTACAAATGAATTACATTACATTTGTAGATTAAAGTCAAGAAGATTTCTATGATGTAACAATATTATATATTAACTTGTATAATCAGGCAGGGGAATTACTGAAATAAGTGATTTTTAAATCAGTTATTTAAGTAGCAAATTCGAAGTTTTGTCACAAATTGTGATTTTGTAGTTTTACCAAAATTTTAAACACATAGGTTTGGATAATATCTTTTCATTAGTAAAATTGAAAAAAATGAAACCTTTTGCTTCTTTTAAGTAGCAAGGTTTATGCCTTTGATGCAATCATTTAGCTGCAAATTCTATTTTAGTTGAAAAAATGCTATAATAAAGGCTTAATTTACATAATGAACTGATACTTCTTAACAGATTTTTCCCAGCAGTGGGAGTATTTGTCCTGTAAAATTCAAGGTTTCATCTTACAGATTATGTAATAAAATTCTACTGTTCGCGATCAAAATTTCACTGTTCGGGGGTGTTGAAATTAGTGGGGGTTATCAAAATAATGATACTTAAAGAAGTGATTTTTTGGAAGAAAATAGAGGTATGATAATAAGACAAGTGATTTTTATGTCATTATCTCAAATTTAGTACAAGGTCATCACCTGACATGACCAGTTATCCTTTCAATACAGATGTTTGTTCTGATAATTTTAGCAACATAATTAGACCCTGGATCATTAGTTTCTATATTTAAAGCTACAATAAAATTAAATCACTTAGTCTAGTGATTTATTTGTACTACTTAAATAGGTGATTATTAAAGAAAGACAACTCTTACTTCCAACCTTCGTGGACATAATGTTACTTGAATCAGTGATTTAGAAAATCACTCATTTAAGTAAGTCCCTTGACTGATAATTAGTATATTTTCCTTCTAATATACACTGTACAAAATAGTGCCGATTGCACGAGCTAAGATTGGTGGGAAATGACTTACCTGTAAACACAAGTGATATACTACCAATGCTTATAGCTACACTGTATACTGATAAATATATGTACATGTATATTAATATTATTAGTTTTGACAGTGAGTCAAATAATTTTAGGAACAAAAAATAATTTTCGTCATTTCTCTTGTAATACTACCAGTTTATTTAAGATAATCATATAATGTATCTGCTGAGAACATTCAACTTACTAATGTCCCAGTGTGGGTCAACTAAACTGACACATTTTAAGTAGTGTATACAGTTGAAGGAGGATTGCCTCCCCTGATTCATCTGGACACAAAATGACATATATATATAAATTCTTTTAATATGTAATAAACTATATACTATCCCTATTATACGGGAAAATGATTTAAATGGCTGAACCTTTTCAAATCCCTTTCTTTAAATATACTTGATTTAAACAAAAAAAATTTTGAATTGAGGGCCTTATTAAAAAAGGAATATTCTGTAATAAGATATTTCTCTGCTCTTCACATTTAAGTTTGATATTTGAAGAGCTATGCAGTCCTTGGATTTTTAAAATTGCCAGATTAGAGGAAGAAAATGCAACTCATGAACTGTCTTGAACCTGAATAATAAAGAAGTTTCTAAATTTCTGTGTGCATTTAAACAGATGTTGACAAGTTTGATAACTTTTGATAAACACAAGTTAATTTGTCTTGAGTACTTTGCCGCCCTATCATTCAACCATTGCTCAATTTTACATTTCCCTTTATATAAGAAGTGAATAAGATTCTTACACTTGACTTAGTCTACTACAATATTTATCCACTCTCAATAGTTAAACTTTCAATTTTCAAGATATTCCGCATTTTAAAGTTTAAAAATTTTACTATCATAAGTGGATAGATTTATTAGTCAACAGGCTTGGGGAAAACATCTATATATACATCCCACTCATTGTAGTGATAGGATCTATGTGTATAAAGTATATGAGTATAAAGTAAGTGCAACAAAGCAGTATTTGTAAATACATGATTAAGGTGTACAAAACATGTATTTCTTTTTTCAGTTCACCACAGCAGTGTATATTGGTTTGTTCCTGTTTGAAGATCTGGACACATCATTAATCATAGTAGGATTATCAGGAAATGCAGCATACTTTGCATTGTTACAGAGTTTCCCGTACTTTATATTATCATCCCCATCATTTATAGCATCTGTCAGTAAGTACACTATTCTGTTTTTTTGGGGTTTTTTTTGGAGGGGGCACGGACCAAAGTTATTTTGTCATGTAATATCAACAGAGAAATAGTCTGTCTCTGGTGTGTATTCAACGCTGATAAAATCTTTTAAGTAAATAAACCTGTAACATGTGTAATCTGATTTCAAAATGTATTTTTGTCCCTCACGCAACTCGTTATGGGGACATAGAAAAAACGGACATCCGTCCATCCATCAGTCCATCAAGTTTTGTTAGAGCACTCACATGTACAATTCTTGACAGATTTTTATGATTTTAATACACCCGTCAAAATTTTTGATGGGACGTATTATGGTATACAAATGTTCGGCATCTGTCTGTCCGTCTGTCCGGCGTCTCCATGTCGCACAGTAACTTGAGACAACTTATCCAAATTTCATGAAACTTAACATAGTTGTTTCTTATGATGGTCAAACGATCTGTATACTTTTTGGTGAAAATAAGATTAAAACTTTTTGAGTTACAGGACTTTGTAACTAAAACAGGGGGGTGTTTTTTTCACATGTCACGCCGTATCTCAAAAACAATTTATGATTATTGCTTAAAACTTTACACACTTCTTAGTTATATTTGATTTTTTTGATTTTTGGTGTTTTAACGCCACTTTTAAGCACCGCTTTTGAGCTATTTTGTGGCGGCCAGTTTTTATTGGTGGAGGAAGCCTGAGTGCCCTGAGAAAACCACCGACCTTCAATAGGAAAACTGACAATCCTAGTCAATTAAGATTGGAGTCGAGTGCACCCGCACGAGCGGGGTTCGAACTCACAACCTCAGTGTTGACTGGCTAGTGATTACAGTAGTAACTACTTAGACCACTTGGCCACTGAGGCCCCCCTTCTTAGTTATATTAATCTAAAGATCAGTATACTTTTTGGTGATGATTCAAAATTTTATTTTACAGTTATTGAGTTTTTTGTAAAAAAAAGGGGGGGTTTTACAGGTCACGCCGTATCTCAAAAACGATTTATGATTATTGCTTAAAACTTTACACACTTCTTAATTATATTAATCTTAAGATCTGTATACTTTTTGGTGATGATTCAAAATTTTATTTTAGAGTTATTGATTTTTTTATAAAAAAAACTGGGGGGGTTTTCACATGTCGCGCTGTATCTCAGAAATGATTTATGATTATTGCCTTAAAACTCACACACAAGACTACGGGTGTATCATGCGCTCGTGGCGCAGCTATTTAAAAGAGTTATGCCCTTGGAAATATTGATTACATGGAAAATTGCATTGTAAGTGCTTATGTGTACAATTCTTGCCAGAATGTTATGAAATTTACATCATAGCTATAGGTTTATATCAGCAATGTCTTTGTGGAGAAAGAAATCAATGCCCATCAATTATTTTTAAAAAAGTTATGCCTCTTGGAAATATTGATTATATAGAAAATTTTCATTGTTAATGTTAACGCTCTCATGTGTACAATTCTTGCCAGATTTAAAAAAAATTTATATTATAGGTTTATATCATCAATGTCTCGGACAAATCGAAAATCAGTGTTGATCAATTATTTTTAAAAAGAGTTATATAATTATGCCCCATGGAAATATTGGACTATATGGAAAATCACATTGTTAGTGCTCTCATGTGTACAATTCTTGGAAATATTAATTTTAACGGAAATTGCAAGGCATTTGCTCTGAAGCCTTCATTTCTCAAAGATATTTATAAAAAGTTTCAAAGAACAAAAAAAAAAGTTTTTTTTTAGTTATTGCTCTTGTACCTTGGATAGATAAAATATGTGCAATGCGGGGGATATTGGAACTCTGTTCTTTTATTTTTCATTGGAATAACAAATACATGTAGCACATAGATTATGGTAAATAACAAAGATCAGCAGATGAACAATGGCCCTGTACTACATGAGTTAGTACATCTATTACATTTGACAAAAACTCATATATGAACAACTTAAGATACTTTTTCAACAAAACAGGCAAATGTATATACTGAAAGCAAGCTAAAGGTACTAAGTCTGTTTTGTAGAAACCATGCTGTTTTATGCTGTAATATTCTCAATTTAATTCAGAGAAGGATTATGAAAATTTCCTACATATACATTAGAAAACTGAACAAAATATTTTCTCGAGCCTACATGTACAGCTTGCTAAACTACTAACTTGGATCAAACAGTTAGCTCTTGAAATACTTTAGTTCTGAGATAGACTGTTTTACCATTTGTCCTATATATCATTTTACACAAAAAAATAAACATGCCAAAGTCATGTAAATATGTCGAAAATCTATGATGTTTTAAAATCAATACAACCTTATCTGCATGAAAACATCAACATATGGGCGATGTCGCCTTGCTGTAGGTTTACATCAGGTTGAGGGGGTAAAACATGAAAACATCAACATATGGGGGATGTCGCCTTGTTGTGGGTTTCCATCAGATCGAGGGGGTAAAACATGAAAACATCAACATATGGGTGATGTCGCCTTGTTGTGGGTTTAAAAAATTTACATCAGGTTGAGGGGGTAAAACATGAAAACATCAACATATGGGTGATGTCGCCTTGTTGTGGGTTTACATCAGGTTGAGGGGGTAAAACATGAAAACATCAACATATTGGCGATGTCGCCTTGTTGTGTGTTTCCATCAGGTCGAGGGGGTAAAACATGAAAACATCAACATATGGGGGATGTCGCCTTGTTGTGGGTTTCCATCAGGTTGAGGGGGTAAAACATGAAAACATCAACATATGGGCGATGTCGCCTTGCCATAGGTTTCCATCAGGTTGAGGGGGTTAAACATGAAAACATCATCATATTGGCGAAGTCGCCTTGTTGTGGGTTTCCATCAGGTTAAGGGGGTAAAACATGAAAAGCCTGGTTGACTTTTTAAGTGGAAATCTATTTGAATTATAATATTTGCCTAATTAGCATGTGTAAAAAACTAGGCGGATGCATAGAAAAATATCACATGATGTGACTTTTTCAATCTCCACATTGAAACAACAACTATCCCAGAACTCTACAATTGATAGAGCTGTCTTACTGTCTCAGCTGGAGTATCAGGTTAGTTTATCTACAGTTAACTAAGCTGTAAAGTAGTCATTTTTGGTCGGAAAATCATGCTAGCTTTTCAAAGTATTAATGTATTTTTTTAATTTTAGTTATGGTGATTGTGAACCACTACTTTGCATTTTCTTACTTTGCATCAGTATGGTACCCATTTTCAGATGTAAGTATAAAAGTTTAGTCATTTAAATATGAATCAATCTTGAGTTGGTAATTTTTTATACGACCGCAAAAAAATTTTTGTGGTCGTATATTGGTATGACGTTGGCGTCGTCGTCGTCGTCGTCGTCCTGCGTCGTTGTCCGAAGACGCATTAGTTTTCGCACTCTAACTTTAGTTTAAGTGAATAGATTTCTATGAAATTTTACCATAAGGTTCAATACCACAAAAGGAAGGTGGGGATTGATTTTGGGGGTTATGGTACCAACAGTTAAGGAATTAGGGGCCAAAAAGGGGCCAAAAATAAGCATTTTCTAGATTCCAGACAATAACTGTGGAACGGTGTATGGATCTCTCTGAAATTATACTACAAGTTTCCATACCACAAAGGGATGGTTAGGATTTGCTTTGGGAGGTTATTGCTCAAACCGTTTAAGAATTAGGGGCAAAAAAGGGGGAAAAACAAGGTTGTCCTCATTAATGGACAAATACTTTAGTACAAAACATAATTTAAAGCAGTGTAAGGGAGATAAATCAAATACATCATTGAAATTATCTCCCTTACACTGCTTTTAAATTATGTATAAAGTAATGGTTAATGAACAATTAAGATAATTTAAAACAGTGTAAGGGAGGTAATCCAAATACAACATTTTGGTTACTTCCCTTACACTGCTTTTAAATTATGTTTAAAGAAATGCATATTTATAAAGGAAGACCAGTATGGCGCATTAGATTTGTAAAATCTTTGACCACATTTATTTATTTGTTATGCCGAATCTAACTGTGTATTTAGATTTTTAATTTTGGGTCCAGTTTTCAAATTTGTCTACATTAAGGTCCAAAGGGTCCAAAATTAAACTTTGTTTGATTTTAACAAAAATTGAATATATGGGGTTCTTTGATATGCTGAATCTAAACATGTATTTAGATTTTTGATTTTTGGCCCAGTTTTCAAGTTGGTCCAAATTGGGGTCCAAAATTAAACTTTGTTTGATTTCAACAAAAATTGAATATATGAGGTTCTTTGATATGCTGCATCTAACCATGTATTTAGATTTTTTATTTGTGGACCCGCTATCAAATTGGTTCATATTGAGGTCAAAAGGGTCCAAAATTAAACTTTGTTTGATTTCATCAAAAATTGAATTATTGGGGTTCTTTGATATGCCAAATCTAACCGTGTATTTAGAATTTTAATTTTGGGTCCCGTTTTTTAAATTGGTCTACATTAAGGTCCAAAGGGTCCAAAATTAAACTTAGTTTGATTTTAACAAAAATTGAATTCTTGGGGTTCTTTGATATGCTGAATCTAAACATGTGTTTAGATTTTTGATTATGGGCCCAGTTTTCAAGTTGGTCCAAGTTGGGGTCCAAAATTAAACTTTGTTTGATTTCAACAAAAATTGAATATATGGGGTTCTTTGATATGCTGAATCTAAACATGTATTTAGATTTTAGATTTTTGGCCCAGTTTTCAAGTTGGTCCAAATTGGGGTCCAAAATTAAACTTTGTTTGATTTCAACAAAAATTGAATATATGGGGTTCTTTGATATGCTGAATCTTACCATGTATTTAGATTTTTTATTTGTGGGCCCGCTATCAAATTAGTTCATATTGAGGTCAAAAGGGTCCAAAATTAAACTTTGTTTGATTTCATCAAAAATTGAATTATTGGGGTTCTTTGATATGCCAAATCTAACCGTGTTTTTAGATTTTTAATTTTGGATCCGGTTTTTTTTAATTGGTCTACATTAAGGTCCAAAGGGTCCAAAATTAAACTTAGTTTGATTTTAACAAAAATTGAATTCTTGGGGTACTTTGATATGCTGAATCTAAACATGTGTTTAGATTTTTGATTATGGGACCAGTTTTCAAGTTTGTCCAAGTTGGGGTCCAAGATTAAACTTTGTTTGATTTCAACAAAAATTGAATATATGGGGTTCTTTGATATGCTGAATCTAACCATGTATTTTGATTTTGGACATTGGACCATAATAGGTAAATTAAAAAAATTGAAGTTCGTAGACCACATTCTTTCTGTGTCAGAAACCTATGCTGTGTCAAATATTTAATCACAATCCAAATTCAGAGCTGTATCAAGCTTGAATGTTGTGTCCATACTTGCCCCAACTGTTCAGGGTTCGACCTCTGCGGTCGTATCAAGCTGCGCCCAGCGAAGCATTTTATTTTCATTTGTGATTCCATAATAATAGCAAATTATTGCCAGTTTGTCAACATGGTGAACATTTATTCCTATACATAGCACACAATTTCATTTTTACATAATTATACTCCTGCAATGAGGGAAATGGTATACTCTTTACCTCTGTCACACCCAATCCCCTACTTCATTGTAGCTATATTTGGCAAAATTTTTCAGAATTTTGGGTCCTCAATTAACTTCAACCTCATTCTTTGATTGGCCTTTTAAAACTTTTATGATTCAAGCGTCACTGTTGAGTCTTTTTAGACAAAACATGCGTCTGGCATACAAAATTTTATTCCTAGTACAGTTTCTATAAAGATTTTTTTTATGCAGATGTTTTCAAAGGGAGATAATTGATGTAGAGATGTATCATAGGAAAAAACTCTGATGTAGATGTATGTAATTGGAGATATCTCTCATACAGATAAATAACAAGCCTTATACAATTTTCTTTGAAAATCAAATTTTTTTTTTACAGTATATATGCATATAATATAGCTATTCTGTTCAAATGTTTTGTAGGTGATGGCTTTCTTCACAATTTGTCTCTGGATAGTACCATTTGCTTTTTTTGTGTCTTTATCTGCAAATGAAAATGTTTTACCAACCATGACAGAAAACCGAACAAAATCTGAAGATGCCACCGACGTGGTCAGCAATTATTTCAAAAGGAAAACTAAAGGATTGGGACTTCTGTCATTCTTGAAACATGCACAGGACACTGTATTACCACAGAGAGTTAGAAAACAGTACTAGATACATGTGGGTTGTCATTGTTTTTAATTAGTCAGCTTGATTTGGCAAAGATACATGATGTATGTGTGAAGATGAATTTGCATGTTAACTGTTCAGGTATATTGTGGTATTATTCTCTATGAAGAGGGTAATTACTGGACAAATATAATTGGGGTTTTAAGCTACTCTGGATTCATTTATTATTTTGGGTACCAATTTTCGTGGACGGAGGAAAAATTGTATTTTCGTGGATTTTTGATGTGGTGTTCTAAAGTTTGTTTATTAGCCCATACAGATTTTGTACTTCATTGAACATTTAAATTCGTGGTTCCCTAGCTTATACCCACAAAATTCAAGAAAGTTGGTATCCAACAAATTATAATGAATTCACAGTAAGCAAAATACTAATTGTGTTATGTTGTGTACCAGAATAATTATGTAATGGGACATAGAAAAAATTTCAATTACACGTACACCACAGATAAATTTGTTAAAAGATATTTTATTGTGAAACTGCAAAATATGTGTTGCAAAATCATAAATATGCTCAATCTGTTAAAAAATACAGAACCTGTACCCACACTTTGCTTACAAGTAATCTGAAATTTCTGTTTTCTTAAATTATTATATCAACCAATAAAATTTCAGACTTCAAATTTTTGAAGGCGTTTATTATTACAATGTACAACAAAACCTTAGAATCCAGAAAAGAAAAACAGAAAGTTTAACATGGCAGTGTCAGATCTTTGTAAGCAAAGTGTGGACAGAGGGTCGGTTTTCTTAATCAGATTGATAAATTCAGCACTTATTATTTATGATTTTATTCCACCAGTGTGGAAATTTGCATTTAGTATTATAGCTCTAACATATTTTGCTTACTTCATTCCTGAATGAAGAAAAATGGAGTGCATGTAATCTTTTAATGGAAAGGTAGGGGGATACTTTTAAGCTTTTAGATTTGTTTTTTCATGGAAGCTAAGAGAATTCCTGTTTTTAACATTAAAAAAGCTTGAAAAAACCCCTATAGATCCTAGTATTATTAATTAGAAATAAAAGAAGTCAGCTAGACACTTGTTTGTAAACATACCACCACTCTGAAAATGTTTTAGGAGCCTTAGGCTACCAGTCACCTTTAAGGTTTTATAATTTTTGAAAAATGCTAAAAGGGGACCAAAGCATAGTTTTCCCCTGTTTTGATGTACAGTTGAGGTGTATTTTTCCTGAATATTTGTTATAAAACTGAGTTTTCAAATTAAAGGAAAACAAATATTTGTAGGTCACAACCTGTTCGTCTTTCATTTTTTCAATATTCTGAAAATGCTGTGATTTCTACAATATTTAATGATAGGTTTTATAGATTTTTGCATTGAAGCAGTTGAAATTGAAATTAAAAACATAAGCTAAGGAAATCACCTGTTCCACAAAACTTCTCTTGAAATCTGATATAAATACTCAACAGTATTGGATCGCCGCGATATAGCCTTGTTGTGCTAATGCGGCGTAAAGCAACCAACAATCAATCAATCAATCAACAGTATTGGTACAGTTTTTAACATAGATACCATATGGTTGTTACATATAAATTTCAATTGATAGTGCTGTAAATGAAGCACTCTCTAACTAATTAATTTTCATCTGAAATCTGTTATCATTTATATGTAAGTAATTTATAGGTGTATGTAAAGAAAAGCTATGCAAAATTAATATTGTTTATTAATTATTATAGAAGTGAAACTATATGTTGTTGTTTTTTTCATATTGTAAGTTTGTTTATAGCCAACATGAAATGTTGTCCATTCCCTAAGTCTGTGTTATTAATGTTAACCAAACACAATTACTGGTCTTTACTGTGTATATGCATTCTATTGATATTTAGTACATTACTTAATTGTAGGCCACACCTTAGTAATTTTTGTGTGATCAATTTTAAAAGATGCATGCATTTAAATCTGATGCAGGATTCTAATTGTATTTTTTAATTTAGTAATCGTGGAAAAAAAAATCAAATACGATATTAGAAAAACATCAATTTAGCTGATATTAGAATATCTGAAAATTATAATATAAGATATTATAAGTTTAAAAGGGAACAAAAGAATCAATAGTAATATATGTGTACTTTGTTATATTTCATGATTCATTTGTTTTATACTGTAGATGCATTTATTTTGATGTATAACAATTTTTAGGAACATAGCAAGGTTTTTCATTTATTTTATGAAAGCTATCAACTATTTTTCTGAACATTTTGTAAGCTTTTTAAAACTTTTACATGTGAAGACATAAATTTTGTAATAATTAAATTACAAGCCAAATATACATTTGAAAATATTTACATATTTTTTCTAAAAGTGACCTCTCTATAACACATGAGTTCAAACCTGGTTTTTTGGTGAGCATAAGTTGCTCAATCTTAATTTTCAGTGCAGTTCTATTAGGACTGTAATTTGACTTTCATCATTTTTATTCAAGAAATGTCATGAACAAAAAAACTTGACCTGTTAAATCTCTTTTTTTTTCTACGAAATTTAATTGGAATTTTTAAGTTTAAAAATCTTAATTTTGAATAGGTTATTATCCTTCTTACTGATTTCTGACTGAATGAGGTATTTTAAGCATCAGCCTGATGTTATTTGAAAGGTTTATATTAATTTGTTATGTGTCAATCTTTAGGTTAAAGAAGTAGCCTTATTATACTTGTTTAAATGTTTCTACAATGTGCCTGAGTATTAATTCAGTGGGTGTTATTTTTTTGTCAAATTGTGTATAATAGTTACTGTTGTTATCATGCTACTTGGAGATTGCTTAATGTTTTGGTATTATCCTTAGCTCCAATCAACTTATGGGGATTTTTGTTCATTATTTAATAATGATGAGGGGTTCTCTTTCCAATGAAATCCATTGAAATAGTCCTTCACATATGATATATATAAGAGAGTCATATAAACTATCATGGATTCATTATTATTTGTGGTATACATTGTACCAATTATTATGGCCTAAACGGGGATAGGTTATATCTGAATGTTAATGTCCAATATGTAAGAAACATGTTTTCCAACAGTTCCAGTATTTACAATGGTGTCTTGGTTATTTGTGTCTTTGGGTTGCTGTCTCATTGATGAATACTCAAAGCCCCTTTTATTCAAAATAAATCATTAACAGTTGTGATACTACAGATATGTATTGATCAGATTAATGGGATTGTAGCTTAAAGAGTCTACAGTATACATACAACCCCTTCCACTGGTTATACTATTTTAAATATTGGAATTTAGAGCATTTTGAATAACTTGAAGATTTCAATAGCAAACTTATCTATATTCTATATGGCTTAGGCCAAAAAAAAGCCCAAATAGAGCTGTTGTGTTTAGAGATCATGTATGTCAGTTTTCTCTCTATTATTCCTACTATTTGTGAATTTGTTGGTACATTTCCAATGTCACAATACTTATGTTATTACGTCACAGTAAGAGGCAATTGTTCAATTACGTCATTTATGCCCATTGACATTGGTCAAATAGTGTTCCTCATTCATTAGAAGGACCTTAAAAATGTTCTGATTGCTAATATGTGTCCTGACTATCACTCTTATTATATATTGAGATTTTCATTCAAATGTAGTAAAATGTTCAAATTTCTAATTTGTTTGTTTGTTTTGATAGTAATAGGACAGGTACAAATGTTAACCATTGGAAAAACATTAAAATTCATACGGTTGATTTGAAAAAAAAGTAGAGCAGGATTTTTGTCTCGCCTGCGACAAAAGTCGCGGAAAGCGAGACATAGGGATTGCATTTCTGACTAGGACGGCTCAGGCATCAACAATTGTTAAGTTTTCTGCTTAAGTTAGTTTGATTGGAACTACTTGTGATAGATCATTGATATTTACTATGAAGTTGCATTACTATCAGTACATATCTGTTTGACGTCTATTTCGAGGCCCTGCCCCCTAAGTCATGGTCCAGTGACATTGAATTAATAAGCAATTTTCAATGTTAAGTTTTCTGCTTAAGTTAGTTTGATAGGAACTTCTTGTGATAGATCATTGATATTTAGTATGAAGTTGCATTACCATCGGTACACATCAGTTTGACGGCCCTGTCCCCTAGGTCATGGTCCAGTGACTTTAAAATAATTAGCAATTTTCAATGTTAAGTTGTCTGCTTAAGTTAGTTTGATAGGTTCTACTTGTGATAGATCAATGATATTTTGTATGAAGTTGAATTACTATCCAGTTCATATCAGTTTGATGACTATTTTGAGGCTGTGCCCACTAGATAATGGTCCATGGACTGAATTAATAAACCATGTTGCTCTCCATCAGATTGTCTTTTTCTGAATTTTATGCTGACAGGCAAGACATATATCTGTGTCAACAGTTGATTATTATGTGTTTTACTTTTGCAATGTAGTGTCTGTTTTGATAATGAGGAGTTTTAAGTACCAGGAAACTGGGTTTAACCTCATCAAGTTTTGTGCTTGTTACAAGTCAGACTTTCTTATCCATGTTGTGTTCTTTAATGGCCAGGCATTTCTTCCTTTCCTGGATGAGTGAAGCTTGCTGTTGTGTCCTATTTTTTCTTTAATTCTCTTTACTTTTTGTTGTAATGCCAGAAAAAATGAAAATAAGGATGTCATTTTATTCTATTATGAATTATTTGTAAAAATCATGTTAATTCTAATATATTAAAAGTTCTTGAATTTTACATGTTTGAAGAAATTTATAAATTATTTTATTTTTCATATAATCAATTTGCAGTACGATTTAGTAATTTTCTCGACTAGAAATGAAATTGTTTGTTGTAATTATAGATATCATATACATCAGATAAATATGTAAAATCCGAAGAACAAATACAAGTCATTTTTCAGAAAGGGAATAATCTTTTATCATGTATTCATTATTTTATGTTAGCATGAAGATGTATGAATTATTTATTTAATGTTTATCCCTGACTTGTATGTGCATGTAAATTTGCTATGCATGGTTAAGTCTATATATTTACTTATTAATGTATTATACATTTCACCATTGAGTTATATTTTCACCCTTAAACTTACTTATTTTTGAAGATTTTATGTTTGTTGAGTCTTTAGTGTATATATGGACTGAATAGATAGGTTTTGGTATGACGTAATTTGATTTTGAGTTATTTCCCTTGGCCATTATTTTGAAGGGTGTAAATGGTTGATTTTCTTATTTGACTACTGAATGTGGAACAAACAAGTCTGATCAGAGATCCTTACTTGATTTCTGGTGATGAATTAAGCAAGGCTTGAAGAAATATTTGTTTTTCAGCATTGTTTTGTACATAAATCAGGCTATTAGTTTTCTTGTTTCAATTGTTTAACATTTCTCATTTCTGGGCAATTTATAGCTGACTATGGGGTATGGGTTTTGTTCATTGTTGAAGGCCATACTGTGACCTATAGTTGTAAACTTCTATATCATTTGGTCTCTGGTGGAAAGTTGTCTCATTGGAAATCATACCAAATCTTCTTATTTTTATATTAAAGAAATTTAAATCTTTTGAAAAACAACTTTTTTGTAAGTTTATTCGTCATTATAACAAGCTGAAATTGGCTGATTTATAAAGGAATTTGTGCACATAGACATCCAATATGGCGACAAAAGGGAAATAAATCTTGCTCAATTTGTGTCAACCGAAAACTTTTACCAAATTTGATTCAAAAGAATTAATATGATTAAATATTAAGGTTACGATGATATTGATATTATAAATAAAGAAACATGTAATGGAGAATATAATTGTTGATTTCAAAGTAACAGGCTTCATACCACAATTAATTCCCATCGATTGTGGTCTGCAAAAATAGTTCCCAAGTATTTAATTGGGTATTTCTTTCCTGATTTTTCTTGCTGCTGTATTATTTGAAAATGAAAACTATGCCTGTCAATCACATATATATCGAAATTAGTGTAATATGTGAAAAATCATATTGTTGAAAGTGAAGTACTGATTAAAAAAAAGTTCAAAAAATGTAGAAATAAACCTTCTGTATTTTTTCAAAACTAAAATTCTACCTTTTGGTGTTTACTTGGCTCTCAAGAGAAAAAACAGATGTGGATTTTGCTGTGACATGCATATTTTATTAGAATGCTATTGGTATATAATCAGGAAATTTATTTTACCGTTAAACAGGTGCATTTATCAAAATTCAATTAGATTTGAAAAACTACTGTAAACAATGGAAGAAATTAATGTGGTATGAGGCCAACAAAATGGCCAAGAGGGCACTGTTATAAACTTCAATAATAAGCCAATTAAATCATTAATTACATATCTGGTTTGTATTCTTCTTTCCGTTCCTACTTAACTGTACAGAGATCAACATTACTGAGAACAATAGTTACCTATTGGGATTTTTTTTTCTTTTTCATTTGAATACTTGATGTTATTTGAGGCTTGTATTATTAATTGTCTTTTTGACATTAAATACATTGTGGCAATAAATCTTTTTTTAGGCAGTTAAGCTGCCTTATGCTAGCACCCTAGATTTGTGTTCTTCCTAACGAATGCTGAAAAAAGTGCCATTGTTGTAATCTAGCAGGCTAATATGTTATATATAACTAATTGGACATTTTTTTCATTCTTTTAATTCTGGAATACAAAAAATATGACCAGAATAACCTTAAATGATCGTCGAACGACGCATAATATTTGAAGTTGCACATAGGAAATAGTGCTCAATAGAAATCCGTACGTAGTTTATTATCCCCTGTGCTTTTGGCTAAGATGGCAAAGAACAATTGTATGAAATATTTCATCGCCGAAAATCTGTAATTACAAGTCGTTTATATTTCCCAAATGGCAAATTGCGCAGGAATATTGTTCATGTACACCAAATCTCTATGATAGAGGGAATAAAGTTATATATAGTACACATGTAGTCTAAGTTGGCGGTAATTTTAACTTGCACGAAACGTAAGTTCGTTTGATTCTGATGATATAAAGTCCGATTAAGCGAAAGTACTCTTAATCATGATATTCTTTTAGTTTAAGACGATTGTGATTATTTAATTGATTTCAATTAAATGTATGCACATTTAAATTCCTTTCTTTTAATAAATTATTCCGTTTATCACTGAACTTGTTGTTATTTTATGAATGAAAAACCGGAAATCGACGTAATCAATGTCGACCAATCAGGTCGATGTTTTAAGAAATGCGGAATAACTCGTCCCAGAGACAAGTCGGACCGGGCCACTCGGACCGTCTAAGAAAACAACTCGGACCCCTTGTCAGATTAACTTAGGGTTTCATAAAATGTAAGACTAACATGTCTAGCGGAGCCATCAATCTTTCGTTTGTGCATTGGGAACTATTTAGGGGTATTTTGAGGGGCCTAAAGAAGGGAGGGGTTTACTGTAGAACCCTATGGGATTTTATTTTCAAATGACTATTTATACTCGAAAACAGTAAGTGATAGACACGCGTGGTCTTCAGTAATGAGAACAGGACAATGAAACAAATCAAATAAAATATAGGGTGAGTCATCCCTTCAATTTGAAAATGTTCTTTTATCTTGTAAACGGTCGCGATCCCCACCCCTAAACCATATATATACTTGTATGGGACAATAAAACAAATCAAATGAAAATTTGGGGGAATCCCTGGGGTCACCCCACCCCCTCCTGTTTGAGAACTTGGAAACGGTCGAGATCCCCACCCCTAAACCATATATATTAATATATAGGACAATATAACAAATCAAATGAAATATAGGGGGAGTCCCTGGGGTCACCCCACCCCCTCTTGTTTGAGAACTTGGAAACGGTCGAGATCCCCACCCCTAAACGATATATATTGATGTATGGGACAATATAACAAATCAAATGAAATATAGGGGGAGTCCCTGGGGTCACCCCACCCCCTATTGTTTGAGAACTTGTAAACGGTTGAAATCCCCACTCCTAAACCATATATATTCATGTATGGGACAATATAACAAATCAAATGAAATATAGGGGGAGTCCCTGGGGTCAACCCACCCCCTCCTGTTTGAGAACTTGTAAACGGTCCCCACTCCTAAACCATATTTATTCCTGTTTGTCATTTCAAAATAATTTGAATGATATACAGGGTCAATCTCCTAGGCGTCACATTATGTGACATATGCATATCACTTTACTAGACCAAACCAATGTGTACTGGACTTTGCCCAATGTCAGGCGACCATGGGAATGACAAATTATGGGAGCTTTGTTTAGGAGACTTCGTAACAGCATCCTGTTACAATTATTTCTTGTTTATTATAAAATTGTATTGATGCAAAAAATGAGTCTAGGTAAATTGAATTTACTTTAATTATTTTTTGAATTATTTCTGGGCCTATAAAAATTTGCATTTATGGCTCATTTTAAAGAAACGTATAAATCTTTCAAGCAGTGTAAAGCCCAAGAATGTTTGACCAATTGTTTTATTTGACCGGAGAACCTGAGATCACCCCCAGTTTTTGGTGGGGTTCGTGTTGCTTAGTCTTCAGTTTTCTATGTTGTGTCATCTGTACTATTATTTGTCTGTTTGTCTTTTTATTTTTGGCCATGGCGTTGTCAGTTTGTTTTCAATCTATGAGGTTGACTGTCCCTCTGGTATCTTTCGTCCCTCTTTTATAATCACCTGTCATTTTATTCCAAACTTGGTATGGAGTGATATCACGGACTTGGGGTGAAGGTGGGGGTCATTTACATTTACTATGGTCAGGGCAGTCAGACCTCACCTTTGATCCCTGTAGTAGTAAACATTTGTCTGATTTGTGTCTCATAACTTTTGTACTGTAGAACCCAAACTCAGTGTTCCTTCCAGGGAAGCAAGTCCATTCATACAATTACGTCAACTTGTACCACTAAAAGTCAACTGGTACCAACGTTAACAACCAACTAGAACACCTGCAATCATTGCGAACTTGTACCACTGCAGACTCACCATTAAAAATATACATTGATATATGCGTTGCTTTAGAAAACCTTGATAAAATATTAATTAATTTGCCTTAATAATCAATTCATCAAATAAACATAAATGTAGAATATACGAATGTTTAATGTTTGTTCTTTCAAATCTGAAAAAAAAATTTGAAGCAACACTGCCACAGTTTTCATAATTACGTTTGCCTTGGTTTTTGGTTAACTGCCTGCAGCGCTTACAGTGCTTTGATTGAAATATGTTGTTGTTAATTTTATGAAAAAAAAGGATCCATTTCCAATGATGAATAATCAATAGTGGACTCAAATGGAGAAATAGAAGTGACAATATCGAAATTAGATGAAGTAGATATACAAGTCTTTTGTAGTAGAAGTGTGTGTCTGGCGTAAAAATTTTAATCCTGGTATCTATGATGAGTTTATATATAACTTTGTGTCAGACAAAAAGGATAAGTAAAAAGAAAAAGAAAAGTCTGATTGTAATATGAAGGTATGTATGTTTAATTTTCAGATAGACTAGAAAAGGGGAGTGAGGACTGAGGAAAGATACAAGGCTTATAATTAATGTTGGCTAGACATGAGTTTTGTCTACATTAGACTCATCATGTCTCTTGAATCAAAAAATTGTGAAGAACAAATCAAAGTTGAAGATGAAGAGCATTGCAAACAACAATTCTAAAAAGTTGTGCCGAATTTGGCGAAGGCCATCTATCCCTGGAGGTGAGAAAACTTAAATATTTGAATTATTCAGCATAATTCGACATTTTTTCAAAACAGTAACAGGGACAGAGATCTTGATTCTGTGTAAAGTAGGTAAGTCCGTATACAAGCGAAAACTTACCTGTAACTCATAAATATGCAGCTATGCACTTTTGTTGGTATTTGAGGAATTTAATTATAGCAGATGTGTAATAGTTTCTGGTTAATTCATTCACAACTTATTTTAGAATACATTTATTTAGAGATTGAAATATACCATAAGCACCTATTTTTGAAGACATGAATACAGTATGCTGGCTGATCTCCAATTTTTGTCGAGCCTGCGACTTCTTTCGTAGAAAGCTCGACATAGGGATAGCGATGGGGCGGTGGCGGCGGCGTTAACAAACTTCTTAAAAGCTTAATATTTCAGAAGCTAGAAGACCTGGATCCTTCATACTTTGTATATAGATGCCTTATGTTATGAAGTTTCCGTCTGTCATATGTCCATTGTCCTTGACCTCATTTTCATGGTTCAGTGACTACTTGAAAAAAAACTTTTTGTAATGTTAATTTCTCTCTTATTATAAGTAATAGGATAACTATATTTAGTATGCGCTTTTCTTTCAAGGTCATCGTGTCTGTGAGACAGTTTTCATCTGTCGTCGACCTCATTTCATGGATCAGTGAACAAGGTTAAGTCTTCGTGGTCAGGTCCATATCTCAGATACTATAAGCAATATGTCTACAATATTTGGTGTATGGAATGATTGTAAGGTGTACATGTCCAACTGGCAGGTGTCATTTGTACATGACCTCATTTTCATGGTTCAGTGGATAAAGTTAAGTTTTTTGTGTTTTGGTCTGTTTTTCTAATACTGTATGCAATAGGTCAACTATATTTGGTGTATGAAAATATTTTACGATGTACATGTCAGTCTGGAATGTTTTATTTGACCTTGACCTCATTTTTACGGTTCATTGCTCAATGAAAGTTTTTGTTTTTTGGTGTGTTTTTCTAATACTATAAGCAATTGGTCAACTGTATTTGGTGTATGGAATGATTGTAAGGTGTATATGTCTGTCTGGAAATTATCATCTGACCATGACCTCATGTTTAGGGTTCGTTGGTCAATCTTAAGTTTTCCTGGTAAGTTTGTTTCTTAGATACTATATGCAATATGTCAACTATATTTAAAGCATGTAATGATTGTAAGGTGTACATGTCTGTCTGGCAGGGTACATCTGACCTTGACCTCATTTTCATGGTTCATTGATCAATGTTAAGTTTTTCTTAGATACTATGTGTATAGGTCAACTACATTTAAAGCATATTTGGTGTATGGAATGATTGATATATACATATATTTCCAGTTTGGTTTACCTGACCTTGACCTCATTTTCTTGGATCATGTTAAGTTTATGTGATAGTTGTAGTAAAGCTTTATATTTAGGACTATCAATATAAAATCAATGGTTAGTAAAGAAGGCTAGACATTTCAACGTGTGCACTCTTGTCCTTTCTTATATATTTATTTCGTCGTTTAGCTGCTGCATTATTGTTTACCCCACATCCCCTTTTGAATCATACTGAATATTCATGACAATTTTGCCAATGGATGTTGCAAACAACAATCAAACCATCACCTGGCTTCCATTGTCGTCTCTCATTATAAGTTTAAAGAAACCGTTTCTGAGACCACAGGACCAATCTCAAGTAAACTTGAAATTATCATTAGGGTGACAAATATAAAATTAGTTTTATTTGTCCTTCCATTTAAACAACATAGTCATCATATCTAAAAAAAAAAAAAACATACTGGTAAAATGCAATATTTGCCTTTTTTCTTGAAAACCATAATAATTAAGAGAAAATCTTACATAGGCAAGTATGCTTAGAATGTTAAGTAAAATCTACCTACTGTCCATTTCCACCAAGTCAAATGAGAAAAAGGCAGTTAATGTTATTACCCTTAAGTGATGATTTTATTTACTATTTTTATACGTTTTATGGTATACAAATGTCCGGTGTCCGTCCGTCTGTCCGTCTGTCTGTCCAGCGTAAATATGTCGCACCGTAACTTGAGAATGACTTATCCAAATTTCATGAAACTTAAAATAGTTGTTTCTTATGATGGTCAAACGATCTGTATACTTTTTGGTGAAAATAAGATTAAAACTTTTTGAGTTACGGGACTTAGTAACTAAAACAGGTGTGTGTTTTTTTCACATGTCGCGCCGTATCTCAAAAACAATTTATGATTATTGCTTAAAACTTTACACACTTCTTAGTTATATTAATCTTAAGATCTGTATACTTTTTGGTGATGATTCAAAATTTTATTTTTTGAGTTATTGAGTATTTTGTAAAAAAAGGGGGAGGGTTTTTTTCACATGTCGCGCCGTATCTCAAAAACGATTTATGATTATTGCTTAAAATTTTACACACTTCTTAGTTATATTAATCTAAAGATCTGTATACTTTTTGGTTTTGATTCAAAATTTTATTTTTGAGATATTGATTTTTTTTTTAAAGGGGGGTTTTCACATGTCGCACCGTATCTCAAAAACGATTTATGGTTATTGCTTAAAATTTTACACACTTCTTAGTTATATTAATCTAAAGATCTGTATATTTTTTGGTTTTGATTCAAAATTTATTTAAGAGATATTGAGTTTTTTGTAAAAAAAAAAGGGGTTTTCGCATGTCACACCGTATGTCAGAAACTATTTATGCTTATTGCATAAAAATTCACACAGAAGACGACGGGCGTATCATGCGCTCATGGCACAGCTGTTTATTTGTGCCTTTTATCATGTTCATCTTTTAAACTACAATAGATTGTAGAAACTGTAGACAGCAAAAAATACCCAGCAGTACAAGATCCATATAATTGTTATTATGACCTTAATCATTGTATGATTCCATATAGTAGTTATTGCCCTTAGATGATGATTTTTATACGACCGTAAACAAATTTTTGAGATCTTATAATGGTATGATGTCGTCGTCGTCGTCGTCTGCGTCGTCGTCCGAAGACACATTGGTTTCCGGACAATAACTTTAGTTTAAGTGAATGGATCTCTATGAAATTTTTTAGGAAGGTTCAATACCACAAAAGGAAGGTTGGGATTGATTTTGGGGATGATGGTCCCAACCGTTTAGGAATTAGGGGCCCAAAAGGGGCCCAAAACAAGCATTTTTCTAGTTTCAAGATAAAAACTTGTGTACAAGTATTTTGATTGCTCTGAAATTGTACCACAATGTTTAATACCACAAGTAGAAGGTTGGGATTCATTTTAGGGGTTATGGGGCCAACAGTTTAGGAATTAAAGGCCAAAAAGGGACCAAAAACAAGCATTTTTCTAGTTTCCAGACAATAACTTGTGTGTAAGTGTATGGATCTCTCTGACATTCTACCACAAGGTTTCATATAACAAAGGGAAGGCTGTGATTGAGTTTGGGGTTAATTGCCACAAACATGTAGAAATTAGGGGCAAAAAAAGGGCCAAAACAAGCATTTTTCTAGTTTCCAGACAATAACTTTTGTTTAAGTGTATGGATCTCTCTGAAATTGTACTACAATGTTCCGTACTACAAAGGAAAGGCTGGGATTGAGTTTTGGGGTTATTGCTCCAAGGGGGGTTTCAAAAAGTTGGGGGGGGGGATTTTTATTCCCAAATTTTTTAAGGGATTCATATTTTTTTTTCAAAATTTTTCAAATTTCGAATTTTTGAAAAGTTTCAAGAAGAAATCTTTAATTGCACATTATTGCGCAATAGATTTGTAAGATCTTTGACCACTTTTTTTTGTGTCAGAAACCTATATTATGTAAAAAATTTGATCACAATCCAAATTCAGACAGTATCAAGCTTGAATATTGTGTCCAAATTTGCCCAAACTGTTCAGGGTTCGACCTCTGCGGTCGTATCAGGCTGCGCTCAGCGAAGCATTTTATTTTTTATGTTTTTGTTTTTTTTTGCCTTTTATCTCGAAAACTATAATGGATAGGAAAACTGTAAGCAACAAAAATGATCATCAAATCAAGATCTTTTAACAAAATTGATAATATGACCGAAAAGTTTGGATGACTATACGATTTAGACGATTTTGACTAACTTTCATAGTGTTTGCCTTATATCTCGAAAACTATAATAGAAACTGTAAAAATGAAAAATGACAAGAAATACAAGATTTCCAAAAATGGTAATATGATTGATAGACTCTTTAAAAGAGTTATTGCCTGAATTGCGTTTTTTGACTAATTTGCGAGTTTCTGAATATTATCTCGAAAAAACTATAATAGAAACTGTAAACATGAAAAATGACAAGAATTACAGGATCTACAAAAATGGTAATATGATTGAGAAACTCTTTAAAGGAGTAATTACCTCATTTATGTTTTTTGACTAACTTGCAATTTTTTTATTATTATCTCGAAAAACTATAATAGATAGGTACAATGGAGAAATTGTAAACAGTAAAAATTTATCAGCATACCAAGATATATTTTTGAAAGTGAGCGATTCAGGCCCATACAAGACTCTTTTTATACTACAACCGTAACAATATGTACAGGCAGGACAAAATATTGGGATAAGAAGAAGTATAAGAAGTCCAACGTTTTTTTTCAACCGAAAGGAAATGAACCAATATGTTCAGACAGACCAAAGCGCTACAAGCAAAATCACAGTCTCAGTGCTTACCCCCCCCCCCTTTTCCCCCCAAAAAAAAGTAGATACGCTTTATATTCACTACAAAATATTAACAAACATTTTCATAATCGGTGGTAATTAATTGCCTTTCCCTTTGCATAAGACAATTGTAGATGTTTAAGTTTAAAAATTGCCGCTGAGAATCGTTCATGATCTCGACAAAGGCTACATATAGAATTAAATGCATATATTGTATGTTGACAATTGAACACTAAGATATATAACTATTTACATTACTGTCGTATATATTGGATGATTGATTGTTGGTTGCTTAACGTCCAGTGGCATACGTGTTTTGCGAAAAAAAACATTTTAATATTACAGTAATTCAAGCGCAGCACAAACCAAGTAGAGATAATATAAACGTATGATAACGATTTCAGAGCGCACGATGCGTTTTCCGGTATAAACCAAACTAATTCCAGAAATACAGGTCAGAAAGAGTCATAGATAGTTCTGCTCAACAGTATTGAATACTGCCCTGCAAAATGTCTCTATATCATGGTTACTGAAGCTTGAAGTAAACTATGATTTGATCTTCACTGACTTGTCCAGACACTACTCATTACATGGGAAACCAAAGTTGAACTGTTCTTCAACACATCTTATTACGATACTATAAAGTTTATTTCATATTTGATCAAACTTGATCAAGTACAGTTCGAACTTATTTAGATTACAAAAAATTGACTTTTCCTTTGATTGAAAGGTTATGCCATATCTAGTAAAGCATACTCTCCCAAAATTGTAGCCTAAAAGAATTGTACAAATATGTACACAAGTACTACATTCTATATTCATGGTTCGTACTGTTTGCCCAATTGAATATTGAAGTCGTGTTTATTCGAAGATCTTTTAAAGTGTACACATTTATTTCTCAAAAGTACATATACGAATTATACAAGTATGTCTGAGAATAAAAAAAATTATAACCGGCAATACTTCTCAAACATAGATTTGATTGACAGAATTCAAAAACTTCAAAGCCGTATACATACCGAAAAAATTATTTTCATGTTCACATAATGAAATATGGCATTATTAACAGAAAATTCCCTCAATTTACATGGATTTTACTCTAATGTTCCTTTCTTGTTTGAATTGACTGGTTCTAATATCTAGTAATATTACTAAATCATGTCATGTAAAATAGAAAAAAAAGATCGACATGTTATGTAGCTCATCTGGTGCAGATAAGTTGGTGCCGTTAATGATCTATCTACCACTGGGTCGATACCTCTGCTGATGAATTGTTAGTCCCCGAGGATATCCCCTGCCCAGAAGGCAGTACTTCGTTCTGGCATACAAATACGGATAGTGGTTGATTGAAATATAAAAATTATATAGTGTTTGATATAAATATGCTGTTATACAATTTTGGTTCTTCAACATTAATATTAGGTTCAAATATTTTGGCCTCGAGCATCATTGAAGATATATTCATTGTGGAAAAGCGCATCTGATGCAATGCAATTGGTACCGTTAATATTATTACTAGTCCCATAGGGTATCTATCACCAGACAAGTAGCCATTTCCTTATAGATCTGGTCTGAAAATACGGACGTTGTTAAACATGTGAAATGAGCTGTTATTAAGTTATGGAAATCATTTGAAATTAAGGAATATATCTCCCTCATGCAAAGTTATGGTTCCTTGTCATGATTTGACTATATTTAAGGTTATTTTAGCTTGGATCAGCGCTTCAAAGTTAGTATTATGTTTTGGGTTTTCAAATATTTCGACCTCGAGCATCACTGAAGGGACATCATATATATATTGTAGACTGGTTCTCTGTCCTTTATCTGTTTGGCTCTGACAGACAAAGGTATATGTTGCAAGGGAGAGGACCAGCCTAATATATATTGTTGGTATCTGGTGCAGTACCATTGGTACCGTTAATGTTATTACTATCACTTGGTCAATACTTCTGCTGATGGACTGTTAGGTCCTGCGGGAATCACCAGCCCATTATCCAACCCTTCGGCTTTTGCATGAAAATATGGATATTGTTTGATTGAAAATTGTGTTATTAAACTTTGTAAATCATTCAAGATTAATGAATACATGTCCCTCATGCAAAGCTTTGATTCTTTGTCTAGATCGGGCTATATGTTAGGCCCTCTTGCTTTGGCCAGACCAACGTTATATTATCACATAATGAAAAATTCCGACCTAATATTCTAAAAACAACGACCCTCGATCTTTATCTTGTTTTGTTTTTTTAAAACAAGACTAAATATTATAAAATGTTTATTGACAATGTTTGCTCAGTATTTGAATCCTTAGTTTTCATACAATCTAATGCAAGTTTAATCCTCAAGCTTAGTACGTCTCCTTCGGAAATTCAGAAAACTTTGATATATCTTTTTTTTAGTGTTATCAAATAAAAAATCGATCGATATATGTCATTGAATCAATATGTACATTTACACATGTAGTTCATGTAAATAATGATTAAAACACCCTTTCAAATACTATATTCTTGGTAAAATAAAAAGGAAGAAGAAGTTACCAAGAACCATAAGTTGGTGAAAAACAGGCAATACCGAGGCCAAAATGAAACACGAAGAAAAGACAAACACAAGTTCACAAAACACAACACAGAAAACTAAAGACTGAGCAACTTTTTGAAACCGTTTTGTACACTGATATATATTTATTTGGTCAGCAGATTTCAATTTTGACCCTATCGACAAAAAATTAATAGTTATCTAAGCAAAGGCTCTTTGGGAGCTACCATTTGATTTTTATGGGGGGGGGGGGGGGGGCTAGGATGAAATTTGAAAAAAGGCAGGACAGGAGTTTTGAGTAAAAAAAAAGGCAGGATGAAAATTTATGTAAAAAAAGTCAGGATAAACTAATAAAAAAATAGGACCGAATAGAGTGAAAAATAAAAAGGCAGGAGAGAGATTACAACTAAAAAAAAATGCAGGACAAAATTGTTCATCCTAGCCCCACATAAAAATCAAATGGTAGCTCCCTTAGTGTAATAATTATTCACAAATAATTCTATCAGTGAGAATTGCTGGAATTGTTTTTGTAAAACATATTTTTGGTTTAGTTTTGGTTACACAAAACTGTCTTGTCATTGATGGGAAAGAAATATCAGCATCAACCCTAGTACAATCTTTAAATACTGTATTTATCGGTACAGACGTTGGTGTTGTTTTTGAAAAATTAAAATAGAACTAAATATATATTGCTCTATATGTACAGGTATGAGTGCTAAATATTCTACATCCTCTCAATACTGTTTATTTACCTTTAGGCATTTCACAATGTCGTGCATTTCTCAGACTGTTCATGACGTTCTTGCACTTACAAGGTGTATAATGATTGGTACTTTGATCTGTGAGAACATGACTTATTTATTAGTTGTAATTGTATAAAAAGGTTGAGCACTTACAAACATGTTTAACCCCCCAACATTCTTTATGTGCCTGTCCCAAGTCAGGAGCCTGTAATGCAGTGGTTGTCGTTGGTTCATGTCTGTTTTATTTGTTTATCGTAAATTGTATTATTATAAATAAGGCCGTAAGTTTTCTCGTTTGATTGTTTCACATTTATCATATCGATGCCTTTTTAAAGCTGACTATACGATGTGTGTTTTTTTTTATGGCTGAAGGCCTTACGGTGACCTATGACGGCTTACATCCACGTCATTTTAATTTCGGTGAATAGTTGTCTCAATAAAAATCATACCAAAACTTCGTATCTTTATATTGCCCAATTACTTCATTATCTATTAGGGATTTTCGAATATATCTTTTAAAGCATGTTGCCGCAGAAACAAAATACTTCGCACCTGGTTGAATTTTTTTCACTCAGCAGAATATATATGGCATCCCCGTCGCGAAAAAAAAGACGAATGTCTCCCGATAAGGAATTTGTTGAAGAACGATAACAAACGTTTTAATGGAATTATGATATTTGAACATCGGCTTACTACTGTTGCCTCTAATTTGAACCCGGGAGAACACAAAGAATGTCTCATTTTAAGAATTATTTACATTTAGTATCGCCTGATATAGCTTCATACCCAATCAAAATTATTCACCTTTTTTGTCAGTTCTTGTTTTCGTTTCCTTCACCTTTAAATTTTTCAATTAGAGTTGTTCATTAATATCAAAGTAACTCGGGTGCTCCGAGGCCGGAAGGGAAGGTTGTTCTTGCTCCAATGTGGTATCAGTGGTGTGTTACATTCATTGATTAAAATTGGTGATGTGACGAATACGGTGATGTCTTAAATGAGGACGTTTGATGGAGTTTATATTTGAATGAATATTTCAATTTAGATCCACTTTTATTTTGAGATGATACACGCTAACAACCGACAATTCTAATGCAATTATTGTGTATCAATGGTTCTGATTGGATGACAGTAAGCGTAAAATTCTTTATCTCTTTGTCTGTAACTAAGGAAGCCGACATTTTGAATTGCGGAATGTATTGACATGTAATTTCTACAATGATAAGCAAAAAACTCACATGTTGCACCTAGTCTGTCTAGAAATCTTCTTTTTATCAAATTTTATTACATTCTGAAGCGGTCAAGAAGCCAGAAAACGCCCGGTGTTTACGTTTAATGCCGGTAGCATACCTATGCCGTCACTTAGTTTTGGCGCCAAAAAAGATAACATCATTTCGCGGAATTTTCGTTTAATGAAATTTTACACTGAAATAATGACTGAAATTGAATGATTTATTTATTTTGCATTAGAATAGAGATAACTGTACTGTATTTGAAGCTTTGCGGACGTCCATCGGTAGTTTTACTGTCGCAAATATCCGTTTACCTGTCTCCGCTACGCGTCGCCAGGTAAACTAAATTTGCGACAGTAAAACTACCGATGGACGTCCGCAAATCTTCAAATACAATACAGTTATCTCTTAATTCTAATGCTATTATTTTGTATCAATATTTCTGATTGGATGACAATAAGCGTAAAATTCTCTATCTCCCTGTCTGTAACTAAGGAAGCCGACATTTTGAATATCGGAATGTATTGACATGTAATTTCTCCAATAATAAGAAAAAAACTCACATTTTGCACCAAAAAATCTTTTTTTTATCAAATTTTATTACTTTCTGAAGCGGACAAGAAGCCAGAAAACGCCCGGTGTTTACGTTTGACGCCGGAAGCATACCTATGACGTCACCTAGTTTAGGGGCCAAAGAAGATAACTACTTTATATAATTTCATGTGTCCGAAGTACTTTTTTGGATTAATCATAAAATAAAATAATTAAGAACAAATGTTAAATTATACAAGAAAAACAATCGTTTGCAACGCACATCCATTTGATTGAAAACTCTGACATAAACTCGTCAAAGATACAAGGCTTATAATTTGTGTACGCCATACACGCGTTTCGTCACTGCCCAAGTTATATGTTTCGGAAACGATATGCTTACACTTTTACATTATCATATGAATAAATTGCTAGTCTAAAAGTATATTGGTAGTATATTGACAGATAAGTCTTGTGTGTCAATGTGCTCTCAATCACTTAAAAATTAAACGACACAAACGTAATGAATGCTGGTATCAACATTACATCTTCATGTTTTTGGGTGTTCACAGAACAAAACATGTTTTCGTTTTTATATTTGCAACACGCAATGTATATATTAGAAGCTATAATTACCAATTTAAAATTATGCTAATTCAAATCCTAGTATTCATTTGGGTAAAATATATTTCAGCTATTGTTTTGTGAATTTCTTTTTAATTGTTTTCTTCAGTTGACTAGATATATATTTTTTTAAGAGGATACTTTTTATTGGAACTCCTGTTAAAAAGCTGTTTTATTTAAGAATATTCAAAGTTTGCATGTTTATTGACAGTTTATCATTCATCAAAGGTATAGTAAACATGCAAAAATATTTAATACTATGTTTATCGCTCAAATATTAGTAGTTAACCTTTACATGGGCCTCATTCAGTAGTTCTTCAATATTCATAATCCTCTGGGTATTTAAACATCTAATTTAAAAAATCCATTCAATATTCACCCGTTACACTCACCAGATAACGACTGCCTCGAACAAAACCACAAATTTGTCAAGGAAGTATATATGCTTAAAGGTAGGCATTTTAGTATACAAAACGGAGAGAGAGAGAGAGAACTATGATTCCCATAATATTCATTCATGATATGGTTCATTGATTTAATTACTTTTTAAAGTTCAATTCATGTAATAATCGTTATATACTATATCATTGTATTGATACATGTATTATTTCTAAAAAGGTTAATGACATATATAGTTGTAAGACATATTGGATCCGCCATATGATGTTTTCAGCAGTAATATAAAAAATGCAAATCAGACGACAGTGTAAACACTTTTGGTTTACAATGTGCCTGATGAAGTATGTTCCAGTATCACATGTCTTTTGCACTGAAATTGGTAGCAAACGATAATTTTACTTCTACCAATTGGCATTGCCTTCATTAAATTTTTTGATTCGAGCGTCCCTGATGTAGACGAAATGCGTGTCTGGTGTACAAAATTTTAATCCTGGTATTTATGATGAGTTTATTATTATGGACGATGGTTCGCGTAAGTGTCATCTTTCAAGCAGCAAGTGCTTCAGTAATAACAGAAAACTGTGATGCACTTTCCAGTTTATAAATTTTGTAATTGTAATAAAACCGTGGTTACAAATTCCTCAGTCAGACGATGATTATTAGACCGGTTTGGCTGATTGGTTATCTAATAGTTTCGATGTTCCTCAACGGTTTATGTATTTGACTTTCTAAAATTCAGGCCTGGAGCATGTCGGCCTAAAGGTGCTAAAGAGACTTTTAACGTGTACAATGGAACGATAACATAGTAGATTTACTTAGATTTACATTGAATAGGTTGTTCTATAGGTAAACTATTTGTTTTTGTTATTTTGTAATTGGACATTCTCACTAAACAATTATAACTCAAACTATATCACCAGATAATACATTTTTTTGGAGAAAAATGTTTGGAAGATTTCACAAATAAAATAATTTCAATTCTGACATTATCTGGTCGTACGAATAAAGACCATAGGATTTTCAAAAGGCCATGATACAATAACAAAAATGTGAACATATGGTTAAATTGTTATCATAGAACATTCAAATACTCCTACTATAAACATTAAAGGTTAGTGGGTTTTCCGGCATATTTTAGGAATTTTATGATAAAAGTATTTCTACGATTAGCATACAGTGATCTACATATATCCTTTATTTGCTATAAAAGGAAGAGGACACTGATCAAAGTTTGTAAAAAGGGAAACTTAAATAATAGAAAAAATATGAAAAGAAATATACGTGCAAAACATAATAAAACAGGTGTTAGAGTTAAGAAAAATAAAACAACAACAAGCTAATGCTATGATTTCAGTAAGAACAATACGTGCTTCTGGAATATACCTCACCTGGTAAGTTCGTGTCCAAAGGTTTGGAAAGACGATAATATGAAATGATTTAGATCATTAAACTAAAAAGCCCTAAATAGAAAAGCGAACACTGTATAAGATAAGTTTGGTAAGAGAGAGCAACACTAGTTTAGCTGAACTACATTACTTGACTAATTCCGAACAAGGCACCATCAACAAACGAATTCATTGAGGATTTAAACAAAAAAAAGCTCAGTTTCAACTGCAAGATAAAGAGATGACCTATAGCACCATTTTGTGTTAATTCTGTGTTTGATTAATGTGGATCAGGCTACCTGAAATGGTAGCAATCCTATAAGTTTGCGTTTGAAACAAATAAAATATTCGCATTCCTCCAAATAAGGAAAACATCAAGGTATGACACACAACTACTAACGACTTTTCTGACAGGCATATGAAAATGCTAAAATGTTTCATTGAATATTTGTTTATTAATTGAAAAAGTTTTTACACTTTTATATGAATTTTACAAATGTTAACTATTCATCTGTATTATTGTAAAGAAGTTATAAACTATTAAACTTTTGCATATCAATTTCGGATCTACTAAATTTAAATTTATTTACTTTTAAAGTCTTAATGTTGTTGTTTGGAATATTAAACACATTTATCGGTAGCTGAACAATGCTATCGCATATATATTAACTATAAACTATAAATATATACAATGAAACGCTACAAATATACCACAACATCAAACATATTTTGCTGATAGACTTATCATAATAATAACGTAAAGAAGGACAGATTAAATATATTTAATAAAATTATATACAGAACAACGAAAAAAGAGAGAAATAGAGTTATAACTACATCTGAATACTGAATTTTCCTTTTACTCGTTTTACAAGCCCTATATATATATATACATGTATATACTTTGAATCGAATATTTTCGTTGATAATTGGATGCAAGAAAATGAAGGAAAGCTAGGCATTTCACTAGCTCACAACAAGTAAATTATTATACGTTAATTAGTCTTATTCTGTTATTTCTCATAAACTAGAAAAAGAGGACGGGAGTTCCTCAATCAAAGTTGACTTAACATGATAATTGCTAATCTTTGTCTATGGTCAGTTTTTAAGGACTTCCCCTTTTTGAATTTCCTTTGGTACAGTATTTTTGTTATACTTTTTTCGGTCATATAGCTAGCTCCTCACATATTCAATTATTTTCTAAATCCTTGACTTTCATTTTGCCTTTAAGAGTACCCGATGAAAGCAATTCCAGAAAAACGGTTCGGACGCACCAAATTTATAAAGTCGTCATTTTGCCTTCTCTTTCACAATTTTAATGCCTATGTTAGTGGACTGTTAGTTCCGATGGTTGAATGTTATTTTTATTTTAAGAAACATGCTAAAAACCCGAAATTAAAACGACCGCCAATGCAATTACACAGGTACATGTAAATAAACCTAGTATCTCTATTTTCTATTTTGGTCATTAGCCAGATATTTACAATTGACATAATGTGTCAAAAATATTTCAGGTATTAATATGAAATATAAACATTCTCAGGTGGATTTAGATCGAATTAAAATTTAAACCATGTCGAAACATTTTTCACGTATTATTTATTTACTGACTGTGACCTTGATTCAAAATCTTTTTTTATTTTCATTTTTAAATGATTTTATTTGAACACAATGCACACATTTCTTTTACTATCAATTCATATCAAAACTAAGAATGAGGGTCAAATAACATTAACGGTAGTTAATAGTTAATAAAAGAATGAACGAATACCTTCCTGTGTTTAACCTTACGTTCTTCGGGTTGTTAATTTGAGATAATGCTGGGCCAAATGAAAATATTTTGAATATTTACAATCACCCCCAATTCATAATATATATTGCTAGAGTATTCCCAAGTTATACAACTTTCTAAAGGAACCTTCATTTAATAGTCTAGCTTTTGACTTATAATCACGACATGTATGTTGTCATCATAATACGATTAACATTGGAATTTAGTCAAGTTGTATCCCTGCTAGTCCTTGAATATGGAAATTAGTCTAGGCAAAGTAATATAAACCTAAAAGTTAAAACACAATTCAATTATTTTTTTTTTTTATTTTATTCTCTCAATAACATATAATACCACATAACATTTAGTGTATACTATAGATCTACAATAAAGAGCCATTATAGACAAAATTAGAAGAGACTATAACGTAAAATACATTACAGCAAATTCGTCTATTATAAAGTATATATTTATATGTACATTATCTACAGTATAAAATATGTCTACGTCTACATAAAATAAGATAACAGGAGTTATCACAGCTATAAATCATATTAGTATCTGTGAATAAAAACAATTATTTTTGTGTATGACTAAAAGACATAAAATCACTATTAAAATGCTTTGCCTCGTCAAACAAATTTGACTAAAATCGTCATATAATGAACATCTGAAAATTACATGGGGTAAATTATGCTTTCTATTACTGATTTGTATTTAATATTGTTATATGTACCCTATGTTGTTCAATTGAACTAGATTAAAAGCTAGTTTAACATCGCTACATGCTCACGAGCTTGACTCAAGTCAAAACATTAAAAGGATATAGTATACAAATTAAGATAAAGAGCAAAGTGTGCTGATTTTGAAAAAAACTGAATATGTAAATATAGAAAACAAACGAAAACAAAACATACGATGACAACACAGGACACTTAATGCGAATTCATAAAAAGGTCAATACGATAATCATGCTCCGTGTGACCCGTGTGCTATAGTTGGATCATACAGATAGAACCGACTTTCATTTAGGCTAATGGACAGTGTGACCCGTGTGCTATAGTTGGATCATACAAATAGAACCGACTTTCATTTAGGCTAATGGACAGTGTGACCCGTGTGCTATAGTTGGATCATACAAATAGAACCGACTTTCATTTAGGCTAATGGACAATTCTTACTGGATAAAGTCCTGAAAAGATATAGTTAAACGTTAAAATGTTTAAAAACATTCTTCGGATATATATTGAAACAAGGCATTGCATTCTAAGAAAACGACAGAAATGCAGAACAAGACAGTAAATGACCATTGATATAGCCATATTGATGATAATAAATGTTGAACTCTTTTCTCATGATGTTTTTTTGGTTAATTTGCTTTCCGATTGACAATTACTGACACATCAAATTAATTTAGACGTTCACTGATATAAACATTATAGTTTCGTTCAAATAGGTAAAACGTAAATGAAACAAGGTCCATTATTGTATGCACTAGTAAATGAGTTTTAGTCTTAAACGATCATTTTGATCTTAACATCATCTGAAAAGTCTGGACAATAAGTTATTAAGTCGTGTTCAGTCTTTCAGTCAATTTTCAGACTGCGCTAAAGTCAATCTGTTCAGACCTACGGTGTTACAGCAAACAAACATTAAAATAGCCTTTCTAAACGTCATAATTATTTGGACAAGTTCAGAACATGCGTTTGCTTTAAATTCAGTACTGTTCCGTAGCTTTCCTACAAATTCCGTTTGATTTTGATGTGAACAGATAAATAATAACTACTGAAAAGTCTGAACAGAGACTGAACAGATCTTAATTGACTGCAAGCGAAATGTCCAAACAGTACTGAATTCGGTGCTTTAACTTTTCGCTCAAGGGTTACACATCATTGTTCAGTCTTTTAAGAGCGGTTCAGATCAAAATTTGTTTACTAGTGATGTTATATGCTGTTATTGGAAGAACGGATGTAAGACATTTTATTTTTTTATGTTGGAGGCATGAAGCTATCTAAAAACAAAATCTAAAGGTCTGAACATTAATGATCTTTAAACATGTGAAGACCAGGAGATGTTTACATCCTTGTCTTTCGGTCTAGATGTTGTTCCATTGGCAATCATACCACTTATCCAGAATTGTGTATTTGTGCAAAATATCCCCACATGAATTTTTTGTAGAATGCAATACTATTGGTGTGAAGGGTGAACTCAATCGTTGATGTGCGAATGTAACCCTTGTTTCGCACCGAAATCGCAAAATAGAAAAAAAAAAAAACGCGAAAAAATCCATGTTGACATTAGTGACCCTTATTATTATTATTTCATTGGACTACTTATAGGTGTCTTTCCTATTTACAAGTTCAATAGGGTCTGCGGTGTAAAACGTAATACTAGTTAAGTTTCAATAATCTAAATGAATAGTTGGATGTATTCGTACTTCCAACTATATTTGTTGAACTTAACATGTCGTTGAATAAATGAGATTTGTGAATTATGTCCCTGTTGACATTGCATTTGATGTGTTCGAACCATGTCTACATTTTATATAGTTTTTAAATGCAAAATATTCTTTAAATTTTAAAATGTCAAATGTTAAAGGATGTAGAATGTCATTTAACTTTTTCTTTGATATTTATTTTCATTTGTGTACTAGACGGATATGTATGTTTAACATCAAAATGACCTCATTAAATTTTCAATGAAATGTTTGGTTGGTGATTTTATTGGGAAAAAATATTCGATTTTGTACGTTGTTACTATTCAAAATAAGAAAAAAATTATCTTTTCCTGAAGTACATTTCAATTAAAAATTGTTTATATTGAAAAACTGAAATACAATATGCAATGATAAATTATGGTGTTTGGGTTTTGTAAATGCGTGTAATGTGCATTTTAAAATTTGTATCGATGATGTTTTCTAAACCGTTTTATTTAACTTTTTACCGAAGTCAATCACAAGCAAGTTAAGGGTTTAGATTAACATTCATCAGGAGAGTTTGGAACACCATAAAATGCATTTTAAGTGCAATGTACAAAAATATGTAAATACATTCATTTATATCTATTCATATCAAGTCAGTACAAGTATATATCTAATAAAGGAAACCTTATAAACGGCACTGTAAATCAGTATAAGGGGGAATTTTAAAAGCATTTTTTCATAAATTGTTTTATTTTATATTTCAATCAATATCAAGCATACTAGATAGATATAGGAAGATGTGGTATGAGTGCCAATGAGACAACTCTCCATCCAAGTTACAATTTAGATGCTTGTTTTAAGATCTTTTCTAGTTTTGACCGTTTCGAAAGACATCAACAATGAACCGTTATTTTCAGTTTTACAAAAAATGTTTGAACAACGTACCTTTCATATAATTATTAGGGAAATGAATGCCAAACATTAATGTCAAACTTAGACTTTCTTTAAAAAAAATACCCGAAAATATCCATTCAGGTTGTAAATTTGATCACGAACAGAATTGAATTATAGGTCTTAGTCGGCACTTGATATTACCAGCTGTTTACCTTGGATAACCCTTTACTATGGTACTTATCGCTATTTTGATATATAAGTATAACCCTGTAATCTTTGATATATGTTGTAGTGTTAATATATAGCCCTTTAGTCTCCTATATAATTTAACAAACAACTTTTGATGCAAGAAACTACGCAACGACGAAGTATTCAAATCTAAACAATAAGCTTATCGTGTTGCTGTTTCTTTAGTTTATGTGAAGTGTTTTCTGGACTTTTGTGTGTCTTTTCATTCTTTTTTCTTTTGATCATGGTATAGACTGTCAATCTTCGATATGCATTGTCCCTTGTTATCTTCACAGTGTACTTGTTACATGGGAAAGTTTGTATTGGTATTGGATATTTTTTTAGACTGGAAAAGGGGATAATATAATCGTTGAAAAAGTTTTCCATTCGGCTAATATCTATAAAATCAAAATTCCATATAACATTTTATCAACTAAAATTAACATAAAAGCATTGCAGTAAACAGCTTAATTATGAAATTTGAATTAATGGGATTCATTCCTTCAAAAGAGACATTGCGACGAGTTGGTCGCTGGATAGGTATTGAATATCTAACGACAGAAGCTAAACGGAACAAATCAATCAAGAATAAATCTTAAAGAAACTTGTTTTAATCTGAAGACCAATGTCGGTGTTTTTCTATTGTTCGTTTTATTTTGTATGGTTGCTATCTTATTGAAATATACTGAAAATAGCCAATTACCAAATTAAGAAAAAGATTAAACGAAGAAGTAAAGCGTTTCGGAATAAAACAAAATAACAATTATACAAAGCTGACAGCAAAACTGCATAATAGCGACAGTTAAAGCCAATCCATGGACTAAATTCTGAATTGAAGGAAGTTATTTTCTGCCGTCAAATGTGACCGGGAAGACTTTTCTTTCATTGTAGGTGCAGAAAACTTAAACTTTTCTAAAAAAAAAAGGTTTAAAATTGAAAGAAAAGAAAGACAGACAGACAAAACGATGACAAAAAAGAAAACTAACATGCAAACAAAATTCCCAAAACTCTAAGCAAAAAAATTAAATAAATATAGGGTAACACAAGTCCCACCAAAAACCTGAAGTGAACCCATGTGCTCTAGAAGGGCTTTCTTCATGTTCTTGATGAGAGTGTTTCATTTAGTATAACGTACTGGCAATCACTATATGAACTAAAATTTCACAGAAGAAATATGGAACTGGAAATTTGGAGTATACATCAATAAGACGGCAATTCAACGCCAAAATATAAAGACACGTTGAGGTGAACTAAAGACAGGTAGCTATAGACAATAAGCTATTTCATTTAGACATTTAAACTCTATTCAGCATAAATCGAATATCTGGTGTGCGTTATGTCATACATTATTAGATAACAAATGTATAAGAAGTTTGATACAAAGGCTGCATTATCCGATTTTGCGTGGGGTGAAAGACAACTTTCATTCCCTTTCGTCGTTGTGTCCTCATTCACTACTTACATACAATCTATAATATGGCGCTTGTTTGTTTTTTCTATTTTGAGGTACTGGATTTTGTATGCATAACTTATTATCAATGGCTTTTTTAAATGTTTAGATATAAACGTTCGATGAGGGTAAATCTAGAAAATCGCTTCGGACGTACGAAATCCATGTCGGATAGAAATCGACCTTATGCAAGAACACGTATACATGTACATGTATATTTTTTAAGATTTTGATTGATTTTTGAACATTCAAATACGAAATAAAAGTAGAATTTTGGTCTGTTTTGTAGGGTTCTTATATCAACTAAATTCAAACAGTTACAGACATTGTATAGAGATTTTTTCAACCCGAAATAAGTTTACAGATGTATTGATATTCATTTGCATAAGGTCGATTTCTATCCGACGCAGCTCAAGTGTCATTTTAGATATGCTTTCTGCCTATGGTTTTAGATAGATTATATGTTGTTTGCTTTTAAATTGCATTATCAGTTATTTTCTACTTTATGATGAGTAAACAATAGATAACAAGAATAAGTACCAATGAAATTAAATACAGTAAACCTATTAATTGATTGTGCTTCAGTATATTGTGGATTGATTGTCTAACTATGTATGTTTTATCGCGTCGACGTTAAACTTGTAGACTACAGAAGCGTTTGGAAGCTTTTCTTACGATAATTTAAAAAATTGTGCTTATCGATAGTTTGATATAAATGAATAACATTGCTATCTTTGATGTATGTTTTAGTGTTAAGGTGAAACCCAACTGTCTCCTCTTTTTATCGCATATACAGACTGAGTGTTGCTTCAGAAATTTTGTGTATAAAGAGTACAAAGTAAAGGAAATATAGGACAATTGCTGCCTTTACGATTTTAAATGTGGTTTAAAATAAGTATAACCGATTTATTTGATAAATGAACATAAGACAATGATAAACTACTCTTTAGGATTTTTACTATAGTTGATTCGCAACCAGCATTTAGTTACAAGTTCTTTTAAACTTAGTGTAATTCGGCTTATTTCGGAAATAACATTTTAATATGGTACGGATATCTAACGTTTATTTTAAATATCATTAGTTCTACACGTAAAAAGTGAATATTATATGTTGAGGAAGGTTTAAAAAAGTTTGAAGATTTTAGATCTAAAATTCGTACATAATTTACGTAAAATTAGATTTATATTTTATCTATGGTGTCCGTACTGAGGGAAGACATGTCAATTGTTTAAAGGGGATTAAAAGATAAAATCATAACGAGGCACTTGATTGTCCAAAAGGCGAGGGCCCACACCTTTTTTTTGTACTTTTTTATGATTTCTAACTACCGGGTTTCCATATTTTCGGACCCCCTTCGGTCCCATTTGACATCTTCGATTCGTCTCTCTGTGCCGTGGACATGTGGTTTTGAATTAAGATTGTTTATTTTAATTCTTTGTCATCGACATTCCCCGACTGTCTAAAAACCTTTAAAAAGCTTATTGACATACTCAACATCTTAAGTCTCTAACATTGATCGTATATTACCTAATTATGACAATTTTGACTTCAAAATGAAAGATTGTTCCTAATCTCAGCTTTAAAAACTTCTAATAACAATGAGATGTTAGATTGCAAATGAACTATCAACCCCATAATGAAATGCATTGTCATCAAACAGTTTTAAAACATAATGGAACAATGAAATATGAAAACACGTGTATCCTTTAATTTGAACTACTGTTTCAGTCACGAATCCTGTTGTTTCGTTTCATACTTTGTCTAAATAAACTCATCTATGTATTACTCGTAAATTATTAAGTCAGCGATTTCGTTACCCGAATTAGTTAAAACTTTAACATGAGGTGTAAGATTTGGTTTGGAAATTTGGCTGCACCTGTAGAACACTTATTTCAAACGGAATAGCACATCCTAAATGTTACGGTGATGTTGTTAACCGAGCCCGGAAATTTAGATACGATTCGGGTAAACTTGTCAATCCTTTCAATTAACTTCTCCTAAAAGGTTACCAATTCAACACTGTAATTAGATTTTTGAATGTTATTTTCATTGGTATAAATATTTATTTTGTTATCAGTTAACTAAAACCATACTAAATATTGGCATTATACACATATGCACATTCAAGGTACTGTGATCTGTCGATGCCCATATTTTGGCATTGCACAAGGTCATGTTTTTCTCTGACTGTTAATGACGTCTTTAAACTAAATCAATTGGATGTTGGATGTGTACTGATTGATATTTTAGTTTTTAAAAAACACATGAACTTATTATTAGTTGTTATTGGCTTTGAACTAGCTGTCAGTAACTGGAAGTACTCTCAGATCTGTACTTTTGTCTTTTCTGTTTTCAGGGATGTATAAATATCCTGCCACGTCCGGTCTGTGTTTTTGTTAGATTTTTTTTCTGTTTTATAACGATGTAATGAGTTAAGCCATTTTCAACAGATTTTTATAGTTTGTTCTTATATTGTCCTGTTATAACAACTGTCCAATCTTAGGGGTTGGCGCCTTCAAATATTTTTATTTTTTGTAATAAATTTGGCCGTTGGTTTTCTTAGTTTAATCGTTTAATATTTTTCATGTAGATGCCTTTAATAGCCGACTATACCTTATGGTTTTTTCTCATTGTTGAAGGCCGTATGGTTGCCTATAATTGCTTACATCCACTTCATTTGAACTTTGGTGGATAGTTGTCTCATTGGCAACCATACCACATCTCCTTATTTTCAAATATATATCAGGATTAATATTTTGTACACGAGACGCGCGTTTCGTCTTAAATAGACTCATCAGTGACGTTCGAATCAAAATATTTAAAAAGGCCAAATGAAGTACGAAGTTGAAGATTATTGAGGATCCAAATTTTCGAAATATTAGTAAAATACAAGTAAGGTAATCTATTTCTGGGGTAGAAAGTTCTTAGTTGCTTTATGTAGATATGACCATGTCAATGATAATTTATATCAACACAAAAGTGGTGACGACTGGGCTGGTGATAAATTTGCCTCTTAACATACCTCCACCTTTACACCTCATGTTAAAAGAGCACAATATTTTCAAAATTTATAGTCTGTTTGCATGGAGAAGGTCAAACTGAGCATAATGAAGTTTGCTATAATAAAATTTATCTCTTACATTAAAATTGAGAATGGAAGCGGGGAATGCGTCAAAGAGACAAAAACCCGACTAAAGAGCAGAAAACAGCCCAAGGCCACCAACATGTTTGATGTTATTGCCCAAAACTCAAAACCAACCAATTAAGAACAAATGAGTTTGATGTGTTGATATATAATGAGGGTCTGGATGGGGGTCCTTCATTTCTGTATTCTTTCTTTAAGGTAGTTTTTCTCTATTTTTTGTATTTGTTCTTACTATTCTCTATTCTTTATTTTTTTATCCATTTTTCTCTACTCTTAACTTTTTTTGCCCATTTTTCTGTAGATTTGCCCCATTATTCTCTATTCTGTAAAAACCATTCAGGCCCTCAAATTATGAGAATTGAGGAGGGGCCCCTAAATAAAAATGTGTACTAGTTCAGAGAAAATGTACGTCACACTAATTTCCGAAACATATAGAAGAACCAAAATTAAAAAAACATACAAGACTAACGAAGGCCAGAGGTTCCTGACTTGGGACAGGCGCAAAAATAGGTCGGGGTTAAACATGTTTCGTGAGATCTCAACCCTCCATCTATACCTCTAGCCAAAATGACAATGATAACATAAATCAACAAAGGACTACTAGCAGTAACTGACATGCCAGCTCCAGACCTAAATTAAACTGATTGAAAGATTTTGTCTTCATCATGTACACATATTGTTTTTATCCTGCATTTTTTACCAGGCACTTTAAGGTTAAAGTTGTTAAAATCCAAATAGTATCTGATCGCCATAGTTTAAACGCACACCGCGAAGAGGACCCCAAAATGAACTGTCACGCAACAAGAAATACATGTATTCACATTACCGTTTTCTCAATATGAAGGGAAGTAACAGGAAACTAAACCCAAAAATTATTTCATACCTGTTATTTGTACAAAAGTTGGCTGATTGCATAATATCATACATTGTTATGCATTGTACCCTTTTCTCTTCCATAAAGATTACATTTTAAACATATTGGTAATATAATATTTCTATAAGCAGCTGCAATATTTATCCTTATCAGAAGGTGCCACTTTAAACTAGTCTCACCGCTTCGTAAGCTAATTATGATTTATGTACTTCACGGTGTTGATGCATGAGATCTTCATTTCTGAGTTTTGGGTCTTTTTTCTTTATTCTTTATATGCTTGACTCATTTATCTCTATTGTTTTTATTTATAGCGCCCATTATCTTCTATGCTTTATTTTTTTGACTCATTATTCCCGATTCTATTAACCCACCCAGACCCTCATACATATTTATTATTATTATGTTACAACATGTATAAATCATGATCACATTTTGCACTATTTGGTAAATTGTTCTATTACGCATTATAAGCACTTATAAGAATTGATCTCCATTGATTTGTCAGGAAATCAGACCATGAACTCCACTTGAAACTGTCAATTAGCACAATACTAAAATTACCTTTTTCAATAACAAGTTAAGCACAAGTTTTTCAATATCAAATGTTGTTATCGATATTATGCAATATTTACGTAACTTATTATAAAATACTCCACATACTCCCTGGTGTTATGTAGAATTATAATATTGAGAAACTTCTTCTTGGTAAGTTTAGTTAATATTTTGCTAATATATTATGAGTTTTATAAAGATAGTCATAAAATTGCATTGTCGGTAAGTGTTTTATTTAATTTTTATATAGAATGTGGTCTTCGATAGTTTGCAATACTCGTTAACTCAACACGACTGATTGAGTAATCATTTAGTGATATGTTTTTCTTTCTTGTTCCATTTTGTTCGAAAAGGGCGAGGGTGAGAGCGGAGCTCTTTCATTGATGACTTGCACATTAATAGCAGTCTAATTTAATGTATTAATTGGTATATTCATATAGAAAAAAGTGTATCGACTGTACATGAAATCGATATAAGAATGAGGTTAAAAAAAGGGCAAAATGCAAAACATTTTTAATCATTTTCTTCTTTTCGATCCAAATCCTTCTAACCTTCTGCATTTTCATTTCAATCCAATGCACTATTATTGTTTTAGTTCTACAGTCTATGATTCATTTTTATACCGTAGGTGTTAAAATGAAGGATTACATATTTTATGACTGCCATTGAAAGAACGTTTGTTCTCCACTTAAAAGCTTCCTACCTTCCGAGGAGGACAATAAAACGTACCAAAAAGTTATTTCTACGACGAAGTACTTGTTTGTATTTATTTGTATTGTGTTTTGTTACACTGTAAAAACAAGAAAGATACGTTTGGTCAAAAAAGAAATTGTCCAAAAAGGTAAACGTCTAGCATATGACGGTTTCTGCAAAACGTATATGAGATTGACAATGTAGACGGACAATCCTTTAGGATTTGTAATTTATGCCTAGACTTTACATTAATGCATGGTAATAGCTGTTAGAAGTGAATACTTCGTAAAATTTCTTTTATTCCTTCCAAATTGTAACAATGTAATATTTGAATTAAAGAATAAGATGATTGGTCACTTTAGAGCAGACATGTCACATCATAGTCATATTATAACTGACAATGTCCTTTTTGAAAACTAAAATGACCAATACATATACCGATTTTTTTAATATTAGATAAGCAACAACCTCACCCAAGAGATATATCATCACTGACATCAATATCCTGATAGTAAGACACTGTTGCAAAATACTTTTAAAGAAAGGCTTCTGATGATAACAAAATCTCAAAAAAATTGTTTTTACTTTTTCTATAGTAAGAAGTCTAAAGATTCTAACCAAATATGAAAGGGGAAAAATCAAGTGTGTTATTACTAATAACTGAGAGATTAATGACAATCATATTCATAAATGTCTTTTTGGTTTTTTTTTGTCGTTCGGTTGCTGTCTCTTTAAGGTGTACCCCACATTTCCTTTAATTCATACTGTCTCTTGAACCTATGAAGGACATTGAAATTTAATATATGAATAATACTGTATTTTTTTTTTCTAACTCAAAGGGCCGATCAGTGGCGTATCATACCTTTTCCTTTAAATAGTCAACGCTATTTACGGCTTAAATAGAGTGTGTATGGTGAAAACTCCGTTTTTCTTTATTATTCATAATATACTAGTTTTACCTGATTGATTGATTGATTGGTGTTTAACGCCACTTTCAACACTTTTGTGCTATTTCGTGGCGTCAGTTTTTATTGGTGGATAAAACCAGAGTGCACGGAGAAAACCATCGACCTTTTAAGGAAAACTAACAATCCTAGTCAATTAAGATTGGAGTCGAACGCACCTGCCACATGCCGTACTGACAGCGTCTGTGTTAACAGGATAGTGGTACAGTAAATTCAATACTTAGACCACTCGGCCATCGATGCCCTTAGTTTTACTTGACAAGATGATCATTTTCATTAAAGTACATGTACGTCGAGTGCTAAACAGTTAATATCAGAACTAATTAATCATTTATGCAAACATTGATACTGTTCAAAATCCATTATTTTATAAATAATAAATGAAATATAAAGATATTATCAACTTCTTATTGCTCTTAATATTATATGTTTACTAATGGACATATATTATATTGTCATTGTATTCACTTGCACTACAAGAAAGGTCTTGAGCTTTTGCACAAAAAACTAATGGCATTTTAATGATTGCTAATGAATTTGGCTTGCTATGATTTCATCGGTCAAATAATTTTGATGTCGAAGATTATACTGGTACAACATATGAAATATCTTAACTAATAACAGATTGTGAATATGATTGAGTATTTTATGCCAAACATGGTCACGTGTACAAAGTTGATTCAATACGCTTTACCTTGTGATGTAATTATATATAATATCAGAAGTCCATCTAACAATGTAGTAAGAACTTCTTACATATAGATAAGAAGATGTGGTATGAGTGCCAATGAGACAACTCTCCATCCAAGTCACAATGTATAAAAAGTAAACAATAATAGGTCAAAGTACGGTCTTCAGCACAGAGCCTTGGCTCACACCGAACAGCAAGCTATAAAGGGCCCCAAAATGCCTAGTGTAAAACAATTCAAACAGGAAAACCAACGGTCTAATCTATATAAAAAACGAGAAACGAGAAACAATTCTGAACCACATCAACAAACGACAACCACTGAAAAACAAGCTCTTGACTTAGGACAGGTGCATATCTATAATATAGATAATAACTTGTACATTCTGAGGCTTATCGCAAAGAAAGTTTTGTGTATAGAAGGGGGCTCACGGCTGTCATATAATTTGTTTTATTGAATTTTGACTATATCAAAATCGAATATTATTTTCGTTTTTATTTGTCCTGTGATCTAATTCTGTCTCTATACATATAATGTTCTTTTGTTTAGTCCGTGATTATAAGAAATGTAACCAAACAAAAAGAGTTTATGATAATACGATATTAAGATATTAAGATTAAGCTTTTAAGCCTCAAATGAAATTTGTTTATCTCTGACATCAAAATGAAAACAAATTATATAGAATATAATTTTTTATGGTAAAATTTGTTAGAAAATTTTATGTCAAAAATGGGGTTGATTATATACAAATATTTGAAGGATTTATACTTTAAAACTTTAAGTATTTTGCTAAAATAAAGATGAAAATGAACCAAAATAAACAAATTTATATGCAATAGTTGTTTTAATAAAAATATAACAAATACATGGAAGACTTAAAGACTTGTGGTGGTTAGAAAGATATATACTTTTTCATACCGACACTATAGAGTAGAATAGAATATACTTCATTCCATATTGATGGACCAACAAGGGGCAAGAGGATATATACTTTAAAGTTTTAAATTTTAAAATAGTATGACACATTACATACATATCAAAATACAATTCATAGAAATATAAATATAATAAAATTTGAGAATGGAAACTGGGAATGTGTCAAAGAGACAATTTTAACAACCCGACCAATGGCCTCCAATACAGCGAGAAAAATCCCGCACCCGGAGGCGGGCTTCAGCTGGCCCTTAAAACATATACAAAATAAAACAACTTAGTGCACGTTATTGTTTAACGTGTTTAATATAAATGCACTTTTTATTGTGTTTTTATATATCTATATCCTTGTTTTACATAATTGAATAGATAAGATCTACATCCTTTGAAAACTTTTGAATAAGTATTTGAATAAATTTGAATACTGTTTATTTATGCTTCCATTGAGCTGTAAAGATAAGAGATACAAAGTGGTTTTTCATTAAATTCAAAAATATAATTTCATTCAATACACACATTAATTTTCTGCTTAAAAGACTAAGTCTACCTGCACAAATTTTGATAACTGTTTCTTGCATGTTAATAAACTTTCACCTGTAATTTACTAGAACATATAATGTAGCCGCTCAAGGAATAAATCCGGTCTTTCTGTGTTCAGAAAACATTTTCATTTATATCTGATTTTGATTTCTTAATATTAAGCATCTATTCTGTATAAATGTTAATTTCACTTCTTATCGCCAGCCTTTAGATAATGTAAATCATAAGGTAAATGGATAAAAATGAAAGTTAGTAAAAATTGACAACCTACGTGAGGGCTTTATGGGGTTTAAAGTATAGAGAAGAATAGATCAAGTGTACAGAAAATAAAGAATAGTGAAAAGTAGGTAAAATTAGTGTTGATAATAATGGGGTGCTAAATTTTAGCGAATGATAGGCAAAAAATATAAAGAATAGCGAATCATAGGCAAAATATATAGAGAATAGAGAAAAATTACCTTAAAATTTAAAGAATACAGAAATGAAAAACCCCCATCCAGACCCTCCTACATGTGTTTTGTATGATTAAGTGACACGCAGATTTTCTCATTAAAAACATTTCTAACCTTTATGAACTAGTAGACTACCAAATGTATATGATATAAAGGAAAGCTTTCGGAATGCCACAGTTGTCATACCAGCATATTAGAATACAGAAGTATAAATGAAACATTTTAAATGGGCAAGAAAGGATTATTAATCTATAATAATGGGATTGTAGAGTTGTGATTGGTTTTTAAATGGAGGTAAAATAAATTATATTTCAACAATGCTTATAACTACCATGGACTGACCTTGATTTTTAACACTCATTCATACATGTATAGATGAAAAGAGACGAAGAGTATACATCAATAAGACAGGAATCATTCAACACAAAAAACATCTAATCATTTACTGTTCTTATACAAAAAGCTTAACCAATCAGTCAAAATGTTTACTGGAAATACAGGAATTTTTGCGTGCATTCATAATTGCGATTTTTGAAGAATGGACAACAATGCAAGTACAAATAATGCTACCAAAATTTGAAATGCAAGTTTGCCTTTTGCGATTCTTATTCTGTCGCAATTTTCGTAAAAATGACTACAACTCAGAATTTTGCGATGTAAACGTTTACAGTTACACTATATAATCTGGACTGATAACTGAATTTTGATGGTGGTAACGGTAGTGGAAAATGGGGGAAAATATTCCAAGGTGATTATACAAAACAAAAAGAAAGAAAGACGTACAACAGTCTCACAAAACTACACAGAACTTAAAAATAAGTGTTGGAACTAGAACAAAGAGGACTTCACACTTCTACTTGTGTCAACATGTACTGAATATTCCGGATTTTATTAAAACATAGAATTTGATCAAACTTATTTGAAAAATGTACAATGCACTCTATCAATGTTCGGCTTATCTTTTCTTAACAGACAATGTTCGCAATAATATTTAATATATATTTTTTTATTTCAGTCTGAGTGAAAATACCTGACGATGTCAACACTGAATGGAAACAGTGATATACAAAAGACAATTGAACATTTTATTGATGCAGTAAAAGGACGTGCACCGCCTGACAGATTGCGTCACTATTTAGGAGAATCTAAACCTCGACACATCGTCGGTTGGACTGATCACAATGACCTTGACCTTTTACATCATTGTATTATTCTGAACAGCTCAGAAGCAGTGGAGTTTCTTTTGTCACATCGATATTTTAATGAATCTCATCAACCAAAATACAACCCGTATCTACACTTGGCCGCGAAACTGGGGTCTAGGACTATTCTTGGAGTAATTCTTACGCATCGTCCAAACGATAATCGACCGATGACAAATCTAATCTATCCTGATGTGATGAACAAAGATGACAAAAATCTGTGTATAAAGTTAGAAAATCAATCAAAGGTAAAATTAATATCAATAGCTACCATTTGATTTTTATGGGGGGACAGGCAAAAAAAAAAGGCAGGATGAGCAACTTGGCAAAACAAAAAGGCAGGATGACAATTTATGTACAAAAAATCAGGATAAACTAATGAAAAAAGAAGGCAGGACAGAATAAAGTGAAAAATAAAAAGGCAGGACAGAGATTACAATTAAAAAAAAAATGCAGGACAAAATTTTTCATCCTAGCCCCCCCCCCTCCCCCCAATAAAAATCAAATTGTAGCTGCCTAAAACAATACTAGGGAACCTACAAGGCCTGCTTTGTTTCTAAAGAAGAAAACACGATTAACACTATCAGTAGTTTAATTTTAAAAAGTCAAGCTAAGATAACTTGTACCAAGAGGGCGCCATTTTACAATTATAAAAATCATATAAATTCAAGGAAGTGTGCACTAAGCGTTAATGAGACAGCAATCCAACAAGAAAAGTAACTCAAATAGACATCTAGAGGGCAACATATAGTCTTATCACAATTTATATTCGGCATTTTTAAATCATTCTAAAGGTATCAAATGAGTAAATTGTTGATACCCAACATTTAAATTAACCCGAAAATTATATGTTAACTTACAATCGGCAGAGAAAGTACTGAACATTATATCTTTTTGAATATAGGTTGAGTATTTTATATCATATTAGTACTTGTTTTTTTATCTATTGATGAAGGTGGGTGTTACAAGACATACATAAAAAAAACCAATTTAACATTCCTCTTTAAGTTGCAAGTTCCTTTTCTCTAATCACTCGCCCATCATCCCCGTCGACCAACTTTACAGAATTCACCTTCAGAATTTATTGTTAACCTGTTCATGTCTTGAACATGCATGACATATACACTACTGGACGTCAAGTAAAGAAAAACCAAATACCCAATTAGTAGTATCAAGCATTGCCTGCATCAAGTTAAACTGCAGACGTACAGAAGCATACATACGAATGTTTTGGCAGCAATCTTAGACATTAACTTTTGACTTGATAAGAAACACACATAGATATTTACTTGAACAGTATTAAAATTTCGTTTACGCTACTCATTTGAGCTTCATCTTCGTAGGTTTCATACATAATGATATTGAATTTTATCATGGTCGTTCAACCAACTTGACCGCCATTTTGATATGAGAAATTTTGCGAGAATTATGAGACCTTCAGTCAGTTGTTTATTGCAATTTAATGCCGCTCTGAGAATCATTGTTTTTCTTTTAACTCTTCAAATTGTCTGATAGTTATTTGACCATTTAGTCTTTCAAATGAAGTATAACAGTATTCACCCCTTGTTTTGAAAATGTAAATAATATCCTATATACTATACGTTAGAAAGTTTCCTTCACTTTAATGATATTTACGATTTCTTTCTTTTTTTATTGGATATATTTTCAGGTTACACCTTTAGATGTTGCCGCATTGCACAAGCATATGGACTGTGTTCACCAGATTTTAAATATATGCGTTCTGAAAAAAAATCCAGAACACACTAACAGCGGCTATGTTGCCTTAGCGACTTTAGATGGATCAGAAAAAGCTTTACGGTACTTGCTCACACATGAATATCAAAGTGATGATGCACGAGAAGCTATCGAAATAGCTGTAAGATGCGCCAGAGCTTCCTGTCTTGATCTTCTTCTTGAAACAAATGTAAAGACTGGTGACCTGTTTGAAGGCAAAAACCCATTCCATATGCTTTATACATTCAGTTCAGGGAAGGAATTCGGCCGTGGTGGGTATGCAAGCTTACCTGCTGTAACAACCGTTCTAGTCAAAAACAAATTTGACTTCTGCGTAAAAAATCCAACAAATACGTATCCGTTGTATAGTTTATTATCTAATTCTCTATGCATGCACGACTCAATCAATACGCAATACTATATCGAATGTGTACGCATTTTACTGAACGCGGGTGCTAACGCAAACTTTGATGAATGCAAATATGAACAGACTATGAATTCAAAAGGAAAGAAATCTCTTGTTGGAAGACGATCTTTTTCATCAGCAATGCACTGCCTTTTAGAAACAGTAGAGACATACGTAGAGTTTTTGGAATCGGGTTCATTGGCAGTAAAATTTGTTCTAGAATGTGGCGAAGCATTGCTTTCTCATGCTGCAAAAACTAACAAAAACGCGCGTTCATCAAAACATAGGAATAGTATTTTAGGACCGATTCTTCACCAATATGGTAAAACGAGCGTCGCGATAGGAGTTGATGAAACTGTTTTCCGGTTCCTACTGCGTTATGGAGCTGACGCTAATCACAAATTGAATGACAAATATGTAATCAATACATATTTAGACGCACTTTTAGATAAACTTTGCCAGATAGCTCCTTACATAAGACAGCCCGATCACGTGAATGACGTTGAGATTATGCTTAAAATGTGCAAGTACATGTCGAGGAAATCCGTAAAAGATGCCCTTCGACTGTTCAAAAACAGACATTACAGGCCAATCGAACAGACCGCAAAGTACATTACCATGGTACAGAAAGAACTAGAACGACAAAGTAACACAATTCAACCGTTGAAACATCTAGCTGCAAAGTCTGTCTGGGAAATTTGTGACAGAAATGCTAGTTCCGTCCATAAGCTGAAAGTAAGCTCGGAACTCAAGACATGTATTCTTCCTATTGTGAACTGGTAAAGTTCAATTCTTCTCCGGTATTTTCACACATAGAGTCAAGATGGGTTATTGAAACCCATATACATTGTATTGTTAAAGAGTCTGAATTATCTATAAATTTGTATTCCGAAAATTTACATTATTCATTAATCTAAAAGTTATTCAGTGCTATACATTGGCTATCTTTATAAAAATAAGGAGATGTTTTATGGTTGCCAATGAGACAACTATCTAACAAAGTTCAAATAAAGTGGATATAAGCAATTATAGGTAACCGTACCACCTTGAAAAAGTATTGCAAGCATTACACATTATCTAAAAAAAACGTTTGCATCGAAGGGCATGCGTAACTGAAATAAATTAATGTTGTTGGCATGACACGGGTTATGTTATTCTCATATATTTTATGATGGTATAATACTAAACCCCTAACAGGAGGGATTGTGCCTGATATTCATATGATGAAGACATGATCTTTCAATCAGTTTAATTGAGGTCTGGAGCTGGCATGTCAGTAACTGCTAGTAATCTGTTGTTATTTATGTCTTATTGTCATTTTGTTTATTTTCTTTTGTTTCCTATTCTGACATCCGACTCGGACTTCTCTTAAACTGAGTTTTACTGTGCGTACTGTTGTGCGTTTGTTTTTCTACATTGGCTAGAGGTATAGGGGGAGGGTTGATATCTCAAAAAACATGTTTAACCCCGCCGCATTTTTGCGCCTGTCCCAAGTCAGGAGCCTCTGGTCTTTGTTAGTCTTGTATCATTTTTAATTTTAGTTTCTTGTGTATAATTTGGAGTTTAATATGACATCCATTATCGCTGAACTAGTATACATATTTATTTAGGGGCCAGCTGAAAGACGCCTCCGGGTGCGGGAGTTTCTCGCTGCATTGAAGACTCATTGGTGGCCTTCGGCTGTTGTCTGCTCTATGGTCGGGTTGTTGTCTCTTTGACACATTCCCCATTTCCATTCTCAATTTTATTATGTAAAATATATTTGAAAATGGCTCTTGTTCGAAATAAACTAAGGGAATATGATATGGTCAATCTACTATGACTTTCAATTAATATGGTTATTCTGGTTTTGAGAAATGATTAGTATCTTAAAACAGTATCACTGTTGAAATGTTTTTGCTTCATCGTAGTATTTTTCTTATAATAGTGCAAACTCTCAAGTGTATTGACAGATCCAAAATAAATATTTTCGAGTGTATAAAATCGCTATTTTAAATTTGATTATCGTCAATGATTTCCAATCTTTATTGTTAAAGAATTAAAAAGATTTATTTTCATGTTTAAAAAAGGTATTAAAAATATAGAACTCAAAGGTAAATTCAAAAAGTTGGAAGTCTATAAAACCTGACAAATCAAACGCTTATGTAGAACAGCTATCATACAAGATCTGATAACTTAATACGGAAGTACACTTTCCAATCACAAATGTTTAATATGAATACAAACATTTCGGTTAAGTCGCATGGGCAAGTAAGCGTAGGCATAGACAATGTCGCAATTTATAGTTATATTTTTTTCAGCATTACACCGATTGAGCTTTGACTTTGATCTTATAAAAAATATTTAAATATATGCATATAAAACGCATACCTTGATTACTGAACCAACACCCGTGGGTACTTTTTTGCTGTACAGAATGTTTGAAAACTGGAGGGATTGATTTGCAATATATGTAAAAAGTTGTAACTATAGCAGGAAAAATATAATTTTGCTTTGAATCCTTTTCGGATTTAATGCCGTTGATGTCTCAAAGAGATCCAGAATATACCAAAGAGATAGTCAAACTCATAAGTCGAAAACGAACTGACAATTCCTTGGCAAATACAAAAAAAACAACACCAAAAAACAAACAACAGTCTACAAACACAACATAGAAAACTAAAGACAGCGCATCACGATCGAACCCCAGCAAAAAGAACGGGGTGAGCTCAGGTTCTCAGGTTGAGCAGACACTTCTCCACATACCACAAGTGCCGTTTCATCTAACTGTGCGAAAGCTTGGTCTGTAGAGTACCTGATGAAGTACAAATGACTAAGACATGAATGATCCCGTCAATATATCAGAAGGTGATTATCTGTATTCAAATAACAGAAAAGGACTAAAATAGATATCTAGCGGTCATGGAAACTGACCATTATAATTGGTTAGCTGCCAATGACTTACATGTATAGCATTACAACATGTGGAAACAGCACTATTCTCAATAGACAAGAAATCTGAAGAAAAAAAAATTGCAATCCACTGACGATGTTTCTGAAAAACAATAGTAAATAAATTTTGAACTGCAAACGGTCATTGTGATTTTAACCGGTATTTATCCTGCAATCAGCCAACTATTGTACAAATAACAGGTACAAAAATAAAATTTTGCTTTATTTGTACTTGTAGAAATAAAGTCTCCTGTTACCCCTCTTCCATGTTGAGCAAGCGGTAATGTGGATATTTCTTTTTGCGTACCAGTTCATTTTGGGGTCCTCTTCGCGGTCCGCGTTTACACAATGTCAATTTCTTTGAAAAATAAGAGACAATGATTTAGATTTTAACAACTAAAGTTTCAAGTGTTGGGTGTAAATTTCTGGATAAAAATTTATTTGTACTCGCTGCGAAATAGGAGAAAAGCTCGGCGAGCCTCGCTTTTCGTCCTGTTTCTAAAGCTCATACAAATAAATTTTATATTTTCCGACAATGTACATATATTGTATATTTAAATGCTTAACAATAGATTCATAAGCTTTGTACAGTCCATCAGTCAATTTTCAGACTTATCATCTGTGGTAAATTCAGTACTGTGCAGTCAATTAAGTTGTCGTCATTCTATTTACAGATTGGTCAGTAGCTTTTATGAACCTGTACGAAACAACAGGACTCTGAAAATCTGAAAATCTCAACAGTACTAGATTGTATACAGGCGAAATTCATGAATCGTACTGAATTATCAAAAAAACAATACTTTAGTATCTGAAAATTACTTTAACTCTGAACAGGACTTAACGTGTTTAGGTTCAGACTTTTCAGATAAGGTTAAGATCAAAATGGCCATTTAAGACTAAAATGCATTTACTAGTGAAAAATACAGACAAAATAAAGATGTGGTTGGGAAAATCTTGTTTTGTGAGTACTAAATATTTCCCCTCTGTATCTTAGCGAGTTGGTCAAAGGGTACATCTGGGAATAGAAATATGTAAAAACTTTTGGTCTTCTTCCGACCGACAGTAAACCCCTTGCCAAAGCGTGGCATTCGTTTGGCTGTGCGAGATGTATAAATTCGCAGCCACGTCCGATCAGTATAGGGACGTTAAATCCTTGTGTAGAGAATGCATATTCAAAATCCTTGCTAATCTTTTTGAGGGGTCCGTAAGTGGCCTGTTGCAAGGCTTGTTTTGTTTTTCCCTATCCAATATACCCTTATTTCTCAGTGGCAGTCAAAATTTGCCGCCTTTTATCTTGGTCGACACCGTAGAGCAGGATCTACTTATTATATTAATTGTTAATTTGGTCTCAGCCTGAACATGAATGAAATATTTGCCACTGGACGTAAAGCAAACAACGGTCAATAAATTAATCATATAGATTTTTGGCAAAGTTAAACCTATATAAAACCGTATGCTAAAAATAAAGTAAGAACATTTAGTTCACTCAATTACATAAGCATATCAAAATACCAAAGCATAACAATGATTTCTCGTAACTAAGATTTATGGAATCTACATGTTTATACAAAAATGTTTGGTAATACCAAAAGCACATTATGAGCAATGTATCGATAGCGAACTCAAAGTGATTTCTTTATTAAATTTATTAAATTTGAAATTATCCTTCTCATACTCAAACACCAACTGTTCCTTTTAATGATTATTTTCTTAATTTCCCAGTCTTCGATTGACTGTAAAGAATTCGAAGTAAAAGGATTAAATGCTTTACCAGCTAATATGAAAAAAGGTGAAAGTATACCAAAGGTAGAATCAACACTCATAAGACTGGCAACATCATGCCAAAAAAAAAAAAAAATAAAAAACGGAAAACTACGATCAGACAGACAACACTCAAGAAAACGCTGAATCAAAACTAAGGTTGTTAGACCATATATGGATACAGTAAGAAAGTTTAAAATTAGGATTAAAATACTGCTGAAAGTTACATTTTTTACAAACAAGGCGTCATAACTTTAGAATCACATTCTAAAAATTTTAAATTCAACACAAAATTTGACTGTTGAATATAATAGAAATAATGAAACATATCACTATACGAAATCAAATTATTGGGATTAAATTAGATTTAGACCTAAGATAATTATAGAAAGTGTTAGCAATCAAAACATTTCTTTTTAATCGAAAATAACACTTTTATAAAATGCGTGCGTCCGAGACGGGTTTCTGGATTAACATCGCCATGAAGGCTCAAACTAAACATTTGAAAGTCAGGTATGTATAAATATGAATTCAAAACAACTGCTTTTTTGTGGTAACATTTAGAAACATTTTTACATTTATAGTATTCCTTACGTTAGATTTGTGTGAATTGCAGTACAACTAAATCGTTCAAGGCAGATGTAAAAAACTTTCTTAAGAAATGACTTTTATTTAGGCCTAAACATGGACTTCAGCAATTATATCTAAGTTCGTAATCAGAGTCAAACATGAGCTAAATTCCTGCATCAAATCTTCACATTGTATTGCATTTTTATGTAAGGTTAGTTCAAAAGTAAGATTAAACTGAAAAAATTATGATGAATCAACCAAACAAGATTGATTGCATCTAATTCTTCGCATTTTATCCCATTGCTACACAAGGGTTTTAGCGAACCTTAGACAGCGGATAGAAATCTCATCGGTTAATATATCGATTGTGTACTATTTTCTAATGTGTACATGTCCTGTGACAGATGATGCATGCATATCAGGAGACGTTTACCCTGTCAACCCATCCGTTATAGCTTCTGTAGCTGTTAACGCAGTTCTCTCATAATTTGTTTTTTCAATGCTAAATGGGTTTTGAACATCGATCTACTATTGTTGGCACTTATAAAATTGAGCATGGAAATTGGGAATGTGTCAAAGAGTCAACAACCCGACCAAAGAGCAGAAAAAAGTCGAAGGTCACCAATGGGTCTTCAACACAGCGAGAAAATCCCGCACCCGGAGGCGGGCTTCAGCTGGCCCCTAAACAAAATTGTGTACTAGTTCAATGAAAATGGACGTCCACTAAACTCCGAAACATATAAATGAACTAAAATTAAAAAAACATACAAGACTAACAAAGGGACAGGCGCAAAAATGCGGCGGGGTTAAACATGCTCAACCTTCCCACTATACCTCTTGAATGTTTTCCTTTTCGCATGTTCTTCTATTATTGTTATCGATTTTTGAAGATATGAAATTCATTCGATATGAAATAATTTTTAATAATATTGTAGACTTGTATTATCAAAAAAAACATTTTGAGCAATATAAATTACAAAAAAATATATGATTTGTTCGTGATACCTTCTAAAACACTATTTAAAAAACTAGCATTAAAGTTGAATAAAGTGCATAAACTACAACTACTATTAGACATGATTAATTCCAATTAGGAAAATGGAATATCTGAAAAGTTCTTAAATTAGCATTTGATTAATTGAAAATACTGGTTTTTCTAACAATGTCATAATAACAGTTGAGAAAAGATCATTTTTAAGGATAACGGAGAAGTCGTGACAGTAATTATGTTCCTATTATAGCATCAACCCAGGGAATAAGTGAGCACACGTGTTCTCTGGAAAGTCCGTATTATATAACGCTGAAAGTCCGAGGTTATGTCGGAAAATCAATTATAATGCAACAATATATGCATTGGAGTAACAATCAGCCTGTTAATCGTTTAAGGATAACAGTTTTTACGCATTTGTTCTTTACAATAAACGTCTGGGTAGTAATTAATAGTTATGAAAATGATACATTTTTGAAAGGATATACTTAAGTTTTGTAAAGGGGATGGGTTTTATTCAATATAAGATTGATTAATTAACGGAAAGTTAAATTGTATTTAATTTTATTAGAATTTCTTTTCACTGATCCATAAGATATTACAATTTCCCTTGTTTCTTTACTGAGTTTAAATCTACAGTCCCAAAAACATCAGCAAAGCAAAATATTAAAACAATATATGTTTTCTTATTTTTTGTATGATATAAAAAAATGCATTTTGTACATGTATGAAACACAATACTAAGGAATGTTGAATCCACCCATGGCTTATAAAACTGACAGATATAAGCAGTACGTGCTTATTAAATAACCGTGTGCAACTTTTTGTTCCAATTTTAATGTTTTTTTTATTATTAATTCACAAGTTAATAAATATTCTGATATTAAAAATTTAATTACGTAAAAGGAAAATCAACTCAAACAACATCCAACTTATAATTGAAAAAATAATAAATAGTAATTCATACCAAAAACCATGTCATAGGTATTCTTTTATATTTTTGTAAAAAACTGGATTTTCCAAAATTGTCTATTAAGAGTATCGTGGCGTTCATTTAAGACAAAAACTTAATGCCAAATAATATTATGTGAATCGAACTATTACTTAGCCATAAACTAAACCCATCCAATACATCATACAGACAGTTCCCTGATTAATAAAATGCATGAAAAAAGCCATGCATATCAATTATCTTCTTCATGAATAATAATCACATATATCCAAAAAATGGTGAATGCCATGCATCGAAATTTTTCTGAAGGCGCTGTAAAGCTATGGTGTTGCTTGCTGGTGATTTCAAACTATTATACAGAAATAAACTCATTCGCAATACACTGTTCAAATTGATAATTGAGATGGATCTAATGCAATTTTCGACATTCTTATATAGGATGGCACTATTAGAGCAGGAACTACTAACCATTGGTAACCACCAGATTTTAATGACATTTAAGGTCTTCAAGCCGCAGTTCTTCAGGTTACCCTGTGATTTATCTCTTCGTTGTTTGCCGTTTCGTTTTTTTTTTTAATAATGGCTATGGTCTGTATTCCTTTAACTGGTACTTTGGGTCATATAGCTCTTCAACTGTTTTGGTTCTTATACATCTTTGGAGTTAAACATTCGTCGTTTAGCGTTCATGATGAAGGTTAATCCAGAAAAATACTTCTGACGAATGCAATTTATAAAGTGTTGTTTTCATTTTGTACGTTTTATGGTGCCCTTGCTATATTCTTACTTTTTATACATTTGTTGTTGCTCAGGTAGTGCATTGTGTACAGTTGTGTATTTCTTTGGACATGGTATTGTTTGATTTTCTTAAATATAATTTCTGAGGTCCCATAGATATCCTCTGCCACCTTCGTAGTAACATTAGAAAATCTTTCAAGACTAAGCTAGTTGTGTTGTAATTTTGAAATCGCGATGGATATGAGATTACAATTTTTGGTTGAATGATATCTATTACTTATAAACAAAGGCATGGTCAAATTATTTACTTTTGAAATGTTGCAGCCGTATGATCGGTCACAAAAGACATCAGGTTGTTTACAAGTCTTTCCTTTCTTGCTTCTTGTAATCTAATATGGCCGGTAATACCCATATTAATTTTACAAATTTTAAGCGTTGTTGTTTCTTTTCATCTCTCTTTTATTATCTATTGTCAACTAGTTTTACTGTCTAAAATTTTGAGAATTCTAAGTTCTTTCTTGTCACTGTACAAAGAAAAATAACTCTTGTCATACTATTATATACACGTTAATTATATCATATTAATATGACGACGATTGATGGATGAAGTGTTTTTGTACTATAAAATTCGGTGCTTAGTATCAGCAAGTGGTTATTATCCATATTTAATGAAGCAGTCCTTGACACAATCTTGATGTAAAGAATACTTATGTTTATAATAGCAATAAAACAAACTATCCTTGAATTTGTTTTGATACTAAGGAAACACCTTAACTATTGTAACTAAAACAACAAAGTTTGCATAATTAATAATATAGTAAATCTATATTAGGTGTGAAAACGGCTCACGTCCGTGCTGGAGGGAAAATCAGATATGAAGGCTCTAATGCTCTCTACAATAGTACGTTGATATCATAGGGTGTAAAATCAATGAATAAACAGCTGCGCCATGAGCGCATGATACGCCCGTCGTCTTGTGTGTGAATTTTTATGCAATATCATAAATAGTTTCTGACATACGGCGTGACATGCGAAAACCCCCCCCCCTTTTTTTTTTACAAAAAACTCAATATCTCTAAAATAAAATTTTGAATCAAAACCAAAAAGTATACAGATCTTTAGATTATTATAACTAAGAAGTGTGTAAAATTTTAAGCAATAATCATAAATGGTTTTTGAGTACGGCGCGACATGTGAAAACCCCCCTTTTAAAAAAAAAAATCAAAATCTCAAAAATAAAATTTTGAATCAAAACCAAAAAGTATACAGATCTTTAGATTAATATAACTAAGAAGTGTGTAAAATTTTAAGCAATAATCATAAATCGTTTTTGAGATACGGCGCGACATGTGAAAAACCCCTCCCCCTTTTTTTACAAAATACTCAATAACTCAAAAATAAAATTTTGAATCATCACCAAAAAGTATACAGATCTTAAGATTAATATAACTAAGAAGTGTGTAAAGTTTTAAGTAATAATCATAAACTGTTTTTGAGATACGGCGCGACATGTGAAAACCCCCCCCCCTTTTTTAACAAAATACTCAATATCTCTAAAATAAAATTTTGAATCATCACCAAAAAGTATACAGATCTTAAGATTAATATAACTAAGAAGTGTGTAAAGTTTTAAGCAATAATCATAAATTGTTTTTGAGATACGGCGCGACATGTGAAAAAAAACACACACCTGTTTTAGTTACTAAGTCCCGTAACTCAAAAAGTTTTAATCTTATTTTCACCAAAAAGTATACAGATCGTTTGACCATCATAAAAAACAACTATGTTAAGTTTCATGAAATTTGGATAAGTCATTCTCAAGTTACGGTGCGACATGTTTACGCTGGACAGACAGACGGACAGACGGACAGACAGACGGACAGACAGACGGACAGACGGACGGACAACGGACATTTTTGACGGGCATATAAAAACTAATGCATTGACATTTTAATGAAATGCAAAATTATTAAAAAATTGATATGTTTGATCTACAGAAATTATAATAATAACTATATTTTAAATCAGACAACACCATTCTTTGAAAATAAATCCCTATGCAAAACAAGTCATCAGATCCATGGACAGGACTCTTGTTGAATTGACTAGCTTTTAGTTTAACTCTTTACTATAACCGTAAAATGCATTTTTGTTTGTTTTTTATTTGCCATCAATCCCAAAGATTTGACTAGAGTATAGAAAATGGCCATCATTTTACTTTTCCTGATCCGCCCGTAAAACCCTTGCTGTATTGTGTCATCCGTTTGGCTGAGTCTGTAGGTGGCCTGTTGCAAGGAAATGTCTGCCCATATAAACATATCTTCATTTTCATGTTGCAGTCAGACAATCCTCCACCCGGTCATTCTACCGTACAAAATCTATCTATCGTATTCATTGTAAATTTGTTCCCGTTCTGAATATGCATTATACATTGACCAATGGACATTAAACAAGGGATGGCTAATCAAATAAATTATAGTGTATTTTATTTAGTAAAGTTAAATGTCAATAAAGGTTTGAATTGATATTAATGTGAAGGTAAAACTAATGTCTTTTAGATATAATAATTCCGGGTATAAACAGACTAGTTGTTTGTAAAAAAGAAGAGTTGTTTTAATTTGCAGGTACAATGCATGCATGATAAAAGTGTGTTTTGCACTTTTCTTTTAAAATTCATAGCACAAGAGCTATATATCCAGCAAGTCGAATATATATATAATGACTTGAAAAGCAAACAGATTGTGATGTAAGCAAAGCTATAGTTTAATAGCATGCCCAACTCTGAAAGGTATTATCAGCAGTAATCAGTGCTGCATGATTTATAACATGCGTTTCTTAAATTCTCAAAAATCAAAGTTCTACTATATAAACATATTGTGGCATTAGTAAAGTCTGCATTTTCGTCGATTCAAATATTTGAATCAAGAAGTTATCATTAAGTATCTGTATAATGTGACATCCCATAGAGCTTTTTTAAAATCAATAATTAAAAAAAAATGTTTTAAAAAAAGTAATACTAGCGAAACTGTTATAGTTTACTTTTCCCTTTAAATTTAAATTTGTGCACAGTGGTATCTTTAGTTTTTCACTTCTGTAACAAAGGCTGTTTTGTATTGAGAATATTTGACTACTGAAGCCATAATCATCTTTTGTTCTGTATATTAATCAAACATTTGTCTTGCTTATATTACTGTTTTATAAAATTATTATACAGCATATTGAGACTTTGTATGATTTAAAGCTCAATGATCGCTTCTGAACATTTCCTGTGCTAAAATCTCAAGAAGGAAATACTCTTTATAGAGATCTTCGTTATTCAATATTCATCGTTATTCTTACAGTATGCTTGTTTGTTTAGTGTCTTGTGATTGACATTTTCGTTTACAAAGGTATATTGAAATCGCAGAAGGATATTGCAACATTTTGTTATATTGAATTTATTGATAGCGGACTTTATGACAGGTTAAATGAAAATAATATTTATATATTTCGTGCTTTCGAAGAGCTTTTCTAGTTTTGACATCTTCAGGAACGCTCAAACCTAAACATGGGAAAGCCAAGGATGTATTGATACGAAGAGAGGCGAGGAGCTATTTGACCAAGACGGACCTAAACAGAATACTAGTAGCCAAATTCATCTACGTTCAACTTTGCATTAGGGAGTTTCTTAAAACAAATTAATCTATCAACGGGAAATTACAAATGAGTAAGTTATAAAAGATGTCAGTTCCGACTTCTGAGCTGTTGATATCATCGGGAACTATCAGTCAAATAGTGGCAGTATCGACCCAATGCTAGAAAATTTAAATAAACATTTTATAAATTTCGAGCAACCCAAGCACTTTTCTGGATGTACCTTAATAATAAACTTCCTGAAAAATAGGTATTCGATCATAACATTTTAAAGTTATTTTTCAAGTTTGGAATGCTAGTACGAAAAACATAATTACCGATTGCCTCTCTGAAAAAAAAACACAAAATGGGATGTATCTCTTCTTTACGTTTATGAGATGTTTTTCCTTGTTAAGTTATGAAAGAAGTAGGCAGTATCAAAACCGGTACCATAAAACATAACTAAAAAGGAGGTGTTATTATTTTTACAGGCTATTTGTTACTTTCTTAATTTAGAATTATTATTGATAGCATTATACGGTATTATTTTAAGTACTTTCGGGAAAAGAAAGGGGATATAACAAAACTGTCTTTTGACCAGTTATGAGTTACTTACACAATTTAACCATGTAAGCGACCGGTTTCATTCCGTTTGGAGTTCATGCAATTCCCCCAGTATTTTAGGATGTTTTTTGTTTGTTTGTTTGGGTTTTTTTTGGAGGTGTGGGGGGGGGGGGGGGGAGGGGGTATTTGAAATTAATTGAAGAGTTTTGAACATCGGTAAACTTCTTTTGCTTATTATTTACAAAGTATCTACTGTTTATCTTGTAATTCAAGACAAGTTATATCAATTAATTATTAACATATCAAGTGACCTCATTTCAAAGAGAAAAAAACCCTTATATATGACAAAATCAGGTCACATGTTTATTAATTATTATTAAGAAATAAATATGAAATTATGTTTCCAACACTTTCGAGTGGTTGACCGTAGAGAAAAAAATTCTATCTGTAGAACTTTTTTGTCCTATTTCATTAAGTTTCTACTTATTTATACATCCCTGGCTTTCAAATGTTAAGGTTTGACAGTTACTGGTGAAGGTCAATCCAGAATAGCGCTTTGGCTGAAATTAATGAAGTGTTATTTTCATTTTTTTTTTTTCGAAAATCCATACCTTTAATTGCATTTTGACAACTTGCAAATTTTTTTTTAGAAAGTATCCAAAATATTTAGTATACCATTTTTATGTCTTGTTACATTTTGTTGAATTACCTAAAAACTATGCGTACAAACACCAGAACAATTTTCAGCTCCGAGCCGATCAGAACTGATGTTATGCGGCGAATTTTCAAAATATAAAACTTAATGGAGGTTTATAATAGTTCGATAAACTGAAGCTTCTAAATATTCACGTTTCATAAATAAAAGAAATGTATAACGACGTTGTTTTAGTATAAGTCTTTCAACATAACTTTAGAAGTTCCTGCTGCAAAGGACACAAATAGTAAACTTCATAGTTATTTTAAGAAGTGTCTTTAAATTGATTCCCGTTCAGCGCGTATTCTTCGGTTTATTGGGAAATAATAGTAATTGAAATTGTTTTGTTGTTTTTGTTTTTTATTGCAAGGTAAGCAAATTTCTAACGTACTATGAATTCCCAAGAATATATTCGTTCAATTGGCACGATCACTGTAACAGACAATTTATTACATGCCTTGAATAGATTTGTCTGTTGTGTCTAGCTTGACTCGATAACATTCGTTAACCTAGCACAAAAAAGAACCAAACATCAGTGAGATAGCCCTAAAGACAACTAACACAACGGAGCAAAACATATCAATTACACGAAATTCTATCTATAAAGTAGAAGGATTGACGAAATCAGGTAAAAGGAAAACCAGAACATTGTTACCACACTGCGTCTAATCATACGATCACATTCCACGTATCAGCTGAGCAACTGAATGTCGGACTGGGAATAAAAGTTCATCAAAATCGATAAGAATATAAGAAGAGCATTACAAACCAAACATTCTACAAAAAATATTCCAAATACGGCTAAAGAAATATATGACTTGGGTAGCAAAACCTTAGAGTTGCGAAAAAAATATTAGTATTTACAGAAAAGGAACAAAACAAAAGTGCTAACTATTGGGATGGTGAACAGTGGCGTCGACCCAGCGGCTATAAGATAAAAAAATAGTTAGGCAAACCAGAAACTAGGTTTTTTTCGTAACTACGGTCGACTCGTGGTTCTGGAAAATAACCGTCGTAAGGTATAGTCGAGACCATAACGTTATAAATCCTAAAATATTATACTTTTGCCAAAAGACCAAAACAATAGAGCGTTTGAGGGCATAATAATCAAAAGAACCTAAGAGAATACCAAACATGTTTAAGGTCAATTTACCTCCCGAAATTAGTTTTTAGTTCAGTGTTATAAACTTAAAATCTCAAACAGAGCATGACCAGTGCGTAGATAGAGAGTGACATGATTTAATTGATAACCTACTTTTCTAGATTCTCCGTAATTATTAAAAGAAAAAAGAAAACAATTACAAGGATTTAATCTCCTAAGGCATAGTTGATCATATATGATTTGGGGTATTTTTATGTCTCTTTTGGTCATACAGCTCCTCCAACTTCCAAGCAAGGACCCAAGCTCATAAACTCGGCAATATACGCAGGACTTCGGGAAAGTTCGGAGAGTCGACAACCTTGCTTCGAAAAATGACAGCTCATGATGTATTCAAGTGTTTATAAATCCTTGGCTCTCAATTTATTGAGTTTGAACGCTCTGGTGAAAGTAAATCTAGAAAAGCGCTTCAGTCGCATGCAATTTATGAAGTTTTATTTTCATATTTTAGGAATATCCTGCCGTCATACGATTCTAATGTTATATCCAGTGGCAGGCGTCTGAACTAAGAAGACGACATCATATATGATATACCCGTTTATGTAACATTATTTTTATTATATTTTCTTGAGGCAACTCTGCGTTTATACATTATGATGATTTTACAGGCTACGTTTTACTTCGCTGTAATTAGATTTCCAAAAAGATGTGTCAAATTTCACCAGTGTGGTTTTCACTAATTGGATAAAAAAAAGTCGATAATGAAACATGGTGGAAAGTCTTATACAAATGTATTCTCAAAAGATTTTGCAATACATCTTTGAATCAATTACTAGTATAATTCAATACAAACTACAATTTGACAGCTTCTGGAGAAAAAAAAACATATTTGAAAGACTTTCATTATATTTTGTTTTGTTTTGTCTAGAATGTTTTTGGTTGAATTTTTTAGATTTTCAGCAACAAAAAAATTACTTATAGACATGCGGGTTTGAGGCATCTTTAGGCATTTATAATTTGCTGACTAGACGTTAAAAAACGCCTTTATGTTTCATAAATATCTAAGGACATATGCACGATGCAGTGATACCTTTAGTTTGATAGACAATTGGTAGATTTCTGTTTAAAAACAAATATATTAAAAGTTTTATATTAATTCATGGTCTTAGATTTAAAATAGGGTTTATGTTTCCTCTCATTCTTAACATAGCTCAAACTGCAGTTTTAATAGATTATGAACGACAAGCAAATTAGTTAATTAATCGGTTTGCGTATACTTGAAAGTCATCTTCCCTCTCAAAACTAACTGAATTTCCTTTTGGTCTCGGATGTTATTTCAAAAGCAGGTGTCGTGGGTACGGAAATTGTATGCGGGTTATTTTATCAATGTCATCATGTTGTCTGCCAACATTGATTTAATCGTACTAGTAGTGTACCTATGGAAGGGGTGGACGTTTAGATATATCAAAATAAACATCAATTACCATGCGTACGGGCATGTTTTAAATTAATTATTTGGTCTTAATTTTTATCTAAAAGATAATTTGTTTCGGAAGGAAAGTAAATAAAATAGTCTATTTCCATTGAAAGTAAGGAAAAATTTGAATCAATATTGAGTTTAAAAATAAATTTCTTGTTTCTATATAGTATTTTTATGTCGGAGAAAAATGTTCGTCCTGAGAAGAAACCCCCTCCCCTCCAAAGATGAATAGTTGGTACAATGTATCAAGTATAATTTATTGTACGGGTGTTTAATTTCAAATTGATTTAATTTTTCTAAATGTACCACGTGTTGATATGGCATATCAAATATTTCAATGTAAAGCTGACTTGTGATGAAAATTCAATTAAGTTGAAACAAATTAAAATAATTATGTAACCGGAAATTTTCAGCTTGATTTTCCACAAGGAATTATGATATAAAATTTTGATAAAAAAAAATCATCGGTATTTTTATTAACAAAGCAAAATCGAAAACGATCAATCTCACCTTAGCTGGGCCTCATTATCATATCTTAAGAATTAATCTAATATATCTTCAGTCTCCACCTATCTATTATGACAAACACGATAAGTAAAATTGTGAAGTACTTTGCGGTTTTGACAGAAGCCCTGTCATTTATTTGACATATTGAGTCTGGTGACAAATTGGCTCACTTCCAAACACATCGTAAACATGTAGCGAATAGGTGTAATAATTTTGACCTATGATTTCTATTTATATATTTTTTTTAAACACGAACAAAGTAAATTTCTTAATGCCTTTTGTGAGTCATCTCATGTAATATTAAAACTTATTGATCTAACTGCATATCAATTAAATGCAACGATGAAAATATAGAACAAGGTCACTTCGGAAAACTTAAACCAAACTCTATTAAAAATTTAACATTGCATCATGGTCTAATGTTGTAAAAATAGTCTCGACATGCGACACACTTTCTTGTTAGAAGCTTGTTACGGCTTATCACTATGGTTACGACAATGACGAATCAGTATATATAGAAAAAGAAATGACGCATATTGTTAAATTTCTCTCCCATGCACGTGGCTTTGTTTGTTTTTATATGCAAATGATGTTTTGGTTTTGACACGCGGGAAGTTGGAAATGTGACAGAAGCAGACATAGAAACAAATGTTGACGAATGTATAATGGCTGAAAACAATGGAAGATAGTTCTCAACAAATATATCCCGAATATGTTGGAAGATCTTTACGAGTTATTGGCGATGAAATGAACGATTATTACTTAACTGCGCAAAATGGGGGTCGTTCGCCATGGATAGTCAATGAAAATGTGCGGGATAAAATTGTGAATATACTGTATTTTTGTATTCATATTATACATGTTGTTTGGTTGGAAATTTGAAGAAACATTCCAGGTAAATCATATCTTGATCTCTCAATTATTGTAAAACAAACAAAATCCACTTAAAAACGAAGATGCTCCTGCTTTGTTCTATGTGTATACACGTTTCTAACATGCATTATTATAGGGGAAAACAGGGCAATGATCATAATAAGATGCAGTGCACTAAATTTAAGCTGGATATTAAACGGGGTAAACATTTTGAACATAAACATTGTTATATATTTACATTTTAACAATACTGAAAAATCCTAGCTGAATGCATATGAAAATCAAAAAATCTGCTTTTTCTATGTTTATGATTTAAAGGCTTTAGATAAATGTATCAATGTCCGTCAATTTTAAAATGTCTTTGTCACGTTCTTGTATACAAATAATAATCACTTCAGATAAAGTACTTAAGTATAACAGTTTTAGTGTCAAACTCTTGACTAAATGTCAATAACATATTATTTCTTTGTTGTCGTAAATTTAAAATTGATGGTTCAAAGTCTATTTATGAAGTGCACCACGGTTGAGTTTGATGATCTTTCATGCACATTATTTCTGCATCAAGTAGTTATTTGTTGTTCAAATATTTGTGTCAATTGCATACAATAAACGAGAGAAATTGATTGTTGAAACTTAATAAAAGTAAATTGACAAATTATGAAGCATATAATTGGTAATGATTGAGAATGATGTTTTTATTACGCAACATAAATAAAGCAATTGGTATCAAATTAATGCGTTTATCAATATGAAAATTAATACGCTATAATAATAATAAAAAAAGGTGCACAACACAATTACGAAATAGGCATGAAAAGTGTGTTTTATATATATATATATATATATATAGCAAATGAATGATGTTGACAGGCCAATTCATGTGTTAAAAGACGCAAGTTCAAAGTTCACGATATTGGGGTATACCTTTTTATACCTATTACTCATTTGAATATTACAATCTGTATTATTCTGTACTATTTACATTATATAAGCATTATGATAGGTCAGTTTCTCAGGTATGGTGATTCACTTTGACATAGAGGCAATGTAACAACGGTTCTAAATATTGCTTTCTTTGTTGTTTACAAATGCACGTGCGTGTTTTGAAGACACGTGAATAAGAATACATATCTATGACCTTGATCTGCCATCGAACCAATTCTTTCCCACGATACGTAATCACTTAAAATGAAATATACGCAACTTAGTATGTTTTTCCCAACTTAAAACAAAGAAAGGCAATTAAATTTTCATTAGTAAAGATTTTATTTTATGATTTAAAAATGCTATGATAAATTGCTGAACTAACTAACCAACTGTAAGAATAATTCTAGGCTTTTGATTAAAAGGGGGCTCCCTCCCTTCAGGAGCTACATATATGGTTAATGTTTAGACTTTTCCACTCCTACCCGAGCTCCTACCATTGCCTTGTTGGTACCCACTCCCTCCCCCCCCCAAAAAAAAAATCCCCTACCCCCCTTTTTAAAATCCATGATCCGTATTTGTCATATTATTTGTTTTAAACTACACTAATCTGTGATCATGAAAGAAATCTTTTAGTAAAACCAATTTTCGTTCTAAGTGAACGGTGACTAGAAATAACTTATTTTGTTGCGATGGTATTTGTATCGATAAGCGAATGATTTTTTTGGACTAACGGGTCGGATGTCACACTTTTACTGAAATATGTATTTTATTTATTTTTTTTTTTTATTTTGCTCAACATTCATGAACGCTATTAAATTTTGCAATTGGAGTTGTTTTTTTAAAGACTTTAGCAGTAGGTCAAACGCATTTTTTCATAGAATTTCCAAACTATAAGGGACTAATAGAGTTAAAATCGCGTTTTTACATCATGCAAAGAGTTTTTATTTATCATCTAATCTGGAAGTTTTTTTTCTCTTGCATGTAATATTAAAATCGAAATTTATACCCGCCATATAACTGTTTTCAATTTGATTTAAAGATACACCGCGACAAACATATTAAATGGGACAGAGTGAAAGATCTGATTTTAATGATATTGTACTGTATTCAGCACGTTACCGTACGGTATCCACTTTTGTTTGTGATATAGACTTCCTTATAGACGCAACTTTCTTTTGTCGACGTGTTGTGGTCCTGTTATGTTGATCACAGTCTGACCCTTTACATCTCAAGCAATCATTTTCAACTTCTAATAACAAAAACACTTTGTTTCGAAAAGAACTTTCTTAGTAATGTATGTCAATAAGTGTTTGTCTAGACAACAGCAAAGCTATATCGAACTGAAAATTACCTGAACAATATAGATGCTATATAGGTGTATTGCAAACAGGTGTTAGGAAGAAAATATTAAGTGTTTTGTTATCAGACATTTACCCTTTATCTAACTTCATGTCATTTCAATGCAACTTATTGATGGCGAATAGACCTATGAAAACTGTTATGACTGCGTTCTCCCCCCCCCCCCCCCCATACCCACAAGAAAGGCTTTGCAGGACCGGATCAACTGGTACACTTCGGCTATGCTTAAATTTGGTTAAATGCACACTGGTCTACAAATCCATGCAAAATGCTATGTGGCAACTCTTGTGTGTAATGAAAACGCTACCTGTTGTAATATAAAAAGTTCCTTTTTTTCTCACTAAGCGCGGATACGGTTCATTTCGACGCTAACTGAATTAAAACGCTAATAAGGGCATGGGAGATACAATACTTAACTCGTATAGTATTATTTAGATCGGTTATGCGAACAGTATACTTTGTAGAATATTCATAAAACTATTTGAATGACCGTAAAAAAGAAGGTTCATGTATTCAATCATATTCTGAAATACATTTTAAAAACCAAACGATATATGATCGGAATTGCATTCTTTAATGCAGTAACAGAACTAAAAGGTTCAATAGAGCAACACTTGTCTCTGAAAACATTTACATATATATATGTCTTAAAATGTGTAATTTTTTCAGGGACAAGTACTTGTATTGTTAAATTAAAAAAAAAAACAGTAAAAATTATTATTGAACATGTCTCAATATTTATATTGTGAATTATATCATTTGTAAAATCGTTGTAATCATTGAAGAAAGCGTATGATATGTGTAATTATTGATTTGTTTTTACAGATCTGTGATTCGCATCAGAAAAAAATGTTAAGTATCTGCTACATCATTTTCTACTTCTTATTCTTCGGTGTACAATGTCAAAAGGGTAACAATTATCGACGTTCATTTTCGCAATCTAAGCAAATATATCTATTCCTATCTTTCCCCCTTTTCGAGACCGAAAAGCAGAGAGAGAGAAAAAAAAATGATAAACAGAAAATAAACAAATTTGAAAAACAAAATCCACCCTTAAGTTAGCACTGAACTTTGAAAATATTGTTTAGCGCTCTTTCCATTTTTAACTTTTCATTATTTATTTTTTTTATTCGAATTTCTTTGTCTTTTTTTTAAAGCCTTTCGTTCGCCTTTGTCACCTTTCAACTTTTCTCTTGAAGCCATTAAATCTGTTGACAAATTACATGAATATATTAATAAACACCTCTTCGACGTATTTGTAATGCCGTGAATAGAACAAGCTTTCTAAGGTTACAAAAACACTTAAGGACATTTTTTTATTGACCCTGAAATATCAAATGCACTTTTATAATTAAAATTACACTGATGCTGTAAGGAAGTTTGAGATATCAACGATATTTCTTTTCATTTCAGATTTTACATCTGTTACCCGAAGTTCAATAATCGGTAAACATTGACATTATATAAGTAAAACTTTATATACATTGGGAAAAGGATTGATTCAGAGCATCACCTGACATGAGTAATGTGTACCGGAAATTCCAATGCGCTTGGGTATATTGTGATTTTGGAAAGACCGGAAGTAGTGGATTCCATGACAATCAGATATATATCATCAATGGAAATGGTGCAGGTAAAAGGTTTTTCCAAGTCCACTGTGTGTAGGATTTTCCCATGTATATGGACCTGGAAAGGGGTTTTCCCTAACAGAGTATTGACATCGTTATCGACCAATTGATTTTTTCTTTGTTACACGATCCACAATCTCTGGATGCATTCCTTAGTTTAACATCGTTTCGTTCATCTCATTCACAAGAGAGATACCGCAAGCTGTGTTGGAAAAAGGCGTAAAATAGTTTTAATTAGAATGTCATGAACATTATTTCATTTTTCCAAAGGAATGCGTCTGTCCGATGTGCCGTTGATTTATGCAATATCTATTTTCATGAAGCAATACAAAAGATTTTATTTCTTATTCTAAGAACAAATCTCTATTTATTATGTAAATGTCTGTCGTTTAAGTGCCTATTTGTTGGTTCATATTTATGAAACAATAGAAACTTTGATTTTATAACATTTCTTTGTCTTATTGTTACATGTCTACGATTTTTTAAATATAAAATTTACTCTTCCTAAACCACAATTCAAGAGATAATACTGTTTATATAAATGAAGCGTACATAATTCTATACTTTAATTGGATTTATGTATCTATGTTTAGACAAAGTTGAACTAGATTTTGTACAATGGTATTGATTAATTAAACTGCGACACTTTTCATGAATATAAACATTTCCAAATATCATTTACACATAATTTTGTCAGCTGATCTCAACAAATTGAATTTGCTCATTTCAATTTATTATATGTAATTATTTTTATGCAAATCGTACTTTTTAATTTACTTCTTTGTACTGTTCATCATATAAATAGACATTTTTCAGTCCTGTAAATGCACCTAATGGCATGCCTTTATGACTTTGATATTTGTGATTTTGGATAAGATCCAAGCTATTTTTGTAAAAATGTATTTCGTAAATATATACACCTTTGTTATTGATTTTTAAAAATAGAAAAATGCGTTTAAAACGAGACATTAAATATGTAAGAAAAGCCCACCTCGATGTTGTTTTTCATCATTATAATGCCAAATTGGCTCTTTCATCTCATTAGTGTAAGTGATAATGATATGCCTGTTGAATTAGTAATCCCGAATGTGACACAGTTACGTACTATCTGTATTTGTTCTAAAGGAAAAAAAAATTGATAAAAATAGAGAATTTTTGATTAAAATATACCGGTATTGCGGTAATGAGAAAGTGATGAATTAGCAACGGAAGCCTCGTTGCACTTTTAATAAGTCCTGAGTTAACTCAGAAATGATATTTGAGGCGAGATTTTTTTCATCCAAAGGGATGTAGCTCGTTTTAAAATAGCTTTTGAGTAAATTAAGTATAAAGGGAAAGAAATATCAAACTAAATAGGCTGTTACTCTTGTTTTAAACGTTAATTTCAAACCTAATAAAGAGGCGTGTAAATAATTTAACGAAGGCAGGGAAATAAATAGCTTATTACTGGAAAACATTGAAGGAAACAATAAACATTTCTCACAGTAAAGGCAGCGTGTACATATTTTACATGGAGGTAATTCATCAAATTACGTATTATACAATGAATAAATACAAGTAAATGAATTAATCAGCCTGTCAAAATGTTCGTTTTAATTTGTGGTGATATTGAGTTGTTACGTTACATTAATTTTTATTCCATTTTCAAAGAATTAATCGACTGACAAGAGTTTCCTTCAAACTTTCGAATTGTTTTGCTAAATAGAGTTATCTTTCTTTAAATGTTTTGTAAATTAGCTTGACTTCACTGTTGAAGTGTTGCTTGTTATACTGGTTGAATTTTTAGAGTTTCAAGTATTTGTTAGGCTTGTAATTCATTTCAGGTTCGTGTTTTGACTTGGGATGGACAAGAAAAACTTATTTAAAGAGAAAATAATATGATAAATGGTTAAATTAATTTGCCGTTTCACAATCTTAAGGACTAAGGGTAATTCATGGTTCGTACCCGAATGGAAATAACGTCACGTTATTGACTGAATTTACATTGTTTTGGACGCTTTTAACCAATCACAACGTTTTGAAGTACGCCTTTGAAAATATTACCCAAAATGCTTTAGATTCTGAAACGACCAATTCCTTATCCATTTCCTGTTTATTAACAAGCAATATTTCACGAAGCAGTGATACGCATGTGTTTAGAATATAGTATATGCATGGTATGGTATGGTAGAATATATGTTTATTTTACGATTGTTCAGGGTATCAAAGATATATCTAGTGTAGACTGAATTTGAAAATTAAAACTACCAAGATGGTTACAAAATGTATGAAACAATGGATTAGTTGAAATGTTTGAGGATTTTGTTCAGAGATATTATCTTCATAACATTAGCCACTTTCCATTTCCAATATATTACGGTAGTTTGATATTAAATACATATGTTTTTCCAAATTATAGAAAACAATTATGTATTAATCATTATGGCTAGAGATAAACATGTCATAAAGTGCATATGTATGATAAGGCCAAATAAAAAGTATGTGCGTTTAGGGTTCCCTCCGTATATTAAAGGATAGGTAGGCAGGTGTTAGAATGATTTCTATTTTAATAATTTTTTTACCTTGAGTTTATTAGTAGACTTAAAATTTTGTCAAAATTCACTATCAAAAGAGCCAATAAAAACTTCAGAGTAGGAATTTAGAGGTATATGAATGGGATAAGTAGGATATCTAAACGCATATATTTTTATTTTTATTTTGGCCTAAAACTGTTTAAATACGTTTGAGTAGTCATTATATTTTCATGAAATCAGCTATTTTGTCGAGTTCAATCATATGCGAGCATTATAGTAAAGAATGCAACATCATAAAACCCGATTCACATAGTAGCATAGAAAAAACACAGAAAAATTGGGTGTATAATAAATTGTTATGAAAGATTCGTGAAATACTTGAACTTTGAAATTCTCTAAGGGGAAAGAATCTTTGATGATATTCAGGTTTCTAATTTCAAAAAGAGAGAATAGAACGAAACTTAAACACCAACTTAATATTTAAATCAAGAGATTAACTTTGTGGTCCACCGTTTAGATTATTTTAATAATGTTTTGTACTTGTGAACATATTTTTGCCATACAAATTTCAAGTGTTTGACGAATTTTTCACTTTGTAAATCTTTAAGTAACATTATGCAAAAGCATAACAACTGGACAGATGCCAGCATTGTTTATGTCCATGAAGACATTAAAATTGTTATAAATGTACTAAAATTTAGGCATGGCAAATCCTGATAGCAAATCATTTGGTGCAATCAAGCATTCAGTTTTATTTTCAAGTGCTATTGATTTAAAGTACTAGTATCAGTATTAAGATTTGTTTTGAACTATTTTTGGGCGGATTTGTCAAGCCTTGTGATTGAGCGAAGAGTGAGACCCACAGGGACCGTCTTAAAATATCCCCTTTCCGTTGATTTTATAAAATTATAAGATAGTAGTCATCACTTTCACATTTGAACAAAGCAACCCAGTACGTTGCGTTTTCATACTTTTATTCCTTTTATTTGAGCTTGTCGGTGCTAAATTTCAGATCGAAGTTATCGCCCATTAACCATCACTATGTTAAAATTCCTGACATTATGATTATATCGTCTGTTCAAAAAGGTCATATTTTGAGACGGTTCCTAAATGATGTTGTATTTAGTAGAATTACGGGTCGGAACTCGACACATTTTTTCTTGTCATGCGTTGAATATGGTGCCAATGTTTTTTTGACTTATTTATGCGTTATTTAATTTTTTATTTTAATTTTTGTTGCAAATCAGATATTTATAGAAGTGAGAGAATGACTTTTGTAAAATTAATAAAACAATTAAAACAATTTATTGTGTATATTATTTATTTGGTTATACGATCTCCAAGGAATCTATGTGAATGGGACAAAGGCACTGAACAAAGGTCAATGACCTCCAGAAAAAAACCATCCAGAATGAATAGATGGTGGACTACCGTATGTTGATCTCTTGGTGTCTTTGCTTTGTTTGTTGCATGACGTATATCCCACATGTCCTTTTATTCATATTCAGATTTCAACACACACCCTTTATCTGTAGATCCCGGAAATCAGTGACCTGTTCAATAGCGATATATATATTATAAATGAACATCGTTCTGAATATGCATGAAATTTTTGCTACTGAACGTTAAGCAAACAACAATAAATGAATGATGTAAAATGTTCTCTTATTCTCATTCGATTTATACTTTTCCCGATCTATTGATTATTTATTTTTTTAAACAACGTGTGGTTCGTTTGATCCCAGTTCTCCATTGGATACACTATATAGTTGTATAATGCCTAAAAGAGAGAAAAAATGCCTAGGGCAACCAAAATCGTAAGTCTAATAAAAACAGACAAGTGCACGACCAAATACAAAAATAAACTGCTGGCATAATTAGGAATCCTTTACTATGAACGGTTACAAGTGTTTCTAAGTGTTTCCGATGGCGATTTTTGTTTGGCAAGTCATTTCAGTTTTATACTATATATGTAAGTGACTCTTGTTAAAATATGTGAACAACTTGTCTTCTTGAGTAGCCGTCTCCTTCCGATGTTAATTGTTAAACTTATGATAAAGCATGAGTAATTCATTTCTCTTATTAAAACAAGAACTATGATAGGGAGGAAAATACCTGCTCATTGGTAGAATAACACACTTGTTTCCCGAACAACCCAAATCAGTTTCGCTCTTGTTCCGGAAATAACCATCATTCAGTTCGCTCAATTGCACACATCTAATTATGAAAGATTAAGTCTTAAAAATTGATGATAGTACATGTCTCAAAATGGTAACGTTGACCTTTTTGTCACAGTCTTATGTACATGGCATATTCTTTTGCCAATGATATAAAATGAGGATCTACTGTACGTATCTCGAAGTAAAAGATACAATTCATGCTGCTTCAGTTAGATGCTGGTTTAACTGATTCGACCCCAAGAGATTTCTGGAAAATCAGGCATTTTCGAAAATTTGCAAACATATGCAAATTATATGCAAATTAGTTGACTTTTGATGCTGTAACTGATGCTGACCTAGTAAACTATGTATTGGGATTTTGGGGCAGATGGCATGGGAGGGGGTGGGGTTGTAGGCGGTATATTTTCTGGTGGGTTTGAACCCACCCCAGCTATAAAATGGTAATTTTCAGTCTATTTTTCGATTTGAATACCACCTTGACAGGTGAACATTGGCCAACCTGTGTTTCTTTGTCATTCAAATATTACCGTGTTGCTACATCAGTCCATCCATGCTGACTGGAAGTAAATGTGACTTGAGTGTCTCGATGGGGAATTATCATTGGCAAGCCAGGTCTGCCTAAATGTCCGTTTTTACAGATTTCTGACAAAACAGTGACCTAGGTTTTACAGACCAGATTTGTTTGGGCCAAATTATACCTTCTTGTGTTCTTGTACTACTTATGCATGTATTTAGGGTAATAGTTAATACCTACACCCCATACTATTAACGAAGTGGCCATAAAATGACTCCCACCCTATCTGATTTTGGCTATTTTTCACATTTCTCCAATTTTGAACTCTAAGAAGTACATTAAGGTTGTCATATTTTCATAAAAACAAATCTTGGAAGAGTTTATGAACCATGAATTGCATTGTTGAACTCCCTACTGTCAACACAGTTCAGCTGGGGCAATTCTAAAAAAAGTATCGAGGGTCATACGGGACATCAAAGAATGGCGGTTGCAATCACGACTACAGGCGGTAGTTGGGGGAAGGGGTTTTCTTATACTATGGAATCCAAAATCTTGAAAGCGTATTATTCAGAGCATATACAACCAAAAAAGCATTGTTTTGTACTTCGTTTTTATAAGAATAACCAAAACCATCTTTGATAAAGTTTTACTGAGATGAAAATAAAAAAGCCAGAAATGGTATAGTAATCAATCTACCGCCTTCCTTCTAAAAAACATATTCACACTTATGGGTATGCATTGCCTTCGAAAATCAACACAAGACTACCTTGTAAACTCGAAACTATTAACATGTTCAAAGGGAATGACCAATTACTACTAAATGTCTTCGAAAGGCGTTTAAAGTACAAGTTATGTATTTCTTAGATTTACAGGAAACTTAATTTCCATAGAAGAAATAGATTTAAATAAACGAAAAGAATCGTCGCATTTATGCTAGCAGTAAACGATTCTCGATTCAAACATTTTTGAAAGAGGAAGACCGACTAGAAAGACGTTCCTGCATTGTAGCCATATCAATTAAAAATATTAATGTCTGAAATATAAATAAAAGATAGCCTATTGGGTAATTAAGTTATGAAATTATTGATTTAATATTAAGGATGTATTAAGGTCAGGTTTGGGAATTTTTATCAGATGTTCGGACTCCTTGTTTTTTTTTGTACGATACAGGGTAAAATAGTTTACCCCATAACACCCATTTTCTTTTCATATAAAACTTCAATAGCTCATAAAAGGTCATTTACCGAAATTTAAGCATATTCTAGATTTCTTTTCTTTCGATTTGATACCCAAATAATACCAATGCAAATATAAGGTAAAAGTCCGAGTCAGCCTTTTCCCGCAATTTAAAAAAAAAAATAAATATCTCGAAAAGGAGCTAACCTATCAATATTTTTTTTAGCTTATTTTGTTCCTTAACTAATGTTCCGACTTATAGCATCAATTTTAAATTCTAGATTTGTTTAATTTCACCTAAGTACATTCTAAAGCACCAATCTATATTTTAACAAAATAGGAGGATACATAGTAGTGACATGTGTGACTAATAAATATGGCTCAACAAAATATACTTTATATATCCAAAGGGAATCACCTGTTATTGTTCAGAATTAGATATCATGCATTTCTTTTTTTTAATGCTAATTCTGTGAATATAATCCGCGCTTCATAAAAAAAAATGTGCTTCGGTCAACGCTTTTCACATCCCAATAAAATTATAAAAAAAAAAGCTTTCAATTCTTAAATAATTGATCTAAAACTATTATGATAGAGGATTCTAAAACATGTATTTAGAACAGATAAGAGACTAACACGGTCAGTAATGTACGATTATTCTCTGAGTCATACAATAGTCCTACAGACACACTTAGATAATACAGGTTCAAGTACAAAGATTTCATATGGACCATGAAACGATTGAGACGTTACTTCTATCTTATCCTGTAATTACAGAACAACGCACTGACATTTCAATGACTTGAAAGTGTTGCACTTTATAAATCAATTTGCTCAAATGTCTATATATTTTAATCACTTTGCGTCTATCGTTGTTGTCGCTTACCTTCTTCACATAGTGAATTTTTTAAAACTTTCTGTTTTACATATTGATCTTATACATGTCATTGGCACAGATGGAGGTTCAGTACAAATGACTAACGTGACGATTTCATTTTTCTGTTGTCAGTTTCCAAATCTTGGGTAGTACCGTACATTGTAACATCTATCCAGTCTTATAATGCACTATTTTTTGTCGCGTAAAGACATATTTTTAACAGTTTCTGTTAGTGTTACCTCTATGCACCTTTCAGCGTAACTATTATCCGTGTGCGGATTTTTTTTCCATGCAGGTGCGCTTTTTTAATTCATAACTGTTATGAGGATGAAAGACTGAAATCATCTATTGTCGTTACACCGTCTATTGTCGCCACACCGTCTATTGTCGCCACACCATCTATTGTTACACCGTCTATTGTCGCCACAACGTCTATTGTCGCCACACCATCTATTGTTACACCGTCTATTGTCGCCACACCGTCTATTGTCGCAACACCATCTATTGTCGTTACACCGTCTGTTGTCGCCACACCGTCTATTGTCGCCACACTATCTATTGTCGTTACACCGTCTATTGTCGCCACACCGTCTACTGTCGCCACACCATCTATTGTCGTTACACCGTCTATCGTTGTAGAGGGATCTGGATGGGGTTTGTAGGATGAAGAATAATGGGCAAACGTATAAATAATATAGAAAAAAAGACAAAAAAGTTGAAGCTTGATTCCTCAGGCAAAGTTGACTTTCAAGTTGGACAATTTTGCATATTTTTTTATGACCTGTTTATTTATATAATTCGCCTTGTCTTTCATGTTTAGCTTTAAATTGACCATGAATCATCCCGATGAGCAAAATCCAGCATGTTACTTCAACATAAAATTTTCTGTGTTTTTCAATTTTGTCTTAGATCAGGTGTAAAATAACCATAAAATGTATATAAAAAGCCTGTGTGTTACCACCTTGTATAAGTTGAATAAAAAAAAAAAAATTGATGTCTAGTAAATGATCCTAAAGAAAGAGGTAGGGCCATTTTGCGCTTTATTGATTTTACAGCAGAGCCATTTTCAAAAAGTCTTTCAATTTTCACTTTCATTCATAGTTTCACAGCTCCATGTCTATAATACTTAAAGGTTCTAACAATAAATTATTATGGTTTATTTCGAAACAGATCATCAAATTATAAATGCCTGAAAATACCTCTCAGTTATGACAGAAATTTGCCAATTTTGAGTTTTATCGAAAAAATAAAACGTTCTTAAATATTAGACATTAAGTTGGAAGTAAGTTGGAAGTAAAGTAAAACGTTCTTATATTAGGAGACCTGACATGAAATCGGGTTTTTGCTTTATTTTCTATAATTTGGCTCGAAAGATGTTTGTGTAAAGGTTTTTTCAACTACCTGTATCCAGTTTCGTATATATAGGTCAATTTGATTGACATCTCGTTGACCTGTGAAATATGCAAAGATTCATTGCGAAAACGAGGCTCTCGAGCCTGTGACGTCACAGGCACTTTACGACCATTCTGACTGACAGCATCAATCACTTATCTTATCATTAGCAAAAATAATCAAAATACGTTTTCGTGCAACACTGACATCAATGCAAACCAGCCATGGTGTATTGTGCAGCTTATGGGTGCAACAATGAAGCGAAGAAAGGCACTGGGATCAGTTTTTTTCGTTTCCCAGCTGATGTTCAACTCCGGAAAGCGTGGACACATTATTGCAGAAGGTGGAACTTTGTACCTGGACCAAACCACAGATTATGTTCGGCGCATTTCTCCAAACAGAGTTTTACAAAAGATCCAGATTTGATGTTACAACTTAAAATGGCATACAAGGTAACTCTACGTCCCTACGCAAAGCCCGATGTACCTGTACCTCACACCGGTATCAAAGATTAAACATTAAGTTGGAAGTAAAGCTATATTGTATTTCGGATATAAGTCAATGAAATTTGACAAGCAATGTCCCTCGATGCAAAATTTTAGAAAAAAAAACAAGTAAGATTTTATGGAAACGTGTAAAATTGGTGAAAAATGTTTAAAAGATTTGATAAAGAAAGTCAATAGTCGATCTCCTATAGGATTTGACAACTTTTATATCTTGACCCTTTGAGTGAAACAGACAAATTCGCCCCGTCTCTTTATGGTAAAAAATGCTTTTGGTGATTGCATGTTTATAAGTGACTGATTCAACCTCCTTGGAACTTCCAATACATATTAACATGATACTGTCCATTTCTTAAAGGGGTACCTCAGATTTTTTTGTGAAAAAATCAAGAGACATACAATGTACCTTCATTATATACTAACATTTTCATTGAAATCAATTAATCTTTTTATTATTTGTAGATAAAATTTACAATTATTGGAACAATAGACGTGCTTCAAAAAACTTAATAACCTTTACACATGTATAGAAAATAAGTTCAAATATTTGGGATGATTTATATAGTGTATCACGTCACGTATGACAAAAAAATCACATTTAAAAGAATTCTATAAAACTCGAAATATCTACTTTTCATATCTTCTGACAAAAAGGAATCTAAAGGAAATACAATGATATTGATTACACATGCTATTGATATAATATACAAATATTCTAACGGAATTAGAAACTGAAAATTTTCAGGGCCGTGGTTTGAAAAACCAATTGCAATTAAATGTTATCAATATATATATAGTTTTGATCGCGTAAGGAATTATTTTTAGGTTTTACTGAGTCATTTAATGGATGTATGGGACATTTACAACTGTATTTGTGTAAACTTCCAAAGATATACGAAATATTTTCTGAAAATATGTAAAACGAAAAACTTGAGTTTTCCAATTACATGTAAATGACAGCAAATCATTATAATCGGGTTATGTATAATTATTGTTTCCATCATGATATAAAAAATAAAATAACAAAAATACCGAACTCCAAGGAAAATTCAAAACGGAAAATCCTTTATCAAATGAAAAAAATCAAAAGCTCAAATACATGTATTAGCATCCAAGTTTTTAAGACAAATACAAATGCATATTATATAATTTGGTAAGAGCAGTTAGCATTGGAACAAAATTTATATGTTTTAAACTTAATTAAAAGGAGAGAAAAGATATAAGTGGGCAATCATAAGTCGAAAATAACAGACAACACCATGGTAACAAAATATAGGTCCTCAAAACATTACACAGAAAACTAATTATTGAGCAACAAGAACCCCGCCAAAAATGGGCGTTTTAGATGTCAAAGCTGATACAGAATATTGAATGTTAACCGCTATCGTGTTAATGTATTTTAGCCATTTTGGTCCATTTAGTGAATATAGCGTGCCATTTCAGACAAACATTTTTATTTTTTTTTATTTCATTCAATATGAGTAATGTTCTTACCGATTGAAATTAAACTGATATTTATAAATATAGTCAAACAATGGAACTGACTATATGCACTCTATTACAACTTGAAATGACAAAGTTCGCTCATAATCAAAAAGCACTATAAGGAAGGATGGAATCCTCTGTAATGGACAACTTTTAGTGTCCCTGTTATTAATCAGTTAAGAATTAACAGCGAAAGAAAGGCGAAAGATACCAATGGGATATTTAAACTCGTATGTCGATAACTAGCCGACAATGCCATAGCAAAACAAACCAAAAAATGTCAAAAGTCAAACTACAGTCTACAAAACACACAATAGAATCTAAAAACTGAGCAACACGAACCCCACCAATAACCAGGAATGATCTCAGGTGCTCCTGAAGGGTTAGCAGATTCTGCTCCACATGTGACACCCATCGTGTCAAATGTATTATCCAAATCATACCAGTTCTGAAGTACGGCATACTATGCGCATGGTATCACCATCAGTGATATAATAAGCATTAACGCCAAATGTTACCTTGAAGGCCGTATTTCTAAAGTAATACAATTCTTATCTGTATCAACGCAAAGCGCAACCTTTAAGAACATATATTCCTACAGTAGTGTCATGCTTATCTGTATCAACGCAAGGTGCAACCTTTAGACCGTATTCCTAAAGTAATGCCATTCTTATCTATATATAACAACGCGAAGCGCAACCTTTAAGGTCATGTTTCTTTAGTCATGTCATTCTTATCTTAAAATAGTGTTCATCAAATGTTAGTACTCCACGATTAAGCAAAGAAATCCGACTTATCTATTTACCTATTACATAAACATTTGCAGTTTATTCCGTGCATGTTCAATCCTACGGTTAATTAACAGTTGGCAAATGTGTTTGGGTACGTTGGGATGACGTCCTTCCTTATTTGTAAAACTACAATATTCTTTTGATCAGCTATCAACGCAAAGTGCATCCTTTAAGACCATAGTTCTACATTAGTGTCGTTCTCATATGTATCAACGCAAAGCGCAACCTGTATGGTCATGTTCCTACAATAATGCTATTCTTATCTATAAATAGTCTTCTTCAAATGTTAGTACTCCACGATTAAACAAAGAAATCCAACTTATATATTTATCTATTACATACACACTTATATACAGTTTATTCCGTACATGTTCAATCCATCGATAAATTAACGTTGCATTATGTCTACATTTATCTATCAATGTTTTGGAGCTTTAAATGAACCATGAAATATTCATGAATTTAATCATTTAAAATCGAATGTACGTCTTTTGTAAAACTAAAATCTACTTATAATTGAATCATGCATTTCAAACATTTGAGGTTAATGAGAAGAAAAAAAAAAGAAAAAAAGCAAGATAATTGATTCAAAATAAGTTCCTTAGCATTTTATTGTATTGCTTTTATATGAGCAGTTACCATAACTACACATGTTATATAGCCAAGGGGTTGCAAAACCACAATTGTTTGGACGTTATGTGGCAATCCCAACCGAGATATGCTGTCTAAACTCCATACCACAGCGGCAATTTATGCAATATAACTTCCGAAATTAGTAAAGGAATTCCGACTGATTGATCGATTTGTGGCTTACATTTTGCGATATAAATTAGATTTAGTGCAAAATAAATAAACAAAAAACATGTAGTATTCAACTTGTTAATTATCCTTTACAATACCGTCTGGCGATCAAACAGCATCGACACTACTAATCGTTATTGTTTGCTTTTTAAAAGTTTTTTCTAAATTTGATTTCGATTTTAATTGTCTGTTTTATGTGTAAAGAGTTTAGAAGGAAAGGGAGTTTACACTTAGTAAGTTAACACGTAGTAAGTTTACACTTATTAAGTTAGCACCTAATAAGTTTACACTTTGTAAGTTTGCACATAGTCAGTTTAACCTAGTAAGTTTACATCTAGTAAGTTTATCCTTGACATATATTTTGTTAGGGATAACTTTGATTTCTACAATATTGTTTAATTTGATTCTTACTAAAATCAATATTTTTCATAATATGACTGCTGGTGAGATTTTACTCCTTCATTTAAAAATGAGGAGATTTGATATGATTGCCAATTGGACAACTATCCACCAAAGTCCATATACATACATGTTTAAATCTAGGTTTGTATGTCGAATCTTATTTACTTTAAATTACGGAATACTAGTATATCATAATTCTCTAAAGGAAATATCATTATAAACAACTTGTTGGAGAAATGTTACAATGATATTTGTTATCGGCTGATATTTGTTATCGGCTGATATTTGTTATAAGTGAAATTAATGCTATTGATTTCAACAAATAAGTGTTATAACAAGGAAGTAACTGAATGCTCTATTGGTGGATTGTTTGATATCAACTTATATACTGTTTTTCTGTATTCATTCATACTCAATATTTTTCAGTTCCGGCTTTTACTGTTTTTGATTATAATGGGTTTTTTTTTCTACAACATTAAGAAAAATATAGAGTTTAATTCTATTTTTTTTAATCCATAACGAAGTGGAAACAAGTGACCTTCACATTTTGCATGAAACGCAGAAACAATCACATAATTGAAAGGAACAAGAGTCAAAAGCTATTTTTTTTTATCTTGGTAATGATAATGACAACTAACTAAGACTAATTGCACTCGTGGGATTGGACAAGATGATATTTTTCATTTCCAATGTCGTATAATTATTTCTAATTTTTAATTTTTTTAAATGAGGATTGAGTGCAATGCATTAATATCAAGATAATTCAGCATTGCGTTGCCTTGGAATTATACTGTTTAAATCTGGCAATAATCAAAACTAAAGGAAAGAAAAATATGTGAACATTTGTCCACCTTTTATGGTGAAAGTAGTTATGACTCTATGTTCAAATATGAAGATAAAAGTTTGATCAGCTTTTAAACGTTTGTATGATGTTTTGGATTTTCAAACATCACTGAAGATACATTTATTGTCGAAATGCGTATCTGATGTAGTAATATTGGCACGGTTAATGTTATTCCTAAATCTAGGATTGGCTAATTTCTTTCATACAGACCATTTTTGATATTTATGATCCAAATTCTTTAATTGTATATTTTAATTCAAGTGTAGTGGATGGAGTGTGTCGAAGGAAGAAAATAAAAGAAACATATTAGGTTAATAGTTGGTTGGTGCTATTGGTAGGACATTGTTGGTATACAACAGCTAGTTTTATTTATAGAGATGTGCTGTCCGTATAAGAATAAGGAGATGTGGTATAATTGCCAATGAGACAATTATCCGCCAAAGTTCAAATGAAGTGGATGTAAGCAGTTATAGGCAATCATAGAAAATAAAAGGATATGGGGTATCCATCCATGACATAAATTCAGTAGATGCATGTAGCAAAAAAAAAAAAAAAAACACGCAAAAGGCAAAGAAACTGCGCTTTTATTGCTGTTCTTCATCTCAAAGTCACAGTGAGGCCTTCATTTTCAAGGTTTGTGATCTTATAGTTTGTGAAGGTTTCCGTATAAGGATCCGGATAAGCCAAACCTTCAGGTCGCCTGATATAATTCACAATTCGCATTGTCCTGGCTATAATTTAGTGTGTTATATGGTCGAAATGATTATGAAGGTCTTTGTAGAGAATTGTGTTACGTTCTAATCATGTGGGAATTTTTCAGGAAAATGCGTGGCTTGAATTAAACGATAAATAATTTAGATTGTACATGTCGTACTCGCAATTGTTAAGTAACTTTAACATGAATTGTATTTCTTTGCGTAAATTTGAAAATGCACTTTTTACGCACGGAGGAATGCAAAATTCTCTCAATAGTAGAATATTTTTGAACTCTGTCAAGTCACAAATATACATACTAGGTAAATAGATTCAATTATGTATGCCATTGTCGTGAATGAATAAATAAAGATATTAATATTATAGTAATATGCATACGTAGCATAATAAATTCTATTATAGATACAAAAATAAGAAACGAGTATCTGGTTAGTTAAAAATGGAAATATTTTATAGAACAGTTTTGACGCTACCCAAATATTTTATATTCATTTGCTACATCTGTATCTTTATCTGTATATATTCTTCACCTTCAATATAGAAGATCGAGGATATACCCAGATAAAATCACCAGTTATAGAACTGCTACAATATGGGATACAAATTTTTACTTTATCTTATTTATCAACATGGAAAAATATCTCTCGACAGACAAATTATATTCAGATCATAAGAAACACTATTCCATTGTAAGATAATTATATTAAACAGCCAGCATCAAAACAAAACATCTTGTGATGGAAATTATGGTAAACCGATTCTATTTATATTGAATACACGGTGACATATAGTTGCTAACATCTTCGTTCTTTGGTCTTTGGTGGATAGTTGTCTCATTGGCAAATCATACCACGTTTCCTTATTTCATATCGTTGTGAACAAAAAACTGTCTACGGTCTTCTTTTATGTAATAAACCAAACATGCAAATCAACACAATATCCTTATTGTTTCGCCTAAAATCCAGCTCGTTCCCAGGTTTGATTCGCCATATGTCTGGTTTGCCCTGATTCTTGTTCGCCCTTGTCCTTTAGTAAAAAACACATTATGGTATTTGTAGAATGTCTATTGAGATTACGTCGTCTTATGGAAATAGAAATAGGATATTTAAAGCAAATAATGATCTAGATCATGTTAACTATTGACAACAGACAACAAAGGCAATTCAGTCTGATTCAAATAGAGAAGAAAAACGTTATAAGCAACTTACAGTGAATGAATGCTCGGCTTTACCTAACTCAGTAATTTCAGATACTTACTATAACAACAATTTTTTTTTTAAATGAAGATCAAGGGTTTTCTACAACAACATTCTGCAAATCCAAATTCTTTTGTTTTATTTAACTAGCGCTTGCGGAGATATTGGTTAACTCCCTTCGTCCTTTAATCTGGTATACAGTTTTTTGTCTCGTCTCAAGATAATTCAAACGAAAACCTGTTTAAAAACCCTATAGTTATTATGAAATACCTTCCATTTAAGTGAGGTTCGGGTTGCCTTTACTTCAGTTTTTTTTTTATATTTTTTGTGATTTCGTTATGTGTTCTATTGACCACATTCATCACTAGTTTTGGTGGGGTTTGCGTTGATCTATTGTTTTAAGTGTTTTGTGGACCGTTGTTTTACTTATTCAATATTTGTGTTTATGGTACTTGGTTGTCCCGTTGCCTTGGTATCGACTAACCTTTTACGAAATTTATGATCCTCGTCATTATTTTCCAAGATTAAAATGTAAAAACATAAAATATTTTATCAATTAAAATGTAGCAGTATCTTAAACAACAGATTAACCCTACGGAACTCTGACTCTGTATAAAGTATTAAACTATTTCGTAGCACTTTCCCGGTATGTTTATGTTACACAAGAAACCGTATATATTCGATGCTTTTATTTCAACAAACACTTAAAATTCATAATAATGAATTATAAGACAAAACAGAAAGTCTCGTAAAATATTTATACCAGTGCAATTAAATTTAACTTTAATTTCACTAAGGTATATGATAATGACAACTAATCTAGACTAATTTCACTCTTAGGATTGGACAACATCATCAATTTCATGTACAATCTCGTATACCTATTTTTCATATTTTATTTTTTTTATCAAATATTGAGTGTAATGAGTTAAAATAATTCAGCATTGCGTTGCTTTTAAATCGTACTGTGTAATTCTGGCAATGATCAAAATTATAAGAAAGAAAAATATGTTGCACATTTGTCCACCTTTAATGTTGAAAGTAGTTATGACTATATTCAAATATAAAGATAAAAGTTTGATCAGCTCTTCAACGTTTGTATTAGGTTTTGGATCTTCAAATATTTTACTTTCATCACTAAAGACACATTTATTGTCGAAATGCGCATCTGGTGCAGTAAAATTGATACAGTTTATGTTATTCCAAAATCTAGGATTGCTTTATTTTCTTTTCTTTTATATAACCATAGTTTATTTTTATGATCCAAATTCCTTAATTGAATAGCTTATTTCAAGCAAAAAGTATCGAGTGTATCGAAAGAAGAAAATAAACTAAACGTGTTAGGTTCGTTGTTGTTGACATTGGTAGGAAATTGTTGGTTTACAAAATGTTTTATTTAAAGAGATGTGCTGTCCATTTCAATATTCGAGGTTTGTGATCTTATAGTTTGTTACTGTGGCCGTATGAGGAGTTGGATAAGCCAACACTTCTGGTCGCCTGATATCATTCACGATTCTCATTGCCCTAGCAATAATTCGGTGCTGTATGTTCGAAATGTTTTTGGGGTCTTTGTGGAGAACCGCTTTACAGTCTAATCATATGAGAATTGCCTTTTTCAGAAAAAAACGTGGCTTAATTTAAAAGATAAATAATTCATATTGTACATGTCGTACTCGCATTTGTTGATTAACTTTTACATTAATTGTTTTTCTTTGCTTACATTTACAAAAGCACTTTCTATGCACTTTTGAATGCAAAATTCTCTCAATAGTAGAATATTCTAGAATTTTAATTAATTTGTAAAGCCACAAATATTCATACTACGTACATAAATCCAATTGTGTGTGAATAAGTTAATACCGATATTAATATAGTAATATCGAATGTTACATACTAAATTCTGTTATAGATACCAATATAGGAAACAACTATCTGGTTATTCTGAGTTAAAAAGGAAATGTTATATAGTTTTAACGCTACCTGCTACATCTGTATCTGTATCTGTATGTTTTCTTCGCCTCCAATATAAGGGGATCGAGGATATACTCATTTGACACATAACCCACATAAAATCACCTTTTACAGAATTGCAATTGAATAATTCGAACTCGTTGAATCCGTATTTATGCGACCTTTAATTTAACCCCTCAGCTGGAGATGGGTTACGCATGTATTCAGCCATTTAAAGGAAAAGAATGTTAATATTGAAAGTGAAACAAGGTTGAATCATTTGGTGACTGATCCACAAAAGAATTATTCTAACACAAGTAAAACCGATGATAAACACACTTTTTAACCTACGATATGAAATAAAACAGACCTAAAACAATCCAATTGCACGTGGTCGCTATCAGTTCATGTTTATATTTAAGTTTATGTCGGGTTATCTGACCGTCGGCAGTCTTCGGAGGTGATCTCGATGGTTAATTAGATGACGTCTAGACAAAAATACACTGGAAATGTTGATACATATTATCGAGTCCATGCATTGTTAATTGTTGATTTTAGACTTTTTATAAAATTTATATACGTCTGAGTATGTTATAAATCAAATATGAGAATTTGACAGCTAATGCCCTTTTAACCCATGAAAAAATATCTCTCGACAGAGAAGTTACATTCAAATCGCAAGAAACACTAGTCTATTGTAGATAATTATATTAAACAGCCAGCAGCAAAACGATATTTCTTGTGATGGAAATAATATTAAACAGATTTTATTTATATTGAATGCACGGTGACCTCTAGTTGTTTACATCTACTTCATTTGGTCTCTGGTGAGTAGTTGTCTCATTGGCAATCATGCCACATCTTTTTATCTTAAATCGTTCTCAGAAAGAAACTGTCTTCAGTCTTCTTAAAATGTTATAGATCTAGATCAAACATGCAAATTCTTTTACACACGATTGTTTCGCCTAAAATCACATTCGTTCCCAGGTTTGTGTCGTCCTGATTCTGGTTTGCCCTGATTCTTGATCGCCCTTGTCCTTTAGTGTAAAACACAGTATGACATTAATAGAATGTATAACATCGTCTTATGGAAATAGAAATAGGATATTTAAAGTAAATGATGATCTCGATCATGTTAAACATTGACAACAGACAACAAAGGCAATTCAGTCTGATTCAAATAGAAATGAAAAACGTTACAAGCAACTTACAAAAATGCCCGGTTAGTGAACATGATGAATGCATGCTAGGCTTCACCTAACTCGGTAATTGTAGGTACTTACTTTTACAACAAAACTGATTTTTCAAAATGAAGATCAAGGCTTTTCTACAATATTTTGTAAATTCAAATTCTTTGTCTTTTATTCTTATTTAACCAGCGTTTGTGCTGTTAACTCTCAAGTAAGTAAAACTTTAATTGCTCTTATCGGTGCAGGTATTAGTAAAATCTCTTCCTCCATTAATCTGGCACACAGTTATTTGTATTGTCTCAAGTTAATTCAAATTTAAACCTGTTCGAAAAAAAACTTACAGTTTTTAAAGTGCGAACTTCTTATTTAGTGAGATTCGTGTTGCTTTTACTTCAGTTTGTTTTGATTTGATTTTAATGGTATGTGTTCTTTCTATTGAACATTGGTTTGGTTCGTGTAATTCTATTTTAGTAAGTGGTTTCTGGACCGTTGTTTGTCTTATTCAATATTTATTTTTTATGGTATTTGGTTGTCCGGTTGTCTTGGTATCAGCTAACCTTGTACGAAATTTATGATCCTCAACATTATGTTCCAAGATTTACAGATTAGTAGCATACATTTTTTTTTGTAGTTTAAAATGTTAAAACATTTATCATTTTATCAATTAAAATGTAGTAATAATTGAGTCTGAAGATTTACCCTTTGGACGTCTGTATTAGATATGAAAAGTACATTTTGTAGCACTTTTCCTAGTATTTTTTTGTTGCATATGAGAACATATACATTCGATGCTTTAATTTAAACAAACACTTGGACTTATTACAATAAATCATACGTTAGATAAAATATTTATGCCAATGCAATTAAATTTGTAGGAATCATAAATTTCTTTTGGACAAAACAACAAGCCTCGCAACACTATAACAGTGCAATTAAACTTGTAATTTTTGAAATTACATGTAGAAATTGGATTTACAAATATTTTGTTCAAAGCGTCACTGCTGAGACATCATTTGTCGAAACGATCAACTTTGAACACATGCTTTATTTCACTTTATATTCTGACAATGGTTAGCTTTTAAGCATTTTTTTTTAGAATAATTGCCAAGAATGTCTACTTTGTATGTTATTTTTCTTAGTCAAATGAAATATGATATTATAGATACCAGGTTTCATGTTATCCAAACAGCTTATATTGCTACAATATGGAATACACGTTTTTGTAACTTCTCTAATTAATATTTAAAGCATTGTAAAGCTTAATCATGTTTGTTAATATAATAATATCAACATAAAAAGATAGGCTTAGATTTTCTCCTTTGCATTGTTTCACATTTTTCATGCCGGTACTTTTATAGCTTGTTATATGGCATGGGTTTTTTTTTTGCTCATGTTTGAAGACTGAACAGCACTGTAGTTGTTTGCTTCTTTGTACTTTGGTGAATAAAGTCTCATTTGGCAATTATACTAAAAAGTAAAATAACAAAAATACCGAACTCCAAGGGAAATTCAAAACGGAAAGTTCTTTATAAAATGACAAAATCAAAAGCTCAAGCACATCTACCGAATGGAAAATAGCAGTCAACATTGTAATATAATCTTAATCACTATAAAAAAAAATAACTGTTTCAACAAAAAAACACAAAATGGCATATAGACAAAAAAACATAAGCAAAAATGAAAGACACGAACTAAAAATTGACCATAGCACAACAACACAATGGCGGGATGTATAAGTACCGATCCACGCAACTTTCTGCTCAGACACTGGTGACGTTTTATAAAGTCTGAGTAGCAGCTGCAAGCTCTTGAATACTGCATGAGTTGGGAAATGTATATCCCATATGCAGGTGAAGTTATTTTTTACATTGAACATTTCTAATTAAGTAGCTACAGTAATAATCCTGCAATAATTCCTTTTATTGTTGAAATGTTTCATATATATAAATGAACGATTTGTCCTTTTTATGAAATCAATTTTCTTGGAATACATTTTTTAGTAATTGATATATTACTCTCAGCTATAACTTATAATTCTAATCACGCCTCTGCAAGCATGATAATATCAAACTAATAAAGAAATATTATAGCACTGAAATAAAAAATAAAACAAAAAAAAGCAAAAAAGCATAAAAGAGAAGAAGTATTTTTAATTAAGTATTTTAACTTGAAATACAGATAATTTATAATTCCTAGCAATAATTGTATGGCCTACGGTCTATGATTTAAACGATTATAGAAGAAAATACGTTTTTTGTATATGTTCAAGTGAAATTTGACACATTATTGCAACTTTGAAAAGTGGTTTGTAATAATTTGTATCGAAGGACATCCGGAACCAGGACGAATACAGTTTGAAGTGGGGTAAGTGTTGCTCATTCTTTAGTTATTATGCAGTGTTTTGAAGACTGTTGTTTGTATTTTGTCGTTTTTGTTTTTTGTAATGGTTTTGTCGGTCTCACGTTGACTTATGCTTATAAGGTTTGATTCAGCCTTTGGTATCATCCGCCACTGAATTTAATTTAAATGATTATACAATAGTTTTGTCACATAAAGAATAGCTTCTCGCTTGGTATGCTATATCATTCATTTTGTTTTTAATGCGGATAACTTCCAATGATCGATTGAAGTGATTTGCTAGTTTAAATCTTTCAAACTTGTCTAGATTTGGGATAATTTATAACAAGTACATTGTATTTCTATGTGTTTTTTTGGTTGCTCTCATTGGCTAGAACCCCTACATTTTTATTCATGTTGACTTCCTCTGTCAGCCTTATGCTTAGCAAGGATACATTTTGTTCTGAACATGTCTTTTCGTCTGAAAGATCTTTCATTAGAAAATAACAAACAATATGGAATATACTTGCTTGAACGTCGACCAGTATAATAAGGCCCGAAAAAAATTGTTACCACGGACACATCGTCGTCTGATATGGCAGGTGTCCTCCCATATCACCAGATATGACAAATATCTCGAATACGATAGATTCAAATCATCATACTGGTGACAATAGTAAACTAGCATCTCTTTCTAAATGTTAACCCATAAACTGCAAAACCTGTAAAATTTTGATAACAGAGATAGATGGCCAATTTACTAGCCATTTAACTACAAAATCTTACTATACCAGAAGCTACTAGCTTAATTGTAAATCAACAAATCTCGTCTACGAATAAGTGTGTAACATTTGTGGATTGTTATATGTCGAATAAACAAAAGGAAGGCTTAATAAACTTATGTGCGGCCATAAATCAGACATTAACAACAATACAAATTACATTGTTTACCAGCATTTTAATCAGTCTGATCATTCAATCATTTCTATGCGAAATCGCATCATCGAAAAAATATACAACACTCATCTTGTAACACCTCTCCGTAGACAAATGTAATTTGATTCGGAAATTGGGAATTATGACACCATATGGTTGCAATGACAAAATTGATGGTATAGATATTCAAGCAAGTCCTTCCTGTTGCTCGATGAATGTGGTGAATACTTTCAACTCTGCTACTCGACGCAGACATAGTCATGGTCATCGTCATTATGCATTACCTACCCTGCATGATGTCTCTATTTCTGACTTTCTGTCATTTATACAAAAGCTTTTGGATTTTCATTTATTTTCATCTGTTGCTACGTTTGCGGAAGGAGGGGTGGGTTTCAGGATGATTTTTTTTCTTTCCAAACTGATCAGTTATTTTCATTTGTTTCTACGCATGTGCTTATTTTTCTTTGCCGTGAGAAAATAATTTTTCACTTTTGTACACATGCATATGTATCCTCAACTGTCCTGCATTTTATGTTGCAGAATATTTGTTATCATCTTGTCTTGTGCAAAATCATTTATTTTCAGTTCTTACCAGGCAAAGTTATTTCTTTTCAAAATCCCCCTACCCCTCCCTTTCAACTGAAAAACTAAAAATGTTTGTCACCTTGGAAATAATGTTGTTATCTTGTAATCTTCAACATTTAAGAAGTTTTATGTAGATATAGATATTGTTATGTTTTGTTGGGATAAAAAGAAATGAAGTAAATAATAAATTTGAGCTATACTAACCTCGGCCAATGGAGAGCACAATGCCTCTTGCCGTGAAGACATGTTGAACCTGTTGCTCCTTCAAATGGTGGTTTTGCGTTCTAAAATTAATTGTGAACTGCTTAACTGGATGGTATTTAACGTTTTACCGTTCGCTGACTACTGTATTCACGATTGTTTCGTTCAAGTAAATAGTTTTCACAAATTACAATATTATCAATATCATGACAGGACAGGACACAAATTCACACAATATTATCATCTTATCCCAATGAATTTCTTTTACACTCAAAGATATTTTACAACAAGTAGTTTAAACACTAAATTCAGTAAAAAGTTTTGGTAGCACATAGCTTTCTGCCAAATTATTTTCACTGAATACGTTTTTACCTCTGAACTGAAGAGTTCTAAATAGACAAAAGGGAGATAATTCGTTTAGTAAGGAATATTGCACAATGATAATTTTTTAGAAATTATTTCACACATTTCTAGGTAGATTCTCCGTAATATTTTTTGGATTTTTGATAAAAACAAGACTGAAATTAATTGTTCTTGTGTTTCCTTTTAATAGATACAGCCGCATAAGTTCACAGCACTACACCAGATATTGTATTTTTTTCAAAAATCCCAACTTTCTCCCCTATTCCCATGGTTACCAACCAATACAATATCGGTTGGAATATTTTTTCTGACTTGGCTATTGAGATCTTCATCTCAGCCCATTTTCAGAAAGATCGGTGACTATGTGTGCCAAAAAAGTTTAAGTGGTTACAAAGAATGGGTATTAAATTTACATACATCAATTAAAAAGATTCAATTCAAGATATATAAAAGACCAAAACTGAAGGAATCGCATGAACTCCAAAAGGAACGAAACCGGGTGCGGTGACAGGTTTAGCATTTTCGTAATGCGAATCCACATTAACACATGTACTAATTGTAAGAGGCAATTCTGTATGAATCTTAGATTTACAGTTGAAAGAGTAAAAGAGAAGCGAAAGATACCAAAGGGACTTTCAAACTCGAAAAGTCGAAAATAAACTGACAACGCCATTGAAAAAAAGGACCAACAGACAAACAACAGTACATAAAACGCAACATAGAAAACTAAAGGCTGGGCAACACGAACAACACCAAAAACTGGGGGTGATCTCAGGTGCTCCGGAAGGGTAAGCAGATTCTGCTCCACATGTGTCACCCGTCGTGAATACACAAATAAACACGTTGTTTTCATTTATCGATGATGGCATGAACGTAAAATATTAATTCTTTCTGATACAGTTCTCTAATCACCACGTGACCTTTGTAATAATCAACAGAAAAGCACACTTGATACAAAACGTTCATCAACTGCAAATATAAAGTAAAATACAGATTATTAAGTGCGCGTGACATCTGTATCCGGAATAAGACTCATCGGATTCTTTCGAGACCAAACGTATATCAACTGTCAACGTATAAAATTGAGAATGGAAATGGGGAATATCTCAAAGAGACAACAACCCTCCAAAAGTGCAGATAACAGCTGAAGGCCACCAATGGGTCTTCAACGCAGCGAGAAAATCCCGTATACATATGTTATAGATTATTCATTGCGCATATCATCTAATAACAGAATTCGCTTCATCAGGTAGTCTCGAAACTAAACTTTTTTTTAAGCCAAATATTTCAACGTTTTAACAGTCAAAACAATCAAAGTGAGGTTTTACTGAAGGTGTTGCAACCGTAGTTAAAGTACAATTAAGGATGGTCGTTACTTTTTTTTTTAACTTTTTGTCAGATATCTAGTTTTATCCGTCTAGCGCAGTACAAATTTTGCTCGCTAACCCCTACTTTTCTTTTCATAAGGATATAACGTATAGATTGAAAAGCCATTTTTTGAAAATCTTGTAAAATCTTTGTTTTTCATAGTTTTTTGAAAAACACAGAGTGCCAATGTTAAATGTATAAAAAATCTAAAGAGAATCATTTCCCATCAAATTTTTAAATGAAAATATCTCAGAAGCAAGGACACGGATCTCATTCTTTTCTGCTCTTTAAGTTCCGTTATTGACATGCTATCAATTTATATTAGTTTTAAAAAAGCTTGTTTTTTTGAAACAAAGGAGCGAACATCCTTAACAATGTAAGAACTACAACTATAAATTTAGAATATAACATTTGCATCATGAAGTTTAGGCTACCAGATGGAGTGTACCGTCGTCGGCTAACAAACAAACAGCGGCTCTATCTGTATTGGGAATGAATAAAACTATGTATTTCTCACATGTCTCTCATTACTTGGGTATTGACCGTAGAGGATTATTTTAAGCAAAACAGTAGGAGTAATTTGCATCAATGAATAAGAATTATGCCTTTTCAACCAAAATATGCCAACATACAAGAAATTTCTAAAATTTGAAATTTGAATTTTTTTAGATTGAATAAAGTCAATATTAATTATCAAACAAGAATTCTTCTGTGAATTAAAATTGCAAATGGAATTGCTTTTAACATAATAGAGTAACCATTAACATGTCATGGAGGGAAAACTTGCAAAATATCCCATTAAAATGTTACGGAAATACAGTCAAGAAAAGCACGTTGAATTGCATAATTCTTTAAGAAATGTCATTAAGCTCCGGAAAATTCAAAATTTAAATGCATCCTTGAAATTTGTGAAAAACTGAAATTAGATGTCATATCAAAACAGTTGATTTATGAATACGCCCGTAGCGTACTTCGGTACTGACATGCTCTATAACAAACCTTTCTAAAATAATCGGTTATAAATTTAGAAATTATAAAGAAACCTTGGTTTCAACTCCCTCAGGCAAGGTTGACCGTAGATGACTTTGGCTATTTTTAGGTACTTTTAGGTCATATAGCTCTTCAACTGTTTCGGTTTTTATCCATCCTGGGATTTCAAATATTCGGCATTGACCGTTCCTGATGCCAGAAAAGTGCTTCGTACGCATGAATTTAATAACGTGTTGTTTTCATTGTTTATATAAACATATTTCTATTTCTACAACATTCATATCTCAATCGATATGCACATGCATGTTCATATTATACAGATTAACAAGGGTGTATTTATAACGCAAAATGTGCTCCAGCAGTAGTATAAGGAAGGACGAATTAAAACCGACGCTACACGATGTTTATGGTCACCATCCCTAATTGTTTGATCTTTGTGATGTGCCTGTGTCCAACCTCACGAGGAACATATTTGTGCGTTCTTGTATTTTAGGTTTCAACTCCTTCAGGCAAAATGTCCTTAAATGAATTTAGCTGTTCGGTTTGTGGCCTTTGGTCATATATCACTTATACTTTCCAGGGCTTATACATCATTGGCTTGCAATTGTTTTGGTTACGAGCGTTCCTAGTAAAGATAAACCTAGAGAAGCGCATCGGACGCACGACTTTATATTTAGCGTGAATTATTTAGGATAACGGTCTGTACATTTAACGATTGTGTCTTATTTTTTCCTTATGTGTAAATTATAGAATTATAACAGGTGTCTTTAAAATCATATTTCTGTCATGACACTTTGACTGATTCTGGATAAACATATAGAGCGATGACTGCATAGCAGACGGCATCTAACCTGTTGACGCATCCGGTCTTGGTCCTGTAAAAATCCTTGTATGATTGTTCAGTAAAGTGTTTTCACTTGGTCTGTACATTCAAATTGAACATCGGTAAACTAATGTTTACTCTTATTTGATATCCCTCATGACTTTTCTTCAATCCTTAATAATAAACTCATCATAGATATCAGGAATGAAATTTTGTATTTGCGCCAGACGTGCGTTTCGTCTACAAAAGACTCATCAGTGACGCTCGAATCAAAAAAAGTTAAAAAGGCCAAATAAAGCATAATAATAAATGTTTGTTGTGTTTACAAATATCTTGCATCTGATGAAATTCGAAATGAGGATACAACTGACAGCGAGTTATTTCCTAAATCAATTTTGTACGTTATATATGAATACGAATGAATTCCCTATCCCTCGATAAAAAAGGTAGAATAAGTATTGATTTGCTCGTATACAGAACTAAGATGAGAAATAATTCAAAACCAGCTCGTATTTATATAATCGCCTACTATATACATAAGTTTCAAAACAACTATAATAGAAGCTGAAATATCATATTTCTAGACTGCAAGCATATTTTGACAGTTAAGCCTCCAAAGAAATACTTCTGTATCATTATTGCGCAAAATAAACCCGAAATATTATTTTCATTTCCAAATTAGAAGTAAAATAATATTTATCTTAAGCTGTATATGTCGAACGTTTTACGAAACCTCTTTCTAAATTGTTTACATCAACTTTTTCAGCAATCAAAGCCGGGCTTCAAAGTTATTGCGAAACTACCTATTCTAGAGGTGGCGTGAATCAGATGTGGATACTAAAAAATTCCAAATATCTTTTAGATTACATACGATCTAAGACTCTTTCCTCTGAAAATAGTATTAAAACATTTGACTTTTCTACACTTTACACAAGTCTTCCCCATTCCAAACTAAAAGATATATTGAAAGAGTTGGTCTTGCTTTGAAAAAGAAAGGCCTACGTAGATACAAGTTTCTTGTCTTAGGGAGGGATTAATCGTGCTTTTTGAAAAAATCACTCTGATTAAAACAAAAAATTCTCTGAAACTGATATTATCAAGTTGCTTGATTTTGTTTTATTGACAACATATTTGTTACGTTTGGAGGACGTGTTTTTCAACAAACAATTGGCATTCCCATGGGAACCAACTGTGCTTCTCTTTTTGCCGACTTGTTCCTTTATTTATATGAGGCTGACTTCATGCAGGAACTTCTTAGGAAGAGAGAAAATAAAAGTGATCAGAATCCTTTAACATCACTTTCCGCTACAAAGATGATGTTCTCTCACTAAATAATTCCAAATTTGGTGACTATATCGAACGCATATACCCCATCGAACTTGAGATAAAGGATACAACAAATACAGTTAAGTCTGCCTCATATCTTGATTTACATCTAGAAATTGAAAATGAAGGTCGGTTGAAAAAAAGACTTTACGACAAAAGAGATGATTTCAGCTTCCCAATTGTGAACTTTCCATTTCTATGTACATTTTAGCAGCGCTTGCATACGGAGTATATATCTCCCAGTTGATACGATATTCGATGGCCTATATTTCCTATAATGATTTCCGTAATAGAGGGTTGCTGCTCACAAGGAAGCGATGAAACCAAGAGTTCCAAGTGGTGAAGTTGAAATCGTACCTTTGTAAATTTTACGGTCGCCATCACAAGTTGCTTGATCGTTATGGAATATCCGTTTCACAGATGACAACGGATACGTTCCAATTATCGTAACTACAATTCCGTCCCCCTTTCCCCGAATGTGTATTCTAATTAGACTTATCAACGGTTTGTACTTACATGAGCTACACGACGGGTTCCACATGTGGAGCAGGATCTGTTTATCCTTCCGGAGCACCTGAGATCCCTCAGTGTTTGGCGGGGTTCGTGTTACTCAGCCTTTGGTTTTCTATGCTGTGTTTTGTGTACTGTTGTTTGTTTCTTTTTTAGCCGTGGCGTTGTCAGTTTATTTTATATAACTGTGTTTTCCTGTTTGTGAAGATATTGTTGTTTCTTGCTTTCCCCTGATAATTCGTTTTTACTTTTTATCCTTTCTATTGTCCTCACCGTCGTTCTCTTTCTCTTTTTTTCGTTTTCCATCTCATTTCTTTTTCCTCGCGCCCTCGTTTTCTCGGTCTCCCTTCACCCTGTCCTACCTGTCAATCTTTTAAGCTAGTCGACATCTATTCAGGTTATTAGTGAAGTTTGATGATAAATATCGGGTCTGCAATTACGTGCGTTGTGTGGTCTTTGAAACAGTTAAAGCACGGTAAATAAAATAAATATGTATTATTAATATACAATTATTTGACAATTTGCACAGAACAGATAGGGTTGCCTCAATTACCGCCATGAACCCAACCATAACTGAGATTGAACTTAAGAGGCACCCCGGAATCCAATCTCCTGCTCAGAGCTCACATCCGTTCCGTACTTACTTCGTATCACTACACTGAATATGACATTGTAGTGTATAGTGTACTGAGTATACGAAACGGAAACGAGCGCTGTACGGAGATTGCCCGGAATCACGAAATGTATAAAATGTTATTTGCTTTTAGGTTTCTGGAAGAGAAAGCAACTACATCGGTTTAATAATCGTTTACTGATCGAATATTTGAAAAATATTTATTTCATTTTATGAAATATCGATATAATTTTTATGACAAAAGTTTTAGGAATTTTATTTATTGAAGTCACGTTAGTGACAGAGGACAGATTACAGACATGATGTATTAAAATGAAATTATAGATAATCCCTTTATTGTTGTCTTATGTAATCATATTTTAACAAAAACTTGACAGTATTCATTTCCATTTTACAACAATGTTATCGATCAAATATTTAATTCAAAAACATTCCTTGCTTTGGATTTATTGTCTTCACAACTTATAGTTTATTTATGTCGAAAATCTCGTCTCAAAGAAGGTATTTTGTATGATTTAATTAAAGGAGAAATCCTGCAACATATGCTGAAAAGTACAAATGATAAAATCTATTTATAGATCTTATATAAAGATACAAAAATCTTGTTGCATATTACATACAGCAATGTAATTTTGAAACATGTATAGAAAAAAAGCATCATTCTCAAATTACGATGCACTCTTACTTGATATTTGGAATATTGAAATAAATCACTTTCAAGAAGGCATTTTCGTTGTCTTTCATACAATAGTCATTAAGAAAACGACAAGGGCGGTTGAAGTTAAAATTGATTGTTCACCCTTGAAGAACAGAGAACAAGAAAACCCCACAAATAAATTAGTAACTCTAAAACAAGCTCAGATTTATTTACAGATTTTCAACAATAAAATCTATTTTAAAAATATAACTATATAAACAAAATAAATTTAAGCGTGGTTTTACGTTCAACCTATGATGGTTTGACATCAGAAACTTTCTCTTCAGAACATTTAGTATGAGATGTTGGAGGGGGGTATACATTTATCACAATGTTATGCTGTGCTAATTTCGAACTTCTGTATTTTACGGTTGTTTTCTTTTGTAAAGTCTAGTCAACAACGTAACGTTGTTTATGTAGCTTATCTTGAAACTTTTATTTAAGTGCAAAAATACTTATGTATAAATTTTTAGGATATTAAGGTATCCTGTAATTACCGAAAAAGGGTTTAGGACACACCCAAAAATAATAAAGTGTTATATTTGTCAAGTTCATGCCCGGGATAAAACCGCTGTTAGTAGACTGTTATCCTCCTATGGTATCATCCGCTCAGCATACGTTGTAGCTGATTCGGGACTGACATAATTAGTTTAATTATTCTTTGATGAATTCATATATCATTAAGATACTAAGGTTCCAACTCCATAAAGCAAAGTCGACATTAAGTGTATTTCGCTACTAGTATGTGTTTTAGATTCCTTTTGGTTTTAAAACTCTTTACCTTTTCTGGTTTGAGCTTTCCTAAATGCAGAAAAGCGCCAATTTACAAAGTGCGATTTTCTTTCAATCATGAGTAAAAAGCACAGCTACTAATTTTGATAGATTCTTTTTATACGTAAAAACTTAAGGCCAAAACGGGTTGAAAAAAACTTATCAAAGATACAAAGCTTATTTTTGAATATCCTAGATACGCAATCCATCTACATCAGACTCATTCAGTGGAGGAATCAAATCAATCGGATGGTCAAATTGATAGAAAAACATGAAGAGAATTGAAATAAAGAAAATAACAAGAGTGAGATAAGGTTATCTATGTCCGGTTAAACGAAACTTTGTGTGTTGAATATTTCGAATATTTTATTAATGATGAGAACTGAAGTACATGACGTACTTAAGCGCCAGTTACTGTGTTGGTGATACCGAAAGGTCCATCTGTAGTGCCATTGACCCATTGGTTGTACAAAAAATAAAGATACATGTACGAAGCTTATAAATTACTGCACGAAATGAACGTTTTGTCTACATAGTGGCTCGCGAATAAAAACAGTTAGAAGGCCAAATAAAGGACGAATATAAAAAGCATTGAATTTCAAATATTCCAAAGCAAATTGTTAACTGCTTGTAACGCATGACGAACAAAGAGAATACAGATAAAAAGAGATGCAGCTCTTTTGGCTGATTGGTTTGGTTAAATTTTCCAAAGGACTTTGAATCTGAATGGAGTTCGTTGTATTGAAGCTTGATGAAATCGATAATGGCAAGAGTACGTAGTTGAAATTGAAGAACTTAACAAATTCAAAATCAAATTAAAGATTAATATTTTGGTCACAGATTAAGAAAATTGGATAGTGAGACCTTAAGAAATAGAAAAATGACTCCTTCTATACAATTCAAAGTTGTTTTTTTAGGGGGGGGTGGGGGATTAATTTTGACCCCCGGTAACGATCTGTATGATCAGGTGAAATAAAATACAATTGATTACATATTGGTTACATTGATTGTTTTGACAATTAAACAAAAATAAAATAACACATTTCATCATCATACAAACATGTATGTATATAAATATATACATTTTTGTATTATATAGATAACAAACTGCAAGTGACTAAACTCTATTCTGTATATTCTACAGAGTATTAAGGTTCCTTCTTATATAATTTTCACAATAATAAACCAACCCTTAATTTAAACATTAACCATATAAGTTTCAATTTTTTGTAGGGTTTGTGTCAATGCTGTTTATATCATTTATGTAAGCTGTTCTTTTGTTTGGCATAAGAGAACACTGAAGAAGAAAGTGTATGTCATTCTCTTAATGCTCTAATATGTATATTTTCACAATATTTGTCGTCTGAATTTTTTCTTTTTTACTGACAGAAACTACTTGTTTTACATACTTTAAATGAAGGCATCAATAGTTGCCAATATTCGAATCTTATAAACGATTAAGAAGATACACATCAATGTAACAAACAAACAAAAACAGAGGATAGCATTAACTACAAAAGGAGCGAGGCGGTTGTGTCGACAATACAGGGTAAGCAATATAAAATTCAGCTTAAAACCATAATACCATCCCAAACAATTGAAATACAGGTATAACAATTATTTAGCACCGAGTATTTTGTATCCCGTTTTCACTATAAGCCACACGTTTAAAATCTAGAGTAATAGAAAAAATGTGAATAAATCAGTATTGTAAGTGTGTATAAAATCTACATCATTGTAACTTTTCTTTCATTTTATTGGTAAATGTAAATCACTGTTGCCTATGTTAGAGAAACAGAACTTATTTAACATTCATTTATTTTGGTTTGTGAAGAATATATATTTTGAAATACATGTAAATAAAAAAGAAATTCCGGTGTTGTCGTTTTTTAATTAATCACAGTGTCAAACACTTTATTTACTAATTCAACAATACTGTTTTGTGTATTCTTGCTGTTCGATTGTTTTGTAATTTCGGTTGACATATCCCCTTTTATCGTAATGCTTACGATTTATCTTAAAACAATTTTGGTAAAGAACGTGGCTTTAGATATGTGTAGGAAATATTTTACCAACATTGAGGGCAATTTCGGGTTCCAAGAAATAGATTATATACAAGTATAAGTACACTGCAATTTTGCTCTCTCAAATTTTCATCCTGTTATTTACAGCTATAATTGCCATGTAGGTAGCTGATACATGTTTTAATTGGTAATTATTTATACTTATATTTTGTTTTTAACCTTAAGCTTCGTCTAGATTCTTTTAATAATGAGAAATCTTGCTACTAATATTCAATGTGTGAATGTTTCTACGCTCATACATACTATTGTATCTTTTTATTATGCAAACTGATTGAACTACTTATTACAGACAGGTACTATTGATGGTTTTTATTTGGTATAATACAAGTGTTTTATCAGAAGTTATTTTTAACTGAACAAAAAACTAAAAATATGCCGCTTTCTTGGTAGTTAGAAATCTACAGTCCTGTTACATGCAAATAGTTCATGTTGATGTCGGAAAAAATGTTAACTTCTCTAAACTTTGGAAATGGAAAGCTTGATATATGTAAGGGAAAATTGCCAATCAAAATGATAAATTGATTTACATATATAATTATATAAACAAATAAGAAGATTTGGTATGATTAAAGATGATCAGAGATCAAATGAAGTAGATTAAGCAACTTCAGTTCACCGTACGGCCTTCAACAATGAAGAAAACACATACCAGTATAGCAAGCTGAACAGACCCCTAACATCACAAAATGTGAAGCAATTCAAACAAGAAGATCGACTTCGTGAATGAAGATGAGACAAGTATCCAACAGGGATCAAATGAAGTAGATTAAGCAACTTTAATTCACCGTACGGCCTTCAACAATGAAGAAAACTCATACCAGTATAGCAAGCTAAAACAGACCCCAACATGACAAAATGTGACGCAATTCAAACGAGAAGATCGACTTCGTGAATGTTGCTTGAATTAGTAGGTGGTTATGTATTCACGTTATCTCACACCTCCGAGTCCCTATCAACATGTCAATGGCATAAAATAAAAAGGAGCTCTGCTAAAATGGTGAGTAAACGCCAATTTTCATTCATTAAACTTTCAAAGAACACCCTTGCAGTTGGGGCGCTCATAGATATAAGAAGATGTGGTATGAGTGCCAATAAGACAACTGTATTCTCAAGGTTTCTGTTTCAGTTATAACTAGTAATAGGAAGTGCAACAATATACGTTACAGTTTCCCTGTGAAAAGAACACAAACCATTTTAATGAAAGACCATAATAACTTGGTTGATTAAGAGACGACAAAGACTACAACATAGAACATAATACTAAATCCTACATTTTGATCAATTTGTGGTTTTGTATCCCGGGTGATGAAGTGTTTTTGCTGTACAGATGTTTTATTTATTTCTATATATAACACGAACAAAAGAGAATTGTGGCCGTGTTATATGTCAATGACACTGCACATAACGACCCAATTAACCGAAAGACATCTAGAGATCTACATATCTGTATCATATGGTGGAGTTTTATTTAAGCCATGCGACATGAGTATGGGAACCATTTGTAATTCGATTTTCGTCTGTATGATTCAATCCTCCTACAAGGATTAATTAGAGAGAAAAAAAAACTAATGAAATGAAGCTATACTTATCATTAATTTGTGTTTATTAAACTTATTGTTAATCCTGATATTTACAGCAGGAAAAACGCTTTTACATTGGATGGTATTTGGGTTATGGTCATGAATTTATACACCATATCCCCCTTTTGAAATACATTGATCTACAAAATGAAAATCTGTAATTTTTGCATATTAATAGTCCCACAAGGAATCAGAAGTAAATATGTCGCAGATGTTTATTACGTTTTAAGACTCTTAGCAACTATAAAATCGTTGTCAAGCCATCGTTTCGTACATTATAATTACAGTGCCTATGTTCTATATAAATTCCGTGGGAAATTGTATAACCAAGGACATAGATGTAGTTCCATATAAAATCATCATTAAACGAATTAAATCACAATTCATTAATTTGTCAATAGTTAACGGAAATGACGACTTGAGAAAATTATAACTGTCAGCATCTTAATTAAATTTCAATGTATCTGTGCTTTCAGCGATGATCATGAAGTGAATGATCGGAATTCAAAGTAGTAGCATAGATTGCCATGTCATTAATTGGGACAACTCTTTTCGGAATCTTCGGGTTTTAACGCTCTTCCACTTCGTACATAATTTTGCATCCTAACTATTGTGATTTGAGTGCCACTGATGAGTTTTGTATAAACAAAACGCGCTTCTGACGTAGCAAATCATTAGCCTGATATCTTTGATGAGTTTTTTATTTTACCTACATGTTGTATGAAAACGCTTCCAGTCACAATTTGCATCCTTTTGACGTATGCGTATGTTATTTATCAATTCTACAGATACTTAACTTTGTTATTATATTACTAATAAAACAAATGAAGTACTATGTTTAGATATCATTCCTTGGATTAGCTCACATTTCTAGGATATATTATTATTTCGCGAAAATGACGAGTTGAGTTGTTTTAATATTCAGCATGGGGTTTAAACTTCTATTTATGTTTGATTTTAGTGAGGCCCAACGGAATATGTTAAGTCGTAGGAGGTAAATGAAATTACGTTTTCATCACCATACCGAAAGTAAGCAAGCAATACACTTCAGAATTGTGCTTGGATAAAAATTCAATGATATTGAACTCAACAGTACATAACAATGATTCAGTTGTGAATCGGATTGGAAACCCAACAGCGCCACTTCTGTTATGTATTGCTGCAGTGATTATTTGTGCTTTTACAATTATCTTTAATGCATTCTCGATTTTCATTGTTTCTTTTATGTTTAAGGAAGTAAGAAAGAAAAAATATTTAAGCATAGTGAGTTTATCCGTTACGGATATGATGGTAGGAATAACGATGATTCCTATTGTTGACTCTTATTGGAACAGTAACCAATATTTCACATATTATGACTGCTGGTTTAGATTTTTTGGATACAGCATATCCTTTTTTGTGTCGATTCTTCATATCTTTGTTATATGCATCGAACATGTCCATGTTTTGTATGGGAAAATTTCTAGAGCAAATACTTACAGAAGAAATATAACAACTATTTTATCAATTTGGAGTTTAGTAATTTTTGGGGCCCTTTATAGCTTGCTGTTCGGTGTGAGCCAATGCTCCGTGTTGAAGGCCGTTCCTTGACCTATAATGGTTTACTTTTGTAAATTGTTACTTGGATGGAGAGTTGTCTCATTGGCACTCATACCACATCTTCCTATATCTATTTGGGAACAGTTATTACCGTCTTTGATTTAATAGTTTGGTCGTCTTATCGAGAATTAACAGAATGTCAGTCGATAACTTTTTTGGGAGTAATATAAACAAAACTTTTCTTTTAACCAGCATGACCTGGTTTATAATTCAGTTAGGAATTGTACTGTGCATGCTTATAATGTTCATTTTCGTCTACAAATATAGAAAAGAGATCAGGTATAAGACAGGCAAGTGCTAAAGACTGCAATATATGTTTAACTTCCTTACTACTTGTCGGCATTGTTCTCGTTTTTGATTGGCAAATTACAATAGTACTCGTTTGTGAACGTGTGGACTCTAATGTGAAACCTACCCGAAATATTCTCACTATCTCAATGTTGTTGTCAGGATTAAATTCGACTATTAACCCGGTGATATATGTATTTAGAACAAAAAGAATACGCAAACGAATTAGAAATTTATATTCAACCTGTAAGCAGTGTATAACATGCACAAAGGATAACGGGTTAAATACTCAAAGTGAACTGACTTCAGCTGCATTGCAAACTTTCCGTGGAATTCAGGATGAGTTTAGCTTTGAAATCTGAAAAAAGCTCTTTATTAAAGACAGGAGTACATAAGAAAAAGAAAATGAATTAACGAACGCTGCCAACTTTTACATTGGCAATACAAAAGACTAAGTAGTGAATGGACAATCTGTTACTTCGTATTAAATAAATTTTTCATTCCAAATATTTTATTTCTTAAAATGTCCGGTACCAAGTCAGGAAAATGGCCATTGTTATATTATAGTTCGTTTCTGTGTGTGTTACATTTTAATGTTGTGTTTCTGTTGTGTCGTAGTTTTCCTCTTATATTTAATGTGCTTCCCTCAGTTTTAGTTTGTAACCCGGATTTGTTTTTTCTCAATCGATTTATGAATTTGGAACAGCGGTATAATACTGTTGCCTTTATTTTGCATTACATATTAAAATATTAAAAAATTATTTCTAACGAATTTGTAATCCGCTAAATAAAGAACATGTTATACAGAGCTTGTTTACAATATTTAATTACGCATTAAAAATATTATCTGCAAATAAAACAATTGTATTAAAATATTAAATCTATTTATCATTAACCAATTTAGAAATCGTGCTTACAAATTCAGAATGAATTTTTGAACGTTCCTGAAAGGATAAAGTACTGTTTATGGTGTAATGCAGACAAAATAATATTACAGTTATTGTAGCAATATCCGAGTTTAATTTCGTATCTCTAATTGTCCGTCAAATGATTTAACTGACCTAAATAACAGAATACTGAATACTTTTCTTTGATTAATGTATGTAGATACGAAAGAGCCATGTAGAGAGACAATGTGTATACATTGCATTTACCATCTCCACAATAACTGAATATTATAGCTAAGTAAGCTGTGGATAGAGTTCCTGTGTTATGGATAAACACTAATTATATTCCGTTTGACGTAACCTCAATCATTTTTCTATTCTTGTTATTTTTTATTACTACTAGTAAATGATTTCGTTTACTGTAAAATCAGTTCACCTTCTAAAGTGCTCAGATAGTCAATCACTAGAGTGGTCATAATAATTGGATTACACTGCACGTGTTTCATACTAACAACTTAGTTATCAGTTTGAAGAGGAATACACACTGCAAAAGTGAGGCAGAAGATACGAAAGGAATATTCAAATTCATAAGTCGAAGACAAACTAACAACGACACGGCAAAAATCTCAAAACGACCAAAAGAGAAACAACAGTCCTATCATTGAATAACCCATATTTCAGCCAATACTTACATCTCATATATCCCAGTGAACATGGAATTAAGGATACTACTGATACTAGAAGGACTGCTTCATACCTTGATAATTTCTTCAATATTGACACAGATGGACGACTTCACACCAAAATCTATGATAAACGGGACGATTTCAACTTCCAAATTATCAATTTCCCATTTCTCAGCAGTAACATACCCTCTGCCCCTTCGTATGGTGTTTATATATCTCAGTTGATACGTTATGCTCGTGCATGTTCACACTATACGGACTTCATATACAGGAGTGTACTCTTAACGCAGAAACTGCTCCAACAAAGATATGAGGAGGACAGATTAAAAATGACACTCCGTAAATTTTACGGACACCATCACGAATTGGTCGATCCATACGATGTGTCTTTGTCCAAACTAACTAAGGACATTTTTACCACGTGTTAGATTGTGGTTTGACATTACGTCGTCTGATCCTTTAATTAACGAACGTGACTTATTCCCGATTGTGACTGTTTTGCTGAGTGCGAATTCGCATTGCTATAAGACGTGTCACGGTACTTTTCTATCCAAAATTCATGTATTTAGTTTTGATGTTATATTTGTTATTCTCATCGGATTTTGTCAAATGTCTTATCGTTTGTAGCTGTATATCTTATTTTTTTCTGTTGTATTCGTGTGTTACGGTAAAGATAATTAATCACCCAGTTCATTAATTATATTTTTGTTTGGGTCAACTAAATTTATACGATATATTTGGTTTACAGTTTGATTTAGGAGAAACACAGACATAGCTAGATAATACTATTAATTATCTAATTACTGCCACATTTTATCTTAATTAGTATTGTAATTTTCATTGTTATTAATAAATGGTATATGAGTATTATAAACCAAATCTTGAATTCTATCCTAATTCTATCCTATTTTTGGGGAAATTTCAGAAATTCAAATGTGACGTTACCTTTTTTTTGCGTTGATCTCTTTGGCTAACTCGGCTGTGAATTTTTTATGTGCTGGTTTATGTTGTTTTATGTATCCGTTTTTATTCTGTAGTTAATCACCACTTCGGTGTTATCATGCATATCTAATATATAGTCATTTTTTTTATAATTTACTGTTTGCAAAAGTATGAATTATTCTAAAAACTAAGGATTTTCTTATCTCAGACATATAACCTTAGCCGTATTTGGCACAAATTTTTGGAATTTTGGTCCTCGATGCTCTTCAACTTTGTACTTGTTTTGGTTTTTGACCCTTTTTAGATCTGAGCGTCACTGGTAAGTCTTGTGTGGACGAAACGCGCGTCTTGCGTATTAAATTTTAAACCTGGTACCTTTTGTTAGCTATTATTCGTATGTTTCTCCGTCCTATATGTTCTCCCATTTATTTGTATTGTAGTCCTGTCATGTAATGTTGTCATTTTAATGTTATATTTAACATTGCCATAAAAGCGGGAGGTTTGGCTAGCCACAAAACCAGGTTCAACCCACCATTTTGTTCTTAAAATGTCTTGTACCAAGTCAGGAAAATGGCCATTGTTATATTATAGTTCGTTTCTGTGTGTGTTACATTTTACTGTTGTGTTTCTGTTGTGTCGTAGTTCTCCTCTTATATATGATGTGTTTCCCTCAGTTTTAGTTTGTAACCCGGATTTGTTTTTTTCTCAATCGATTTATGAATTTCGAACAGCGGTATACTACTGTTGCATTTATTTATACAAAACACAACACATAGAAAGCACACCTTAGTAAAACGTTTTAGCCAATTACTATCTGATCATTTCAAAAATTGTGTACACCTAAAGTTCACAACTACACCGACAGGTAAAAACGGTAAATGAAACGGGTCGCCTCAATAATAGTAATTATCGTATTGAACACCAGTAAAAGAGAGGCAAAAGATACCAGAGTGACATTCAAACTCATAAGTCGAAAATAAACTGACAACGCCGTGGCTAAAAAAGAAAAACACCAACAGACAAACAATAGTACATAAAACACAACATAGAAAACGAAAGACTGAGCAATACGAACCCCACCAAAAACTTGGGGTGAACTCAGGTGCTCCGGAAGGGTAAGCAGATCCGGCTCCATATGTGGCACCCGTCGTGGTGCTCATGTTAGTACACACCCGGTAATAAGTCGAATTCAGTAGTTTACTGGCTTGACAAATATGTTTGCCTGTATGCCTGTTACTAACCAGAACGTTATTTTTTTTTACGGTAGATGTAAATCATTCATTAATGCAAATTCAATTTTATGTTTTTAATTGACTGTGAAGAAAATGCCTGAAGGGTCTTAATTCATTTCATCTCATATATATATATAAGTATTTAATGTGTAATCAAAATAATTTTTGACGTTTAATTACAAAGGCGGTACATGTTTCTACAATGTCTGTTAATTTTGGACTCGAATACCTCCATAATGTACTAATTTCTTTCAGTTTTCACCAATTTAATATTCCTCTTAATTCTATATTCAGTGACAACACGATTAAAGTTTTTGCTCTTTCTTTCAAATTTTCTGGCATACAATTGATCTAAAATGTCGTAAATTGTGCTAACAAAGGGTAGCGATTAGGGTATATTTCATCTGATTGTAGAACACAGTTTTCTGGAAATTATACCAGACCATCTCTACCGATAAACTGAATAGGTGGACATGATTCTGATCAAGGGACTGAAAGTCCCATTACAATAAAGGCTCGTTTAATATTATATTGAAATTAAATAACTAGAGTTGATATCAAACGATATCCATTCTCACATGTTATGAAGCCTATTTCTTATATGGTTATAAACATTCGCATTGTGTTAAACAAAAAATCCGCGAATCGTTGATCTAGTCTTTCGCACATACCAGTATGACGTATGATGTTCTGTTCTGGAGTCAAACTTTAACATTAGACATTTTTATACTTTTTGTAGGCTTCAAAATGTTATAGAATTTGACAAAAAGAAGTTTTGCATATGAAAAGCGTGAGAGTTTTGTATATTATTGATAACACATATCTCCGTTGCCATGGACGAAATGTACATTGTCTTAAACTTTAAAAGTCGTCAAATACTTTCAAGATAGCCAATCGGAATGTCTCAATATCGTCTCATAATGCTGAATAAGCAAATCAAATTAAAGCATTTTTCGTATCACTTTTTCGTATTGCACTTTTTTTGCGAGATATAGATAACAGGCCACAACCATAAGAGAATAAATTATAGAGACATAAAAGTGGCATCCCAAAAATGAGTTAATCTCTAAAGACAGGTGACGCTGTCTTCCATAGAGTCGCACATCAATATGATTGTAAAGGATTTTAATGTAAATTTATCCAGTATCTAAAACAAAAAGGTTTATGAAAGGTAGCGTGAAGTGTCGTATTTTATGAGAGAAAAAGAAGGAAGGCGGAAAAGCCCGCACATATATTGTTTTGTTGAAATAGCTTCACCTGTAAACTGAAGATGTCGTTTGTTGTTGTCGAGAGTTATTGAAAAGGTCGATTATGAAAGCCTTTCAAAGGTGTACATTTATTATCGCGAGGAACATAAAGGATTCCAATATTCGAAAAGAAATTCCGCTAACCTGTCCAGGGCAATTACGGCATTCTCGTGACATCCCTATAACATTTCGGTAACAGGTCTTTGTATCAGGAAGTTTCAAGTTAATATGAGATCATTTCCATGTTATAATATCGGATTGTTACATTCGAAAAGATGGAATTATGCATAAAAAAGTTGTCATTTGCATCACAAATTTTATTTAATTGCTCTCTAAACACAAGGGTTGAAACGAATAAACCACTACATAAGTGTGTTCCTGCTTGGAAATGTATTATTTTTCAATTTCTCTTCATGATCAAAGACTGTATTATTTATTACAATAAAGAACAATATGTAGGTTATTTCTTTCTTTTAGGAACAACTATTATATGATTGGAATTGTGTTGTGTGACATGAAGCATGTGTAGAGTAGTTTAAGTCATAAGTTTCTTAGTTTCTGCGCGTTTTTTGTTATGTAGGTACAACTTTATTGCCAGCACTCGGTAATCAACGCAGGGCTGGAAAAGTTCTGAGAGCGTACGAACTTGCTTCGGAATCTGATCTGTCTCCATATATGTTCTTACTGATTTGATTGCCTTAACGTTAAGCCTTATCAAGAAATGATCACCGTACGCAGACTTTCAAAGACAAATTGTATAGGTTGATTTACATCTTAAATCTATCATATATGAAGAATGTGTGTTTTTTTACCACAGGAACAGATAACTTTAGCTGTATTTGACAAAACTATTCGGAATTTGGGTCCTCAATGCTCTTCAACTCTGTACTTTATTTCGTCGTTTTAACTTTTTTGATTCGAGTGTCAATGAGTCTTTAGTAGCCGAAACGCCCATCTGGTGTACAAATATTTAATCCTGGTATCTATGATGAGTTGATATAGTTAACATTTAAGATGGATAATTGATAGAGCAAACATCCGATATTTTCGAGTCGGTATGTCTACGTTCGATCTGTTTTTTTTTATTGGATCTAAAACGAATTTCATTTGTTAACGAGTCAAACGCATGTACTGTGAAATAAACAAAACAGCTAAGATATAGGCAAGCAGGTATTCGAAGAATAATTTCAATAGTTTTTCAGTTTACATGACAAAATAATAAATTGAAAAAAAAATCAATTTTCCTTCATACTAGTTTAAATTCTACCATGTTTTTTTTTCTTTTTTCAACCTGTATCAATATATCCTGAATAAGGAAATTTAGTTTCAATATAGGAGAACATATATTTCCTTTTGATCAAATACTTGTTACTTTTTCAAAACAAAAATTATTGGTCTTATTGTTGATCATAATTTGAGTCACAGAAATGTTAAAAGAAAAGAATTCTTGTTATTGGGATCGGTCCAAAATTATTAACGTATAAAGTATAACAAAAATATCGATCTCCAAGGTAAATTCAAATGTGGAATGCCCATAAAAACTGACAAAATCAAACGCTATCAAGCAACAGAACAAGTGAAAAACATTTGCATTCTATTTATTTTTTGGTATTTCAATGTTATTTCTTATAGATTTAAACTCTAAGAACTTTCTACAGTTGAAATTATGTATTCGAATCAATAAGGCGAGTGACATTTTTGTAAATATACTCTTAGTTTAAATTGTTTATTCTGTTTAACCTTAGAAATCAAATACAAATTAAGAGGTCATTCATGCAATATTTGCAGAAAATCGCAATTGTTATAAAATCCCCAATAATTATAGATTTACTGTAACAGCATAGCATTTAATTAAAAAAAAAATCATCATTAAAAACTGCAGTTAATGTACATTGTTCTGGAAACAGACTTCTATAGAAGATGAAAGGTATAATATAGAAATTCATCAAAGATACCAGACTTATATTTATGTGTCATTAAATATTTATTAATTTACTTGAACCTCTTGGTGGTGACAGTTGAACAGATAGCTATATATATTAAGAATTTATCAATTTTGTCACATGTAGACTTTATCATCTATAAACATCAAGACTTTTAAGGTAGAAAAATGTTTGGTGTATTAAAAAGATGAACACATTTTTTTATAATATCCAAATCAGTTACATAATGATAACAAACGTACGTCATTTGATTCAAGATAAAATATATACATTTTACTGATATTAACGTGTTTTTTTAATTCGATGGAATAAAGATAGTTCCAGAAATAAAGATAGCTTAGAATTTTTCATCTGTCTTTGGTTTCAACTTGGCTTAATTTAAATAATTTCTTTAAATAGAATAAAATTATTTTACAGTGTATGGAAGTGATTCTTAGCATAGTTGAATGCGTTATATGTTATCTAAACAGAATTATTTTCATGGATATGTTATTCCTCTCTAATTGATTTCACGGCAATTTTCGTTTTGGCGATTTCTAAATTGATTAATTTTTTAATATCAGAGAAGATCTGGATTATGTTTGCGTTAATTTTGTACTCGAGAGAGTCGGGTCAATACGTTGAGGAAACAGCAGTTTAACGATGTTCAAATCTTATTATCACAATTTACATAAAGCATGGACGCTCCTCATATTTATACATTTATACATACCAAATACTTTATTCTTTTTCCTCAGTTAATTTCAGACATATTGCAGTAATGCGTGATTCAAAACATATGTAAATTAAAAGAACTAATGCATGTAATGCAAGCAAGTAAAAACAATGTAGAAAGTAAAATACAACTTTCAAAACTCATTAGTCGAAGAGAAACCGACGACGCCATTAGCAAAAAAGAAAGACAACGAAAAGACAAACAAATCCTCAAAACACAATAGAAAACTAAAAACTGAGCAACACAAACCAAACCAAAAACTGGTACTGACTTCCGGAAGAGTAACCAGTACTGCTCCACTAGAAGTGAACCCGTCGTGGTCACTAGTTAGTTAACCAATTTTAGATAAAAATTGCAATTTTGATCTTAACAGCTCTTAAAAGACTGAACAATAGATTATTAATTTTCAGAATTATCCACCGCAGTGTAAATTTGGTACAGTTCAGACTGTTGTCTTGTAGTCATTTAAGATCTGTTTAGTCTATGCTCGGATTGTTCAGTAATTGTTATTTACAGTACAAAACATGATGAATTGTCTGAAAAGCAACTAAACAGTACTGAATTGACTGAACACTCAACACGACTTACCAATTTAAGATTCAGCCTTTTCAGATGGTGTACAGATCCAAATGGCCGTTTAAGACTAAATTTCATTTACTATGGTATTATGGCTTCTCATGGGAAGTACAGATTTGGTGATTAGTATCATTCGGTGATGTCACAATTGTGGAAAAGAGGGCGGTATTGCTTTTACGACAATTGGAACATGTCCGTGAACATATGTGACACAAATATTCGATAATGGTCAACCAACTCGTGATTGTTTCCTCACTCTCTTTACATGGGGCTTCGGAATAAACGTTGCAATTCTGACCCAAAGTGGCTGTTTATTTTGTATCCCAAACACAATGGACGCTCATCTTTGGCAACGTTTTACTGTCGGTCGGAAGAAGACCAAAAGTTGTCATATTTGTATTCTCTTAGCTACCCTGAAATCATCACTTTTGTCGTAAAGTTTTGTTCTCATCCAACAACCATTGTTTCAAACTATATTTTAGTTAAGATATGAGGCAGACATAACTGTATCTGTGGTATCCTTTATTTCAAGTTCGATGTCGTAGATGCAATAAAAAAGTCACTAAACTTAAAAATGTTGAGTGCGAGGACATCATCTATATAGGGGAACATGAAGTTAAAGGATAAAGTATTTATATATAGTCTGCCTCATATCAATTAAGGAACAAGTTGGCCGGAGCATAAATACATATGGCCCCAATAGGAATGTATATTGTGTGTTGAAAGACACTTCCCCTAAACGTAACACATATGTTGTCAATAAAAAAATCTATAATCTTGATGATGACAGTTTCAGAGAATTTTATGCTTAAATAACATGTACAGTGGAAAGTATGATAATTTGAAAAAAAAACGATAACGATTGAAAAAAGGCTCTGTTTGATGTTTTAGGTAATACACTTTTAATGTACTCTTTGGAAAATATAATACTTTCGCACTAATTTGGCGAACCATTTTATAAGACTCGACACTACATAAGTTGTATGCACCATCACGATTAGGTTGGGTCGGGGTCTCAACTCAGTAGTGGCATGTTTTCGCGGTCTTATATAGATATAAGAAGATGTGGTATGAGTGCCAATGAGACAACTCTCCATCCAAGTCAACATTTATAAAAGTAAACCATTATAGGTCTCACTACGGTCTTCAACACGGAGCCTTGGCTCACACCGAACAGTAAGCTATAAAGGGCCCCCAAAATTACTAGTGTAAAACCATTCAAACGGGAAAACCAACAGTCTAATCTATATAAAAAACGAGAAACGAGAAACACTTATGAACCACATCAACAAACGACAACTACTGAACATCAGATTCCTGACTTAGGACAGGTGCAAACAAATGCAGCGGGTTTGAACGTGTTAATGGTACCAAACCTTCACCCTTTTTCTGAAACAATAGCGTAACACCACAACATAGAAAGACACACTATAAAAAATCAACTGAAATAGCTTAACTCAATCAAAGGACATATTAACACCATTGAACATATACTGAACAAATAAATTTGACCTATGATACAATGTAAATACAAAATAGATAAACTAAGGGAAGAATAATAAAAGTAACATGTTATATCGGTATGAAATGTTAAACAATTAAAGAAAAACAATCTGCTCGAACAAAAATATCAGCCGTTTGCAATAACTTTAAACACAGGTAAATGAAAATAATTTTGTTGTTAGGTATACGTATACAGTTCCAATAGAGAAAGGAAATATTTTTACAAAATAAATAATTTTGATGTTCATAGTACGAAGTGAAAATTTATAGTAATACCAAACACTTATAAAAGCTGGTATATAGACCAAATATAACCCTGAATAACATTTAATAACAAAAAAGCAATTAGTATCAACAGGTCAAATAAACAAGAAAGTACGATTTGAGAGTACTCGCAGTTACTGACAGCTAGTTTAAAGCCAAAACAATTAATAATAAAAAATCATGCATCAGAGACTAAAATCAACTAAAACACATCCCAGGGATTTAGTATTTTAACGTCATGGACAGTCAAAGAAGACATGACTAGTGCAATGCCAAAAATAAATGTATCGACAGACAGTAGGATAGTTAGGAGTTTAACCTCTTTATAGATCAAAACGAACGTGGGTGTGTCTTTATACATCCCGTTTGAAAAGAATACAAATTTAGTTATGTTTTAATTTGCTGATGACAAAATCGATATTAGTGCCAATGTAAACTATATTCAAAGATCTAATTACAACATTGGTAAGATAACCTTTACTTATAAGTTTGTTTAAAGGTTCGATGAGTTTACACGGATCACATAGTGATTTCCGCGCTTTAAGTACAATATTACCGTAAAATTTAGGATGTGAAATACCGTTTTAATCAGTTTTCTACAAGTACAGCCAAATTTACTAATCAAATCTTTGTATCTATGAAAGAACTTAGCAAAAGTTTTACGTAATTTATGGTAACGACATCCCTGATTTAATAATTTACCAGTGATGCATTGATTACGTTCGTTAAAATCTATGACATCACTACACACACGGGCATTACGAACGAGTTGGGATATATAAACACCGTATGATGGAGCCAAAGGAACATCGCCGTCTAAAAAAGGAAAATTAACAATAGGGAATGAAAAATCGTCTCTTTTGTCGTTAATTTTCGTATGGAGTTTTCCTTTACAGATTGAAATGTCCAAATCCAGAAAAGGACAACTACTGCTGTTTATGTTAGATTTAGTTAAAGATAGTTCTATTGGGTAAATTTCGGTAGTATATTTAGAGAACTCTGGATTATTTAACGAAAAAATATCATCTAGATAACGGAAGGTGTTGTTGAATGTATCAACCAAATGTAACAATGACGTGACTTTACTGAGTTTGGTCATAAACTGAGATATTTTGATAGTCTACTGATCTGCAATTTCACCGGCTGTGTCCTACTTCCGATTGTGACATTTTGACTAAGTGTAGATTGGCGCGGCGGGTGATGCATGCATAGCATAGCTTATCCTGTCCATGTACCTGGTCTCGTTTTTTTTTTTTTTAGTTCTCGCAATTCCCTCGTTTGAGACCATCATTTATTTTAATCAATTTATGAGATTTCAACATCGGTAGACTACTGTTGCCAATTTATTTATCCGACTTTCGTGATTACTAAAATGATGCAAAGATAATAAACCTTGATATAGTTTTAAAATATTAACCAAGTTAGAAAATCATAAAACAATAAGTCGATTAGAGAGGACTTAGGCAAACATATTCACAAAACAATTTTGTTTTGGATGAAAAATCACGAATTAAAAAAAAATCTCAATTTTTGCAGGTATTTCAATATTTTATCTTAAGTTCGACTTCAAAGTAAGCCTACATTTACATAATGTTCTTCATGCTGATTGTTTTAATTGTTGATGTGACACCTTCAAAGTAATTACCATTGAAAAGATTGTAACAAATTGAATGTAATTTTTTTACCGAATTGATTTTTTTCAAAGGAAGAATTCATATATAGACTGAAGGTTAGTATTAGTGCAACTAGTCAATTATTTTTTACTCGAGAAAAAAAATACGTATTTTATAAGATTTCATAATTCAGCCCCAAAGAATACATATCAAAATACTAAATGTGGGCCCCTTTGATTCCCACTAAAAGCAAAACTCCCGCGTGTATTACTATATGTAAACTTTCGACATTCTTAAAAAACCCTAGTATTGACTACATATAATTTTGTTTGAAGTAGAACAGCTTAAAAGCTTTCCTTGTTAATATGACGGTGAGCTGTCAGAATTGGCTGTTTTATAAGCAATGATTAAGATTTTAGTAAAATGATGATGTCAAAGACTTTATTTGTCTTAGTGATTATCTTTGAATCTCAAACAAATGAGGTTTTCAGTCATTTGTGTCAATGAACTCAAATATCTGGATATAGCTAATGTTGATTTTATTCTTAATACGTCTTCAATATTCCAAAATGTGTTTGAAAAATGACTGTCAATCTCTGATCTTAAAGATTTCCTTGTTTCATACTTTATTGTAATCAATGTATTCAGAAGACAGAATATGTCATATCGCCGACTTGTAGAAAATAAGAATTTCCAATCAATGATCTTTATTCGGGATTCGACGGAAATTGCAGCCTACGAATAATTGACAACCTTGCAAAAAAGATTGTACAGATGGTATGCCTTCAAATATACATAAATTGGCCTTACATTAGGTGGGTGAATTATAAATGAAACTTATGGCGTATTTGTTGCCTCTGAACTGGTTTCAGTTTCTGGTAAGTTCGATAAACCTTCAATTTGTTCTTCAAAACAGGTTTCTTTAACTTACCAAACCTCCTCGCGCAGTTTCAACATTTAAGCAAACCAAAACTTTAGATTTTTTCCACTACTGGTCAACCGAAACCGGTTTTAAACCAAACAACGAACTATTCAGAAACCGAAAACCTAAACTGAAACTAGTTAGTTTGAAGGCAACAAATTTGCCCTTAATGATTAAAGGGTCATTAGCTACGATTGCGACAAAAACAAATATGATTTTTCTTTTGTTGGTTTGAAACTTTTATAAAAGCAGAATATTGAAATAATATTTTGTCATTCGCTGTCAGTTTGGTTCAATGTTGTCAAGACAAGCTCCTCGAAAATATCGCAAATGTATAATTGGCTTGCAAGTCAATAATTCAACATAAGTAGAATCCGTATATTCATGTTATCTTTAGTTTGACCCAGGGTAATGCATGTGCATAAGAATGTCAACATTGAAAATTTAAACAAGGAAGCCTTCAGATAAACCCATTTCGGTGACTGAAATCTTTCATATACAGGTAAAACGATGATTTACATTTCAAAATATCTATAACATGAATCAATCAGACATAGAAAGATCGTCATTACACAATTGCACGTGCTTGTTAGTCTATTTGTATTTATATCAGGTCGTAAGACCATCGGCAGTCTTCGGGGGTCTTCTCGATGGCCAGTTAGATGGCCTCTAGTCTAAAATACGCACAAAATGCTGGTACATTATAACAAATTTATCCATTGTTAATTGTATCTTTTGGACTTTTTAGTTTGGATGTACGTTTTAATATGTTATGAATCAAGTATGAGAACTTAAGTCAAATCAATGATCATGAATTTGACAAATGCCCCTTCAATGTCACTCTTTGAAATCATTAAATATGAAAATTTGGTAATGAGAAGTAAAGGACGATTTAATACACATCACATGAGTAACATTCCTTTGCCATACTTAAATCTTAAAATTACTGCTGATATTTAAAAACGATTTAATGATATATGACTACTGCATAAAATGCAAAAAAAAGAAAAAAAATAGAATTTAGAGAACAGATTTCCCTTTCAAAATACATGAAATAATATTTTCGCTGTCTGCCTATCATATAAACAGGAAACAAAAACAAGACATCTTTCGCGGTTCTTTTATTTCACAATCAAATGATTTGATGATTTCCTGTCACTCAATAACCCACATTTCAGTGAGTGCTTTCATCTCATACATCCCAGTGAACATGAGATTAAGGATACTACCAAAACTAAAAGGTCTGCTTTATATCTTGATCTTTTCCTAGATATTAACACTGATGGACGACTTCGAATAACAAACGTGATGATTTAGACTTTCCAGTTGCCAATTTCCCATTTCTCAGTAGTAGCATATCTTAAAAAATTTTGACTTTTAAAACTCAAATTTCGACTTTTTAAATTTCAAAGTTTCGAATTTAAAAAAAGAAGATATTTTAAGTTTTTGTTAAGGATCAAATTTTGAGATTGCGAAATTTGAGTTTAAAATTGATATTTCAAGATTTTAAAACTCATAATTTCGAGTTTGAGTCAATAGTTCATGAATTGATACTAAACTTTTGCGTTTAAATCGAAGTTTAAGGGTTTGAAATATCAAAATGTTTACTTTGAACAAACGTACGCCTCAGTATAACATTATTGTATTGTTTAACTTCAACTTTTCAAAATAAGATTGTTTATATTTTACAACTGATTGAATAAAAACCCTTCCTAATCCTCATTTGCAACTGACCACGAAATGCTCGCAACAATCGTTTTTAATCGATTATTAGGATTCTTGAAGACGACAGTAAGTTAATCACTTCCACGAAATAATTTTAACTGCTTGTTAGACAACTTCTATAATAAAATAGACTTAGATGCATAATAATCTGCAGATCTCGAACAATCAAATACATGGACTTTTAAGTGTAACTAATATATTTGGCATAGCTGACTTTCCAATGCACATTTATTACAATGGTCTCTGTCCGTTCAATTAATAAACAGTTTGCAAATCTGATTTCCGATTTGTTTAAAGCAAAACTGTAAAGTCAAAGGATATAATCGTGTTAAAACACTTTCAATACGACGGGTGCCTTATGTGGAGCAGGATCTGCTTACCCTTCCGGAACACATGAGATGACCCCATGTTTTGGTGGGGTTCATGTTGCTAAGTCCTTAGTTTTCTATGTTGTGTTTTGTGTACTGTTGTTTTTCTGTTTGTCTGTTTGTCTGTTGGTCTTTTTCTCTTTTTAGCCATGGCGTTGTCAGTTTATTTTCTACTTATGAGTGTGAATGTCCCTTTGGTATCTTTCGCCTCTTTTTCAAGAACAGTGAATTTAGGTTTGTGTTTCTACGGCAATTCTTTTGGCAATATTCTCAAATAGAAACACATGAAGATATTTAAATTGTATTTAAAGAACCCGTATTTCAATTCCAAGTCTAATTCATCAAACACTAACACCAATAAACAATTCAACAAACAAAACAAAACAAAAATGAATGAATAGTGCATACTCTTACTTTCCTACTTTAATAAATACATTAATACACTTTTATCATAATAGATGAGCAGATAAAATAAACGTGAATTCGATAGTAAAATTGAGTATAGAAATGGGGAATGTGTCAGAAACAACAACCCGACCAAAGTGTTTAGCCAAGTTGTATTTTTAGAGAGAAAATTTTAGTAATTTAAAAAAAAAACGTTTTAATTATTATATTCAGTTTTCTGGGCATTTCAAAATTTTTTGTGCTGTTATAACATTGGTGTGTGAATAAATCTAAATTACAGCCAGCAACAAAGGTTAATAGAGGGTAACACCAGCCAAGTAGTCAGCACTTCTGTGTTAACATGAATTATCATTAGTATGGAGATATTGATAAATTAACTGTTTACAAATTTTGAATGGTTCGAAATACTGAGGATTGTCTGCCCCAGAAATAGATAACCCCTAGCTGCATTTGGCTAAACCTTTCGGAATTTTTGGTCCTCAATGTTCTTTAAACTCATACCTTTTTTTGGCCTTTAAACGTTTTTGATCCGAGCGTCTGTCCTTAATCAGGAATCTCGTCAGTAATTTTTGTATCTCAATGCTTTTGTCGTTTTTGGGAATTTTTTGTGGCCGTCATTTCGTGGGTAGTATATTAAACGAAGTTTATTTTAGGCACGGCGCGGTTTTGAGCTTTATACCTTGACTTTTCGTATTAGAGACGTCTATCGTTGGAGACTCTATATCAACTGCTATTTGTTTTGGGTTTTTTTGTGTGTGTCGATTGGGATTGCTGTCTGGTATAGTATACAACACAACACCTGTTATTCATATGCTTCAAACATCCAGTACTGTGGCAAATTGGTTAAAGTAAATGTCTTTTTACAAAGTTTACGAAGAATACTATAGTAGATATAAATAACAAAGAATAAACTGGGATATACAAATAAGTCAAATTATCAAATTTGTAAGACAATGCTTTAGAATTTATCGTCCTTCAATGACGATGCTAACATTTTTTTAAATCGGTTTTAACGATAATATTGACGACCTTAATATATTGAAGTTAAAAAACCAAGAATATTTGCAAATAAGAAATATCAATAAAAATTATGATTAAATTGTAAGTCGACTTTTTTTGTTAAGTTATTGCCCTTTTGTGATGAAGATTTACCAATTTTGTTCGTTGTGGACAAAATCTATAGTAGTTATATATATCTATATATACAATTCAAACATACAAAATGATGATCTAATACGATTCTCAACAGAGTTCAAAATCAAAATAAGGAAATTTTGTAAGAATGACAAAGAGACTCATATTGTACAGGAAGAATAACAAATAAATTAATGAACATTCTGTAGAAATTCAAATGACAATGAACACCTAGTTATAGTCTGAGTAAATGAAATAAAATATTAATGGTTTAGAATGGGATAAAAAAAAATGCTTGAGATTCCTGACCTTTTGTCATAGTATATATGTTGTTATATAGTTCCGATTATTTAAGGAACTATAGGTTGGTACTCTTAGATCGGTACTCTGTGTTTTTCGTCTTTTTGCTCGTTATTTTGTTTTTTCTCTCTTCAAGGCTGATATAAAGATCCAAGCATTTTCCGAATAAATTTCACAGTGTGTTCTTATGTTGTTCTGTTACACAAGTTTAGCGGAGGAGTTGATTTAAAGATTTCTACTTATATTTCGACATCAACCTTTACAAATTAGTTAAATAGAAACATCAACGCTATGAAAATCAAAATAAAAACAACACTTTAACACCTTTGTGCGTTCGAAGCGCTTTTCTGGATTTACCGTTCTCTGGAACGCTCAATATATAAAAACCAAGGATGTATAAGAGGGATTTTGTTTCACGAATTTTTATCTGAAAACAAATTGAAATATGTAACGGTCGCAATGTCAATACGAGATGCCAATATGTCGTAGATGTTTTTTAACAATCATTAAACTTCTAATATGGTGGATGTTTCGTCCTTGAGGGTATCACCAGCCCAGTATTCAAAAAATTTTGTGGTGACATGCAATATCATTGATATATTCTTTTTCAGTAAAAATTTTTGTTAATGAGGAATGAGGAATTATTTAAACAGTAAGGTTTTTTTACCCCCATGACGAAAATTTGCAAAGCAGTATTAAGCACAACTTTTTTTCTGAATTTGCGATTATCAATGCTCTTCAACTTTGACACTGATGAGTCTTACCTAACCGAAGGCGCGTCTGACGTAACAAACAATAAATTTAGTATCTTTGATGAGTTTTATTACCTATGAAAACACTTCCAGTCACAACTTTTGTCCTTTCGATGTATGCGTATGTTATGTATCAGTTTTTTCAGATAATTGACTAATAAAACAGATGCAGTATTATATATAGATATCATTCATTAGATTAGTTTCAATTCCGATCCGCATATTGATGTAGTAAAGGAATCGATCTACGTACAGAGTTTGACAATGCTATTGAACTCAACAGTACAAAGTAATGTATCAGTTGTAAGTCGGATTGAAAAAAAAACAGCGTCACTTCCGTTGATTATTGCTGCAGTAAGTGTTTGTGCTTTTATAATCATCCTTAATTTATTCTCAATTTTTATTGTTACCTTAATGTGTAAGGAAGGGCAAAAGAAAAAATATTTAAACATACTGAGTTTATCCGTAACAGATATGATGGTAGGAATAACGATGATTCCTCTTGTTGACACTTATTGGAACAGCAACCAACGTTTCTCACATTATGAGTGCTGGATCAGATATGTTACATACAGCCTGTCCTTTACTGTGTCGATTCTCCATATCTTCGGAATATGTTTTCAAAATGTTCTAGTTCTATATGAAAAAATGTCAAGAACAACTTCGTATAGAAAAAATGTGACAATTATTTTATCAATTTGGTGTGTCGGAATAGTAATTACTCTTATTGAATTCACACTTTGGTCGTCTAACCGTGATTTAACGGAATGTTCAATTGACAACTTATTTGGAAGTAATATAGACAAAATTGTTTTTTTAATTAGCTTGATCTGGTTTATAATTCAGTTAGGAGTACTATTGTGCATGCTAATAATGTTTATTTTCGTCTATAAATATAAGAAATATTCGGTAAGAGCAGGTATTAGACGTGCCAGCGCTAAAGACTGCAATATCTGTCTGACTACCTTATTACTTGCCGGAATTGTTCTGGTTTTTGATTGGCCATTTACAATAGTACTCATTTGTGAAGGTGTGGACTCAAATGTCAAACCTTGGAGTTCCCGAGATACTCGCACTATCTCAATGTTGTTTTCCGGATTAAATTCGACCATGAATCCTGTAATACATGTATTCAGAACTAGAAGAATACGGAAACGAATAAGTAATTTATATACAACTTGTAAACAGTGTCTTACATGCACAACAGATAACAGTTTAAATGTTCAAAATGAACTGACTTCAGCTGCATTTCAAACTTTTCGTGGCATTCAGGATGAGATGAGTTTTGAAAGCCGTCATACATGATCCAAAAATAAAGTTCTCAGAATATATATGTATGAGGGGTCTGGATAGTGCTTACAGAATAGAGAATGATGGGCAAAAAATAACGGAATAAAGGGAAAAAAATAAAGAATAGAAAAAAATTTCAAAAATAAAAAAAGGATAATATGGGTGCTTAACTATTAATAATAGAGAAAAATGATTTTGAACCTTTAAAGAATAAAAAAATGAAGAACCTCATGCAGACTCTCATTTATATGTCCGTTGAACATTCTTTTCATCTTACTATTGTATTCATTCCCTTTTACATTTATTATTATCATTTTTAACATGTTTTTTACAACTCATAAACTACTAGTTGTTGTATTCAAAGTTAGATAACAATCCGTACATATTGTATTAGCAGAGGGTAGTCGGAAGAAACTCATTGGATAATTGGTGTACCTGTTTTAAGGTAGTCATCGTATTTGACTCTACCTCTAAAGTATTCTCTGGAAGTCGTAACTACAAATTCTCTAATTCGCAATTTTACAGATTTAATTTATTAGCATGAATCATACACTCTGTTATTACTAATTCATATTTTTAATTACAAAGTAATTGGTGCATTTATAATGAATTGTGTAATCCGTTATTCCTAATTAAAGTGAATTTGTGATATCATGGTTTTTTAATTCGATATTAGGAATTTTATCATATGGATTTCACTAATCCGTTTTCACAATTTTATTCATATTCACTAATCTATATTTTTATATTAAAAGGGTATAAAAGCTATATATTGGAAAACCGCTTCGGACGCACCTTCTTATTATTACTTCCATCACGAACTAAACATATTTGATTTAAATTGTCTTAACCAATTATATCAGCTATGACGTTTTTGTTTTTTAAATTACACTAACAACTTATGCATATTATGACATTTGTGTGCTAAAAAAACTTTTGTATCGATGAATAAGTGGTGATCCATTTATTAATAAATTATGTTGTTCAAAGTGCCCTTTATCAAACACAATTGTTGTAACTCTCATTAATCGAGAAAAAAAGATGTATCTTACCAAAATAATTGAGTATTTCAATCAATTCATTTTTTCAATAGTGGTATGTAGATACTAAAGAAGCATGCTGAAGAAAAACCATGTACATAGATTACAGCTGCCATATTTCACGGATAAATTAAGCATTGGTTTACGAAGTCATAGTTTACTGATATTCTAAGTCGCAACTTTTAAGGCAATTATTGCTTATCAGTCCATGGTATCTAATGTTAATTTTATTTTATGTGGGTTTCGGTTGTCCAATCTTCTTTTATGTGTAGTTGTTTTATGGACTGTGACTTATCATATTCTTCCTTTTGAAAATGGTATTGCCCATGATACTCGAGTTCCCGCTCGGAAGATTATTTACAAAATGGGAAAAAAACTGTATATCATCTTAAAACTTCCGGGTTCTAACTATATGTTTTCTGTGCATGTGTGACTTCAGTGCTCTTCTTGATAATGTAGGATATGGACGTGGTCCAGTCATTCTCTTGGAGCTCAACCAACTGAAAACAGTATTACAATATACTGATATAAAACTACTATGCTTACAATATATTATAAATAAGTAATATATATAATTTGTTCGTTATATATTAAAAACAATTCTTGTTTGTACAAGAAATTTTAAATCTAGTTTAGGACTAGTTTTGAATATATTAACAAAATGACTGACGCCATGCTACCGAAAAAAGTTCTGGGAAAAAATCCCTGTCTGCAAAATTGCAAGTAATGGGTAGCGGTCGCTTTTTGATATATTTTTTTTTTTGGCTTTTTGATGTGGGCTCATAAATGTGTAATCTCATTAGCCAACATAGCGAGTACACTTTGAAAATTATCATAATTAAAATCGAATGATATCGAGTGAACAGGCTAACCAAAAGGCAGGTAGGTCAAATTTACAGGGAAAAGTAAATGAGAATAAACGTGATGATATTGAGTTCTATAGAAAGCGGCAAAGAGTTGATGGTGTTAATAAACCTACAGCAACAGTATTCCAAAAATGCTACACAAACCTTTCGTTGGAAAAAGAAAAGAGATGTTTAAGTAATCATTAACTTGGCAGATATGGTCAATGCGATTTCGGTGATGGTATACCAGAAGAAAAATATCTAGATCTAATAAAAAATACTTTAAGACCTGAGAACTGTTCTTCATTGACAAGAACGGAGGTTAATCAATTGATTTCGATATAATTAGGGTCTCAAACAAAGTCTCTGGGTACAAAACAGAGCACCTGAGATCACCATCTGTATTTGGTAGGGTTCGTCTTTCTTAGTCTTTAGTTCTCTATGTTTTGTGTACTGTTTTGTTTTCTTCTTTTTTCGTTTTTCGTTTTTTTGTCATGGCGTTGCCAGCTTGTTTTTGACTGAAAAGTTTGAATGTCCCTTTAGTATCTTTAACCTCTGTTTTAAACATATTCATAAGTTAGATCAGATAAAGACTAGTGAAGAAGAATCTAATACAAAAGTTTTCAGTCTCGTATTGATGTAGGACTGGAGTCCATATGTCTGCTGGCCGGACATAACAGAAATACAAACTTGAAAAGAAAAGAAATAAACATGCCTGGTCTTCAATATCTTTTCAGCAAATGTAGTTTTTACAGGACCAACTGTATGGTGGTGATATGAGTAAAGAGGTAAAAGAAATACAAAATGTTAAGACTGGTGAAAGAGGTTACGGTTTTGGTTCAGGCTTTGATCGTGGTTATCGATATGGGTATGGCCAAAGAAGAAGAGGTTCGTATAGAGGTAGAGGTTTTTGCAGAGGCAGCTGTGGCAAAGCTACAGGTGGCCGCGTTTGAAAAGGTCGTGGTAGATTTGCTACTGACTCTCATAAAAGCCAGCAGTCAAAATACTTCATGTATTCGCAACAGAATTAAGTGAAAAAATGAAGGTTTAAATTCTGTTGAATATCAAAATCACTTTTAGGCAGGGAGACTAAAACATGTGTGTGATAATTGGGAAAAGTTGACTTAGGATAAAAAATATTTTTAATATTGTTAAAAACTGTCATTTTGAATTTTCAACCAATATAGTTATGGAATATGTATGAAAAAACAAGAAAACATTATTGACACAGAAAATTTATAACTTATTAATAATTGGTGTCCTGAAAGAAATCAATTTCTTTCCATAATTGTCACTGTTCCAAAGAAACGCATCGAAAAATAACAGAATGATTTCTAATTTGAGATAGTTAAATGTTTTTATAGAGGAGCCACATTATTTTAAGTTGGAAACATTAAAACTGATAAAGTAAAATAATTGTCTTGCTCCCATTAGTATGCGCCCTGCATACTATTGATCTGTGAATTTGACAGGAAATCATTACAAAAGTAAGATTTCAATGCATGGGAAACAAAAAACTTTCAATACACCTGCTTGCCGAATGTAATTACTAGTGTACCTAGGATCTGTACAAAATGAATGAAACCAGTATTTTCATCTTTGAGAAATGTTGACATAAAAACTCTGCATATATAGATGATTCTTAATTAATTGCAGATACTTTTGTGGATGAAATAAAATAAAATGTAGAGGACACTACGTTGTTGCTGAAATATTTAGGATGTTCTATTCACGATAAATAAATCTGTTTTTATTCCAACACCAAAGAATGTTTATTTGGGACATACACATGTTAAAGACATGGTAACTATAATTTTTTACCTACCAGAAGCAAAAGTTGAAAGAATTAAAGACGAATGTTTCAGTCGTAAAAAGTAAACACAAACATATTTCAATGAGGACATTAGCAAAAGTTTTTGAAATAATGATTTCATCACATTCTGCTGTTCAATATGGAATGCTTCATTACAGAGTTTACGAAAAGGGAAAAAATAAAACTTTGATAGCATCATATGGAAATAATGACTGTTTTATGTATTTAATTTTAAATATAAAAATCGAGTTAGATTGGCGGTATCAAAACATTAGAATGTGACTTACCGAATTAGACTATTTACCAGATTTGTAATAACATAAGCAACACGACGGGTGCCACATGTGGAGCAGGATCTGCTTACCCTTCCGGAGCACCTGAGATCACCCCCAGTTTTGGTGGGGTTCGTGTTGCTTAGTCTTTAGTTTTCTATGTTGTGTCATCTGTACTATTATTTGTCTGTTTGTCTTTTTATTTTTGGCCATGGCGTTGTCAGTTTGTTTTCGATCTACGAGTTTGACTGTCCCTCGAGTATCTTTCATCCCTCATTTAGCAAACAAAACAGGGTCATCAATCAGATGTTTCTATCACAACCGATGCATCATTAGAAGGTTGGGTGCAATTAAAAATTATGTTCAAATTAATGGTAGATGGAACTATATTGATAAAACATTTCACCTCAATTATTAAGAATTATTATAAGGTATCAGGCCATTAAAGATTTCTTTAAAAGTATAAAAGATAAACAGGTACAGGTATTGTCAGATAATAATAGTTCTGTAGTTTTCTGATAAGGGTGATATAAAATCTTCAGAAAAGAATGATTTAGGTTAACAAAATCAATATGATCATGGTGCATTGATTCACATATTTTCGATTTAATCAGTTCATATTCCTGGAAAAGTTATTTCTGTAGACTGTTCTTCAAGATAATTTAATGATAATATTAAATGGAATTTAAACAAGCTTGATTTCCTAAACTTAGTAGAAATATGGGAAAACCATCAGTGATTTATTTGCATCAAGATTAAGTTTTCAGTTGTTAAGGCTTGCATCTTGGAAACCAGATCCAGATACTGAATTTACATATGCATTTAGTATTTCCTGGTTAAGCGATTACTTCTATATGTTTCCTCTTTTTCTTTGGTTAACAGTATATTCAGAATATAATAGCCGACAAATACTAATGATAATTTTGTTTTGGTCAATGAAAAGTGTTGCTTCCACGCAGATGGAAGTTGTTAACAATTCCTTATTTAGACAAGACTCATCCGTTCACAAATCAGCTTAGTTTGGTATGAACACCAAGGAATTTCTGAAGAAGCAACCAAAATCTTTTTTTCTTCTTGGAGAGGAAGTACCAAGAAACAATGTGCACATTTCATCAATAGATGGATTTGTGTCTGTAACCAAATGCAAAACAGATTCAGTTTGTTCAGTTATGCTCAAGTATTAGATATTCTTACATTGTTGTTTACGGGTGGTATTAGTTACAATGCTTGAAAATCAGCCAGGTCTGATTTATTAGTATACGGTATTGTTTATAATGGTATATTGCTTGGTAAAAATGTAACTACCACAAGGTTTATGAACGGTGTATTCAATTTGAGAACTACTTAACCAAAAACAAAAAAACATATTTTGACATATTGAAAAAGATTTTCAACTATCAAATTCATTTCTGTCAACAATTTTACTTTGCAATTAGTTATGCTAATAGCTTAAAGTACAGCGAGTCAGATCAGTCTCAGTCATTAAATTTGCTGACAATTGAAGATATGGAAAAGAAATACAAATCGTGTGTTTTGTATTTAATTGAGATGTTAAAACAAAAGTAGAACAGGATGGTCACATAATTGAAAATAACTTTTCGCCTATCCTATTGATAGGATAATTTGTGTTTATTTTGTATTGAAAGAATATTTAAAGAGGTCATTTCATTACAGAAAAGATTCTGAAAAATTATATAAAAGTTATGTTAAACCATATAAGCCAGATATTAGAGAAATTTTAAGTAGATAAATAAAAAAAAAATGTTATGTTAAGATCTGGTATTAATCTAAAACAATTTTTATCACATAGTGTGAGATCAGCATGAGTGTCTAAAGCTTGCATTAACACAGTAGCTGTAGACAAAACCTTAAAAGTGTAAGTTTGGTCAAATGAACTGACATTTGCCAAATTTTAAAAATAACTATTGAATCTGTACAAACAGTATTTCAAAAAGTGATCTTGCATAATTGAAAGCTTAGATCTAAATGTATTTTATGTATGATTGTAATTGTATGTATGTTAAAAGGGTGAGGTTTTCATAATTGTGTCTTTATTTTTCGGATTGTGCACATTGAAGTGTCATTAGATCCCAGAAGTGGTATGTAGGTCAAGAATTTTACAACTAAACGAATTTAAAGTTTTAAGTTTGGTTGGAATTATGCAGAGTCATAACACAACTGAATAGATCAAACGCCTTCCACAGAAAATTTTTTTTTTCTCTTCCATCGAATTCATACCTTTTATGGGTAGCTACATGTGTTTTTCAGTGGTGTTATGATTATTTGTATATTTTTCTTATAAAACATTTTTGTGTGTTGAAACAAATTGTTTTGTAAATCTATTCCTGCACAATCCAAATTTCGAAGGCTTAAGTTACACAACCAAGACCATATTTACATTGAAGCTTAGAAGTCCTGGCTACTGGTTGTACTGAAGACTGGTCAGGGGAAATATTTTTCCAGATTATTTCCTTCCTTTGGAACAAATTTACTATCGAGCATTGAGTCTGTTAAACGTTAGTTTGTGTTATCTGTCCCCTAGTTTCTATGCTCTTTTTCTTATATAGACTTTTTTATATCATCATATATTGACCGGGTGTGGCCATTATTGTATTCTTACAGAAATGTTCACGTCTAGTTATCATACAAGAAAGGTTGACTGGGGTTAAAATTGGTCATTCCGTTGACTTCTCCAATTCAGGCAGTAAAACCCTTGCTAAGATGGGCGTCTTTTCGGTTATTCGGAATGTATAAATACGCAGTCACATCCGGTCAGAATGAGAACTTTTAATCCGATGCTTCGTTAAGAAACAGTGGCACACTCTCTGTGCAAAATAGAACTCTTGCAACAACTCTTTTAGGGGTCCCTAAGTGGCCTGTTGAAAGGCAAAATTTCTATATCTATATCTATATATACATATATATGTTACAGTGAATTTGTTAAATCAGGGATTTTGTATAATCACTGAACTGATTAGTGATTTTATAAAATCCCTGATTTTGACAAGGGATTTTACAAAATCACTGAAATAATAAAGATTTTTTTTACAGATTTCCTGATTAAATTTAGGAAATTTATACTAAAAATTTATTCTTTTTATTTAAAAAAATTTAAAAAAAAAAAGAGAGTAAGTTAATGCATTTTATTCATAATCGCTGTACAATAGTTTTAACCAGTAGTATTTATCAAAAAAAATAAATCATTGGTCTGTTTATCGGGATATAATATCAATATAAAGTTGATTTTGCTCAAATGGGTCTTGGTTTCGGTAAACATTTGAATATTCAAGAGGGTGTGTGGGAATGGTGTTTACCGTCGGTCGTCATACGCCATCTTCTCACTATTGTTAGTGTAACAGGGTTCTTAGACGGAATAAAATGATTCTTCAAGTTTAAAGACGTTTATTTATACGACATAAATAATTAACCCTAAAAGTACAGAAATAACAAAAACATAAATACATAGACAATACGGTGTACAAAGGGATATAACTCTAATTCATAAAACGGAAAGTACATGTATAAAATACAATAAACTGGCTCTTTTCTATAAGAACACAACCAATACTATTGAAGTGCATATGTGATAAATGTATAAATTCAATCAAACTCAATTATACACCAAGTCAGGATTAAGTGCTACATTCTGTCCAATAATATTACGCTAATCATTCATTGATTTATGAATGAGCTATTTGTTACTAGAATGTTTACATGTAATTATTGACATACAGGTAACTACTATTCACAAGACACAAACAATACATATACTGAACTAAAATCAAATAGACAAAAACAGACAATACAGTAAACTAAAAATACGTTGAAAACACTGATCTTACCATGTATATGGTACAAAGGTTTATCTCCTATTTGGAAACATCACCAGATCATAATAACATCAAGATACTCTGGTCCTGTTAAAAATATAAATATAACTTACATAAGTCTAATGAACTAAATGGTATCTGCATAGCATTTATAAACAATAAGTATAATTTTCAATAGCCATTGCTTTAGACCCTTTATAATAATAATATAACTGTACCAATACATGTATCATTAATAAACTATGATATATTATTTCTCTGAGTTCATGAAAATACTTCTTTAAAATAAAATATCATTCTGACTTATTCAAAAATAAATTTTCTCTCAGATTCAAACTAAAGGAAAACTGTGCAAATATTAAAGACTTGAGATATTAGTAACTGACCTGATTAATATGGAATTAGTGTCCAGAATATATAGCAATATAACTATTTTAAATATGGCTGCTGTTTTCTGTGATATATAGCTTTCTCTCACAAGGTATTCAAAAAGTGTGGTAAAACTTTGAGCTCAGTGACTATGACCAATAGAAGACAAGATAATATGACACATGACTGACTGACTTATGAACCAGAAAAATAGAGTAAAACTACAGTACTAAGAAGATATAACATACCAAGAAAATAAGATTGCATAGGAGAATAGAAGAATTTATGAACTCTTAAAATACATATAATAAAACTACTTATTAATATTAATTATTCTGAAAGAAAACAAATATTAAAACACTCTACCACATTAGTTATCTTAAGAAAAACACATTTCTAATATCAAGTTTAAACTTGTAATCAGGAATTTTACAAAATATTTTCAGTGATGTTGTAAAATCCCTAACAATTTAAAAGATTTTACAAAATCACTGAAACTGTTAGTGATTTTACAAAATCACTAATTATTCAAGGGTTTTACACAATCCCTTATTAAAAATCACTGTAACATATATATATATAACGAACCCCTATTTCCCAGTGGCAGTCCAAATTTCCCATCCTTCATCCCCGTCTACACATACCTTGCAGATTCTCCTATTGTATCGAATAATAATTTGATTTCGTCCTAAACATGCATAACATATCTGTCACTGGACGTAAAGCAACCATCAATCAATCTAGTGAAACGTCTCTCGTGTTTCTCGGAAATATATCGTTCATTAGCAGAGCAGGAGTTTCAGAAGGTTCCTTAAAACTAACATGTGTCATAAGATGGTATCAAAACACATTAAATAAGTCTATAGTGATGTTTTGAACATTTATCATGAGTTATGACATCACAATAATTGCCTCCAGGTGGTCTTAGGATAATCAGAAAAATATTTTCTCAACATTTATATATATAGATAAACATTGATTTAGTTATATTTAGCTTTCCATGCTTTAAATTTTTTGTTTGGCTAGACAGCCTATCTAGTTATTCTAAATCCTGGTTTTTACGTTTTAACAAAATAGAAATCGTGGTTCTTAAAATACGCAAGTGTTTTGACTCCATATATATATAGAGTTTTAATGGCATTTTGTTGATAGAGGAAGTCTGTCATCGTGACTTAGAGTTCCTATTTCAAATTACTTAAATTATAATCATCATTGTTCATATGTGGTTAAAAAAAAGAGCTAATCAACCTTCAGGTCTTAGTAGGAGATGTTTTACAATGAAACCGTCTGCGAAAGTATCGATTTTGTATTAATCTATTGGGAGTCCCATTTTAGAATACGGATCAATAATTTCATCACCTTATTTAATTAAAGATATTGAAGCGTTATGTTAACCCAGTGTATGTGGATTCTTATGGCAAACAATTCGTTCAACTTTGATTCGTTGAGACTAAATATGTACCTTCAAGATATTTGTGAAACCTATAAATACTTTCATAATAAATGTAAATGTAATACCGAATATATTTTTTAATTGGACGACTAGTACACCAGAGGTCATAACTATAAAGTAGTTAAGCATTATGCTAGAACAGATGCAAGAACATTTTGTCACTTAGCGTATTGTGAACTTTGTGAATTTGCGTCCCGCCTCAACTGTTGCCGCGCCAACAATTGTTTCACTCTTGACGGTTTAAATGACTGCTGATGATATCATCAGGTCAGTAAAATCAGTGCTTCTGTACTATCATGTTTTAAATCATATATGTTCTATGATATGGTCTTTGAACGAAAAATGTCCTTTGTTTTATATTTTGCCAAATGCATATACTATAATCATGCTGATTCCAAATTAAAAGAAAACATATATATGAAAGAGCTTGTTATCAAACTATAGATTGATGGTATGTTTTATGTAGGAAAAACAGATAGATAAAAATGTACTGACATGATTTATATCATAAATTTTCTACCATTGCCCAAGAAGAAACTAACTCCTTCAGGCAAAGTTGACCTTAGATGAATTTTGCTATTCCTTTTAGAAACTTTAGCTCCGAGTTTTTAAACATCTTGTTTGGGTTTGAGCATAGTACTGTAATGAAAATAAGAAGTTAAATGCTGCCAACGTCAACTGAAAGAAATATCCTATGAACTATTTGTGTAATGTTGTACATGTCTAATCTGTCTAAGTAACTGAATTCATCTGACGGTTAAATGTTAAATACCGTCTGTAGATGTGCAGTGTTTAATTTCTGTTGTTTGGTAACACGGGCAATAACGTATAGCCAACATCTCTAATTGGTCTATGAACGAAAAATTAGCTGTTTTTTTTTTTATTTTGCCAAATGCAGATACTATAATCATGATGATTTCAAAATTATAAGAAAACATATATATGAAAGAACTTGTTATCTACACGACTATAAGATTTACATAATAAGTGCAAATATTGTCTGTATTGGTTGATGCCGACAAATAATTTTGTAATACGAGTCAGTCTGAGGTATGAAAGCTACTGAATTTTGTTTACGATTCAATATTTTGAATAAAAAAGAGGACATGCTGGCACTCTAAATTGATTGGAACAAAATTTTTTAGTCATTGTGTAACAATATTGCTGTCATTTGTATTATACAGTTCATCCTGACATTAAAATATAACTCATTTACTATGCGGTTATATAGATTTGCATGATAAAGTGCAAATATCGTCAGTTTTGGTTGATGTGGTCAAATATGGTCAGTTTTGGTTGATGCGGTCAAATAATTTTGTTATACGAGTCAGTCTGAAATATGAAAACTACTGATATTTGTTTACGATTCAATATTTTAAATAAAAAGAGGACATACTGGCACTCTTAATTGATGCACACAAAATTTTGAAGTCATTGTGTTCCAATATTACAATTATTTGTATTATACAATCCGTCCTTTCATAAAAATATTACTGATTTACTATGCGACTGTAAGATTTACATAATAAAGTGCAAATATGGTTAGTTTTGGTTGATACGGACAAATAATTTTGTTATACTAGTCAGTCTGAGGTATGAAAACTACTTAAATTTTTTTACAATTCAATATCTTGAATAAAAAAGAGAACATGCTGGCACTCTAAATTGATGGGAAACAAAATTTTGTAGTCATTATGTTCCAATATTACAATTATTTGTATTATACAATCCATCCTTACATAAAAATATTACTGATTTACTATGCGACTGTAAGATTTACATAATAAAGTGCAAATATGGTCAGTTTTGGTTGATGCGGACAAATGATTTTGTTATGCTAGTCAGTCTGAGGTATGAAAACAACTGAAATTTGTTTACAATTCAATATCTTAAATAAAACAGAGGACATGCTGGCACTCTAAATTGATGGGAAACAAAATGTTGTAGTCATTATGTTCCAATATTGCTGTCATTTGTATTATACGGTCCATCCTGACATAAAAATATAACTGATTTACTATGCGGCTATAAGATTTACATAATAAAGTGCAAATATGGTCAGTTTTGGTTGATGCGGACAAATAATTTTGTTATACCAGTCAGTTTGAGATATGAAAATTACTGATATTTGTTTACAATTCAATATTTTTAATAAAAAGAGGACATACTGGCACTCTTAATTGATGCACACAAAATTTTGAAGTCATTGTGTTCCAATATTACAATTATTTGTATTATACAATCAATCCTTACATAAAATATTACTGATTTACTATGCGACTGTAAGATTTACATAATAAAGTGCAAATATGGTCAGTTTTGGTTGATGCGGACAAATAATTTTGTTATACTAGTCAGTTTGAAGAATGAAAACTACTGAAATTTGTTTACAATTCAATATCTTGAATAAAAAAGAGAACATGCTGGCACTTTAAATTAATGGGAAACAAAATTTTGTTGAGATTATGTTCCAATATTACAATTATTTGTTTTATACAATCCATCCTTACATAAAAATGTTACTGATTTACTATGCGACTGTAAGATTTACATAATAAAGTGCAAATATGGTCAGCTTTGGTTGATGCGGACAAATAATTTTGTTATACGAGTCAGTCTGAGGTTTGAAAACTACTGAAATTTGTTTACGATTAAATATTTTGAATAAAAAGAGGACATGCTGGCACTCTAAATTGATGCGAAAAAAAATTTGGTAGTTATTATGTTCCAATATTGTTCATTTGTATTATACAATCCATCCTAACATGAAAATATTACTGATTTACTATGCGACTATAAGATTTACATAAGAAAGTGCAAATATGGTAAGTTTTTGGTTGATGCGGACAAATAATTTTGTTATACTTGTCAGTCTGAGGTATGAAAACTACTGAAATTTGTTTACAATTCAATATCTTGAATAAAAAGAGGACATGCTGGCACTCTAAATTGATGGGTAACATACTTTTGTAGTCATTATGTTCCAATATTGCTGTCATTTGTATTATATGGTCCATCCTGACATAAAAAATAACCGATTTACTACGCGGCTTTAACAGTTACATAATAAAGTGCAAATATGGTCAGTTTTGGTTGATGCGGACAAATAATTTTGTTATACTTGTCAGTCTGAGGTATGAAAACTACTGAAATTTGTTTACGATTCAATATCTTGAATAAAAAGAGGACATGCTGGCACTCTAAATTGATGCAAAATAAAATTATGTAGTCATTATGTTCCAATATTGCTGTCATTTGTATTATATGGTCCATCCTGACATAAAAATATAACTGAATTACTATGCGGCTATAAGATTTACATAATAAAGTGCAAATATGGTCAGCTTTGGTTAATGCGGTCAAATCATTTTGTTATATGAGGCATCCTAAAGTATCAAATCTACTGATATTTGTTCACGATTCAATATCTTGAATAAAAAGAGGACATGCTGGTACTCTAAATGGATTCGAAAAATAATTTGTAGCCATTGTGTTCCAATATTAGTGTCATCTTTATTATACAATCTGTCCTGACATAAAAAATATTACTGATTCACTATGCGACTATAATATTTACATAATAAAGTGCAAATATGGTCAGTTTTGGTTGATGTGGCCAAATAATTTTGTTATATGAGTCAGTCTGAGGTATGAAAACTACTGAAATTTGTTTACGATTCAATATTTTGAATAAAAAGAGGACATGCTGGCACTCTAAATTGATGTGAAACAAAATTTTGTAGTCATTTTGTTCCAATATTGATGTCATTTGTATTATACAGTTCATCCTGACATCGAAATATAACTCATTTACTATGCAGCTATATAGATTTGCATTATAAAGTGCAAATATGGTCAGTTTTGGTTGATGCGGTCAAATGATTTTGTAATATGAGTCAGTCTGAGATATCAAAACTACTGAAATTTGTTTACGATTCAATATTTTGAATAAAAAGAGGACATGCTGGTACTCTAAATTGATGCGAAACAAAATTTTGAGTCATTGTGTTCCAATATTGCTGTCATTTGTATTTTACGGTCGATCCTGACATAAAAATATAACTGATTTACTATATATATGCGGCTATATAGATCTTCTTGTTGAAGTGCAAATATGGTCAGTTTTGGTTAAAGAGATCAAACAATTTTGTTTTACTAGTCATCCTGAGTCACCCAGTCTGAGATGTGAAAATTTTGTGATTATTAGATTATTTGAATAAAAGAAGGACTAACTTAAATTATTTATTTGTGAAGAAAAAGAAATTTACTTTGATTAATTTTCAATTATAAAAAAAGTATTACACCATGTAAAATCATGTTTTTGGGACATATCAATTTGTCCTTGGGATATTATTTGTTTTTGTAATCCTCGGGAAATTGTGGTACCCGTGTAATATAACATTATTAATTAACTGTAATCGTCAATAAGTCAATCGGAAATAACCAGTTGGTTATTTAATTTTGATGTACCTTATCATTTGATATTTTAGGTCAGTGTATCCAGGATACGATGACAATCTGCGTTAACGCGCGTTTACTATAAACAGTAAACGTGCGTTTACTTTTGAAGAAAATAGAAGACGCGCTTTTTTCATGTTAACGCGGAAGTAAACGCGAAAGTAAACGCCCGTGTACTCTTCACAAAATTAGAAGACGCGCCGTTTTTGCGTTAACGCGGAAGTAAACTCGAAAGTAAACGCCCGTTTACTTTTTATGTCTACTGAATTTTCGGAGTTAACGCACAGTTAACGCGGCGTTTACATGAAGTGCACGCGAGTAAACGCCGCGTTAACTTTTTCGGCCCGTTTACATGTAATGCTTGGTCTGCACCCAACTGTAACTATAAAATGAGGGGTATGTTTTACATTTTGTACGGATTATAAAAGGAAAACCGATAGAAAAAAAATAATGTAATTTCGAAATTAGATATCGCAATATAGCATTTCTTAAATACTTAAGATCAAATAATATTAAGATGAGACGGGTAGGTATACTCGTACTATTGATAGAAAACAAAATAGGTAAATTTACATTGCAACTTGTTCAATTTATTTAGTGAAGTTTTTACACTCGGATTTTTTCCTCAAATATAATAAGGGATGAGTGTAAGGGCGGCAGTAACAAAATAAACATCTATTTAGAGGACGTCATTACACTCGCCCTCACAATAAGGAGTCGTTTAAAGAAGTTTTCTACATATTTCTTAGTCCTATATTCCATATAATTCAAAATACAGATCAAATAAAAAGCCAAATCAACATCGAACTCTACATTCAATTGCACGATAAATTGAAAACACAGCTTCAGCCTTCGGCTAGTTCGAGACCAATTATTCCTCACATGGGACAAGCACATACTCATATGTGGCTGGGTTTGTAATCCGGATTTGTTTTCTCTTAATCGATTTATGACTTTTGAACAGCGATATACTACTGTCGCCTTTATTTATACTATTCTTTTAGCTCTGTTCATGAAGACAATTTTGCTTTTATCTTGAATATGATATCTTAGTAATTCGTATGAGCATGTTTATAGTCGAACAATTTGACGAAAAGTTTACACTATTGTACAGTTGCAACGACATTGTGGTTCTTCATTAGTAGCGTCCACGTAATTGTTCCTGCTGTTTCTCACTACTTCAGAGTATGTAAATTGAAAATGCCAGTGATGTAACCGTGGCACTTCTTGCCAATTTGACAAAATCAAGAGAGCAGTTACAAATATTTATAGTTTAGCTGCAGTAATTCTGCGTCAATGTCTACTGGCATGTGTTTCAGTTGAGCACTGAAATAAAAAATAAAAAATATCTTTTTTTTATAACGATATACCCTTAGGAGTATAACACAGAAGCCTTATTTAATAGATAAAAAAGTATAAGTATAATAAGATTTTCAAATAAAGGAAGCCCTAATTTTAAAACAAACAGAAAAGTAAAGAGAGTATACGGGATATATATATTAGAGAAATATCAAGTAAAACCTATTCACAGGTATTGATTAAGTAAGTAAAAGTAAGATAGGGAAACTCTATCATACAGTTATGAAAATTGCATTGTCGGGAAGCCCTATTGAAAAAGTAAAATTAAAAGTATACAGGATTGATAGGGAAGCCTTATCTACCGAAACATAAATAAAATGTCTAGACGAGATAAATAAACCTCACATAGTTCCAATGACTCTGAAAATGAAGACCTTTGAGGATTCAAATTATGCACACAAAAAAACTTTACAAATGACAAACTTTGGAAAGCCAGAGATGGAAAGACCATTTTTGCATAAAGTGTTCATATAAGACATGATAGTATGATTTATTAATTAACTCTGTCACAATGTTGTTCCGTGTAGGCAAATAGTAGAAGATCATATAGTTACGGACATAAAAATTTAGGAAAAAATGCAGGCAAAATAGTTACGGACATAAAAATTGATGGAAGATGTAGGCAAATAATGAAAACTATATACACATATCAGCAGGGAATTAGTAACATAGAATAAAAAATCGAAAAAAATGTGGCGAATCCAGAGTAAAAGAAGTTATCAAAACAGCTGCAATGGAAAAAGGATAAGAGAGCTAGCTAAAGACCAGGTTGCAAAAATATGTGTTATAGCCAGGTTGGGCTTCCAAAGAGAGACAGAGAGTAAAAGTCAATCTCATGAGTCAAGTCTCATTTCTATCTGATTTATACAGTTTGTTCTTATATTGGGCTCTCTCACCATTGTCCCAGGTTAGGGAAAAAAAGGGGGGATGGGCAATCACAAAAATAAATTACCCCGGCAGGTGCATGTGTCTGTCCCAAGTCGGGAACCTGTAATTCAGTTTGTGTCATTTGCTGTCCGTCATATTTTTTTTTTTTTTCGTTTATTGTAACTGAATAATATGTAACTCCAGATTGTTGACGTTCACTGAATACAAGTTTTTGAAGTTCGATATCTAACAGAAGGACAACATAATATGTAAATACAGATTGTTGACGTTCAGTAAATAGAAGTTTTTGAAGTTCAATATCTAACAGAAGGACAAAATAATATGAAACTCCAGATTGTTGACGTTCATTGAATAGAATTTTTGAAATTCTATATCTAGCAGAAGACAAAATAATATGTAACTACAGATTGTTGACGTTCATTGAACAGAAGTTTTTGAGGTTCGATATCTAACAGAAGGACAAAATAATATGTAACTACAGATTTTTGACGTTCATTGAATAGAAGTTTTTGAAGTTCGATATCTAACAGAAGGACAAAATAATATGTAACTACAGATTGTTGACGTCCACTACAAAGAAATTTGAAGTTCGATATCTAACAGAAGGACAACATAATATATAACTACAGATTGTTGGCGTCCACTGAATAGAAGTTTTTGAAGTTCGATATCTAACAGAAGGACAAAATAATATGTAACTACAGATTGTTTACGTTAACTGAAGAGAAGTTTTTAAAGTTCGATATCTAACAGAAGGACAAAATAATATGTAACTACAGATTGTTGACGTTCACTGAATACAAATGTTTGAAGTTCGATATCTAACAGAAGGACAAAATAATATGTAACTACAGATTGTTTACGTTCACTGAATAGAAGTTTTTTTAAGTTCGATATCTAACAGAAGGACAAAATAATATGTAACTACAGATTGTTGACGTCCACTGAATAGAAATTTGAAGTTCGATATCTAACAGAAGGACAAAATAATACGTAACTACAGATTGTTCACGTTCACTAAATACAAATGTTTGAAGTTCGATATCTTACAGAAGGACAAAATAATATGTAACTCCAGATTGCTGACGTTCACTGAATACAAGTTATTGAGGTTCGATGTCTAACAGAAGGACAAATTATATGTAACTCCAGATTGTTGATGTTCATTTAATAGAAGTTTTTGAAGTTCGATATCTAACAGAAGGAAAAATTATTATGTTAATCCAGATTGTTGACGTTCATTAAATAGAACTTTTTGAAGTTCGATGTCTAACAGAAGGACAAAATAATATGTAACTCCAGATTGTTGACGTTCACTGAATACAAGTTTTTGAAGTTCGATATCTAACAGAAGGGCAAAATAATAAGTAACTCCAGATTGTTGACGTTCGCTGAATAGAAGGTTTTAAAGTTTGATATGTAACAGAAGGACAAAATAATATGTAATTCCAGATTGTTGACGTTCACTGAATAGAAGTTTTTGAAGTTTGATATCTAACATAAGGACAAAATAATATGTAACTCCGGATTCCGAGTGGTTCCAATTTTGCAATATATTATCTTAATTTTGTCACCAATGATCTCGAATGTTTTTTCATCATCTGTTAATAAGTAATCATCTGATTTAACACAAACTTATATGTCATTTATGTAAAGGACAAATAATAGGGGCCTTGAATTGGGCCTTGATGTATTCCTGAAGTAATCTCCTTCTGTTTTGATGATTCGCCATTTTCCGATACTCTTTGATATCTATGTATTTGGAAATTTATTATCCAGTCAAGTAATTGGTTAACTTTACCATGGTTTACACTTCTTACGAGTCTCATATATGAGAACTTTTCGAAAACTCCCATGACGCTTATATAAATGCAGTATATCTGGTATCTTTCATCTAAGTATTCTGTCAATGTGTCTACTATCTGCAGTATTTGTAGAGCAATCGATTTACTCGACGAAAGAACCATAAAGTTTGATGGAGTATTATTTATCGAGCTCAATACGTGTTATAAGTTATATGCTCTCTTATGATTATCTCCTTTATCTTACACACAACTGATGTAAAAGAGATGCGTAAGATACCAAAGGGATATTCAAACTAATAAGTGGATCAAATACTGACAACGTCATGACCAAAAAGGAAAAAACGACCAGAAGACAAACAACACGGGTTTTGTTATGAATTACAGTTTATGGCCAGACTCGGTAAAGATCCAACTAAGTAACATTTAGTTGATGAATTTAAAAACATTAATCGTTACCTTGATGCTAGTTTTGTTTTAAATAATCAAGAATTTTCTAACTTTACTGAGGACATTTACCCAAAGGAACTGACTTTGAATAAATTTAATATAGACAGCAATAATTATCCTTCTCTAGATTTGGATATTTCAGTGTCATACGGGAAACTCTATTCAAAAATTTACGACAAAAAAGACGATTTTTCGTTCCGGATTTTTAATTTTCCCTTTTTTGACGGTGATGTTCCTTTTGCCCCTTCTTACAGTGTGTATATTTAGGAACTAATTCGCTATGCAGTATCTGTTGTCGGTTATTAGATTTCAATGAACGTAATATATGTACAACTGGTAAATTATTAAAATTAGGGATTTCGTAACCACAAATCAATTTAAACCTTAATCAATGTTTTTCATAGATACAAAGATTTGATTAGGAAGTTTGGCTCTACCTGCAGAATTCATATCAAAAACGTAATAAATATATAAAATACAATGTTTGTAGTTCTTAGAAATTGTATTATGCATTTTATATCGATAATCTATTCATCTATTTATTGTTTTGGCTTATTTAGATAAATAAAATGTTCTTTATGTCTTTTAATATTTACTAAGACATTTTAAATCAACTCTTGAGCAAAAAAGTCAAAGCATGTTTTCGTGCTGGCTACAATACATATCAAAATACTAAATGTGGGTCCCTTAATTCCCACTAAAAGCAAAACTCCCGCGTGTATTACTATATGTAAACTTTCGACATTCTTAAAAAACCCTAGTATTGACTACATATAATTTTGTTTGAAGTAGAACAGCTTAAAAGCTTTCCTTGTTAATATGACGGTGGGCAACTGTATGAGCTGTCAGAATTGGCTGTTTTATAAGCAATGATTAAGATTTTAGTAAAATGATGATGTCAAAGACGTTATTTGTTTTAGTGATTATCTTTGAATCTGAAACAAATGAGGTTTTCAGTCATTTGTGTCAATGAACTCAAATATCTGGATATAGCTAATGTTGATTTTATTCTTAAATACGTCTTCAATATTCCAAAATGTGTCTGAAAAATGACTGTCAATCTCTGATCTTAAAGATTTCCTTGTTTCATACTTTATTGTATTACATGTATTCAGAAGACAGAATATGTCATATCGCCGACTTGTAGAAAATAAGAAATTCCAATCAATGATCTTTATTCGGGATTCGACGGAAATTGCGCCCTATGAATAATTGACAACCTTGCAAAAAAGATTGTACAGATGGTATGCCTTCAAATATACATAAGTTGGCCTTACATTAGGTGGATGAATTATAAATGAAACTTATGGCGTATTTGTTGCCTCTGAACTGGTTTCAGTTTCTGGTAAGTTCGATAAACCTTCAATTTGTTCTTCAAAACTGGTTTCTTTAACTTACCAAACCTCCTCGCGCAGTTTCAACAATTAAGCAAACCAAAACTTTAGATTTTTTCCACTACTGGTAAACCGAAACCAGTTTTAAACCAAACAACGAACTATTCAGAAACCGAAAACCTAAACTGAAACTAGTTTGAAGGCAACAATTTTGCTCTTAATGATTAAAAGGTCATTAGCTACGATTGCGATAAAAAACAAATATGATTTTTTTTTTGTTGGTTTGAAACTTTTATAAAAGCAGAATACTGAAATAATATTTTGTCATTCGCTGTCAGTTTGGTTCAATTTTGTCAAGACAAGCTCCTCAAAAATATCTGTAAAATAATGTATAATTGGCTTGCAAGTCAATAATTAAACATAAGTAGAATCCGTATATTCATGTTATCTTTAGTTTGACCCAGGGTTATGCATGTGCATAAGAATGTCAACATTGAAAATTTAAACAAGGGAGCCTCCAGATAAAACCATTTCGTTGACTGAAATCTTTCATATACAGGTAAAACAATTATTTACATTTCAAAAAATCTATAACATGAATCAATCAGACATAGAAAGATCGTCATTACACAATTGCACGTGCTTGTTTGTCTATTTGTATTTATATCAGGTCGTAAGACCATCGACAGTCTTCGGGGGTCTTCTCGATGGCCAGTTAGATGGCCTCTAGTCTAAAATACGCTAAAAAATGCTGGTACATTATAACAAAGTTATCCATTGTTAATTGTATCTTTTGGACTTTTTAGTTTGGATGTACGTTTTAATATGTTATGAATCAAGTATGAGAACTGAAGTCAAATCAATGATCATGAATTTGACAAATGCTCCTTCAATGTCACACTTTTAAATCATTAAATATGAAAAATTGGTAATGAGAAGTAAAGGACGAATTAATACACATCACATGAGTTACATTCCTTTGCCATACTTAATTCTTAAGATTACTGCTGATATTTAAAAACGATTTAATTGATATATGACTACTGCATAAAATGCAAAAAAAAAGAAAAATATAGAATTTAGAGAACAGATTTCTCTTTCAAAATACATGAAATAATATTTTCGCTGTCTGACTATCATACAAACAGGAAACAAAAACAAGACATCTTTCGCGGTTCTTTTATTTCACAATCAAATGATTTGATGATTTCCTGTCACTCAATAACCCACATTTCAGTGAGTGCTTTCATCTCATACATCCCAGTGAACATGAGATTAAGGATACTACCGAAACTAAAAGGTCTGCTTCATATCTTGATCTTTTCCTAGATATTAACACTGATGGACGACTTCGAATCTATAACAAACGTGATGATTTAGACTTTCCAGTTGCCAATTTCCCATTTCTCAGCAGTAGCATATCTTAAAAATTTTGACTTTTAAAACTCAAATTTCGACTTTTTAAATTTCAAAGTTTCGAATTTAAAAAAGAAGATATTTTAAGTTTTTTTTAAGGATCAAATTTTGAGATTGCGAAATTTGAGTTTAAAATTGATATTTCATGATTTTAAAACTCATAATTTCGAGTTTAAGTCAATAGTTCATGAATTGATACTAAAATTTTGCATTTAAATCGAAGTTTAAGGGTTTGAAATATCACAATGTTTACTTTGAACAAACGTACGCCTCAGTATAACATTATTGTATTGTTTAACTTCAACTTTTCAAAATAAGATTGTTTATATTATACAACTGATTGAATAAAAACCCTTCTTAATCCTCGTTTGCAACTGACAAAGAAATGCTCGGCACAATCATTTCTGTTATATATATTGCGTTTTTAATCGATTATTAGGAAATAGGTTCTTGAAGACGACAGTAAGTTAATCACTTCCACGAAATAATTTTAACTGCTTGTTAGACAACTTCTATAATAAAACAGACTTAGATGCATAATAATCTGCAGATCTCGAACAATCAAATACACGGACTTTTAAGTGTAACTAATATATTTGGCATAGCTGACTTTCCAATGCACATTTATTACAATGGTCTCTGTTCGTTCAATTAATAAACAGTTTGCAAATCTGATTTCCGATTTGTTTAAAGCAATAACTGTAAAGTCAAAGAATATAATCGTGTTAAAACACTTTCAATACGACGGGTGCCACATGTGGAGCAGGATCTGCTTACCCTTCCAGAAAACCTAAGATCACCCCATGTTTTTGGTGGGGTTCATGTTGCTAAGTCCTTAGTTTTCTATGTTGTGTTTTGTGTACTGTTGTTTTTCTGTTTGTCTGTTTGTCTTGTGGTCTTTTTCTTTTTTGAGCCATGGCGTTGTCAGTTTATTTTCTACTTATGCGTGTGAATGTCCCTTTGGTATCTCTCGCCTCTTTTTCAAGAACAATGAATTTAGGTTTGTGTTTCGACGGCAATTCTGTTGGCAATATTCTCAAATAGAAACACACAGAACAGCATGAAGATATTTAAATTGTATTTAAAGAACCCGTCATTCATTTACAAGTCTAATTCATCAAACACTAACACCAATAAACAATTCAACAAACAAAACAAAACAAAAATGAAGGAATAGTGCATACTCTTACTTTCCTACTTTAATAAATACATTAATACAATTTTATCATAATAGATGAGCAGATAAAATAAACGTGAATTCGATAGTAAAATTGAGTATAGAAATGGGGAATGTGTCATGGACAACAACCCGACCAAAGTGTTCAGCCAAGTAGTATTTTTAGAGAGAAAATTTTAGTAATCTAAAAAAAAACAAAAAAAACGTTTTAATTTTCAGTTTTCTGGGCATTTCAAAAGTTTTTGTGCTGTTATAACATTGGTGTGTGATTAAATCTAAATTACAGCCAGCAACAAAGGTTAATAGAGGGTAACACCAGCCAAGTAGTCAGCACTTCTGTGTTAACATGAATTATCATTAGTATGGAGATATTGATAAATTAACTGTTTACAAATTTTGAATGGTTCGAAATACTGAGGATTTTCTGCCCCAGAAATAGATAACCCCTAACTGTATTTGGCTAAACCTTTCGGAATTTTTGGTCCTCAATGTTCTTTAAACTCATACCTTTTTTTGGCCTTTAAACGTTTTTGATCTGAGCGTCTGTCCTTAATCAGGAATCTCGTCAGTAATTTTTGTATTTCAATGCTTTTGTCGTTTTTGGGATTTTTTTGTGGCCGTCATTTCGTGGGTAGTATATTAAACGAAGTTTTTTTTAGGCTCGGCGCGGTTTTCAGCTTTATACCTTGACTTTTCGTATTAGAGACGTCTATCGTTTGAGACTCTATATCAACTGCTATTTGTTTTGGGTTTTTTGTGTGTGTCGATTGGGATTGCTGTCTGTTATAGTATACAACACAACACCTGTTATTCATATGCTTCAAGCATCCAGTACTGTGGCAAATAGGTTAAAGTAAATGTCTTTTTACAAAGTTTACGAAGAATACTATAGTAGATATAAATAACAAAGAATAAACTGGGATATACAAATAAGTCAAATTATCAAATTTGTAAGACAATGCTTTAGGAGTTATTGTCCTTCAGTGACGATGCTAACATTTTTTTAAATCGGTTTTAAAGGATAATATTGACGACCTTAATATATTGAAGTTAAAAAACCAAGAATATTTGCAAATAAGAAATATCAATAAAAATTATGATTTAATTGTAAGTCGACTTCTTTTTGAAGTTATTGCCCTTTTATGATGAAGATTTACCAATTTTGTTCGTTGTGGGCAAAATCTATAGTAGTTATATATATATATACAATTCAAACATAAAAAATGATGATCTAATATGATTCTCAACAGAGTTCAAAATCAAAATAAGAAAATTTTGTAAGAGTGACAAAGAGACTCATATTGTACAGGAAGAATAACAAATAAATTAATGAACATTCTGTAGAAATTTAAATGACAATGAACACCTAGTTATAGCCTGAGTAAATAAAATTAAGTATTAATGGTTTAGAATGGGATAACAAAAATTGCTTGAGATTCCTTACCTTTCGTCATAGTATATATGTTGTTATATAGTTCCAATTATGTAAGGAACTATAGGTTGGTACTCTTAGATCGGTACTCTGTGTCTTTCGTCTTTTTGCTCGTTATTTTGTTTTTTCTCTCTTTAAGGATGTTCGCTTGGCATGTTTTGGAATTTTTGTCAGATTTTCGGAATCCTCTGGTTTTATCCATTTGAATGCCTTAAAAAAAATTGCCCACTAACCCCCATTTTTCTTTTTATAAATCTTTTACATGTATAATTATAAGCCATTTGTAAAAGTCTTATAAAATCTTTGTTATTTTTTAAATATTTTTGTGAACTTAAACCTGTCAATGATAAAGCTATGATAAATCAAGAGAGAACATTTTCCCGCCAAAATTTCAATGGCTTATATCTCGAAAACAAGCACACGGACCTATATTTTTTCCGCTCATTTGATTCCTTTACTTATCCCCTTTCAATATATACTAGTGTTATGAAAAGCTTGTTATTTTGAAACTGAGTAGCGAACTTCCTTAAGGCTGATATAAAGATCCAAGCATTTTCCGACTAAATTTCACAGCGTGTTCTTATGTTATTCTGTTACACAAATTTAGCGGAGGAGTTGATTTAAAGATTTCTACTTATATTTCAACATCAACCTTTACAAATTAGTTCAATAGAAACAACAACGCTATGAAAATCAAAATAAAAACAACACTTTAACACTTTTGTGCGTTTGAAGCGCTTTTCTGGATTTACCGTTCTCAGGAACGCTCAATATATGAAAACCAACGATGTATAAGAGGGATTTTGTTTCACAAATTTTTATCTGAAAACAAATTGAAATATTTAATGGTCGCAATTTCAATACGAGATGCCAATATGTCGCAGATGTTTTTTAACAATCAGTAAACTTCTAATATGGTGGATGTTTCGTCCTTGAGGGTATCACCAGCCCAGTATTCAAAAATTTTGTGGTGACATGAAATATCATTGATTTATTCTTTTTCAGTAAAATTTTCTGTTTATGAGGAATGAGGAATTATTTAAACAGTAAGGTTTTTCTATCCCCTGACGAAAATTTGCAAAGCAGTATTAAGCACAACTTTTTTTCTGAATTTACGATTATCAATGCTCTTCAACTTTGACACTGATGAGTCTTACCTAACCGAACGCGCGTCTGACGTAATAAATTATAAATTTAGTATCTTTGATGAGTTTTATTACCTATGAAAACACTTCCAGTCACAATTTTTGTCCTTTCGATGTATGCGTATGTTATGTATCAGTTTTTCAGATAATTGACCAATAAAACAGATGCAGTATTATATATAGATATCATTCATTGGATTAGTTTCAATCCGATCCGCATATTGATGTAGTAAAGGAATCGATCTACGTATTGAGTTTGACAATGCTATTGAACTCAACAGTACAAAGTAATGTATCAGTTGTCAGTCGGATTGAAAACAAAACAGCGTCACTTCCGTTGATTATTGCTGCAGTAAGTGTTTGTGCTTTTATAATCATCCTTAATTTATTCTCAATTTTTATTGTTACCCTAATGTGTAAGGAAGGGCAAAAGAAAAAATATTTAAACATACTGAGTTTATCCGTAACAGATATGATGGTAGGAATAACGATGATTCCTCTTGTTGACACTTATTGGAACAGCAACCAACGTTTCTCACATTATGAGTGCTTGATCAGATATGTTACATACAGCCTGTCCTTTACTGTGTCGATTCTCCATATCTTTGGAATATGTTTTCAACATGTTCTAGTTCTATATGAAAAAATGTCAAGAACAAATTCGTATAGAAAAAATGTGACAATTATTTTATTAATTTGGTGTGTCGGAATAGTAATTACTCTAATTGAATTCACACTTTGGTCGTCTAACCGTGATTTAACGGAATGTTCAATTGACAACTTATTTGGAAGTAATATAGACAAAATTGTTTTTTTAATCAGCTTGATCTGGTTTATAATTCAGTTAGGAGTACTATTGTGCATGCTAATAATGTTTATTTTCGTCTATAAATATAAGAAATATTCGGTAAGAGCAGGTATTAGACGTGCCAGCGCTAAAGACTGCAATATATGTCTGACTACCTTGTTACTTGCCGGAATTGTTCTGGTTTTTGATTGGCCATTTACAATAGTACTCATTTGTGAAGGTGTGGACTCAAATGTCAAACCTTGGAGTTCCCGAGATACTCGCACTATCTCAATGTTGTTTTCCTGATTAAATTCGACCATGAATCCTGTAATACATGTATTCAGAACTAGAAGAATACGGAAACGAATAAGTAATTTATATACAACTTGTAAACAGTGTCTTACATGCACAACAGATAACAGTTTAAATGTTCAAAATGAACTGACTTCAGCTGCATTGCAAACTTTTCGTGGCATTCAGGATGAGATCAGTTTTGAAAGCCGTCATACATGATCCAAAAATAAAGTTCTCAGAATATATATGTATGGGGGGTCTGGATAGTGCTTACAGAATAGAGAATGATGGGCAAAAAATAACGGAATAAAGAGGAAAAAATAAAGAATAGAAAAAAATATCAAAAATAAAAAAAGGATAATATGGGTGCTTAACTATAAATAATAGAGACAAATGATTTTGAACCTTTAAAGAATAAAAAAATGAAGAACCTCATGCAGACTCTCATTTATATGCCCGTTGAACATTCTTTTCATCTTACTATTGTATTCATTCCCTTTTACATTTATTATTATCATTTTAACATGTTTTTTACAACTCATAAACTACTAGTTGTTGTATTCAAAGTTAGATAACAATCCGTACATATTGTATTAGCAGAGGGTAGTCGGAAGAAACTCATTGGATAATTGGTGTACCGGTTTTAAGGTAGTCATCGTATTTGACTCTACCTCTAAAGTATTCTCTGGAAGACGTAACTACAAATTCACTAATTCGCAATTTTACAGATTTAATTTATTAGTATGAATATTACACTCTGTTATTAATAGTTCATATTTTTAATTACAAAGTAATTGGTGCATTTATAATGAATTGTGTAATCCGTTATTCCTAATTAAAGTGAATTTGTGATATCATGGTTTTTTAATTCGATATTAGGAATTTTATCATATGGATTTCACTAATCCGTTTTCACAATTTTATTTATATTCACTAATCTATATTTTTATATTAAAAGGGTATAAAAGCTTTATATTGGAAAACCGCTTCGGACGCACCTTCTTATTATTACTTCCATCACGAACTAAAAATATTTGATTTAAATTGTCTTAACCAATTATATCAGCTATGACGTTTTTGTTTTTTAAATTACACTAACAACTAATTGTTTTTAAATGTAGTTCAATTCGTTAGGATGTTGTTACTTTGAAAAGAACTTATGCATATTATGACATTTGTGTGCTAAAAAAACTTTTGTATCGATTAATAAGTGCTGATCCATTTATTAATAAATTATGTTCAAAGTGCCCTTTATCAAACACAATTGTTGTAACTCTCATTAATCGAGAAAAAAAGATGTATCTTACCAAAATAATTGAGAACTTCAATCAATTCATTTTTTCAATAGTGGTATGTAGATACTAAAGAAGCATGCTGAAGAAAAACCATGTACATAGATTACAGCTGCCATATTTCACGGATAAATTAAGCATTGGTTTACGAAGTCATAGTTTACTGATATTCTAAGTCGCAACTTTTAAGGCAATTATTGCTTATCAGTCCATGGTATCTAATGTTAATTTTATTTTATGTGGGTTTCGGTTGTCCAATCTTCTTTTATGTGTAGTTGTTTTATGAACTGTGACTTATCATATTCTTCCTTTTGAAAATGGTACTGCCCATGATACTCGAGTTCCCGCTCGGAAGATTATTTACAAAATGGGAAAAAAACTGTATATCATCTTAAAACTTCCGGGTTCTAACTATATGTTTTCTGTGCATGTGTGACTTCAATGCTCTTCTTGATAATGTAGGATATGGACGTGGTCCTGTCATTCTCTTGGAGCTCAACCAACTGAAAACAGTATTACAATATACTGATATAAAACTACTATGATTACAATATATCATAAATAAGTAATATATATATAATTTGTTCGTTATATATTAAAAACAATTCTTGTTTGTACAAGAAATTTTAAATCTAGTTTAGGACTAGTTTTGAATATATTAACAAAATGACTGACGCCATGCTACCGAAAAAAGTTCTGGGAAAAAATCCCTGTTTGCAAAATTGCAAGTAATGGGTAACTAGAAAAAAATCAAGATGGATTTGAAATAAGTGGTCGCTTTTTGATATTTTTTTTTTTTGGCTTTTTGATGTGGGCTCATAAATGTGTAATCTCATTAGCCAACATAGCGAGTACACTTTGAAAATTATCATAATTAAAATCGAATGATATCGAGTGAACAGGCTAACCAAAAGGCAAGTAGGTCAAATTTAAAGGGAAAAGTAAATGAGAATAAACGTGATGATATTGAGTTCCATAGAAAGCGGCAAAGAGTTGATGGTGTTAATAAACCTACAGCAACAGTATTCCAAAAATGCTACACAAACCTTTCGTTGGAAAATGAAAAGAGATGTTTAAGTAATCATTAACTTGGCAGATATGGTCAATGCGATTTCGGTGATGGTATACCAGAAGAAAAATATCTAGATCTAATGAAAAATACTTTAAGACCTGAGAACTGTTCTTCATTCACAAGAACGGAGGTTAATCAATTGATTTCGATATGGTTAGTGTCTCAAACAAAGTCTCTGAGTACAAAACAGAGCACATGAGATCACCATCTGATTTTGATAGGGTTCGTCTTTCTTAGTCTTTAGTTCTCTATGTTTTGTAAACCGTTTTGTTTTCTTCTTTTTTCGTTTTTCGTTTTTTTGTCATGGCATTGCCAGTTTGTTTTTGACTGAAAAGTTTGAATGTCCCTTTAGTATATTTAACCTCTGTTTTAGTTATATCTGAGCGTCACTGGTTGGTCTTGTGTGGACGAGACGCACGTCTGGCGTATTGAATTTTAAGCCTAGTACCTTCTGCTAGCTATTATTCGTGTGTTTCTTTGTCCTGTATGTTCTCCCATTTATTTGTATTGTGGTCCTGTAATGTGATGTTGTCGTTTTGGTGTTGTATTTGACGTTGCCATAAAATCGGGAGGTTTGGCATGCCACAAAACCAGGTTCAACCCACCATTTTATTCTTAAAATGTCCTGTACCAAGTCAGGAAAATGGCCATTGTTATATTATAGTTCGTTTCTGTGTGTGTTACATTTTAATGTTGTGTTTTTGTTGTGTCGTTGTTCTCCTCTTATATTTGATGCGTTTCCCTCAGTTTTAGTTTGTAACCCGGATTTGTTTTTATCTCTATCGATTTATGAGTTTCGAACAGCGGTATACTACTGTTGCCTTTATTAAACATATTCATAAGTTAGATCAGATAAAGACTAGTGAAGTGGAATCTGATACAAAAGTTTTCAGTCTCGTATTGATGTAGGACTGGATTCCTTATGTCTGCTGGCCGGACATAACAGAAATACAAAAATTGAAAAGAAAAGAAATAAACATGCCTGGTCTTCAATATCTTTTCAGCAAATGTAGTTTTTACAGGACCAACTGTATGGTGGTGATATGAGTAAAGAGGTAAAAGAAATACGAAATGTTAAGACTGGTGAAAGAGGTTACGGTTTTGGTTCAGGCTTTGGTCGTGGTTATCGATATGGGTATGGCCAGAGAAGAAGAGGTTCGTCTAGAGGTAGAGGTTTTGGCAGAGGCAGTTGTGGCAAAGGTACAGGTGGCCGCGTTTGAAAAGGTCGTGGTAGATTTGCTACTGACTCTCATAAAAGCCAGCAGTCAAAATACTTCATGTATTCGCAACAGAATTAAGTGAAAAAATGAAGGTTTAAATTCTGTTGAATATCAAAATCACTTTTAGGCAGGGAGACTAAAACATGTGTGTGATAATTGGGAAAAGTTGACTTAAGATTAAAATATTTTTAATATTGTTAAAAACTGTCATTTTGAATTTTCAACCAATATCGTTATGGAATATGTATGAAAAAACAAGAAAACATTATTGACACAGAAAATGTATAACTTATTAATAATTGGTGTCCTGAAAGAAATCAATTTCTTTCTTTAATTGTCACTGTTCCAAAGAAACGTATCGAAAAATAACAGAATGATTTCTAATTTGAGATAATTAAATGTATTTATAGAGGAGCCACATTATTTTAAGTTGGAAACATTAAAACTGATAAAGTAAAATAATTGTCTTGCTCCCATTAGTATGCGCCCTGCATACTATTGATCTGTGAATTTGACAGGAAGTCATTACAAAAGTAAGATTTCAATGCATGGGAAACAAAAAACTTTCAATACACCTGCTTGCCGAATGTAATTACTAGTGTACCTAGGATCTTTACAAAATGAATGAAACCAGTACTTTCATCTTTGAGAAATGTTGACATAAAAACTCTGCATATATAGATGATTCTTAATTATTGCAGATACTTTTGTGGATGAAATAAAATAAAATGTAGAGGACACTACGTTGTTGCTGAAATATTTAGGATGTTCTATTCACGATAAATAAATCTGTTTTTATTCCAACACCAAAGAATTTTTATTTGGGACATACACATGTAAAAGACATGGCATTGAAGACCTGTTGGTGACCTTCTGCTGTTGTCTGTTCTATGGTCGGGTTGTTGTCTCTTTGACACATTCCCCATTTCCATTTTCAATTTTATGGTAACTATAACTGTTTACCTACCAGAAGCAAAAGTTGAAAGAATTCAAGACGAATGTTTCAGTCGTAAAAAGTAAACACAAACATATTTCAATGAGAACTTAGCAAAAAAGTTTTTGAAATAATGATTTCATCACATTCTGCTGTTCAATATTGAATGTTTCATTACAGAGTTTAAGAAAAGGGAAAAAATAAAACTTTGATAGCATCATATGGAAATAATGACTGTTTTATGTATTTAATTTTAAATATGAAAATCGAGTAAGATTGGCGGTATCAAAACATTATCAAACAAAACAGGGTCATCAATCAGATTTTTTTATCACAACCGATGCATCATTAGAAGGTTGGGTGCAATTAAAAATTATGTTCAAATTAATGGTAGATGGAACTATATTGAGAAAACATTTCACCTCAATTATTAAGAATTATTATAAGGTATCAGGCCATAAAAGATTTCTTTAAAAGTATAAAAGATAAACAGATACAGGTATTGTCAGATAATAGTAGATCTGTAGTTTTCTGATATGGGTGATTTAAAATCTTCAGAAAAGAATGATTAAGGTTAACAAAATCAATATGATCATGGTGCATTGATTGAAATATTTTCGATTTAATCAGCTCATATTCCTGGAAAAGTTATTTCTGTAGACTGTCCTTCAAGATAATTTAATGATAATATTAAATGGAAGTTAAACAAGCTTGATTTCCTAAATTTAGTAGAAATATGGGAAAACCATCAGTGATTTATTTGAATCAAGATTAAGTTTTCAGTTGTTAAGGCTTGCATCTTAGAAACCAGATCCAGATGCTGAATTCACATATGCATTTAGTATTTCCTGGTTAAGCGATTACTTCTATATGTTTCCTCTTTTTCTTTGGTTAACAGTACATTCAGAAGATAATAGCCGACAAATACTAATGATAATTTTGTTTTGGTCAATGAAAAGTGTTGCTTCCACGCAGATGGAAGTTGTTAACAATTCCTTATTTAGACAAGACTCATCCGTTCACAAATCAGCTTTGTTTGATATGAACACCAAGGAATTTCTGGAGAAGCAACCAAAATCATTTTTTCTTCTTGGAGAGGAAATACAAAGAAACAATGTGCGCATTTCATCAATAGATGAATTTGTGTCTGTAACCAAAGGCAAAACAGATTCAGTTTGTTCAGTTATGCTTAAGTATTAGAAATTCTTACATTGTGGTATTAGTTACAGTGCTTAAAAGTCAGCCATGTCTGATTTATTAGTATACGGTATTGTTTATAATGGTATATTGCTTGGTAAAAATGTAACTACCACAAGGTTTATGTACGGTGTATTCAATTTGAGAACTACTTAACCAAAAACAAAAACAAATATTTTGACATATCAAAAAATATTTTCACCTATCAAATTCATTTCTGTCAACAATTTTACTTTGCAATTAGTTATGCTTATAGCTTAAAGTACAGCGAGTCAGATCAGTCTCAGTCATTAAATTTGCTGACACTTGAAGATATGGAAAAGAAATACAAATCGTGTGTTTTGTATTTAATTGAGATGTTAAAACAAAGTAGAACAGGATGGTCACATAATTGAAAAGAACTTTTCGCCTATCTATTGATAGGATAATTTGTGTTTATTTTGTATTGAAAGAATATTTAAAGAGGTCATCTCATTACAGAAAAGATTCTGAAAATTTATATATAAAAATTATGTTAAACCATATAAGCCAGATATTAGAGAAATTTTAAGTAGATAAATAAATCAAGATGTTTTGTTAAGATCTGGTATTAATGTAAAATAATTTTTATCACATAGTGTGAGATCAGCATGAGTGTCTAAAACTTGCATTAATACAGTAGCTGTAGACAAAACCTGTGTAAGTTTGGTCAAATGAACTGACATTTGCAAAATTTTAAAAATAACTATTGAATCTGTACAAACAGTATTTCAAAAAGTGATCTTGCATAATTGAAACCTTAGATCTAAATGTATTTTATGTATGATTGTAATTGTATGTATGTTAAAAGGGTGAGGTTTTCATAATTGTGTCTTTATTTTTCGGATTGTGCACATTGAAGTGTCATTAGATCCCAGAAGTGGTATGTAGGTCAAGAATTTTACAACTAAACGAAATTTAAAATTTAAGTTTGGTTGGAATTATGCAGAGTCATAACACAACTGAATAGATCAAACGCCTTCCACAGAAAAAAAAATGTTTTTTTTTCTCTTCCATCGAATTCATACCTTTTATGGGTAGTTACATGTGTTTTTCAGTGGTGTTATGATTATTTGTATATTTTTCTTATAAAACAGTTTTGTGTGTTCAAACAAATTGTTTTGTAAATCTATTCCTGCACAATCCAAATTTCGAAGGCTTAAGTTACACAGCCAAGACCATATTTACATTGAAGCTTAGAAGTCCTGACTACTGGTTGTACTGAAGATTGGTCAGGGGAAACATTTTTACAGATTATTTCTTTCCTTTGGAACAAATTTACTATGGAGCATTGAGTCTGTTAAACGTTAGTTTGTGTTATCTGTCCCCTAGTTTCTATGCTCTTTTTGTTATATAGACTTTTTTATATCATCATATATTGACCGGGTGTGGCCATTATTGTATTCTTACAGAAATGTTCACGTCTAGTTATCATACAAGAAAGGTTGACTGGGGTTAAAATTGGTCATTCCTTTGACTTCTCCAATTCAGGCAGTAAAACCCTTGCTAAGATGGGCGTCTATTCGGTTATTCGGAATGTATAAATACGCAGTCACATCCGGTCAGAATGTGAACTTTTAATCCGATGCTTCGTTAAGAAACAGTGGCACACTCTCTGCGCAAAATAGAACTCTTGCAAGAACTCTTTTAGGGGTCCCTAAGTGGCCTGTTGAAAGGCAAAATTTCTATATCTATATCTTATAACGGACCTTCATACCAAACAAACGGACAAACATCAATTCCTTTCTCCTAAAAGTTGCCATCCTAAACACTGCTCCCGTGGCATCCCATTCAGCCAGGCATTGCGAATCAAGAGAATATGCTCTACTGAAAATACGCAAAATGCTAGACTTGGACAACAACGTAAACATCTAGTTGTTCGAGGATACAATAACAACATCATTGATAGCGCTTTCGAAAGAGCAAACAAAACTAGTCGCCAAGAACTTCTAGAGTACAAAGATAAGAATAAAGCAGCTAACAGAACACCCCTTGTACTCACTTACCATCCTGATTTTAAAAATGTGTCTTCCATTGTTCAGAAGCATTGGAAAATTATAGAAAATGATTCAAATCTTAAAAAAGTATTTTTCTCACCACCAGTCATGGCCTTCAGAAGACCTAAAAACATCCGTGACAAATTAGTGACATCTGTATTAGCAAAGCAGCCTACTCCATCTCCCGGTTGCTACAAACAATGTGGTCGAAGGAACTGCTTGTGTTGTAAAGCTGCCAATACAAGCAGTTCTTTAATCAGCTCCGTTACTAAACAAAATTATACCATCTACTCAAATTCCAACTGTAAAACGGAGAACTCAATTTATATATTAACATGTGACACATGTGGCATTCAGTATGTGGGAGAAACAATGGACAAATTTAATATTCGGCTCAATAACCATCGTTCATGGTACAAAACCAACAAAAACTGTCCTCTCACAAGACATCTTCGTTCAACGAAACATTATTTTGATAATGTTACCTTCCAAATCATAGAAGTCAACACCGAGTGGGACACCACGGCGAGAAGGAGAAGAGAAAATTTTTGGATCCACCAACTCCACACTTTAGAACCTGATGGTCTTAACGAAAAAGATTAGAAAAGATACAGGAAAGATAAAGAATAATTTAGTACACAGCATCGTCCTTTTTATCCTGTAATTGGCCAATGGACGTTGCTAACTTCAACTACCAATTTTGTAAAAATCTTGAACGTCATCCAAATTATGTATTATTTTCAAGGCAGCTAAATTCAAGTGCAACATATACATTGAGCTGCAAAAGTTTCTTATCATCTACATCCGATTTCACCTGGATAGATGCACGCTTGATAAAGCTAGTTAGTCTAGCGAAATATTGCGTTTATTTTCATCATTTTGTAAATATTTTAAACATTCTTATATTTACATACTAAATAGTGTGTTAAAATTACATTGTTAGGCAATCTATAATTTTATTTGTGTAATTGAATTAATCTCTGTACTGATTAATCCTCACTCCCATAGATTTGTATGTCATGTGCTGCTATTTATAGGCACTTATATATATATATATATATATATATATATATATATATGTTACAGTGAATTTGTTAAATCAGGGATTTTGTATAATCACTGAACTGATTAGTGATTTTATAAAATCCCTGATTTTGACAAGAGATTTTACAAAATCACTGAAATAATAAAGATTTTTTTTACAGATTTCCTGATTAAATTTAGGAAATTTATACTAAAAATTTATTCTTTTAAATTAAAAAAATTCTCAAAAAAAAGAACGTAAGTTAATGCATTTTATTCATAATCGCTGTACAATAGTTTTAACCAGTAGTGTTTATTAAAAAAAAAAATCATTGGTCTGTTTATCGGGATATAATATCAATATAAAGTTGATTTTGCTCAAATCGGTCTTGGTTTCGGTAAAAATTTGAATATTCAAGAGGGTGTGTGGGAATGGTGTTTACCGTCGGTCGTCATACGCCATCTTCTCACTATTGTTAGTGTAACAGGGTTCTTAGACGGAATAAAATGATTCTTCAAGTTTAAAGACGTTTATTTATACGACATAAATAAATAACCCTGAAAGTACAGAAATAACAAAAACATAAATACATAGACAATACGGTGTACAAAGGGATATAACTCTTATTCATAAAACGGAAAGTACATGTATAAAATACAATAAACTAGGTCTTTTCTATAAGAACACAACCAATACTACTGAAGTGCATATGTGATAAATGTATAAATTCAATCAAACTCAATTATACACCAAGTCAGGATTAAGTGCTACATTCTGTCCAATAATATTACGCTAATCATTCATTGATTTATGAATGAGCTATTTGTTACTAGAATGTTTACATGTAATTATTGACATACAGGTAACTACTATTCACAAGACACAAACAATACATATACTGAACTAAAATTAAATAGACAAACACAGACAATACCGTAAACTAAAAATACGTTGAAAACACTGATCTTACCATGTATATGGTACAAAGGTTTATCTCCTATTTGGAAACATCACCAGATCATAATAACATCAAGATATTCTGGTCCTGTTAAAAATATAAATATAACTTTCATAAGTCTAATGAACTAAATGGTGTCTGCATAGCATTTATAAACAATAAGTATAATTTTCAATAGCCATTGCTTTAGACCCTTTATTATAATAATATAACTGTACCAATACATGTATCATTAATATATCTATGATATATTATTTCTCTGAGTTCATGGAAATATTTCTTTAAAATAAAATATCTATCATTCATGCACAATCATTCTGACTTATTCAAAAATAAATTTTTTCTCAGATTCAAACTAAAGGAAAACTGTGCAAATATTAAAGACTTGAGATATTAGTAACTGACCTGATTAATATGGAATTAGTGTCAAGAATATATAGCAATATAACTATTTTAAATATGGCTGCTGTTTTCTATGATATATAGCTTTCTCTCACAAGGTATTCAAAAAGTGTGGTAAAACTTTGAACTCAGTGACTATGACCAATAGAAGACAAGATAATATGACACATGACTGACTGACTTATGAACCAGAAAAATAGAGTAAAACTACAGTACTAAGAAGATATAACATACCAAGAAAATAAGATTGCATAGGAGAATAGAAGAATTGATGAACTCTTAAAATACATATAATTAAACTACTTATTAATATTAATTATTCTGAAAGAAAACAAATATTAAAACACTCTACCACATTAGTTATCTTAAGAAAAACACATTTCTAATATCAAGTTTAAACTTGTAATCAGGAATGTTACAAAATATTTTCAGTGATGCTGTAAAATCCCTAACAATTTCAAAGATTTTACAAAATCACTGAAACTGTTAGTGATTTTACAAAATCACTAATCATTCAAGGGTTTTACACAATCCCTTATTTTACAAATTCACTCTAACATATATATATATAACGAACCCCTATTTTCAAGTGGCAGTCCAAATTTCCCATCCTTCATCCCCGTCTACACATACCTTGCAGATTCTCCTATTGTATCGAATAATAATTTGTTTTCGTCCTAAACATGCATAACATATCTGTCACTGGACGTAAAGCAACCATCAATCAATCTAGTGAAACGTCTCTCGTGTTTCTCGGAAATATATCGTTCATTAGCAGAGCAGGAGTTTCAGAAGGTTTCTTAAAACTAACATGTGTCAAAAGATGGTATCAAAACACATTAAATAAGTCTATAGTGATGTTTTGAACATTTATTATGAGTTATGACATCACAATAATTGCCTCCAGGTGGTCTTAGGATAATCAGAAAAATATTTTCTCAACATTTATATATATAGATAAACATTGATTTAGTTATATTTAGCTTTCCATGCTTTAAATTTTTTGTTTGGCTAGACAGCCTATCTGGTTATTCTAAATCCTGGATTTTACGTTTTAACAAAATAAAAATCGTGGTTCTTAAAATACGCAAGTGTTTTGACTCAATATATATATATAGAGTTTTAATGGCATTTTGTTGATAGAGGAAGTCTGTCATCGTGACTTAGAGTTCCTATTTCAAATTACTTACATCATTGTTCATATGTGGTTAAAAAAAAGAGCTAATCAACCTTCAGGTCTTAGTAGGAGATGTTTTACAATGAAACCGTCTGCGAAAGTATCGATTTTGTATTAATCTATTGGGAGTCCCATTTTAGAATACGGATCAACAATTTGATCACCTTATTTAATTAAAGATATTGAAGCGTTATGTTAACCCAGTGTATATGGATTCTTATGGCAAACAATTCGTTCAACTTTGATTCGTTGAGACTAAATATGTAGCTTCAAGATATTTTTGAAACCTATAAATACGTTCATAAAAAATGTAAATGTAATACCGAATATATTTTTTAATTGGACGACTAGTACACCAGAGATCATAACTATAAAGTAGTTAAGCATTATGCTAGAACAGATGCAAGAACTTTTTGTCTCTTAGCGTATTGTGAACTCTGTGAATTTGCGTCCCGCCTCAACTGTTGCCACGCCAACAATTGTTTAAAAAGAGACTCTTGACGGTTTAAATGACTGCTGATAATATCATCAAGTCAGTAAAATCAGTGCTTCTGTACTATCATGTTTTAAATCATATATGTTCTATGATATGGTCTTTGAACGAAAAATGTCCTTTGTTTTATATTTTGCCAAATGCATTTACTATAATCATGCTGATTCCAAAATTATAAGAAAACATATATATGAAAAAGCTTGTTATCAAACTATAGATTGATGGTATGTTTTATGTAGGAAGAACAGATAGAAAAAAAAATGTACTGACATGATTTATATCATATACTTTCTACCATTGCCCAAGAAGAAACTAACTCCTTCAAGCAAAGTTGACCCTAGATGAATTTTGCTATTCCTTTTTGAAACTTTAGCTCCGAGTTATTAAACATCGTGTTTGGGTTTGAGCATAGTACTGTAATGAAAGTAAGACGTTAAATGCTGTCAACGGCAACTGAAAGAAATATCCCATGAACTATTCGTGTAATGCCGTACATGTCTAGTCTGTCTAAGTAACTGAATTCATCTGACGGTTAAATGTTAAATACCGTCTGTAGATGTGTAGTGTTTAATTTCTGTTGTTTGGTAACACCAGCAATAACGTATAGCCAACATCTCTAATTGGTCTATGAACGAAAAATTAGCTTTGTCTTTTTTTTATTTTGCCAAATGCAGATACTATGATCATGATGATTTCAAAATTATAAGAAAACATATATATGAAAGAACTTGTTATCTAACTATAGAATGAGGGGTATGTTTTACATTTTGTATAGATTATAAAAGGAAAACAGATAGAAAAAAAATAATGTAATTTCAAAATTAGTTATCGCAAGATAGCATTTCTTAAATACACAAATCAAATAATATTAAGATGAGACGGGGTAAGTATACTCGTACTATTGATAGAAAACAAAATAGGTTAATTAACATTGCAACTTGTTCAATTTATTTAGTGAAGTTTTTACACTCGGATTTTTCCTCAAATATAATAAGGGATGAGTGTAAGGGAGGCAGTAACAAAATAAACATCTATTTAGAGGACGTCATTACACTCGCCCTCACAATAAGGAGTCGTTTAAAGAAGTTTTCTAAATATTTCTTAGTCCTATATTCCATATAATTCAAAATACAGATCAAATAAAAAGCCAAATCAACACCGAACTCTACATTCAATTGCACGATAAATTGAAAACACAGCTTTAGCCTTCGGCTAGTTCGAGACCGATTATTCCTCATATGGGACAAGCACATACTCATAAGTTGCTGGGTTTGTAATCCGGATTTGTTTTCTCTTAATCGATTTATGACTTTTGAACACCGATATACTACTGTCCCCTTTATTTATACTATTCTTTTAGCTCTGTTCATGAAGACAATTTTGCTTTTATCTTGAATATGATATCTTAGTAATTCGTATGGGCATGTTTATAGTCGAACAATTTGACGAAAAGTTTACACTTATTGTACAGTTGCAACGACATTGTGGTTCTTCTTTAGGAGCGTCCACGTAATTGTTCTTGCTGTTTCTCACTACTTCAGATTATGTAAATTGATAATGCCAGTGATGTAACCGTGGCACTTCTTGACAATTTGAAATATTCAAGACAGAAGTTGAAAATATTTATAGTTTAGCTGCAGTAATTCTGCGTCAATGTCTACTGGCATGTAGTTGAGCACTGAAATAAAAAATAAAAAAATATCTTTTTTTATAACAATATACCCTTAGGAGTATAACACAGAAGCCTTATTTAATAGAAAAAAATATAAGTATAATAAGATTTTCAAATAAAGGAAGCCATAAGTTTGAAATAAACAGAAAAGTAAAGAGATAATAGTATAACATTTTTGTGTATACGAGATATATATATAAGAAAAATATCAAGTAAAACCTATTCACAGGTATTGATTACGTAAGTAAAAGTAAGATAGGGAAACTCTACCATACAGTTATGAAAATTGCATTGTCGAGAAGCCCTATTGAAAAAGTAAAAATAAAAGCATATATGATTGATAGGGAAGCCTCATCTACCGAAACATAAATAAAATGTCTAGACGAGATAAATAAACCTCACATATTTCCAATGACTCTGAAAATGAAGACCTTTGAGGATTCAAAATATGCAAAAAAAACTTTACATATGACAAACTTTGGAAAGCCAGAGATGGAAAGACCATTTTTGCATAAAGTGTTCATATAAGACATGATAATATGATTTATTAAGTAACTCTGTCACAATGTTGTTCCGTGTAGGCAAGTATTGGAAGATCATATAGTTACGGACATAAAAATTGGGGACAAATGCAGGCAAAATAGTTACGGACATAAAAATTGATGGAAGATGTAGGCAAATAATGAAACTATATATATATCAGCAGGGAATTAGTAACATAGAAAAAGAAAATCGAAAAAAGTGGCGAATCCAGAGTAAAAGAATTTGTCGACAAAGAAGTTATCAAAACAGCTGCAATGGAAAAAGGATAAGAGAGCTAGCTAAAGACCAGGTTGCAAAAATATGTGTTATAGCCAGGTTGGGCTTCCAAAGAGAGACACAGTAACAGTCAATCTCATGAGTCAAGTCATTTCTATCATATTTATAGAGTTTGTTCTTATATTGGGCTCTCACACCATTGACCCAGGTTAGGGGAAAATAGGGGGGGGGGGGGGGGGGGCAATCACAAATATAACTTTACCCCGGCCGGTGCATGTGTCTGTCCCAAGTCAGGAACATGTAATTCACGTAATGAACGACAAACGACAAATTTATTTTACTCGCGTAGTTGTATTTACCATATGTGGATTCTTAAGGGTTCTGAAGAACTTCTGGACAATTATAAATCTCGGTCTATTTCTGAATTTAATTCTAACATAACTTTTGATTTTTTAACCCTGTATACCAACATTCCCCATGTGAAATTATAAAATTGTTTTGAATAGACATTGAATGACAAACTTTTTTCTTATGTGACGTTTACATTTTCTGACGTCAGACACGCGAAGCAATGAATGTGGGTCTTAATTTGATAGATGCTTTTGTGCTTTTTTTGTAAATAATTGTTTGTTTTGATATTGTAACACAGTGATGACTGCTGTACCCATATTTTGACTATTTTATTTATAATGTCTGTTTTGTTCACGCATCGTTGTAAATATAACGAAATTTGATAAGACTGTCGTACAAGTGAGAGGTTTAGCGCTATAAAACCAGGTTCAATCCACCATTTTCTACATTTGAAAATGCCTGTACCAAGTCAGGAATATGACAGTTGTTGTCCATTCGTTTGATGTGTTTTGTCATTTGATTTTGCCATGTGATTAGGGACTTTCCGATTGAATTTTCCTCGGAGTTCAGTATTTTTGTGATTTTACTTTTTTCAGTTGGTGTCATTTGCTGTCTGTCATATTTGTTTGTAATTTTTTCGTTTATTGTAACGGAATAATATGTAATCCAGATTGTTGACGTTTACTGAATACAAGTTTTTGAAGTTCGATATCTAGCAGAAGGACAAAATAATATGTAAATCCAGATTGTTGACGTTCAGTGAATAGAAGTTTTTGAAGTTCGATATCTAACAGAAGGACAAAATAATATGAAACTCCACATTGTTGACGTTCATTGAATAGAATTTTTGAAATTCGATATCTAGCAGAAGGACAAAATAATATGTAACTACAGATTGTTGACGTTCATTGAACAGAAGTTTTTGAAGTTCGATATCTAACAGAAGGACAAAATAATATGTAACTACAGATTGTTGACGTTCATTGAATACAAGTTTTTGAAGTTCGATATCTAGCAGAAGGACAAAATAATATGTAACAACAGATTGTTTATGTTCACTGAATAGAAGTTTTTAAAGTTCGATATCTAACAGAAGGACAACATAATATGTAACTACAGATTGTTGACGTTCATTGAATAGAATTTTTGAAATTCGATAACTAGCAGAAGGACAAAATAATATGTAACAACAGATTGTTTATGTTCACTGAATAGAAGTTTTAAAAGTTCGATATCTAACAGAAGGACAACATAATATGTAACTACAGATTGTTGACGTCCACTGAATACAAGTTTTTGATGTTCGATATCTAACAGAAGGACAAAATAATATGTTATCTACAGATTGTTTACGTTAACTGAAGAGAAGTTTTTAAAGTTCGATATCTAACAGGACAAAATAATATGTAACTACAGATTGTTTACGTTCACTGAAAAGAAATTTAAGTTCGATATCTAACAGAAGGACAAAATATTACGTAACTACAGATTGTTGACGTTCACTGAAATCAAATGTTTGAATTTCGATATCTTACAGAAGGACAAAATAATATGTAACTCCAGATTGTTGACGTTCACTGAATACAAGTTATTGAGGTTCGATGTCTAACAGAAAGACATATTATATGTAACTCCAGATTGTTGACGTTCACTTAATAGAAGTTTTTGAAGTTCGATATCTAACAGAAGATAAAATTATTATGTTAATCCAGATTGTTGACGTTCATTGAATAAAACTTTATGAAGTTCGATGTCTAACAGAAGGACAAAATAATATGTAACTCCAGATTGTTGACGTTCGCTGAATAGAAGGTTTTAAAGTTTAATATGTAACCGAAGGACAAAATAATATGTAATTCCAGATTGTTGACGTTCACTGAATAGAAGTTTTTGAAGTTCGATATCTAACAGAAGGACAAAATAATATGTAACTCCGGATTCCGAGTGGTTCCAATTTTGCAATATAATATCTTAATTTTGTCACCTTTGATCTCGAATGTTTTTTCATAACTGTTAATAAGTAATCATCTGATTTAACACAATCTTATATGTCATTTATATAAAGAACAAATAATAGGGGCCTTAAATTAGGCCTTGATGTATTCCTGAAGTAATCTCCTTCTGTTTTGATGATTCGCCATTTTCCGATACTCTTTAATATCTTAGTATTTAGAAATTTATTATCCAGTCAAGTAATTGGTTAACTTTACCCTGGTTTACATTTCTTACGAGTCTCATATATGAGGACTTTTCGAAAACTCCCATGACGCTTATATAAATGCAGTATATCTGGTATCTTTCATCTAAGTATTCTGTCAATGTGTCTACTATCTGCAGTATTTGTAGAGCAATCGATTTATTCGACGAAAGAACCATAATGTTTGATGGAGTATTATTTGTCGAGCTCAATATGTGTTATAAGTTATATGCTCTCTTATCATTATCTCCTTTATCTTACACACAACTGATGTAAAAGAGATGCGTAAGATACCAAAGGGATATTCAAACTAATAAGCGGATCAAATACTGACAACGTCATGACCAAAAAGGAAAAACGACCAAAAGACAACCAACACGGGTTTTGTTATAAATTACAGTTTATGGCCAGACTCGGTAAAGATCCAACTAAGTTACATTTAGTTGATGAATTTAAAAACACTAATCGTTACCTTGATGCTAGTTTTGTTTTCAATAATCAAGAATTTTCTAACTTTACTGAGGACATTTACCCAAAGGAACTGACTTTGAATAAAACTTATATAGACAGCAATAATTATCCTTCTCTAGATTTGGATATTTCAGTGTCATACGGGAAACTCTATTCAAAAATTTACAACAAAAGAGACGATTTTTCGTTCCGGATTGTTAATTTTCCCTTTTTTGATGGTGATGTTCCTTTTGCCCCGTCTTTCAGTGTGTATATTTAGGAACTAGTTCGCTATGCTGTATCTGTGTCGCTTATTAGATTTCAATGAACGTAATATATGTACAACTGGTAAATTATTAAAATCAGGGATTTTGTAACCACAAATTAATTAAAACCTTAACCAATGTTTTTTATAGATACAAAGATTTGGTTAGGAAGTTTGGCTCTACCAGCAGAATTTTATATCAAAAACGTAATATTATATCCAAATGTTTACGGTGATGTTGTTTATAGAGTCTGTAAATTTAAATACGATCCATGTAAACTCATTGATCCTTTGAATAAACTTGTTCTAAAAGGTTGTCTGCTTAACACTGTAATCAAATCTTTGAATAATGTTTTAGAAAAATTAAAGCATGACTTAATCTGTATTGCTTTATATTATATATATACAGTTATGAGAACTCATGATCCTAGCACATCCTGTTGATACGTTTTACGTATAGTTAGACATTGCACAATGTCATGCATTTCCCAGACTGTTAATGGCGTCTTTACACTGAATCCGTTGAATGTGTACTGATTGATACTTTAGTCTGGGAGAACCTGATCTATATATTAGTTTAAATTGAATTTGAAATAGCTTTTAGTTATTGCGAGAACTCTTATATCGGTGCTTTGTGTCTATTGTTTCTATGTTAGTTGTTTTTTGTGCTTCGTACCAATCTTTTGAGTTAGGCCACTTGCAAGTAGTTTTTACATTTCTTTCTTGTGGTATCCTGTTACACCACTGCCCAATGTTAGCGGAAATGGTTGATACATATCTTTATCCCCGACACATTCTTTATGTGCCTGTCAAAAGTGGTTGTCGTTGGTTCATGTCTGTCATATTTGTTTTCGAAAATGTGGAAGAATAAAAATGTGAGGTAATTCATTTGGAAATTTGATCACGAATGTCACGAAGGTCTAGGAACACTATACTAAGTGCTTAATTTATTCTATTTTTCCCGAATTCGACAATGCTTAATACACAATTATTCCAAACTTATATATACATGATAAAGCCGAAATTATTGTATTTGCACAAAAAGCAATGATTTCGATTTCAATTGTCCTTAAATCGCTTTTATAAAATTTGATCTTTATTTGAGTGCATACTATCGAATTCGCGTGTGAAAAATTATCACAATGAACATTGATAGCGCCGTTTTCAGCAATGATCCAAACATCAGTGATCGGATTACACACGCACCCCGCCTGGTGCTGCTGAAGATAATATAACGCGCACGCACACACATGGTGATTAAGTAACATGCTCATTGCAATGGCCGGACAAATAGCCACTCCGGATAAATCAGGCCGTTAATGTTTTCAATTGAGTTGTTTCACATTTTTCGTTTTGGGGTCTTTTATAGCCGACTATACGGTATGGGTTTTTCTCATTGTTGAAGGCTGTATGGTGATCTATAATTGCTTATATCTACTTATTTAAACTATGGTGGATAGTGGTCTCATTGGCAATCATACCATATCTCCTTATTTGTATATAACAGTATACAAAACTCAACATAGAAAACTAAAGACTGAGCGCCAGTTTCTATAATATAGCGACTGCGCGAATTATGTGAACACGATCGTGCTTCAAACTGTAATTCTTTCTCTATATATCTCAAATGTCACTTCGAGTTATATATAAGGTCCCGAGAAAACATCTCACTTTGGTTTCCGTATTTTCTGATATATTTTTTTTCATTCTTTACTACTGAACATTTTTGCGCGCAGACATAAATTAGATATTTTGAATTTGATATACATTAGAGCTATTTTGTTGTTTGTGTTGCAAGTCTATGAAATACCGTTCCATATATGCCATATATGTCATAATAAATCACTTTAAACGCTTTAAGTTCAACACTATTACGTTTCATAATTTTAACGCGTTAAAACATTGTTTAACGCACTAAAACATCGCTGAATGCGTTAAAACATCGTTTAACGCTTTAAAACGTTGCATAACGCGATTAAACTCCTATTTATACAGGGATACGGTTTTAACTTTTAAGTCATTCAATCTACATTTTATCCCGTTTACTCTTTTTTTAAAGGTCTAATGTTACTTTTAACGCGTTGATTATCCTTCCTGCGTTAAGTTTACTTTTGAAAGTACTTTAAAAACGATATATTAATATTTCAAAATTTTCTATTACTTTAACGCTTTAAACCTTCTTTTACACATTTACTGTTCTTTTAACACGTTAATCATTGTTTTAGCGCAATAAGTAATTTATGACAATAATATTTAAAAGTGCTGAAAATCTTTAAACATTATCACGTTAATTGACGAAGATACATGTATGACACATGCGGCCATTCCATTTAGTAAGTTTCGAGTAAAATCTGACGCCTTACAACGAAATTAAGGCGAAAGTAGAATGTTTTTCGGTCATTTTTTGTAGTTAAGTGCTTAACGCGTTAAAAAGTCAATTAACAAGCGTTAAAACTGTATTCATTGCGCTAAATGTGATTTTATCGCGTTAGCATTTAACGCGATAAAATCACATTAAACGGGTTTTTGACACGAACGGCCTTTCATACTAGTCTTCCAATAAACCATTTTGAGTTTCACAGTTTTCACTCGTTTCAAGTAAAACAACATTGCCAAAAAATCTGAAAAAACGTGTAGACACTTGCCATCGATCTCTACATATAATAATTTCTAACTGTGCAATTAACTTTTCGTACTTTTTATTCCTCATCCTTCATAGATGGAGTTATTTTGAAAGTTAAACCTTTCATATTCCAAACATATATTTTATTTTTTTAGCCAATAATGGCACCCAATGGTGAGCATAGTAATCAGTTGTAACAAAATAAACGCATACCAACAGAGGCACATAACACAATATGTATTATATGTCTCTGATATCAAACACGTCAAATCTTTTATTAACAAGGCCATGACTAGGAAGAACGCAATAGAAAAGAAACTTGCAAATACCAAAATTCTTCCATTACTACAGTAAGGTCATGTTTTAAAACTCACTTGTTGAGAATAAGTAAGTAGGGAAGTACGGAAGGAGGGTTGTCGTTAGCAGTGAAAAGGCTAATCTTCCATGATATCAAAACATAATTATAAAATAAATTACTAGCTTCTTAAATATGGAAACAAATTCCATTTATGAATTCTATAAAAGAAAACGACCATACGATACCAGAGACATATAAATTTATATATACATATGTCAATATTCGGTTGCGATTTCTTTGAAATAGCGGGTGAAGGAGATAATTCAAATTTATTAAAAGAGTTCTCGAGTGTGGAGGCTTACAAACTAACAATCTTTGGAATACTTCCATATTCGATTATTGACTTTAATAATAGGACATAGTGATCCCTCAAGTTTCAAACAACAGGAGGAGGATTTATTAGTCAAAATGCATGATATCAATAGTCAAATCAGGCAAATCAACGAATCAATTAATACTTTCTTCCCGAATTTTGCAGTCGACATCAGTCATCATCACAAAGTCAAAACTTCTAAATCAAAGAAAATAACATTACTAGATAGCATTTCATTAAATTTATATTTAAAACCCTAACACAGAGCCTAGAAGAGTCTGGTTGAAGAAGATAGCTGTGCATATTCAAAAAGACTGTAGCAAAAATTGAAATCACATCTTTGATTTAGAAGTTTGACGTTATGATGATGACTGATGTCGACTGCGAAATTCGGGGAGAAAGTATTAATTGATTCGTTGATTTGCCTGATTTGACTGTTTATATCATGCATTTTGGCTTATAAATCCTCCTCCTGTTGTTTGAAACATGAGGGGTCACTGTGTCCTTTTATTAAAGTCAATAATCGAATATGGAGGTATTTCAAATATTGTTATTTTGCAAGCCTCCACACTCGAGAACTCTTTTAATAAATTTGAATTATCTCCCTTCACCCGCTATTTCAAAGAAATCGCAGCCGAATATTGACATATGTATATATATATATATATATAAACAAGTCTAAATTGAAAACAACGTTCAAACCTATGATTGCGTTGGATAAAAACCGCAATTTTTATACGTGTGACTAACAGGTCGAACAACAAATGTTCTTAAATCCTGCTGACTGCCATTGGCGATTGCCAAATAAACGGATCACAAGGTGTAATAAATGGATCTTAACTTTAAATTTAATACCAAACAGAAAACAATAAACTTGCGGCGAAGATGGTATACCGCAAACAAAGGTGCAAATATTTTTTGTACACCATATCCGGATTTCGACAATTAATGTCTCTTCAGTGATGTTAGGAATCAAAACGGTTATTGGAAGGTCACATAATTTACCTCAATTTGGGATAGACTCTTGAATTTTGAGGAGTCAAAATAGGATGAACGGATCATATAAACCCGAAGGCAAATATAATACAAGCCCAAACGAAAAAATATAAACAAGTCTAAATTGAAAACAACGTTCAAACCTATGATTGCGTTGGATAAAAACCGCAATTTTTATACGTGTGCATGCAAAACAAATTTCTTGTTAGAGGGGTCTAAATACAGCACAAACAACATTTTCCAAAAGATCAAAAAAGTGAAAAAGTATATTTTAACAAAACGCATTTGACTAACAGGTCGAACAACAAATGTTCTTAAATCCTGCTGACTGCCATTGGCGATTGCCAAATAAACGGATCACAAGGTGTAATAAATGGATCTTAACTTTAAATTTAATACCAAACAGAAAACAATAAACTTGCGGCGAAGATGGTATACCGCAAACAAAGGTGCAAATATTTTTTGTACACCATATCCGGATTTCGACAATTAATGTCTCTTCAGTGATGTTAGGAATCAAAACGGTTATTGGAAGGCCACATAATTTACCTCAATTTGGGATAGACTCTTAAATTTTGAGGAGTCAAAATAAGATGAACGGATCATATAAACCCTAAGGCAAATATAATACAAGCCCAATCGAAAAAATATAAACAAGTCTAAATTGAAAACAACGTTCAAACCTATGATTGCGTTGGATAAAAACCGCAATTTTTATACGTGTGCATGCAAAACAAATTTCTTGTTAGAGGGGTCTAAATACAGCACAAACAACATTTTCCAAAAGATCAAAAAAGTGAAAAAGTATATTTTAACAAAACGCATTTGACTAACAGGTCGAACAACAAATGTTCTTAAATCCTGCTGACTGCCATTGGCGATTGCCAAATAAACGTATATATATATATGTCTCTGGTATCGTATGGTCGTTTTCTTTTATAAAATTCATAAATGGAATTTGTTCTCATATCTAAGAAACTATTAATTTATTTTATAATTATGTTTTGAGGGACTCAATCATGGAAGATTAGCCTCTTCACTGCTAACGACAACCCTCCTTCCGTACTTCCCTACTTACTTATTCTCAACAAGTGAGTTTTAAAACATGACCTTACTGTAGTAATGGAAGAATTTTGGTATTTGCAAGTTTCTTTTCTATTGCGTTCTTACTAGTCATGGCCTTGTTAATAACAGATTTGACGTGTTTGATATCAGAGACATAAAATATATATTGTATTATGTTCCTCTGTTGGTATGTGTTTATTTTGTTACAACTGATTACTATGCTCACCATTGGGTGCCATAATTGGCTAAAACAAATATTTGGAATATGAAAGGTTTAACTTTCAAAATAACTCCATCTTTGAAGGATAAAGTATAAAAAGTACGAAAAGTAATTGCACAGTTGGTAATTATTATATGTTGAGATCGATCGCAAGTGTTTACACGTTTTGTCAGATTTTTTGGCAGATTAGTTTTACTTGAAACGAGTGAAAACTGTGACACTCAAAATGGTTTATTGAAAGACTAGTATGAAAGGCCGTTCATGTCAAAAACCCGTAATATGTTAACGCGATAAAATCACATTTTGCGCAATAAATACAGTTTTAACACGCGTTAATTCACTTTTAAATGCGTTAAGCACTAAACTACAAAAAATGACCGAAAAACATTCTACTTTCGACTTAATTTCGTTGTAAGGCGTCAGAATTTACTCGAAACTTACTAAATGAAATGGCCGCATGTGTCATATCTTCGTCAATTAACGTGATAATGTTTAAAGATTTTCAGCACTTTTAAATATTATTGTCATTTATTACTTATTGAGTTAAAACAATAACTAACGCGTTAAAAGAACATTTCACGTGTTAAAAGAATGTTTAAAGCGTTAAAGTAATAGAAATCTTTGAAATATTAATATATCGTTTTAAAAGTAGTTTCAACGCGTTAAAACTTAAACGTAACGAGTGAAGGATAAATTTAACGGATTAAAAGTAAATTCATCGCGTTAAAGATAAATTTAACGCTTTAAAAGCAACATGAGCCCGTTAAAAGTAGAGTAAACGGGATAAAATGTAGATTGAGTGCTTTTAAAGTTAAAAATGATAAATAGGAATTTGATCGCGTTATGCAAAGATTTAACGCGTTAGACGATGTTTTTAGCGCGTTTAACAATGTTTTAACGCTTTAAGCGATGTTTTAGTGCGTTAAACAATGTTTTAACGCGTTAAAATTATGTAACGTAATAGTGTTGAAGTAAACGCGTTAAATGTGATTAATAATTACATATATGGCAAGTGCGACGGATATTTTATATATAAATATATTGATTTCCTAACGCGGTATTTATCTCGCTAAATATCATTTTATCGCGTTAAATGTTAAAGCGTTACTTTATCAGGTTTTCGACCTTTCAAAGACCTGCAACACAAACAACAAAATAGCTCTAATGTATATCAAATTCAAAATATCTAATTTAACATTAGCATTTATGTCTGCGCGCAAAAATGTTCATTAGTAAATAATGAATAAAAAATATATCAAAAAATACGTTAACCAAAGTGAGATGTTTTTTCGGGACCTTATATAAAACTCGAAGAGACATTAGAGATATATAGAGAATACATAAGAATTACAGCTTGAAGCATGATCGTGTTCATCTAATTCGCTCAGTCGATAAATTATGGAAACTGAAGCTCAGTCTTTAGTTTTCTATGTTGAGTTTTGTATACTATTATATACAAATGCCGGATTACCAATGAGATCACTATCCACCATAGTTTAAATAAGTAGATGTAATCAATTAAAGATCACCATACGGCCTTCTACATTGGGAAAACCCATACCGTATAGTCGACTATAAAAGGCCCAAAAATGAATAACATGACACAATTGAATCGAGAAAATTAACGGCCTAATTTATACGGATTGGCTATTTGTCCGACCATTGCAATGAGCATGTCATTTTATCACCATGTGTGTGCGTAGGCGTAATATTATCTTTAGTGGCACTGGGGGGGGGGGGGGGGGGGGGGGGGGGGGGGAATGGCGTGTGTACTCCGATCACTGATGTTTGGATCATTGCAGAAAATGGCGGTATCAATGTTCTTTGTGATAAATTTTCACACGCGAATTCGATAGTATGCACTCGAATAAAGATCAAACGTTATAAAAGCGATTCAAGGACAATTGAAATCGCAAACCATGATATTCTAACATCTATATTAATTAATCAGGTATTGAAAGATCGAAAGCTTTTAATCTTGTGCAAATACAATGATTTCGGCTTTATCATGTATATATAAGTTGTGTATTAAGCATTGTCAAATTCGGGAAAAATAGAATAAATCTAAGACTTAGTATAGTGTTCCTAGACCTTCGTGACATTCGTGATCAAATTTCCAAATGAATTACCTCACATTTGTTTCTTCCATTTCGGTCGATACATGTACCGAACAAGGTATAATACCAACAAATCATAGTACGTCACATCCGGTTGCATACGAAAAAGGGTCGGAAAAGATATTCCCTTGAATTTGACAATTGTGTGCGTAGGCGTAATATTATCTTTAGTGGCACTGGGGGAGGGGAGGGGGTGGGGTTAGGGGGTGTTATTCGATCACTGATGTTTGGATCATTGCTGAAAATGGCGTGTGTAATCCAATCACTGATGTTTGGATCATTGCAGAAAATGGCGGTATCAATGTTCATTGTGATAAATTTTCACACGCGAATTCGATAGTATGCACTCGAATAAAGATCAAACGTTATAAAAGCGATTCAAGGACAATTGAAATCGCAAACCATGATATTCTAACATCTATATTAATTAATCAGGTATTGAAAGATCGAAAGCTTTTAATCTTGTGCAAATACAATGATTTCGGCTTTATCATGTATATATAAGTTGTGTATTAAGCATTGTCAAATTCGGGAAAAATAGAATAAATCTAACACTTAGTTAAGTGTTCCTAGACCTTCGTGACATTCGTGATCAGATTTCCAAATGAATTACCTCACATTTGTTTCTTCCATTTCAGTCGATACATGTACCGAATAAGGTGTAATACCAACAAATCATAGTACGTCACATCCGGTTGCATACGAAAAAGGGTCGGAAAAGATATTCCCTTGAATTTGACAATTGTAGGAAATTTATTCTACATTTCATTGCAGTAAAAAAATTTCTAAGTCATAAACATATATCTTTGGCGTTTCAAAGCACCATTCTTTTTTATTTGGGGTTTCTATAGAATATTTTGGAAACTTGAGGTTACATGGTTACTCAAGCTTGTACACAGGAAAACAAGGGGTGACAATTTGATTGGTTAACTTCCAGTGATGTTTATTATCTTATATGCAATGAAATGTTATGTGAAATTTGTCTGTATTACTGGAAAGGATAATATTTTACTTATGTCATGTATTTCTTTATTTGAAACAAAGATACATTCTGCAAAATTTTTGGAAAATTGCAAATTTAACAAAGACTAACAGGGGAAAACAATGGTGGTATTACACCAGAAATAGAAACTGCCTAATTTATAACAAAACAATTTCCGAAAAACAAATATGACAGACATGAACCAACGACAACCATTAAAATAGCATCTCATGACTTGGAACATGCACATAAAGAATGTGTCGGGGATAAATATAGATTCTACCACTGCATCGAGTGTGATACGATATTTATCCACTCGAGACAGTTAAATTTTCAAATTTAACTGTCGAGAGTGGATAAATATCGTATTACACGAGATTTGGTGGTGGAATCTGTTTCTCTAATGATTTTCTAACAATATGCAGGCAAAGTTATTCCTTCTTTTCGAATGATCTGCAAAAAGATGTGTTCTTTCTATGTGACATCATCAGACATGGTCGCCTTTTTTCATGCCGTCACAATAGGATATTCAGAGGAAAGCAAGAAAATTCGACGTCATAATCGGATTTTAACCAATGATGAACTGAGATCAAACGAACCACACGTTGATTAAATTTTTTTTTATACAATGTGTGCAGAAAGGGATAAATTGACGTAGAATTAGAGAAATATATTTATCAACCCTTTCCGCTAACCTTGGACAGTGGTGTAACTGGATATCATAAGACAGAACTGTAAAAAATAGTTGCAATTGGCCTAACTCAAAAGATCTGTACGAAGCACAAAAAAAAACAATTAACATAGAAACAATAGAAACAAAGCACCGATATAAAAGTTCTCGCAGTAACTGAAAGCTAGTTCAAAACCTATTAAAACTAATGAATCATGTTCTCCCAGACTTAAGTATCAATCAGTACACATTCAACGGATTCAGTGTAAAGACGTCATTAACAGTCTGGGAAACGCATTACATTGTGCAATGTCAAACTATACGTAAAACGTATCAACAGGATGTATTAGGATCATGAGTTCTCATAACTGTATATATATAATATATAGCAATACATATTAAGTCATGCTTTAATTTTTCTAAAACAAAATCAATGTAAGTACCGATTAAAACAATATTCAAAGATTTTACTACAGTGTTAAACAGACATCCTTTCAGGACAATTTCATTCAAAGGATCAATGAGTTAACATGGATCGTATCTAAATTTACGGACTCTATGAATAACATCATCGTAAAATTTGAATGTGATATCACGTTTTTGATATAAATTCTGCAGGTAGAGCAAAACTTCCTAACCAAATCTTTGTATCTATGAAAAACATTGAATAAGGTTTTTTAAATTAGTTTGTGGTTATGTAATCCCTGATTTGAATAATTTACCAATTGTACATGTATTACGTTCATTAAAATCTAATACGCGACTACAGATACTGCATAGCGAACGAGTTGCAAAATATACACACTGTAAGAAGGGGCAAAAGGAACATCACCGTCCAAAAAGGGAAAATTAACAATCCGGAACGAAAAATCGTCTTTTTCGTCGTCAATTTTTGAATAGAGTTTCCCGTGTGAAACTGAAATATCCAAATCTAATGAAGGATAATTATTGAAGGCTATATTAGATTTATTCCAAGTCAATTCCTTTGGGTAAATGTCCTCAGTAAAGTTAGAAAATTCTTGATTATTCAAAACAAAATAGCATCAAGGTGACGGTTAGTGTTTTTAAATTCATCAATTAAATGTAACTTAGATGGATCTTTATCGAGTATGGCCATAAACTGTAATTCATAACAAAACCCGTGTTTATTGTCTTTTTGTCGTTTTTCCTTTTTGGTCATGACGTTGTCAGTTTGTGATCGACTGATGAGTTTGAATAATTATCCCTTTGATATCTTACGTATCTCTTTTACATCAGTTGTGTGTAAGATAAAGGAGATAATCATAAGAGAGCAGCGGTTTGTGTTCGTACCGGTAGACAAAACAGCCAATAATGTAGTGGTGTTGTGACGCATATACTACACGGAAGTTCTCCAAAACGAAATTATCTATTCGTCTACATTCAGGTCCGTACGCTCCACAGAGAGTCAAATTGTAAACAAGGATAAACTTGCCACTACCCAGCTTAAAGCCTCTTCCAAACATTTGAAAGTCCAAAGTATGTACTGGTTACCTAAATTACACAAACAACCATTTAAATTTCGTTTCATCTCCGCATCTAGTAAGTGTTCTATTACTAATCTATCAGTGCTTCTAACTACCTCTCTTACTACTATCAAAGAACTTGTTATTAACTTTTGTAATAAAGCTTATGAAAATAATGGTATTAAATATTTTTGGAGTATTAAAAATTCATTAGAAGTTTTAGATAAAATACGTTCTTTTGATGGTCCTTTTAGTTCTGTTGTCAGTTATGATTTTTCTACTCTCTATACTACACTTCCACACAATCTTATCAAGAAAAGTTTTCATATTTAATTAAATGGTCTTTTAAAAAATCTCGTTGCAAATTTATTTGCTGTCAGTCGTTTAAAGCCTTTTCTGAAACGAAAAAGGAAAGTATGCTAGATACACTTACTGGAAATGTGAAGATATGATTAAAACTTTAAATTTTCTCCTGGACAACATACATGTACGTTTCGGCGATAAAATATATCGACAGGTAGATGGTATTCCTATGGGCAATAACTGCGCCAAAAGGGACGATTTTTCATTCCCTATTGTTATTTTTCCCTTTTTAGACGGCGATGTTCCTTTGGCTCCATCATACGGTGTTTATATATCCCAACTCGTTCGTTATGCCCGTGTGTGTAGTGATGTCAAAGATTTTAACGAACGTAATCAATGCATCATTGGTGAATTATAAAGTCAGGGATTTCGTTACCATAAATTTCTTAAAACTTTTACTAAATTGTTTCATAGATACAAAGTTTTGATTAGTAAATTTGGCTGTACCTATAGAAAACTTATTAAAAACGGTATTTCACATCCTAATTTTACGGTAATGTTGTACTAAAAGCGCGGAAATCACTATGTGATCCGTGTAAACTCATCGAACCTTTAAACAAACTTATTAGTTAAGGTTATCTCACCGATGTTGTAATTAGATCTTTGAATATAGTTTACATTGGCACAAATATCGATTTTGTCATCAGCAGATTTTTTAAATTTGTATTCTTTTCAAACGGTTTTTTTTTTTTGGATGTAGAAATACGCATCCACGTTCATTTTCTATATAGAGATTACTCTATCTATATATTACATTAGACGTGTTAGGAAAGGGGTTTAAATACTGCGCTGATGTTAAATACCAATACCGATACAAGATATAAGTGTGGACTTTCTCAAAATGCAATTGCACTGAAAAGTATCCCGGCGTAGTATAAATGTTTACGTTTGTGGTGTGTTTGATACAATATAAAGCGAATAGTTAACGTCGACTCCAAATTTTAGGACGTGCATTGGCCTTCCGTAGATCTTCATACAGTCATACATTAATTTGTATTTGTTTGATTTAAGAGTGCAAAACAAAACTTAACAAAAATATATGTAAGAGTCAAAAATGGGAATGACGGATTTTACGACTACAAGTCCAAATATATATATTAATAAGCGATATGATTAGAATATGTTTAATAGTTAAATAACTCAGTTTGTCTCTCCACGATAGATATGTCCTATTTCCGTTGCAAAATATAGTTAGCATGCATTTTGTGTCCAGGGATACAGGGACGCGTATATATGTGTGGCTTAAACTAATCAGTACTAATCCGAACTCATCGTTATATCTATATATAAAAAAGAAAAAAAAAGTGGACACAAATGGATACAGTGCTATTTCTATATAAAACTTTAAGAAGCAGGGACTACAGTAGAAGGTTGTCTTGCTGCGCTTCGTTTTAATGTTCAAGAAAACCACTTTCCATGAGCTATATGTGATTCGTTTTGTCTACTACTTTCTGGGTATGGATACAATGAATGGACAGAGGGACATAAGAACGGACGGATGGACCAATTCACCCATACCGTCCAATTTAGAAAGCGGAGTGTATAGTTAATCTAAGGCAAAACAAAATGAAGTAAATCGAAAAAAAAAAAAAAAATGCCCGACATATAATTTAGCAGACTTTGTTTTGAAAGAGGTGAAAATGAATATTCCATTTTCAAAATAACCTCCTGACCCAAAGATACTAACATTAACTTCTCCATATGAAAGTGTAACGCCACTTTCAACAATATCTCAATTTTATCGTGGTGTTCTGTTTTGTTGGTGGAGGAAGCCGTGGTAACAAGAAAATAAAACCAACTTCCGACCCTTCACCGAAATGTAAATTAAACATGCTTGATAATGTCCAAACGTTGTTATCTTTTAATATTTAATTCGATAACCTCTTTTTTCCGAAAAACTAACTGATAAAAGTTGATAGAAGGAAAATGGCAGGGCAATTTTTTTTTATGTGAATAAGAATTAATTCATTTAACATTATATAAAATTGTCAGCGACATTTCTAGATAAAATAAAAATATAAAGATAATCAAATTGAAAACGCTTTTGTTTCAGTCTTTTTTTTTTTAAATTGTCAAGTACACAAATTTCTAGTTTGGTTTATTTTTAGAATTTTACGCTACTGTGTAACACATTTCTCTATTCTAGAAAATGATATAAAATAAGGAGATGCGGTATGATTGCCAAAATAGACAACTATCTACCAGAGACCAAATGACGTAAATATTTGCAACTATAGATCACCGTATGACAGACCCCCAACACGGAGCAAAACCGTTCCCGCATATAAAAGCTAAGAAAGGCCCCGACATGAAAATTATTTTTTAAATAAATTTCAAATAAACGAACGTTTTGAACAAAGATTGATGTAGAGTAAAAATCGGATTCGAATGTGATTTGATTCCTTTGTTTTTTTCTATTCATTTATTTTGATCACTTTGTAGATTTTCCTTGTAGTCGTTCAACAAAATACTTATTATTAGTAAGAAATGGGGGAACAACGATCTTAAACTTAATCGATCCCTACTATGACACAATGCAAGAATAATGTTTGTGTTGTTTTGCTGGATCCTCGTCCGTGTATTGCGGAATAAATTGTTACTATTTTATTGTTTAAAAATCATCTCGGCATTATCAAACAAACCCATACAGGTAACTATAATGAATGATTATCTGTGCTTTTTGAGATGGTCCCCACTATAGCCTGTAGTGGTATTGGTATTTAACATCAGCGTCAAAATCGTATTGACTTTCCTAACACGTCTAATAATAAGTCTAAATTGAAAACAACGTTCAAACCTATGATTGCGTTGGATAAAAACCGCAATTTTTTTACGTGTGCATGCAAAACAAATTTCTTGGAAGAGAGGTCTAAATACAGCACAAACAACATTTTTCAAAAGACCAAAAAGGTAAAAAGTATATTTTAACAAAACGCATTTGACTAACAGGTCGAACAACTGATGTTCTTAAACCCTGCTGACTGCCATTGACGATTGCCAAATAAATTGATCACCAGATGTAACATGGATCTTATATTTAATTTGATACCAAACAGAAAACAATAAACTTGCGAAAAAAATCGTATACCGCAAACATGAGGTACAAATTTGTACAGCATATCCGGATTTCGACAATTAATGTCTCTTCAGTGATGTTAGGGATCGAAATGGTATTTGGAAGGCCATATAATTTACTTCAATTTAGGATAGACTCTTGAATTTTGAAGAGTCGAAATAGGATGAACGGATCTTATAAACCCGAAGGCAAATATAATACAAGCCCAAACGAAAAAATATAAGTAAGTCTAAATTGAAAACAACGTTCAAACCTATGATTGCGTTGGATAAAAACCGCAATTTTTATACGTGTGCATGCAAAACAAATTTCTTGGTAGAGGGGTCTTAATACAGCACTAACAACATTTTCCAAACGACCAAAACAGTGAAAAAGTATATTTAAACAAAACGCATTTGACTAACAGGTCGAACAACGGATGTTCTTAAACCCTGCTGACTGTCATTGGCGATTGCCAAAAAAAAACGGATCACATGATGTATTAAAATGGATCTTTTTTATAATTTAATACCAAACAGAAAACAATAAACTTGCGAACATATTTATTAACAGGTTAACTCCTAACTATCCTTCTGCCTGTCGATTCTTTAATTTGGCATTGCACAAGTTATGTCTTTTTTGACTGTCCATGACGTTAAAGCACTTAATCTCTGGGATGTGTTTTAGTCGATTTTAGTCTCTGTTGCATGGCTTTTTATTATTAATCGTTTTAGGCTTTTACCTAGCTTTTAGTAACTACGAGTACTCTCAAATCGTACTTTCGTGTTAATTTGACCTGTTCATACCATTTGTAATGTGCTTTTGTTATTTAATGTTTACTTATTCAGTGTTATATCTAGTCTCACTATTTTTAATATATACCACCTTTGATAAGTGTTTAGTATGACGATATATTTTCACTTTTGTTCTCGTATTAGGAACAACAAAATTCTTTATTTTGTTAAAATTATTTCCGTACTCCATCTATAACTTACAACAAAATTATTTTTATTTACCTGTGTACGTTATTTTATTTGGCGGCATTTTGTCAAAGGTTATGGTTGTCTTTCTGATATTGTTAAACATCTAACCCCCTTGTTTTATTAAGTTTGTATTTACATTGTGTAATAGTTCAAATTTATTCGTTCAGTGTATGTTCACTTGTATGTTAATTTGTTGTCGTCAATATGTCTTTTGATTGAGTTAAGGCATTTCAATTGATATTTTATAGTGTGTCTTTCTATGTTGTGATGTTACACTATTGTTTCAGGTAGGGTGAAGGTTGGCGCCTATTAAAACTTTTAAACCCGCTGCATTTGTTTGCTACTTGTCATAAGTCAGGAACCTGATGTTCAGTGGTTGTTGTTTGTTGATGTGGTTCATAAGTGTTTCTCGTTTCTCGTTTTTTATATAGATTATACCGTTGGTTTTCCTGTTTGAATGGTTTAACACTAGCCATGTTTGGGGCCCTTTACAGTTTGCTGTTCGGTGTGAGCAAAGGCTCCGTGTTGAAGGCCGTACTTTGACCTATAATGGTTTACTTTTACAAATTGTGACTTGGATGGAGAGTTGTCTCATTGGCACTCATACCACATCTTCTTATATCTAGATAACTTATAACACATATTGAGCTCGACAAATAATACTCCATCAAACATTATGGTTCTTTCGTCGAGTAAATCGATTGCTCTACAAATACTGCAGATAGTAGACACATTGACACAATACTTAGATGAAAGATACCAGATATACTGCATTTATATAAGCGTCATGGGAGTTATCGAAAAATCCTCATATATGAGACTCGTAAGAAATGTAAACCACGGTAAAGTTAACCAATTATTTGACTGGATAATAAATTTCCAAATACATAAATATCAAAGAGTACCGGAAAATGGCGAATCATCAAAACAGAAGAAGATTACTTCAGGAATACATCAAGGCTCAACTTTAGGCCCCTATTATTTGTTCTTTCCATAAATAACATATACGATTGTGTTAAAGCAGATGCTTACTTATTAACTACCTTCTGTAAGATATCGAACTTCAAAAACTTCTATTAAGTGAACGTCAACAATCTGGAGTTACATATTATTTTGTCCTTCTGTTAGATGTCGAACTTTAAAAACTTCTATTTAGTGAACGTCAACAATCTGGAGTTACATATTATTTTGTCCTTCTGTTAGATATCGAACTTTAAAAACTTCTATTCAGTGAACGTCAACAATCTGGAGTTACATATTATTTTGTCCTTCTGTTAGATATTGAACTTTAAAAACTTCTATTCAATCAACGTCAACAATCTGGAGTTACATATTATTTTGTCCTTCCGTTACAATAGTCGAAACAAAACCAAACAAATATGATAGACAGCAACAATGGTGTGAGAGCACAATATAAGAACAAACTGTATAAATCAGTTAGAAATGACTGTTTCTTTCTTTGGAAGCCCAAACTAGCTATAACACATATTTTTGTAACCTGGTCTTTAGCTAGCTCTCTTATCCTTTTTCCATTGCAGCTGATTTTATAACTTCTTTGTCGACAAATTCTCTAACTCTGGATTCGCTACATTTTTTCGATTTTCTTTTTCTATGTTACTAATTCTATGCTCATATATATAGTTCTCATTATTTACCTACATCTTCCATCAATTTTTGTGTCCGTAACTATTTTGCCTGCATCTTCCTCAATTTTTATGTCCGTAACTATATGATCTTCCACTATTTGCCTACACGGAACAACATTGTGACAGAGTTACTTAATAAATCATATTATCATGTCTTATATGAACACTTTATGCATAAAAGGTCTTTACATCTCTGGCTTTCCAAAGTTCGTCATTTGTAAAGTTTTTTTTTGCATAATTTGAGTCCTCAATGGTCTTCATTTTCAGAGTCATTGGAACTATGTAAGGTTTATTTATCTCGTCTAGACATTTTATTTATGTTTCGGTAGATAAGGCTTCCATATCAATCCTATATGCTTTTAGTTTTATTTTTTTCAATAGGGCTTCCCGACAATGAAATTTTCATAACTGTATAATAGAGTTTTCCTATGTTACTTTTACCTACTTCATTGATATCTGTAAATAGGTTTTACTTGATGTTCCTCTTATATATATCTCTCGAAAACACAAAAATATTATACTATTATCTCTTTACTTTTCTGTTTATTTTAAACTTATGGCTTCCTTTATTTGAAAATCTTATTATACTTATATTTTTTATCTATTAAATAAGGCTTCTGTGTTATACTCCTAAGGGTATATCGTTATAAAAAAAGATATTTTTTATTTTTTATTTCAGTGCTCAACTGAAATACATGCCAGTAGACGTTTATGCACAATTACTGCAGCTAAACTATAATTATTTTTAATCGCTCTCTTGAATTTTTCAAATTGTCAAATAGTGCCACGGTCACATCACTGGAATTTTCAATTTACATAATCTGAAGTAGTGAGAAACAGCAAGAGCAATTACGTGGTCGACGCTACTACAGAAAACCACAATGGTGTTGCAATTATACAATAGCTGTAAACTTTTCGTCTATTTGTTCGACTATATACATGCTCATACGAATTACTGTGATATCATATTCAAGATACAAACAAAATTGTCTTCATGAACAGAGCTAAGAGAATAGTATAAATAAAGGCAATAGTAGTATATCGGTGTTCAAAAGTCATAAATCGATTAAGAGAAAACAAATCCGGGTTACAAACCCAGCCACATATGAGTATGTGCTTGTCCAAAGTGAGGAATAATCGACCTCGAACTAGCCGAAGGCTGAAGCTGTGTTTTCAATTTATCGTGCATTTGAATGTCTTATCCCTTTATATTTGAGGAAAAATTCGAGTGTAAAAACTTCACTAAATAGATTTAACAAGTTATACTGTAAATTTAACTATTTTGTTTTGTATCAATAGTACGAGTATACTTACCCCGTCTCATCTTAATATTATTTGATTTGTGTATTTAAGTAATGCTATCTTGCGATATCTAATTTCGAAATTACATTATTGTTTTTCTATCTGTTTTCCTTTTATAATCCATACAAAATGTAAAACATACCCCTCATTCTATAGTTAGATAACAAGTTCTTTCATATATATGTTTTCTTATAATTTTGGAATCATCATGATTATAGTATCTGCATTTGGCAAAATAAAAAAAAATCAAAGCTAATTTGTCATTGAAAGACCAATTAGAGATGTCGGTTATACGTTATTGCTCCTATTACCAAACAACAGAAATTAAACAGTACACATCTTAAGACGGTATTTAATATTTAACCGTCAGATGAATTCAGTTACTTAGACAGATTAGACATGTACAAGAGTCAGCATTACACGAATACTTCATGAGAATATTTCATGCAGTTGCCGTTGACAGCATTCTTCTTTTCATTACAATACTATGCTCAAACCCAAACAAGATGTTTAGTAACTCGGAGCTAAAGTTTCTGAAAGGAATAGCAAAATTCATCTAAGGTCAACTGTGCCTGAAGGAGTTAGTTTCTTCTTGGGCAATGGTAAAAAATATATATTATAAATCATGTCAGTACATTATTTTTTTTTCTATCTGTTTTTCCTACATAAAATATACTATCAATCTATAGTTTGATAACAAGATCTTTCATATATATGTTTTCTTATAATTTGGAATCAGCATGATAATAGTATATGCATTTGGCAAAATATAAAACAAAGAAAATTTTTCGGTCAAAGACCATATCATAGAACATATATGATTTAAAACATGTCTGTACAGAAGCACTGATGTTACTGACCTGATGATATCCTCATCAGTCATTTAAACCGTCAAGAGTCTCTTTTTAAACAATTGTTGGCGCGGCAACAGTTGAGGAGGGAAGCAAATTCACAGAGTTTACAATACGCTAAGTGACAAAATGTTCTTGCATCTGCTCTAGGATAATGCTTTACTACTTTATAATTGACTTCTGGTATAAAAATATATTCGGTATTACATTTACATTTATTATGAACGTATATATAGGTTTCACAAATATCTTGAATCCACATATTTAGTCTCAAAGAATCAAAGTTGAACGAATTGTATGCCAAAGGAATCCACACACACTAGACTTAACACAATGCTTCAATATCTTTGATTAAATAAGGTGATCAAATTGTTGATCCGTATTGTAAAATGGGACTCACAATAGATTAATACAAAATCGATACTTTCGCAGACGGTTTAAGACCTACTAAGACCTGAAGGTTGATTAGCTCTTTTTTTAACGACATATGAACTATGATGATTATAATGCAATTAATTTGAAATAGTGACTCTAAGTCACGATGACAGTCTTCCTCTATCAACAAAATGCAATTAAAACTCTATATATATATATTGAGTCAAAACACTTGCGTATTTTAAGAACCACGATTTTTATTTTGTGAAAGCGTAATAACCAGGATTTAGAATAACCAGATAGGCTGTCTAGCCAAATAAAACATTTAAAGCACGGAAAGCTAAATATAACTAAATAAATGTTTATCTATATAAAAAGGTAACAGTAGTATACCGCTGTTCAAAAGTCATGGCTATAAGAGGAAAACATAAATGTTGAGGAAATATTTTTCAGATTATCCTAAGACCACCTCCATGTATTTTAATGTCATAACTTTTCGATAAACGTTCAAAACATCACTAAAGACGTAATTAATGTGTGTTGATACAGATGTGCCGTAACTAGGTCTCCAAAACAGACGAGGCAGGGGTCTGGGGGCCGCCGAGTGAGGCCCCCTAGGTAGTGGGGGCCCAGGGCCAAACATTGTTGTATTAGGGTTCGAAATATATCTTGTAACATCCATTTTTGTATCATATTTATCGTTTGTGTTTCATATTTACTGTATGAAGAAATGCGTTAGGCAACCAAAGACGGCTGATAGATACTTGCCTCGAATTTTGTTCCATCAAAACATATCCATTTACAGTAGGATACATGTTTAATAGTAGAAAAAGCGGGATAAATGTGTGTGGTTAACGCTGCAATAAAACTAACACACATTTTGACAAAATTTAATAAAGACCAAGGAAAGGAAGCTAGTCATTGTCTCTGAACGCTAGTTCGACCTTTCTTGTGCCACTAAGATCCCATTGTTTGAGAACAGCTTCTGCGTTTACTTGCCCGACTTGCCCGACATTGTCCGTACGATGGAATTGAAACATGGCCAAACAACATAATCTGTCCTCGGTCCAACTTGTTCAGAATAAATAGCTGAACCAAATGCCGGTTTACTGGCGATAGTAATTAAACAGAGAGTTCGATTAACATAGTTGAAATAAAAGTACACAAGCTTAATCAACATTAATTACTATTCGAAGTATGTATTACTTAATTGTTGAATGACATGAAAATGTAAGGATGTTTTCTACCCCTGCATGCCCAACCTTTTTCCATTTTCTTCTTTTTTTTTCTCTTACTATTATTTTTTTTTTTTTAACAAAAATTCAGAAGAGGCAGTTGCCTCGTCTGCCTCATCGGTAGTTACGACCCTGCAATGATCTAAGGATAAATGTTAGTTTTAAAAAACCTTCTAAAACTCCTGTTGCTAATGAACGATATATTTCCGAGAAACACGAGAGACGTTTCACTAGCTTGATTGATGGTTGCTTTACGTCCAGTGACAGATATTTTATGCATGTTTAGGACGAAAACAAATTATTATTCGATACAATAGGAGAATCTGCAAAGTATGGGTAGACCGGGATGAAGGATGGGAAATTTGGACTGCGACTGGAAAATAAGGGTTTCGTTATATATAGTCAGCAGGGTTTAAGAACATCAGTTGTTCGACCTGTTAGTCAAATGCGTTTTGTTAAAATATACTTTTCACTTTTTTGGTCTTTTGAAAAATGTTGTTTGTGCTGTATTTAGACCCCTCTACCAAGAAATTTGTTTTACATGCACACGTATAAAAATTGCGGTTTTTATCCAACGCAATCATAGGTTTGAACGTTGTTTTCAATTTAGACTCGTTTATATTTTTTCGTTTGGGCTTGTATTATATTTTCCTTCGGGTTTATATGATCCGTTCGTCCTATTTCGACTCTTTAAAATTCAAGATTCTATCCTAAATTGAGGTAAATTATATGGCCTTCCAAATACCGTTTTGATCCCTAACATCACTGAAGAGACATTAATTGTCGAAATCCGGATATGGTGTACAATTTTTTGCACCTCATGTTTACGGTATACATCTTCTCCGCAAGTTTATTGTTTTCTGTTTGGTATTAAACTAAATATAAGATCCATGTTACATCTGGTGATAAATTTATTTGGCAATCGTCAATGGCAGTCAGCAGGGTTTAAGAACATCAATTGTTCGACCTGTTAGTCAAATGCGTTTTGTTAAAATATACTTTTCACTTTTTTTGGTCTTTTGAAAAATGTTGTTTGTGCTGTATTTAGACCCCTCTACCAAGAATTTTTTTTTACATGCACACGTATAAAAATTGCGGTTTTTATCCAACTCGTTTATATATATATATATATATATATGTTACAGCGAATTTGTAAAATCAGGGATTTTAAAAAATCCCTGGAATAATTAGTGATTTTGTAAGATCACAAACAGTTTCAGAGATTTTGTAAAATCTTTGAAATTGTTAGGGATTTTATAACATCACTGAAAATATTTTTTAAAATCCCTGATTACAAGTTTGAACTTGATATTCGAAATATGTTTTTCTAAAGATAACTAACAATAGTGAGAAGAGGGCGTATGACGACCGACGGTAAACACCATTCCCACACACCCTGACTATCCAAATGTTTACCGAAACCAAGACCCATTTGAGCAAGATCAACTTTATATTGATATTATATGCCGATAAACAGACCAATGATTTAAAAATATTTTTTTTATAAACACTACTAGTTAAAACTATTGTACAGCGATTATTAATAAAGGGCATATGAACTGATGTTAAGACTACAATTTACTTATTTTTGCATGATAAGTTTGAGTGACATCTACCGGTTTTTTTACGATTTTTTTTAGATCTCCACATTGAAGAACTCCATACCTACATTACCTAAACAAATAGTTACTTTTAATTTGATTTGGATCTAAAGAGTGGGAAAAGTATAGAAACGTATCTCAATTTTATCACTTTGATATAGAATACACGTATCTGAGATATGACCAAAGTAAGTGAAGCATATATAAATGGTCAAGGTAGCCTACATTTGCTTGGTTAGATACCTATTCATAGAAAGGAAAGTACAAAACAAAAGTATTTTTTCCAAATATATCTGTTGTCTTTTTTATTATTATTATTATGATTATTTTGTGGATAAAATTGTCTTTTTATAGGCTGCAAATTAATAAAACAATCCTTATTTGCTTTTTATATATCACTCTTCATGTCAAAATAAGAAGCTCTTGTCCTGATAATGCGTGTAATATTTGCCACTGAATCACATAACCTAAACCTAAACAAAGCTAAAGATGTGGTCACACCTTACCGGATAGCTCGAACGGACGCCGAACGGATGAAGAAAAAGTTTTCCGTTGACAGAATTTGTATCCGTTGGGTGTCCGTTGGTATACTGATCAAATAAAACGAACGGGTAACGAATGCCTAACGGACACTCACAGGATATGCAACGTACGAGAAACTTAAACGTACTGGATAACGGATATCGAACGTACATCCAACGGACGAGTACCGCATAAAACGGACCCCTAACGGAAGCGTACCGGATAAAACGGATGAACAAGATAAGCGGAAAATTAAAAGCGATAATAATAATACATATCTTTCAGGACTAAGCAATGATCTTGCCCACCATCTCCTTTGTTTTTTCCTTCTTCTCCTTTCGAAAACTAGTAGGTTTATATTTGCAACATTTAAGTTCAGTCGGACCTGAATAAGAGCTGCTTGATAGTGAAGACATGCTCTTACTCCAAGATCCATCATGAGTAATAGACGTTCATGACACTCAAGAAATCTGGCATATCAATAATTGTCATTTCTGAGTAAAGCGAAATTTTCAATTGGCATTTATCCGTTTTAAATTCGGTAGGTATCCGTTATCCTTCCGTTCATGTCCGTTTCCCATCCGTTCATCATCCGTTTTATCCGTTATACGTCCGGTAGAAGTCCGTTGGTGAATTTGTCTACCGGACCTCTAACGGATGTATAACGGACAAGTAACGGATACAAAACGGAAACGAAACGGACGAGTACCGGATAAAACGGACGCTAAACGAACCTTAAAACGGATATGGACGGACGTCTAACGGATAGGAACGGACGTCTAACGGACATGAACGGATTGAAAAAAAAAGTTATCCGTTCGGCATCCGTTCGAGCTATTCGTTAAGGTGTGACCGAGGCTTAAGGTAATCTCTTTCTTGGGTAGAAAATTCTTATTTCCAAAAATAAAATTAAGTTTTGAAGGATGGAATACAATAGCTATGTCATTTTCCCTGTAAATAGAACATAAATAAAGGCAACAGTAGTATAAAGCTGCTTAAAATTCATAAATTGATTGAAACAAAACAAATCCGGGTTCTCAGTCACTGAATGTACGATGTTGTTACAAACTAAAGCATCTGACACCGTTTGTTTACCTTCAAATTCTAATGGCGCCAAAACCACGTGACACATTGGATCGTTACAAACTAACACCGAGAGAAACACATCAACTATTAGTGGAAAACAACGGAACAACAGAAACATAAACCATTTTAATTAAAGGCCATAATGGCTTTGGTGATTAATAGACGACAAAGACTGCCTTATAAAACATGAAACTAGATCCTACATTTTGATCATATTCCGGATGATAAAGTCGAGTTTTATCTAAGCCTATTTTTCAATTTGTATGATTCAAACTTCTATCAAGGAATTATAAAAAGAAACTAACAAAATGAAGCTATATTCATTTCTAAATTTGTGTGTATTCAACATTTTGATTTATAATTACCTTTTGATATGTTTTAATTTGTTAATCGGGATATTTACAGCAGGAATAAAGCTTTTACCTTGGATGGTAAAACTGCACGGGAAATTCAAAACGGTAAGTCCTTTTTAAAATGGCAAAATCAAAAGCTCAAACACATCAAACGAATTGAAAACATTGTCATATACCTGACTAGATAAGGCATTTCCGTGTATGTAGAAAATGGTATAAGACCTGGCTTTATAGCTAACCATACTTATCACTTGTATGACAGTCGATTAGAATTTCTATTATATTGCCAACAATGTGTGAGCAAAACAAACAGACATAATAGGTAAAAATGTCAAAAATTGGGATACATTGTTATATAATCTTAATCACTTTAAAAGTAAATAATTGATGAAAAACAAAATGACATATAAACATTCTATAGACAAAGTACATAAGCAAAAAATTAAAGACAAGAATTAAAAATTGACGATAGCACAATAACACAATGGCGGGATGTAGAATAACTGAGCCACGTCAAAAGTATATAACCAAAAATGGACTTAGCAGTAAAGGTTAATAATATACAAGGCCAAATAAAAAAAACACTATAACACGTTATCAAGATGATAAGCAACGTCAGTACCTAGAATCAATACTTCAAGACCATCATGTATTATTTGTGAAGTTGATACGAAATATTTATCAACAAGGTCTTGGTATCTTTTACTGAAATTAAAAAAAAGAGACATTCTTTGACATAACCTTGGCTCATCAACTTTTTGCTCAGACACTTGTGACGTTTTATAAAGTATGAGTAGTAACTGCAAGCTCTTGAATACCGAATGAGTTGGGAAATGTATATCCCATATGCAGGTGAAGTTGATATATTGCTACTAAGGTGGGGGAAATTTATAATTTCAAAATTTAAATCGTTTTGTTTGTCATAGATTTTGGTACTGAGATGACCGCTTATGTCAAAATCGAGGTATAAGTCTAAAATGAGGCAGAGGAAGCCCTGTCTGTTGTGTCTTTAATTTCTAGTTCTGGATAATATATTAATGGAACCTAGTCAGAAAAGTTTAAATTGCTAATGGAAAGAAAATCCTCAATAAAACTGATAATGAAATGAATTGATCTGGCTTTTTTGATCTTCTTGTTTTTGACAAGTGTCTGAACGGACTCCGACTCATATGAAAATAAGAAGAGGACGGCAAGGAGTGGCGCACAGTTCGTTCCCATAGAAATGCCGACAATTTGTTAAAAAAGTCTACCTCCAAATTCAACAAATATGTTGTTAATATGAAACACCAGCATACTGATCACTTGTTCCTCTGTGTAGCATGTTTTACCATTTTGATCATTATTAACAAAATATGCCGTATTGTATCCCAAAGCACTAAATTTAGAGCGCATGCTATCATTTTTATATTGAAAAGCACATCTTATCCCTCTTTTGTTTTCCGGATTTGTTTTCTCATAATCGATTTATGAATTTTGAACAGCGGTATACTACGATTGCTTTTATTAAAATACATTGATTTACGGAATGAAATACTGTAATTGTTGAATGTCACTAGTCCAACAAGGGAAATCAGATGTTGATATGTCGCAGATGTTTTGTTACATTTTAAAGACTCTTAACATCTAGAAAAATCGTTTTGCAGTCATCGTTTTGATTATTATAAGTAAAGTGCATATATTCTATATAAATTCTCCAGTAAATAACTCCTAAATTTTATAACCCAGGGCGATAGATGTAGTTCCATATAAAAATATAATTCATCGGATTAAATCACAATTCTGTAATTTGTCAATAGTTACACGAAAATGACGAACTGTCAGCATCTTCATCAACTGTATCTTTGCTTTCATCGATGATTAGAAGTGAATGATTGGAATTCAAAAGAGAAGCATAGATTGCCATGTAAGTAATTGAGACAACATTTTTGGAACGCTCGTTTTTTTATGTGATACCAAACACCTTGTCTAGAATTAATTTGGCTCGTTTAATTTTCATAAAATTTTGACAAGATATTTACTTTGACCCTTTGACAAAAATATAAAAATTTTTAAAAACTTGAACCACACACTTTATCGGAAAATTTTCATTGGATATATAGCAGTTTGACAAACACTAATTTTGATAATTGAGAAGCTTTATGTTTCCTTAACAATAGAACGTGATTAAAACGTTCAGATGATTTTTGCAGAGTTATCTCCCTGTAGTGTTATGTACCACCTTAATGTTCTTCAACTTCTTATATGATTTTGCCTTCCAACTATTTTGATTGGGTGCCACTGATGAGTCTTATTACGACAAAACGCTCGTCTGACGTAGCCAATCATTAGCCTCATATCTTTAATGAGTTTTTCTATTTTACCTACATGTTGTATGAAAACGCTTCCGGTCACAATTTTCATCCTTTTGATGTATGCATATGTTATTTATCAATTCTACAGATAATTAACTTTGTCATGAAAAAGACATTCAAGGCATTATGTTGCCTGGGGAAGAAAATAAGGAGTTACTAGAAACTACAATGAAAAGGTTTGAAGACGACACGCAACTATTTAATAAAAATTAGATTTCTGTTAGAAAATCGTTTGAAATATATGACAAATATAAAAAGGCCTCCGGTTTTAAAATAAATTATGAAAAGACTAAGGGGATAAATTTTGACGCAAATAAACGCAAACTGCCTACTTTTGAAAAGATAAACTGGACAACAGATAACATAAAATCACGAGGTGTTCACCATGGTTGTAACGAAGTAAGTTCTTTGGATTGTCAAGTGGCCAATGTCATACAAAACTAACTTTAAATATAATTTAATAAACAAAACAAAAGTAAAGTAAATTCAACATAAAAGAAATAATTAAATGAATAAACACAAATGTAACTAAATAAACACACACAAAACGGAACTAATTATGATGTCATGAAATAAACAAAATGAAACTAAACGATTACACAGTCTTCACACCATTAATTCTGCAAACTTCTCGGTAAAGTTGAACGTTGCACGTACTGAAGATATAAAATTTGAGTTTTTCCCCTTGGATTTCTTTTAATCATAAAAAGGACGGATATAACTATTTTCACATATTTTTGGTTGATTCTAAATTGATGAAAAGAACACTAGGTTATATAATTTTACGCAATAATAACTTCAATGAGCCATGACGACATTAAACTGCATAATACTGTACGGACTGCTCGATTCCATTGACATATATTTTAACGGAATTTTTGTATATTTCTAACGGATAATTTCACCGACTCCAGGCGTTGTAATTGATCAGCAAAGATAACGTTGTTACCATATTAACAATGACACCATTTGTATCTTCGACACCATATATCACCAACCAGTCGACGGTATTTAGTACGTGCTATACGCACACCAAAACCGGGCCTTAAAACTTCCGAGTATTGTAATAATGAGACTTGTGATATCCATGTCCTGAACTGACAATTCGTATACCCAACTGATATTTTTACCAACTCTAAAACTCAGCACAAGCGTGTGCTTTACTGAATGGCCACGTGTCGACTGATTTGAAGCTCACCTGTGAAATTTCATTAGGTACCTAGTCACGTGATACACATGAAATGTCTGCTTGAATACATAATCCGGTGTTAGTGAAAATAAGCCCTAACATACAATATAGTCCTATGTGAAAAAAATATATATAAATTAATAACTGAAGTTTGTTACAATGGTTATAACATTGACAATGACAAAATTTGGAAATCATTATTAGAAAAGGTACAAAATTTAGGACACGTCTGGAAGAGTGGAAAATTGACATATACTTTAGGAAAGTCCTTATTGTTAAAAATTTAATTTCAGTGTGTGGTTATGAGTTAAAAATAAAAGGTCACTGAAAAACACAAAAAAGATTTGAATAAGATAATATGGGATTTTATTTGGGATGGTAAAGTAAATCAAGTAGACCGAAAGGTTTGTTGTTTAGACGTTAAAAAGGGAGGCATGGGGATGGTAAATTTGGATAATTGGATAGAAAGTAAATATATCAAATCGTTATATTCGATATTACACAAGCCGTTATCTAGTTGGAATGCAATAGGTAAATTTTGATTAACAAAATATGATAAGAAATTTGCCTATAAAGTTTTTCTGTTTAGATGATCTGATCTTTCAGGTCTTGCTATCAAAACCCTACCACATTATTACAAAAGCGCTTTACAATCGTGGACAAAATTGACAGGGATCACACAGGGTATGTTTAACGAAATAGATGTAAAGAAACAGCGATTATTTGGAAACTCAAATATTTCATTTCCTTTTTTTTATTCTTCTTTTTCAAAAAGATAAATAAAAACTATAGGTGATATATGGGACGATAATACCAAAGATTTTAAATCATGCAATGAAATATACCAACAGCTAACAGATAAACGTAACTATATATCGGAATACTCACGAATTAAAAGTTCCATACCAAAAACACTTGCAGATTTCAAAAGAACAACAATGTTCAACGCACTTTAAAAAGCCGCAAAATCAAAATTTCTGAAAACTTTGAATTTCTAAATCCAGATAATAAAATCACTAAGATTAACGATTTGACATAAAATATCTTAAGTTAACCATGAACATAACGGAGACCCCTAAGTGTCAAACAAAATGGGAAAATTTGTATAGCGAGGATATAAATTGTGCAAAAAGTTGGCTAAAACTCAGTAAAATGGATAGTAATAGAAAAGTTAAAAAATTTCAATGGAAATATATACATAGGATAATATATACTGAAAACAGACTGCAAATGATGCGTATGTCAAACGAAAAATGTCACTTGTGTGATGAAAATAATAATATTAAAACTCATTTATTTTATCAATGTAACAATGTTAAACAATTGATAGAAACAGTTGTCAGACATTTACAACTTTGTAACTTAATAAATAACGAGGTACTTGTTGAAAAAGATATTCTATTAGAAATATGTACAGATAATTCTAATAATACAATTGCTAACGCAATAATACTTTATTTTAAATGGGCTATTTGGAAAATACGTAATAAATGCAAATTCGATAAAATTAAACTGAAAATGCAGTCTATAAGGCTTTGTTGAAATTGAACATGAAAAAACGAATTAAAACTACTCTTGTTACGCTCGGATATAAAGTATATATGCAGAACCAAAGTTGAACTCTATATCGAAAATATATAGAAAAATATACTTAGTTCTACTTCTCTAAACAAGAGGTGTGTTCGATTCTATATGTAATAATCTTAACTTATTGTATCTTAGGGTAAACTTGGTGAAAAATATCTAGTTGCTTTTGACAGAGAGAAAACTAATATTTTTATTGTAATCGATATATTAATTTATTTCTGTGCATATTATGTATAATAGTAAATTACCACATATATCATGCTTCATACAACTTTACTTAGCACATGTGCTTTATCCTTTTATTGTCCATACATGGGTATATTACAGTTTAATATTTATTTGTTTCAATCACATCAATAACTTCCAATTCAGATTATAACTCTTATTTTTATCAATCACATTTATAGTTTTCAATGTTAAATCAACACATGGTAGTCAGTTGACAGGATATACGATAATGATTACGTATTACAATGATGCTTATCAGGTAAGAACATGTGTACTGGTTATTTAAATATATGTATGTAAAACTATGGGAGTTTAATCTCATTTGATTTTTCCCTGGTCAAATGAGCTTGTTAAAAATACAGGGATCCCTAAGTATGCGTCTTGGGCTACTTAGGTATTTATATATCAGGAAATGCTTGAATAAAAATATTTTTTATCGTTAAAAAAAAAAGAAAAACTTTGCCATTATATCACTAATAAAACAAATGCAGTAGTATGTATAGATATCATTCCTTGGATTAGTCACTGAAGGTAAATGACATTACGCTTTCATCAATATTTCGAAAGTTAGCAACCAACAAAATTACAAGAAAATTGTGTTTAAATAAAGATAAAATGATATTCAACTCAACAGTACCTAACAATGATTCAACTGCAAATCGGATTGGAAATCCAACAGTGCCACTTCTGTAATATATTACTGCAGTAACTATTTGTGCTTTTACAATTTTATATTTTTAATGTATTCTCGATTTTCATTGTTTCTTTAATGCCTTAGGAAGTGAGAAAGAAAAATATTTAAGCATGGTGAGTTTGTCCGTTACGGATATGATGGTAGTAATAACGATGATTCCTATTGTTGACTCTTATTGGAACAGTAACCAATATTTCACATATTATGACTGCTGGTTCAGATTTTTTGGCATATCCTTTTTTGTGTCGATTCTCCACATCTTTATTTTATGCATCGAACATGTCTTTACTTTGTATGGGAAATTTTCAATTTGGAGTTTGGGAACAGTTATTACTGTCTTTGAATTAATAGTTTGGACATCTTATCGGGATTTAACAGAATGTTCAGTCGATAACTTTTGGGGAGCAATATTAACAAGACTGTGTTTTGAGTCATCATGACCTGGTTTGTAGTTCAGTTAGATATTCTACTGTGCATGCTTATAATGTTTATTTTTGTCTATAAATATAGAAAATATTCATTGAGATCAGGTATAAGACGTGACAGTACTAAATACTGCAATATATGTTTAACTTCCTTATTACTTGCCGGCATTGTTCTGGTATTTGATTGGCCAATTACAATAGTACTCATTTGAGAGGTGTGGACTCCAATGTGAAACTTTACCGAAATATTCGCACTATCTTAATGTTGTTGTCAGGATTAAATTCGACCATAAACCCGGTGATATATGTATTTAGAACTAAAAGAATACGCAAACGAATAAGAAATTGATATTCAACCAGTAAGCAGTGTATAACATGCACAAAGGATAACGGATTAAATACTAAAGTGAATTGACTTCTGCTGCATTGCAAACTTTCCGGGGAATTTGAAATCTGATGAACATTATGCCAAGAGGAAGAATATATGTATCAGTGAGTACAACAAACTGAATATTGGTTACACTTTCCGTTAAATCGTCCATTAAATAGTTCAACTGCCATTCATTCAACGTATTTTTTACAATGTATTAGTTAGTTGAAATAATGGTAATATATTCCATACGTACTGATTGTACAGGGTGTCGTGAGTTTAAATTCAGAAGAATTTAAATAAACGAAATATTAAAGAGACTCTGAAATGGTAAAAATTTCGTAATTAAAGACATGCGCTTTTTTTATTTTGCTATGGTCATTTTTGTATTCTTGTCTTTTACTTTTGCTTATGTACTTTGTCTATAGAGTGTCTATATGTCATTTCTAGTTATTTGTTTTATAGTGCACGTGATTAAGAATACAACAATGTTGACTGCTTTTCCCCAATGTTTAACATTTTCACCAATTATGTCAATATAATGGAATTCTATGCGACTATCATACAATTGAGAGGTTTAGCTAGCTATAAAACAAGGTTTACTCCACTATTTTCTACATAAGGAAAAATCTGTACCAAGTCAGGAATATAACAGTTGTTATCCATTCGTTTGATGTGTTTGATCTTTTGATTTTGCTATTAAATAAAGGACTTTCCGTTTTGAAAATGCCCTTGGAGTTCTTTTCTTTTTTGGTTATTTTACTTTTTATTAGACCACAGCGCTAAAGGAAAAAGTCGTAAGAACACATATTTTAATTCGCAGATGCCGATTATTCAACGTTCTGTTACTTTGTATTAATACTTTTTTTTTAATTCAAAAGAAATATCGCATTACGTATTAAAAAATAATTTCTATCGGATTTGTGATCCGTTATATTGAATAATTGAGAACTTGTTTAAAATATTTAATAAAGCATTAAAAAACGACGTACAAATAAAAACGAAATCTGTTTGTCATTGACCAATTTTGAAGTCGAATTTACAAATTCAGATTGAATTTTTGAATGTTCCTTAATGTGTTCAGTACTTTTTATAGTGTTATTAAGAAAATACCATATGAGATATATCCGAGTCTACACTCTCTGCTATTTATTATGGATGTTGCTTGAAAGCGTCATTCATCAAACAAAATTACGACAAAATTAATGTGATTATAGGTTCTGCATTTTTAAATTCTAAACTGTAACTGTCTGGCAAATGATTTAGCTGACATAGATAGCAAAATGATTATAAAGCAAAACTTTAACTTTGGTAAGTACATCCGAAAGAGATATGTAGAGAGACAATGTGTATATATTACATCTTCCATCTCCACTAGCATTGATAATTTAGGTTTGAGCTGCTTACGGAGTTTCTTTATCATGGATAACCACTTATTATATCCCATTTGTCGTAGCCTCAATTGCTTCTTTATTCTTGTTATTTGCGCTATTACAAAATGATTTCGTTTACTGTCCAATCAGTACATAGTATAACCTTCTATAGTACATAGATAGTCAATCAGTGGTAAAAATAATTCAATTACACTGCACTTGATTCATACTAACAACCTTCTACTATCAATGAACTATACTATCTATTCAGTTTGAAAAAAATGTTTGTCTGTTACTTACCACAATGATATTTTTCTTACTGTTATTCATTTGTTAATTAGAATTCATCTTTATTTCTAAAATTGTGAAAGAAGAAAATACGAAAGGATCTTAGTATATATCTCATTTTGTCATGAAAAATAAAAAAAATAACCTTTATTTTAATATCTAAATTTTAATCAAAGGTTATTTTAAGTCTAATGAAAAGGACGGCACATGTCGCTATACGACTCTGTAGTAGCACAAAGTTCTATAGTAACGCATGCGTTGAAATATATAAACTCTATACGCAGGTGCTGCTGGAATGTTGCTAGATAGAAACGGGAAGTTGATTCCAAATTGTTCCCAATCCATTCAGGAAGTATCGCGACATTATAAAGTGTATAAAGAAGCGGATAATTCCCTAGTAACAACAATACCTTTGTGACCTTGTCTTTTAACCTTTAAAATCAATTGACTTCTAGCACTTCATTAAATGTGTGAATTTAGTGTTGTAAAGATCGGTTGCGATACTATATATACAGTGACCACTCGTTACAATATTCCCTCCAAAATTTTGTTGCGATGAGATATATAACAAAGTATAGGAAAATAAAAAGAGCATTAAAAAACTAGTTAACCTTTATAAAAATATGACACAGTCTTCTATAGATTCGTACATCTAAATATGCATACGCATATACAGGTAGATTAAAAACGATCCGGATTTGAATTGATTCCAGGAATTTTTAAATTACATTTTAGACATTTCAGCATATCGTATTTTATAAGCGTGAAAGAGAGAAAAACCGCAAGTAAACCTTGTTGAAGTTGAAATAGTCTAATGCGGTTAAATCGAATATGTACATGTAAATGTAATGTTATTTCAGAATGATTTGTTTTTTTATCTTTAATACGATTCCAGCATTTCACCTGTAAACTGAAGTCGTCGTTAGTTGTTTTCGAGTGTTATTTAAAAAGTCGATTATGAATCCTTTCAAATATGTTAATGTTATCGCGAACAACATAAAGGATTCCAATAGTTATCCTTATAACATTTCTGCAACATGTTTTAGTGTCAGGAAGTTGCAAGTTTATGTTATCTTGTCCAGGATTGGGTATCGGACTGTTACATTCGGAAAGATGAATTTTTGCATACAGAAATTGTCTTTTACACTCAAAATTATATTTAATTGCTATCCAACTATAAGGGTTTAAACAACGAAACCACTGCATAAGGATGTTCCTGCTGGGAAACATATTGGTTATCCATTTCTTTTCATGATCAAATACTGAAGTATTTATTACAATGGAAACAATATTTAGGTTATTTCTTTCTTAAAGGAACAACTATTATACAATAGGACTTTTGTTGTGTGACATGAGTCCTGTTTATGGTAGTTTAAGTTATCTGTTCCTTAGTTTCTACGTATTGTTTGTTATGTAGCTACGCTTTTAATTTTGCCAGCACTCGGTAATCAACGAAGGACTGGAAAAGTTCTGAGAGCATATGAACTTAATAATGCAATTTTATGCCACTGTCATACAAGTGAGGTGTTTAGCTAGCTTGAAAACCAGGTTAAATGTACCAAGTCAGGAATATGACAGTTGTTTTCCATTCGTTTGATGTGTTTGAGTTTTTGATTTTGTCAATTGTTAAGGGACTTTCCGTTTTGAGTTTTCTTTGGAGTTCCGTTTTTTTGTTGTTTTACTTTTTGCTACGGAATCTGATTAATTTCATATATGTTCTTACTGATTTAATTGCCTTCCTTCACGTAAAGCCTTATCAATAAAAAATCATCGCACGCAGACTTTCAAAGAAAGAATACAGTATAGTTTGATTTACATCTAATGATTTCATATATATATAAACTGAGTTAGTCGACATTCTAGATGGACAATTTAAAAAACGAACATCTGACATTTTTTGTCTGTTTTTGTTTTATTGGATTTGAAATCAATTTCATTTAAAAACGAGTCAAAGCACACGAACTGAGAAATTAACAAAACAACTAAAATATAAGCAAGCAGGTATTCGAAGAATTTCAAGAAATTTCAATTTACATGACCGAAATAAAAAAGAATTTGAAAAAAATCCATTTTCCCCCAATTAGATTTCAACCATGTTTTATTTCTTTTCGCAAACTGTATTAATACAACGAGAATAGGGAATTTTAGTTCCAAAATGGGAGAATATTTTACCTTTTGACCAAATACTTACTACTTTTTCAAACATCTTTTTTTTTCGAATAAAAATGTATTGATCTAAGCGTTAATAAGAATTTAAATATCTAATATTTTGATAGAAAAAAAATTCTTGTAATCGTGATCTGTCCAAAATACAACAGATTAGCCCCCAAAAAGAAAAACAATAGTGTTATTTTTCACATTCTTTGTTGGAATGATGATTTCCTTTTTTTTTTTAAATTGAATACTTGGGTGGAAATGCATGCTTTGATTGATTCTGACATTTCCTTCGGTATGCAAACAACTTCTGTTTCAACACAAAGGAGTTTATATTTGAATTTCTCTCATTTAACTTCTGCTTTTTAATAATTATTATTCTAAATCTTATTATGAATGATGAATGATTAAATTAGTTTTTATTTAGCTTAAAACAGAAATAACGTTTGTCCTTCAGATAAACCGATTAAATTGTTTTGTTTAATAAGTACCAGTGAAAGTTACAATAAACTTTAACAAAATACTGAACTCCAAGGTAAATTCCATAAATACTGACAAAATCAAACGTTATTAACTAACGTCACAAATGGAAAATAACTGTCATATTCATGTCTCGGTACAGGCATTTTCCAAATAAAATGGTGGGTTAATCCTGGTTCTACAGCTAAGTAAACCTCCCCCTTGTACAAAATTTAAATCTTGATCTATCCAAACATTCGTATTCTATTTATTAGTTTTGATATTTCCATAGTTTTTTATATGGATTGCAAATCTAAGAATTTTCTAGTGTTGAATTTATGTATTCGAATCAAGCACAATGAGGCGATTGCCATTTTTGAAAACATACTCTGAGTTTGAATTGTTTATTCGGTTCAATTTCAGTTAAACTTAAATTCAAAATGAACATTTCTACAGTTTGCAAAATTTTAACAAAATGCATATGTCTGGTTCTGGTTATAAAACAAATAAATTATTTATAATCAAACTCAAATTAAGAGGTCATTTAGGCAATATTTTCAGAAAATCGCAATTCTTATAAAATCCCCTAATAGTTATCAATTTACTGTAACATATTAACATTCAATTAAAAACAAATCATCCTTTAAAACTGCAATTAATATACATTGTTCTACAAAAGAAAAAGGGTATAATATAATATAGAAATTCATCAAAGATACCAGAAATATAGTTATATGTCTTAGATACCTATTAATTTACTTGAACCTCTTGGGTGGTGACAGGTGAAAAAATACATGTTAATGATTTATTAACGTTGTCACATGTAGTCTGTGTCATCTACACATGAACAATTTGAAGGTCGAAGAAATGGTTGGTGTATTAAGAAGACGAACTTTTTTATAATATCTCAATCAACTAAATAATGATAACAAACGTACGAACCAAGATAATAAGATACATTTTACTGATATTAAGGAGGTTTTTTTAATTCGATGGAATGAAGATAGTTCATTAAATAAAGATAGTATGCTGGAATTTCTTATTTACAACATATTTGTTGAATTCTAAAGTAGACTATTTCAACAAATTGTCGACATTCCTATGGGAACGAACTGTGCGCCTCTCCTTGCCGTCCTCTTTTTATTTTCATATGAGTCGGAGTTCCTTAAGACCCTGGTCAGAAAAAGAGCAAAGAAGCCAGATCAATTAATTTCACATTCAGATATATTAATGATGTTCTTTCCATAAATAATCCAACCTTTTCTGATGGGGTTCCATTATTATAATCTCCAGAACTAGAAATTGAAGAAACAACAAACACAGTTTCCTCCGCCTCATATTCAGACATATACCTCGAATTTGACATAAGCGGTCATCTCAGTACCAGAATCTATGACTAACGAGACGATTTTAATTTTGAAGTTATCAATTTCCTCCACCTTAGTAGCTATATACCAACTTCACCTGCATATGGGATATACATTTCCCAACTCATTCGGTATTCAAGAGCTTGCAGCTGCTACTCAGACTTTGTAAAACGTCACCAGTGTCTGAGCAGAAAGTTGATGAACCAGGGTTATGTCAAAAAACGTCTCGTCCTTTTTTCTAAAAAAGTTCATCGGAAGACCCTGTTGATAAATATTCCGTATCAACTTCACAAATAATACATGATGGTCTTGATGTATAGGTTCTAGGTACTGACGTTGTTTAAAATCTTAATAACGTGTTATAGTGTTATTTTATTTGTCTTTGTATATTATTAACGTTTACTGTTTGGTCCATTTTTGGTAATAACTTTTAGGCGTGGCTCGGTACTTGTACATCCCGCCATTGTGTTGTTGTGCTGTAGTCATGTTTTGTGTTCTTGTGTTTCATTTTTGCATATGTGCTTTGCCTGTATGCCATTTTGTTGTTCTTTGTTGACATATTTGTTTGTTCTTATAGTGATTGAGACTATAACAGAATGTTGACTGCTGTCCTCCTATTTTTGACATTTTTACCTATTATTTCTGTTTGTTTTGTTCACACATTATTGTCAATATAATGGAATTTTATACCACTGTCATACAAGTGAGAGGTTTAGTTAATTTCAAAACCAGGTTTAATCCACCAATTTATACATATGGACATGCCTGTAACAAGTCAGGAATATGACAGCTGATTTCCATTCATTTGATGAGTTGAGCTTTTGATTTTGCTAGTTGTTAAGGGACTTTCCGTTTTCAGTTTTCCTTGGAGTTCGGTATTTTTGTTGTTTTACTCTTTAGACTTTATAGTCTGTCTTTGGTTTCAACTTGGCTTGATTTGAATAAATTCCTTTAATTGTTTAATACAATAAATGTTTGTTACAGTTCTGTTAGGAAAGTGTTTCTTAAAATTTCTCAACCGATTGATTTTAATGGATATGCTTATCGTAAGTCCTCTCCAATTGATTTCAAGGCAATTTTTATTTTGGCGATTTCTAAATTGGTTAATTTTCTAATTTTAAAGAAGATTAAGATGATGTGTGTGTTATTTTGCACTCAAGAAAGTCGGTTGAATGAGTTTAGGAAACACCACGATGTTCAAATCTATAATCAAAATTTGCACAAAGCATAGACGCTCCTCATCTTTATCATTTATAGATACCAAATACATTATTCTTTTTCCTCAGTTAATTTCAGACATATATTGCACTAATGCGTGCTTCACAACACGAGTTAATCAAAAGAACTTATGCAAGCAAGTAAAAACGAGTGGAAGAAATCAAGTCAACTCTCAAAACTCATTAGTCGAGGAGAAACTGACAACGCCATAAGCAAAAAACGAAAAACGATGAAAACACAAACAAGTCCACAAAACACTGTAGAAAATTAAAGACTGAGCAACATGAACCCCATCAAAAACTTGTGGTGTTATCCGGAAGATTAACCAGTACTGTTCCACTAGTAGTGAACCCATCGTGTTCACTAGTTAGTCAACGATTAAACAACAGAAATTGCATATTTGATTTAAACCGCTCTTAGAAAACTGAACAATAGATTACTAATTTTCAAAATTATTCACCACAGTAAATTCAGAACAGTTCAGACTGTTGTCTTGTAGTCATTTAGAATCTGTTAAATATATGCTCGGATTGTTCAGTAATTGGTATTTACCAGTACAAACATGATGGATTGTCTGAAAAACAGTACTGGATTCACTGAACACCCAACACGACTTAACAATTTAAGGTTCAGCCTTTTCAGATGATGTAAAGATAAAAATGGCCGTTTAAGACTACATTTCATTCACTATGGTACTATGGCTTCTCATGGGAAGTACAAATTCGATGATCAGTATCATTCGGTAATGTCACAATTGCGGAAAGGAGGGTGGGATTGCTTTTACGACAACTTTTACTCTACACGGGGTATCGGATTAAACGTTCAAATTCTAACACGAAGGGGCTGCGTATTATGTATCACAATTAAACCGGAAGATAATCTTTGGCGAAGTTGTACTGTTGGTCGGTAGAAGACCAAACGTGGCCATATTTATATTTCCCTTAGTCATTCTTGTTGTCATACGCAATGAAAACTACTCAATATGCAGGCGCTGCTAGAAAATTGCGACATAAAAATTGAAAGTTCACAACTTGTACGCTGAAACCATAATTGTTGACGTAAAGTTTTCTGCTCAACTGACAATCATTGTTTCTACTAGATTTTAGTTATGATATGATGCAGACATAACTGTATCTGTGGTATCCTTTATTTCAACTTCGATGTCATAGTTGCAATAAAAAATTCACTAAACTTTGAAATATTGAGTGCAAGAACATCATCTATATATCCATGAAGTTAAAGGATAATGCAACTTGTTGCATTCTTCTTGATAAAGTTCTGTATGTAGTCTTCCTCGTACAAAAGAGAGGCGAAAGATACCAGAGGGACATTAAAACTCATAAGTCGAAATAAACTGACAACGCCATGGCAAAAAAGAAAAAAACCAACAGACAAACAATAGTACACAAAACACAACATAGAAAACTAAAGACTGAAATAACACGAACCCCACATAAAACTGGAGGTGCTCGCAGGTGCTCCGGAAGGAACAAATTGGACGGAACAGAAATACATATTTCCCCATATAGGAATGTCTATTGTTTTGTTGAAAAATACTTCCTCCAAACGTAACAAATATGTTGTCAATAAACAAATTTCCAATCTTGATGATGACAGTTTCAGAGAATTTTATGCTTGAATCACAGTGGTAAAGTATAATGATTTGAAGGGGAAAAAAGCGATAACGATTGTACTTATGCTTTGTTTGATGTTTTAGGTAATACACGTTTAATCTGCTCTTTGAAAATTATAATATTTTCGTACTTATTTGGCGAACTATTTGTAAAAACTCGACACTACATAAGTTGAATGCACCATCAAGAGTAGATTGGGTCAGGATCTCAACTCACTAGTAACATGTTGTCGCGTTTTTCGTTTGTGACCATCATTTGCACCGTATTAATCGATTTATGAGATTTGAACATCGGTAGACTACTGTTAAAAATTCAATATCCGACTTTCGTAAGAACTAAAACGATGCCAATATAATATATTAAAAACTGTGTCAATGTTTATAGCTATCTCAATATTTTACATTAAGTCCGACTTAAAAGTAGGCCTACTTTTACATAATGTACATAATGGTGGTGAGACACCTTCAAAGTAATTGTCATTTAAATGCTACTAAGAATGCAACATTTAATTGTTATTATAACTTTATTTATTGCGAATTGATTATATCAAAAGGAAGATTTCATACATAGAATGTAGTTTAATATAAGTGCAACTTGTCAATTATCTTTTACTCGAAAAAAAATACGTAATTTATAAGGTTGCAGACAACCCCAAAGAACAATACAAATTTTTAAGATAATAGTTTTAACTTCCGTTTAAGTTGTCAATGAATTTATATCAGGCAATCATGCAATGAAAGATACAGTTGAATACATCCATAAAATATAATTTTGTAGATCGTTAAAATTATCCTATACATTTACTATCTATAATCCTTTCATCTTTTTACTTTTAGGCTTATTTTACATACAAAAAAATGTTATTTGTTTCTTGTTATGTTTATTAAGACATTTTAAATCAACTTTTCAGCAAAAAAGTCAAAACATGTTTTCATGCTGGCAGTTACAATACATTTCAAAATACTAAATGTGTGCCCCTTAATTGCCAATAAAAGCAACAAATCCCGCGTGTTTTACGATATTCAAACTAGTATTGACTACATAGAATTTTGTTTTACCGCTCAAAATCTTTCCTTGTTAAAATGACGGCGGGACACTGTATGGGCTGTCAGAATTTGGCTGTTTTATAAGCAATGCGCAAAATTTTAGTAAATTGATGATGTATAGACTCCATTTTTTATTTGTTTTTAGTGATTATCTTTGAATCACAAATAATGAGGCTTTCAGTCATTAAACTCGAATATCTAGAAGTGGCTAATAATGATTTATAATATTTACAATATTTCAAAATGTGTTTACTTTATAGTATTATATGTATTCAGATGACAGAATATGTCATAACGACGACTTCTTGAAAATAAGAAATTACAATACTTGACCTTTAATCTGAATTTGACGGAAACAGCACCGACCGAATATTTGACAGCCTTGGAAAAAGTACAGATGATATGCCTTCAAATAGTATATAAGTTGGTCTTATATAAGGTGGGTGCATTATGGATGAAATTGGATGATTAAAGGGCATTAGCTACGATTTAAACAAAAACAAATATGATTTTGTTTGTTTGAAACATTTAAAAAAAGCGGAATATTGAAATAATATTTTGTCAATAGCTGTCCGTTTGGATCAAATTTGTCAAAACGAGCACTTCAAAAACAACGCAAATGTATTATTGGCTTGCAAGTCAATCATTCAACCTAAATAGAATCCATTTTCATAAAGTTTTTAAAAAGAAAAGAATATTAACAAAGAAAAGTGTAACAAGGGAGCCACCAGTTAAAGCCATTTCGATGACTGATTAGTCACACAAAAAATCGTTCATATACAGGTAAAACGATGATTTACATTTTTTTAAATGTGTACCACGAAATCAATCTTAGATTGCAGTTGGTATTTAAAAACCATTTAATCGATACATAACTAGAGAAAAACATGAAAAAAAAAAGAAAAAAAGAATCAAATAATATTTTCCCCGTCTGTTTATCATACAAAAACGAAAAAAACACTTTCAACATTCTTTTATTTCACAATCAGATATATTGATGATTTGCTGTCACTCAATAACACACATTCCAGTGAGTGCTTTCATCTCACATATCCTATTGATCATGAAATTAAGGATACTACCGAAATCAGAAAGTCTAATTCATATCTTGATATTTTCCTAGATATTAACACTGATGGACGACTTGAAATGAGAATATATGACAAACATAATGGTTGAGACTTTCGAGTTAAAATTAAAGTTCATGTATTGATACTAACATTTCCGCGTTTAAGTCGAAATTTAAGGGTTTGAAATGACAAAAGGTTTACTTTGAACAAAAACGCAATGCTTATTTTATTATAACTATTTCCATAATACGCTTCCGTATAAAATTATCGTATTTTTCAATTTCAATTTATCAAAATTAGATTATATTTTTTATAACTGATTGAATCAAAATCCTACCTAGGCCTCATTAGATACAGACCAAGGAATGCTCCGCACCATAATTTTCTGTTGTATATATTGCGTTTAACTTAATTATTATGAAAAAGGTTCTTGAAGACAACAATTTTTAAATCTCTTCGACGAATTAAATTTTAACTGCTTGTTAGACAACTTCTATAATCAAACAAACCTAGATACTCAATGTTCTGCACATCTATAACATTCAAATGCATGAACAGTTAAGTGTAAATCATACATTTGGCAAAGGTCACATGCAAATGCACAATTATTACAATGGTCCCTAACCATTTCCTAACTAGTTTGCAAATCTGGTTTCTGATTTATTAAAAGCAATAACCAAATTCAAAGAAAAATATCGTGAAATAACACTTTAAATATGTTATTTTCAAGAACAAGGAATTTAGGTTTGTATGGCTTGTTCAAAAGTCATATTTCTCAAAACAAAAACACAAAGAAGAGCATTAACATATGTAAATTACATTTAAAGCGGCCGTCATTCCTTTCCCACACCCATAAAAAATTTACAAACAGAAAACAAAATTAAATGAATATTTCATTCGCTTACTTCCTACTCAAAATAATTGCATTAAAACAATTTAATCATAATAGAAGTGGAGATAAAATAAACGGTAATACGATAGTTGTGTTCGGCCATGTAATGTTTTTTCAAAAGACATTTTTAGCAACGTAAAAAGCATAAAAGTTGTCATGGTTGTATTCAGTGTTCTGGGCATTTTACACAAAGTTTAGTTTTTTTTTAACTGTTATGATACTGTATGGGATTAATTCTAAATTCCAGTCACCAATATTAAAGTCAAGATTGCCATTATTTCATAAACGTATTTTACGAGTTTTATGTACATTGAGTTTCCTTTTGGTAACTGTTAGCATTTCATGAAAATTATTGTGTTCGTACTTTCTTTTTGTGGTATTATGTTTTACCGTTTTTTATATTGTGAAGTGTTTTCCTGTACTGATTTCATTGTATTTTCTTTAGTTTGTAATTCCAATGATTGATATAAAATAGGAGATGGTTGTTACCATTTCGTGGGTAGTATTTTAAATGATTTTTTTAAGGGGGCACGGCGCGGTTTAGAGCTCTATAGCTTGACTTCAGGTATAGGAGATTGTCTGTCGTTGGAGACTCTACTTCAACCTCTATTTGGTTTTTTGTTGTTTTTTTTTGTGTCGATAGGGATTGCTATTACGTCACAGTTTACTGTTTTGTATATACTTCAAACACTCAGTACTGTGGCAAACAGGTTAAAATAAATGTATTTTACAAAGTAGATATAGATTGCAAAGAGCGGATTGGGTAATACAAATAAGTCAAATAATCAAATTCGTAGGTCGATACATTAAAAATTATCGTCCTCCAAAAACGATGCTAACCTTTCTGTGGTTTTACCGATAATGTAGACGACCTTAATATATTTAAGTTCAAATACCACGAATGTTTGCAAAACAAGATTCATAAAAAAAAATATCGTTTAATTGTCATTCCATAGACAATAGATATATAGACAATTTAAACATAAAATATTATGAGCAAATACGATCTTCAAATGAGTTCAATAATAAGATAGGGAAATTTGATAAGAGTGCTAATGAGACTGCTATTGTACATGAAATCAGTCATATACAAATCAATGAAAATCTAGCAGAAAGTACAAATGCGAAATAGCATCGACGTATATTTCCAGTAATTAAAATAATATATCAATGTATTCGAATGGTTTTAAAAAAAAGCTTGAGATCCCTGACTTTTTGTCAGAGTACATTTATTAGATTTAAGCTTTTCATATATGAGGGGCGTTAGCCCTGAAGATATAAAAAGATTACATCTCATTTACATTAAATTTAATAAATAGTTTATCCTTTCTCTTTTACTTAAAAGAGGAATTGGTTTTGATAAAACAGGAAAAGTGTCATTATCTCAAATTTTCCAGATGCAGTAACAGTTTAAGAAGATGTTTTGTAGTTATGGATTTGGAATGAAATTTCAATTGCGTCTATTTTTCAGTCATCAAATTGATACATTATCACTGCTTTTGTATAGCAATATAGATCGCTGCACTATCTTGTCTTTTTTTATTTGATTGGTAAGTTCTGAATTTTTTTAGCGGATAAATGATAACGCTTCTATGTAAGTATTGTTATATAGTTCCAACAATGTCAGGAACTGTAGGTTATTATTCTTAGGTCGAACTATAGGTTAGTACTCTAAGTTCGGTACTTTGTGTCTTTTGTCATTTTGTAAGTTTTTTTTTCTCTCTTTTCAGTGCCGATATAAAAATCCCAGCATTTTCCAACTATTTTCACAGTGTTTCCTTACGTTGTGCTGTAACACAAGTTAAAGGTAGGAATTGATTTAAAGATTTCTACTTATATTTTCACCCTTACTAATTAATTTTATAGAAACAAAAACGTTATGAAAAAAATGAAAACAACGCTTTATAAATTTCATGCGTCCAAAGCGCTTTTCTGGATTTACCTTCCTCGTGAACGCTCGATGCCGAATATAAGGAAGCCACGGATGTATAAGAACCAGTTGGAGAGCTATTAGTCCACAAAGGACCTACAATATGAGCCAATTCTATATAAGTTCAACTTTGACTAAGGGAGTTAAAACCTTATTTTCTTTATAATTTGTAAATTTATAGATGGACAATTTAAAAAAAAAGGTTGTTTATAAATCATGCCAGTTCAAAAAAAAAAGGTTGTTTATAAATCATGCCAGTTCCAAAGTACTGACTACTGAGCTGATGAAACTTTCGGGGACTAAAAGTCTACCAGCAATGGTATCAACCCAATGCTGTAAAAATGATACAACACTTTATAACTTTCATGCGTCCAAAGCGGTTTTCTGGATTTTCCTTCATCAGGATGGAATATAATGAAAGCCAAGGAAAAGTGAAGAAAAACTTGCATTAATATAATGATGTCCAATATAGATATGTGCAAACAAAAATAAAACGAAAAAAGTTAAATTTTTTTGAGATAAAAATTAACGATTTGGTGTAATTTCTTTACGATATTACAGTTAGAATTTTCAGAAAACAGTTTTTAATATCATCAAATCATAAAAAGATGTCAATCGACCTTATCTTTGTGACGTAGAAATCGCTCCCAAGTTCGTAAGTATTAGTGAAATCCTACAATCAAATTTCTAAACAGACATTAAAATACAATCTGTGCTCCCGTAAATCTGTGTACGAAAAAATGCATGCAAGATCAGACATCAATTACCTGTAAAAAATAAAATCAATAGTTATCGTGTTACTCTTATAAATATCATGTCAATACACATGTGGTCTGTTCAACGGTCTCCCCTAAAAAGAAATAAATATTCAGATATATATATTCGAGCATCACGTGACTTCATAAACACCACAGCGCGCGGACCTAAATTGAGAATAAAAAACATTCCTCATCCAAATATAGAAAGTGAAACTTCCTACACAAAATGTTACTCAGTTTTCCGACAAATTCAAACAAAATGCATACACAACACAAAAATAAAACATGAAGTCAAAGGTAACATAGAAAATAGAGAAAATTTATAAACGGAGGTTGCTATGATCAATTTTTATGAGGACATCCAAGGCGTCCGTTTGGCTGTGCGGGAAGTATAAATACGCAGCCTCGTTCGGTTAGAATATGGACGTTAAGTCCGCTGCCTCGCACACCGAAAGCGCCCATGCATGCAATTATCAATCAATCAACCAACGAAACAACCAATCAATCATGCAGGTGTTCGGTCCATGCGTTTAATAGGGGATGAGGGATCTCCCTTTGTTTTTCGCTTGTTCCTAGAGGCTCGGTCCATTGTGTTTAATCGGTCCACCAACCAACCAACCAACCAACCAACTAATCAATCAATCAATCATGTTTCGGAGCGGAAAGACCGTTTACAATTGTTTTTAAAACAATTGATTTATATTTTATTATAGTTTTTTGCCGCAATCCCCGATCCAGAAAATCGATATGTTCATAGATTCAATATAAACATTAGCACATTGTTGTCCCAGAACATTTTGGATCCTAGGTTTTCCTGAAGCTTTTATGTGCAAAACTTGCACAAAATAATCAGTTTTTGACAAAATCTCCCAAATGTGATGAATTTGGAGCCTATAATACACTTTTATGAAGATATTTGTTTTACTTAGCATTAAGGTTTATTAAATAGATCAACTTAAGAACTCTGGTATCTTTAATGAGTTTTATTACCTATGAAAACGCTTTCAGTCAAAAGGATTATCCTTTCTACGAATGTGTTTGGTATATATGTATTAGTTTTTCAGATAATTTACTAATAAAACAGACGCAGTACTGTATATAGATATCATTCATTGAATAGGTTCAGATTTCTTTGATATATCACTATTTCGCCAAAATGATATCTTGAGTAATTTTAGTTGTCAGCATCGAATTTAAATTGTTATGTATTTTTGTTTTCAGTGATAACAAAAAATATTAAATCATTACAACAGTAGGAATAAACGACTTAACTTTTTCATCAGCCTACCAATTGGTATCTACAGACAGACTAAGAAAATTGTATTTGGAAAAAGTTACACTGATACAAACTTCAAGGCAGTTCGAGCCCCGATCCGCATATCTATGTAAAGAAGGAAAATAGTACCGGAACGGAATTGATCTACGCACGAAGTCTGACAATGTTTTTGAACTCAACAGTACATGGTAATGTATCAGTTGTAAATCGGATTGAAAACAAAACAGCGCCACTTCCGTTGATTATTCTTGCAGTAAGTGTTTGTGCTTTTATAATCATCTTCAATTTATTTTCAGTTTTCATTGCTATCTTATTGTGTAAGGAAGTGCAAAAGAAAAAATATTTAAATATACTGAGTTTATCCGTAACACATATGATGGTAGGAATAACGATGATTCCTCTTTTTGACACTTATTGGAACAGTAACCAACATTTCTCACATTATGAGTGCTGGTTCAGATTTGTCGCATACAGCCTGTTCTTTACTGTGTCGATTCTCCATATCTTCGGAATATGTTTCCAACATGTTCTAGTTCTATATGAAAAGATGTCGAGAACACTTTCTTTAAGAAAAAATGTGACCATCATTTTATCAATTTGGTGTGTCGGAATAGTAATTACTCTTATTGAATTCACAATGTGGTCGTCTAACCGTGATTTAACGGAATGTTCAATTGACAACTTATTTGTAGATAATATAGACAAAATGTTCTTTTTAATCAGCATAACATGGTTTATAATTCAATTAGGGGTACTGCTGTGCATGGTAATAATGTTTATTTTCGTCTATAAATATAAAAAATATTCGGTAAGAGCAGGTATTAGACGTGCCAGCGCTAAAGACTGCAATATCTGTCTGACTACCTTATTAATTGCCGGAATTGTTCTGGTTTTTGATTGGCCATTTACAATAATACTCATTTGTGAAGGTGTGGACTCAAATGTCACACCTTGGAGTTCTCGAAATACTCGCACAATCTCAATGTTGTTTTCAGGATTAAATTCGACCATAAATCCGGTAATATATGTATTTAGAACTCAAAGAATACGGAATCTAATTAGTAATTTATATACAACTTGTAAACAGTGTCTTACATGCACAACAGGTAACAGGTTAAATGTTCAAAATGAACAGACTTCAGCTGCAATGCAAACTTTTCGTGGAATTCAAGATGAGATCAGTTTTGAAAGCTGCCATACATGATTCAAAGACAAAATATTAAGAATATATATAAAACTGAGAATGGAAATGGGGAATATGTCAAAGAGACAACAACCCGACCAAAGAGCAGAAAACAGCCGAAGGCCACCAATGGGTCTTCAACACAGCGAGAAAATCGCGCACCCGGAGGCGGGCTTCAGCTGGCCCCTAAATAAAAATGTGTACTAGTTCAGTGAAAATGAACACCATACTAAACTCCAAAACATATAAATGAACTAAAATTAAAAAAAAACATACAAGACTAACAAAGGCCAGAGGCTCCTGACTTGGGACAGGCGCAAAAATGCGGCGGGGTTAAACATGTTTTGTGAGATCTCAGCCCTCCCCTATACCTCTAGCCAATGTAGAATAAACAAACACACAGCAATACACACAGTAAAAGTCAGCTTAAAAGAAGTCCGAGTCCGATGTCAGAAAAGGTAACAAAATGTATGGGTCTGGATAGGGTTTACAGAATAGATAATGAAAAAGAACCCAATCCAGAGCCTCATGATTTTGTCCGTTTGATATTCTTTTTATCTTGTATAAATTCCTCTTAACCTTTATTATAAGTATATTTAGCTTGTTTTTACAATTCATAAACTAGTAGTTATATAAGAAGTAAAAAAAAATCACCAAAAAAACATACACATTGTATTAACAGAGAGTAGAGGGTACAGACTCATTGGACAATTGGTTTGACTTTTTCAAGTCATTGTATTGGAGTCTACTTCATAAGAATCCCCTAGATGTCGATATTACATTTTTTTCAAATCGTTGTATTAGATTTATTTTATTAGCATGAATTTTAAACTCTGATATTACTAATTCATATTTTCAATTACAAAGTAACTGATGCATAATAAATTAAGAATTCCTTATAACGAATTGTGTAATCCGCTATTCCAAATAATAGAGAATTTGTTATTACATCGTTTTTCAATTCGTCATTAGAATTTTTATTATATCTATTCTAAAAATTCGTCTTGACAATTATATTATTATTCACTAATCTATAATTTTTATATTAAAAAGATATAACAGCTATACCTTAGAAAAGCGCTTCGGACGCATATTGTTTTTATCACTTCTATTACGATCCAAGAATATTTAATTTTAAATTGTATTAACGAATTAAGTCAGGTATAACGTTGGTTTTTTTTTAATTACACTTACAATTGATTGTTCCTTAATGTTGTTCAGTTCGTTAGTATGCTGTTACTTTGAAAAGAAATTATGCAGATTCTGACATTTTTGTGCTTAAAAATTCTATTGTATCGATGAATAAATGCTGATCCATGTATTAATAAATTATGTTGTTTCAAAGTTTTCTTTACCAAACAAAATTACTGCTACTGTCATTACAGGTTTCTATGAGAAGCGGGCATTAATCTATAAAAAAAACGTTGTAACTTATCTATTTAGTTGAATATACTTTAATCAATTTATTGTATGCGACTGTCATACAAGTGAGAGGTTTAGCTAGTTATAAAACCAGGTTTAACCCATCATTTTCTACATAAGGAAATGCCTGTACCAAGTCAGGAATATAACAGTTGTTTTCCATTCGTTTGATGTGTTTGAGCTTTCGATTTTGCCATTTGATAAGGGACTTTCCGTTTTGAATTTTCTTTGAAGTTCGGTATTTTTTTTTATTTTACTGTTTATATTCATTAACGATATGTTAATACGAAACAAACATGGAGAGAAAAAACCAACATGCTATTAGATTACAAATGCCACAATCCACCAAAATGAATAAATAAAACATTGGTTTACGAAGTCATAGTTTATTGGTGTAATCTGTTTGGTTTCGGCTGTCCAATCTTGTCCAAAATATTTTATGAACTGTGACTCTTCCTTTTGAAAATGGTGTTGACATAATACTAGAGTTCTCACTCGGAAAATATTTGTAAAATGAGGAGAAAATTGTATATCGTCATACAACTCCGGGGATCTTACGAGATGTATTCTTTGCATTTGTGCCTTCAATGTCCCGCTTGATATTGTAGGATACGGACGTGGTCCTGTCATTCTCTTGGAGATCAGCCAATTGATTGAATTATACCATAGATAAACAATTGTAATTATTAAAATATATCATAAATAAGTAATTTATATATTTTTTTTCGATATTTACTGAAAAACATTTCGAGTGTGTACAAAAAAAAAAGAAAATCTAGTAAAGGACGAGAGGTTAACATTTTAACAAAATGGCTGATGCCATGCTGACGAGAGTGAAAGGTTCTGGTAAAAATTCTTGTCGTCAAAGGTACAAGTGTGACAGAGTATATTTTTACATATTTCATTTATTAGTATTTTACATTTTATTACATGCCAGATATTATACTTTATTCATTCACTCTGATCATTTGATCTTTTGATTTATAGTTTATTATCTCTTTACACTATAAATTGTATGAAAGTTCTAGTCAGTCATACTTCATTGAGCAAAGTTGTAATTGTATCTACCCGTCCAACTCATTAGTAAATTAATTGTCACACCTTGTTTATCTTTATGGTCAGTTCTTATTGGTCATTCTGGACACACCTCAGATTTTGGAAAAGAAGTAATGGTGGTTAATTCTTGAAAATTGGAGACATACATATTTAATATTTACTTCTTATTTAAACCGTTTATAGTGATGAAACTTATATAGAGACATTCTATTTGGTGCTCTTTAGTACTCACTGAAGTTTCCATACTTTGGAATCACTGTAGTTGTTGGAAATTACATTCTTTATATCTGGTAAGTAGATTTTATGTTCTTTGTGGTGTATGAAAGGCGTATGCAGTGCATGCTATACAATTCTGCCCGTTTATAGGTAAGTATGCCCATAGACCTTAGATATGATAAGAGTAAGATAGTTTATGTATTAATCTGAGAATATATGATTTGAATCTGTAGTTTGGATGTAGAAAGGGAGATTTACGAATGATTTTGAAAGTGACCTTGACCTTTCAGTTATGGATCTATAACGTCACATTGACAATTGCGTTAATATTGCCATATATGGTTATTTTGTGTAATAGCTTGATTTTATTGTATCAGTCTTTAATATGTCGTATTTTGTATAAGGGATCATTATTTTCCTAGATCCTAGTATTTATTATTGTGTATTATTTTCAGAACACATAGATTATGATGTTCCTGTAACATACTGGTTGTACTGTAGATGTTAGATATATAACCTGGTTCCACAGATTGGTAAGGGTCATATTATATTGTACCTATATGTCAGTTAACTTGAGTTCGATAATAGATATTAAACATTACAGTAGTGCATACGATCTTAATAGCTAGAATACTATAGTGAACAGTTAATAACCTTCGTATGGTAAAGGTTTTATGAATGACACTCGTTTATGAAGTACGATACATTCGACTTGTTTATAATACGCTTGGTTGATTATAATGATATGCTATTTGATACGACTTATCAGATACATGTATTTGTATTTAGAAATATAATTGCAAGTTTGTTGCATATTCTGAATGTCACTCAGTATAGTTTATTGTATATGGAATAGAATATTTCATACGATCTTGTAACATTGTTAATTACACCAGTATACTATTTGTATGATTCTAGTATAAGACTTTAATAAGACTGTGATATTGATAAATGTGATAATTATATGCTATTGTTATTGCAGGGTTATTTTCCCTATGTTTACTTGTATAATAAAGTGATGTCAAAGAACCCTAGACTTGTCGTTTATGGAACCCCCGTAAAACAAGACTATTATACAAGTAACGGGTAACTGCTTAAAATAAAGTCAACAGTAGTATACCCTGCTCAAAAATCAGAAATCGATTGAGAGAAAATAAATCTGGGTTACAAACTTAAACCGAGGGAAACACATCAACCACAAGAGGAAAACAACGGAACAACAGAAATACCGAAGTGCAACAAAAACAAATGCCAACAAACACAGAAACGAACTATTTGATAACAACTGCCATATTCCCGACTTATTACAGGACATTTCAAGAAAAATGGTGGGTTGAACCTGGTTTTATGGCTAGCCAAACCTCCCGCTTATATGGCAATGTTAAAAAATAGATAATAAACAAATAAACAATATAATAGTCGTTACAACATACAAACCGCAGAACAACAACGAACATCTTCAATTAACAACAGTACAGGACATCACAAACATAAATCCATACTGACAGGTAAACCAAAAGGCAAATATGTCTTATTTACTGGGAAAAGTAAATAAAGGTCAAAGTTATGATATTGAGTCCCCAAAAAGACGGAAAAGCTTGATGACAATGATTAATGGCTGCTTAACGTCCAGCGGCAAATTAATATGCATATTCAGAACAAGAACATGTGAATGTAATATGAATATTAACCCTGCTTTATACTAGACTGACACGCTGAGCCAGATTCTTATTATAACGTGCTAGTTCACAAGGTAACAGTCCCCAGGAAGACAAATTCTGACTCCGAGCCGACCAGTTTTTGCTCTAACTCCTTAATGCCGCATGCTAAGCGGAGAAGCAGCAAAAACCAATTTTAAATTTAGGTCTTTGTTTTGACCCGGTCGGGGTTTGAACTCTCGACCTCCCGCACTCGAGGCGAACACGCTCCCACAAACCATGCGGTTAAGACGGAAAAAAGTTAACAATCCTGATAAATCTACATACAGTACCAGTATTTAAAAAATACTACACAAAACTTTCGTTTGAAAGAGAAAAATGTTGAAATAACTAATGACTTGGCAGATATGGCTAATACGTTTTTAGCTCACCGGGGCCCGAAGGGCCCCATGTGAGGTTATGCCATCACTTGGCGTCCGTCGTCGTCTGTCGTCGTCTGTCGTCGTCGTCTGTCGTCGTCTGTCGTCGTAAACTAAGTAATCGAAGTAATGATCCATCGACAAACATGGCCGCCATGGCTAAAAATAGAACATAGGGGTCAAATGCAGTTTTTGTCTTATATCTCAAAAACTAAAGCTTTTAGAGCAAATCTGACATGGGATAATTTTGTTCAATTGGTCAAAATCTATCAGCTCTGAAATTTTTAGACAAATCGAACAACCCATTGTTGGGTTGCTGCCACCGAGTTGGTAGTTTTAACAAAATTTTGCAGTTTTTTTTATTATTATTATAGATATATATAAACTGTAAGCAGCAATAATGTTCAGCAAAGTAAGATCTACAAAAAAGTTAATCTGACCATAATTGTCAATTGACCCCTTAAGGAGTTATTGCCCTTTAAAGACAATTTTACACAATTTGTTCATCAAGTTTGCTAACATTTAAAAATCTTCTCCTCTGAAATACAGGTGAGCGATTCAGGTTCTTGAGAGCCTCTTGTTTTCTGTGAGGGTTTATCAGATGAAAATTTCTACATTTAATGTAAAATACATTAAGACCTTAGTATTGTTCTTTTTTCATAAGAACTAATGCGAATCAGTTGATTTGGACATGATTAGTGTCTCTAACAAAGTTTCTGGATAAAACAGCATCAATGAACTGTAATAGTAGTGGTAATGAACTTCGTTAATGCTCATTCTGATTCAAACACACAATTCTCTGAAACTTACATTATCAAGATGCTTGATTTCTTGATTGACAAAATATTTTTTACGTTTTGGGGACGTGTTTTTGAACAAACAATCGGCATTTCCATGGGCACCAACTGTTCTTGACGACTTATTCCTTTATTCATTTGAGGCTGACTTCAAATAGGAATTCCTAGGAAGATTGGAAAGAAACTAGCATTATCCTTTAACTTCACGTTCTGCTGTATATAGACGATGTCCTTTCACTAAATAATTCAAAGTTTGGAGACTATGTTAAACGCATCTATCCCGTGGAACTTGAAATACTAGTAAAAGATACAACAGATACAGTTAGGTCTGCCTCATATCTTGACTTGAATTAAGACATTGACAATGAGGGTTGGTTGATAACCAAACTTTACCCCTAAAGCGATGTTTTCAGCTTCCCAATAGACATATTCGAAAACTAATCGATACTGACGCTTACAACTATGCATAGGACGACAGGTAACCTTTTCAGAAGGGCCATCTTAAGGTGTACAATGCACATCAGGCATTTAAATTATATTTGTTTTTCTAATTAACTTTTTAAATACTGTATAAAGCATTCAATGATTTGTTAGTTTATTGGCTCTGTTTAGTAGTTGAGAGTTGACCTATTTTCATATTGTACTTGGTAAAAATAAGAAAAAGAACAAATGGGGAGGGCTTTGCGTAAAATAAAGTGCCTTAAACCGTTTTGTGAGGTAGACGAATTTAGTTTTAAAATGAACAAATTGACTTTTTATGTGCAAAATAAGCAGATCGGTCATATTTTGACTTCATTAATTTATGTAACCGAACGTAAGATCTGTTTCAATGTTTTTCTTCAGAATAATAACATTTTCAACATTTTCAAGGAATGAAAACACATGATCTGTAAAATTTCTCAAATTTCTGAAGAATACGCCATTTTAATAAAGTAGGAATTGTAAAAATCTCTGTATTACGAGCATAAATTATTGGGAAAAAGTTAGAACTGGCAAATAAAAATTTTTTTTTTCTTTGTTAAAAATAAATCGTTCAGTGTCCAGTTTGGTGGTTAAATAAATTAATGTACACGTGTCTATAAAGATATCAACCTGTTTCAAGATATACTGAATATGATAATATTTTAAAGGCATTGGGATCAAGAACTTCCAACAAAGTCAAATTATGACTTATTAAGTAAAGAGGTCCGGATGGGGGTCTTCGTTTCTGTATTCTTTAATTTATATGCTATTTTTCTCTATTCTTTATTTATTTTGTCCATCGTTCTTCAGTCTGTAACCCTAAACAAACCCTCAAATTGTGTTTTATCATATTTATTAAAAAAAAATGAATGAGTACATTTGTTCGACTTGACCTTTAAGTATAGAATGAGGACATCGAATTCCCTAACAAATTTAAATCTTATCACATTTTATAGTAGAACTTTATATAGAAACAGGAACGTCTAAGCATTTTTTGTGTAAACAATAACGTGTAACAAAAATGTAATAAAACAAATTGATCGGGAAAAGCCTATTCCTGACCTTTTTGTCGCATTAGCATCAATTGTTGGGCGTCGTTCTGGTGTCCAAAGAAACCAGATTAAATACAGCATATATCAGGATTAACAAGAAATTGAGTGTGTATATACATTAATAACTACGGTAACCGGACAAACATTGCTGTTTCGACTCTGCTGTCGGACGATATATTATTGTAGACGTGCCATAAATAGCTCCCACAGCGAACGGTAGTTTTAACCATTTCCCTCGAAAATACCTCCATTCATTGACTGTTGACCATGTAATAAGTGATCGAATTTTCTCTCTTAAAACTGGCATCGTGAACGGTTGCAAACATAGAAAACAAAAGTCGAATTTGTTGATGGAGACAATTTGATAATCCAGATGGAATATCACAAGTTCATCACTAAAAAAGATCCATAAATAATGAGAGCAATCAGTGTTTCTAGTTTGTTTTGATTCCGAATATAAAAAATATATAAAACCAATAACGTAATTCATGTATTTGTTACCTCTGCTAAATCCTAAATAGTTTTACGAGGTCATTCATTCAGTACATTTCGACATTTTGATACGTTCCCTTTACTTTTTTAGTCAGTGTAGGTGTCGGTGTCATTATAAGTGTCAGTGTAGACGTATTTTCGAAAATATCTACTGGTGAACTTTCCATTTCTATGTAGCAACATTCCAGCAACACCTGCATATGGAGTATATATCTTCCAGGTGATAAAATATTAAAGAGCTTGCATTTTCTATCATGATTTTTTTTATGAAGGGTGTCTGTTTACAATGAAACTATTAAACCAGAGTTCCAAGTGATGAAGTTGAAATCATCCCTTCGAAGATTTTACGAACGCCATCACGACTTGCTTGACTGTCTTGGAAAATTTGTTTTTTATTTGCAATGGCATTGTCAGCTGCAGTTTGTTTTTGACTTATAAGTTTGAATATCTCTTAGTATAGTTCACCTCTCTTTTAATCCTCTTGATGAGCTAGATCAGAAAAAGCCTAGCGAAAGGTATATTATACAAAAGATTTACAATCTTTTATTGACGTAGGACTGAAGTCCTTAGGTCTGCTGGCCCAGTATAACAGAAATACAAACTTGAAAAGAAAAAAAATAGAAACAAGCCTAATCTTCAATCAGATTATCATTATCTCTGTTTAGCAAATATAGCTTTTACTACCAACTGTATAGTGGTGATAAAAGTAAAGAGGTTATAAAAATTCAAGATGTCAAGAATGATGACAGAGGTTATGATTTGGTTCATGCTTTTTCCAAAGTTATGAATATGGGTTAGACCGAGAAGTAGTTTTTCATTTATTGGTAGAGGGTTTGGCAGAGGCAGCTACTGGAAGGAAAGGAGTACATATTCAAAACAAATAGTTCCTACGCATATGTGTAAATATCCAACTATGTAGAATATATTTTAGTAATTTAGGTATCAAATGAAAGGTGAAGGACTGGTGGTCCTTGTAGATAACATTATGACTTATAACTTTGAATAATAGAAAAACTCACTTTCAGTCAGGTAGATTAAAACATTTTTGTGATGATTAGGAAAGGTTTACTTCAGATACAAACATTTTAGATACTGTTAAAAACTAACATATTGAATGTTCTGATAGGCAACCAATACAATTACGGTCCCGATATCGAATAATAATTGATAAAAAAAAACAAGAAAAATTTATTGACACAGAAATTGCTAACTAATAAAAAAAATTATTGTAAGAGGTTAAGTTTGATGGGAATAAATTTGTTTTTTAAACTGCCACAGTACCAAAGCAAGGTACTGAGGAAAACAGAATGTTTCTAATTTCAGAAAATTTTAGGTTTATAAAATGTGAATTCATCTGACGGTTAAATGTTAGATACTGTCTTTTGTTTATTTTTTGTTGTTTAGTAACTGTCGCAATGACGTCTAATTATTAATGGAATTAGTCTTTGAACGAAAAGTTATCTTTGTTTTATATTTTGCCAAATGCAGATACTATAATCATGCCGATTCCAAAATTATAAGAAAACATATATATAAAAGAGCTTGTTATCAAACTATGGATTGAGGGGTATGTTTGATATTTTGTATGGATTATAAAGGGAAAACAGATAGAAAAAATAATGTTATTCCGAAGTTAGTTATCGCAAGATAGCATTTCTTAAATACCTAAATCATATTATATTAAGATGAGACGGGGTAAGTATACCCGTATTATTGATACAAAACAAAATAGGTAAATTTACAGTGCAACTTGTGAAATTTATTTAGTGATGGATTTTCCCTCAAATATAATAATGGATGAGTGTAAGCGAAGCAGTAACCAAATTAATATCTATCTAGAGGACGTCATTACTCTCGCCCTCACAATAAGCAGTCTTTTAAAGATGTTTTCTAAATCTTCTATAGTCCTGATTAATTGTAAACAAATTCAAAATACAGAGCAAACAAAAAACCAAATTAACACCGAATTCTACATTCAAATGGACAATAAATTGACAACACAGCTTCAGCATTTGGCTAGTTGGAGACTGCTTATTCCTGACATGGGACATGTACATACTCAAATGTGGCTGGGTTATACTAGCCAATGAGCTCTGTTCATGAATAAAACTTTGTTTCCTCTTGAATAGGATATCACAGTAATTCGTATGAGCATATATATAGTCGAACAATTTGCCAAAAAATTTACCCCTATTGTACAGTTGCTACACCATTGTGGCTTTTCTTTAGGAGCGTCTATGCAATAGTTATTGCTGTTTCTCACTACCTCAGATTATGTAAATTGAAAATTCCATTTATATTACCGTTTGTCAAGCGATTAAAAGTGATTATAGTTAAGCTGCAGAAAATGTGCTTAATTATTTTCATTTACCTGTGTATAATATGACGCAGGTTTCTTCAAAAGTGATGATTTTCTAAAAATTGTTTGAAATTTCACAGTGATATCATATTTTAACTTTGTTTAAACCTGTTTATTTACTTTTGACCTGAATTATTTATACCTTGTAATTTTTTATTAACTGTGTATTTGCATTCAGGTGTCACAGGTCAAATTTATTCGTTCATTGTGTGTTAATTTACGTTTTTTGATTGATTTAAGCCTTCCAATTGATATTTTATAGTGTGTTTTTCTATGTTGTGATGTTATACTATTGTTTCAGAAAAGGGAGAAGGTTTGGTACCATTAAAACGTTTAATCCCGCTGCAAATGTTTGCACCTGTCCTAAGTCAGGAATCTGATTACAGTAGTTGTCGTCTGTTTATGTAGTTCATACGTGTTTCTCGTTTCTCGTTTTTATATAGATTAGACCGTTGGTTTTTCCGTTTGAATGGTTTTACACTAGTAATTTTTTTAGCGCCCTTTATAGCTTGCTGTTCGGTGTGAGCCAATGCTCCGTGTTGAAGGCCGTACCTTGACCTATAATGGTTTACTTTTATAAATTGTAACTTGGATGGAGAGTTGTCTCATTGGCACTCATACCACATCTTCCTATATCTATTAAACGTCTACTGGCATGTGTTTCAGTCGAGCAGTGAAACAAAAAATTAAAAAAAACTTTCTCATAAAAATACATCTTTATGAGTATAACATAGAAGCCTTGTTTAATATAGGATAAAAAGGATATTAAGTATAATAAGATTTTCAAATTAAGGAAGCTATAAATTTGAAATAAACATAAAAGCAAAGAGATAATAGTATAACATTTTTGAGTATTCGATATATATATATTTATCCCCGGCTTAGTATATTTCTAGGATTCTGATTGGTTAACGCACGTCGTTACAAAACCCATAGCCCCTGGGTGTTGCTAACCCATATCCCCGGACGTTGCTACCCATTACATCGGGGAATTTCACGCGCGTTTTCCTTAGTTCCATGGTTGTTCCTTATGAAATATCAAATTCTGTAGATTTTCCATGATGTCTGTATAATTAAATATTTAATCCACTAACGATTTCATCTTATTATATCGATTATTTGCACTAATTTTAGTAAATGCATCACTATGCAGCCACATTGTCAATGAATGGTACTACTGACCTAGCTATGCAAATGACCCACGTTGACGTCACACCGTTTATGATGTAACTCTCACAACATTGCGCGCCAAATTCGACCCATTCCAGTTTCTCTGTCTCTAGTTTAAAAACGTCTTATATTTGTCTACATGTAGGGTTCTACCAAAGGTAGTACCATACACCCCGTTAAAAATATGTCAAATTCCCAAATTTCAATAAAAGATATTTAAAAAAATGAAAAAAACGTTGCTTTCACGTTTAACTTTGTGGTCGAATTTCTCTAAAAATCGCCAGATTTAGACTAAGACCGGGGATAAATTCGTTATCTACGTTCATATCCGTAGATATGGATATTTTAACACCCTTCAGTACCCTGTACACCCTTCGGCTGCGCCTCAGGGTGTACTTGGATACTTCAGGGTGTTAAAATATCCATATCTACGGATATGAACGTAGATAACTTATAATGTGATTACTCTAAATATCGACAACAGTGTTCAATCTGCAAATTTGCGAATGCATATATATATATATATATATAAACAAGTCTAAATTGAAAACAACGTTCAAACCTACGATTGCGTTGAATAAAAACCGCAAGTTTTATACGTGTGCATGCAAAACAAATTTCTTGTTAGAGGGGTCTAAATACAGCACAAACAACATTTTCCAAAAGACCAAAAGAGTGAAAAAGTATATTTTAACAAAACGCATTTGACTAACAGGTCGAACAACAAATGTTCTTAAACCCTGCTGACTGCCATTGGCGATTGCCAAATAAACGGATCACCGATGTAATAAATGGATCTTAAATATAAATTTAATACTAAACAGAAAACAATAAACTTGCGGAAAAGATGTTATACCGCAAACAAAAGGTGCAAAGGTTTTTGTACACCATATCCGGATTTCGACAATTAATGTCTCTTCAGTGATATTAGGAATCGAAACGGTATTTGGAAAGCCATACAATTTACCTCAATTTAGGATAGACTCTTGAATTTTGAGGAGACAAAATAGGATGAACGGATCATATAAACCCGAAGGCAAATATAATACAAGCCCAAACGAAAAAATATAAACAAGTCTAAATTGAAAACAACGTTCAAACCTACGATTGCGTTGGATAAAAACCGCAATTTTTATACGTGTGCATGCAAAACAAATTTCTTGTTAGAGGGGTCTAAATATAATACAGCACAAACAACATTTTCCAAAAAGCCAAAAGAGTGAAAAAGTATATTTTAACAAAACGCATTTGACTAACAGGTCGAACAACAAATGTTCTTAAACCCTGCTGACTGCCATTGGCGATTGCCAAATAAACGGATCACCGATGTAATAAATGGATCTTAAATATAAATTTAATACTAAACAGAAAACAATAAACTTGCGGAAAGGATGTTATACCGCAAACAAAAGGTGCAAAGGTTTTTGTACACCATATCCGGATTTCGACAATTAATGTCTCTTCAGTGATGTTAGGAATCGAAACGGTATTTGGAAAGCCATACAATTTACCTCAATTTAGGATAGACTCTTGAATTTTGAGGAGTCAAAATAGGATGAACGGATCATATAAACCCGAAGGCAAATATAATACAAGCCCAAACGAAAAAATATAAACAAGTCTAAATTGAAAACAACGTTCAAACCTACGATTGCGTTGGATAAAAACCGCAATTTTTATACGTGTGCATGCAAAACAAATTTCTTGTTAGAGGGGTCTAAATACAGCACTAACAACATTTTCCAAAAGACCAAAAGAGTGAAAAAGTATATTTTAACAAAACGCATTTGACTAACTGGTCGAACAACAAATGTTCTTAAACCCTGCTGACTGCCATTGGCGATTGCCAAATAAACGGATCACCGATGTAATAAATGGATCTTAAATATAAATTTAATACTAAACAGAAAACAATAAACTTGCGGAAAAGATGTTATACCGCAAACAAAAGGTGCAAAGGTTTTTGTACACCATATCCGGATTTCGACAATTAATGTCTCTTCAGTGATGTTAGGAATCGAAACGGTATTTGGAAAGCCATACAATTTACCTCAATTTAGGATAGACTCTTGAATTTTGAGGAGTCAAAATAGGATGAACGGATCATATAAACCCGAAGGCAAATATAATACAAGCCCAAACGAAAAAATATAAACAAGTCTAAATTGAAAACAACGTTCAAACCTACGATTGCGTTGGATAAAAACCGCAATTTTTATACGTGTGCATGCAAAACAAATTTCTTGTTAGAGGGGTCTAAATACAGCACAAACAACATTTTCCAAAAGACCAAAAGAGTGAAAAGGTATATTTTAACAAAACGCATTTGACTAACAGGTCGAACAACAAATGTTCTTAAACCCTGCTGACTGCCATTGGCGATTGCCAAATAAACGGATCACCGATGTAACAAATGGATCTTAAATATAAATTTAATACTAAACAGAAAACAATAAACTTGCGGAAAAGATGTTATACCGCAAACAAAAGGTGCAAAGGTTTTTGTACACCATATCCGGATTTCGACAATTAATGTCTCTTCAGTGATGTTAGGAATCGAAACGGTATTTGGAAAGCCATACAATTTACCTCAATTTAGGATAGACTCTGGAATTTTGAGGAGTCAAAATAGGATGAACGGATCATATAAACCCGAAGGAAAATATAGTACAAGCCCAAACGAAAAAATATAAACAAGTCTAAATTGAAAACAACGTTCAAACCTACGATTGCGTTGGATAAAAACCGCAATTTTTATACGTGTGCATGCAAAACAAATTTCTTGTAAGAGGGGTCTAAATACAGCACAAACAACATTTTCCAAAAGACCAAAAGAGTGAAAAAGAATATTTTAACAAAACGCATTTGACTAACAGGTCGAACAACAAATGTTCTTAAACCCTGCTGACTGCCATTGGCGATTGCCAAATAAACGGATCACCGATGTAATAAATGGATCTTAAATATAAATTTAATACTAAACAGAAAACAATAAACTTGCGGAAAAGATGTTATACCGCAAACAAAAGGTGCAAAGGTTTTTGTACACCATATCCGGATTTCGACAATTAATGTCTATATATATATATATATATATATAAACATGTCTAAATTGAAAACAACGTTCAAACCTATGATTGCGTTGGATAAAAACCGCAATTTTTATACGTGTGCATGCAAAACAAATTTCTTGGAAGAGGGGTCTAAATACAGCACAAACAACATTTTCCAAAAGACCAAAAAAGTGAAAAAGTATATTTTAACAAAAGGCATTTGACTAACAGGTCGAACAACTGATGTTCTTAAACCCTGCTGACTGCCATTGGCGATTGCCAAATAAACGGATCACAAGATGTAACAAAATGGAGCTTTAAAAATTAATATCTAATACCAAACAGAAAACAATAAACTTGCGGAAAAGATGGTATACCGCAAACAAAAGGTGCAAAAATTAGTACACCATATCCGGATTTCGACAATTAATGTCTCTTCAGTGATGTTAGGGATCGAAACAGTATTTGGAAGGCCATAAAATTTACCTCAATTTAGGATAGACTCTTGAATTTTAAAGAGTCGAAATAGGATGAACGGATCATATAAACCCGAAGGAAAATATAATACAAGCCCAAACGAAAAAATATAAACATGTCTAAATTGAAAACGACGTTCAGACCTATGATTGCGTTGGATAAAAACCGCAATTTTTATACGTGTGCATGCAAAGAAAAATTCTTGGTAGAGGGGTCTAAATACAGCACAAACAACATTTTCCAAAAGACCAAAAAAGTGAAAAAGTATATTTTAACAAAACGCATTTGACTAACAGGTCGAACAACTGATGTTCTTAAACCCTGCTGACTGCCATTGTATATATATATATATATATATATATATATGCAACATCAAGTATAAACTTTTTACAGATATTAATAACGAAGAAGGTTCAAGTTATCTAGGGAAACTCTATCATATAGTTATCAGAATTTCATAGTAGGGAATCCCTATTGAAAAAAAGTATAATTAAAGCACAAAGGATTGATAGGGAATCCGTATCTACCGATACACAAAATAAAATGTCTGGACGAAATAAATAAACCTCAGATATGTCCAATGACTCTGATAATGATGACCTCTGAGAACTCAAATTATGAAAAAAAAACTTTAGAATGACAAGGATGATGAACTTTGGAAAGCCAAAGATGTAAAGACCATTTTTTCATATAAAGTGTTCAAATAAAACATGATAATATGATAAATTAAGTAACTCTGTCACAAGGTGGTTCCGTGTAGGCAAATATGCAAATATGTAATCATATAGTTACGGATATAAAAAAGTTAGAAAATGTGTAGGCAAATAATGAAAACTATATATAAATGTCTAAGAATATAACTTAAACACGCTAATTGATACATTAAAAAGTTCTATTAGATTTTAAATAGAAATACGCAATATTTCGCGAGACAAACTAGCTTCATCAGGCGTGTGCATCAATATTTCTATTTAAAATCTAGTAGAAATTATTTTCTTATTCGTGGCCTCAAACGCAAATAAAGTATTTATGAACAAAAACTCAAACACATATCTATTGGAAACAGCTCGCCTAGACGAATGCAGCAAAGTTTTATTTTCTAATAATACAACATTCCTCAATCACTTTGCCAGCACACTAAGACCGCTGCAGCATACATGTCTTACAAACATATCTACAATGAAAAATAATGAAATAGAATCTTTCATATCACAAAACAATATTTACATAATGTTCTTTTAAGATCTACAGAAAAAACGTAATGCGTTTACAATAATTATTAATTAATACAAAACATGTTCACAATAGTTATCAAAGGTACCAGGCTTATAATTTAATACGCAAGACGCGCGTTTCGTCTACATAAGACTCATCAGTGACGCTCAGATAGAAATAGTCAGAAAGCCAAACAAGTACAAAGGGGGGAGGGGGAAACTTTACTGCAGTAAGACTGAGCTTCGAATGGTCAAACTATGAAAATGTATTTTCAATGTAAACTTTTACCGCGAATGACCAGTCCGTGCTATCATACAAAGAAACTTTAAACTCTTAACTTTGTAAAGGTGACTTATTGTTATGCTAAAATACTTTGAATATTATTGTAAACATGAACACATGTTCCCAATATAACAACAAACCCATGTGCTATCAATAGTTAATAAATACATTTTATAATGTATCAATTAGCGTGTTTAAGTTATATTCTTAGACATTTATATAATTTTAATTCAGTAACTGTATCAGTTTATTTTCACAAACTGATCCACGCCTAAATAAATTGGATGTTGATTGTTGCTATTATTAGACATTATATATATATATATATATATATATATATAAATAAATTTATATAACCAGTCTAAAAGGGTACAACATCACCAGAAAATGACAATAAACGAACAAATGTAACTATAAATATTTCGGATAACAGATATCCTTCATCAGTATGAGCACGATGTAAAATGAATCAGATCAATCTATTCTGATTATTAAACTGTAGCAATCTTGAATTCTATACAATAAAAAAAAGTGAAACAGTTTCACCAGAACATCATATGTAGAGACGCTAATAAATTTTTAAAATTTCCAAAAAACCAACCCTCGTTGTGGTCTATGATTGTGATTGTAAGGTTTTTGAGATCAGCTTGGGCGTGCCCAGGTGATCTCAAATGACGACTTACGGGGAGGTCGGGCTTGCTGGTGTAGTCATCTCAAAAACCTTACAATCACAATCATAGACCACAACGAGGGTTGGTCAAGGGCCGAAAGACTTGCTCGGGAAAGGTTTTGGATAAGAAAGCTAAGGACAGTTTCCCCAGAAGGCATAAATGAAAAAACATAGAATGAGTCACTCATTTTCCCTACCATCACTCATTTTCCTGACATCATTTGTTTCCAGTTACTCCGGCTTCCTTACTTGACTCTTACAGTTTTAAGGATTCTTTTGGAATTCTTTGAATTTTACTAGTTTAAATACCAGGGTTCTTTTCATTTGGTAGGGATGTACAAGTACGCATCCACGTCCAATTATTTAACCTTAGCCCAAATTTACTATTATTTTTTCTTTTCATTATAAAACTGCTATTTATTTGGGATGATAAATACGCAGCCTCTGTTTGACATATTTTACCAGCTTATATCGATCAGTGCTATTTTTTTGGGAATGTATTTACACGCAGTTGTTGTAACATCTTAACTGACGTCATTTTGGAATTTTAGAGTTGTGCCAGTTCATATCTCTAATTAATATTTTCATTTTAGGCATGTCTTTGAGTCGTTTTTTGGAAATTTTAAAAATTTATTAGCGTCTCTACATATGATGTTCGGGTGAAACTGTTTCACTTTTTTTATTGTATTCAGTTTACATCGTGCTCATACTGATGAAGGATATATGTTATCCGAAATATTTATAGTTACATTTGTTCGTTTATTGTCATTTTTTGGTGATGTTGTACCCTTTTAGACTGTTTATATATTATATTTTGTAGTGTACTGTATCATATTTATATGATCCATCGCCCCGTAAGATTTATCGTTGGCTATTATTCAGTCATTTTATATATATTTATATATATATAAAAAAGTCTAAATTGAAAACAACGTTCAATCCTATGATTGCGTTGGATAAGTCTAAATTGAAAACAACGTTCAAACCTATGATTGCGTTGGATAAAAACCGCATTTTTTATACGTGTGCATGCAAAACAAATTTCTTTGTAGAGGGGTCTAAATACAGCACAAACAACATTTTCCAAAAGACCAAAAAAAGTGAAAAAGTATATTTAAACAAAACGCATTCGACTAACAGGTCGAACAACGGATGTTCTTAAACCCTGCTGACTGCATTTGGCGATTGCCAAATAAACGGTTCACCAGATGTAACAAAATGGATCTTAACTATTAATTTAATACCAAACAGAAAACAATAAACTTGCGGAAAAGATGATATACCGCAAACAAAAGGTGCATATATATATATATATATATATATACATGAGCAGAGAATTATTAACATAGAAAAAAACAATCGCAAAAAATGTGGCGAATCCTTAGTTAGAAAATTTGTCGACAAAGAAGTTTTTTAAACAGCTGTAATGGAGAAAGGATAAGAGAGGTAGCTACAGACCAGGTTGCAAAAATATGTTCTAGCACGTTTGGGCTTCCAAAGAAAGAAACAGTAAGAGTTGTGTTTTTTTCTAGTCAATCTGATGAGTCAAGTCATTTCTACCTGATTTTTACAGTTTGTTCATATATTGTGCTCTCACATCATTGTCCTAGGTTAGTTAGGAGAGCGCTCAAAAACATAATTACCCCAGCACGTGCATGTGTCTGACCCAAGTCAGGGGCCTGTAATTCAGTTGTTGTCATTGGTTGCTGTCTGTCATATTTGTTTGTTTTTTTGTTTTTGGGTTTTTTTTTTGTGACATTAGGTGCTTAAACCCACGTCATTTTAACTCTGCTGAAAAGCTGTCTCAGTAGCAATCATACCACATTTCGTTATTTATACTAAGGTTAAGCAGGAAAGAATTCTAATGATATCAAAAGTATAAAACAACTTTTTCACGATGCTTAAATAATCATTCATGCAACAAACGTTAATAAGAGACAATGGCTATGCACGCCAAACAAAGAGAACGCTAACAGTCCTTTAAAAGTACAATAGAAAATTGTTTAATCATCTCTTACTGCATTTAACTACATCAGAGACCTAGCTAAATACCAAAAAGTAAATGTTAGCAATGACCTTTTCATTAATCAAATGGCACAAGAAAGATAGCGTTGGCTGATGTAATTGTGATGAGAAACATTAAGTAAGTAAAAACAATTGTGTTGACTGGTTGTTGTTTGCATAACGGCTAGTGGCAAATATTTTTTTTAAATTTAAGACTATTTAAAATAAGACTAACGAGGAATTTTGGATTATAAATGTTAAAATTGTTTACGTTAACTGAATAGAATAAAATTGAGAATGGAAATGGGGAATGTGTCAAAGAGACAACAACCCGACCACAGAACAGATGTTTTTGAAGTTCGATATCTAACAGAAGGACAAAATAATATGTAACTCCAGATTGTTGACGTTCACTGAAGAGAAGTTTTTGAAGTTCGATATCTAACGGGACAAAATAATATGTAACTCCGGATTCCGAGTGGTTCCAATTTTGCAATATATTACGGTAATTTTGTCTCCTATGATCTCGAATATTTTTGCATCATCTGTTAATAAATCAGCATCTGCTTTAACACAATCTAATATGTCATTTATGTAAAGAACAAAAAATATGGGCCTGAAATTAAGCCTTGATGTATTCCTGAGGTAATCTCTTTCCATTTTGATTATTGGTAATTGGTTAACTTTACCGTGTTTTTACATTTCTTACGAGTCTCATATATAAGAACTTCCATGAAGCTTATATAAATGCAGTCTAGCTGGTATCCTTCATCTAAGTATTCTGTCAGTGTGTCTACTATTTGCAGTATTTGTAGAGCAGTCGATCCACTCGAAGAAAAAACCATACTGTTATTTGCTTTCTTATGATTATCTCCATTATCTTAAACACAACTGATATAAAACAGATGCGTAAGATACCAAAGGGATATTCAAACGCATAAGTCGATCACAAACTGACAACGTCATGACAAAAAACGAAAAAACTACCAAAAGACAAACGACACGATTATTGTTATGAATTACAGTTTATGGCCAGACTCGGTAAAGATCCATCTAAGATACATTTAATTGATCAATTTAAAAACACTTACCGTTACCTTGATGCTAGTTTTATTTTGAAATAATCAAGAATTTTCTAACTTTACTGTGAACATTTACCCAAAGGAACTTACTTTGAATAAATCTAATTTAATAAATATACAGACAGAAATATTTGTCCTTCTCTAGATTTGGATATTTCAGTTTCACACGGGAAACTCTATTCAAAAGTTAACGACAAACGAGACGATTTTTCATTCTCGATTGTTAATTTTCCCTTTCAGGACGGTGATGTTCTTTTTGTCCCTTTTTACAGTGTGTATATCTTGCAACTAGTTCTCTATGCAATGTCGGCAGTCTTGTTTTAGATTTCAGTGAATATAATTTATGTATAAATGGTTAATTATTAAGTTACGGATTTCGTACCAACAAATTAATTAAAACCTTAAACAAAATGGATGATTTCAGCTTTCCAATGATGAACTTTCCATTTCTATGTAGCAACATTCCAGCAGCGCCTGCATACGGAGTAATGTATCTCACATTTGAAACGATGTTGCAGGGTTTGTATTTCCTAACATGATTTCCTTGATAGAGGTTTGCTGGTCACAAGGGTGCTATTAAACCAAGAGTTCCAAGTGGTGAAGTTGAAGTCATCACTTCGTAAATTTTACGGACGAGTTGGTTGACCTTTATGGAATATCCGTTTCACAGATGATAGCGGATATGTTCCAATTGTCGTAACTAAAATCCCGTCACACTTTCCTCAAATGTGACCTACCGAATTAGACTTATTACTGGGTTTGTACTAACATGAGCAACACGACGGGTGCCACATGTGGAGCAGGATCTGCTTAACCCTTCATGAGCGCCTGAGATCACCCCCCAGTTTTTGGTGGGATCGTGGTGCTCATTCTTTAATTAGTTTTCTATGTTGTTTTTTTGTGTACTGTTGTTTGTCTGTTTGTCTTTTTCTTTTTTTGCAATAGCGTTGTCAGTTTGTTTTTGAGGTATGTGTTTGGGTGTCCCTTTGGTATCTTTCGCCTCTATTAATAAAAATTCATAGATACAAAGATTTGGTTAGGAAGTTTGGCTGTACCTGTAAAATTCATATTAAAAACGTGATATCACATCCAAATTTTTACGGTGTTGTTGTTCATAGATTCCATCAATTTAAATACGATCAATCATCTTCGCTAGCCAAGGATTACGATCCAGTCCCCTCCTCTCCACCCTTGGCGGATTAAGATAGAATTTCAGATCCACGTGGTAATGATTTCCATTGGTCGCAGTTGTAACATGCTGCATCGAATAAAAAAGCGTCTTCAAGATAATCACGTGTAAATGTATAAACTGTAAATAATAAACAATTGCCACGTGCTGAGTGTGCAACATGTCTTTACCCCCAAAACATAAGACTATATTAAGTTTGTTCATCAACTAAGGGAACGACCATTTATTTTCAAGAGAGGGGTTATGTTTTTTTCCTAAAAAATATTCTGATCCCCAAATTTCATGAAAAAAATATTGTGGTCAAGCAGTTGACAAAAAAAATATATTCTGAATCCAGATTTTCCCCATACCTTATAGTGTTAAGTATTGAAAAAAAATAATTTGACTGATAGCGTCGAAAAACTAAATAAAAATTTTCTGACTCAGACAAAAAACCATACCCCCACCCCCTTTTGAAGTTAAATGGTTGCTCCCTAATTGAAGTTCCTGGTTATGTTTCTCGTGCAAATGTTAGAATGTCAACGCATATTTTCCGTTCGTGCTTCACGAAATTTGTAAACACTAGACAGAAACATTTTTACACCTCTACACTGAAGAGAGTTCAAGTGCTGCCATTGGTCAAGACTGGTTTAGTTAGAATGGGCGTGACTTTCATCTACCGGTAGATTGCGCAGCATTGAAATCACAAATGTTGGCTTAATCTGCCAAGGGTGGAGAGGAGGGGACTGGATCGTAATCCTTGTCTAGCGAAGATGACGATCCATGTACACTCATTGGTCCTTTCAATAAACTTGTTCTGGAAGGTTATCTATTAAACACTGTAGTAAAATCTTTGAATATTGTTTTTATTTGTACTCGCATTGATTTTGTTTTAGAAAAATTTAAACATGACTAAATATATATATACACGTCTAAAAATGTGACAACTTTATGACAGACATTCTCCATCGGATAACACGTGGTTATACAGGGCTAACACCATAATATATATATAATTCGTCTCAAATTTAGCCCAACAATGTTAGATCTTCCAATTTGCGTTAGCAACTTTTTTGTTCTTCCCTCAGCGGGTTTCGAACTCTTGCTTCTGTGAAATCGTGGCAACACCGCCTGCACCGTTTCCAGCTCCCTAGACCACTCGACCACATAAAAATAATTTAAAACTATCCAAATATTGTCAAAACTGACAGCTCCTCCAATGTTTCAATTCTTTAGATGGTGCGTATGTTTAAGCACGAATTTATATAATAAGAAGGATTTTCACTTTATAACTCCTTTATTGTCTCTAGACAATTAAAAACTAAATTAAAACCACCCAAATATTGTCAAAACTGACAGCTCATCCAATGTTTCAATTCTTTAGAGGGTGCGTATGTTTAAGCACGGATTTATATAATAAGAAGGATTTTTACTTTCTAACCCCTTATTGTCTCTAGACAATTTAAACATAAATTATAACTAACCAAATATTGTCAAAATTGACAGCTCATCCAATGTTTCAATTCTTTAGAGGGTGCGTATGTTTAAGCACGGATTTATATAATAAGAAGGATTTTTACTTTCTAACCCCTTATTGTCTCTAGACAATTTAAACATAAATTAAAACTAACCAAATATTGTCAAAACTGACAGCTCATCCAATGTTTCAATTCTTTAGAGGGTGCGTATGTTTAAGCACGGATTTATATAATAAGAAGGATTTTTACTTTCTAACCCCTTATTGTCTCTAGACAATTTAAACATAAATTAAAACTAACCAAATATTGTCAAAACTGACAGCTCATCCAATGTTTCAATTCTTTAGAGGGTGCGTATGTTTAAGCACGGATTTATATGATAAGAAGGATTTTTACTTTATAACTCCTTTATTGTCTTTATTAACTACCCAAATCGTGTCTGCTCATCCAATGTTTTTTTTCAAATCGCACAATTTTAAATGTAATTGATATAATGACATTTGGTTATCTCAACTTTACATGATCAATTATTGCATTACATGTATGTTTCATAAGACTCCATACTTTTTATTGGCTTACAAAAATCGAGTGTTCATTACAGCACGTATTTCTTAGCACAATAAAGTTGACATCTTGGAAAATATGCACTTATTCGTCTTTGACCTTTGATCTTGATTTAACGGAAATTGCACCGTACGATTTTGTTACGACCGGGCAAAACAGATAGTGCAGATGTTGATCTTTCGAATGATATATGATTTAGCCGTGTGTTAGGTGGGTGCATTAAAAATTTAATTCTATGGTTAAAGTCACTTCTATATAATTAAATCATGTATGCAAACAATTTGAACTTTTAGCAGAGAGATTTACAGTCACTTATCAAACGCATTTTTTAATATTTAAAGCGTGTTTTTGATAGACAGCACATGTTTCCTGAAATTCGAGTAAAAGTTAACAAAATTAGCGAAAACCAAACTGTTTGTTTATAATGCAACTGCTAATCATCTAAAACTAAGTAAAACCCTGTAATTAGTATTAAGGACGTTTTTGACATCATCAATTTCCTATAATTATGCTTACTTCTAATCAAACAGCAAATCATAACAACTCATACAGTTGCCCAAAATACTGCCATCTGGGGAAACACAGCTTTTATGCGCTTCTTCCTTTTTAAAAATTGTATGTGGTCAATATAAGATTGAATGAACACAATTCTTAAGAATGTTAAAACCTTTAAAATGAAAAAATATATGCAAGCATCATGCTATTAAGGGGCGAAACTTCGACATTTCAATGTGCATTGTAACTGCCAGACTGAAATAAACATGTTTTAACTGTTCTTATTGTTTGATTTGTTTTATCATTATAAACACTGATGTAGTGAAAAAACGTTTTATTTATAAAATGTCAACCCTTAATAAATATAGACAAAAATAAATAAGAAATAAATTAATGAAAATTGAAATTTCAAAGAATTCACTTACTAATATACAAATTAAAAAACTTGTCTTCTTGGCTGCATAAATTCATCGAAAAAGAATAATTTTGTAGAAAAATATCTATTAAATCGCAATGATTCTAGTTACAACTAGACATCCTGAATAGCTTGAATGACTTGTTCCTTTATTCACTTGAGGCTGACTTCAAACAAGAGCTTCTTAGGACGAATGAAAAGAAGCTACCATTTTCATTAAACTTCACTTTCCACTATATAGATGATGTCCTCTCACTGAATAATGCATAGTTTGTGACTATGTTGAACGCATATATATCCCATCGAAAATGAAAAACGCCATGACTGCCTTATGTTAATGATCATCATTATATACAGTGGTCACAGCATTATATGCAGCCGTGACAGCATCATATGCAGTGATCACAACATTATATGCAGTCGTGACAACATTATATGCAGTTGTCGGAACATTATATGCAGTGGTTAAAACATTATATGCAGTGGTTACAACATTATATGCAGTCGTGATAGCATTATATGCTGTTTTCGGAACATTATATGCAGTGGTCACAACATTATACGTGTTTTGTTTATGAAGGTGATGATCAGTGATGGTGATGATGATGATTGATGATAGTGATGGTGGTGGTTCAGATTCGGTAAACTTCGTAATTTTTTTAATGGAAATTGCCGAATCCAGTCATGAAACAGTTATTGAAGTCATGAAATTTAGGCAATTCGATTGAAAACTTTATCAGAGAAAAATTAACGCCTGCTATTGTCTGCAAATTGGACAGACATAATTTTATAAATTTAGGGGTAGTTCATTCCAAGGCCGTTGAAATGATGAAACTAAGAGTTGAATGGATTAACTAGTTCTGTTCGTCTTAAGAAATACGCATGGCAAAATGTAAGTAAAATAATGATAAATAATAATGAAATATCAAAGGACAGTTTGTATACTATATGCCTCGAATTCATTTCCTACTGCAGAACTATAGCTAGGTGCCACTTTATAGTCGATATTCAGTTTAAATTGCATAAATACATTTTAAATAAAATAGTCAGCTGTCTATAAGACCTAAGTCCCATATCTCGCTAGCTTATATATGTCATGATGGAGCCATTATTTGGCTTCGATTTTCAGAATTATGCATTTTTACATGATTTAGTATCTAACAGGTATGACAAAGGCAGTTTAAAGCATTTCATTGTAGGTGTTTAACATATTAACTTTACATCAATTGTATCCAATTTTTACAAGCTTTTTAGCACGTAAAGCAGTTTGTCTTCTAAATATGGACAGCAGCCTTATATCAAAATATAAACTTTCATAAAGAAAATTTACCCTTTTCCGGACCAAGTTTAACATTTTTATTTATAATTATTATCTCTTTATCATCCTTTCGGAAAACGGTGTTTGGGAGTGGATATAGCGTTTACTACGTTTGTTCGTCAGTCTGTCACGGCTGAGTTTTGCATTTAGGTCAAGATCGAAACAAACTGCGAGTCAAAGAGAAATGTTTTACTATTAGTGCGCACATCTTGGATAGTAAAGAACGTTCATGAAAAAAATGGGTCACCTCGACCTAATTTAATTCTGTTTAAGTTTTGCATTAAGATACAAATTCTACTACAAGTCATAGAGGAATGATATCTTTTAGATCGCATATCTTTGATAACAACAAAGGACCTTGAACAAAAGTTGGTCACCTCGACCTATATTTCACACATGAATGATTCTGATTAAAATTTGTGTTAATTATATAAGGTCCAGATGAAATCAACAACAAGTAAAAGAGGAATAATATTTAAAAATTTTGTCACCTCAACACAAAAAAAAAAAAAACTCGCCACTCGTTATTATGTCTCTTAATGGAGAACTATTGTTTTACTGTGAATTCTTCTCGTTCTAATTCTTGTCTTGCTGCTATAGTCTGGGGATTTCAGTTATTTTTGCTAACAAAATTTTTTCCATATCCCATGTTAGGATCCTTGTCAGAAGTTGAAAATTTCATATCTGAATATTTTTCGTTATCTGAGTACTTTACTTTTGATGGTGGATCTTGATTGTTTCTGTGGGGCGTCTTTCTCCTGTATATGTTTCACTCACGGGGTAAAAATCGGAAAATTATCGAAACTTATTGGATTTTTATATATTGCATAGTCCGAATTATATACTTAAAAAGATTTTTATTCATAAAATAGTTATTTTGCACTAAAAATTGCTGTTCCATGCCTTTTTTAAACAATATTGCAAATCTTATATGTTTTAGTAAAATTCTATTTCGAATGACATCGCTCACCAACATAAATTAATTTGTTTCCAAAATGCAATACATAGTTTACTTCTGACAGATATTTGGTTCTCCTTGAAAAATACTGGGTCATGATATATTTAAATTGCAGTCCCGAGTAATCTGAAGATGTTTATTTGGGGTTAAATGATCAGAAATGCACAATTATATATGTTTTAAATAGTTAAAGTATAAACATATTAAGTTGTGAATATGATGATACTGATCATTGAAATAAGATCAAAAGACGTTAAAAATGCCCCTGGCATGGAATAAATTCGTGGTAAATTGGTCCTACTTCTTAATTTCCTTATTTTAATCAGTTTTATATATTGTATAGATAGCTGTCTATTGTTGCCGACTGTGAGACTCCAGTGTTGTACGGTTATTTTTGTCGTTGGATTGCTGCCTCATTGACGCATATCCATATCTCCTTTTTTCATATGAATATGAAAGGAATGAGACATCGTACGTAGATTCTGATTGAGTGGATCGGGTTGTTGTCTCTTTGACATATTCCCCATTTCCATTCTCAATTTTACTTATTTCAATGTTGCTACCGATTTAGTCGCAAAGTCATGTTTGTATTTCAACATGAATTCAATAGGTAAATAAGTTCGATTTCGGGAAAAAACATAATATTTCCCTCAATTAGCTGGTATATTTCTTTTCGAACCTTGATTACCCCTTCTTATATTATGGAAAAGTATTGTCCTCCCTGTATTGACAATAAGCGATTTGTTATCTAAACTTAGAAAAACAAAATGATCGCTAGATGGCAGTTTTTTGGGCAACTGCAAACACTTCTATAGAAGGCTGTTCCATGAACAAAATATATCAATTGAATCTTAAAATTATGAAAATAAATATTCCTTGACCTACAAACCGTACATTTATTTGATTTTTGAGCGTACAAACATCGATACCTCAAGTTATGTTGTATTTTTAGATCATTTTTCTCATTTTTGTAGGATTTGTTAAGAATTGCAATTTTCGGAAAATATTGCACAACTAACCTTTAAGTTTGTGTTCCATTTGGAACTACTGTATCATGTTATATATGGTTAATATGATCTTTCTGAAAAATGTTTCGTACAAGAACCATGCAGAAAATGGATTTTTGTTTAATTATCGCAAAAATTTGGAATGTTTATTCTTGACCTTTGACCTTGATTTAACGGAAATTGCACCGTACGATTCTTTTACGACCGGGCAAAATAGAAAGAACAAGTAATAAATAAGCTTTCGAATGATATATAATACAGCCGTGTGTTAGGTGGGTGCATTAAAGTCCTTAACTAAGAGGCTTTTTGAAAAATGTCACTCGCCTATCTCTTGACAACGTCACAAAATGCATAGGAAAAAAACTAAATTTTGACAGACTACATGGAAAGAGGTTAGTTTAGTTTAAACATATTTTATTGTTCAAAAATGACAAATGGATTAGACACAAAGTATTTTTATAGTTGCTGTCTCATAGAATTATATCACAGTATCCTTTTCTATTAATTGTTTGAAATATTAAAAATTTTCTATTCAAGAATTGATAACCTTATCTGTATTTGGCAAAACCTTTCGGAATTTTGGGTCCTTTGTGTGTTTATTTTTATTGGTTAGAGCGTTATTGAAGAGTCTTTTATAGACGAAACACTCGTCTGGTGTACAAAATTACAACCCTGGTATCTTTGATGTTTTTTATGCCCCCGCAACTGAAAGTTGGGGGCATGTTGTTTTACCCCTGTCCGTCCGTCCGTCCGTCCGTCCGTCCGTCCATCCCATTATAGGTATTAAGTTATTCCAGATAACTCCTCCTACAGTTTGAATGCTAGGAAGTTTTCACTTTGCTGGCTGTTTGTACATATATTGAAGGTGTGCATGTGGTCAGGGTTTTGATTTTTATTGATATTTGCTCTTTTGTGAGAGATAGTTGAACTTTGTCATTTTTGGACTACATAAAGAGGTGCATAGCGTTTCCGGATAACTCCTCCTACAGTGAACCATAATACTATGTGCTCCCATGCTCAACTTTGTGTATTTTGAAATAACACTTTGCATCTGCGGGGGCATCATTTGTGTCTCCCCGACACAATAATATCTCAAAGAAAGTCCTACATTGACTTTGTTATAATACAGTTACTTCAGAGTGGAGTGCGGGGGTATCACTTCGTGTAGTGCCCTTTGATATTCAATATTCCTTTTTTTCTTGGCATCGGAAATTTGAAATAATAGGAGAAGTTTAATATCTGATCAAAGGATTAAACGCGAATATTTTACTAATTGTTTAATCATGTTTAAAGTTATTATAGTACTGTTATTTTAGAGGAGATTTGTTTGATTGATTGTTGTTTTCTGAAAGTCCAGCGGCAAATATTTCATGCATATTTATGACGGAGAGTAATTTAGAGAATACTTTTCAAACATGAAATCAGAACTTGCCCGTGTTGTCATGGGAAAAGGATAAGAATAAAGAACGTCCAATAAAAACTAAATGAAGAACACCATGATAAAAAAAGACAAACAGCAAAATACAAAGTATAACAACAGATAACTACAGATTGAGCACGAACCCTACAAAAATAAAAGTACTGAAGTACTGAACATCGGATGACCGCAAGTTCTGGTGGATGTTCACAAGCACTTGTTTCAGAAAAAAAATCACATCTCTATACCTGAAAGTTAGGTTAAGGTACATATAGACATATTTTTTTTTGGATACAAGTTCCTGTGTAGATAATGAATAAATGACAGGGAATTCAACATCACCGTAATAACTATTATATTGTAGTGATATAATCATTTGTTATCAGTATACTCTGGTTTGTTGTTATATATTATATTAATATTTGTATAACAGTTATATATATCATTTTCATCCATTTGTATATCATTCTATTCTACTATTCTAATGATAGTGCAGTGCAAGTGCATGGTGGACACTCTTCTGTAATAATTTTAGTTTTTCTAATAGATTGGATTTGAGTAGGCATTCATATTGTCCCGCGTTTGTTGCAAAACGTTCTTGAGATATTCTTCCGCATGCGTTAACACAAATTTTCGGTATTCTTGATTTGTTATTGATATATATTTTTTTCACGACAAAACATTTTCATATCATTATCTATGTTCCTTAAAAAATATTTTCATGAATATTTATTGATGAAATTAAAATATAACAAGCGATGAGGAATGTTATTTTACATTTGATAGTATACGAAATACGTTCGGTTATCAGTCAAAAACGCAAGTCACGTGGGTAGAAATGTCTGTGGCAACATAACACCGGAATGCCCTCACGGTCATCCGCTGTAAAAACGAACAAAGAATCAAAAATATAAACATATTCCATAGGTATTTTAATCATAGCAAGCAACCATCTTTGTTGGTCGGTTGTAGCATAACTTCATCCAATTTCAAGAGACCACCAAAAAAGGACTAATAAAAACCATTTTTCCTTGTATATACTCTTAGTGCTATGCACTCTATGCCGCGTGATTACATATCAAATATTTATTTGACCCAAAATATATCATAGTGTCGGATAGTTTTGTTTGATATCTATAACTGTTTTTAATTTTATATTAAGTTTACTTTATTTATAATAAAAGTTCCATATCTTGATTTAATTTGAATATTGAATACGGGTTAAAATTATTTAATTGCATTAATATTGGTATCAAAACATCCGGGCACTAGATCTGAGAAAGAAAGAAACCCTGTTACACTTCGTAATAATATTATCTTGGCATGCCATGCTTGATAGAGGTGCGGACTGAAAGAAATAGCTTTTCACCAAAGCGTCAACGGAGATTACATTCCACGGAGGTTGCATTTCAACGATTTCGTCATTTAAAAAACAAAATACGTGTATCTAAAGGGAAAAATTGTATTAAAGTTTAATGTTAACACCGATATCGATCTGCATGTTGGATGTATAATTTATTTTCAAAATGTGTGTTTGTTTAGAATCCACCATTCCACGGAGATTACATGCTTAACAAATCTCTGCAGTTTTCCCCTTTGTTTATTTCTCATAAACTGATATGATTTTGATTGAATGATTATTGTTATATACATAATTATTTATGGTACATGTAACCTTAAAATCAAATTTAACTCATATGACGCTCTATGCAAAAGCCAATGCTAAATATATGTTTTCCTGCTTGAGTTTTTTCACCCGTAAACGAGAATTACAGGTTTACGAAGGAAACATTATGACGGCCTGAACGATCACTATCGATCGTTATGCAATATGTATTAAACTTTATAAAAAATTAAAAATATAGATAATAAAGAAATATAAAAATCTCAGCTAGAAATATAACAAGCCATGACTATATAACTCGAAGTCGTTATATCAGTGGGTCTGGAAGGGGGTCCTTCATTTCTGTATTCTTTAATTTTTTAGGTCATTTTTCTCTATTCTTTATACTTTTTGTCCATTATTCTCTATTCTTTATTTTTTTGTTCATTTTTCTCTATTTTTTATATATTTTGCCAATTATTCTCTATTCTGTAAACCCCCATCCACACCCTCATAGCAGTGTCATAAAATGGGCCCTTTATCGTGTACAAATCCCTGTCTTTTTAATGTATTCGTGATGGCAGCAGGACATTTTTTCTGTGTTTTATTTTAAAGTTGCATCTGTAAACTTTGTCGAAGTAGTAAACCATGAAATTATCAGTCGTCCAAAACCAAAATTGAAATGTTTTATCCAGCGCACATCTGAAGGCAATTATTTAATTGAAGACTATAGGAAGTCCACGCCGGCTATTCCGGATGAAATAATTAAAAAAAATATATGTAACAGCCAATAAAAATTCAATATCTCTTACTTTTCACGATTTTGAGCCTCTTTCAAATGCAGATGTTGGTTAAGTTCGCCTAAACGAAAACAACTGGATGAGTTCGTTGAACATTGTTTGCCGAATGCATTAGATGACGAGTCAAATCCTTTCCAACTCTTTTATAGTCAATTCTTATCTTGTGTTTTTTCACCACCGTTGGGTATAGGATTGACTTGCAAACATGTTTGACCCTTGTTGACAATGTTTTCTCGGGGTAACAATCTGCTCTAGCACCCTCTATTCTATGTGATATTTATATATTGGCATATTTTTTTTAACATGCATATTATTATTCACATACGAAACATGTTTATACATGCACATTTTTTTCGCAACGAATCGTATAGTATAAAAAAGTGTACAGATAACGAAGTGTACACAATTTGAAAATAAAGACATGTTACCACATCTTCTTATATCTATGTTAAAACATGCATTTTTTTTTTTTAGATAAAACAAAAACCTACAGTCTTTACAGTATTTACAAGTTTGATAAGTCTAAACGATAATATTATCAAAAATAAAATTGAGAATGGAAATAGGGAATGTGTCAAAGATACAACAACCCGACCAAAGAGCAGAAAACAGCGCAAGGCCACCAATGGGTCTTCAACACAGCGAGAAAATCTTCAGCTGGCCCCTAAACAAAAATGTGTACTAGTTCAGTGATAATGGACGTCATACTAAACTACAAAACATATAAATAAACTAAAATCAAAAATCATACAAGACTAACAAAGGGCAGAGGCTCCTGGCTTGGGACAGGCGGAAAAATGCGGCGGGGTTAAACATGTTTTGTGAGATCTCAACCCTCCACCTATACCACTAGCCAATGTAGAAAAAACAAACACACATCAAAACGCACAGTAAAACTCAGTTTAAAAGAAGTCCGAGTCCGATGTCAGAATAAGTAAACAAAAGAAACTAAGCAAAATGACAACGATACATAAATTAACAAAGGACTACTATAGCAGTTACTGACATGCCAACTCCAGACCTCAATTAAACTGATTGAAAGATTATGTCTTCATCATATGAAAATCAAGCACAATCCCTCCCGTTAGGGGTTTAGTATCATACCATCATAAAATATATGAAAAGAACATAACCCGTATCATGCCAACAACTGGTTTTAGAATAAATGTGTTTATTTCCGATGCAAAGACCCTATATGAGTGAATCAATATAAAACCAAAATATGCCATCTTTAATGACCTGACAACAGTATCGTAATTATATCCCTTCTTAATAAGTCTGTTTAAAGGTTTGGTTAGCTTTTGAGGTGAATGCCGACATTTTTGTGCTTTGTAAAGAATATTACCATAAAAGATTGGATGTGAAATACCTGAACGTATGTATGTTTAAAAATAAGAGCACAGGAAGTTTGAAATTCATACTGATTATCAAAAGTAGTGTGCATGCCTGTATCAGTGGCAAGGTCGTGCTTTTTTTCTTCTTATTAAATTTGCGTATAAAAATATCAAATATTTAAAAAAACAAATTGCAGTAAGAAATGAGTAAAACAAATTGCAGTAAGAAATGAGTAAAACAAAGTATTGTAACAGGGGAAGGTCCCAGTAAACGGTGGGGTTCGGTAGGGACTAGTCCTGGACCGTGTAATGGAATACCCGTCCTGGTTCGTATCTCTCGGATGCTTGTATAGGCTTTAAAAACAAAGATTTTAAAGTACAACTTTTATTATAACATAGTACAAAATTAATCAGCATCAAATAACAAATTCTACTTATTTATTTTATTTATCTTACTTTAAACCAGGGTTCGTGTGACAGTTGACCTACCGGGAGTATCTATAAAAATATCCTCACAAAATTTATCTAACAAAAAGGAGGCTATAAACTACAAAATTGCGCATGTTTAAATACCATTATAATGGATTGAAATAATCCTCTCTGGTACTGTATATATTTACGCAAAATATCCGAAGAATAAATATTGTAAACTTCTCCTCTGTCTGGACTCCGTGGTACACGGTGTCACTGTGTACGATTAGAACGCGTCAACGTCCGGATTAATTTGTATCGGGGTTATACGGGGTGTAAATATATTTTCGTACTTTTTTTATGTATCCGCCAAAGATGGAGTTATTTTGAAAGTTAAACCTTTCATATTCCACGCATACATTTTTTATTTTGTTTAGCCAATTATGACACCTAATGCTGAGCATAGTATATAAAAAGGTAAACTATACACATACCAACAGAGGTACAAAATACAATATATATTGCCGCTCTGATATCAAACACGTTAAATATTTTATTAACAGTGCCATGATTAGTAAGAATGCAATAGAAAAGTTTGCAGTGATAGCTAATCTTCCATGATCACTGAGTTGAGTCCCTCAAAACATAAAAATAAGATAAACAATATACATTTGTAAAAAATCTACAATAAAGCTAGTGTCGACAAAACTAGTTTCGCAAATATAAAAAAAAATCCATATATGAATTTTACAAAAAAAACCCATACATTTCTTTGAAATAGCGGGTGAAGGGAGATAATTTAAATTTACTAAAAAGTTCTCGAGTGTGGAGGTTTGATCAGATAGGGCGAGAAAATGTCGAAGGATGACTCGCCAGGTAAACGAGAAAATACCTGATTTTATTCATGCGAAAAGTTAAATTTAGACATGAACTGCATTTCTGAAGAATGATTTCTGTCAGGGAGCAGGAACGAATTTGTGCTAAGTGTTCTAAAGGAATAGAAAGCGAATGTTACGTGCAAGCTTTGAATTTTGATTGGCATCAAACCTGCTTCAGGTAAATGTAAACATGATTTGTTAACACAAAATATATCAGATTTGAGAGAAATCAAGGTCTAATTTGTAACACCTAATTGTTTGATCTTTTAGAATCAATAAATTTATTGACAGGTATAAGGTATCAGAGACATGTCTCTGAACAATGCTGAAGGTACATGTATCTACAAAATGATCTTCTTCCTTGTTTGATATGGACCAACAGTTTTGGATACATGTACTATATATATTGTTGTTATATTCGATGAAAAGCTCATTAGAGCTGACGTTTAAATTGTTTGCCAATATGCTGAATCAAAATAAAGTTTTACTTACATACTTAATACTTATGTATACATATAAAAAAAATAGGAATGTTCAGCTGGCTTGAAATGTCAGTCTTCACAAAAACTTTTTGACATGCATGCCCGAAAATCATTCTTAAAATTTCTTTAAACTTATATGGCTTGTGAGCTCGAGACTCCTTTACTGGCGTGGGTTACAAGTAGGGTGGTTAATTGTGAAGATTGAATTGTTGTATTCAGGAATGGAATTTTTTCGATTCCCGTAGTTCCTGAACTTTATAACTATAAGCCCACAGAGCTAAAAGGTTTTGAATATCAAAGGGTGATCAGCTCGGTTAAACTTTTTGAGTCCATGTCATTCAATGTACTATCATTTAAAATGTGATGAATTTTGGAGAAAATATCATATTAGGCATACAAAAAAATATGTGTGTTTAGGGTTTCCTGACCAACCCTAATTTAGAGCGCTGACCCTAACCTTTCTATGATTATTTCTTCAAAACATTTTATTTAGATAAAAGATATTATTTGTTGCAACTGCTAACTTATTTCATTAAAATACAGGACAGAAAGGACTCAAAACATGTTAAAATCACAATTCTGTTCATTGACAAACTACAAATTGCACAGTTTCCGGTTAGCAAACGTTAATACTATAACTGGACTTGGTGAATTTTCCAGATTTTGACCAAAAAATAAAAATAAACAATTATTTTAGACCAATTGACCATATATTTTTTGGGAAGGAAACCCTAAACACACATATTTTTTTTATTTGCATGTCAGATGAATATATATCTTATTAACAATAATAAGACTGTGTTCTCCCTACAAATTTCGTATATATATGTAGCATCCTGGTAAACAGGCAATTTTTAAATATGGTCTTGATTCTAAATATTATAGCATGACATCTATAACACAATAAATTTAATGGAAAATCAGTTCAGATAGCATCATATTCAAACTATATAGCTACACTTTACAATGATATCAGATGCTAAAAGGCCCTGGGGAGAACACTAATAAAAGGATATAAATTTGTAAAATGGCAAATATATTATTATGATTACATACAATGTATGTTATGTATTTTTAGATTCACAAATGGGTAGCTATGCCCCTGAACATACTCTGGCTTTTTTGTATCAATTATATCAGTATGTACAAATTTATGATTGTAATTGTTCGTAGGGGGTCTCATTAAGCAGCATATAACTGGTATTCACCTGTTCAGTACAATTGACCTTTAAATCGACCTTATTATTTAGTAAATCAAATGATATAATTTAAAGCTCCCTGTATTTTGACGTCACCAATGTGACCATACCCATGTCATATCTTTAGTGAATGTTTTCATTGATGTAACTTCTTTGTAAGCCTATAAACTTGAAAACAGATAAGATTTTTATTTCAAATAATATAAACATTTTGTTTGCTTTTTGAAGTGTTGTCAATGTCAATTGATCATAACTTCAACTATCTTGCACATTTTTAAAGTCGACTGGGTTTCTGGGCCAGAGACCTATAAAATTAAAATCAAATTCTGTTGATTTTAGTCTTGAGGTGCTTTGCACTAATTATACCATGGGTTCTTTTATTGCATTTTTCATTCATATCAGATCAGATTTTTTTTAATGATTTATTATTAATTATCATAAAAAAATTACAAGAAGGATGAAGTTAGTTTTCTCGTTTGAATTGTTTTACATTTGTCGTTTCGGGGCCTTTTATAGCTGACTATGCGGTATGGGCTTTGCTCATTGTTGAAGGCCGTACGGTGACCTATAGTTGTTAATTTCTGTGTCATTTGGTCTCTTGCACATTTTCTTATTTTTATATTGAAACTTAGTACACACTTTTGTTATGATGTGAAGTTGTGAACTTTAAAAAAATGTATGCTTAATTAGGGTTTTGATTCTGAATTCACAGTGTTAACTGTGTCATTTACTGATAAGGTTAAACATTTGGTTAAAGGTACATTGTAAATGTTGTGGTTGAGAGTACATTGTACATGTTGTGGTTGAAGGTACATTGTACATGTTGTGGTTAAAGGTACATTGTACATGTTGTGGTTGAGAGTACATTGTACATGTTGTGGTTAAAGGTACATTGTACATGTTGTGGTTAAAGGTACATTGTACATGTTGTGGTTAAAGGTACATTGTACATGTTGTGGTTAAAGGTACATTGTACATGTTGTGGTTAAAGGTACATTGTACATGTGGTTAAAGGTACATTGTACATGTTGTGGGTGAAGGTACATTGTACATGTTGTGGGTGAAGGTACATTGTACATGTTGTGGGTGAAGGTACATTGTACATGTTGTGGGTGAAGGTACATTGTACATGTTGTGGTTAAAGGTACATTGTACATGTTGTGGTTAAAGGTACATTGTACATGTTGTGGGTGAAGGTACATTGTACATGTTGTGGGTGAAGGTACATTGTACATGTTGTGGGTGAAGGTACATTGTACATGTTGTGGTTAAAGGTACATTGTACATGTTGTGGTTAAAGGTACATTGTACATGTTGTGGGTGAAGGTACATTGTACATGTTGTGGGTGAAGGTACATTGTACATGTTGTGGTTAAAGGTACATTGTACATGTTGTGGGTGAAGGTACATAGTACATGTTGTGGGTGAAGGTACATTGTACATGTTGTGGTTAAAGGTACATTGTACATGTTGTGGTTAAAGGTACATTGTACATGTTGTGGGTGAAGGTACATTGTACATGTTGTGGGTGAAGGTACATTGTACATGTTGTGGTTAAAGGTACATTGTACATGTTGTGGGTGAAGGTACATTGTACATGTTGTGGGTGAATGTACATTGTACATGTTGTGGTTAAAGGTACATTGTACATGTTGTGGTTAAAGGTACATTGTACATGTTGTGGTTAAAGGTACATTGTACATGTTGTGGGTGAAGGTACATTGTACATGTTGTGGTTAAAGGTACATTGTACATGTTGTGGTTAAAGGTACATTGTACATGTTGTGGTTAAAGGTACATTGTACATGTTGTGGGTGAAGGTACATTGTACATGTTGTGGGTGAAGGTACATTGTACATGTTGTGGTTGAAGGTACATTGTACATGTTGTGGTTAAAGGTACATTGTACATGTTGTGGGTGAAGGTACATTGTACATGTTGTGGGTGAAGGTACATTGTACATGTTGTGGTTAAAGGTACATTGTACATGTTGTGGGTGAAGGTACATTGTACATGTTGTGGGTGAAGGTACATTGTACATGTTGTGGTTAAAGGTACATTGTACATGTTGTGGTTAAAGGTACATTGTACATGTTGTGGGTGAAGGTACATTGTACATGTTGTGGGTGAAGGTACATTGTACATGTTGTGGTTAAAGTTACATTGTATATGTTGTGGTTAAAGGTACATTGTACATGTTGTGGGTGAAGGTACATTGTACATGTTGTGGGTGAAGGTACATTGTACATGTTGTGGTTAAAGGTACATTGTACATGTTGTGGGTGAAGGTACATTGTACATGTTGTGGGTGAAGGTACATTGTACATGTTGTGGTTAAAGGTACATTGTACATGTTGTGGTTAAAGGTACATTGTACATGTTGTGGGTGAAGGTACATTGTACATGTTGTGGGTGAAGGTACATTGTACATGTTGTGGTTGAGAGTACATTGTAGGTACATTTGTACATGTGTAACCATGAAGTTGTTACCAGTCACATCAACTTAGTACACATCTTCATTACTTACGTTGTGAACTTTTTAAACTATATATACATTGTACACGTACATGTATATATGCCAAATTATGACTTTGACCCAGATTTCGAAGTTCATAGACTAATATGGTATGGGTCTTGCTCATTGTTGAAGGCCGTACATTGCTTCAATCCACTCGATTTGGTCTCTGCTGGATAGTTGACTACATTGTAATTCATACCACATCTCAATAGTCATTTTAGTGTTCTTTTCACTGTTAAAATTTTAGGAATCAATTAATATGCATTTATTTCCCAAAATTAAATATGTTTTTGGAAGTCTTTAATGCTTAGTACTAATAGACCTAAACAATTACATTCTGGCATAGATTTAATTAACTAATCTACAACTGATTACTGGCTTCCAAGAATTTTATTTTGCAACCTTTTTGATTACTCATTAGTTTACATGTAGTTATCAGGTTAAGTAAAGTTTGTCATGTTTCAGTGAAAATTTTAAACATTCAGTCAACAAATTTCTACCTATCCCTGTTTTAAATTATTTTTGTTTTCATACACAATAGTGAATTATGTTTGTACAATTCCCTGTTATGTAGTTTTAAATGTGTGTCGGGTACAAAATGGATATAACCGGGTCCATGTTTAATTTAATCTTTTTATTTATTTACACCTGGTCAGGTCCTAAACTGAGATAAACAATAACAAGCTCTTCATATCTAATTACATACATGTAGTTGACAGATTTAAGTATTGGGGCCAGTATCAGATACTTGTTATAGACCTCAATTAACATTATCACACCTGCTACGGAATAACTTGTTTAGTAGCAGTTACATATAATTAACATTCTTATGCTGTACGTGTTTTAAGAAATTAAAGTTTTAAAAACATGCTCGTCTACGTATGTAGAAGTCAGAACATATCAAATTAAATAAATAAACAGTTTTTGATTGTTTTACTATGTTTACATAATTGTGGTTTTGTTGCCAAATGGAAGTAGGAGTTTCCGTCATCAGATTTTGTGCTGACATTTAAAGACAGACAGGTATATTTCACCTGTATTTCAATACTGTTTGGGAAAGATATATTGAATGAATTTCAAATTTTACAAATATGAAGCCAGATAAAAATGGATATTCTAAATGGTAAGAAATTATTTTATAGTTATTATTTTAAATATTATCATGATAGTATTTTTGATGGTAATTGGCCAGTTATCATGATTATGGAGACTATTTAAGATTACAATATTGAACATTTTTTTTAAATTGTAAAATTTTAACTATTAAATGATTCAAATTCTGTTTGACCACATAGATAAAAATCACATTTTAATGCAGACTGTTTTTATATAATGCTACTGTTGATTTGTATAATATTTACTGTATATAAATATAAGAAGATGTGGTATGAGTGCCAATGAGACAACTCTCCATCCAAGTCAAAATTTATAAAAGTAAACCTTTATAGGTCAAAGTACGGTCTTCAACACGGAGCCTTGGCTCACACCGAACAGCAAGCTATAAAGGGCCCCAAAAATTACTAGTGTAAAACCATTTAAACGAGAAAACCAATGGTCTAATCTATATAAAAAACTAGGAACACTTATGAACCACATCAACAAACGACAACTACTGAACATCAGATTCCTGACTTAGGACAGGTGCAAACAATTGCAGCAGGTTTAAATGTTTTATTGGTACCAAACCTTCAGCCTTATCTGAAACAATAGTGTAACATCACAACATAGAAAGACACACTATAAAATATCAATTGAAATGGCTTAACTCAATCAAAAGACATATTAACACCAGTGAACATACACTGAACAAATAAATTTGATCTATGATACAATGTAAAAACAAAATAAATAAATGTATGCATATATTATATATAAATATGTAAACAAAATTGTGGTTAACATTCTAAAAATGAACTGACACAGAAAATGACTAACAAATCTGTCTAAATCAGGTGAGGCGTTGGTCACTGTATAGTATGTAAGTTCAGATTGTAATGTGTGCATTTATCATATACATATAATATTGGACAATTATGATGCAAAATCAGCTGTAATGTGATTTCTACACATTTTAAACAAGCACATAGTTAGCAAATTAAAATGCAAGTTTAAATAATTGCTTGCTGAGTTAACCAGTCATTGATAGAAATATGTCAATTTCACATTAATTTAAGTTTTTTCAGTATTAGATACATCTTAAGGGCGTTAGCCCAAATGGGTGTATCTAATTTATACCAAGATATTATTGTCAACGCAGAATGATAGTTTTCAATAATTTAGGAGGGGGTCTTTCAGCGATTTGACCATATGTATGTTTTTGAAAAGCATGATAAATGCAGGGTATCCAATTTCATTTAACGACATCTTAGGGTAAGTATATATATAGTTATATACTGTATGACCAAAAGATTTAGAGAAATAAATGTAAGGTTGTTAAGGGTTGTTGTTCAACATTATTTTCATGATTTTATGACCAACTTATCCTTTATATCAATATTGCATTTGAGTTGAAATGTCCACGGCTCTTTTGCAAGTGCACTTTAATTTTATAATTTATCACTGAATATGTAATATGGAGCACTTATAAAAATGACAGCTTTGAAATTGATAAAGTTTTCAACCTCCTAACAAAAGAAGGTATACATGTAGTTTACACTCCATGTACTGGACATAAAATAAGAATTTATAAAATCTATGTGTGGAATTCTTGCTAAGCCCTGAAATAGCATGTTTGAAGATCCAGAGAACAGGAGATAATTGAACATACAGTAGTATATAATTTTATTGTATATACTGTTTGTCAAAGGTATATATTTTAGATGTGAAGATTTTTGTTCATTGATTTAAATTGTTGTGGTTAGGCGAATGCTATCAATGTGTGAGGTTTTAAATTCCTATCTCATACTTCATACATGCATTGTATTAGACATGTCATATCTATGCAGACAATGGAAAAAATTTCATTCATGTTTTTTTTTTGTTTTTTTTATAAATATGTTGGTTTTGGTCAAGCATAAAATCCATGGGGGGAATTTGGTACTCTAGTATTGTTATGGTAAATACATTTATACTGGGTCTGATAGTATAGCAAAAATTCAACAACATTATCAGATTGTTACAAAATAAAGATGTTGTCTACAACAAATTTAATGGTACATTAAAATTTAAATAGATTTGATTGATATGATTTGTGGTATTATAAACATGATAAACCTATATATCAGTTATACAATCTAAAATCAACATATCCCCACCTACAAACAAATGGACAAATCATAAAAATATAATTTATATCTTGTACATAATATTTGATTTATGGGAGAGAACAGATATATAGATAATTTTGTACACTCAGTTTTAATTCATCAATTGCCATTATGTTAAACCACAAGTAAGCATTTATGTATGTGGATTTATCATGAATGAGACAGCAACCCAAAAACAGAATGATAGCTAGAGGTCAACATATTGTCTTCAACAATAGACCTTGTATCAAATGTTAATTCAACAGAGATTACCAAACATAGAAAAGTATAGACAGCTCTCTCGCAAGCAAAACATCCCATAACTGTAAAATATAAGGGCTTAAGTTACACCACAAGCAGTGTTAGCACAGGGACACATTCTAATGTTTCCCATAGCATACATTTTTCATTTCATGTTCATCATAGTGATATATAAACCCTTATTTTGTGATGGGCATAAAACACCAACAATCAAATTATACATTATATACTACTGAAATTTCAGATTACATATTTGGAGAAGCTGTGACTCTTTTCACTAAATAGTCTATCCAGAAAAAATATGGTTTGTCTTGAACTTTTTTGATACATTTTGGGATCAGTGAATTTAAATAGTAAGATATTTTATGAAAATTTAGGAGCCACTGTATCTTAATTGACACTTGAAAACTGAAAAAAATAACAGGATGTACATGTAAGTACAAAATAAAGTACTTAGACTTCACTTTTCCCTTGTGGTTAAGTTGAGAACAGGCAACAATGAGTATACATGTACATGAATTTTTGATAGGATGTCTATAAATTATATGTAACTTAATGCGGTATTTATTGTATGTCCAGCTTTCTAGACTTGCCTTATGATATTAAATGTATCACAATTTTTAATTGGATATAATGGATATGATATCTTAAACTTCTTGTGAACTTCAAATATGACATTCAAATGTCCATTGGTATTTCAATAACCAAAATTGTTGGCTACTTTTTCATTCAGAAGAAAGAGATTATTTAACAAACTCCTGCCACAATATTTCAAAACCATTTCTTTGGAAAAATACTGTTTGTCATGTCTAAATAAAAACATAGATTAAAAAAATGCTTTAATTGTGCCATCTCTATGCACTGTGAATCTTAGGAAAGTCTAATTCTTACTGTGTCTTGCAATAATAATAAATTTATAGTGAACAATACCTAAAACTGGTTATCAAAATATCAAAATGATGAGTTGTCTTATTTCATTGCAAGGCCGCTAAGGGATATTATTTTTAAATGGTTTATATGATTCACTAGCCTCATAGACTAAAACTTTTATTCAAATTTAACTAGAGGAAGGAAATATTTCTTTTTAATGTTCATGATGTTAGTCATACAGGATCAAATGTGTTCAATAATGTTGTATATATGAGATATTCTGTTGATTTTCAAATTGATGGGAATAGACTGCATGGCTTCTAAAAAATGGAGAATTAAGTTAAAACTTATCATAAACTTCTTAGTGTGGTGAATTTATTCAAACTTTGATTAGAACTTAAGTTTTATTATACAGCAAAGAAGTTAATCTGTTCTTGTAAATGTTGGAGAAAAAACTGATTTTGATTTTCTATTTGGATGCTTGAAATATAGATGCACATCTGCACTGCATTTAGGGGGGTACATGTCATGCAATAAATCTTTCACCTAAGACACCTTTATGAATATAGATCCATTTCTTTTTTATGTGCATCTTGGTCTGACTGCTAAGCAGTACATTACAGTTTAAAGTATAGAGTCCTAGTTTACAGAAAGAGTTGACACATTTATACATGTTTTCATGAAGAAGTCAAATAATGTAATGGGAAAACATTGCTGTGAAAAGTGCATTCATTGTTCATGCAGGAATTGATATACTGTAAACCTTCATGTTTTCGCTGATAGTTTATTTTTCTCTGAGCTCTTTAAATAGTCAACTCGCAGCTATTCATTTTTGGCAGTTTTCTGTAATTCTTGAAGTATTTATATAAGGGAAGACCCAGGTTTTGCAAAATCATACCGATTTATATTTGTGTTATTTTTCTACTCACAAACATTTAGTTGGTTTACTGTTAACAAATATGTGATAGGAAGCAGTTTTGTGAATATTTTCTTTTTTTTTTAATGGTCAAAGTACTAACTTATATGAATAAAAGGAAATGTAGGGTATTCCTCAATGTGACAGCAACCTAAGATAAGAAAAAAAGGAATTTACAGGTCAGCACATAGTCTTCAAGAATAAAGTATTAATATAATAAGTGAAGCTCTTAACCACTGTGAGTCTAGGACAGCTTTGAATAAACCAAAGATTGGCTACATAGATCTGCTGTCAACCTGAGCTGTCAACAGTTCCCTAAATGACAAAAAGTATCAGGAAAAGACATACATGTACAACCATGAACAAGGTTCCTGACATGTGCCTTCCTATCTTTCTTACTATAAATGGGACATGTATTCAATTTAGATGTTAGGAAGTTTAATACAGACAAAATCTCCCCTGTGCAAAGGTAATGAGGCATGTAACAAATACACAGAAGAGATTTTGTTCAAAGATTGGTTAACTGTAAATTGTGGTTTGTGGTAAAATGAATTGTACATAAAAATGTCAGATATTTTGATACTAAAGAAAAACCTTATGGTTTAACCTGAGTAACCTAAGATATATGTAACAAATAAAAAGAAATTTCCTATCATTTAACCCAAATTTAACCTTAATTATATCATGTATATATGCTTGCTATTAATAAAAAAGACAACAGTATCATTTAACCCAAATTTATACTAAAATATCACAGTCACTTATTTCAGAGAATAAGGTGTATACAATTTGTAGGTTAAAAAAAATGTTCTGAGACAAGTGCCTGTGTAAAATTTATGTAATAATAAAAAAAAGGAACACCTATGGTTTAACCCTAATGTAACCTTAGATAAATTTGCCATTTAATACATGTAATTAATAAAGGTGAAATGCAGGGTATTGTACTGCTGACCATCAAACTGTATATTTAGTTGATATTTACCATGTAAACTTCCCATTGATAAAGTTATCAGAGAAATGATATACTGTAAACATTGAGTCATTACCTGCTACAAATTATTGTTTACATTCTATTTATGTTAAAAGTCACACCTGTATTTATACTTTATCTACACCTTTTTATAAGCTGTTTAACATATTTTGATATTTGGTGTAAAGCTTATTATGTAATGAAATTCCTTTGAGGTATATTACAGAAGGAGATGTCATATGAATGGGAATGAGACAACTATCCATCAGAGACCTAATGAGGAAGAAGTTAGCAGCTATAGGTCACTGTACGGCCTTCAACAATGAGCAAAACCATAACCGCATAGCAAGCTATAAAAGGCCCTGACATAACAAAATATAAAATAAAATTCAAATAAGAAAACCATCAGCCTGATATATGTACAAAACAGATTATGTATGCTTAGATATATTACATACATTAAAGAGACTTAAGTAACTTTATCACTCTACAAGTATGTATTTTAATACACTATGGCCATAGTGATGGTAGCATGCTTGTCTTACAATGTAGATGTGAGTGATCTTGAGCATCTTGAGTCTGATCCTGACCAGGATAAATCAAAAGTGTATTTAAAATTTGAATTTGCTACTCAGAGTCTCCACTAATAGCATATAAAGCAAAGACCCCTTAGAGTAGGGTTAATGTGTGCTGGCAGAGTCCCATACATGTCCTGGGGTACATTCCAACCTGCTATAAAAGTCACCCTTTATTTTAGCAAAAACCTGTCATGTTAGAGGATGACCTCTATATACAGGTTCAGGGGCGGATCCAGCCATTTTTAAAAGGGGGGGTTCCCAACCCAGGATAAAGGGAGGGTTCCAACTATATGTCCCCATTCAAATGCATTGATCGTCAAAAAAAAGGGGGGTTCCAACTCCCAGAACCCCCCTTGGATCTGCCACTGCAGGTTTGACAGATATTTCATCAAATGCTTTGTCTCTGTTCCCTCACAGCAATTTACAATGAGCCAATGCCACTTATCCCTATTTTTCTGCCATTTCTAGACTTCTCTAAAATTTTGAGGTCATCAGAGAAAAAGTCTGACACAACCAATGCAAAAGTGATTGTTGTATGACGTCAATAGTTCAAGTGTCACAAAACCTCAGGTCGTGTCACAGATTCCGTAAAAATTGATAAGGTCTATGCCATCAGCACCAAATTTTCAAACAATTCGAAATTGAATTTACTTAAATACTGAGAGCTTATCATGTATTAAAGAAAGCATTATGATGGTAAACAATATTAAGTTCTCCTCATCCTTAATATGCATAGAATATTTGCCACTGGACATTACCAATTGACATACATCATTCTATTTATTGTTTTAATACTTTTAAATGAAGAAAGTCTTATTTTCAGATTTCTGTTACAAATTAAGTTGAGATCATTTTGGATAAATCTTTCTGTAAATGAGTTTTTGTTATTTTTATGTTTGATAATTTGATTGCGATAATGCCCATGGGGAAAATCAAATTTAACCATTAAAAGTGACTAGATTCAAGGTGACCTCTATACATATATTTCATGTATTTAAGCATCAAGGGTATTCATGTAATAGCATACCAATGATAAAGTAAAAGAAATAAATTAACAAAATAGTAAAATTGGTATCAAAAAACATAAAATTGAGGAAATAATGTTTGCAAAGGAGTAGGTTCATGAAGGATTAAGATTGGCCTTAAGATTTTGATAATTTTAAAATCTGGCCAAAAAGTACAAAAGTTTTTTCCGTTACCATTTTTATAATCGTTTAAGGGAAAGTAAAATTTGGCCGGAACTATTAATCAAGAAAATTATAATATAAACTGTGGCACTTTTTGGTAACAGAACATTTTGTATCGCAGGTTGTAGCCAAGGTTTTCCTAAAGTTTTTAATGTTTAACTGAAGTTGGAAAATGGACAAAGTTTTTCATCAACATCTCCAAAAAATGTGCTGACTTTGAGGCCTATAATGTACTTTTATGAAGAGAGTTGTTTTTTCTCAGTGCTCAGTAAAGATTGTGAAATAGATCATCATATATAAATAAGAATCAAATTATTAACTTTTTAATAATTTATATTAAAGTTGAAATTAAAGGCCATATTATGGTAAAAGTGAAACTTTGTCCTTTAACATTTATGCAGTATTTTCATCCATACAGGAATCTCAAAATTATAGAAAATAGAAAGAATCTGAAGATTTTAAAAACAATCAGCAAACACAATCTTATTATTTAGTATGTAACCTTTAAGGAATTTAGACAGTTGTATGCATAATATCTGTACTGGCGACTGTTTCTAAAACCTATATGATATATGTATTTGATTTACCATAAATTTAGTATTTTATTGGATAGATAACAACCTAGATCTTTTCTAAATGTTATTTTTATTGAACCTTCTTTATCTTGTATCATTATTTGGATGTAATAAACCTCTTATTCTGTCTAAAACTAAGTAAAAAGATATTTATCCACTTGATAAACGGTAGGAATATAAATGAAAAGTTATCGAAAAGTACAGTATACTATTTGAATGAACATTTAGTTACAAAGAATATCTGTTGTATTAAATTCCATCTGCACTTAACTTAACATGAATGCATAGGGTGGTGCAAACTATGCACATTTAATCCGGAAACACTACTTCAATGTTTTGTGTTTTAAATAATGATGTCATTACTGAAATATTGATAGGAAATAGGTGGGTGAATCTAAGAAGTCATGTTTTTTGCTCTTTAATCAGTTTATAAGCAGACTTTGTAAATGTTTGTTTGAAAGTGGTTTCTTGAATATGTATGTATTGAACATAGTGATATATTGTTAAAAAAGATATAAAAAATTTAGTATAAATCTTGTTGATTTATGCATATATATTTATGTTTGTTTAAATTGATGATTCCATGGAAAAGCATATATTGTGAAAACAGAAATTATTGCAATGTTTATATTAATGCAAATAGTGTAACAGTATTAGGTTTGCAATAATAAAAACTTGCATTTATTCTCTCAGTAGTGTCAGATTTTCCTTCACAAAATGTTTGCAATTTGAAATTGATTAGATCTTGCATAATTTTACCAGTAATCAGTGATCTGCAATAACACATGCACACATTAATTTCTGAATTAACAATACTTGAATTAGTTTAACAACCTTAAATAGGCTGTATAAAAAATCATATGATCAGCAGGGTTAATTTTTAGGAAATGACCACTTGATTTTGTTTAATTGTCCATTATTTTATTTTATAATTAATGACAACATATTTACTCAGTATTGTTAAAAAAAAAGATGACTAACAGCAAAAAGTGTGAGAACAATAATGTTTTGACATGATGACCAATTTATGTCACAAAACAACAAAAATTAACTGATTTGTCCATAGATAATATTGTATAACAATATCCGTTATTAAGAATTGTATCTTTTTATCCCCAGGCCAAAAATATTAATATTAATCTACAACATATTTGAATGCAGTGGTTTAAGTATGAATATGTTTTATAATCTTAGGTGCACAAAATGTGATAAATGTTTGACTACTTGGTACTTTGAGAAAGATGGAAAGTTATACTGTAAAAAGGACTACTGGGACATTTATGGAGAGGCCTGCAATAGATGTGGTCTGGTGATAACTGGTCCAGTAATGGTAAGTTACAGTCTTTGCCGAAGTGCTATGGATTAGGCATGGAGGGTAAAATGTGTGTATTTAGATATGGTTGGTAAGGAAGCGTGAAAAGTCATTGTAAGTTATCTTTGCCAAAAGTACTTTTTGCAAGGCATGTGGATTGTCAGGCCTGCAATAGATGTTATCTGGATTAACTGGACCAGTAATGGTAAATTTAAGAGTCTTTGCCAAATACTATTGGATTAGTCATGGAGGGGAAAAGTCCAAGTATTTAGATGTGGTTGATAGGTAACTGGGCAAGTCATTGTAAGTTATCTTTGCCAAAAGTACTGTAAGCAAGGCATATTGATTGACAGGACAGGTATTTAGAGGCAGCAATAGATGTGGTCCAGTGATAGGTGGCAATCATACCAAGTATATGGTATTATAATCTTTGCTTAAGTATAATTGGGACATGCATTATGAGTTAAAATGCCTGAATTAGATGTGGGTACATAAAAATTGGGCCAGTACGTAGAGGCCTGCAGTATATATGGTTTGGTAATAATTTAAGGACATGTGTTCAGTGGCCTGCAGTAAGTGTAATTAATCTGGTTACTCTGGTGATAAGTCATAAAATGCAAACCAAGATGTACCCATCCAATGATTCTTGTAGCTTAAGTTATAAATCCATGTACATGTTCTATTATAGTGAGTTTCATAGATTATTTAACTTTATCTTAAATGATCCTACCTACCAAAGGTTAGTGCTTATCTCCAGAACTCAGGCTTCCTCAACCAATAAAAATTGCAATCAAAAGTAAAATAAACAAACCAAACCCCAAGGAAAATTCAAAATGGAAAGTCCCTTATCAAATGACAAAACAAAAGCTCAAACACATCAAACGAATGGAAAACAACTGTCATTATAATTCCTGACTCGGTAAGGCTTTCTTTGTATAGAAAATAGTGGATTAAACCTGGTTTTATAGCTAGCTAAACCTCTCAGTTGTAGGACAGTGCATAGAATTCCATGATATAGCTAAAGTGTGCTAAAAGTGGTGTCAAACACCAACAATCAATCATTCGTTTGCAATGAAACAGAAAAAAGAAATATAATGACAGAAGTTATTTAACTGCATTGTATTGATATACGCCTTATGATATTATTATACCCTCACTCTAAAAATGGGGCTATATTGGTATTATTTTGATAGTCTGTCTGTCTGTTCATCAAACAAATATTTTCGCCACACTTTTCTCAGGAATCACTGAACAGAATGACTTTAAAGTTCAGCAGCTTTACACCAGTTAAGCTGAAACGGGTGACCACTTTTCTCAAAACTAACAAACAAAATTACTTCATATGTGGTCAGCAGCTTATAAAAGTGAATGCTTTTTAGCTCACCTGGCAAAGAGGGCAATGTGAGCTATTGCCATCACTGGACATTCGTCATTACCGTCTGTCGTTGTCCTCATCTTTTTTTTAAAACTTTTTCCAAGATCTTATCCTCTGAAACTACTGAACTAAATTCAAACAAAAGTGATCTGAATGATCCCTGTGGTATCTAGTGTAAATTTTGTGTTTGTTATTCTGGTCAGTCAACAAACATGGCCACCATGTCCAAAAAAATAGAAAAAGGGATAAAATGCATTTTTTTGCTTATATCTCAAAAACTAAAGCAGTTAAAACAAACTTGACGAAGTAGAAATGATCAGCAAGTCAAGTTCTATTTATCAGAAAACCCAATCTTGAGTGATTGCCCCCTAGATAATATTTTTTATGAAATTTCACAGTTTTTAGTTATCTTGAAAACTTTTATCGATTAAGAGAAATTTAAAACAGCAGAAATGTTCAGTAAAGTTAGAGGAGTTATAATCATCAAATGATCCCTTTAAAGATGATGTTTACCAATTTTTTTTAGTTTTTTTGCAGAAACTTTGATAGATCTCAAGGATAGATAGAAATTTTATTTTTCAAGTTATATACATTAAACAGCAACATATTCATTGATGCAAAAACTTCAAAATGATCAATACAAGCTCCTTAAGGAGCCTCTTGTTGTATCTGCAGAGTTCACAAAATCTTTTTTCCCCTGGTAGTCCTTTAAGAAAATTTGCTGGTCCTCACTATTATTTCTATTGCAAGATACCAAAATTATGTCGGTTCTTTACAAAAAATTTAGTGGTCAAAACCTTCAGACAACCACTTCTCGAGAACTCTGGATCTGTAGGACACCTCGCTACTTCCTGTTTTCAAATTTCTTTGAATTAAAAGTAGGGGCATATACATGTTAAGCACACAACACATGCATTCTTGTTTTATATTACACTTATTTTAGTTTCCACTGACATGACTGAAGCAGTATTATAATATATTTATGTTATTCAATAGAAATCACATATACATTATCAAGTTCTCTAATATCTGATGCATCATACACAGCCTATATGTTTTTTCCACAAGAAGGCAGGTGTTGATATATTTACCCTTTTGTATCTCTGTTTTTTTTTTTTTAAACTGATATAAAATGCATTGAGATTATGGTTTCCATGGTGTTTTACAGAAAATCTGATGAAAAAAATAATTCAACTATAAATGTGAGAATCTGAACATAACTTTTTACGATAATCATTGATAATCCTAAAATTTATTTTGTAAAGATCTCTGGGGTTTTCAATCTACATTCAGTTTATTACAGATATATATCATGTATTATCCAACAAGGATGTTTCCTTTATTTTGTATCATTTTGTTGATACATGTACAAAAATAGAAATTCTCAAGTAAATCAGTCAGGAAAAATAAATTAGAATTTATAACAAATTAATGAAATACTTTCAGTTTCTCCTTCCTGTTTGAATCAAAATATCATATAAGGCATAGATCAAAGTTGTCCATAAATTCATCAAGCTGCTTCTCTATTGAACTTAACCTTTGCAAGGATAGATACTGGTCCTGTGTTTTTATACGACCACAAAAAAATTTGCGGTCCTATATTGGTATCACGTCGTCGTCCGAAGACATTTGGTTTCCGGACAATAACTTTTGTAAATGTAAATAGAAATCTATGAAATTTAAACACAAGGTTTACCCAGTATAACCACAAAAGGAAGGTTGGGATTGATTTTGGGGGTTATAGTCCTAACAGTTTAGGAATTAGGGGCCAAAAAGGGGCCCAAATAAGCATTTTTCTAGTTTCCAGACAATAACTTGTGGAACGGTGTATGGATCTCTCTGAAATTATACCACAAGTTTCCATACCACAAAGGGATGGTTAGGATTGGCTTTGGGGAGTTATGCCTCAAAGGGTTTAGGAATTAGGGGCAAAAAAGGGGGAAAAACAAGGGTTTCCTGGTTATTGGACAATTAAAAAAAAGTACAATGTTATGTTTGGATTACCTCCCTTACACTGCTTTTTAATTATGTATAAATGTTGTATTGTCTTGAGGTGATTAGCTGTCCTTTTATTTTTAGAAGTTACTATTTAAAAATGCTGATTAAGGAATATTAATTTTAGCCATGATTAATATATGTCATTTTCTATTTTAAGACTTTTATGATGTATTTAAATGGGTAACTATGGTTGCAAACTCCATTGGAAATTTGAATTGAGATTATGACCATATCTTGAGGGAAAGAATTTTTTTTTTGGAAAAAGAGGGGGAGGTGAAAAAAAAATTGGGGGGGGGGGGGGGGGGGGGGGTCAATTCGCAACAGCATAGTGTATTGCACAAAAGCAAAAAGAAAGGGGGGGTAAATTTTTTTTTTGGGGGGGGGGGGGGGGGGGGTCAATTCGCAACAGCATAGTGTATTGCACAAAAGCAAAAAATTGAATATAAATTCAAATCACATAACCAATTCTAAGTTCTTTGACTACAGTTATTCTGTGTCAGAAACCTATTATGTGTCAAATATTAAATTACAATCCAAATTCAGACCTGTATTAAGCGTGAATATTGTGTCCATTTTTGCCCCAACTGTTCAGGGTTGGACCTCTGCAGTTGTATCCAGCTGCGCTCGGTGAAGCAATTTATTTCCAGAGTTCTCGAAATCTTTTTTTCCATGGTGGACCTTGAAGAAAATATGCTGGTCCTCACTATTATTTCTGTTGCAAAATACCAAAATTGTGTCAGTCCTTTGAAAATGTTGGTGGTCAAAACCTTCGGACCACTACTTTTCGAGATCTCTGTTTTTTTTGGGGGGTTTTATATTTTTGTTTTTCGTTTTCTTTTATCTTGTTTTGTTCATGTATAACAGCACCAAAAACAAAGCATCTTCTCTAGTTTCATTGTGAAAGAGTGCATAGTAAAAATAATTTAGTATAATGCTACCCTACATTTCATTGCAGAACAAACTGTTGTATTCAGATGAAGAAACTGAACATGCTCATATCTCTTTTTGACTTTAACTATGAAACTGTAAAGTTTTGAATCTTTAAACAACTCATGGATGTGTGTCTCCCTCTAAAAATAATTCTCATTTAATGTTAGTAGGGTTGCAAACATGGAACATTGGTGGCACATATTTCACAATGAAACTATGGAAAATCTCATTTTCATCTTATTTGAGACCACTAGGCTAATTTGAAATAAACTTGACAGGAAGTATTTATAGGATAAAATTGAGAATGGAAATGGGGAATATGTCAAAGAGAACAACCTGACCAAAGAGCAGACAACAGCAGAAGGCCACCAATGGGTCTTCAATGCAGCAACAAAATCCTGCACCCGGAGGTGGTCCTCAGCTGGCCCCTAATTAAATTGTGTGCTAGTTCAGTGAAAATGGACGTCACACTGAACTCCAAAACTTTACAAACTATCCTCTGTGGATTCTGATCAGACCAAAAAACTTGTATAAGTGTTTCTTGTTTCTTATTTTTTATATAGATTAGACCATTGGTTTTCCCCGTTTGAACTGTTTTACACTAGTAATTTTTGGGACCCTTTATAGCTTGCTGTTCGGTGTGAGCCAAGGCTCCGTGTTGAAGGCCTTACTTTGACCTATAATGGTTTAATTTTACAAATTGTGACTTGGATGGAGAGTTGTCTCATTGGCACTCATACCACATCTTCTTATATCTATTGACCACCAGAGGCAATCATTGATTCTGATTTGGTTTTATCTTCTCTAACTCTACTTTTGTTAGCATGTAATAGACATATGATTGTCCATAATTATAATTGCAAAAAAAAAAACAATTTACGGCAGTTTTGACATAAACAGTTTATATAAACAAAAGCTAAATATAGATAAAATACCTAAATATACTATGTATTTAGTTACTCCCACATAATCATGATAATTATTGGTAATGTATGCCTAATTATTCTACAACAGTAAAATTTCACATACAATAAAGTATACAGACAGGATGTTTATGTGGGAATAATGTTTAAATTAAATCCGAAACTGTCCCAAAATTTTTAAACTGGAGAATTGCTTTCAGGTAAGTTGTTTCTTCTTAAAAACCACTTGAAATAATTAAGCATGATTTGAATTAGCAATTATATGAAAATAAAGATATTACAGTATGTTTTTCTCTCCACCAACGAAAATAGCTCCTTTTCCCCCTGAAGAAAACTATATAAGCAAAATAACTTAGGGAATATGCACCTTGTAAAAATGATTCTTTTAGTTTGGAACACTTTTGCAGGTTTAAGAAAAAACTATAAAAATAAGAAGTTGTTGTATGATTACCAATGAGACAACTCTCCACAAGATACCAAATGACCTAGAAATTAACAACTATATGTCACCATACAGCTTTCAACAATGAGCAAAACCCATACCGCATAGTAAGCTATAAAAGGCCCCGAAATGACAAATGTAAAACAATTCAAACGAGAAAACTAACGGCCAGATTTATGCACAAAACATTAAATGAAAAAAAAATATGAATTATACAGCAACAATGACAACCACTGAACTACAGGCTCCTGACTTGGGACAGGCACATTCAGAATGTGGCTGGGTTAAACATGTTTGCTAGCACCAAACCCTCCCCCTAACCTGTGGCCTGGTAAAAATGGTGTTGGCCATAAGATTCAGTTGCTGATGTGAAATCAAAGTAAGTTTCGACTACACATAAAGAATATATATATTCTGCAATAAAAAAAAATATAAAAACATAAAACATGCAAGAGAATTAGATAACCGGTACCTCATATAAAGTTCTGTATAATAATACAATTGTATTCTACATCAAAAGAAATATTAAAAAATTATTAAATCTAAAAATGGTTCTTTGATCTCAGTGTACTTGGGACCTCAAGAAAATAAATCTTTTTTTTCAATTTACATGGAATTAGATGAAATTTAACCTGAATAATTCAGTCCCTCCCCATAATCGATCTCTCCTACTTGTGAGGGCCTGAATTCCTTACACAATAAAAACTCTTTAGGAATCCTGGATTTTGGTTGGTGCCCTGTAGAAGATCTGACCAATCAGCAATCAGCTCAATTTTATCGAGATAGGTAAATCCAGAGCTAATTCCGAATGATTGATTGAAGATTTTTCATTGTCAATGCATTCAGGCGTTAATGGAGTAATCGTAGATCAGCAGAATATAACGACTGAATTATTCGGGTTAGATGAAATTTGGACAGAAGCTTGTTTATGACCAAATTACAGTATCCAGAACATAAATTTTGAAATATTTATTTTTCATTTTTCCGTATTTTACTGATAAATGGACTTAGTTTTTTTTACAGTTAACATTCATATTCAGTCTAAGGTTAAAGTTTTTCAGTCATCAATAACTTTGTTAAAGCTTTGGAATTTGATGAACTTGGACAGAAGCTTGTTTATGACAAAAATACAGTATCCAGAGCAAAATTTTGGAAATATTTATTTTCATTTTTCTGTATTTTACTGATAAATGGACTTATAGAATAGAATATATAAATAGAATTTAATGAAACTTTTTTTATGATTAAGAGATAATGTCTGAAGCACACTTTTGAAAATATATTTTCGTTTTCAGTATTTTTCTGATAGATAGACTTTTTTAACAGTTAACATATACTGACAGTCTGGGATTAAATTTGTTTGACATGATAAGGTTGTTAACCTTCATGGATTGTTATGAAACTTGGACAGAAGCTTATCTTCAAGACCTAGAAATAGCATCTAAAAAAAAAGTTTGAATCTTTTTTAACATTCTGTTTTTAACTGAAAATGGACTCACTTTTTAAGTCAACATTACACTTTCACACCGACAGCAGCAATCATAGGCGAGACACAGGGTTCCGCGGAACCCCTTACAAATTTTTCTTGTATATGCATGACTTTCCATTAATTTATCTTATAGAGCAAGAGGGATAGGGTGGGAGTTTTCCTTTCTTTTTCCTTAATTTTTTAAGCTATATTTAATTATGATTTATATTGTTGCCTATAATATTCCCTATTTTTTGTATATTTTAGTAACCAATCATCTTTGATTCTTTAATTTTGTCCATTTTTCTCTATTTTTACATTTTGGTACCACTATTCTCTATTCTGTAAACCCCATTCACAACTTAATAGCTATACTGAAAAGTTCTGGTCCTAATACCTTATAAATTTAAACTAAAAAGTGTTAAATTTGACAGAATGAGTTCCTCACTTTGTATGTAATTTGTTAAAGGTGTGTTAGCAATAATCTAGTTATATAATAAAAAATTTTGAGGCCTTTATTAAAAAAATAAAACATAGATATAAAGTCCCATACTATCATTGTGTATTATTTCATGAAAGGGATAATTATATAATAATACAGTAATTAACTACTAGAGTAGGTGTGAAATTACATGTACTTCTGGAGAATCAATATCATTAAACAATTGATTTAATTATATAATAATCTATCATTGTCAAGAATACATGCTAATTAAAAGGTCATTAATTGGTTGGACAAGACTAGACTGGACAGGTACCTAGAGTAACACCTATCTCTCACCTGAGAGGATGTGGTTTTTGTAAATGTTTTAATTGGACTTTTTCTTTTGTGTATTGGTTGTGTTATTTGGCGTGTCCTGGTGAGTAAAAGACTGATATTTCCTTGACATGTTGTTCTTGAATTATTCAAATCCATCAGATTTTAAGGTTATGGTTTTACACCTAAACTAACACAAGTTTTAACTAATTTTCTTGCAACTGTCGTTGGTTTAGTTTTGATTTTAACTAAAGCTATAAAAACAATTATCGTTAATTATTGAAATTAATAATGTTTCGCAAGTGAAACAGTTATCTTGATATGAATTTACCATTGATTAATATGATTTCCATATATTAAGCAGTTTTGGTTTTGTTTTTAAAGCAACTCTTTTTAATCAAGAAAACTGTTCAACATTTATATGATGTTGGTTGTGATATCTCAGTTAAGCATTCGTTTTGATTATATTGTGTTGTTTGTGCAGGTTACAAGAGACAATTATTCGTAATGCATTTTCCATAGGGTACCAGTGGTATTCCATATTTTATTTCTGGAAGACTTATTTACTGAAACCTGCAGTCTCATTGACTTTACTACTTATCTCCCTTTATTGGTGGCGTCAATTTTATCATTGACAATATTATATTATATATTTAGCTAAGTGCAACCCTTTGCAACCTGGTCAGTGAAATAATTATATCATTGCATACTTAGGTACATGTAATAAAACTGTTATACATACAAATTGATTTTGAGAAAAGTTGAAAATGTAATTTATGGAGGATCATGGGTATGAAAATCTGATGCCTAAATGTCTAATTTGTTCAAAATTTGATTGAACAATATGCTTTCTCATTTTTACTTGCCCTTGAAAGGTTCAGTACACTTTCATTAGGCATGGTATATATGAAATAAAACTTTTGTCAGCGTATGATTCTTTTTAGTTAATTGTCAGCTTTGACAAGTATGGAAAGTTGATATTTACACATCCCTTCAATCCACTTGAAGGTACAGATCCAATTATAGATATAGTATTACAGATATTTGTGAATATGAATAAACAGATGTTCAAGTACATATGTCATAAATGGGTATTTTTTTGCATAAATAACTAATTGTTATTATTTTATTAATGTAATTAATTAATCGTTATTTATTGTAGGTGGCTGGTGAACATCGTTACCACCCAGAGTGTTTCCAGTGTATAAGTTGTCGTAGTTACATTGGCGATGGTGACGCATATGGTTTGGTAGAAAGATCAAAGCTCTTCTGGTAATTTCAAAATTGATTGTTACATCTGTGTATTTTTACATTGAAACATTTCAGCCAATAGAGAAAGCTAGCGTGATGTTACATGCAGAGCAGATTTGTATTTTGTATAAAGTAAGACTGACGTGAAAGGGAATTTCTTGACTTTTTTAAGTCTTTAGGAAGTCTGTTTAACTTGGAATTGATATAGCAGGTTTATTAATAGCATGCTCAAAATTGTGGTTAAAATTAAAGAGTAAAATCTCACCTGTAAATGATCTATTACACTTATAATAAATTGACTTTGCTTTTCAACGTATTTCTGAAAAGGTTTTGAAGAATTTTTAAGGTTTTGTTAAATGCATTGGTATCTAGGTGTAAACTGAAATTTAACTATTAATTTTGTTTTATAGAAAGTTTTATTTGTGAGTCATTATGATGATGTATCACCAGACCACACAAAGCTTTTGAACCTTTTTTAGAGGTTTTTTTTTTTTATAATAAAAAAAAAATAGGCTGCAAAAGTTCAGACCTAAATCATTTTCGTTTACAACTGATTAATCAACTAGCAGACATAAGGCCTAGATTTTTGAATTATCAAGGTCTTAAAAATGACTCTTTTATTTGGACTATATTTGTAAAAATGGCAGAGTTAATAGAATAGTTTTTTTTTTAGGCCAATGAAGGCAGGAAATCATAATATATTATTAGGATTCAAGCATTTAAACATATGGCATCCATAGCCAAAGGAAGGCATATCAGTTAGAATAGGATGTTCAGAGAGATGTACATAAAATTTGTTTCCATTGGTTGAAACTTAATTTTGAAAGTAGCATAATTCAGTATTTTGAAAATGAAAAAAAGTTGAACATTACATAAGGAAACTATTGTGACCATTATAAATTTTAATGAACATGATGAAAGAAAAATACATGTACTCATAAGATCAGAACTGTGGACAAATTACTTTAGATAGGCAGTGAAATAAGATCTGATCTGTAATGTAAGAACTGAAGACACCCATAAGCCCTTAACCTTGATTGCCATCAGCTGGCATATTCAATTTACAACAAGACATTATAAATAAATGCAAAATGATAGTTTTCAATAATTTAGGAGGGGGATCTTGCAGTAATTTGACCTTATGTGAAGGAAAAAGATGATAAATGCAGGATATAAATTACATTTAATGACCCTCATGGCTTAAGATAAAAAAAATGATTAAAACTTTACTCTCTAAATAGAAAAAAAACCCCTTATTTTGATAAATGGAAAAATGACACTCCAACATCACATGAAAAAAATGAAGATAAATTCCCTTCGAAGTTTTGGCCAATTGTCTGCTTTATATTGGCATTTGAACTATTTCTCTTAAGTTAGTCATACTCAAACAATTAAAACGAGGATTTAACTAAATAATCAAGTCACATTGACCTATAAATAACCTGTGGGAGCATGACCTGCAAAAATGAGTCACTTCTTGAGATTGTAAACGTTAGGTCAAGAATTCAATTATTTTCAATTACATTTTATATAAATATAAATTAATTTTGATTAAATTAAATTGTCTGGTGATAACACAGGAAGCTTACTCACACATTAGGCGGTACTTGTTTAATATCATGTAACTATAATGAGATGATAAAATGTCGTATTGTTACACATTTTAAAAATAACTTTTTTCCATGTTCTTAAGGATATGACATGGGAAAGGGTTTCCCGACTTAAATTTATCACTTTATTTCTCAAAAGTATGAACTGTAAAAACTGTGAATGAAATGAAAAATGTGCTAAAAGGTGTCTTGGAAAATTACTGTCTTCTTTGTTGGTAAGGGTATTTTATGTTTTCTTAATTATGAAATATACTCTGAAATCACTTAATACAAACACTCAAAATTTAAAATTCTACCACGATTCCAATAATTTTCATAGAGGTGAAAAATGATAGATTACAGAATAGCTGCATAGAATTGAGGTTAATGTCTATATGATTATCTTGAACATAAGTACTAACTGAATAGTTTAAAATTTAGAATTTTTGAAAGGAAATTATCATCACATCTTGTAAACATTTTATTAATCAATAAATCAGAATCAAAATTGACCAAAGACAAAAATGGGAATGAAAAATTCAGAACACAACCAGTTAGGTTAACTTCAGATTTTATTGGCAAACATCTGAAACACTACATAAAAAGTACATTTAGGATAACTGGTAGGTTGACAATATACGCATTTGGTTTTCTAAAAACTACTTTTCAAATTGTTTGTGATCCTATTACCCTTTTGACGTTAAGTTACGTCACAGTGTATTCCTAATGTAACATCATAATACAGCTATTCCATCCACCATTAAAATTGTTATAAGATTCAGCATGTTTACCATCATAAATTGGAATTTATTGATGATAGAAAAATAAGGGGTTTATTTGTCTTGAGGCATTGGTTTTCCTTTGCAATTGTTTTCAATTCAAGAAGTTATTAGACTATGTTAGTTAACTTTCAGTAAATTTTTGGTACATATCATTAGCAACATTAGGAAAATATTACATCTTGATGTATATTTATCTGCCCCTCTATGGGATGCTCTTACAGGAAATCCAGAGTTGAAACAAATATTGCTAAAAAAATTTATACTCATTTCCTTGTATTTTTGTTTGAGAAATTATATGGTCAATTATTGTACAGATTTCTTATGTGAACCACAAAATCCAGGGAAATAGGTACCCTGTTATCGTGATATAAATGATATACCTGTAGTAAAAAAAAAAACAAGAGATGGGAGGTATAAATAAACAAGACAGCAACCAATTTACATAAAAAATAAACATGTCAACATATGGTCCTCAAAAATAAACAACACATGCTACACAAAATGTCAAGCTTTAGATATCCAGAATAAATAGTAATGAGTAGAGTTAATAGGGACTACGAAAATAATAAAAAGCAAAGATCTGTCATAAAACCAATATACCTAAATGATACAATACAATCAGATATGATAAAAGACCAGCACTGACCAGATACATGACTTTGGACAGGCACATAAACATTTGGCAGAGCCTAACTAAGTTTTCTGATATCTCAATTTCAGTATTTTAATTATGTTATCTTTGGACCACTCAGAACCAGTTCTGTTGGTTGATAAAGTAGAGCGTGTAATTTTGTCAGGTTATATAGACTTCCAACTTTTTGAATTAACCTTGGAGTTCAGTATTTTTGTTAATACATTTTTTCTTATCATTTTAGTGGGAGATGTTACAAAAAGGCCAAGAATAATCAGGACTCTGACAGCCGTTTGAGTGAGAATAAACATTCTATACAACTACTAGATATTCCAGCCACACCTGATAAGAAGAGAGGACTAGATTATACCCTGGAAAAACGATTGTCACAATACAGTCAGACTGTTAGGGAAAGTCTACAGTTCAATCCACAGCTTACTATTACTGAGTAAGTTTCCTAAGAGACTATCTGACACACTCTTAAGAATTTGATGTAAAAAAATTATATTAAAATTCATTTATTGTCATAGAGAAACAAAGGCTTGTAGGAAAAACTACTAATGCCTGAAATTGTCAAGTGTGTTCTAGTCATAGCAAAACAAAATAAAAGATACAGGTTCATAACTATTTTTAACTTTTTTTTAATAACATCATGATGACTGGACAAAAAGGATTAGATATTTATGCATCTTGTGACAGAACAAATTAAAAGTTGTCTTCTGTAAGAACTTTAAATCTATATAAATTGTACACTGGATGTGAAAAAATGACATTGTGGATTCATTTATTTTCTTGGATACCAAATTTAGTGGATTGATGTAGAATCATATTTTTCGTGGATAATTGTTTTCATGGTTTTGCCAAAGTCTACATACAAACCTATTGGAAATGTGTTCTTTGTGGAACATATTAATTCGTGAGTAACCTATTCCCACAAAATCCATAGCTTGGTATTCCAAGAATTATAATGAATACACAGTATTTACTTACAAAAAACCAACAGAATTTGAGTCAATTAAAGTAGAGACAACATTAGTCAACTTAAGATATAAAGTAATCCATGAGTCAACTTAAAATATAAAGTAATCCCCAAGTCAACTGAAGATATAAAGTAATCCACAAGTCAACTTAAGATATAAAGTAATCCAAGAGTCAACTTAAGATATAAAGTAATCCATGAGTCAACTTAAGATATAAAGTAATCCACGAGTCAACTTAAGATATAAAGTAATCCACAAGTCAACTTAAGATATAAAGTAATCCACGAGTCAACTTAAGATATAAAGTAATCCATGAGTCAACTTAAGATATAAAGTAATCCACGAGTCAACTTAAGATATAAAGTAATCCACAAGTCAACTTAAGATATAAAGTAATCAACGAGTCAACTTAAGATATAAAGTATTAGTAATCCATGAGTCAACTTAAGATATAAAGTAATCCATGAGTCAACTTAAGATATAAAGTAATCCACAAGTCAACTTAAGATATAAAGTAATCCACGAGTCAACTTAAGATATAAAGTAATCCATGAGTCAACTTAAGATATAAAGTAATCCACAAGTCAACTTAAGATATAAAGTAATCCACGAGTCAACTTAAGATATAAAGTAATCCACGAGTCAACTTAAGATATAAAGTAATCCATGAGTCAGCTTAAGATATAAAGTAATCCACGAGTCAACTTAAGATATAAAGTAATCCGCGAGTCAACTTAAGATATAAAGTAATCAACGAGTCAACTTAAGATATAAAGTATTAGTAATCCATGAGTCAACTTAAGATATAAAGTAATCCACGAGTCAACTTAAGATATAAAGTAATCCACAAGTCAACTTAAGATATAAAGTAATCCACGAGTCAACTTAAGATATAAAGTAATCCATGAGTCAACATAAGACTAAAGTAATCCACTGGCAGTTAGAAGCTGATGAACTCTTCATACAATTTTAAAAATCATTCACAAAGATTTGTAACTGTCCTATCAGTAAGAAATTAACCAACTTGACTTCAGAATACATGTATTTTTGTTTTCTGTATGAATAATGAAATTAACTATACATTCAATTGCTTTCGAAGCGGCAGTCTTCACGTTCAACCACATGCCCAGCAGCCCAGGCTTGTAAAATTGCCGTCGGGCCTGTAAAAATCATCTCTACACGCCAACAGAATTTAACTAAAATTTTCCAAAAATTGAGCTCGGGGCCTCTAGATTTAAAAGTTAATTGTGAAGACTGGTTCAGGCTGAAATGATGAATTATCTTTGTCTCTATAAAAATATTATATTTTACAGTTTAGATCTCAGTCCAGAGTTAGATACACTCAGCGTTGGGGATCGTATATTAGAAGTCAATGGAATAAGTGTCAAGGAAAATTCTATAGAAATGGTAAGGTTAAAGGTCATATTAAATAACTCACTACAAAACTTTGATATCATATACATGTAGCAGAATTATTTATAGATTAATAAAAAGATTGAAATTATCTTGCACAAATAAATAGGGAAATTGTGGAAATACAAAAGATATCTATTTCAATAGAAACTGTATAATACATCAATGTATGTGGGATAATAGATTTTCAAAATGCATCTTTTGCTTGTTTTACAGCTTCATGCATTTTGAAATTGTATTTTTTGGTCTGAAAAAATGTCTGGATTTTTCTTATTAGATGTTTGAAAAAAAAATGAAATGCTAAAAGATATGATTAATATATTAAAAATTACAAAAAAATGAAAGATATTTTAGTAGAGGTGTTTAAGTGATTTAAGTTTCTTTTAAATATTGAGAAATATCAGTTATTTATTAGACACACAATTTTATTGAAAACCCACTAATCGTAATAATTTGTACAGATATTCCTAATCATTCATAGAATAATATTCATAAGCCATTCCAGAAAAAATGAAGAGAGAGAGGGTTGATAAGTAAATTTTGCAGACCCCAATAAAAACTGGCTGCTGAGATGTAGAGTGCTGAAAGTGGGGTTCAAGACCAACAATCAATCAATCAATTATTAGTCCCCTACTGACGAAGTCGAAGGGGACTTTAGGTTTGCCGTCCGTCTTTTCTGTCTGTCCGTCCGTCTGTCCATCCGTCAGTCCGGCAATTCAGTCTTCCACACTTTTTTTATTCGTTCTTGAAGATATTGATTTGATATTTGGTATATAGTTTTATCATGACAAGTTATAGACCAAGGGCGAATTTTGTGCCGGTCTGATGATTTAGTCCAGAGTTATCATGGTCCATAAGTAATGTTAGAGTACTACATTTTGTATATTAAACCATATTTCTGTACAAAGGGAGATAACTCATTTTTTAAAAGACATTCTTTGGAAAATTGTTTTAAGTGTTTGTTATTTTGTACAAACTAATTTTCTGAATGATATATATATATATAAATTGTTTTTATGAAGTGAAATCCTTTAATTAGATAATGATCTATTTTTATTGAGGTATATATTTCATTACATTACATTGTGTATAGATAAAAGTTGTTGACATTTTATAGATAAGTTACAAATCTAAATTAGTTTGTGACAAATGAAAGAAAAAATATTTGGAACTATTAATTATATTTGATTATAATTTGAATATATATATACATTGTATTACATCATGTATAATTTAAGAGAACTATTAATCATATCTAATGTTAGAGTATTTTCCACACTTTTTTTCAACATGCTTGAAGATATTGATTGATAATTCTAATGCAATTATATTGTATCAATGGTTCTGATTGGATGACAGTAAGCGTAAAATTCTCTATGTCCTTGTCTGTAACTAGGGAAGCCGACATTTTGAATTCCGGAATGTATTGACATGTAATTTCTCCAATAATAAGCAAAAAAAACTTACATTTTGCACCTAAAATTTTCTTTTAATCAAATTTTATTCCATTCTGAAGCGGACAAAAAGCCAGAAAACGCCCGGTGTTTACGTTTGATGCCGGAAGCTTACCTATGACGTCACATAGTTTAGGCGCTAAAGAAGTTAACATCATTTCGCAGCATTTTTGTTTAATGGAAATTTTACACTGAAATGATGACTAAAATTCAACGATTTGTTTATTTTGCATTAGAATAGAGATAACTGTATTGTATTTGAAGCTTTGCGGACGTCCATCGGTAGTTTTACTGTCGCAAATATCCGTTTACCTGGCGACGCAACTCAATTTGCGACAGTAAAACTACCGATGGACGTCCGCAAAGCTTCAAATACAATACAGTTATCTCTTAATTGGTATATAGTTTTATCATGACAAGTTACAGATCAAGTTCAAATTTTTGTTTCGGTCTGATAATTTTATGCAGAGTTATGGTCCTTGTACTTGAAAAATTCACTCATATAATCAGTTTTCCACACTGTTTTTAGTCATGCTTGAAGATATTGACTTGATATTGACTTTTTGTTTACACCATGACAAGTTATAGAATAAGTTAGCATTTTGTTCCAGTATAATGAATTTTTACCCGGTAGGGGACTATGTATTGCCATGCAATACTCTCAGAATGCTTGTTTAAATTAAGGAAGAGAAAATCCTCAGCCTTCAACCCTCAAAGGATATTAATGTTAAATATTTACAATGCTGTTAAAGTAAGATTCTTTAAACGTAAGCAGAGAACAGTTCAAACTTAAAGAATTACATGTGTTGTATATATTTCAGATTGACAAGCTGTTGAAGAACTCCAGTGAATCACTACAGTTAACAGTAGAACATGACCCTGTAAAGTCTCCTAGATTGACTGACACACCTCCATGTAGTCCTCGGTCTCCAGAGAGTCCAACACAGTCAGAAAATGTTGTCATAATTAATGGTGTCCCTGTCAAGAAGAGGCTCAAACCACATCTAAGAAAGTAAGATAACAATTTTTTTTTAACAAACAAACAACAAAAAATTCAAATTTTTCAATGATGATAACGTCTGAAGTTTGTTCTTTATTTTTGAAGTATGAAAAATTTCAGAAATTAAACGATCAAGAGAACTGTCCAGTGATAAAAAAAATCTGTTCAATACTATTATACACATCATTTATTCTATAAAAGTTAAAAATAACTTATAGTGGATTGTTAATGAATGATATGTGTTTGCTTGTATAAATATCATAGGACTGTGTTGCAGGAAATAATATAAGAGAACTATAAAAAAAACTGTTATACAAGTGGGAGGTTTAGCTAGCTATAAAACCAGGTTTAACCCACAATTTTCTTTGGAAAATGCCTGCACAAAGTCAGGATTATGGCAGTTGTTTTCCAGTTGGTTGATATAGTCAAACTTTTGGTTTTATTCGGTTTTATGGACTTCCTCCCTTTTTTTACGACCGCAAAAATTAAAAATTTTTTGGTCGTATATTGGTATGACGTTGGCGTCGTCGTCGTCGTCGTCGTCTGGTGTCGTCCGGCGTCGTCCGAAGACACATTGGTTTTCGCACTCTAACTTTAGTTTAAGTGAATGGATCTCTATGAAATTTTACCACAAGGTTCAATACCACAAAAGGAAGGTTGGGATTGATTTTGGGGGTTATGGTACCAACAGTAAAGGAATTAGGGGCCAAAAAGGGGCCAAAATAAGCATTTTTGTAACTTCCAGACATAACTTGTGTGTTAGTGTATGGATATCTCTGACATTGTACCACAAGGTTCCATATCACAAAAGGAATGCCGGGATTGATTTTGAGGGTAATTGTCTCAAAATTTTAGGAATTAGGGGCCAAAAAAGGGGCAAAAAACAAGCATTTTCCTAGTTTCATGACAATAACTTGTGTGTAAGTGTTTGGATATTTCTGAAATTGTACTACAAGGTTCCATATCACAAAGGGAAAGCTGGAATTGAGTTTGGGGGTAATTGCCCGAAACGTTTAGGAATTGGGGGCCAAAAAGGGGCCAAAAATAAGCATTTTTCTAGTTTCCAGACAATAACTTGTGTTCAAGTGTATGGATCTCTCTGAAATTGTACTGCAAGGTACCATACCAAAAAGGGAAGGCTGGGATTGAGTTTGGGGGTGATGAATCATAAGGGGGTTCAAAAAATTTGGGGGGGGATTTTTTTTTTTTTCTGTTTTTCCTTCTTTTTTTTCTTTTAAAATTTTCCATTTTAAGTTGGTTATTACTGATTTATATTTAAAAGCAAATAATAATGATATGGTAGGAGATACACACCAAACAGGATGTGTAAATTATTATATATAATAAGTATTGTGCAATAGCAAGAAATTTTCAATTGCACAGTATTGCACATTAGCAAGAAATCTTCAATTGCACAGTATTGCGCAATAGCAAGAAATCTTCAATTGCACAGTATTGCGTAATAGCAAGAAATATCCAATAGCACAATATTGCACAATAGCAAGAAATTGTCAATTGTACAGTATTGCGCAATAGCAAGAAATATTCAATTGTACAGTATTGTGCAAAAGAAGATACTTCGTATAAATTGCTTATAACTTGATCAATTTCAATGGGGTTTTATTCTTGAATTCTTGGGGTTCTTTAATATGCTGAATCTAACCGTGTATTAAGTTTTTGGATTTTGGGCCCCGTTTTTAAATTGGTCCACATTGAGGTCCAAAGGGTCCAAAATTTAACTTTGTTTGATTTCGTCAAAAATTGAATTATTGGGGTTCTTTGATACCGGTATGCCGAATCTAACCGTGTATTTAGATTCTTAATTTTTGGTTCCGTTTTCAAATTGGTCTACATTAAGGTCCAAAGGGTCCAAAATTAAACTTAGTTTGATTTTAACAAAAATTGAAATTTTAGGGTTCTTTGATAATCTGAATCTAAACATGTATTTAGATTTTTGATTATGGGCCCAGTTTTCAAGTTGGTCCAAATCGGGGTCCAAAATTAAACTTTGTTTGATTTCAACAAAAATTGAATATATGGGGTTCTTTGATATGCTGAATCTAACCATTATTTAGATTTTTGATTTTTGGGCCCCGTTATCAACTTTGTCCACATTGAGGTCAAAAGGGTCCAAAATTAAACTTTGTTTGATTTCATCAAAAATTGAATTCTTAGGGTTCTTTGATATGCTGAATCTAACCATGTATTTAGATTTTGGATATTGGACCATAATAGGTGAATGTCCAATTTAAAATTTTTAAGTTCTTAGACCACATTCATTCTGTGTCAGAAACCTATGCTGTGTCAAATATTTAATCACAATCCAAATTCAGAGCTGTATCAAGCTTGAATGTTGTGTCCATACTTGCCCCAACTGTTCAGGGTTCGACCTCTGCGGTCGTATCAAGCTGCGCCCTGCGGAGCATTTTATTGATTTTACCTTGGAGTTTCGTATTTTTTTGTAAATACATTCGTTTACTGTTTTGTAATGCTTGTTGCTTTGATGTTGAAGTTTCACACATTTTATGTAGGGATGTATGTCAAACAATGATATTATTGAGGGGGGAAGTTAAACTATATGCGTAAAAATTGTAATTTCAAGACAGGAAACTGATATTTATACACTTCCTTTCAATCCTACAAATATAATTTTCCCATACAAGTTATGTCTAAATCGTAAGTGTTTGGTGAAGTTTTGTTGTTTTTAGAATATAACTTAATTTTGCACTTACGTTCATTGTATTAAAGACACATTATAATTTTATGATTGTCTTCTTTTATGGATGTCATTATTTTTTTGTTAGTAAAGATTTATAGAACACCTGATATAATTTATTGTAAAAAGTTCCTGTCCAAAATTTATTTCACATTTTTCTGTCTTTTGTAACAGAACATAAGTCATAAGGTTTGCTTCAGTCACTAACGACTCATGAATAATTTAAGATACTGCCATGTGACATTTGTCTGATTGTTGTACAAATATCTCATTGTATTAATAGTACAGTGAAACCTGTCCAAACTGAACACCCTTGGGACTTGGTGTTTTGTTCGGTTTGCACAGGTGTTAAGATTGTAGAGGTAAACGGAAGTGGGTAGTTTAAAAACATTTTGAAACTGACTGACAACGGATGCCAAGTGACACAACAGCCGACAATCGTTTCATGTTGATTTCAATGTAAAAGACAATAAAATGAAAAATATGAAAAGATTTTTCATAACTGCAGACATAGTAATCAAATGTAAGTTCATCGGTCATGCTCCTTATTAATAAATAGAAAGTGTTGGTATGGTTTATATCCGATCCTTGTAGTAAACTTTAATTTAAAGTCATATTCCCGCAAGTCTACATCGTCTTCTGATTCAATTTAGCTTCCCCTCCAAATTTTACTGTTCAAGTCAGATTCCCAATCCCTGTCAAATTCTGATTCGGTAGTTTAATTGTCATCAAAATCGGGTTTCTGTTATTGGCACACTCCGGTCCTTCGAAATGTTGAACCCCAGTCCTATAATGTTGTAATAAATGGGATAGAGGAACATCATCATCCGGGTCTTCAGATTCATTTGCATTCAATGAATCTGAAATTACGAAAACATTGATCACAGTGTATTTCTTTACATTTGAGAATGTCATAAACAGTAGCATTACCGAACCCATATTTCAAAATAAGATCATTTTGTGAATAATTTGAAATAACATCGGAATCTATAACTAATTCCAATATGTGTTAAGGAGAAAGTCCGATTATTGCCCTGCCCTCTTTTTGGCTATGACTGTTTATCTTTTTTATCAATTTTTGTTTCTTGTTACGAATTTCTATTTAAGCACTGTATACATGTACATTTATTTATCATCTCAATGCAATTGATTACAAGCTAATTAGTTTATAAAAACAACTCATCATTAAATTAAACTTTAAATATCCTCTGGGATCATTTGCCAGCATGTGTATGTTTAACCACTCATGCAAACAATTGTAAATACTTACATTGTTTTAATTGCTATCGATCGATTTTGCCAGGCAAACTTTCAATACACATTCACTAACGAGCCTTCATAAAGCGTTCCGAATTCGGTATCGGGAGGGTTCGGTTTGTTCAGGTTGAATTAGCTTTAATTAATTGGGAAATATCATGGGACTTTGGAAATTGTTTGGTTTTAAGTGAAATTCGGTTTAATCAGGGTTCAGTTTTCTCAGGTTTCACTGTATTATTAAAATCGATTAAGAATCTATTGCAGTAGGCGTGAAATCTTTTTATTCTTCATCAGTGACTGTTAACTCAATCCACGAAAATTGGTACCCACCAAAAAAATGAATTTACAGTCTTAAAAAGTCATGCAGTGTTGCCTGATTCTTGCTTTAGAAATAAATTGAGGCCCAACAGTGATTTCTTACAGTAACTGAGTCAGTATTGGTTCAAATGCATTATCTATCAAATGAACACAAAAAAACTCCTGATCTTTGACATTTTCACTGACAAACCACTAAAACACGAAATACATTTATATTTATGAATAAATATGAAGAGTTTAGGGATATGCCACTTCACACACTATCTGTAACCAGTACCAGTTCATCTATAGTAGCAAAGTGTTGAAGAGAACTTTTAAGATGATCAATTGTCCAAAGTCTGTTATGCATTGTTACAATCTGAAATTGGCAATGTTCTTGGCAATGTCATTAAATTTCCTCAAACGAATAAATTATTGAATGATGATCAATGGTTGGAGACTATGTATACTAAATAAAATACATTCAGCTAAGTTCAATTATTTCATTTGTCTGAAAAGTCACTGTTTTGTTAACATAATGATTTGTGAACAAACTTATATAGGACAGCCAAATTACTGGCCAGCTTTACATATCTAGAGAAAAAGTAAAATGGAATAAATTTCAGCTTTGAATTATTTTCAATGGTTTTATTTTTTGCCAGATGAATGTCAAGCTCGTTGTAATATAAACAGAACTTTTAAGTTTAATAAATAATTTTTTTCTTTACAGTTTAAGTCCTACGAGAAGAAGAAGTAAATCACCATCTCCTTCACCTGCCAGTCGCCAAAAAAGTGTTGATCTCACTCGCGCTCATTCCTTCCGTTTACAGAACCTCAATCATCGTGTCTTCCGAGCAAGTGATCTAATTCATCAAGAAGTTATAGGTGCTGGATTTTTTGGACAAGCCATTAAAGTTGTTCACAAAGTTACTGGTGAAGTTATGGTGCTAAAGGAAATGATTAAGTTTGACGAGGAAGCACAGAAAAGCTTTCTCAAAGAGGTTAGTTGTTTTACATGAGAAAAAGTGTCATGAAATTGCTAACTGTGGATTTATCAATATTACTGGGTTACCTATTTTTGTGGGTTTAGGTGAACCTCAAATTTAAATGTTCAATGGTGTACAAATTTGCTTTAGGCTTGTATGCAGACTGGCAAAACTACAAAATCAAATACCCATGAAAATACAATTTTTCTCAATCCAGGCCAGAGGGAAATTATTACCTACTAAAATAAATGAATCCACAGTAACCAAAAAGACGTCTTTTGTTGGGGAATTTATGTTGACACCAAGATCTTTTTGTTGTTGTATGTTTCCAGTCCTAAAAACGAATGGAAATTGATCTGTTTTCATTGAACTTCAAGGAATTTTTTTTAATTTCCATTTGTGATGTCATGAAAAGAACACTTATTCATAAACTTTTTACAAAGAGACCTATTTTTTATCTGTTTAAGATGTGATTCATTATGATGAATTCAAGAATTCAAATATAGAAATATATTCAACGAGTGACCGAACAACACATTAATTTAGGGTGCATTAGTTCATTATCAGTGTTGTTCCGTCACAAGTTGAATATTTTTCGATATTTTAATTCTTTGATTAGTTATTACTTTATTACATTGACCATGGGCTTTTTAATAGAAATAAAGTATAAAATACAAGGAAGTATATCTTTTTCTATGCATTGCCAATTTGTTTTGATGCAACATCATTGCCTAACACCCATTGTTTGATGAAGTCGGAGGAGTTGAATTATCAGATTTATTTCACATGTGAAATTATCAGTTTTTTATTTCACTGGGAAGTCACGGTATTTCATTGCAACCAATGTAGCAATTGTCAATAATTCATAATTAAAAGTTTAGCTAGAAATAAGGTCCCTGTTGAACCTTCTCCTTTATGACCAATCCATCAAAGAAAATTTTTTTTTCATTATTTCATTTCAGTGTTATTTTAGTATGCAATGAATATTTTTTTATTTTTTATTTTCAGGTATCGGTGCTTAGAAGTCTGAATCACCCTAACGTTTTACAGTTTATGGGTGTGCTTTACAAAGATAAGAAGCTAAATTTAGTCACAGGTCAGTCTCTTCAAGAATCAGATTTCAATGATTCATATTTAAAATGTAACAAAATTTTGCTTCCCTTCTCTAATAAAAAAATGCACAGTTGTTTTTACCTGATCTACAGAGGCTGTTCAGTACAACTCTACATGGATTTCCTATTGCTGAAACATATCCATTAAGTCACTTCGGTGTAAACTTTTTAAATTGCTGCAACTTCTAACTGACATCAATAACAAATCATGTCAGTTTAAATGAAGGTTTGATATTTATTTTAATTTGAAAAACTATGAAAGTAAATTCTTTTTGATTCAAATCATCAAATTATATAAGTATGCACAAATGAGAAAACATTGATGGATATATTTATTCACTTAAGGATAACACATAATATTATCTAGATTTAAATATATATATATTCTTATAACAATTCTTTACATTGTGATTTAATTTTGTTTTTGTTTTTGACAGAATATGTGCCATGTGGAACACTTAAAGATCTCCTACACGACATGAACAAGCCATTGTCATGGATACAGAGAGTTAAATTTGCCAAAGATATTGCTGCTGGAATGGTATGTGTATAAAGAGATTTTGTAGAAATTTTAATTCAATGTTTGAGCCTTCTATAGAAATAGATAAAAATTGGTCAAAGGGAGGCAACTACAGATATAATTCTTACCATCAAAACCAGTTGGTCTGAAAATTAATTTTGGTTTCATGCGTACACAAAACTGAAGAAAATGTCATATTTAAAAGAAAATGAAGCAGGAATATTAAGTGTCTGTCTTTTATATGTTTTTGTATGTAAGATGGATTATTTGAAAAAAAGAAATACACAGTTTCAAAATTCTTAAGAGAAAATATTTTATGATATTCAAGAAACCATAAGTGAACTTTACACTAAAATCAAAGGAGTATTAAACATTACATTGACCATATGTTTTTTTTTCTAACACACCTGACTTGTTTCATTCTGTCAAAAGATGCACTTTATGATTTCAACATTCTTTAATAGTGAAATTGTCTGAATTTTACTGAAAAGAAATCAAAATCACAACGGTTTCATATTTTATCAGTTTTGTTGTAAAAGAATATTACTTTTTCTTTTCTTTCTTTACTTTTTTTCCCCATCAAATTATATATTATAGTCAAGTAATATTTAATGTGAAATCAATATGAGGTATCAATATTATATAAATGTTAATATTAATTCTTACTATTTTTATTTTTCAGAGTTATTTGCATTCAAATGATATTATCCATAGAGATTTGAACTCCCAGAATTGCTTCGTTAAACAGGTAGGTTTTATAAAAGCATTAACAACAGATGAAAATAAAAATATGCTAAAATTTCACTTAACAAAACAAATTGTGTTTTTTTATCAAATACTAGAGTTATCTCCCATAGATATACTCCTAAACTATTGATAATTCCTTTTGGAGTCTAAATTTATAAATAACTAGAGTGAGCTCATAAAAAAATATTGCATGTAAGTCATCAAAACTTTTTAATTTCATTTTAGAATTTTCAAAGTAGAAAACGTTATAGTTTTAGCTTTTGGAATCTCTGGATAGTGGCTTAATTTTAATAAAATTATGATATTTTTTCTCTCATATGAATGGTATTTCTTTTTTATGAACGATGTTATCATGTTTTATTAACAGAATATGACAGTGGTTGTGGCAGATTTTGGTTTAGCAAGGGTTATACCAGATCCTTACTTCCGCCACTCAGAAAAACCATCACCACCAAAACTCCATGGAAAAAAGAGATTTCAACGAAAGAAAAGATACACAATTGTTGGAAGTGCCTATTGGATGGCACCTGAAATGTTAAATGGACAGAAATACGACGAGAAAGTCGATCAATTTTCTTATGGTATTGTTCTGTGTGAGGTAAGTCTTATCTGATTGAATATTTTCTTCAATTGGTGATCAGGTAATGTTATAAGTCCTAAATAATTCTCCTTTTTGGCAAGTCCGAAATATCACGGTCCAAAGAAAATAAAGTTGATACATTAAATGTTTGATAATTCATATGGTCCTTTCAATTGCAAGTCTGGACTGGATTGCACAAACATTTATTAACATAACATGATTTTTCAATGTTAAGTAATAATAAAAATCTATTGAATTTTGTTAATAATGATAACTACATAAAATTTAAATGATCTTTTACATAAATTTAGATTTGTACTGATATTCTGCAATTTTATCTTTAATACAAAAATAGAAAAAAAAAAACATTCATTAAAATTTCCCACTTTACAATACCTAGTAATAGATTTTTATTGTAGTATATCATATTATCAAAAAGCATTTATACATTATAGGTAATAGGACGAGTGTTTGCTGACCCAGATTTGTTACCAAGGACTATAGACTACGGTCTGAGTGTTGATATGTTTTATAAGCAGTTCTGTGTAGAAACATCTTGTCCTGACCCATTCTACAAAATAGCTGTAACCTGTTGTCAACTTGTTCCTGAAAAAAGGTAATGCTAACACCAAAATTATAACTGCTTTTGCCGTCTTAGTGTCTATGCAGTCATGAGAAACTTTATGGAAAATCTCAGAAACCACAATGTGAGTTTAGTTGAAACTTGATCTTAATCATCCTTGGGGTTCTAGTTTTAAAGTTGTGTCTGATGACCCTAAATCAGTCACCATGGTTAAGATTACTGGAGTTAGGGAGTAAAAGACCAATGTACTTTTTAACCCACAAATAATACACCTGTCAGGACATAACATAGCAGATACGGGTTTGTAAGGTTATTATGCCCTGCCGTAGCGGAGGGGGCATTAAGTTGTACCCTTGTCCATCTGTACGTCCGTCCGTATGTCCCAAAGTTGGTTTCCTTTCTCTAACTTTAGTTTGCCTCAACCAAATGTAATTAAACTTATACAAAATGCTTATTACCACAAAACACAGATCAAGTTTGAATTTTGGTGGCGTCACTTTAACCGTTCTAGAGTTATGCCCCTTTACAAATGGAAAAATTGCTGTATTATTCGTTTCTGTTCTCTAACTTAAGTTTGCCTCAACCAAATGTTATGAAACTTATACACAATACTTATTACCACAATACTCAGATCAAGTACAAATTTGGGTAGTATCACTTTTACCGTTCTTCAGTTATGTCCCTTTATAACTTTATATGATATGCAAGCGGGGGCATCATCTGTGTCCCATTTATTTTTTAAATGATATGGTTCAATATGACCAACAAGGATTGACACCTTTACTATATAAGAGAAAATATTTAGGAAAACAAAATATTTTGAATAGTGATGTTCTTAATTCATTTATCATTTTGCACCAAATTTTGAGGAAATTTTCCTGGAATAGACTACTATGATAAATGCACTAATGACAGGCCTGTAGCCAGGATGTCTTTGAGGGGGTTATGATGCTCTGACTTTAATAGTCAGGGAGGGGGGAATCAGATGAACTTCCAAATCCTCTGGCTATAGTTGTGGATGAGACCTTATTTTGGCACTCCCATGAAACATAATTTAAAATAGGTCTATTGGTACAGAAACATTAAAACTCCATTCTGTTAAAATAACTAACTTAAAGTTTGTAATAATCATCCTTATGATAACTGCATTGAAGATTTTTTAATTAGAACAAGGGGAGATAAACAGGTTTACAGACTCTTTAGTTTATCCATAATGAGGATTTGCCTTGTAATATTGAATGTTTGAAGAAATCCATATTGAATTTTTTTTTAAATAATTGTCAATGAATTCATTATGCGCCGCTATTTGTATGTTTTAGAGGTTTAGCCTATGGCTTTAAAACAATGCATGTACGTGAAGCTTACTGTAGTAAATTTGTTGCTTAGAAAAAAACTGGATGCTTTTATTATCATGGGCATTAAGTGTCTTGGATTAAGTAAAAGATTTCATGGATACTTAATTTCATGATTTGGACAAATTCAGCATAGAAACCTTAATGAAATTTGTATTATGTTGAATACTTTAATTTGTGGTTCAACTATTGCAATAAATAATTATTCAGTGATTATCTCCCTTGTATTGTTTGGCATGTTTAAGCTTGTATATTATTACTTTCGAGAAATTGATTGCAAATACACATGTATACTGGTAAACATTTTTCATTGATTTATCTTTTTAACAAAATTTTATTCAGATCCATTCAAACTTTTAAATATAAATGGATTATCTCCAATGTCTTCATTTCAAATTTTAGTTTTTTTCTGAGAAAGATAGAAACTAGGTAAAACTGGACCGAAGATAACACTAAAACTTAAAATGATTATAAAAGATTTTAAATGATTAAATATTTGACTGATATCTGATCTTATCGTAACAATCAACAACATTTATACATGTGTATTTGTAATGCATTTTTGTCGAGCCTGTGACTTTTGTCGCAAAAGCAAGACATAGCAATCATACATTCCGTCTTCAACGACGGCAGCGGCGTCCACAAATATTCACTCTGTGGTTAAAGTTTTTGAAATTTTAATAACTTTCTTAAACTATCCTGGATTTCTACCAAACTTGGACAGAAACTTGTTTATGATCATAAGATAGTATCCAGAAGTAAATTTTGTAAAAAAAAAAAATCCGTATTTTATCAAAAGATAGTATCTAGAGGAAAATTTTTAATAATTTTTTCCCCATTTTTGTTGAGCATGCGACTAACAGCAAAAGTAGGCAAGACCATGGGTTCCGCGGATCGTTGGGACCCTTACGAATTTTATACAAAATTATTCTATTGCGGTATGTCATAGATGTAATTAAAAGCATATCAATTGATTTTTATACAATTTAAAGATATACAGGGTAGTAAAAGTTTTATGGATTGACACTAATAAAAAAATATAAATTTTGAGAGGAATGGTTATGTTATTTCATTTGCTATCAATTTAATTTGATAATATATCTAAACCAGTCACATTCATAATTAAATCAAGTTTGAACCATGATGATTTTTTTGGGGTTATAAAATCATAAGTTGGAAATAGAGTTCATGGAACTAGAAATCATTATTTGATATGATGTTTTATCTGCATATATGTGTAAAACAAAGTGATTACAAAGTTCAGGAATGCAACCTTCAAGTAAACCCACTCTGACATACCCAGTACATTATCCATTGTAATTTTGAAGTCCTATTAGTTTTAATGGGTATTCTGTCCTGAATATGCATGAAATAAATGCCACTGGACTTAAAGGAAGCAACAATCAATTAATGGGTATTAAATGAGTAAAAAAGACAATTTCATTGGCCAAAACATTATCTTCCTTAACCTTTAAAATTGAATAAAAGTCAAATGGTGCATTTCTAGCTTTCTGAAAGACTATTCAAGATAAGTTTGAAATTAAAAATAATCTATTTATTCATCCATTTTAACGTATGTTATATCTATTTTTCAGGCCATCATTTGAAAAAATAGAAGTTTTAACCGATAGCTTACTCCTGCATTTAGAACATGGAGGACGCCTTCCACCTGATCTCCAAGGTAACCCAGTGGAATATTACTACTCAATTAGAGATGGACATAAAACTATTAATTCACCAGCAACAAAAAATAGTATCAAAGAAACGTGTTCAAATGGAAAAAGTTCCGATAAAGAGACTGCTGATGAAATAGATAGTACAGATAGTTGCAGTGTTGATAACACAAAGGATTCTGGGAATGATAGTGACTTGAATAGTAGTATTATAAGGTCCTCAGAACTTATATCTGTCAATATTACAGACATTTCAAATTTATCTGAATACTCAGAAAAATCAACACCTTCAGACATTTCTATATTTGAAGAAGTACCTACTGAAAGACATAAAGGTGTTAAAGATACAAAATTTGAATGTGCAAGACTGAATCTATTTCAAGATAGTGATGCATCTCATTCTAAAAGATATGGTAATGATTTTACCCAACCAGATGACGCAGAAAGATATGCTGAAGATTTGAAGGAACTTAAACATTCAAAACGACAAGCACATGACTTTGAAGAAATGGATCACTCAAATAGACATGGGCATGACTTAAAAGAGTCAGATCAAACTAAAAGACATGGAAATAAGTTTCAAAGTGCTGATTTGACCGATAACCAAAGCTGTGATATTTCAAACAATCTTCCATTAAATCAATATTCACCCGATATTAAAATTGAATTATCTGAATTTAATGAAGTTCAAGATTCTAGCAAAAATATAACAGTAGAAATAGCTTCTGAATGTGATAGAGTTCAGGATGTAAGTATGGAAACAAGTGCAAGGGATAAATCTTTAAATTCTCCCAACTATATACCTGTGATAGATAGTTCTGACATTAGCATAAAAAAGGACATATCCATGGAGAGTTTGAACGATTATTTTGATTCACATGAAAAATTTGATGAAAAAGGAAATTCTTCCAGTGCAGATGTTTCAATGACTGATGAACAATGCAATCAGCTAGATGTTAGTCGATCTGGCGAACGACTACACAAATTTAGGACATGCTCACCGAATAATTCATCAGCTTCATCATCATCGTCATCATATTATTCATTGTCATCATCTCCAGGTGCTTCGTTAACGTTTTCATCAACATGTCAAGTTGATGAAAAAATTGATGAGAATACTTGATGTATGAATATATTTCATGGATTTGTTAATTATTTATGCCTCTTTTGCTGACGCTAATTGAATAATTTTTTTAATTGTTGAAATATGATGGGTTAATGTTGGCCTTCCTGCCTGTTTTATCCAAGTTATAGTATAAGACAACTCTACTCTTTTGACAGAAAAAATTACAAAAGTCACATATATAATTGGCATATCACAAAAAATTCTCTTATTCTTCAAATTCCTAATTAAATCTTGTAAGTCTACTTATAAACTGTTATGTACTAGTTAAAAGACAATAATGTTCCATGTACATGACAAAAAATTAGAGTAATTACAATAGTTGTGTCCTCTCACAATCTAACTGCATGATAAAAATCTACACTTTTCATACAGATCACTCAGAAAACTTATAAGTCAATGTAAGTTATTATTCATCTTTTTAAAAACACTGTAGTCAGTGTAGATTATACTGCTTGATTTTGCATTGCTATGGCGTTTTTTTTTTTTTTTTAGAGTACTGAAGCTTTAAACTCTTACATGTTTTCTGAAATACATCATTTTGCACATATCTTTAGTGCTTCAAAATTTAGGGCCAGGTTTGCACACAAAGCCATGTTTAAGGATCAAAAATCTATCTCAGCTTTTCTTTGTTTTTTTGTTTCTATTAATCAAGGTCATGATATATATATGAAATAGAAAAATGATACATTCATAATAAAGTAACCTTATTTTGGGATTGGAAAAGTTTTCCTAGATATACATGATATAAACAGACTATAATGACCTGTAATTGCTAACATCATTTGAACTTTAGTGGATAGTTGTCTCATTGGCAATCATACCACATCTCCTTATTTGTTTTAAGATAAACAAAAATTATTATGGTCTATGGACATGACAGGTTCATTCACATTATTTTTACAGTGTAAGATAGTTGACAAGTTTTGAAGTTTTGATTTCATTACTTACAGAATTTTAAGAATCTATTTTCTACCTAACTTTGATGGAGGTGATTTGATAGACTGACATGACTTAGAGTTTTTCTCAAGTACTACAACATGTACATATCCACTTTTATACAAACACTGTCATGGATGAGGGTCTGGATGGGGTTAACAGAAAAGAGAATATATGGCAAACAAAAATAAAGGAACCCCCCCCCCCCCCTCCCTCATGGATTATCATCATGACACTTGTCTTTAAATACATTGTATAAGAAAGCTGTATGCTTTCAACGATTCAAGCAAACAATTTAGTAGATCCTGTAAAAGTATTAAAAGTTACATATTAAAAACATTTTATTGCCAAATGAGTGTGGAGTTTTTTTTAATTTTTCTAAGGCTGTATATTTGCTATTCATGATCAAACTTGGGGTTTTTTTGTACGACTTTATCAAACCACATTTTGCTCAATGTCCTTTTGATGATTTTAGTGTCTTTTTACATTCTATAAAATAATATTTATTAGATTAAATTCATATCTTATGCAGTGTAGTTTTATCCATACGGATTTTCACATTCAAGTCCAGAAATACATGTATCTATGAATGACTTGTAAAATTGATTAAAGGTGTGTGTTTTTGAGTTCGTAGTGGCTTATCTTACTTGTACACTTATACATGTAATCCTTTGAAAGATAAGTGGAAATCTAGATAGAAGTCCTGTACTTTAATCTGGCCTGGAACCATCTTATCTATTAGACACTTGATATATACATGTACTCATATCTTTATTAGTCATGTTAGTATGGACTATAGCATGTGATGAGACTTATTCTGTGTTTCTGTAATAACACAAAACTACTTATTGATTTAACTTTAACATTTGTAACTTGTTTGTCACATGAAGAATTAATTTAAAATGTTCAGTCACAATAAGGTTTTTTGAAGTAATAATCATGAAAATTGAACAATTGTTTCTATATACAATGAAAAAAATAAGAAGAATCCCTTCAATACTGAGAAATAGCCATGCATAAAGGGACAAAACTTGCAAAATAATGCTGTTTTTTCTTGAGTTTCTGGAAGGTCTTCAGCAGTGAGCTAAAGTGGTCAATTACAAATACAACCCATACCTATAGCATATAATACTCTTTGTTATTTATAGAAAGCACACCTTTGTTATTTAATGTACTAAAATATTCATGGAAATTAGCTAAGCCTCATGTGGTCTTTTTTTATAATACGATAGTATGAAGTACTTTCCACTGGTTATGGGACCATTTTATTTCAGATTGATATTTTTTTTAATTTTTATTGTATTCAATTACTTTTTTTAAGTAAATAACACATTATATGTGTACAAGGCAAGTCTTTCAGTTACATAATTTTACATTCATAATGAACATGATGAATGAAGGAAATATTTGTTGAATAAAACAGGAAATTTTATTGCATAAAATTTTCTCATATTTTTAATACCCACCAAATAATTGTTATAGCTATGTTGTTAGAGATGTAAACAAACTTAATTGTTAAAAATAGATTGAATTATATTTGTATTTATTATGCAAAAGCTATTGAATTGTGATTGCTTGTATTTATGAATAAATTTTGTTACTCCATTATATTTTTCACACAGTTCATGATTAAACATTTTAAAAATCAAATTTTTAATTTTGTCAATCTTTTTAAAGAAATTTGTATATATACCATGTATACATTTGTTAAATAATGGTTATAAAATGTCTCAAAAGTTTGTTAGCATAATATTTTTATGAACTTGTTAATGGTCAGGTTGCAAAAAAACAGTGTTCAGATGCTGAGCTTTTTATATATCAGATTTGACTTTTAGGCAGGTTTGAGTCAAATTATTTGGATGAGCAGTTTGAGTCTGAGAGATGTTGTTACCTTTGAGTTCTGTGTCAAATGTAATTTCATAAGGTTTGCAAAGCCAAAATGAGGCAGGGATACAGTTTGTCCTACATAGGTGGTGTTTCCCTTTACAAAAAAATCTAAAGTTGGAAACAAAGTTTAAAATTGACTATTTAGAGCTTACTGCTTAGTAGTTCAGAGTCAGTGTGTAGTTGTAAAATGAACTATATATAAGTTCTGAGTAATATCATTCTCAAACCTTCTCAGCAGTAATATCTTACTGCAGATCCAGTTTGAGTAGGAGATGTTGCTGCTGCACAGTTCCATGTCAGATATCAGAACTTAATTTGATTCAGAGGTTTTGATGAGCATATTTAAATCAGAGATACATGTATTACTGCATTGCAATTCTGAGAAGAAATTAAAAACTCATTGCAAATTATTTAAGATGGTAGTATTCAAAAAGAATTGAGGAATCGTGAAAAACATGATGAAAAAACTGAAAAAAAGTTATTAGGATATTTATATAAAAGAATAATAATTGCATTTGTTTTCATTTTTTCTTTCGGTAACAAGAGCTATGCTTGGCATAGTATGTAATGTTAACTACCCTTAAAGATATAGTACCTTCAATAACACATAATGTTGTACTAAACCACCAAAAAAAAGTTCATGAGTTCACAGGAATAAAAAATGATGGTTGTTGATCTCTACCAAAGTACTGTTGCAATGTCATATTAATATGGTTAATTTAAAAGGTTTTATACTGACCATATTTTGAAAACTTTATAAAATTCTTTACAAATACTACATTACTACTTATTTAATTCAATATAGAAAAACATTGATTAAAGGGACTAACACTTTTGCTTTGAGCCAGCCATTGTTCTATGAATTGCTGGAAATATTAATGAGACTTTTTTTTTATTTATTGTAGATGTTTTAACAATTTAAAAAAAAAAAACAACACTTTTCTGACTAAGGTTTGTGTCTTTTGACATCTGATGTTTAAACTTGTTTTTATATGAAATCTCGTCCTATCTAGGAAAAAGCTGTATTGCCACGTTTTGGAAATGATTATTTAAACAGATTACTTAAGTTTGTATATCCTGCATAAAGAATAGGAAATTAAGTACTTAATACTTTCATCTGAAGTACATTTAAGGAAATAAAATCTAACGGAGTGTTTTATGAGAAATAATTATATTTGAACCACTTTTTCTCAAAGGCTTTTGAATAGAGATATGAATATAACAAATGAAGATGTTTAAAGTGTAAAATCTGAGTTAAAAGAACTCTTTAAAAAGTAAAATATTGTGATGATGTTAGTGACTAGAGATGTCTTCCTGTTGATAAGGATACAATGTGATCGCACACCCTGCCATCTGTTTCCTGATGACAAGGTCAAAAGGTCATCAACATTGTTATGTGGCAGCCAACTTACTGAAAAATGTTTTGAAATAGGTTAATTAAAGTATTTATATTAAATAATATAAAATAAAGAAAAGCAGAATGTTTTTTTCCTGAAGATTTTTGTCTTATATTTTGCTTGCAACTGAAAATGACACAAGTGATAAACTACTTTCTTTCAAGATTTCAGTTCTATTTTGTTGTTTTTTTTTACGATTCCTCAATTCTTATGAATAATACCATTTTAAACAACTTGCAATGAGTTTTTTAATGTCTTTTCAGAATTGCACCTTATGAAATACATGTATCTCAGGTTTTTAAACCAGAATTGCCTAAATCTCAGGTTAAACCATGCTGTTTTCACCTGAGACATATTATTTCCAACACCTAATAAATGCTTAAATTTTTTAAAATTTGCTGGATAAAACCCCAAACTGACCTGGCCATTGGCAAGACAATTGGTTAACACTTGTTGGAGTTTGAGTGTAGAGGATGAGATTGCTTCATGATGTGATTGGATACTTCATGTAATTTTGGACAATTGACCAATTGGGTCAAACAAATTTCCGTTAAGCTTGGATAACTTTTAGAAGAAAAAAGATCAAATTTCAAATGTAACTGAATTTTAGTTCCTTCAGGTTAATGTTTTTTTGGTAACAGTCAAACCAAAATGTTAAAATTTAATTACTGCTAATTATTTATTGACCTAAGTTAATAATTATGATCAAAACAAATACTGATATATTTCACTGGATTGACAAGTTAAGTGGTATATAGTTCAAAAAGTTCAAGCAACAAGATCATTTATATCTTCCCTCCCAAAGTTTGAAGAGGGCTAAAATGAATTTTCTCTTTTTGAGAAGTTGCATAATGTTATTGTACTTTAAATGATTTTTTGGAAAGTTATTGTAACTTGAAAAAGTTGCATAATGCATTTTGCACTTATACTGAATTTAAAAGTCACTGTACTTGGTTAATCTTATAAAAAATCCTGTTCGTGTCTACAGCAATATAACTGTCCAAATATTAGGACAACCATATTTGGACATACAAATTTATTAAGTTGGAAGCTAAGTATCTGAAGTTAATTCATGTTAAAAATCCATTGAAAATAATATTAGATAGATTTGATAGTTTTAAGTAAGAAGAAAAACGAGGGAACAAAACTATCAATTTCAATGTGTAACAGTATAAGAAACTAGAATAAAATATTATGTTTTAGATATAAGCGTTACATAGTTTTTGTCGAGCCTGCGACTTTTGTCGCAGAAAGCTCGACATAGGGATAGTGATCCGGCGGCGGCGGCGGCGGCGTTAGCTAACTTCTTAAAAGCTTTATATTTTAGAGGGTGGAAGGTCTGGATGCTTCATACTTTGTATATGGATACCTCATGTTACGAAGTTTCCGTCAGTCACATGTCCAATGTCCTTGACCTCATTTTCATGGTTCAGTGACTACTTGAAAAAAAAGTTCAGATTTTTTGTAATGTTAGATTCTCTCTTATTATAAGTAATAGGATAACTATATTTGGTATGTGCGTACCTTGCAAGGTCCTCATGCCCGTCAGACAGTTTTCACTTGACCTCGACCTCATTTCATGGATCAGTGAACAAGGTTAAGTTTTCGTGGTCAAGTCCATATCTCAGATACTATAAGCAATAGGTCTAGTATATTCGGTGTATGGAAGGACTGTAAGGTGTACATGTCCAACTGGCAGGTGTCATCCGACCTTGACCTCATTTTCATGGTTCAGTGGTTATAGTTAAGTTTTTATACGACCGCAAAAATTGAAAATTTTTTGGTCGTATATTGGTATGACGTTGGCGTCGTCGTCGTCGTCGTCGTCGTCGTCGTCGTCGTCCGGCGTCGTCTGGCGTCGTCCGAAGACACATTGGTTTTCGCACTCTAACTTTAGTTTAAGTGAATGGATCTCCATGAAATTTTACCATAAGGTTCAATACCACGAAAGGAAGGTTGGGATTGATTTTGGGGGTTATGGTACCAACAGTTAAGGAATTAGGGGCCAAAAAGGGGCCAAAAATAAGCATTTTTGTAACTTCCAGACAATAACTTGTGTGTAAGTGTATGGATCTCTCTGACATTGTACCACAAGGTTCCATATCACAAAGGGGAGGCTGTAATTGATTATGGGGGTAATTGCCTCAAAATTTTAGGAATTAGGGGCCAAAAAAGGGGCAAAAAACAAGCATTTTTCTAGTTTCATGACAATAACTTGTGTGTAAGTGTTTGGATATTTCTGAAATTGTACTACAAGGTTCCATATCACAAAGGGAAAGCTGGAATTGAGTTTGGGGGTAATTGCCCTAAACGTTTAGGAATTGGGGGCCAAAAAGGGGCCAAAAATAAGCATTTTTCTAGTTTCCAGACAATAACTTGTGTTCAAGTGTATGGATCTCTCTGAAATTGTACTGCAAGGTACCATACCACAAAGGGAAGGCTGGGATTGAGTTTGGGGGTGATGAATCATCAGGGGGTTCAAAAAATTTGGAGGGGGGGGGGGATTTTTTTTTTTTTCTTTTTTTTCTTTTAAAATTTTCCATTTTAAGTTGGTTATTTCTGATTTATATTTAAAAGCAAATAATAATGATATGGTAGGAGATACACACCAAACAGGATGTGTAAATTATTATATATAATAAGTATTGTGCAATAGCAAGAAATTTTCAATTCCACAGTATTGCACAATAGCAAGAAATCTTCAATTGCACAGTATTGCGCAATAGCAAGAAATCTTCAATTGCACAGTATTGCCCAATAGCAAGAAATATCCAATAGCACAATATTGCGCAATAGCAAGAAATTGTCAATTGTACAGTATTGCGCAATATCAAGAAATATTCAATTGCACAGTATTGTGCAAAAGAAGATACTTCGTATAAATTGCTTATTTCTTGATCAATTTCAATGGGGTTTTATTCTTGAATTCTTGGGGTTCTTTAATATGCTGAATCTTACCGTGTATTAAGTTTTTGGATTTTGGGCCCCGTTTTTAAATTGGTCCACATTGAGGTCCAAAGGGTCCAAAATTTAACTTTGTTTGATTTCATCAAAAATTGAACTATTGGGGTTCTTTGATATGCCGAATCTAATCGTGTATTTAGATTCTTAATTTTTGGTTCCGTTTTCAATTTGGTCTACATTAAGGTCCAAAGGGTCCAAAATTAAACTTAGTTTGATTTTAACAAAAATTGAATTTTTAGGGTTCTTTGATATGCTGAATCTAAACATGTATTTAAATTTTTGATTATGGGCCCAGTTTTCAAGTTGGTCCAAATCGGGGTCCAAAATTAAACTTTGTTTGATTTCAACAAAAATTGAATATATGGGGTTCTTTGATATGCTGAATCTAACCATGTATTTAGATTTTTGATTTTTGGGCCCCGTTATCAACTTTGTCCACATTGAGGACAAAAGGGTCTAAAATAAAACTTTGTTTGATTTCATCAAAAATTGAATTCTTGGGGTTCTTTGATATGCTGAATCTAACCATGTATTTAGATTTTGGATATTGGACCATAATAGGTGAATGTCCAATTTAAAATTTTTAAGTTCTTAGACCACATTCATTCTGTGTCAGAAACCTATGCTGTGTCAAATATTTAATCACAATCCAAATTCAGAGCTGTATCAAGCTTGAATGTTGTGTCCATACTTGCCCCAACTGTTCAGGGTTCGACCTCTGCGGTCGTATCAAGCTGCGCCCTGCGGAGCATTTTATTGTGTTTTGGTCTGTTTTTCTTATGCTGTATGCCATAGGTCTACTATATTTGGTGTATGGAATGATTGTAAGGTGTACATGTCTAGCGGGCAGGTGTCATCTGACCTTGACCTCATTTTCATGGTTCAGTGGTCAAAGTTAAGTTTTTTGAGTTTTGGTCCTTTTTTCTAATACTATATGCAATAGTTCAACTATATTTGGTGTATGGAAATATTTTATGATCTATTTGGCAGTCACACAGGTTTTATTTGACCTTGACCTCATTTTCAAGGTTCATTGCTCAGTGTTAAGTTTTTGTGTTTTGGTCTGTTTTTCTTAAACTATAAGCAATAGGTCAATTATATTTGTTGTATGGAAGAATTGGTAGCTGTACATGCCTGCCTAGCATGGTTCATCTGACCTTGACCTCATTTTCATGGTTCATTGGTCAATGTTTAGTTTACTTGGTTAATGTTAAGTTTATGTGACAGTTGTAATAAAGCTTTATATTTAGGACTATCAACATAATATCAATGATTAGTAAAGAAGGCGAGACATTTCAGCATGTGCACTCTTGTTATTAACACATTGAGAATACAATCCTTGGTCAAGAAAAAAGTCTACAATGACTCATGTCAATTTCATTACATTACTTAACTCTTGAAAAAACTGCTATACACTTTTCAAATATGGCAATTCTGTGTATTGCTGCCTTAACATTATAAACAAAATCTTAAGATACAAAATTAATTCAATGCACAATATGTTCATTTCAGAAATTATATTTCTTATTTGCTTTGCTCTGTGTAAGCTTTTTGTTAAGTAATTGCGAAAAAAAATAGGATCTAATTTTAATTATATGGGACCATTGCATTTTTATTTGACATTCTTTTACACATTTTTATTAGCTTTATTATTGTTGGTACAATTTTATAAATGTTACTCTTAATTATATGTCACATAGTATAGAAAATAAGGTGCTATTAGTAGATGTCATGTTTTATATATGTGATCAGGTATATTACTATGCAGACTCTAAAATGAATAAAAAGTCAATAATATATATGTATTATTTGTCTTTTTTTTAAACTCACCTGATGAAGTCACATATAATATAGTGATCCTCTTCTCATTTTTGGCAAAAAACTTTTGAAATATGATGGAACGTTCTATTATAAAAATGAAAATTATTTACTTTTCCTGATGATAAAAGAACTACTGTTTCACCGAACCTTTTGACATTTGAACACAGGGTATAAGACCGAAAAATATATGTACATTTTGATTTTCTTGTAATAGAAAATTATGTTTTTATTTTATTTTAAAAAATGGGTCTTTTCTGGTTTCCAAAGAAAAAGGTATTACATAACCAAATCTATAAATATATTTTATCTATTGGTCTCAGGTTTTATTCTTTGCTACTATTACCATAAAAAAAGTTGAGATTGACTTTGGCTTTAGTGGTTAAGGAGTTTATTGTTTTAGCCTGATGTCCCCTTAGGTGTCTCTTGACCCCGACGGAACCCTAAATTGAGAAAGTCAATCAGGTTTATCTTGCGTTGGGGTACAATCCTCGTCCCCAAGCCCCGCCCTCAAAGGGGAACATCTGTGGTTGTGCAGGAAGTATGAAGTACACAACTTGTATTTGACAGGATACCACACCCATATAGCAAGTACTTTGTCAATCAATATAGCTGTCAAATGCAATTTCCAAACGAATATATAAAAACTGTGTCGGCGGATCCTGGTATATGCTTGCTTATTGGGGGTGGAGTCTTTCACTGGAATGATCCCCTACGCGATCAGACCATTAACTTTTAAATTAGTTTTTTTGCTGCTTCTCGACCAATCACCTTCACGTGGCTTTCAGGAGTTAAGACCAAAACCTTGGATTGCTTCAGAATAATGTGTCTAGGTATGGTGATGTATGTTACCTTGTGGCTGAACGTGTTAAGGACAAAATAGTTCGTCCAGTAATGAAAAAAAAAGATTAGTTTAAATCTTATTTACATGGTATCGTCGTGAATATACTTATTATTGACTTTGAACTAGCTTTCAGTAACTGCAAGTACTCTTAGGTCTGTAATTTGTGTTTTTTGTCTTTTTTTCAGTTGCGTTGTGTGCTTTGTGTCTATCTGATGAGTCACGCGAATCCATCTGATGTTTTACAGGTTTTTATACAACCGCAAAAACATTTTGCGGTCGTATATCGTCGTCGTCGTCGTCCGAAGACACATTGGTTTTCGCACTCTTACTTTAGTTTAAGTTAATGGATCTCTATGAAATTTTACCATAAGGTTCAATACCACAAAAGGAAGGTTGGGATTGATTTTGGGGGTTATGGTACCAACAGTTAAGGAATTAGGGGACAAAAAGGGGCCAAAAATAAGCATTTTTGTAACTTCCAGACATAACTTGTGTGTTAGTGTATGGATCTCTCTGACATTGTACCACAAGGTTCCATATCACAAAGGGAATGCTGGGATTAATTTTGGGGGTAATTGCCTCAAAATTTTAGTAATTAGGGGCCAAAAAAGGGGCAAAAAGCAAGCATTGTTCTAGTTTCATGACAATAACTTGTGTGTAAGTGTATGGATCTTTCTGAAATTGTACTACAAGGTTCCATATCACAAAGGGAAAGCTGAAATTGAGTTTGGGGGTATTTGCCCAAAACATTTAGGAAAAAGGGGCCAATAATAAGCATTTTTCTAGTTTCCAGACAATAACTTGTGTTCAAGTGTATGGATCTCTCTGAAATTGTACTGCAAGGTACCATACCACTAAGGGAAGGCTGGGATTGATTTTGGGGGTAATTGCCTCAAAATGTTAGGAATAAGGGGCCAAAAAGGGGCAAAAAACAAGCATTTTTCTAGTTTCAGGACAATAACTTGTGTGTAAGTGTATGAATCTTTCTGAAATTGTACTGCAAGGTACCATACCACTAAGGGAATGCTGGGATTGATTTTGGGGGTAAATGCCTCAAAATTTTAGGAATTAGGGGCCAAAAAGGGGCAAAAAACAAGCATTTTTCTAGTTTCATGAAAATAACTTGTGTGTAAGTGTATGGATCTTTATGAAATTGTACTACAAGGTTCCATATAACAAAGGGAAAGCTGGGTTTGAGTTTGGGGGTAATTGCCCCAAACGTGTAGGAATTTGGGGCCAAAAAGGGACCAAAAAACAAGCATTTTTCTAGTTTCCAGACAAAAACTCTCTGAAATTATACTGCAAGGTACCATACCACAAAGGAAAGGCTGTTATTGAGTTTTGGGGTGATGAATCATAAGGGGGTTTAAAAAATTTGGGGGGGGATTTTTTTTTCATTTTTTTTTCTTTAAAATTTTCCATTTTAAATTGGTTATTTCTGATTTATATATAAAAGCAAATAATAATGATATGGTTTGAATAGGTAAATTAAAATTTTTTAAGTTCTTAGACCACATTCATTCTGTGTCAGAAACCTATGCTGTGTCAAATATTTAATCACAATCCAAATTCAGAGCTGTATCAAGCTTGAATGTAGTGTCCATACTTGCCCCAACTGTTCAGGGTTCGACCTCTGCGGTCGTATCAAGCTGCGCCCCAGCGGAGCATTTTATTTTATGTTGTGGCCAGTTTTTAAACCACTGTCCCAGGTTAGGGTGGGGTTGAGCTCTCACCATCATGTTTGACCCCGCGACATTCTATATTTGCCTTTCCCAAGTCAGTAGCCTGTAGTTCAGTGGTTGTCGTTGGTTGCTGAATGTCGTACATGTTTTTCTTATATTGTTTTGTCAGAAATCGGGCCGTTTTTTTTTTCATTTGAATTGTTTTCACATTTTGCCATGTGTGAGCCTTTCATGATTGACTATACGGATTGGCTTTTGCTCGTTTTTTAAGACCGTACAATGACATAAAGCTGCTTAAAACCGCTTCGTTTGGAGTCTTTTGTATAGTTGTCTCATTGGCATCTCCTGTATTTTATATGTAATGTTTGCCACTTGAAGTTAAGCACTCTTCAATCAATCGATCCACATGACTACTCTGTTATTATTTGCTACCGATCTTTATTGATAAATACCCAAATTTATAAATCAGAGGTCACGGGAGGTCAACTATTATAATGCAAGCAAAGTTTAATGTTAGAAAATAAAAAAAAAAAACAATGATTAATTTATTGTCGCTTGCTCTATGTCCAGTTGTGAATATTTTATGTATATTCAAGCAGGACAAAATCAAATTAATAATCAATACAATACTAGTAAGTATTCTGCTATGAACGTCGACCAGGATTGAAGGTCGTGAAATATGGATGGCCATGTGAAAATAAGTGTATGTTTTATAGGGACAGACTTTTGCAAAAGACTACCTAGGATGAAATTTGAAAAAAGGCAGGACAGGAGTTTTGAGTAAAAAAAAAGGCAGGATGGGCAACTTGGCAAAAAAAGGCAGGATGACAATTTATGTAAAAAAAGTCAGGATAACTAATAAAAAAAAGGCAGGACCGAATAGAGTGAAAAATAAAAAGGCAGGACAGAGATTTCAACTAACAAAAAAAGGCAGGACAAAATTTTTCATCCTAGCCCCCCATAAAAATGGTAGCTCCCTTAGTTCTGGTTCTCTAACAGCCTTTAAAAACGGCTATCTTGTGATACTCTGACACTGGCTGATCTTTACTGTAAACTCCTTTCAATTTACACTGAACTCAGAAGAAAACACTAAGGAGATAGTTTATAAAATATTGTATTACCTCAAGCTCTTTTCTTTCAAACTAGCATGGTTTCCCAATGATCGGATTTTTATGTAGTTGAATTTTTATTTTTTTTTATTTAGTATCTTGTATATATCATATCGAATATTGATATAATTGATAAATTTTAATTTACCTGTACAGATTAAACTGAAAAAAAATAGCCCAAAAGTAATCTTTACTCCAACTTTTTTAGCCCAAGTGATACCATTGTCACGCTTATATATATGATTTAGCCCAAATGTCTTTCCTTTTAAATCGGAAATCTCTGTGCAGTATTTGGCAATGTTTTGTATAAAATGCTGTATAAAAGATGTCGTAGTTTTTATCATGAAATAAAAATAAAGAAGGGAAAACACAAACACAAACGAGACGGGTAATTTACAACTATCTTGGTTTTATCGCGCAGACTTCTTTCAATGAAAAGTATCCGACCCAAAACTTTTCGTCGAATTACAATGTACATGGTTTAGACTTTTTAAACGCCCATTAAAGACGGATGCATTATGGTATACAGATTGACAAGTCTAGTATTAGTAAAATTTCAATAGCAGTGCATTTATTGCTCTACTAGTTTTACTAGATGATTTACCCGTCATTCTAGTTAAAATACATGTCTATGGTTAATTCACTACTCATTTTGGTTAAATTACTAGACGTCTAAGGTTAAATTACTAGACGTCTAAGGTTAATTTAATAGTTATTTTGGTTACATTACTAGTCTTAGTATGATTAATTTATCAGTTATTTGGTTAATTAAATTACTAGTCTATGATTAGTTTCTAGTCATTTTGGTTAAATTACTAGTCTTTGGTTAATTTACTAGTCATTTTGGTTAAATACACCGTACTAGTCTATTGTTAATTTATTAGTCATTCTTGCAAAGTTACTCCGACCGATTATCAATTAAACGAACAGTAAGTTTACCAGCTGACCTAGTAAATTCTATAGGTTTTTCTTTTGAGTGCAGTTGTCCGGCCATGTCCGTTTTTAAAATAACTCAATTTTTCTCCAACTGATCATTTAGAAGTGTATAGTGTTTTGTGTATGAAGACAAGCTTTCTCGTTTGGTATAGCCTTGTGAGAGTCAAGAAGTTTAATCGAAAATCATTAGAAAATTTGGAGCACGTCTCATGATTACCTAAGGTGGTACCAAACACCTTGACTAAAATTAGTTTGGCTCGTTTAATTTTCATAAAATTTTGACAAGATATTTACTTTGACCCTTTGACAAAATCATAAAAATTATAAAAAAAATTGACCCACACACTTTATCGGAAAAATTTCATTGGATATATAGCAGTTTGACAAACAATAATTTTGATCATTGGAAAGCTTAATATTTCCTTAACAATAGAACGTGATTAAATCGTTCACCTGATTTTTTACAGAGTTATCTCCCTGTAGTGTTATGTACCACCTTAAGCTTGCTTTCAGAAAAAACCCTTTCGATATTACATTTCGATATTGACGATTTTAGAATTGTCGTTCTATAGTAATTTGAAAAAAAATCTTGAAAAAATCGAGATGGCAAAAAAAATAATGTACATGTCTTAATGAGTCTATATTGTTGTTTTTTTTTTTTTTATCTTCTCGAATTTTTTTCGCAATATTTAGATTTATATAGACAATGTATATTTTATTGTTATTATTAATAATTCAAACAGTTTTGTCGTTCTAGAGTTATGGGACTTTATTCGCAGAAATAATTTGAATTTTGAGAAATTTCATTTCAACTTATTCCATGGATTTTGATATCAGTCTTTCAACCTTTAAACATTTCCTCCTTTTCATATCTGTTCTTTCCTGAATATTTTCATCTTTATCTTTTTCTGTGTTTTTTCTGTTTCAATTGTGGTTAATTTTAAGGAGGCATATGCGCTTAATTGCGCAGCTCATTCTTCTGATAATGATGGGAAAGATTTTGCAATACTCATTCTTTAATACTAACTCGAAAACTCGAAAATTACTCAAGTATCCTATAATTCTAATGTTGAATTCTATACCTACGTTTTTGGCTTTGTTATATATATCTTAGCTTTTTGTTATATGTATATGCAATTATGTTGTCTAAACTTGGGGCGCTTGAAACATTTTTTTAAAGTTTCGATCAAGGTGTGTTACCCTTTGAAAAAAAGATATATGTAAGCTTGAGTACGAATAACTATTTTCGGTAAGTTCAATGTTCAAGTTACATACTGTTGGCCATGTGTTTTCTCATATAAAGTAACATTGGTTCGACGGTAAATACAATAGTCAGAGTACTAATCAGCTGACATTGTGTCTCCATGAAAGATGACATGTCTTCGTGATCCAGCACAAATCATCATGCCCGGATTCATATTCTAATACTAATACTGTCTTTCCCCTGAGAATATTTTCATACCTTCTTGTAGATTATCCTTTAACTGTTTAACAAAAACTGTTATATCCCACCAGCTGTACGAAAATGGAGTAATTTAGATTTTATCTATACGAATAGAAGAATCAATCAATGTCGAAATTTAAATCTGAACTCACAGCTTTGAAGATTTGAAAGACGTAATTGCATCTATCAGCACGTTTCCTTTGGGCCTAGAAAGATCAACAATTTATTAAGCAAGGGTAGATGCTCTTTAAACTTTCTCAACGACGAAAGGGTAGATGCTCTTTAAAATTTTTCAACGACGACCGATTTAAGATCAATATTGTATCTCACCCATCTTGTGGTGGAGCTCAACAAGATGATTTAAACCATCAATTTTTCTATTGTTCCCTTTACTCAGATTATAGAGTTTAATGTGGTTGCCTGCCGGCCTTGTCTTGGATCTAGAGTTGTTGACTTGTGGTAAAATAAATCTAACAAATGAACAAAAATAAAAAAAAATATTTAGAAATGTGTTTGATTATATTAAAAAGTCGAAAAGGTTTCAAACATAATGCGGTTTATCTGCAAATAGATTGTTAAAACGTACCACACACACACACTTCGATTCACTTCCTATCCCCTCTCTCTCTCTCTCTCTCTCTCATAACTTATGTGTAGTCAATTACATTTGTACGAATATTGCAGGCAATTTGAAGATCATACTACAAGCGAGCCAATGATAGAGGGCGTTTAACGTCCTGCAAACTTAATGCTCTAAGCATATAATAAGGAAATTAATAAAAAGATATTTTATTATAAATATATCATTATTCTGTAGTCTGTAATACCCAAATCTTGACTTGTCAATGTGTAATCAGGAAATAATATCTATTGAAATTTCCGCGATATTATAAAAATGATAGTAAATATAGCAGCTTTAACACAAATGAAACTTTTCTGTTTTAACTGAATAGCTTGACGACCCATTTCTGTTGAAAAGCAACGTTGAATTATTCTGTTATCATAACACTACTTCTTTATGAAAATAATTCTAGTGATCTATTTATACATTTGTATAAGAAGAAAAATGGCAAACAGGTAAAGTTCATTTTATTATTAAAAGTAGAAGCAAATGAAAAATATTACTCAAGTTTAGACCCGTCTATTTTGTTTAATGTAAATTGTATTTATTATTAATTTATATTTCTTTGACTCTAACGATATTTTGTATTGATATGATTGTTGTAGATCTAAAAACAAGCAATTTTTACATAAAAATACTGTTGGAGATTTACTTCTCGTGGGCAATACGACGGGTGCATCCAGCAGAGCAGGAATTGGCAATTCGACGGGTGGCGGGTGCATCTAGCGGAGCAGAAACTACTTACCCTTTTAACGCACGCTAGCGTCCCATTCGCGGTAGTATTCATATATATAACATGATTTAAAAATAAGGAAATGTGGCACGATAGCCTATGAAATACATATCCATCATAGACCAAAGGACAAAGATGTGAACTATTACAGGTCACCTGAACGATTTTCAACAATTAGTAAAATGTAATTTCTGACTTTTAATGTGTGTGTGGCAATGGGTTGCTGTCTTATTGACCCCATTACTTTATTTAAATTTCATGAAAAGTAAATAGAAGGAACAGGTACAAGTAAAACATCGACCTTTAATCTTTTGTTGTGAGAGGGGCATGTTTTATTTTTTAAATAAATTGTTTGAATCTCGAAAAAAAAACTTATTTCATAAGGGAAGTTAAAGAAACAGTTTGTTTGCATAGTAAATTAGTGTGTGTGTGTGTATGGGAGTATAACATTGAGTTTTCAAAAAGATATACTTGTTCCTGTATGTTTTTGAAATAAAAAAAACTATTTATATTTATTGATGTCGAAAAAGACACAAAACCGTGCCTTCACACCACACTTCTAATGTTTGAACATATTTTTGAGAGTAAGTAAACTAGCAGGGTTAAAGAAGTAATAACGATGATGAAAGATATAAACATATATATACAAATTCCCATAGAAACAAAATGATGAATAAATAGATAATCAAAACATATACTCGTCCTCCCACCAAAAAAAGAGGGATTTCCTCTCGAAAGTTGCATTTGTTGTGTTATCAGTTTGCAGATGAAAACCGAGATTACTTCATTTTTGTACTTGCAGCTTAATTTACTTCCGGAACTTTGGTGTCAATTCATATAAAACACACCCATATCTTATATATCTTTTTCAGCTTCAAGGACATAACTGAATTGTTCACACTGAGCACACTAAGAACGTGACATCTATATCTAGAATTAAACGATATAATATCATCGAGTATCAAATGGGATTTCTCATAATAATCACATTATAATTTATTTTACTAGGTAATCTCGTAATCATATTTAATTTCCCTGTTGCATGGTTTATGGTAGCTTGGAACAGTTTGTAAGCTTTCATATTTTTTTTCATGAAAATGCTGTTGAAACTGGGGCCCTGCAAAAGAAGTTGTCAACATGTCAAGTACAAAAAAACAAAACAAAAACATATCATTTAAACAAACTATCAGATTTAAGTCCAGTAAAACATACTGTATTTATTAGTTGTAATTGGCTTCAGGAACTGCAAGTACTCTTAGATTGATAATTTGTGTTTTTTGTCTTTATAGTTGTTTTTGTGCTTAGTTTACTGTCAATCGGATGAGTCCAACCTTTTCCATATGATGTTTACTGTTTGTGCTCATGTTAGACCACTGTCCCAGCTAAGGGGGAAGATTGAGCGATTGCAAACAATAATATATATATAGAAATAAGAATTTTTGTTTTTCACATAAGGGCCCTTGGTGGACAGTATGACATTTATACACACAAAATACGTTTAGCCCGCCACATTCTTTATGTGCCTGTCCCAAAATCAGGAGTTGATTGTCGTCTATCATTTTTGTTTTTCGTTAATGCTTTGTAATAAATCAAGCCGTTGGTTTTCTCGTTTGAATTGTTTCACTTTTTTTTTTCATGTCGGAGTCTTTTGTAGCTGACTATACGGTATATGTTGTGCTCATTGTTGAAGGTAGTACAGCGACCAGGCCATTGTTACTTACATCCACGACATTTGGACTGTTGAAGATAAGTGTCTCAGTGGCTATCATATGAAACAATATACTTAGTATCATTATTTTAATGGTGAGCGTCATAGGTAAAAGATAGTTTATACGTATATATATATATATCAGTTTCGTGGTATCAAAATTCTGAATTCCTATACAAGCGAATGATTTCTGAAAGCGTTGATGAAATGATTTTATTTGGACGTAATTTTTAAATGAATTTGATTGGCATTATAAGCTATAATGCCAAATAAATTTTACAGAGTGTATTGATGCGTTTACCCGGTTGCCTCGCCATCAAACTTAACAAAAATCTTATGAATCTATCAAAATAACCTTAAAATTGTTATAATATAAGCCAAAAAATAATTTTAAAAATGAAACGAACAAAGTCACCAGAAAAAAAAAATAAAAAAAACAAAAAACAAAAAAAAAAGAAACAAACAATAAAATAAAAAAATGAAATCATTTCTAAAATGGGAGAAAGTAGTTATAAACTTTACACAAGGACAAACTTTAATGAAATAATGACGATAAAGCGAATGCAAGACAGAAAAAAAAACAGTCTTTACAGGTTTATTCATTGGATTAACATTTAAGTCGGAAATAGTACATTTCAAGAAGTAGGAAGTGAATAGTACGCTTCCGCAACTGATTATATTCATCTTGAAATTAATCCTTTTTAATACCAATTTTATGTAATGTAAATGGACGAAAACAATCACTTGAGACACGACTGTTTTTATAGGAAATGTGATCGATCTATTGTTTCCGCCTGAACCTAGACGATATCCGAATCAGGGTTGTAAACAATGTAGTTATACAAACATCTCATTATTTTAGTTCAAATGTTTATTTTTATAAGAATTAAACGATAGTTAATATTAGCGAGACTTCTATGTATCGAACTATTATAAGAAATAAACTCAATGTTTAGAATTATATATACACAAGCACATTTGTAGACTTAAATTTTTGTCAGTTAAAGATTTTCTTCTAAAAAATCTGCCCAAAAATAGAGTTTCATTTACTATCTTCAACGCCAAATGCATAGACTTTCTTTTTATTTCTTTGAATAAAAATATTTTGAAATCTGTCTATCAGGATATTTGAATAAATATGTCACAAAATTCCTCAGTTTTATACAAGATCTGATTTCATTGATAATTGAAATTGATGATTAATTCCGAAACCAGCATCAAATAGGAAGGTCTGGTGGGGTTAACAGAATAGAGAATAATGGACAAAAAAGAGAGAAAATGGACAAAAAAGTAAAGAATAGAGATTTTTCTCGTTTGAATTGTTTTTACATTTGTCTTTCGGGGTCCTTTTTAGCTTGCTATGCAGTATGGGTTTTGTTCATTGCTAAAGGCCGTATGGCGACCTATAGTAGCTAACTTTGTCAAAGTTTCTTAAAATTTTATGAAGCGTAGACAGACTGAGCTTCTTCATGACTCAAAAATAGCATTGATTCAGAAGTAAAATTGTGAAAATATAATATTTCATTTTTCTGTATTTTACTGATGAATGGACTTATAATATTTTTTTTACATGTGTGCAGCTAATATTTGTATAGTCCGGATTTAAGTTTCAAAACAATGAAAGCTTTGTCATTCTTCGTGGAATTTTACGAAAAGTGATAAAGAAATAACATCTGACAAAATATTATGTCTTCTGATTTTAAAAGTTAAATGATTTTATCTGCATTCTTTGAAAATGAGCCATTAATCGACTTTAAATGACTATGAATTGCCGGTGCTAATCCCTAATAAAAAAGGGTCGATTCGAAGAGTGATTGTTTAGAAAATGAGACTTTAGAATTGCTGGCATCGTATACTCTAATTTTGTGGTGAATATGATTCAAACGTATTTGAACATGAGTGGGGCAAATGTATCATAGGCGCAAATGAGTGATTGCTGGCGTCAAAGAATTTAAAAAAAAAATGCATATCTCCTCCCAATTACCGCATTTTATCAACAAATGGCTTTAGGTTTTTTTCAGTCAATATTATGATATACTGTAAATTCAGAAATAATAGAGTGCATTTATTATTGCGATTTTGTCATTTTAGACTAAAATGCGATTTTAATGTTTGCGATATTGAGAAAAATCCTGTTTAATTCGTATAAAAAATTTTAAAATGCGAGTTTAAATTATTGCGATTATAACCCTGTCGCATTTTCGCAATAATAAAAACATCGCAATAATTTCTGAATTTACAGTAGTCTGGATTTAATAAAATTAAAACTTGAATAACTTAATTTGTAATATTTCATGGAATTGAAAAAAAACAATGATGTTTCTTCATTATCAAGAGATAGCACAGGTTTTGTTGGGTATAGCTTAGATCATATACGATTTCCAAAATATAACTGATGGAAAATTTTAAATGGAAACATTTGGGTTTTCCATGATAATAACACTTTTATTTTTCTTCAGTTTTAATGGTTTTTTATTGGATATCTTTAGAATATATGTTTTCGAGTTATGATATAAATTCAAAGCTTCGTCTTCACACGGTACCCGAAATGATATATATAGATAGGAAAACATTAAGGCCAAAATTGCATTTTTAGTTGTACATTTATAGGCAATTTTTCCCAAGGAAGTTGGAAGTTTCATTTTAGTAAAGAAAACAAATCATTAAATAGATAAAGAAACAAAGAAATAAACAAATAAAAAAATATAGAAATAAAGAAATAAAGAAATAATGAAGTAAAGAAAATAAAAAATAAAGAAAATAAAAACCCAAACAAATCAAACATTTCGTATGCTTTTAAACTGAAAATGGTATTTATAAGAACTAAAGTTGCAATACAATATAAAAAGACATATGAAGGGCGAAGAACATTTCTTGTAAATAATAAACCTTTAGATACAATGTTACCCCCCCCCCCCCTTGGAAGTTGTATAAATAAAATATATAATATAAAAATAGTTCAATCTAATGATGACTATTGTGGACTGGTATTTTATTCATGTATACAGTTTTCTCTTCAACTCTTTGCAAAGTCGATGATATGCATGGCACAAAATATCGAGATAGCAACTGCCATAAACATATTAAAAATGTGAGAATAGCACTTTTGAGCAACTAAACAAAAATCATATCAGATAATACAATACTAGAGACACCTTGAGACTGCTATAGACGGAATTCTACGAAGAGCAAGCCATGGTACGATATTGTACGGTTTTTATGATGTAAACTGTTTTTACTCGTGTTTATTCATCTAGGATACAATGCTGCAAAAAAAAATATCACACAAACGTGAACAAAATACTTTGTTTTTACGTGGACTATATGTGAATCTTTCAATTGAGTACAACAACATCGCATTTCATCCAGTTTCCGCAACACTTAAAAATGTTAAGTAGATTTATGTACGTCAAAACTAGTACATGGATTGACAAGCCGGATAGAACATACTGCCGGCGGATGTATTGATACTCTGGCAAAATGTCTGTATTTAGTTGATATTACAATAACGGATGTACACATTCTCGTTTTTAGAGAAAGCCTGACTTACGAAAATAAGCTCACCAATCGGATTACGTGTTTTAATTTGTCCGGAAAATATATAAAAGTTGCGTTCGACTCAGAACTTGTATCAGTTCACAAATTGAATTGGATTTGTTCATTTCTTTTGTGCATTATTCCTAATTTTGGGATTTTAAAAGAGACATTTTAGCTTGTGTTAGCCTGTGTTGCGGGTCCTGATTCAATTCGGTTGATGACTGTCCTGATACGTCACAACCTGCTTGAATGAGGTGCTGCGGCGCGGATGATTTTCATCACTTGATCGATGTCTTGCTGGTAAGAGCGGGAAATATTCATTGCGAGAAAAGTCTTCAACGTGAGCACTTATTCAAACCGGTTGTGGTGTTGAACAAATTCATCACAACCTCCTTGAATGAGTGTTCATATTGAAAATGTACAACACGACCAAATTAGTATACATCGTTTTAATGTAAGTATTGGCATGACTGAATTCTGTAACATTTTTTCCCTTCAAAATATAAACTTTTTCTTTTTTTTCTACTTTAGCTGGTCTAGTTTTTACAATTTTTATTGACAATTGATATCTATGAAGCAAATTCAAATGTGTCCCATTTGGACGCAGAAATAGCTGCTTGAAACTAAATATGAATTTTCAAAAGCAGTAAAATATTGCTTTTGCACATTTTATATATTCCGTAGAATGTTGAAAAAACTCTTGTTTCAGGCTACACCGTTGTTACTTTATTTTTTTAAGATTTGAACATCTTTGGTAGAAAGAATATTTATGCTTTTAAGAAATCTGCAGAAGTAGTTTTTCTATTAATAATTTGACAGCTACAACATATTTTCCAAAATTTTTATCATTAGTTTACACAGAAAAGCAGAAATTATTTCATAGAAACCGTGTTGCAAATGTTCACTACAGGAAATAAATGCACCTAACAATCCACTTTCAATTGCACTAGCACGTCAGACGAAATTATTTTTTTATTTTTTTCCTTTTGTGTGTGTGCGTGTCCGTTTTCTTAAATCTCCGTTATGTTAAATTACTACTAAATATTGTAACCTAACTTGTAGACAAATGATCTACATTTATGTCTAAAATTGCACGTCGCATGCTCTGTATTTCCCCCTGAATATATAGCTTTACTAGTAACAATAAATTCTAGTGTATATCTATTAGATAGTACAGAAATTTAATGCAATTAAAGTTCCACTCTATTTCTTTTTAGGACTTGGAATAGTGAGTATTTCTCTCAGTCGTGCTTTGCGAATTATTTTCAAACTATATCTGTATTCAATTGTTTTGCAAAATAGTTATACATGAAAACAATTCATGCATATTTTTGATATATGTCTCTTATGTTCATCCATTATAATATGGATTCAGTAACAATATATATTTACTTTTAACTTTTGCACGTGCCATGTGAATCCTGCTTAAACATACATGTAGTTGCTGCCCCTTATTCAACCTGGTTGAGACAAAAAGAAAAGGTCACAACCTGCTTGAATGAGGTGCTGCGGTTTCAGTTGCATCCTCCTACCCAGATACGCATGTAGTCCTTGAAGGTCAAATGGCTGGATTAGTTATTGTGATCTTGCTGACATCGGAATAGACGCTTACATTTTGTACACCAGCTACAGCCTATCAAGATTGTTAGGACATACTAGAAAAGAAACATGAACATGTGTCCTTATTCAAACTGGTTGTGTTGTGGTTTTATTTCATCACAACCTCCTTGAATGAGATTTCATGTCAGAAAATCAACATTACCAGGTCCAGAGTGGGTATTTGAAGGTATGTTCTTGCAATTATTGAATAATATTTACTGCGTATCTTTAAATAGTTTTAACAAAAATAAAATTCACAGAAATCACACTCGATCGCAATTTTTACGAATGCATGTATAATACATAACGATGGTGAAGGACCGGACCATACGTGTTCACATAGTCTGTACATTAGCAACAATTGCTATTGATGCAAACATGTGTAGGTTTGTGCGCAAGAATCGATCATGGGACCGTAATTACCGGATTGTGAAAATTAATTGCATGACGGGGTAAGCATTTTGTGCCACTTAGCGAATTTGCGGTTGGTGGCAGTTTACATTCACAAGTATTCAAGATTGTATATAGACGCTTCTCTGTTGTTAACTTGAAACCGTATGTTTGGTTGTTTTTGTCGTAGGTTTGCTGTCTTATAGTCGCATTTATTTTTATTCATATTGCAAGTATAAAGTATGAAATATAGAGGAACGAAAACGTTATTGACTTGACGACATTTCAACACAATTTTGCAAATAACAAGTATTTGCAATTGGAAGTTGGCAAGGTTCACGTTCCTGTTTATAGGCTAGTTGAAATTATATTACTCTTCATTTTGCGTCTATGGTCAAAGAAAAAAAAAAACGCGCAATTCGTCAAAGGATACATAGAAAATAAGAAGATTGAACAACATTAATCCCGCCATAAAAGGGAACACAGAGTTTTGGTTATATTGTATCTATGACTAAACGCTGTTTATATGGATGCATCATTCAAACACACAAAGTGCGTATAGCTTAAAAACTTGGCGACGTGTCAAGTTTAATTTTAATCTTGTTCCGTCCTGGTTATATATAATATTCATGATACCTCTTCGTAAAGGGTCAAGTTCCGTCTGAAATATTTAAACACTTAAAATGCTTTAATATTTACAAGAATAATTGACATAATCTGTATTGTGAAAATGCGGGAAAACTGGCCTGCTTAATTTTATATTCGTTGTATAGGATCACTGCCTGCGAAACCGTTTTGTTGGTCTTGTGGTATAAAGTGAAAGGAGTCGGTTGGTCGATCCTCTAACGGGACAAACTAGACTATTTACTTCTTTTTCTATACGCCTCCAGTATTTATATGAACCAGAGCAAGGACTAGTTGGTGGGGAGTCAGAATGAGTTCGGGTGCAGTGAAATGTCTTCTTTTTTACAAACATCTAGTACGTGCTATATCCATTTATAGATTTTTGTAATCACTTTTATTAAATTTGCAAATTACAGAAGGACGAAGGAGGTTTCTTTACATACTTATAGAAAAAAAATCTGAAAATGCCATATTAACCATGCCTCATATTTCAATTTGAAATTTAAATTGTATTCGAAATGTTATCATTTAGAAAAAAAATTATACTCTTATCTCTGGTGTAAGTGCTGAAAGGAATTTCTCAATATAAACAATGTTGATATTAAGTCATCACTTTTGTTTCCAAAGAGTTAGGTTAGACTATATTAATAAGAAACATAGTTTTTTTATTATCATACAATAAGCTGTATTTGACAAAATCTAAATTAGATTCCCGAATTTTTAACTCGCTTGTCTTTTCTCGTCATGCATTGTTCGACCAGTGGTAAAAATGTAAAACAAAAACACTGACTCTTTGATTAAGTTCTACTTTATCTTTTTTATTTTTGACTCCGCTGACAAACCTTAGCGGCTACTGTTACTTCAAATACAGTAATGGATAAACTGACCAAATAGTAAGTTTCATAGCTGTATCCATGTAAATGTTTGGCTTATTTTAATATATAGTTATGTACACTCAGTAGTGTCAGATTAATCTTGAGTGTCTTTTCATTTGGGCATAATTATGACCCTTGAAAAATTCAACGAAACTTGGTTCAGCCCTCCTTATATAAGTTAGTGGATATTAGGGAAACAATTGTTTTATGAGTGTAACGGATAAAACAGATTTTTCTGGATACAGTCGTTGACTTTTCAACTGTTTTTCAATTAGTTCCAGACGCATGACGTTTCAAATTTAATATAATTAATACATTCATTAGAACCGTCTAAATTCCATTTAATGGAAAAAATCAACACCACTTACCCTTATCTTGATGATATTTTTTCGTTAAATAATCAAGAATTCTCTAAATATACTGCTGAAATTAGCCAAAAGGCACTTACTTTAAATAAATCAAACATTAACAGCAATAACTGTCCTTTCCTAGATTTAGATATCTCAGTATTACACCAGAAACTCTACACAAAAATTTACGACAAAAGGGATGATTTTTCTTTCCCTATTGTTAATTTTCCCTTTTTGACGGTGTGTTCCTTTGGCACCGTCTTACGGTGTTTATATATCCCAACTCGTTCACTATGCTCGTGTTTGTCGTGACGTTTTGGATTTCAATGAGCGTAATCTATGTATTACTAGTAAATTATTAAGTCCGGGATTTCGTTACCACAAATTACTTAAAACCTTTTCTAAATTCTTCCATAGATACAAAGATTTGGTCTGCAAGTTTGGCTGTACCTGTAGAAAACTTGATTTCAAACGGAATAGCACATCCTAAATTTTACGGTGATGTTGTAAACCGAGCCTGGAAATTTAGATACGGTCCGGGTAATTTTATTAATCCTTTAAATTAACTTATTATAAAAGGTTATCTTGTACTATTCAACACTGTAATTAAATCTTTGAATATTGTTTTTATTGGTATACATATTAATTTTGTTATCAGTAAATTAAAACCATACTAAATATTACACATATGTACTTTCATGGTACTACAATTTGTCGATACCTATAGTTTGGCATTGCACAAGGTCATGTTTTTCTCTGACTGTTAATGACGTCTTTACACTTGGATGTTGGATGTACTGATTGATATTTTAGTCTTAGATACATGATTTTTTTTTATTAGTTGTTATTGGCTTTGAACTAGCTGTCAGTAACTGCGAGTACTCTCAGATCTGTACTTAGTGTCTTTTTGTTGTGGGGATGTATAAGAACCCATCCACGTCCACTCTGTGTTGTTGTTAGATGTATTTCTATTTGTATCCATCTGATGAGTTAAGCCTTTTTCAACTGATTTTTATAGTTTGTTCTTATGTTGTACTGTTACACCACTGCCCCCGGTTTGGGGAGGGTTGAGCGCTCACAAACATGTTTAACCCCGCCACATTCTTTATGTGCCTGTCCCAAGTCAGGAGCATGTAGTTCAGTGGTTGTCGTTGGTTCATGTCACTCATATTTGTTTTTCGTAAATTGTTTTGTTATAAATTAGGCCGTTAGTTTTCTCAATTGAATTAATTCATATTTTTCATGTCGGGGCCTTTTATAGCCGACCATACGGTATGGGTTGTTGAAGGCCGAATGGGTGCCTATAATTGCTTACATCCACTTCATTTGAACTTTGGTGGATAGTTGTCTCATAGGCAATCATACCACATCTCCTTCTTTTTATATTAGATTTATAAACTTTTACGAAAATCTTGTGCATGCATATGAATTGGAGCCCTATCCAATATACTCTTATTTTCCCTCTATCAATTTGACGCCTTTGTCCCGATCCACCCATTTTGCAGAACCTACATATTGTAGTTATTATTAACCTTTTCTCGTCATGAAAATGCATGCAATATTTGCCGCTGGATGTAAAGCGAACAACAACAATCAATCAATCAATCATATTTGAGTTTCGTTCTGGTTGATCATTTGACCTACTTACTGCAAAGAATTTTGCACTTCATGCTGTATTCGATTTTCAGTAGTAATTGATAGGGCACAAATGGTACATGTAACAAATATGTTCTTCACGTGTTTGTTTCTATGCAGTGTGTTTGGGTGAATAGCATAGATCACTTCGGAAATTTGCTATCACAATTCTCTTCTTTAAACACACCGATATCCTTCAAATAAAAATTAATCAGAATGATGCCTATATCCCCTATGAAAGTAAAATGTTTGTCCTCATTTTAGATGATGATCATTACTTCAGTATTGTTGTTTACTGTTAGATTATACAGATCAAACGGACGTAATATGAACCATTTACCTTATAATCAATATACAATGTATATTTTTGGGAATCTAGAAAGAAAAAAGAAAACAAGGAAATTTGCCTGTAACTTCTATATTTTGTAGCATTTTTTAAGCAAAATAATATGTAGAAACATTAATCAACCAAAAATAACCGTAAAAAGAACAGCAATGTAAGAGGGTCTGGATAGGGGTCCTTCAATCTGTATTCTATCATTTTTTAGGCAATTTTCTCTAGACTATTCTTTATAAATTTTGCCCATTATTCTCTATTCTATATTTTTGGCCTATTTTTCTTTATTCTTTTTTCTTGCCCATTTTTCCGTAGTATTGGCCTATTATTCTCTATTCTGTAAACCCAATTCAGCCCCTCATGAACACTGTTCCTCTCTGTGGTTGTTGTCACGTGCGTGTAGAGTTTCTGTGACGTCACTAAATACGCCTTGTTCTTTTCTTTGCAATCACAAAGGACAATTTGAGCGTCTGCCATTACTTGAAGTCATCTGATTTTTTTACAAATGTAGAAGTGTTGATCTGAATTATTAGAGCACATAAGATAGCTGTTTCTCACCAGATCGTTGCTAAATATGGTCACTTCTACAAATTGCCGTCTATCATTTCGAATAACGTATCAAATAACTGTACCAAGTCAAATCAATTTGAACGTGACTGCGTTTATCCAGTCTTTGCTCTATTAAAGCGGTCTAAAGAAATTACTTTGCGTGACAAAAGTAAAACAATTTAAAAGAAACGCCCTGTTTGACTGTAACAATGGTTTTGTACATGCTAAAAGATCTAAGAATTCTTTAGGAAAGAGTTATACTATATTTATCTGAAATTTAAGGATGCCCGTTGATAGTGAGTGTTGGTCTGTGAGAACCTTATTTCACACTCGCTATTTTTTAAAATTGGATTCTAAATAATTTTTAAAACATTGTACTTAAAAAGGATATTAAACAGAACTTCCAAAACAATATACATCAGATCTCACCAACCACCAACACCCGACCCCTCCGAAACAATAGACGTACAGCAAATAACACAGGGTCCAGATAGTCAGACTTGTTTAAAGCACACAATGTGGTGGATGCTAATCAGTTTTACGCGTACCAGCCGCTCTTTTGACCAATCTATATCATATGTCGTATAAGTAAAACACAATGAAAAAAAACCGGATACAAATCCAACTACCAACATGATGATCACTAACTTGAGCAATGAAACAAAAGACGATACATAACCGGAAAAGCAGGGTCAACATGTGGTCGCTACTTTAGGAGGCTCGCCAAGCTGGCTACATCTGTTGATTGAATACTGTCGCTCAGTGCTTGTGTTGTTGGGTTCAACCGTTGTCTAAAAGTCTTAAGGCAACTGCCTTGGTGGTCTCGTAGTAGAGAGATCGCATCGAGTGTGAGAGGTCGGCCGAGGGTTCGAACCCCGCCCGATCAAAGTTAAGTCTTGTAATTGATATTTGATGTTTTCCGGTGAGCAAGCGGCATTTGAGAATAAGAGTAAAAGACTTGTCGACCCGAAATCAGAATATGTAGGGTGACAAGTCTTCCTGCGGACTGGTACCCTTTGTGAGCAAATTAAAACCCTGGTTCAGCATGTCGATATAGTACAAATTCATATCACATTAACATATTCGCGTCCTGATATACATGCAATATTTCCCACTGGACGTTAAACACCAATTCATCATCATCATCATCAAAATATGCTCGTTACTTCAAACAGGTAGCTAACGTAGCCACATGTGTTGGAATAATGCCGCTCAAGAAAACAGCACATCGTTAAGGGTTATCGACTGCTGTTGTCGGTATAAAGTTTATTATTAAATGCAAAACCAAATACATTCACCAGTTAATTAATAACAAAAGGTTCTTGAAAGCCGGAATCGCTCACCTAGTTAAGTAGATAACAAGAGGTTCTCGAAAGCCGGAATCGCCCACCTAGCTAAGTAGATAACAAGAGGTTCTCGAAAGCCGGAATCGCCCACCTAGTTTAGTAGATAACAAGAAGTTCTCGAAAGCCGGAATCGCTCACCTAGCTAAGTAGATAACAAGAGGTTCTCGAAAGCCGGAATCGCCCACCTAGTTAAGTAGATAACAAGAGGTTCTCGAAAGCCGGAATCGCTCACCTAGCTAAGTAGATAACAAGAGGTTCTCGAAAGCCGGAATCGCTCACCTAGTTAAGTAGATAACAAGAGGTTCTCGAAAGCCGGAATCGCCCACATAGCTAAGTAGATAACAAGAGGTTCTCGAAAGCCGGAATCGCTCACCTAGCTAAGTAGATAACAAGAGGTTCTCGAAAGCCGGAATCGCTCACCTAGTTAAGTAGATAACAAGAGGTTCTCGAAAGCCGGAATCGCCCACCTAGTTAAGTAGATAACAAGAGGTTCTCGAAAGCCGGAATCGCTCACCTAGTTAAGTAGATAACAAGAGGTTCTCGAAAGCCGGAATCGCTCACCTAGTAAAAATATGGAATTTTGAAATGTATATTACATTTTTTGCAAGTTAAGTTTGCTTATTTGTAAATCTTATTTTTACTGTTTACAGTTCATACCTATCAAAGTTTTTGAAATAATTTCCAAAATTGAACTAAAGGAATTGGAAGAAAAAAAAATCGCCATTTAAGGGCAAATAAATACTTGTACGTAGATCTTATCTAGCTGATAATTTTTGCGTTTTAACGTTTCTCTCTATCCACTAAAGTTTTTGACAAAAATGCAAACATTATGTAAAAATCATCACTCAGGGGACACAACTCATATGAGGAGTCGGTTGACAATTTTGGACATGAAAACCTATTTGTAGATCTTATTGTTCTTAAAATTTTTTGCTTTCAAAATTATAGTTTCTGACAACTAGAGGCTCTAAAGAGCCTGAGTCGCTCATCTGCATCTTCAATAATGGCCACTTTTTGGTAAAAATCATCATGGAAAGGCAATAACTCAAAGAGTTACTGACAATTTCAGTCATGTTGACATTTCTGTAGATCTTGTCCTGCTGATCATTTTTGCTTTTTAAGTGTCTATCTACATTTGTATTTTTAATACTTTTCAAGATAAAAGGCAAAATCTCCAAAATAAATGGTAAAATATATCTTAACACCAATAATGAGTCGACTAAAGATTTGAGCCAGCATGGCTTATTTGTAGATCTAGTCTTGCTGATCATTTTGCTATTTTAAGTTTCTATGTATCTTTTATAGTTTTCACAATAATAGGCAAACAAGTCGTCATTAAAGGGCAATAACTTCAATAAGGAGTCGACTGACGATTTTGGTCATGTTTGACTTATTTGTTGACCTTAACTTGTTGATATTTTTGGCTTTTTAAAAATTTTATCTTTCTATTATAGCTGTTAGGCATAAACGGAACAAAAATGGTAAATCTCGTCATTAAAAGGCCAATAACTACAATAAGGAGTTGTCTGGCGGTTTCGGCAATGTTGACTTATTTGTAGATATTGTCCTGCTGATCATTTAGGGTAGTAAAGGTTTCTATCTATTTTTCACAATAATAGGCAAAAATGCAAAAAATATGGAAAAGTCGTCATTAAAGGGCAATAACTCCAATAAGGAGTCGACTTACGATTTCTTTCGTGCCAACTTATTTGTAGATCTTGACTTACTGATCATTTTGGCTTTTAAAGTTTCTATCTTTCTATTATAATAGATTTTAAGATAATTAGGCAAAAACACAAAAAAATCGTAAAAATCTTCATTGAAGGGCAATAACTCCAATAAGGAGTCGTGTGACAATTTAGGCCATGTTGACTTATTTGTAGATCGTGTCTTGCTGATCATTGTTGTATAATCAAAGTTTCTATCTATTACAGTTTTCAAAATAATAGGCAAAAATGAAAAAAATGGATAAAATTTGACATTAAAGGACAATAACTCCTATACGAAGTGGTCTGAGAGTTTTGACAGCAGGTAGATCTCAACATTCCGAACATTTCTGCTCCTGTCAGATTTTCTCTATTCATAGCAGTTTTCAAGATAATAGACAAAACTTGCATTTTACCCCGTTTTATATTTTTGGACATGTCGGCCATGTTGGTTGGCAGGCGAGGTCATCGAACACATTTTTTAAAACTACATACCCCAATAATGGGTGTGGCCAAGTTTGACCAAGTTGGCCCAGTAGTTTCAGATGAGAATTTGTTTGTAAAAGTTAACGACGGACGCCAAGTGATGAGAAAAGCTCACTTCGCCTTTCGGCTAGATGAGATAAAAACGGGTAACTACAACTGTACAAAAAATGAAAAAAAAACTAACATTTTACTCTAAATGGTATCTCTTGATTTTATAAAGAAGCTGATGTAAATTCAATGAAGTTTTGAAAAGAATTACTGGTTCGAGAACACAGTTATTTCGTACTGTATTTCTTTTAGACAATTAACGAAAAATAAAATAAAATGCTCCGCTGGGGCGCAGCTTGATACGACCGCAGAGGTCGAACCCTGAACAGTTGGGGCAAGTATGGACACAACATTCAAGCTTGATACAGCACTGAATTTGGATTGTAATTAAATATTTGACACAGCATAGGTTTCTGACACAGAATGAAAGTGGTCTAAGAACTTAAAATTTTTTAATTTACCAATTCAAACCATATCATTATTATTTGCTTTTATATATAAATCAGAAATAACCAATTTAAAATGGAAAATTTTAAAGAAAAAAAAAAGGAAAAAAAGATCCCCCCCAAATTGTTTGAACCCCCATATGATTCATCACCCCCAAACTCAATCCCAGCTTTCCCTTTGTGGTATGGAACCTTGTAGTACAATTTCAGAGAGATCCATTCACTTGAACACAAGTTATTGTCTGGAAACTAGAAAAATGCTTGTTTTTTGGCCTCTGTTTAGCCCCAAATTCCTAAACGTTTAGGGCAATTACCCCCAAACTTAAACCCAGCTTTCCCTTTGTGATATGGAACCTTACAGTACAATTTCATAAAGATCCATACACTTACACACAAGTTATTGTCCTGAAACTAGAAAAATGCTTGTTTTTTGCCCTTTTATGGCCCCTAATTACTAAAATTTTGAGGGAATTACCCCCTAAATCAATCCCAGCCTTTCCTTTGTGGTATGGTACCTTGCAGTACAATTTCAGAGAGATCCATACACTTGAACACAAGTTATTGTCTGGAAACTAGAAAAATGCTTATTGTTGGCCCTTTTTTGGCCCCAAATTCCTAAACGTTTAGGGCAATTACCCCCAAACTCAATTCCAGCTTTCCCTTTGTGATATGGAATCTTGTAGTACAATTTCATAAAGATCCATACACTTACACACAAGTTATTGTCATGAAACTAGAAAAATGCTTGTTTTTTTTTGCCCCTTTTTGGCCCCTAATTCCTAAAATTTTGAGGCAATTACCCCCAAAATCAATCCCAGCATTCCCTTTGTGATATAGAACCTTGTGGTACAATGTCAGAGAGATCCATACACTTAAACTAAAGTTAGAGTGCGAAAACTAATGTGTCTTCGGACGACGACGATGACGCCGGACGACGACGACGACGACGACGCCGACGCCAACGTCATACCAATATACGACCACAAAAATTTGTTTGCGGTCGTATAAAAATCGGACCGGCTTTATCTCAAAAAGATTTTAGTGTTGTATACTACTGTTGAGACAAATTATATCAACATTATTGAAAAGTCTACCAGCTTTAACTCAAAATATGGACAATGTTTTATTAAGGGGTCTATCAATCAGTTTGACAGCTTCAGATATACTAATTTTTAACCTTTTTCAACTGGATCAAATCACTACTTTACCTTAAAATTCATGACCCAATTTTCTTTGCATGTTACAATAATTGCATCCCGTCACTTACTAGTTTTTGCATAAAATATAACGAAATAAATATGGAATGTGTATGAAAAATGAGCACGTTATACACTCTCAATGTGTAGTCTTATTAACAAATTTACAATGAAAGGGAGGATGAGAATGCCGTTTAATATCATTTTTTACGAGAAACATTATATTTACAGATAAGATGCTGATATAAGTATTCAAACGTCTGTTGTATCTGTAACCTTGCAAAAGTAACTTTTATGTTAATGCAAGGTTACGCTGGTTAAAGTTGTCTTCATTTGAACAAATTCTAGCAAACCGTACGAGTTGTGAAAAGTACACGCAAAGTGTTGCGAAAAGAGGAATGTCGCACCCTAACTAGAGGATCTAAAGAGCATGTGTCGCTCACCTATGTATATGTGCATAGTCAAATATGGACTCTCTCTAACATTGTAGACAAGAATAGAATTCATGACAAAAATTTCTTGTATTGCTGATCATTTTGTCTGTTTAGTTTCATCTCTATATTCTGTTTTTTTTTTTTTTGCTCAAAACACAAAAGCGGGTAAAAAAACACCTCATTTAAGGGCAATCACTCCTATGAAGAGTGACAGACTACTAACTTTATCGGCAAAATTTACTTGTTTGTGGATCTTGCCTTGCTGATCATTTTTGTTATTTAAAGTTTTTATTTATCTGTTATAATTTTATCATATAAGGCAAAACGCAAAAAATGGCAAAAATTGTCATTAAAGGGCAATAACTCCGATAAGGAGTCGTCGGAAAATTTCCTCCATATTGTCTTAATTGTAGATCTTGTCTTGCATGTTTGCTTATTTAAGTTTCTATCTATCTATAATAATTTTAAGATATAAGGAAAAACACACAAAAAATCGTCATTAAAGGGCAATAACTCCAATAAGGAGTTGTGTGACAATTTCGGCCATGTTGACTTATTTGCAGATCTTGTCTTGCTGATCATTTGTGCTACTTAAAGTTTCTCTCAATCTATTATTTTTTTCAAGATAAAAGGCAAACATGAAAAAAATGGTAAAATTTGTCATTTCAGGGCAATAACTTATAAGAAGTCGCCTGACAGTTTTGACGTCAATAAACAATCGGTAGAGCTCAACATTCTGAACATTTTTGCACTGTCAGATTTTCTCTATTTATAACGGTTTTCAAAAAAAAATAGCCATGTCGGCCTTCTTGGTTGGCAGGCGGGGTCATCAGACACATTTTTTAAACTAGCCTACCCCAATGATGATTGTGGTCAAGTTTGGTTAAATTTGGTCCTGTAGTTTCAGAGGAGAAGATTTTTATACAAGTTAACGGACGACGACGACGCACGCCAAGTGATGAGAAAAGCTCACTAGGCCCTATGGGCCAGGTGAGCTAAAAATGAAAGTTTGTTATGGCAAAGGGTCGTAGCCACAATCTCGTCCATCTTTTCCTAATTGCGACATATCTACCCACCTGGTGAACCTGAGATAGCCCGGTTTTTGTCGGGTTTGTGTTTTTCTGTGTATTGATTTGCAGACTAGTTGTTGTATTTTTTGCCATGTTAGCTTGTTTTCTTTGTAAGGATTTCTTTATTACCCCTTTGTTATTTTCTGTCTCTCATTTTTTCTAAAACGTCTTTTTTCCGATAACATTGGTCGTTTATGTTTTTAAATGAAAGATAACTGAAATTTCAAAAGTAATTACGCGCTCAAGTTACTACTAATATGTAAAAGATTTAAACTGCTGATTACAAATTTGCATTTTAAAATATTAATTTAGTATAATGTCCACTATTCGTATCTTTTAAGAATTTTTTTCAGAAAAGTATATTAAACAATTATGTTGCTCGCACCTCACTTTGTGTTCTTGAAATCATAGGCAACAGTGTTCATCACAAATTAGACAGAATTACCATAAATGCAAAACAATAAAACTTTTATAGTTTTTTTTTGACTTCATAAGTCATAAATGCATTTCATATTAAGGAACAGTATCCATTAAAAGTATGTTTTATTTGCACTTAAAGACACAAATTGTTTTGCCGTCGTCGTTAGCAAACACTAGTTTTCCTGAGTTGTGGTCAAAGCACATGGCCCAAGGATGCGAAATTTTATCTATTTTTCCAAGAACAGTATCCACGTACGAACCGCTTGCACTTATGCGATGAATATTGTTGGAGTTACATCCGGGTATATATACGTTACCCTTATGGTCCATGGCAATTGCCATTGGTCTAGAAAGACCGGGTGAACTATAAACAAATATTTCCTGTCCCTCAAGATTAACACAGAATACTTTGTTCTGATCTGAGTAAATTAGATTGTCGTTCACTACATTCATGTACCACATTCTTGTTGGTTTCTTAACTTTTACGGTGCTTAAATGAGTACCCTCTGTTGTCAAAATATAAAACTCATTCATGCCACCGACCAAAATCTTGTCTTTAGATGTCACTATTCCGTAACAGACTCCCGGTAGCTCAACAGCTTTTCCAGGTTTCAGATTTTCGGTGTTAATAAAACGAATAGAACTACTCTTCGGCATAGTAGTGACGGCATGTGCTTTTTCATCTGGAACTATGGTAATGTCCCAAGGAGCACCGAATAATGGGCAACTTGAACTGAATGTCCCACTCAAGTCATACTCTAAAATGCTATTATTTCTGTAATTGCACAATAGCAATTTCCCACCCGTTGTTGCTGTCATACCGGTTATTTGCATTTGAGGACTAGTATCAACATCGAATTTGTTTTCGAATTCTAAGGTGCTAAAAGTGTTACTTGGATCTGGCAAGACTTGTGCAAATCTGAGTTTTGGTGAATTATATGTGATTGAACACGTATCGTTTCTTAATTGTATATTTCCCAATTGTTCCCTTAAGGTAAAGCCACTATTAGATTCTTTGAACTGTAATATTGGTTTGTGCATTGTTCGTATTGTCTTTTCTATCCGTTGATCCATGTTTGCAATGCCAGTCTTTACTTTATGAAGTAGTAAGAAAACCTGCTTTTTAGAGCCATTAGTTGTCGTATAAGAAATCTGCCGTTGAAGTTCTTCTGCTTCTTTCTCCATATTCAACATAGATTCCTTTTCAGCTTGTAGTTCTGCCTGCTGCGCATCCTTCCTTTCTTTCAGGTCGTTCAACAGTGAACGTTCTAACTTCTCTACATATGCGATCACATTATCCTTGGCTTTCCTGATTGTTTGCTTGAGTGTGTTTTCTTGTTCTAAAATACCATCGCTATGTTTCTTGCGAACGTCTGCAATCTGTCTAGACGAAGCGATAATATTATCCAACTCTTCGCTTAAGTCAGACAGCAGCGTCGAATCTTTGATGTCTTTCGACGCAATATCAATGGGTAATATTGTTTCACAGTTTCTATGGTATTCTGTCATACATGCTCGGCAACATAAAGCATCGTGATACGTACAAAACAAATCAAGAAAGAGATCTGTATGATTATCGCAATATTGCTGAGAGGTAGTTATAGCTCCAGGAACAGACAACGCATGTTCCAAGTCAACCACGTGATGCGCAGACGACACCTTTATAACCCGATGAGCATCAACACATTCTTTGCATAACGGTTCTTCACAATCGCTACACCAGGACAATGCAGTAGACGAAGCCTCCTTTCTGCTGCAAGGTCCACAGAAGGTGTTAGACGCCATGTGGGGACTGAAAATAAACAAATATAAACTATGTAACATACTATCATTGACTAATTTAATTTATAGATAATAATTTAGTTAAGAAATGTCTTATTCTAATAGGTTGCAACTCTACTAGGCAAAGTTGTTTGATAACGGTTGTGGCTGTTCTGTTCAGATCTTTTAGAAAACACGTGATTGCTCTTCAAAGACCTTCAAACATTATGGAAAACGTAGCAGAAATTACATTCTCTATAAGAACCTCTGTCATTGTCTTTTTTCTATTTTGTTTGTCATTTGGGGGAATCAGTTTTGATTGCAGATCTTTAGCAGTATCTGTAAACTGGTTTAGACACAGTTTAGTTGTAAGAGCTGAATTAATATAGACAGTGTGTTGACCTCTAGATGTCTTGTGATTATTTGTATCGCTTGATTGCTGTCTCATTGACAGATACCCCAAATCACTTTTTATTGAAATAAATTGTTCTGTACGGCTGCAAAATATTATGTGAAAAATGCAAGACTGGAACTAAGTGGGAAGTAAGTTCTTATGCTGTCTCTCATATTTGTTTCTTGTTCATTGTTTGTAGTATAAATTAGGCCAGTTGGTTTTCCCTTTTGAATCGTTTTCACATTATTGACATATCGGGGCCTTCTACAGCTTACTATACGGTATTGGGTTTGCTCAACGTTGAAGGCGTACAGTGACCCGGAAATGTTCACATCATTGACATTTGGTCTTTTATGGATAGCTGTCTCAATTGCAACCATACCACACTTCCTTATTCTTATATTACTAGGCTAACAATAATTGTACATTTGTATTTTCACTACTATATCAATGATCATCTTTGTCAGTCATTGGTTACGACCCGGTCGCTTTCTTTCCAGTCTTCGCTAACCTAGGTTACCATCCGGTCCCCTCCTCTCCCCTCCTTTTATGGATTGGAGAGGAACGGGTCATATCCAGTGGCTTTAGCTAGCGACAATGTATTCCAATCTACCATTGTATAGTTACATTTTACCTATTTCCGATAGATCCCGCTAGTTCATCATTACTTTACTAAGATTATGGTGACATTTGCAATATATGATGTTCATTAGAATGCTAAAAAAAGCATAAACTCATATATCCCAAAGTTGATTGATTGTTTTTAGCCTTTCGTCAAGTGGCAAATATTCATGCATATTCAGGATGGAAACACACTACCATTTAATCCAAAAAGCAAACATTTTTTTTTTTAAATGGTCGATTGCAATAAAGGGCGGGAATTTCAACTGCAAATGGAAAATGAAATATTTTTGATATGGGCAGGAATTTTGCCTCCCAACAGGGCATCAAAGGGTTAATTGACTGGTTCTTTGCGTGTAGAGGGCGTTGCACTTCCGCTACACGATGCATTGGATTTAACTTCCTCATAAATGCAACAGTTACTATACGCGTACCTCTATCATATTTGATGGTTAATATGTCTACTATACAAATCCTTCGTTCAGATTAAAATGGGAGAAATGTATTAACATGATTAACAAAAAAACCTATTGGTTCAATAAATCGATTATAAAATTTCATCATTTTCAAAATAAATCGACTATTTCATCCGATTTTGACTTTGCCCATCAACCCCAAAAGAAGTAGAAGGCTTAGGGTCCTTTTTTAAACAGGCATTAGAACTGAGGACAGGGGACTCTTGATTTATTTGTATACATATATCAATAGATTGATTTGCTTTTTACTTGTATATGTTTTATGGGATATGTTTTCCTATGGTTTTGTTATTGTATTTCTGTGTATATTTTCATTCATATAATGTTTATATGTTATATTTTTGTATGTTTAACATAGGACCCTATTGGAAATACATGCAAATGTCTTCTTTTAGAGAACCACTAAATGGAATGAAATAATACATGGCATGAATGTTCCTTATGAGGTGCTGACCAAGTGTTGTAACTTTGTCGGCGATCAATCATCCAAGATGGCCGCCAGCGGGGACTTAGTTTAACATAGGACCCTATGGGAAATACATACAAATGTTTTCTTCTAGAGAACCACTGAATGGAATGAAACCAAACATGGCATGGGGGTGTTATGGTTTTTTCCTAAAACAATATTATGATCCCCAATTTGATGAAAAAAAAATATTGTGGTCAAGCAGATGACAAAAAAAAAATTCTGACTCCAGATTTTTCCCACACCTTATAGTTATAAAGAATTTTCTGACTCAGACAAAAAACCATACCCCCCCCCCCCCCCCCCCCCCCCCCCCCTTGAATTTAAAAGGTTGTTCCCTAACTATATCATGTATATATATATATATACAGTAAAAACAATTTCATATTCATATGTACATTATTTGACCCTTCTTTGCTAATTCTAGGTGATTCTATCTTGATTTTCCCTGTTCAAGTCTAAGTTTTGTTGTTTATTATTTGATTAAAAATCGAACAAATGAGAATCCCACCCCTCTAAACACTCACTCTGATACTGACCTAAATGATTATAAATGCTTTTTGATCTGGAGATGCGGAAGTAAGTTATGTTATGATATAAAACAACGATTCCATAACGGCTTGTCATACGAATAAGTCGAACCGAAAGCTATATAACAATAAACGTGAACGTTTCTCAACACGAAAGTGGTAATTAAGATCAATTAAAAATCTGTACATACAATGTACTGCATGTGGACGCTGTATTTTATGATGACCTTGCAATGTTCCGTAAAGTCTACAAACATTACACAAATCAACTTTTAACAGTTCAAAGTTCGACAATTCTGTTTATATATTATGTTGTGTACAGTCCTTACCTTGTCTATTACACGTGTGTATGTTCAACCGTATCTACTTTTCAATGTGGCTGTTCAAATAATTTCTCCTGCGAAAAAAAACTAGATCAATAACACAGGTAATCGTTATGTTTTCTTTAGATTAATCAGTTATGTAGTGAGGTACAACACAGGGGTTTTAGCACAGTCACTTGTCTCTGAAAATTTTTTCCTATATACCTTAGTGTTATATTAAGGTATATAGGTATTTTTTTCAGACGGGTTTTAGAAATGCTTTTCCTTGTCTGCAACCCGCTGTATTGTAAGTGTTACATGCAAATACCAACCCAAACGTAGTTCTCGGATTTTAAATAAATAAAAATAAAAGTTAAATGAATAATACTAAAATAATACTGTTAACTGTAACATCATACCTTCACTTGCATATCCAGAGTCAACTAGAGCGGTATAAAAACCTCTAAAAATGATACGCATTAAATTATATTGCTGGTAGCAAATTAGTGTGACGTACATACATTTACGTATGTGGGACTTTTCATTATTAAATGTATCACTAGTTCAGTTATACATATCATTTAGATTAAATAGCTGATTATGACTAAATTGTTCAGATATATATACATTTGTAAAACTATACTGAGACAAACTGGTCGTTCGCGTTCGTTGATCTACGAGCCTCCTCATGGGGTTTTTGATTATGTGATTACTTGGCCGTTTTTATTGTGATTATTTGATTACCAGACCAAATATTTCATGATTATTTGATTATTTGATACTCTAGGACTGTATTTTTGATTATCTGATTATCTTGTTTTAAAAAATAATTAATGATTATGTGATTATATTGGCAAAAAATTTGTGATTATGTGAGTACTTGGACACCCCATGCGGGGCCTAATCTACATGTGGCTGGATAAAAATTCAAAACGTACTTTGAAAAAATTGCAGCATTTGCTTTAATTATTAAGTCACTGTATTTTCGTTTTTATATAGTTACATAATGGGCGTGTATTGCTGTTATCAAAACGATCAAGTTTGTTATCAAGTACTCTTGATACTTTGAAGTTGAAAATTTTTAACAAGCCTATGTAAATGGTATAATTCCAGATTTACTTATAAGGGTATTCATAATATTACTATTACACTGTGGCCTTATGTCTTTAACCTGTTTCGCAAGGGACATGACCAATTTCTTCTGAATTATTTTATTTAAGGCCAATTTGGAGACCTGTTTATTTTGTGTCGCCTCTCCGTCTTCCGGATAAAATTATAATACTAAATGAGGAGACCTGTTGTTTTTTGTTTTTTTTTGTGTCGCTTCGAATTCCCCTGTCACAGATTAAATCAATCAATATGGCTCTCTACTCTAAAATAGTATGTCATTCATTTTGGGTTAGTTGAGAAATAATCCGGAAAACAAATGCTAAATGTGGAGACTTGTTTTTGTGTGTTGTTTTTCCGTCTTCAAGTTCAAACCAATATGGTCTTCTAGATCAAATTGTAATACTAGTTCTCTCAGATCTGCACTTTGTGTCTTTTTTGTTTTTAGGGATGTATAACTACCCTGCCATGTCCGGTCTGTGTTTTTGTTAGATGTTTTTCTGCTTTGTATCGATCTGATGAGTGAAGCCCTTTTAAACTGATTTTTATAGTTTATTCTTATGTTGTATTGTTATATCACTGTCCCAGGTAAGGGGAGGGTTGGAGCCTTCAAACATGTTTAACCCTTCCACATTCTATAGGTGCCTGTCAAAAGTCAGGAGCCTGTAGTTCAGTGGTTGTCTTTGGTTCATTTCTGTCATATTTGTATAAATTATGCCGTTAGTTTTCTCATTTGAATTGTTTCATATTTTTCATGTCGGGGCCTTTTATCGCTGACTATACGGTTTGGGTTTTCTCATTGTTGAAGGCCGTACGGTTGAATATAAATGCTAACATCCACTTTTGAACTTTGGTGGATAATTGTCTCATAGCCAATCACACAGCATCTCCTTATTCTTATATTCTAAAGGTAGTATGCAAACTGTAGTTTGCTATCCTCCCTAATGATTATTCATTGTTGGGTTAGTTTGAGAATAATTCTGAAAATAAAATGATTTCAGATTTCCTCTCCGTCAATACCTTCGATTTCGGATTTAATACATACTTCTAAAGTTCCCAGTTTTTCAAATATTATAGCCGAGTGGAAAATATAATTCGAAGGTCTTTGATAAATACTAACGATGGTTGTTTGAATCAGGAGAATATTTTATATACTAGTATATTCATTTAAACTGAAATTTAAAACATTACTCTGGTGTATTCAACTTCTATAGCAATTCATCGATGGTTACTTCAAGTATAGACTTTAATGTTCATATAGACTCTAAATTCCAATTAATTCTAACAACTTTTTTATTTGACCCCATGGATGAAACAAGTACATATATGAAATTCGCCTTTTTTCTTTGTTACAATTTCAAGAAGAGTAAACTTTATGTTCAAAAGCTACATGTTGATCTTCTATCTGAGAACAGAGTATCTTCACAAAATGCCTTAAATGATTAACAGCGCACCAATTTGCAATTCAACAAGTTGTACAAAATGAAACCTGCAGACTTATGTCACCATAAACCGAGCTACCGATGTGCATTTGTGTAACAAATCAGTGTATCCGTTTAATTTTGATGTTATTTTTTTAAAGGAGAAATTTTAATTGTTATTACGGAAAGTGCATTATTATTTTTCATTATCATTATATATAAGGTCAACCCATATTAGTTTTTGTCTTGGTTTCTGGCAGCCTGTATTCTACAGTATAGATGAAATCACAGAACTTGCACCTCCTCCTCTGGTGGTATGTTCATTGTTAAATGTATCCTTGCCAGGAGCAAACCACAAAGTACTGACGTAGTTGGATTTTTGATTATTCTAAAAATTGATTTTGACGTTACAGTTACTTAAATGTACATGATTTATATATAAATAACAATAAAACCACAAGTCTTTTATTTGAAATAACACGCTAGAATACTCCAATAAGAAAGCAACCCAATGACCCAAAAAGCAAAATACTTCTAGTTTTAGGTAAAATCCGCATTAACTAAAATATTATGGTTTAACCCCCAAATAACAATGTACTCATAGTAACAAAAATAATAGATATAAAAAGCGACGCGATTTTAAAGGCCATTAAAAATGACCTCTAAGGCATACGTATTTTATAAAAGGACACTACAGGACAAAAAGAAAGGGAAAAAAGACAACTGACTAAATTCTTGGGTATACCTGAGTTGTTTGAGTATTTGTGCCAGACTTTTTAGCCCGAACAGTCGGATAACACCCGAAGCGTTTAAAAAAGCATAATAGAAACCAAAACAAATCTTGATTCAATAATATAAAGAAAAAAATAAAAGCACTCATCTACATTAAATGTAAAACAAAAACAGACATAGGGTTAACATCGGTGACACAGTAAGCCCAAAACTACAAAAACCAAGTTAAGTCATCTTGAAACTGGCTCCAGTGACTTTTAAAAAGTAAAGTAACAAAAATACCGAACTCCAAGGGAAATTCAAAACGGAAAGTCCTTTATAAAATGGCAAAATCAAAAGCTCAAAAACATCTAACGAATGGAAAACAACTGTCATATTCCTGACTTGGTACAGGCATTTCCTTATGTAGAAAATGGTGGATTAAACCTGGTTTTATAGCTAGCTATACATCTCACTTGTAAGACAGTCGCATAGATTTCCTTTTTATTGACAACAATGTGTGAGCAAAACAAACAGACATAAAAGGTAAAACGTCAAAAATAATAATTTTTTAAGTAGGTTAAAAGGTTTGTCTTCATCTTAAAGTTACTGCAAGGACTTATAAGAATTTAAAGGAGGACGTAAGGTATAATCAGCATTTGAAAGTGGCTTCATGGACTAATAAGCTTTGCAGCGTCAAGAAGTGGCTTTATGGACTATTTAGCATATCAAAATGACTATGAAGTGTTTAGTGACTGCGGGGTCAAATTAGCATGTGAAAATAAGAGTTTTAGTTAACATTCTGAATCAGTAGATAGTTCATATATTTCGACAATTTAAAAACTGCAAATTTACGCATGTTTTGCACGACACGTGGGGGAAATTCCAGAGTCCCTTCAAACACAGTAGAAGAAACCTTTAAAACTATACACATTTTGGCATTAACTTTGATTTGACTAATAGATGTTAACAGACAGAAATATTATTGCAGGGTTACTGTTGTGGTAGCTTTATTGCCATTCATTTAAAAATTGTGACCTATGAACAAAAATATTGGATAAATGAGAAAGCATATCTATGGGACAACCAAAAACCACAATTTAACAAAAACGGATACCAACATGGTCAAAACAAGAAAAATCTGAAGAATTGACAAAACAACCATACATGACACTACAATAGTGCAACATGAACCCCCAAAAATATCAGAAATGAACTCAGTTAGTCCTGAAAGATAAACAGACCCTACTTCACTAGTGGAACCATTGAGGAAAATCTGGCAAAGGTTAACTTTTTGAATGTTTTTACAGTAGTTAGCTCTTAACCATAAAAGTGTCAGATAAGAACGTCTTATTTGCTCTTTTGTAACTATGTCGTATCAGGCAAGCATGATTATAACTACACATGAAAACAAAATTATGACCATATAAACACAATAAAGAAGAATGTGGCATTAATGTCCATATTTGGCCCATGAAAATTAAGTTTTTGAAAACCACTTCAAAATTGCTCATGATATAGGGAAATTCATAAAAAACAAATATAGATGAAAAAGACAATCTTTAAACGCCACCCAGTCTCTCATATATTTCTAACATGATGCTCATGATTACGCAATTTTTTGAAGCGATAATCAGATTTGACAAATATCTGATCCCGATGCATTTACGACTGAGGTTTTAATCACATCGCTGAAAAAATCTACAACCTGATTAATTTTAGAAACTTATGATTTAACCAACAAACTTTTCAGATATTTCATTTGAATTTCTCGACCTTACCATGCAATATAAAGCTTAGAATATATACTTATTCCATCGGCTCTTTCCTACCAGTCATCACATAGTAAGTGCCCTTCCCTCTTGCTCCTTGTTAGTAAAATTCCCACATGAACGCCATAGAAGACAACCATTAAATATTCGCAGAAGGGTGGAGGGGTGTGTGCAGGAGGAATTTATGCAGATTAACTATTCCTTTCCATCTCTTGCTACGCATGGTTTTTTTAATGCGCGAAAGTTTTACTATTATTTTCCCTTTAAAAATTAGCAACACATGTTATTTATCGTATTGTATATTATATTTATAATTTATGTTCTCTTGAATTTGAACTATTAGTGTGAGACAAATAATCATAGACAAGATACTCAAAACACTACAGACCAAATAAGCAAGCATGAAGTAAACACTACTTACCGTTATGGTTACATGATAATTTGAAGTTATGATCAAATGCATTCAAAACAGAATTAAAGTAAGGTTAAAATTGATCAACGTAGTTATATGAATTTGTTTTGTCTTTTTGTGACTAATTGTTATCGTCTTTCCATAATTGCAGTAATAAAGTGAAAAAGTTAATTTCAAAGGTCCCAAATTCCTTCTTTCTTGCTCATTTTTTCTTTGAAAATCTGGACTATGCAGTTTTGAAACAAAGCCTGTAGCACGCGATAAAATCTAGACGATGTAAAATGCTGTATTCTAAGTGAAAAAGAAGAAAACTATGCATCATTTGTGATGAAAACTGGTGAATCATTAAATGTAAGTTTAACAATCATGAATAAACCTTATATACCTACGAAAAGAGTACTATACCTACCGTGAAAATACAAACAAGACGGAATAGTCGATTAATAAAGAAATATGAGACAAAAAAATATATAAGAAACAAATTTATTCAATAGGTGTTAAGAAAACAGGAAAAAAAACTATGCAAAAATTTTCAGTCGCTCGTCTTGTAAGAGAAAATTCTGGGACCTTTGTTTAAACTATAGAATTGAAAATCAGAAATCTCAATATATATTAAAACAGAAAATGTCATGGTCTAAAAGAAAAGACAAACAACTGTTTACAAAGCATTACACAGCAAACTAGAGTTAACAATACATTTAAACAGTAGTTGAACTCATATGTTCCATAAAGAGCCAGAAGCAACTTGAGACATTTCTGGAACCGTCGATAAGGATTATCTCCCTTACATAGGGTGCCTAAGCTTTTCGGTCATAATATTACAAAGTTGTGGCTTGATGATCCAAACATTTCTCAATATTACTTTATCGCTATGACTGTTTTAAAACTGATTTACACTTAAAAAAATAATAAAAGTATGGCATAAAGCAACCAACGACAACCACCGGATTATACACTCCTCGCTATGGAGAGGCTCTTAAAAGAATGTGATGGGTTCGAAATGTATGTGAGCGCTCAACCCTCTCCATAACTTGTCACAGTGTTGGTACAGTACATCAGGATGCCCGAAATTTGATGCCGAAAATCATGTGGAAATGTTGCGGTCTTTTTGTAGAAGGATTTGAAAAAGTGGCGAAGGTAGAACTTTAACGCCCCAAAGAGCCTCACTTGCTCAACTAGTCCTATGGAACTTATGTTTGACCATTTTATAAATAGTTTTGCTGTTTAAATTTTTTAAATCTGCTATACTTTCAAGATAATAGCTAGAATTGTTAAATGAATAGAATTTGTCAATTAAGAGAAAGAACTTTTTGAGGAGTCAAATGACATTGCAGTCATTATAAAAATAAGAAGATCTGGTATGATTGCCGATGAGACAACCCTCCACCAGAGTTCAAATGGCATAGAAGTTACCAATTATAAGTCACCGTAAGGCATTCAACAATGAGCAAAACCCATATCGCATAGTCAGCTATAAAAGGCACTGAAATGACAAATGTAAAACTATTCAGGAGAGAAATCTAACGGCATGGTTTATGTACAAAAAAATAAACTAAAAACAAATTTGTTATACAGCAACGAACGACAACTACTGAATTACAGGCTCCTGACTTTGGATAGGAACATACAGAATGTTACGGTATTAAACATGTTTGTTGGCGCCAAACTCTTCCCCTAACCTGGGACAGTGGTGCAACAGTACAACATAAGAACAAACTTAGAAAAAAACAGTTGAAAAGAGCTTAAATCATCAGATCGACACTAAGCACAAAAAACTAAAAACACGATAGGCACATTAAAGTACATATCTGAGAGTACTCGCAGTTACTGAAATTTCTTCAAAGCCTATAACAACTAATGAAAAAAAAATATGAATCTAAGACTTTTTTAGATCTTGTCTTTCTGTTCGTTATTACTTGTCAAGTTTTTATCTAACTTTTATAATTTTCAAGACAATAGACCAAACTTTCAAAAAGGGCACTTACTGTCAATTGAAGATTTCTGTTTTATGACTTTTGTAGATCTTATCATTCTGATTATTTTTGCATTTACAGTTTCTATTAATCTATAACTGTTTTCAAGAGAATAGCCAAAAACAAAAAAATAGAAAGAATTGTCATTATAGGACACCAACTCCTTTCAAGGGGTCAATTAACGATTTCAATCATTTGATTTTTTGGTTGAAAACACTCATTTAAGGGCAGTACAATGTATCTCTTATAACAAGTCGGTTAACACTTTCAGTGATTTGACTATTATATATCTGTTGTATTGCTGATAATTTTTGCCTTTTCAGTTTCTCTTTATTTATGATAGTTTTCAAGATGTGAGGTCAAATTCTAAAATTGGTAAACACTCGTGCTTTGAGGACAATAACTCTATGAGGGCTATATTGACGACAATTCACCCACTTGACTTATTGTAGCTGGTTATTTTACTGTTATCAATTTCTGTCTATCTATTATAATTTTCAACGTTTTAGGCAAAAAATGGGGGAAAATCGTGACTTAGGGTGCAATTAGTCCTATAAGGAGTTGTTTCACGATTACAGTCATAATGATTTATTTGCAGATCTAGTCTTGCCGAACATTTGTGCTGTATACAGGTTCTGTTCGTCTATGGCAGCTATCAATATAATAAACAAAAAACACCATTTATGGGCAATAACTCCTAAAAGGAGATCTGACAGTTTTGGTCTAAATGGTAGATATAGCTTGACATTCTGATAATTTTTGCCCTGTCAGATACATGTATCTATATCTATAATGCTTTTACAAGATTTTAAACAATTACTTCCATTTTACTGCTATTGTTTTGCACTGGGCATTACTGACACAAATCTTAAAGATGATTGCTGACAAGTTTGGCCAAGATTTGCGCAGTGGTATCAAGGGAGAAGGTTTTTAAAAATAGTTAACGTCGACGATGACGATGATGAGGGACGCCAGGTGATGCCAATAATTCACATGGCCACCAAGGGTCAGATGAGCTAATCAATATAAAAATAATCTTACATTTGTCATATGAAATACAGAAAGGTGTATAATGGGCAATGGTAAAGACATTGATAAAAATAAGAAATACATAAAAGTTTTCTCATTTGTAACGGGAAAGATCTATACAGTTTGCTAACCGTTTACTTTTACCCACCATCTTTTTATTGATACTATATATATATGCACAAATAATCACACGATATTAAGAATTAAGAAACAAGCCACATGTAACACGTATCACGTCCTTGGTTTTAATCAACCACACACAACATTGGTAATGCCGCAGTACTCTGTTTTCACAAATATATTTTCGAAGTGTAGTTGATACCCGTGCTTTCAGTGGATGATCTTAAGTTTATTACGATTGTTTTTCATTCAAACAAAGAGTATGATATATTGGTTGAAGACCTTTAATATGTAAAACGAATAATTATTTTGTAAGACTATAGTAACTAAATGTATGTAAGAAATACAAATTAAATATTTATCAAATTATCAATGTGATTTGGATAAATCACAAAACAACGGTCAAGTCTACGCCTTTTTCAAAATATTTGGAATATAGTTTACGAGTTTCAATTAGAACAAATTTAAAACTTCTGAAAAGATAGTCTTTCTTATTCAACTTTGTGTTCTGAAGTGCTTTGTCAATTGATAAATTGAATCCTTTCGCTTTCTTTGTAAACATATTATCACCCCGAAAAACGACCGTTTTGAAAAGGCGTTCAACATAGAAAACAACATCCTCTTGAGTTAAGTCTCGAAACAGAATTTGTAACTGTGACTGCCATAAATTATCATCTTCAGATAGAATATTTTGAAGACTTTGAAATATTAGAAAACATGCTTCATCTTGATTCATAGGCAGCGCTACATCCATTGCCTTTACACGTTCCAGAAAGCGCAGCTTTCCATCTCGAACAATATTTTCGAACCGTTTCATATTCATTTCTATGCGCTTAACCACAAACTCGTGAAAACGAAGAAAACTCGTTTCATTTTTGTCTGTTATTAAAACATGAAACCACTCTTTATGTAAATCTTTCCTTACTTGTAGTTTCTGAAAATGTTGGTAATTTCTGCTGATAACTGCTTGATAAAGTTCGTTTATTTCATAATCACTTAATGGTTCTTTTGTTTGCATCCCCCTAGTCTGCAAATAACGGTAGAAATATTCTCCATCGTCTATATTAAAAAGAAGCAGTTGCCTCCGAATAAAATTTGAAAATTGTGAAAGGTGATAGAGAGAATATAACTGCCCAAAAGCTTTATTTTTCTTATGAATCCTTTGGAAAATATCCATCATGTTAACGATTTCACTATCCTTGTCAACTGCATTCGACTCCATAAAGTCGAAATAAATACTTGTGAACCAGGTTTCAATGGTACTTACATTATGCATGTTTATATAATGTATCCTTTCTGATGGGACACGACTAATGCACTTGACTGCTTGGTTTCTTAAAAGTGCACGGTATTTGAAATTATAATCCTGGAAACAAGTCCAGTCATACCGTGATAGTGTTAAGTAATTCGAAATTAAATTGTATATAAGAATGTTCTGAACAATTTGTGCAGGAGGTTTATATTTCATTTGTAGCGTTTTTATCCATCTCACAATGTCTGTTTGTCCATAAATTAGCGCAAGATAATACGATGAAACATTGAACCTATCTCTACAACGGATACTTTGTGTTCCAAAAATTGAATGCACACGTTTAATGAATTTCAAGAGACCTTTAGCTGCTGCAACATGCAATAACCCAATATTTTTTCTGTCACATATATCCTTTTGAAGTTTATTTTTCATTAAGGACTCTGCCGTTTTGTTCAACAATAAATCTGAGGTAGTGTCAAAGTCAATAGTCTGTGTTCTGTCAAAAGATATATTAAATGTCTCTGATTGGAAAACATATTCTAAGACATGAAATCTTGGACCGCTAACATAATATGAGGGAACGTGCCCGTTTTTCAAGAAAGGCGAAGAATAAATGCATAGTTCAAGCACACTGCGGCCATTCTTTGATAGACAAGAAACATTCATTCCCTTTTTTAACATAAGTTTCACTGTTCCGATGTTTCCTCCCATTGTGGCTCTATGTAATAAGTTATATCCGTCTTTGTCATAACATTGATCAAGATACCGAGAGGAAAATTTTTTAAACAAATGAATAAGAAATGAAGTTAATGGTAAAATATCCTGGCCGTTCATTGCATTCAGCACTAGTTGGTGCAGTGGACTTTCAGATTTGTTGCAACGCAAGGAATTATCAACATTAAATATATGCTCAACTATGATTTGTATGTCTGATTTGGCAAGTAAAGTTGGTATTTCGGTAGAGGTTGATACAATGGCGTTAAATTCATTCGGTGTGTAACTCTTCAAAATTAAAATAGGATATATACGCGACTTGTTTATAGCCAGAGTCAAATAATCTTTTACATTCAATGGGGTGAAATAATTTGAAGACGACAGGTATTTTGAGACAGTAAATATAAAATATTCATGGGGTAAAAGAATAACTGACAAATTTGCCTTGCATGTGGTTGAAAATAGTTCATTAAGACTGCAGTTCAATGGCATTTTAAGCGATTCAAACGCTTGACGGGGAGTCAACGAATCAAATGCTGCTTTGAGTGGAGTATATCCTCTTTTGTCTTTACAGTATAACATTACGTTAATGTCACCTTTCTTCAGGACCTGCAAAACCTTCAAAAACACCCAGTAGTTACCACTGGATGCTGCATAGTGCAAAACATTTCTTCCGTCATCGTCAACTCTCAGATAGTCATGTTTATTGTTAAGCGTTACTCTTAACAACAAATCGGAAAAATAATCTTTTCCGACTCGATCAATTTGTATTGCATCTTCCTGACTTACTGTTTGCATCAGTCCGTAGTGTAAAATACTGCGGTTGTTGTTGTCAACTTTGTCCGGAAGGGTTCTTACACTCGTATCAACATAATGAGTGAGAATAAGTGATTTACAGATTGCTGCTGAATGATAAGGGGTAGACCCATTAGCTGACTTTGAGTTTAGATTCAAGTGCACCTTGTCTTTATCAGCAAACACTACAAATTTTATAAAGTTATTGCTATTGCAACAAAATGCATAGTGCGCAGGTGTTAGTCCTTTGCTGTCACGTGTTTCCCAATCTTCAAAACCTTTTTTTAGCAAATATTTTATAATACCATAGCTGTTGTGAATTGCTAACAAATGTGAAATGCTTCCGCTTTCTGGGCATGTCCTTTCCTTTAATAAATCCATCTCCGGTTTTTCGATTTTGTCTTCATACAAAAATTTTCTCTTACAACGAAAAGCAAAATTTCCACCGGAATCATGTAAGTATCTAAATACTTCTGTCTGGTCATACATCGCGGCTGTCATTAATGGTGTACTCCCATCAAACATTTCACAATGTAAAGTATTTACTTCTTCTTCCAGTAATGATTTTACGATTCTTAAGTGGCCATTCCTAACAGCTGCGTTTAAAGCACTTTCACAAGTAATCAGCCGCCAGTCGTCCAAAAGCACTGCATGTTCTGTGTCATGTAGCATTTTACCTAATTGTGATAAGTCTAGATTCTGAAAGTAATTTGAGTTTTTTCCCAGAGCCTCAATTTGAATTGTTACATTATTCTGTTTCCTGAATGATAAGGTGGGAAGCCAATATAAAGTCCCGTTACATGGTAAACATGTTTCGTCAACGTAGTTAAGCAAGAGTGAAACAATTTCATCATGTCCTTGTTGTGACGCGTAGTATAAAGAATGCTGATCCGCAAGCGACGAATCAATGTCAAGAAATAGTTTAACTAGTTTTGTGTGTCCGTTTTCTGCAGCAAGTTGAAATGCATTTAAATGAATACTGTTTTGCTCATAAAGAATATCTGGATATTTGTTCAGTAAATAGTCCACTATTTCAACATATCCTCGTTGAGCTGCAATATGGAATACATTGTACCCACAGAAAAACACAAATTTACACATATATACTAAGTCAGCCCCTTTCATCGAATGCTCCAGAACAAGATTATACTTCGATTTGAAGTTGACTTTATTTTCATCAAATGATATCAATGTTTTAAAATTTCCATTTGAAGATGCAATAAAAGCGGCATTTGACATGTTTGAACTGCTTAAACCGGACTGAATAATCAGCTGAATAACTAGATTTGCTGTGTCATAGCAATTAATCTCGCGTGCCATATATATTAAAAGACTATAATGTTCTAAATGTGTTCTATTGAATAACTTTAGAAATGTTTTTGCAAACTGTATGTTGTATGTCAAAGCAACATGAGACGCTATATCTAGTAAAGCCTTTTCGTTGAGTAACTTTTGGGACGTAGGTTTGTGTAGTAAATGCTTAGTGAACAACGTATGTCCTTTTGTAATATTTATATAAAATGACAAAAGTTTTCTGGACTCGTTTGTTAGAAACTCTTTGAATGATTTATGTTGAAAAGAGAGTTTATTGTCATAATGCTTTAGGAAGTGACCGAATTCGTTGCCTAGAAGTATAGAAAATGTTCTACGTTTATTATCGTCTAAACCTGCAATCAAGAATAAATCGTCGAGATATATAGGGTTTGCTGAAGCGCATAGAACTTCAAACAAGGCATTCCATTCTTCAAATGATGTCCCATTCGTCCCTAAAATCCGTTCAAGATTAAAATGATAAATATTTTCTAGTGTTTTTGGAACTTTTGAAAACTCGCATGATATATTTCTTCTGCAGTAATCAAGGTACGAATTTATATGAAGCAAATTCCCATTGGACAGATTCACAAGTTGCAATTTCTTTTCGTCTGTTAAATTAGATGTTATTTCAATTAATCGGTGTGCATCAAGAATATTCCTTTCTTCGAAACTTTCCAAGTCGATTTCCCGCACATTTTGAAGTGTCTTGAACTCATAAAGTATTTTACTTATTTTCCTAGATGTAAAAAGGAACTGAAAGAATGGTGGAAAATCAGATATTTTTTTGGCTAGTAAGTCATATAGATCGTTTCCAATCGGTGTATCACATTCGTCTAGTGCATCAATTATTATAAGATATTTTCTTTCAGTTTGTATATGTTTCATAGGAGCTATGATGGCTATTTCCAAACACAAAAACGGGTCCTGCTTACATCTGTATTCTTCTAAATAGTCGAGTGCATGCTCGTCAGCTAATATTGCATTACCAAGTTCAGGAACATCCTTCACTATTTTTCCTGCAAGATTACGAATGAAAATGTCTGACTGAATTGACGCTTTATAATTAAAGCGGCACATATGATAGGCATTGACCATTTGTCTAAGGTGATGCCATGGTGAATATACCCCAGCACACATTATTTGCGAAACAATAGTAGACTTTCCGTATCCAAGGTTTGCTGACAATAATACATGCATCTGCTTTTTCAGACTTGATGTCACTACCGGTTCTAACCAGACACGTTCTATTATACTGCTACTGTTAAATTCTTGTATATGATAATCGAAATCTATTGCGCTCATCCAGTGATGCTGAAACCGCATACTCATACATCCTGCAATAAAAATCAAGCTCTTCTAGCGATTTATTTTTTCACAATAAACGAGAATACAACGCTCAAAGCCCCATGCTAAAAATGAACTACTTACTATAATTACTATAAGTATGGTCAAATTGAATGCTCTTTATATACATATTTACATTAACTAGCAAAATGCACCTAAGAAACTCAACGTCGTACGAACGAACCGCCCAATATATTATCTTATCATGTAGATCCTACTAGTATCATATTTGTGTTGTCAAAATGCTAATTAAACTCATAAATTTCTACTAAGATGTACCCATCTTTGAAATAAAAATTTAAACAGTTTGCATTAAAAGAAAGTAGTAAAAAAGTACAAATACAACAACTGAAAACCAACCAAATCATTTATTAGATTTTAAAGCTCATAAAAAAAATTATTAATAAACTTCAGTTTTGTAAAAAAAAAAACGATGAATAAATATCTTAAAATCAATATTATTCTATTTCTTATAATATATTGTAATACTTTATCAACGGACGAAAGTTAGATTGTCTACTAAATTAGATAACGTAATCTTATTCAAATAAAATTTGAAAAACAATCACTTGCCTCATGTTTGAACACTACTTTTAATTTGATCGATCTGTTCAATCGTGCAAACATTGCGTCAAATCTATTCATTTTGTTCCTAATAGGATAATGCTATCAGTGGAGGGTTCCTTTACCTTTTTCTTTTTCAAGTAAATATAAAAACAAAGAGATGTCGTATGATTGCCAATGAGACAACTATCCACCAAAGTTCAAATGAAGTGGATGTAAGCAATTAAAGGCAATCGTACGGCCTTCAACAATAAGAAAAACCCACATCGTATAGTCGGCTATAAAAGGCCCCGACATGAAACAATTCAATCGAGAAAACTAACGGCCTAATTTATAACAAAACATCTATGGACGAATTTAGTAAAGGTTTTAAGTAATGTGTGGTAACGAAATACCTGAAGTAATGATTTACTAGTAATGCATTGATTATGCTCATTGAAATCCAAAACGTCACTACAGACACGGGCATAGCGAACGAGTTGAGATATATAAACACCATAAGACGGTGCCAAAGGAACATCATCGTCCGAAAAGGGAAAATTAACAATAGGGAAAGGTATCATCCCATTTGTCGTAAACTTTTGTGTAGAGTTTCTGGTGCAACACTGAAATATCTAAATCTAGGAAAGGACAGTTATTGCTGTTAATATATGATTTATTTAAACTGTTCCGGTCATGGTTTTGTTGGCAAACTTACGTGGTCGTGAGTATTTTTTGCAAACAGTCGTGCTCGTATCAATTGTTTGCAAAATGTTCCAGTTGAAGGTACTGTTGGCAAACTGTCTTTGTCGTTGGTATTGTTTGCAAATATGTCGTGGTCATAAATATTGTTGGCAAAATGTTCAAGTTGTAGGTATTGTTGGCAAACTGCCGTGGTCGTAGGTATTAGTTGTAAACTGTTCCGTTCGTAAGTAGAGCTATGGGTTGGTCGGAAGGATAAATGCGATTGTGCGTTATGCATGTTGGCTAAATTTTGCATTTTTCATGCGGTTTTAATTCGTATTTTATTGCTTTCTTCAATTTACGAACTAAAAAGTTTACACTACATAGGGTTAACAGGAATTTGAAGCGTGAAAGAATGCAAATCACTAGCATGTATTTGAATCATATTTACTAATGAATATTTTCTAATCAACGTATTTGATAAGAGTAACACGACGGGTGTCGATTGTGGGGCATGATATGCTTACCCTTCTAGAGTACCTGAGATCATCCGCTGTTTTTGTTGGGGTTCTTGTTGTTCAGTCTTTAGTTTGCTATGTTGTGTATAAGATACTGTTGTTTGGCTTTTGATGGTCAATCGTTTTTTGCCATGGCATTGTCAGTTTGTTTTGACTTATGAGTTTGAATATTCCTCTGGTATCTTTCGCCTCTCTTTTATGATGTATGTTAAAGTGTAGTTACATGTATCTTTTTATTTCATAGAATCAATTGTTACCAACCATTGTATGTCTCATTAAATACATTATCTGATATATAAAAGAGACTTGGTGCAAATTGCATACTCGTCGTCCTCTATATTAATGTGATCCGAACAGTTTGATTTCAGTTCTTGAAAGTTAAATAGGATTTTTTTTTGCAGAAGTTGGAGGGGTTACCAGGATATTTTATCAATCGGTTATCAAATATTAAATTCAATTTTGTGTCGATCAATCGAGCTATAAATATGCAATTAAGCTTTGAAAAATTATTTACAATTTAAATTTTGTCAGGATATGAGGAGATAACTTTTTATCACAGTACAAGGAAAACATTTTGCAGAACTATATTTTTCTTATATACCATTCTTCATTATTTAAGTAAAGTGCGAGGTTGCACTTCCCCATAACATTTGAAAGGGAGAAAAAGGAGATAATTGTGTACAACTAGGATGAAGTATAATAGCCCGATCGAGCTATATAAGCTCTAACTGAACATTCATATCACATGAATATTAACAACGTTCATTGAAATACATTTAAATGAAATACCTGCTGGGTTAGTTTTCGTCTTCTTCAGTGTGACAAAAAGTGTGGAAAATAGCAGAAATCGAAATAGATGGTTCAAGTTGAATTTTTTAGTTCGTACAAAAGGTCTGCTGTCTACGATTGCAGATTCTTCTGTAATTTCATTTGGAGATATAAGTTCATCTAATCGACTTTTATAATGTAAATATAACTGCCTATCGGCTGTCATTTCATCTTGAACAACCATTGCTATTTCGCCAGAAACGTGACATGGGAAATCATTTAGAAGAACATCACGAACAGCATTTAAACTACGCTTAATCAAAAGATTCGTCAATAATTTCTGCGCGAAGGGTTCTGTGTTTTGTACTTCTTCCAAAGCAGGAGTAAATTTGATAGCACTTTGATATGCACATACTTCTGGTAGTCTAATAAAACGTAACAATTTGTCAAAGAAAATACGTTTTTCTGCGTCATGTATACCATTTGTATAATTATGACCATAGTAGTCGTTTCGCATGCGTTTGATATCCTCCAGGGTTGTTTTGTCGAACCCAAATATACACATATTTGTTAATATTGACATAACGGCGCCAAAATCGTAAAACACGCCGTGCATAAAACTTACGCTTGTGTTCTTCACAAATACTTTCGCCATTTCGTCTATTGATTGCGGCCAGTCTGACGAACTTAGTTGAAACCAGTTTATATTTTTCCAATGGCGACATTCATCACTTTTTAGTTTTTTTAGTTCTGCTTTCCACTTACTGCAACTCTGGCACCAATCTTTAAACATTTTAAATCTTTTACTACAGTTCTGTTTCGTACACGTACCGCTTGCACATATCCTGTACAATTTTTGATGTTCAGTTTTTATTTTATCCTCTAGGAAATCATAGATTCCATTTGTAAACAAATTTAACCCAACGCATATAGATATATAATTATCAATCTTATGGTAATCCAGGACAGAAAGTATTGCCTCCATATGCATATTTAGAATACTTAACTAGATCAAATAGAATTTTAAACAGATCTAAAACTCATGTATGTTTAAAATAATTCATGCATTTCCAACATTTATCGTTCTAAATCAATATTTGTATTAAGTTACGTGTATTTAAATTGTTCGGTTAGGACTAAATGATTATTTTTTTACTACTTGACACGTTGCATCACGTGTCTTTACATTCTTCATTGTCACCAAGGATTTGTATCCTTGTTGTCACTACGTAAAACAGATAAACCCATGGATACTGTGAATGATATTTATTTTGCCGAACTCTAGACGTATGACTCATGTAGTTTGATATCACATGGCGCACGTCGTCCACTTGTTGTTTTATACATAGATTTGTTTCCATTATATTGATTGATACTTGGGGTGCCTGAATTATAATTCCTTATTTTCTGTGCCAGTCAATCAACATGACTACCTTGACTGAAAATAGAAAACAAGGGTTAAATCCAAATAATTGGTTAATATCCAAACCCCATACTAGTGCAAAAAATCTGAAGGGCAAATGTTAGGAATTTTGATTTCTATATAGTAGAAATGAAACGATATGGTGTATAAATTCATGACACCAAACTAATACATTTATATAAAATTAGAACTGGATGTGTGCAATTCGCTTTTTATCAACATGTGACTTGGTGTTTTTTACCTGCAACGGACACTAATTTCCTCTTTTGATCTACACTCATTGGACGAAAATGAGTTCCAAAAATGGCTGATGCAAAGTTAAGCAATTTTGAACCGATTTTTTACCGAGGCTTTTCTTAGAGTTATCCCTCTTTATATACTAAAAGTCGTTACTGAAAGTGACCCCTAGGAGCACATATTTTGTTGATTGCGTCATTTATGTTGCACTGACGTAAATGAACAAATAATTCGTCTGCTTTTAAGATGGCACCCCACGAAAAAAAGAGATGACACTAGTGAAGAAATAAAATGATTATAGAATTAATAGAGGTTATTCTGGGAAATAGATAGGAACATTATTAGGAATGAATAGTAGAACCATCAACAAATTCTTAAAGAGGTTTTGCGACCGTGGATCAGAGGAAAACTATGGGAGAAGTGGACGGAAGAAAAAGATTGATCCGCAGGGATGATCGAAAGCTTCAACGACTGTTGCTTTCGGACCTGGCGACATCACTGATGCATTTAATGGTCAGACATTGAACCCTGTTTTTGCTAGGACAGTCAGGCGGCAGATACAGTTTAATGGTTACAAGAGGCACCCAGTTTCGAAGATAACAACGATTTCTCCAGTAAATCGCTAGAAAAGGAAACGATTTTGTGGTGAAAAACTTCATTGGACAGTGCGGGAAAACTAGAAAAAAGTAATTTTTAGTAATAAGAGAAAAATAGAAATTGAAAACAAAGTTTCTGTGTGGCGTAAAATTGATGAATGATGATGACCAGAATGTAATGAACTGTACCACGGGAAAATATTCAAAGCTAGATTTGCTGCCATCTTTTGGTGGTGCATTTCATACCATGGAGTGGGAACTCTAACACCAATCAAAGGAAATCTAAACAGTGAGTGATATATAAATATTTTAAAAGAGAATTTGTGGTCTGTGATAGCTAGACATTTCTCTATCGAGTGTCGACCCTTTCATCTTCCCGTAAGACAATACTCCCTGCCATAGGTCCCGACAGTCTTATCAGATGAAGACGGAAAATGATATTCCAACAACATCGTGTCCGCCATAAAGTCCAGACATAACCATAATTGAAAAAGAGTGGAAAGTGATAAAATTTTATGTCCAGCAGAGAATAAATGATATCTCCAATGCCGGGGACTAAAAAAACTGTTGTGCAAGAAATTTGGACATCACTTCAACTCCATTGCATTCAAAGCCTGTACAATATCCTATCAAAACGAATAAGAACTGTTTTCAGAGCTAAGGAATTTATAACAAAGTATTAGTCAATAAAGGTAAGTTTTTCTTTATTTTTAACACATTTATAAAAGTTTCATTTTATCCCTCCATAACAGTCCGTAATATGCCATCTTGGGAACTCACTTTTGTCCAATTGTGGATTCTATTTGGCATCTGCTCATCTTTTTAATTTTTTAATTGCATGTGTTTATATATCGTGTTATTGTTGATATGTTACATTACATTACATTGAGTCTGAGTTTGTTTTTCAGTTATGTCTTTGATCAATGAAATAAACGAAAGCAAGAAAAATATGTAAATTATCCAGCGACCTGAACTTTATCTTAGAGACAGCTAGTTTTCCTCGAATGCTCAAATATAAAGCTAAACCGACAAACAGCCTGGTCATAACTGTCTGAATGAATAAATATGTTTGTTTTTGATATTTTATAGAACATGACAAGGCGGTCGTTTTTCTTTTGTGAGTTAGGTGTTATGATATTGTAATTATTATGTTCATTTATATTGGCCTAAATTGTTTTGTGTGGCCTTATAACATGTATAATATGTTAACATAATACTTATAGTTGTTTACAAAATAATGTCATAACTGTGCAGTTTAGAAATGACTGGTCAGGAACAATCATAGATACTGATGGAATGATTAGAACTTTCTATTTGACTTACATAATAACTCTGGAATGATCATCATCTACGATGTGTAGTTTAAACTTCTACCATATTCTAGAAGTTTCCGTTCTACAGTTTTCTAGGAGTTTCCCTTCTACAGTGTTCTAGAGATTTCCGTGACAACTATATATATACAGACACTAAAGTTAGACACTCAGATTAGACATTAATATTCTCAGAAGTTTTCTGGAGTTGTTACATTGACACTTTTATTTACGTTAACTACGTCATATTAGATTGTGACTTATTGGACATAATATTCTGTTTGGATTCTCGTAACAGTGAAGAGAAGAATTCCGGATAAAGAAAATACAAAAGGATCGGACATATATTTTAACAGTTAAGTTGACATTTTAATTTGTATAATATTTCTTGTAAACTTGTGTCTAATAAATCTTGTTAAATTTTATTATTGATTTGTGTCTTTTGTTGGCTACAATTTAAAGGCGATTTCTGGCCGTAACAGAAATTGGGGGCTCGTCCGGGAGAAAGTTCATATCAGATTATTTTTTTTTTTAATTTTATTGAATTAGAATTAGAATTAGCCAACAAAATTCTACAAAATGGTATTTGGTGCTGGTAAATTTTTAAAGACGCCAGACCTGAAAGGGTTTGATAAACTAAAGAAAGAAGAATTAGTGTTGCTTGCTAAACATCTACCAATAGATTTTAGAGGATCTATGAGAAAACAAATTATAAAAATTTGGTTATAGACAATTTAGTTGACTCAGAAATTTTTGGTGAAGAGGCTCTTGAACTCAAGGTCGAAAATATTGATGCTTTCAAATTAAAACAGCTTAAATTAGAACACGAACTTAAATGAAAACAATTAGAAAAGGAAGATGAATTTAAATTAAAACAATTGGAAAACGAAGTTAAATTAAAACAATTGGAAAAAGAAAAAGAAGAAAGACAGGCAGAATTTGAAATGAAGGAAAGGTTAGAGATGGAGAAAAGAAAAGAAAAAGAAGACGAATTTAAATCAAAACAGGCAGAACTTGATTTTAGGGAAAGGTTAGAGATGGAGAAAATGAAAATTAAAATGATCAAAGAAGAAAGCAACTAAAGTAGTGTCAAAATCAGAATATTTTGTTGCACCAAAAAATATACGTCTGGTTCCCAGATTTTGTGAAAAAAAAACAGTTAATGAATATTTTCCACAGTTTGAGAAAATTGTTCAAAATTTGAAATGGATAAAGCTTTATTGGACTACAATTCTGTAAAGTGTTTTTGAGGGCAAGGCCGCTGAAATTTACTCAGCACTTTCATACAAAAGAAGTTCTGATTATGATACGGGAAAACAGGAAGTTTTGAAAGCTTATGAGCTAGTGCCAGTAGCATATAGACAGAAATTTGGGTCTTATAAAAAGTTTGATTCACAAACCTATGTTGAATTTGCTAGAGAAAAAGAAGATCTATTTGATAAATGGCTTACGTCAAAGAAAATAGGTAACAATTTTGATAAAATAAGACAATTAATGTTATTAGAAGAGTTCAAGCAGTGTGTTCATTTAGCCTTAAAAACACATTTACATGACAAAACTGTTGAGACATTACAAGATGCAGCTGTTATTTCCGATAATTACCCTTTCACATAAAAGAAGTTTCAAAGGTCAAAATTTTAATACTTCGAGCGACAAATTAAAAATAAAAGTACTGAGCGTACTGATAGTAAGCCTGTTGCACTGAATAAGAATCAGTCTAGTTATAATATGTCTAGTCCAAAATTTGATACTTTTGAGAAGAAGTCACTAACTTGTGCTTATTGTAAGAAAAATGGTCACCTGATGGCTGATTGTTTTAGACTCCAGAAGAAGAACGAAAGAGATAATAAGTCCAAGTCCAGTGCTTGTACGACACCCCGTGTTACCAATACGTTGGAATGTCCTGCGAGTCAGGCTTGTAAGTCCAGTTTTTGTAATTACACGGAGGATTATAAACCCTTTATGTCTGATGGGTTTGTTTCTATTGTAGATAATACTACTCCTCAGCCTATTAAGATTTTACGGGACATTGGAGCTTCTCAGACTTTATTGTTAGAAGGTGTGTTACCTTTGTCCGAAGAGACTTCTGTTGGTGACTCCGTTTAATTACAAGGTGTGGTGTTAGGTTGTATAGATGTTCCCCTCCATCGTATTTATCTGAAGTAAGATTTAATTACTGGACCAGTTGTTGTGGGTGTTCTTCCTAATCTCCCTGTTGAGGGTGTTTCATTATTGTTAGGAAATGATCTAGCTAGGAACAAAGTGGTTGCTGAACCAATTGTTACCAGCGAACCGGTGGTGGATGTTAAATCACCTTTAGATGATGCTGAACTGTATCCAGCGTGTGTTGTTACTAGGGCGATGGCAAGAAAACGACAAAACGAGGATTTACAAGAATACCAGTTTAATTACATGGACCTTTCTGACACTTTCCTCGCCGACATTGAAGGTTTCGGTAGCCTAAAAAAATGCCATAATAAGACCACCTAGTACTAACAAGAATGTAATTATGCCATGGCAAGATGTGAACAGCCATTCATTAGACAAAAGAAAAGTTAGTCGAAGAGCACAATAAAGACCCTGAGGTTCTTCAGCTCGGCAAGAGGGCTCAACCACAGGAGGAAGCAGACAAAGTGGCCAAATCTTACTACCATCAAGACGGCATTTTAATGAGGAAGTGGAGGCCCCCTGATGCTATCCCAGATGAGGAATGGAGAGTGGTATACGAAGTGGTGGAACCTAAAGTCTATAGGCAAGAAATTATTGGTCTTGCCCACGATCCCCCCCCCCCCCACCCCCCTTGGCCGAGTAATTAGGTATAAGGAAGAATTGGCTTAAGATCGTGCAGCATTTCTACTGGGCCAGACTTAGAAATGATGTCATAGAATACTGCAAATCATGCCATATATGCCAGGTTGTTGGTAAGTCTAACCAGAAAATACCACCAGCACCACATCTGCCAATTCCAGCCTTCGAAGAACCTTTTAGTCGAGTACTAATTGATTGCGTTGGACCTTTACCAAAGACCAAGACTGGAAATGCGTATTTATTGACGATCATGTGTACATCCACTCGCTTCCCTGAGGCTATTCCGTTAAGGGATATCAAGACACCAACTATTGTCAAAGCTCTTATCAAATTATTCACGTTAGTAGGACTTCCTAGATCTATCAGTCCGACCAGGGTTCAAATTTCATATCAGGTTTATTTCAGCAGGTAGTTTACCAGTTAGGGATTGCTCAGTATAGGTCAAGTGCTTATCATCCAGAATCTCTAGATGCCTTAGAACGTTTTCATCAAACATTGAAGAACATGATTAGAACTTTTTGTCTTTAATTTGACGGAGACTGGGATGATGGTGTTTACTTTCTATTTTTTGCGGTCCGAGAGGCCGTTCAAGAATCCCTTGGTTTTAGTCCCTTTGAGTTGGTATTTGGTCATACTGTAAGGGGCCCTTTGCAATTGGTTAAGGAAAAATGGCTTAATGAACACACTGAATTGAATCTTCTAGACTATGTATCTAGATTTAAAGAAAAATTGTTTACTGCTTGTCAAATTGCTCAGAACAACTTAAAAACTGTTCAGAATAGGATGAAAATATGATACGATAAAGATGCCAGGGACAGAGTTTTTGAGCCTGGTGATAAGGTACTTGTATGTTTGCCAGTCCCTGGACATCCTTTACATGCTAAATATTGTGATCCTTATACAATAGAGTATTAATATGTTAAAACCATATTTTGAGCGTACTAATGAAGGTGAGAGTATAACCAGTTGCCACTTTAGCCATGGTTAAGTTGAAGAACACTCATGTCAAACCAGATATAATTGAACCATCTTTTGATTCCAAGACTATGGAACAAACTGTTAGATTGGAAAATTCAGTAATTTTGTCAAATTTAGACTCAAAACTTGCACATCTGACTTTCGATCGCAGAGAAAAATTGAAAACTTTGGTATTTTCTTTTAAAAATCTTTTTCCAGATGTGCCAAACAAAACCACTGCTGTTTGTCATGATGTTGATATAAGCGATGCTTCTCCAATTAAGCAACATCCTTACCGGCTCAATCCACTTAAACTTGATTTTATGAGACAAGAAATTAAGTATATGCTTGACAATGATATTATTGAGCCGAGTAACAGTGAATGTAGCTCTCCATGTCTCCTAGTGCCTAAACCAGATAAAACCTTTCGTTTCGTAACTGATTTCAAAAAGGTAAATTCAGTTTCAAAATCTGATTCCTATCCGATTCCAAGGATAGACGATTGCATTGAAAATATTGGGCAAGCAAAATTTGTGAGCAAATTTGATTTATTGAAAGGTTACTGGCAAGTACCATTGACACATAGAGCTCGTGAAATATCAGCTTTTGTCACACCTGACGGCTTATTTCAATATACTGTCATGCCGTTTGGTATGAAAAGTGCTCCAGCTACATTTCAAAGAAAGATCAATAATGTTATAAAAGATTTAGACTGTTGTTTTGCTTATATTGATGATCTTATTGTATGTAGTGATAGCTGGGAAGAGCATTAAACACATTTATATGATACTTTTGATAGATTGTCACGATCAAATTTTACTGTTAATCTTGATAAAAGTGAATTTTGTCAGGCCACTGTTGATTATTTAGGGCACACAGTTGGCCAAGGTCAAGTGAAACCTATTATGGCTAAAGTGGATGCAATTACCAAATTTCCTCCTCCTACAAATAAAAAACAATTTATGAGATATTTAGACATGATTGGATTTTACAGAATTTTTTTTTCATATTTTGCTACTGTTGTTCAACCATTGACTCATCTTTTACGGAAAGATTCTAAATTTATCTGGAGTGATAATTGTCAAAACGCTTCTGAAAATAGCAAATCACTTTTAGTTAATAGTCCAGTTCTGATCACTCCAGACTTTGAAAAAACAATTCAAACTTGCCGTTGACGCAAGTGATGTAGGAGTTGGAGGTGTTTTATATCAAGAAACAGATGATAATGTTGAGAAACCTATTTAATAATTTTCAAAGAAATTGGATAAACATCAGAAAAATTATTCAACTATTGAAAAAGAGTGTTTTGCACTGTTGTCTGCACTTCAACATTTTAATGTATATTTAAATCCCACTATGCATCCTATTCTTGTTTATACTGATCATAATACTCTCACCTTCATAAATAAAATGAGAAACAAGAACCAGAGGTTGACTAGGTGGAGTTTATTGTTACAGGAATATGATGTTATTGTAAGACATATTAAAGGTAAAGATAATGTAAAAGCAGATGCTTTATCTAGATCTTATTAAAACACTGTATACATACTATCTATTTTTGTATATAATGTTCATGAAAAGTTCTTGTTACACTCAAACTTTTTTAAGGGGGGAGGTGTTATGATATTGTAATTATTACGTTTATTTATATTGGCCTAATTTGTTTTGTGTGACCTTATAACATGTATAATATGTTTACATAATGCTTATAGTTGTTTACAAAATAATGTTATAACTGTGCAGTTTAGAAATCACTGGCACAATCATAGATACTGATGGAATGATTAGAACTTTCTATTTAATTTACATAATACCTCTGGAATTATCATAATCTACGATGTGTAGTTTTAACTTCTACCGTATTCTAGAAGTTTCCGTTCTACAGTTTTCTAGTAGTTTCCCTTCTACAGTGTCAAGAGATTTCCGTGACAACTATATATATACAGACACTAAAGTTAGAACCTCTGATTAGACATTAATTTTCTCAGAAGTTCTCTGGAGTTGTTACATTGACACTTTTATTTACGTTAATTACATCATACTAGATTGTGACTTATTGGACATAATATTCTGTTTGGATTCCCGCAACAGTGAAGAGAAGAATTCCGGAAAAAGAAAAGACAAAAGGATCGGACATATATTTTTTACAGTTTAGTTGACATTTCAATTTGTATAATATTTCTTATAAACTTGTATATAATTAATCTTGTTAAATTTTATTTTTGATTTGTGTCTTTTTTTGGCTACAATTTAAAGGCGATTTTTGGCCGTAACATAGGTCTATCCAATTTGGATGATTTATCATGTCAACAACACTTGAGATGTTTCTATGTGATAATGACAAATCTAGAAGCCCTTCTATGTACTTTTTTTTCTAGTTTGTTTATATCCTCAATAGAGTAAGGGTCTAAGACTGAACATGCAAATTCATTTGATGGTTCGAATACAGATTCATATGCCTGTACTGTCATACAAGTGAGAGGTTTAGCTAGCTATAAAACCAGGTTTAATCCACCATTTTCTACATAAGGAATTGCCTGTACCAAGTCAGGAATATGACAGTTGTTTTCCATTGGTTTCATGTGTTTGAGCTTTTGACCTTGTCATTTGATAAGGGACTTCCGTTTTGAATTTTGCTTGGAGTTCGATATTTTTGTTATTTTACTTTTTTCCTTTACTGAGGTAAAACTGATGTTAAGATATTGTCGGAGAAAATCAAGTGAACTGTTGGCGGTGTGACTATTCCATTTTATGTCGGATTGCATTGTTAAGCCTAGGTATTTTGCCTTGTTATCATATTCATATATGCGGCCATGTAAAGTTAGAACAATACACTTGTTATAGGATAAAATTCCATTTTCATTGTGTTTTCCCAAATACCTAATTTATCAAGATTTTTTTAAGGATTTGCAATCACTTCAAGATTTTAATACCAGGTATGCAATGTTGTTATCTGCAAAAATCGTATGGGGGTATTTAAGCCAATTGATACGTAATTTATATAAATCAAAAACAAACTCGGGACCAGAACAGAACCTTGAAGCACTTCGGACTTAATATTGACACGAAGTATCTGCCTCTACCATTACTGATGGGATACTATGTAATAAGAAGTCCTGTATCAATGCATTTGTTCTACCCTGTATACCAGAAAGATTAGGTTTGTATGTAAAGAAATTATGACTGCCATTATCTTAACTTTTAGAAAAGTCCATTATTAGTACATTATATTGTGAAACTTTGATATTTTAGTGACATCATCTTTAAATTCCAGGAGATGAGTTTCACAAAATCTATGTTTTCGAAAACCATTTGGAGGGGATATAGGATGTCATGGTGGTTTGCATATGTAATGGTTGGACTAACTACAACTTGTTCCATGATTTTGCAACTTTAGCATGTAAAAAAAATAGGTCTATAATTTTCTTGATTATATCAAAGCCCTTTCTTTAAAATGAGGGAGACGTGTGCAGATCACCAATTAGTGGGGACCTCACCAGTGTCTAATGATTTTACGGTATATTAGGCATAGGATGTATGAAATCTCATGAGCTAGCTTCTTAAAGAGGCATGGCTTTGACTCGTCTGGTCCGCTTGCTTTTGATGGATTTAGATTTTAATAGTAGTTTGTAGATACCTAGTCTGGTTGCAAGGTAGGTCTAAATTGTTTTCGGCTGCATGTCCTGTTTGTAAATTCAGTTGCTGTGATTGTGTATGGTTCTACTAAAACAGATTGAAACTGCTTGTTTAGCGTATTTCATATCTGATATTCTTGTCTGTGTTAAGTTGGCGCATTTCTTGGTATCTGTTTTACCTTACATGGTGTTATTTTGAAGTCCATAAAACTATGTCGTGATTTGAGTTTTCCGGCATGATTTCGATTCGTGGAAACTTGTTTGGTAAATTTGTAATCATGAGATCTAATTGATTGTCCTTCCTTGTGAAGTATGTCCAGTGAACGATGTTTTGTCAATATTGTCAACATGGCAATATCTACTTTATCGTGTCATTATTGTGTTTACATTGTATCCTATCTATATATATATATATATATATGTTATGTACCTTTGTGTTAACATCGTTCACATCGTATACATCGTGATGTTGACAATATCGTGTCAACATCGTGTTTAAATTGTATATACAGAGTCTATACCTTTCTGTTTACATCGTTCACATCGTATACATCGCAATGTTAACAATATCGTGTCAACATCGTGTTTATATTGTATATCGAGTCTATACCTTTGTGTTTACATCGTTCTCATCGTATACATCGTGATGTTGACAATATCGTGTTTACATCGTTCACATCGTGTACATCGTGATGCTGACAATATCGTTTCAACATCGTGTTAATGTTGTATATAGAGTCTATACCTTTCTGTTTACATCGTTCACATCGTATACATCGTGATTTTGACAATATCGTGTTTACATCGTTCACATCGTATACATCGTGATGTTGACAATATCGTGTTTACATCGTTCACATCGTTAAAATCGTATTAATGTTGTGAAACAAGTCTTTACCTTTGTGTTTACATCGTTCTCATCGTACACATCGTGATGTTGACAATATCGTGTTTACATCGTTCACATCGTCAACATCGTATTTATGGTGTGTACCAAGTCTATTCTTTTGTGTTTACATCGTTCACATCGTATACATCGTGATGCTGACAATAGCGTGTCAACATCGTGTTTATGTTGTATATAGAGTCTATACCTTTCTGTTTACATCGTTCACATCGTATACATCGTGATTTTGACAATATCGTGTTTACATCGTTCACATCGTGTACATCGTGATGTTGACAATATCGTGTTTACATCGTTCACATCGTTAAAATCGTATTAATGTTGTGAAATAAGTCTATACCTTTGTGTTTACATCGTTCACATCGTATACATCGCAATGTTAACAATATCGTGTCAACATCGTCTTTATATTGTATATAGAGTCTATTCCTTTCTGTTTACATCGTTCACATTGTATACATCGCAATGTTGACGATATCGTGTCAATATCGTGTTTATATTTTATACAAAGTCTATACCTTTGTGCTTACATCGTTCACATCGTATACATCGTGATGTTGACAATATCCTGTCAACATCGTGTTTATGTTGTATCTAAAGTCTCTACCTTTCTGTTTACATCGTTCACAACGTATAAACCCTAAGCCGGGAATGTCACATTATATACCCTGTCTGAAACCCGAATTACACATATATTACTGATGATCCCTGCTTATTTTTTTACCAATACCAGGTATTTGTTAAACATTCACCACGCAGTATATATATTCAGTACATGTTTATTATTTCTTAATATTTTGTGTAATTCTTTTAAATACAAGTTTTCCATCTTCTCAAATATTTTTTTTTCTTCATTAATATTTTTCAATAAAGTTTTAGATTTCATGTATACCGTCTGTTTTTTTTAACAACAACAGATACTGAAAAAAAAACTTGATATTTTCCGCATATGTGAAGGATTTTATAATTTGCTGTGAAAATAATTCTATCATATATGCAATAATTTGTGATAGACTTTAAGACATTACTTAAGTACTGAATGTGTAAATAGTGTGGTTTTAAATTAAAAATACGTCATTATTTTACCTCTGAGAGCCTCTTACATTCTCTAAGTGTTCTGCATAGCTTAAGACTACATCACATAGTACTTAACGTTTGCTATGAAAAAGTTGTTGATGTTCCAATTGGGGTACAAAATGTAGTATATACCCCGGCAGGTTCCTGAATATATACTGACATCTCAGTGTTGTTATCCAATTACAAAAATTAACACATTTGTAATCCATAATATATCATTAATAAATTGTAATATATCGATGTAAACATTTTATTACATTTCAAACATTATAAATTATGTTGACACCATATCGTGCAAACTACAATGCAAACGATGTAAACACGATATTGATAATACATTGTATACATCGCAATGTTAACGATGTCAACGATGTAAACAGTATATAAGAGTTGTTACAATGTAAACGATGTTGACAATATATCTTGTTAACATTGTTGATATCGCGATGTAAACGATGTAAACACGATATCTTTACAACATTGTATACATCGTGATGTTAACGATGTCAACGATGTAAACAGTATATAAGAGTTCATACAATGTAAACGATGTTGACACGATATCGTGTTAACATTGTAAATATCGCGATGTCGACAATATTGTTTTAACATTGTGCACTGGACATGGATGGAAGTTCCTTGTTGGCTGTTCAATTGACTTTGTTCCAAGCCAGCATTATCAAATGTATTTTCAAAATCATAGTCTATTTTTTGTTGAGTATATTTTGATTTCAATATTTTGTTTTTCCAATGATTTCTAGGAAGATTAAAATCTCCTCGAATTAACAATGCTGTATTTATTATCTGGGTAAGTTGTGTTACTCTTATGTGTAAGGATTGTAAAAGTATAATGTTTGAGTTTATAATTAGTATTTTGATCAATGATTTAACACCCAGTCTATGACAGAACCATGCTAAAGGCTTATTAGTGTGTCCACATGACATACCAACCAATTGTAATGTAATTTTGCACATATGATATGCTAGTCAATTGAAAAATAATTCAAACTATAAAATTAAATCTGATTCCATTTTCTATTTTGCAGCGCCATCTTAGAAACATATGAAGTCTTATCCTGTATAAAATATAAAAACAATATAACATTAATTTGAGCATGCACATACATAACTTATAATTATGTGAGGCAGAGTGCTTTTGGGCATTTTCTAAGATAAGATCTGGGTATCAATATAGATAAGAGTTTTTTTTAATTCTTAATGGAACCCTCTGATTTTTAGTTGAAATCAAGCTTAAAGACAATATAAATATGCTGTACAACATACTAAAAAATAAAAATATGCAAGCAGAAGTTCTGAATCATACATACCTTAATATGTTTGCACCACCTTCTCGGAAAACTAAAGCTAATAAGTTCACGATAATATTATGTATGTTAAAGTAAGAGGTTTGGGAATTGTCTTTCAAATTTTTTTTGGCGGAATAGACTTATAATTATAATGTTGACTCTCCAGTCAATGCTTCTAATGTTTTGTTGGATAAGTATTTATAACTAATTTCATACCTGAATACTTTTTTTACTTTCCTGTATTGAAATTCTGGTCAATTCAGTCTCGGCATTACACGAGATTGTTTTCCAATAAGAGTTGTATCATCAGTAAAATCAAAGATATTTTCATATTATAATGTTCAATTAAATTATGAAAATCTAGAGCATTGTATGCTTTTGGGAGATAACAGTGGTCAATCGAACAAAAATTACTTATAAATCTCTTTTCTTATTTTGACGAAATGGTTCTTGTGGAAAATTAGAAACAAAACTAAATATGATGGGATAAAAATGTCATCTACAGATATTTTGAATCTTTTGAAATCAAATATGATAAACAATCTGAAATATGTACCCAGCTATATATCTAATAATACAATAGACAAAGAAAAAATAAACATATTAATTAATTATATATGATAATAACTAACCGTAAAGGAGAGAACAGTCCCGATGTTATGTGGTCTGTTTTTAATGTACTCTTTAAAGTGTATTACGTAGTCTATTGCTCAGCGGTGCACTCGGTTGTGTTGTAGTGTTATATTATTTAGTATTATTATCTAGAAAGCTGGTTTTTTTTCATTTATTGTCGTGTAAAATTAAAAGAATTTTTATTATTATACTACTGTTTCATGTAATAAATGCTGAATGATTTTGTTTATCTTAAAGAACAAAGTGGACTTTTGTTTTCAGGCTCCTGCTTCCCGGTCAGTTTCTTTTAATTGTTAGCGGGATCCTTAGTCTGCATCTTGGCCAAAAGAGAGGCTAAGGACACCAAAGGAACAATCAAACTTATAAGTCGAAAATAAACTGACAACGCCATGGCAAAAAAAGAAAAATACAAACAGACAAACAACAGTACACAAAACACAACATAGAAAACCAAAGACTGAGCAACACGAACCCCACCAAAAATTTGGGGTGATCTCAGGTGCTCCGGAAGGGTAAGTAGATTCTGCTCCACATATGGCTACCGTCGTGTTGGGCAACTGAGGAAATTGTAAACAGAAAAATGTTTGAATAAACAAGTACATGTATCTATTTAAAAAAAAAAGAAAAAAAAGAGTTGTATATGACGTGGCTGTATGCAATCTTTTTGAATTATGTAGCAACCGAGCGAAATGATGTCATTTCAGCAGATTTATGAATTGCGAGCAGTCTTCAATGCGGTATAAAAAATTTATTATTATTTTGTTTTTACTTGTGCTTTTGTTAACTAACAGAGGGGCCCGGAATTGCGACATATCTTATACTTTACTGAAGTATCTGACATATTTTCTTTTTTTACTTTACTGAAGTATCTGACATATCTTTTACTTTTCTGAAGTATCTGACATATCTTTTACTTTCCTGAAGTATCTGACATATCTTTTACTTTTCTGAAGTATCTGACATATCTTTTACTTTCCTGAAGTATCTGACAAATCTTATACCTCAATTAAGTATCTGACATATCTTATACTTTACTTAAGTATCTGACATAACTTATACTTTACTTAAGTATCTGACATAACTTATACTTTACTTAAGTATCTGACATATCTTATACTTTACTTATCATAAGTATCTGACATATCTTATACTTTATTTAAGTATCTAACATAACTTATACTTTACTTAAGTATCTTACATATCTTTTACTTTACTTACGTATCTGACATATCTTATACTTTACCTAAGTATCCGACATATCTTTTACTTTACGTAAGTATTTGACATATCATTTCCTATACTTAAGTATATTAAATATCTTTTACTTTACTTAAGTATCTGACATATCTTATACTTTATTTAAGTATCTGTCATAACTGACACTTTTTTTAAGTATCTGACATATCTGTTACTTTACCGAAGTATCTGACATATCTTATACTTTACTTAAGTATCTGACATTACTGATACTTTACTGAAGTATCTGACATATCTTATACTTTACTTAAGGGTCTGACATAACTTATACATTACTTAAGTATCTGACATAACTTATACTTTACTTATGTATCTACATATATCACACACATATATAATGCATTTGTAATGTAGTTTCTTTTTAAAATGCAGATTCATTTATCTTGGAGATAACTTAGTTTTAATCATGTACAAATCCGCCCGATGATTACATTAAGTTTGATTAAGTTTTGTCTTCTTATTTTTAGTAAAGCATTTTCTCTGTGACTGTTTTGTATAACTTTTGTTAGCGTATTAATCGAGTTTAAAGAGCGGCGGGTTTGAGATCTAAAGGTTTTAGCACGTCACCTGTGTCATTCAGGAACCTCGTCAGTGGTTATTTTAAGATATATCTGAATGTTTGTGTTAGTGGAAGATCCTTGATCAGTTTCTGTTTAATTTATTCCCTGGACGATTTAGAGCTTAAACTATTCTATGGACACATGTCTACTGTTGACGACATGTTTTGTCCTCTAGAAGTGTTTTAGCTACTAATATGTTTTTTTTTTTTTTTTTTTTTTTTTTTTTTTTTTTTTAGGGGAGATGAGGATTCACCGACATATACCCTTAAACTATTTTCAAATTTATATTATATATAATTCCTATAGAAGGTCAATTGTTGGTTTCAATCATTGGATTTTTTGCTGATCTTGGATTATTGACAATTTCTGCTGTTAACTGTTCTTGCCTATCTATATGAGTTTTCAATATAAAAATCAAATTGCTTAAAATAACACAAATATGTCCTATAAAGGCAATAACTACTATAAGGAGTCAATGGATTGTTCCTGTTACTTTGTAGTTTTGTCGATGTTGTATTGCTGGTCCATAGTTTATTCCTGTTTATATAATAGTCAAAACCGCTAAAATCGGTCAGTCATTGTCATTTCATGGCAAGAACTCCTAACAGCAGTCGTCTAGAAGTAATAGCGGAAATGGAGAGTTTACAGAACTTGACATTCTTAACATGTTTGTTCAGTAAGATTTCTTGTGTTTTTTGGGGTTCTCAATATATTAAGTACTTTTAGCTTACCCATGTGTCTTATATTTAGCCTGATGACCACATATTGGCTGATGGACCAAACAAAAATAAGAAACTATACTATACACCCTTAGTATCAATCATGTGACATACGTCAAGTGATAGCACATTGGTTAGCTGAGCTTACGATTAATGAAACGAGAATCCGCTGAACAATTAATGTGGCGTTATGTTTCACTGAGTTACAATAAAGCAGTAAAATACAATTAAACCTGTTTTAAATACTTTATACATTTTAATACGTGTGACTTAGTACACATAACTATCAATAGTTTTGGTCTTCAAAAAGCAGGATTTATGTTGAACGACTTCAAACGTGTTGTAGATTTGTTTAAAATTTGATTTGATCTATTTGAAATATGAAGAATATGGATGACAAAAGATTTTATAATTTTTTATCAATATGCTTTGGATTAGAGTTGTTTACAAAAGGAATATATGATTTCGTGGTAGATAACATAAAAACTGAACATACAAAATTGTACAGAATATGTGCAAGTGGTGCATGTACAAAACAGAACTGTAGTAAAAGATTTAAAATGTTTAGCAATTGGTGTCAGAGTTGCAGAAAGTGGAAAGCGGAACTCAAAAAGATAAAAAGTGGTGAATGCCGTCATTGGAATGAGATAAATTGGCAAGAATTAAGTTCGTCGGACTGGCCGCAATCAATCGATGAAATGGCAAAAGTATTTGTAAAGAATCCAAGCTTACATTATAGAAACGGTGTTTTTACGACATTTGTGCCGTTATGTCCATATTTACAAATATGAACATATTTGCGTTAGATAAAACAACCATGAAGGAAATCATACGCATAAGAAATGATTACTATGGTCACAATTATACAGTTGGTATTCATGACGCCGACAGAAATATTTTTTTGATAGAATTTTACATTTTATTAGACTCCCAGCAATACGTGGATATCAAAGTGCTATTGAATGTACTCTGGCTTTGGAAGAATTACAAAAAACTAAACATCTCTCGCAGAAACTACTGGAGAAGCTTTTGGATAAGGATGGTTTACACGATGTTCGCGATGTTCTTCTGCATAATGTTCCCCGTATCGATTCTCGCGAATGAGTGATAGTTGTTCAAAACCATCTTGGAGGAAATTAAACGCATAAGAAACGAATACTATGGTCACAATAATACAAATCATTTACACGACGCCGAAAAAAATATTTTCTTTGATAGAATTTTACATTTTATTAGACTCAAAGAAATACGTCGATATCGAAGTGCTATTGAGCGTATTCCTGATTTGGAAAAACTACAAAAAACTGATGACCTGAAGAAGCTTTTTAAAAAGGATGGTTCAAATGATTTTCGTGATGATCTTCTGCAAAATTTCCCTCGTTTCATTTCTCCCGAAAGAGCGTTAGTTGATCAAAATGAAATTGCAGCCAATAGCCAGTTATATTCAGATTTTAAAAGTCGTTTAGATGAACTTATAGTTAAAGATGAACTAAAAAAAGAATCTGAAATTATAGACAGCAGATCTTTTGTCAAGAAACAGACTAAATTATGGACTAAATTTAAAATGAGATACGAACATCTATTGCGATTACTGTTGTTTTCCGCACTAATTGTGATGTTGGAGAAGCCGACAGCTGACCCAGCAGGTATTTCATTTTAAATGTATATCAGTTAACGTCTTTGAATAATATTCTTGTTATATACATGTTCTGTGTGTTGGAGCTGATATTGCTCAATCGGACAATATTAGTTTAATCGAAGTATTTTAATAATATTTTTGTTTTTTGATTATTATTTCAGAAGTGAAAACTATAACAACGCACATGTAAATATAAATATAATATGCAATAATTGTATTAAGACATGAAGGATCCCCGAAAATTGTGATAAAAATGGATTAAGACAAAGAAAACTTTATTTCAATTCGGCATAGTATACATTTGTAAAACATATAAACAAAAGCTCAGTGACCGAATATAAAATGAATACAATAACATTAACGGTACCAATGTTTCTGCACCAGATGCGCATTTTTACAATAAATGTCTTTTCAGTGATGCTCGAGGCCAAAATATTCGAAAATCCAAAGCTTATTAAAAAAAGAACTTTTTATCAACCAAAAATGACAAAAAAAAAGTATAGCCAAAGCGGGGCAAGGAATCAGAGCACCAGATGCGCATTTCGATATAAATTTCTCTTCAAAAAGAACCAAAAATAAAGTATAGCCAAAGTCGGGCAAGAAATCAGAGCTTTGCACGCCGCCTTTTAGTTCCCGAGGGTATCACCAGCCAAGTAACCATTTTAATTAACAGTTAATAAAACTTAGAATTTTTAGAAATACTAATTATTTTCTACCCCAGGAATAGCATGGAGCTTTGATATAATTGTAATCTTTTACATTAAAGACAAATTTCCACAAAACAGTCCACTGTAGTAGGTGCAACTACATATGGATCTTTTGTGTCCATAAACATAAATTCCGCCAAACAAATTTAACCGAAAGATAAAAGATTGATCTCTTTAAAGCATTTATATGCATCTCTACCCCCTATAATTTTTTTGGGGAAAAATTCTAAAAATTAGCATTAATTTCATCGAAAAGTGAAAGTCGAGTACACCTTTTTATAGTCAGGCGTGTTTGAGTTCACTATTTTTGTCTTGAAAACGTATAAATCAATTTCCCCCTGACAATCTATCTCAGGCGGAAACCCAGTTGAAATTAAATAAAAGAAATGGAACTCTTTGTTAGAGAAGGTAAAAAAAGGCCAAGTTGGTATTTTTTGAATTGTTTACATCTGTTATTATGGGGTTTTAAAGTTAAAAGAATGTGCCTAACTTAGAATTGTATGCATCTTATGCATTTGTTTTTATTAAGTTATGGTATGGAGCTTCGAGATATTTGTAAACTTTTAAATTATAGACAAATTTTCACAAAACAGTCGATTGTGGTAGGTGCAAATACATGTGGATCTTTTTTGTGCATAAGCATATAAAATTCCGCCAAAAATATTCCAAAGAAAAATAATAGATTGATCTTTTTAAAGCATTAATATGCATCTCTGCCTCCGGCGACAGTTTTTTGGGAAAAAATCATCAAAATGGGCAATAATTTTATCGAAAAGAGAAAGTCGAGTACACCTTTTTATGTTCAGGCGTGTTTGAGTTGACTAATCTGTTTTGAAAACGTATAAAAGAAAACTATTTGATACATCATCTCGCTTCAGATTCTATTATTTTTATATATTTAGGCTCTAGGTTGATATAATGACATTAAACATTTACAGTAGTAAAAAATAAAATATATGGGTCAAGTGAAATACCTTTCTAATGAGTCATAACAATAGAGTATGTGTGTTCGAATAACAAATTTTTACTAAAAGTACTTGACGACAGACTTTTCAAGTGGATCTTAAAAATGCATAATTTCAAAAAAAACTTCATTTTTTTGTGTGTGTTATCTAGGGTAATTAGTCTTCAACCGACATATGACCTTGAAAAATATCAACCGGAAGTGACCCTGAGTAAACTGGAAGTAGCCATTTCTGCACTGATACCATTGAAAAGTACCTAGAAACTATATATTTTTAAAAAATGCATAAATAAACCTATCATTTGAGACCGGAAGTGACCTTCACTAAACCGGAAGTACCTAATATCTCCCTTATTACGGGCAAAAGTATATAGAAACCTGTATTTTTGGAATCAGTGTAAAAAAAGCTATCATGTAAGACCAGACATTATTAAAACCGGAAGTTGACAATTATCTCCCTTATTTCAGGCAAAAATATAAAGCAACATTTATTTATTGAATCAGTATGAAGAAACCTATGCTTGGACGCCAATAGTAACTTTGAAGAAACCGGAAGTTGCTTCTCATCAATAATACAGAAAATAGATGTGGAAAGACCTTCAATTGTTCTCTGAACAAATGGATTTTAATTTTTATTATATTTGTGAAAAAATCTTGAGATAAACTATACTTTGGAAAATTATAAAAACAATCTATCGACTTTAATTTAAACCTCCATTTATCTTTTTTTTTTATTTCTTGTCCGGGTCCTTTTTGCTTTTATCGGCTAATCAACGATCGTATTAGGTTTTGGATTTTCTAATATTTTGGCCTCGAGTATCACTTAAGAAACATTTAGCGCCGCAATGCGATACTGGCGCAATAACATTATACCGTTAAATGTAATTACTGGGGCGCTATTTCTGCTGGTGGATTTTAAGTCCCGAGGGGTATCATGGGTATCACCTGCCTTGTAGCTGGAACTTCGGTACTGGCATGGAAATACGAACATTGTTCATTAACATTCGCTGAAACAAAAGTTTGTAAATCATTCTAAAATCGTAATATACCATCTTTGTGCATAACTCTAATTCCTATTCCACGTTCGGCTTTACTTTTGGTCTATTTTTTTTAGTTTTATCAGTTCTTCAACATTAATATTAATATCAGGTTTTTTTAGATTTCCAGATAGTTTTGCCTACATCATGACTGAAGAGACATTAATTGTCGAAATACGAATCTGGTGCAGTAAAATTGGTACCGCTAGTATTACTGTTAGGATCTACTATATATTCAGTGAAAATAACTGGTAAACTGGAAAAGTACATCTTCAAGAGACAAAGGTTACAAAACCAATACTTTGTTTTCATTAGTAACAGTGGTTTATTGATCATACACATTTCAATCCCCGGTACAGCAAAAACTTTTTAATGGTAAATGTTCCTGTTTATTTTTGTTCATTACATTATGAAAGGATTCTGTCTTATGATAATACAACATTAATCTTCAATTCGTGAACCGAAAACAACCCCTTTTTAAGATAATTTATATCTCGGGAATAATATACCGGTATGCAAATTAAAAATTAAAGATGAATTGTTTTTCTTGTTTCTTGACATTGTAGAACTTGTTAATATTTTTCTCAGTTTGTTCTTTGATAATCATCCACAAGTAAACCGATTTTGATCTGAAATGGTCACTTTGACCTGAATAGCTCATAAAAGACTGAACAATAAATTATTAAGTAACTTTTAGTCTATTGGTAAATTTTCAGACTAATCAACGGTGGTACTGTTTGCTTTCAGTCAATTAAGATCTGTTCCACCTGTCTTCAGACTGTTCCGTAGTTTTTATTTACCTTTACAAATCAACAACGTACTGAATTATATGAAAAGTTACTGTACAGAACTGAATTGACCGAAAGCGAATCATAATTTAGCACTGTGGATAAGTCTGACAATTGACTGAAAAACTGGACATGACTTAATAATTTATTCTTCAGACTTTTCAGAGTAACAATATTTTCCACTGTATTGTTGTGTTCAGTATAAAAATGTTTAGTAATAGCGACAATTTGTCCTTGTAAAATGTAACAGTCATAATAATTAATTAATTAATTACTATGACAGCGATTATTTTGGCATTATAGTAAACATTTTATTTGCTAAATGCCCCTTCAATGTTGCATTCTTGCTGTGTGTCCAAACAATCGCTAGAAGTGTTAGATTTCTATTGATGTTTGAGTATGCGATTTCAACATTCCTGGATGAGCGATATAGATTTTTATTTTTACATACATGAGCTTTACGATGCCAGTATAATGGATCGTGTCTGGATGGAACCTGAAGTGACTTCCGTTCTTAAAAAGAAAAAGGATGTATTATTATCAGCACAACTAGGCTACGGAAAGTCTTCCACTGTTTCACAGATCGTATGTGCTGAGGTGTACTCGCCTTGGAATCACATTAGAACAATGACAGTTGCCTATCATATGTGCCGCTTTAATCACAAAGATTCGATCCAGTCTTATATTTTCATTCGTAATCTTGCAGGAAAAATTGTGAATGATGTCCCTGAACTAGGTAATGCCATATTGGCTGATGAGTATGCACTTGACTATTTAGATTTTAAATGTAAACAGGACCCGTTTTCGTGTTTAGAGGTTGTTTTCAGTTCTCCTTTGAAACGTATACAAACTGATACAACATATCTTGTAATTATTGATGCATTAGATGAATGTGATACACCGATGGGAAACGATCTATATGACTTACTAGCAAAAAAATTAGCGGATTTCCCATCATTCTTTCAATTTCTTTTTACATCTAGAAAAATAAATAAAATACTTTATGAGTTAAAGACACTTCAACATATAATGGAAATCGATCTGAACAGTTTCACAGAAAGGAATATCCTTTACGCACAAAGATTCATTGACATAACATCAAATTTAACCGTCGCAAACAAACTTCAACTTATAAATGTTTCTGATGGAAACTTGCTTCATGTTAACTCGTACCTTGATTATTGTAGAGGAAATATATCATGTGAGTTTTCAAAAGTTCCAAAAACGTTAGAGTATATTTACCATGTTAATCTTGAAAGAATTGTAGGTACGAATGGGGCTTCATTTGAAGATTGGACTGCGATATTTGAGGTTCTATGCGCTGCAGCAAACCCTATCAATATTAACCAACTATTCGAAATTACAGGTTTAGACGATGACAAACAAAGAAGAAAATTTTCATTACTTCTAGGCAACGAATTTGGTCACTTCCTAAAAAAACAATCCGATAAACTTTCTTTTCAACATAAAGCGTTCAAGAAATTTCTAACAAACGAGTCGAGAAAACTTAAGCTATTTTATATCGATATAACAAAAGGGCATAAGTTATTCTCCCGTTATTATCTACATTTACATACACCACAAAATATATTTGAAGAAAAGGATTTAGTAGATATAGCATATCATGTGGCTTTAACACATAACAAACAGATTGAAAAAACATTTCTACAGTTATACAATAAGACAAATTTACAAAATGATAAAATTTTATACTATTTAGCACGCGAGGTTCATTGCTATGACACAGCTAATCTGGTTATTCATTTAATTAATCAGTCTGGTTTAAGCAGTTCAAACATGTCTGTTGCTGCGTTTACTGCCTCTGCAAACGGCAATCATAAAACATTGATTTCATTTCTTGGACACAATTTTAACTTCAAATCGGAGAATAGTGATATTCTGGAACATACAATGAAAGGAGCTGACTTAGTATACATGTGTTAATTTATGTTTTTCTGTGGGTACAATGCATTCCATATTGCGGCTCAAAGGGGATATGTCGAAATAGTTGAATATTTACTGGAGAATTATCCTGATATTCTTTATGAACAAAACAAAATTCAGTTGAATGCATTTCAACTTGCTGCAGAAAACGGACACACCAAAATAGTCAAAATATTTCTAGGTGTGAATTCATCGCTTGCAGATCAGCATTCTTTATATTACGCGTCCCAACAAGGACATAATGAAATTGTATCACTCTTGTTAAAGTATGTCAACGATACATGTTTACCATGCAACGGAACTATATATTGGCTACCACCCTTATCATTTAGGAAACAAAAATATATAACATTTCCAATTGAGGCTCTGGATAAAAACTCCATTCACTTTCAGACTCTTGACTTTTTGCAAATTGATCAGATATTAAGTAAAGCAATACTGATGGACGACTGGCGACTAATAACGTGTGAAAGCGCTTTAAACGCAGCTGTCAGGAATGGCCACTTAAGAATAGTAAAATCTTTACTGGAAGAAGAAGTAAATGCTTTGCATTGTTCAATGTTTGATGGGAGTACACCCTTAATGACAGCAGCAAAGTATGACCAAGCAGAAATATTTAGATATTTACACAATTCCGGTGGAAATCTTGATGATCGCTGCAATAGTAATTTGTCATATGAGGATAAAATAGAAATAACGGAATTAGATTTATTAAAGGAAAAGGCATGTCCAGAAAATGGAAGTATTTCTCATTTGCTAGCAATTCACAACAGCTATAATATTATTAAATATTTGCTGAATAAAGGTTTTGACAACTGGGAAACACATGATAGCAATGGACTTACTCCTTCTCACTATGCATTTTGTTGCAATAGCAATAATTTTATAAATTTTGTTGTATTTGCTAATGCAAAGACGGGACATTTGAATCTTAAAGTAAAGTCACCTAATGGATCAACCTCCTATCACTCTGCAGCAATCTGTAAATCCCTTATTCTATCTCATTATTATTGATACGACTATCAGAAAGCTGCCCGACCTAGTTGACAATAACAACCGAAGTATTTTACACTACGGACTGATGCCACCAGTAAGTCAGGAAGATGCACTAAGAATTGATCGAGTTGGAAAGGATTATTTTTCTGACTTATTGCTAAGAGTGACTATAAACAATAAGCATGACTATCTGAGGGTAGACACCGATGGCAGAAACTTTTTGCATTATGCGGCATCGAGTGGTAACTATTGGACGTTCTTGAAGATATTACAAATTTTAAAGAAAGATGATATTAACGTACTGCTTAATCGTAAAGACAATATAGGAAATACTCCGCTAACAGAAGCATTTAATTCTTTGACTCATCGATGAGCGTTTGAATCGCTAAAGATACCATTTAACTGTACTCTAAATGAACTATTTTCAACCACATGCAAGAAAAACTTGTCAGTAATTCTTTTACCACATGAATATTTGATATTAACTGTCTCTAAATACCTTTCAACTACAAAATATTTCATGTCATCAAATGTAAAAGACTATTTGATTCTAGCTATAAATAAGTCACGTATTTATCCTATTTTAACGTTGAAGACGTACGCATCGAAAGAATTTGACGCAATTCTGTCATCTTTTACAGAAATGCCAACCTTACTGGCTAAGTCAGATATGCACATCATAGCTGAGTATATATTTAATGCTGATAATTCCTTACGGTGTAATAAAACTGAAAGCCCGTTGCACCAGCTGGTGTTAAATGCAATGAAAGGTCAGGATATTTTATCGTAAATTCTTTTCTTATTCCTTTTTTAAAAAAATTTTCGTCTCAATATCTGGATTGTTGTTATGATAAATAGGGATATAATATATTACACAGAGCTGCAATGGGAGGAAACATTCACACAGTTAAACTTATGCTGACAAAAGGAATGAACGTTTCCTATCCATTGAGGAATGACCAAAATGTCCTTGATATGTATATATACTCTTCGCCATTCTTAAAAAATTGGCACGTTCCTTCATATTATGTTAGCGGTCCTAGATTTCATATCCTAGAATATGTTTTCCAATCAGAGACATTAAATATATCTATTGACAGAACACGAATTGTTGACTTTGATAGTACCGCAGATTTCCTAGTGAACGAAATGTCAAGGTATATTGAGAAAAATAGAGACAAACAACTACTATGTGACGACAAAAATATTGGTCTATTGCATATTGGAGCAGCCAAAGGTCTCTTGAAATTCTTAAAACGCGTACACTCAATTTTTGGTACGCACATTCTTCGTTGTAGTTAAAAGTTCAACGTTTCGCTATATTACCTTGCTCAAATTTATAGACAAACAGACATTGTGAAATGGATGAACAATATACAACTTGAATTTAGAACGCCTACAAAAGTTATTCAAAACGTTCTAATATACAACTTCATTTCGAATTATTTGACAGTATCGCAACATGACTGGACTTGCTTCCAGGATTATACATTCAAATACCGTGGACTTATGACAAACCAAGCAATGAAATGCCTTGCTCGAGTTTCATCTACGAAGATACTTTTCAAAAATGAATATCAAAGGAATGTCAGTGCATTTGTGTACAAAAGCATTTCTTCCGATCTTACAGAGGTGAATGAATATACAATTAACAGTGAATACAGATTCGTCATAGAAATATGGAAAAACACGCGTCAAACAGTCGCCAGCGACCTTACTCAGTTATTTGCTTTCTGTCACATGAAAAGATTTGCAAACATTATTCGGAAACAATTGCTTCTTTTTCATGAAGAGGATGGAGAGTTTTTCTTCCGTTATTTACAGACCAAGGGGATGCAAACTAAAGAACCATTACGTGATTATGAAATAAATGAACTTTATCAAGCTGTCATTAGTAAAACGTACCAAGATTTTCAAAAACTACAAGTAAGGAGAGATTTACATAAACAGTGGCTTCATGATTTGATAATAGAAAAAATAGGAATTGACTTTGATGTTCGCGGTTTCTTCAAGTTTATAACGAAACGCATAAAAATTACATTGAAGCAGTTTAATGATGCTTTGCAGTTAGGGACGCACCACAGTCTGGAACGTATCAATTTTGCAGTCTCTGAGTTTGATTTTGGTATCTCTTCTACTCACGAGGAAACATGCTTTCTTGTATTTAATTATATTTTGCAAATTTTATCTATAAACGATTTTCGGCAGTCATACCTCAAAATTCTTTTTCTATTTGACAAAAGGGAAGTTGTTCACTATGTTGAATGTTTTTTTAGAACTATCATAGATCAGGTCGATGATGAGTATACGAAGAAAATAAACAGTTTGAATTCATTAATTGACAAAGCACTTCAGAACAATAACTGGGATATGGGTGACTTTCTTTCAAGCTCTTTTCATTTTGTTCTTATTCAAATTCGTGACCTTTACACAAAATATTTTGAAAAAAGGATTGATTATACTGTTTTTTTGTCTTGACATACATTGCATAAAACATAAATCATTTGATAGAAATTATTTAGGCATAGTGTATATTATATCATTTAAATATTTTTGAGTGATTAGAGTTTCCTCTACACTGGACCATTCTAGTCCCCCATCACTGAACCTATATACTATCTCATCAACCGCTTAATTAGCTCTTTTTTATTTTTTGCTTTCTTTACCACATGGTTTTCATTGATTTTTTATGGGATTTCATTCAATTTTAAACTTTTCATGAAAGATTAAAAAAATATCAAAAGCGGCAGAAGATACTATAGGGAGAATAAAAAGAGAAGTCGAAGAAAAAAACAGACAATACATGTACAATAGTCAAAAAGATAAAAAACAACGAAAAGACAAACGACTGCCTATAAAACAGAAAACTAAATACTGAGCAACACAAAATCTACTAAAACATTGGGGTGATCTCAAGTGCTCGGAAGGATACGCAAGTCCGGCTCAACTGATGGTACCCGTTGCACAGTTGCAACACAAACGAATGTAAATCAAAACACTTTTTATACTTCATTTGCTGGGGATCATATGAATGTATGACTGAATCTGATGAGTGAATGTATTCACTAAAAGTAAACAAACACTTGCTTGGTTAATCATAATTAGTTATGTAGTTGATTGATTGTAAGCATTATCATGATTTTGTTTAGGTGAGAGCTGTACATTTGAAAATTTGATTTAATAAATGAAACTAATTTAAATATAGAGTTCACTACTAATAACTGTGAAATTATGAAATTTTCTTTGATAAAGTCCGTTCACTATTTTTTATTCTTAAAGCGGTGACATTGTTTTCTTATACGATATTCCCGGGCTTGTGTTTTCTATCATGATTTCCTTGATAGAGGATTGCTGCTCACAAGGAAGCTATTAAACCAAGAGTTCCAAATGGTGAAGTTGAAATCATCCCTTCGTAAATTTTACGGACGCCATCACGAGTTGGTTGAGCGTTATGGAATAACCGTTTCACAGATGATATCGGATATGTTCCTTATGTCGTAACTACAATACCTTCCCTTTTCACGAATGTGACTTACCGAATTATACTATTTACCGGATTTGTAATAAATAAGCAACACGACGGGTGCCACATGTGGAGCAGGATCTGCTTACCCTTCTGGAGCACCTGCGATCACGAGTTTTTGGTGGGGTTCGTGTTGCCTAGTCTTTAGTTTTCTATGTTGTGTCATCTGTACTATTATTTGTCTGTTTGTCTTTTTATTTTTGACCATGGCGTTGTCAGTTTGTTTTCGATCTATGAGTTTGACTGTCCCTCTGGTATCTTTCGTCCCTCCTTTGTTGGGTTTTTTGTTGTTGTTTTTGGGGGGTTTTATTTTGTATTCATATTTCTGGGCTTTGGTGTATGGTCTTTTTGTTTCCAAAGATAAACATGTAAGTAATATGGGAAATTTTGTATATGGGTTATTTTATGAAAAGTACTGGTAAAGTTTATTCAAAATGCTTCCACGTTTACGCCGTTCTTATATTTTCAACTTTTTTATAATAGGACGCTCATTTGATTTTCTAAGAGGGCTAACGATTTTTTCCGGATGGAATATTCATAGTCATTTATTTTTTGTACAGCTTATTTATTTTCAATTTAGTACACAACTATTTTCTGCATTGTCCTGCATCTTGTAGGAAAAATATACCTTCCATCCTGTCTAGGACAAGGCTATTTTTTCAGATATTACCCGGTTAGAATATAATTTCCAAAATCCTACACTCTCCCTCCCCAAGAATATCCAATTGTCATCCTCTAAAATCAGATGGTATTGCTTGGTAAACTGTTAGACGAGTTTGCTGGTAAATTCTACTCCTGTATTAGAAATTTACAAAAATATTTGACTTCGATGGGGGAACGTCTGTCGTATAGTTGTAATATATTAGACTAACATAATAAATTAAAGTTTGGTGTGACGGCATAGTAAGTAACATCATCCATTACTACAGACAAAACATTGCTGATCTGAAATCCATACGCGTATGATCGGGGTAATAATAATACCATTAACGTTGAAAAGCTTCTTTTAATGTAACTAAGTGAACAGTTTAACAAAAAGTCAATTAGTTTACCAACAGGCACTTGAGACATTGAATCCTTTTTGCAATTTTTTTGATGGTTACATCTTTTTTTTAGTAAATTAAATATTCAGTCAAATTAGTTTTAGTTATTAAATGCGTTGTTTCTCATATTCATGCGATCTTACATTAACCGTAGTTTATACACGCTGTCGCTCTATTTTTACGTGCAAAACTAATTAGAAATTAGAAGAATTTTGTTTTCAAACTCATCTCAGCACAGAGTGAAAAAACCAAAACAAAGACCATGCCCTAAATACGTGTGGTAAATTATTTAATTCCAATTATTTAATCAAGTTTCCGATATTGAATCTATGAAGGAAACACATACAGGAGGAGTGGCCAAATTTTTTTCATACCGACACCCAACTATCCTCCAACAAAAATAAAGAACAAAGAAAATTTAAAACCTTCATATTATTTGATTTCCAATGAGACAACCTCTGCACCAGAGACCATATGACGTAGAAGCTATAAATCAGAGGTCTGCGTGCGGCCTCTAACAATGAGCAAAACCCGTACCGCATACCAAGCCATAAAAGGCCCCGAAATGTCAAATGTAAAACAATTCAAAAGAGAAACCCAACGGCCTGATCCAAGTACAAAACAGGAAACGAGAAAACAAATATGGCACAGCAGCAAACGACAACCACTGGGCTACAGGTCTTAGATTTGGGACAGGAACAAAAGTTATGCAGAATTTGGCGGGTTAAATGCTCTTGCGGGAGCTCCTTCCCCCCGCCCCTCACCCACCCAACAAACCCGAACAAGAGCAAAAAACTAAAAGAACAAACCACAAAAACCAATTGAAAATGGTTCAAACCATCAGATGGACACAATAAAAGCACAAAAACAGTAAGAATAAACCAAAACCCTAAAGACACAAAGTTAAGACCTGAGAGCACTCTCAGACACTAAAAACCAGTCCAAAGACTGAAATATCAATCCGTACACATCCAACATCTAATGGATTTAGTCTAAAGACGTCATTAACAGTCAGAGAAAAGCATGACAATGCCAAAACATAAGTAGCGACAGATTGTAGGACCATTAATGTTTATATGTGTATAGCTGGGTTATAATTTATTGATAACAAAATCAATATTTATACCGAATAAAAAAATATTCAAAGATCAAATTACAGTTTTGAATTGGTTACTTTTTGGAACAAGTCTATTTAAAGGATCGATAAGTTTACGGCTCGGTAAACAGCATAAAAAAGTGCTACCTCGTTTGTAATAAGTTTTCCACAGGAACAGCCAAACTTCCAAACCAAATATTTGTTTTTATGAAAGTGTTTAGTAAAGGTTTTAAGTAATTTGTGGTAACGAAATACTTGACTTTATCATTTATCAGTTATACATAGATTACGTTTATTGGAATCCAAGACTTCACTACAAACATGGGCATAGCGAACGAGTTGGGATATATAAACAACCCGTAAGATTGGGCTAAATGAACATCACTGTCCAAAACAGGAACATTGATAATAGGGAACGAAAAATCGTCTTCTTTGTCTTAAATATTTGTGTAGAGTTTCCAGCGTGAAACTGAGATGTCTAAATCTAGGAATGGACAGTTATTACTGTTTATATTTGATTTCCTTAAAGTATGTTCCTTTGGGTACATTTCGGCCGTATATTTAGAGAATTCTTATTATAACGAAAAAATGTCATCAAGATAACGTTAGGTGTTGCTGAATTTATCAATTAAATGGAATTCAGATGGGTCTAAACTGAGTTTGACCATAAATTGTGATCATAACAATACAGGAACAAGTCTGCTATATAAGGGAAACAATTGGTCCCAATAGGAGTACCTACAATATGTCGATACATTGTATTGCCCAAACTTACATACATGTTGTCCGGAGAAAATTTACAGTGTTAATAATCTCATCACACTTCTACTAAGTATTATAATTTTTAGCAAATCTAAACTTTTCATTACAGAAGAAGACTTTATATGAGTTGCAGCAGATAAAATTTGCAATCATTTTGAATACTAAGTACGACCATTTGATTAATTAGGGAAACTGTTGTTTGATAAGATTGTTTGGAAGTGTTGTGTAAAGATTTGAAATTTAAAAACTGCCAACCGAATTAAAAGGACCATCAAAAGCACGCGTAATTTATCTAAAACATCCAAAACCTTCTACTCTAAAAAAAATTGTTAATTCCTCTTTTTTCATATGCTTTATTACAAAAGTTAATGATAATTTCTTTAATAATAGTTAAAGTGCTAGCCTAGTTAGTCTTTTTCCCTTGAGCTAGTTGTGTTATGCATGCCAGCATTAACACGACATCACTTTTAGAGCAGCTATTACATTTTAAATCACATGCTTTTGTGAAATACTTTTACTTATTCATTTTTTAAAGCTGTTACAAAAAGTTCAGTTTTTGGCAATTAAACCAGAAAAAGACAAGATAGCACAGTAGTCGATATTGCCATACAAAAGCAGTTATAAGGTTTCATTTGATGACAGAAAAAAAGACGCAATTAAGATTTCATTCCAACTACGAAACATCTTCTGAAAGTGTTCTGCATTTAGAAAATTTGAAATAATGACCATATTTCTGTTTTATCAAAACTAATTGCTCTTTTAAGAACAAGAGAAAATTAAGATAAAATAATTATTTATTATCTATTTGTAAATCAGATGTAGTCGTCTCATATCTTCGGGGTTGACCGAATTCATGAAAAGAAATGTGTATATATTTTGATTATGTACACTTCACTGAGCTGCATCTGACATCCTGTACTTGCAAATAATCAATTTTATCGATATACAGTGACACACACGATAAAGGTTAATAGTTCGATAATAGCAATAACATACTGGGTGTCCATATTCAATTTTTTGTGATTTTCATTCGACTGCTTTTCGTCCTTTGTGCCAATACGGAAAAGGCCGTCGTGTTCCATGGGCTATTAATAATCATTTCGGGTTACAAATGTTATAGGCCTCACCAAACTTTGGTTGTATTTTGGTGCATAAGACATTTTGTTTCTTGTTTTGTTATTTTTAATGATGAGGACAAGTTAAAATTATATGTCCCTTGCTTTGTTACGACTGAAAATAAGAAAATCCACACATTCGATATAATAAGGCTGTAAATTTTTGTTTTCTGCTTCAAGTCGCGTTATCTATAATGACATCCGTATATGAATCAAACCTTCTTACAAACTCGACATGTTAATATATTTTTAAGTTTCAACATTCCCTTTACAGAAATTGTAAAACTTTTATTGATATACTTTGTTGCCTGATCTAGTCTTAGAAAATGAGAAATGAGCACTCTGCTTCAAAAAATGTTTATACTCTATTTGAGGTCTTGATCATAGTGGTACATTATAATATGAATTATTTAATTTCTTTTTTGTCCAGCCTACGATGAAGATCACAGAAGCAAAACATGGCGATATTACATTTCGAAGTAAGCGTCGTCAGCGTTGTAAAAATTTAGGTTTAGTCTGTGGTTGAAGTTTATTTAGACATCAACAAATTTGTCAAGCCGTCATGGAATTATATGAAGCTTGCATAGAAGCGTTTTCATGAGAGAAAAAAACCAACATAATCCATAGAAAAATTTTGAAAATATATTTTTTAATTTTTCCGTATTTCATTGATAAATGAATTGGTTTTTTTACGGTTAGCCTTTAGATACATTCTAGTGTATGGTGAAGGTTTTTCAGTACGTTTGTCAAAATTCATGGATTTTAACTTCTTCTCGAAACTTAGAAAAAAGCTTCTTTATGATTAAAAGACAAATCCAAAGGGAAATTTGGAAATATTTGTTTTTTTCATTTTTTTATTCCGTATTTTTACTGATAGATACTCGTAGATATTTGCAGTTAACATTTACATACAGGCTAGAGAGTTTTATTTTGATATCAATAAGTTTGTAAACCCTTCAAGAAATGTACGATACTTCTACAGAAGCTTCTTCATGATTATGAAATAACATCTGAATAAAAGAGCCTTATTTTTTTTTCACACCCCCCTCCTCCCGTATTTTACTGATAAAAGAACCTGGTTTATGGCACTTAAAATTACACTTTTTACACCAGCGAGCAGCAATCGCAGACGAAAACAGAGTTTATATTTAAGTGACTATTCTCAATAAGCAAACTTAATAAAAAAAAAATATATGTATACATCTTAAACGTTCATATATACACCATCTTTTATGGTAATATTCTATAGAAAACAAACATGTCGTCATTCACCTCAAAAGCTAACCAAACATTTAAACAGCATATTCAGAAGGGGTATAGTTACAATACTGTTGTCAAGTCATTTTTTGGAATTAGTATTGATTCACTCGTAGGGTCTTTGCATCGGAAATAAACACCTTTATTCTAAAACCAGTTGTTGGCATGATGCTACACAACTAACGGGAGGGATTGTGCTAGATTTTTATATGATGGAGACATAATCTTAAACATAATCTTTCGATCGGTTTAATTGTGGTCTGGAGCTGGCATGTCAGTAACTGCAAGTAGTCCTTTGTTAATTTATGTTAATCATTTTAAATTTGCTTAGTTTCTATTGTAACCTATTTTAACGAGGATTCAGACTTCTTCTAAAATGAGTTTCACTGTGCGTGTTGCTGCGTGTTTGTTTATTCCACATTGTTATAGGGATGGGTTGAAATCTCACAAAACATGGTTTAATCCGACGCATTTTTGCGCCTGTCTCAAGCCAGCAACCTCTGGCCTTTGTTAGTCTCGGGCGTTTTTTTTTTGTTTTTGTTTTTAATTTTGGTTCATTTACATGTTTTTGAGTTAAGTGTGGCGTCCATTTTCACTGAACTAATATGCATTATTGTTGAGTGGCCAGCTTAATCCTGACTCCGGGTGCGGGATTTTCTCGCTGCGTTGAAGATGCATTGGTAGCCTTGGACTGTTTTCTGCTCTTTAGTCGGGTTGTTGAAAATAAAAAAAAACACATCGGGTTCGTACAATATCATTTCGTTTTAGACATTTCAAAAGTAAAAGGCCCCATCCTAAACAGTTTTACGAAAAATTATCTAACAATTTTAAATTATAATATATTTCAACAAATAAGAAAATTGTTAAAGTTATTAAGTTAAAAATAGATACAGGTTTTCCTTTAAAGCCAGAAGTGTTAAGTTGACAGAGGTAAGGGGAAGAAAATGTAGAGAAGAGATGGAACAGCCGAACGCCAAAGAAAAGTGACATATAAATATTGCAAATCAAAGACAAATGAAAGCGGTGTCAACACAACGAAATGTAAACAACACATGTACTATCAAATTAAGTTGTAACAAGTTGTTATAGAGGAACAGTATGCAAGGGCTCCTCTGTAATGTTTTGAAAAGGAATTATAAACTGTTATCCATATTTATAGACAGAAAACACAACGACCTAAAAAAAAACCCAACAAAAATCAATAGAGCACGATATAAGATTTAAACCAGCTTTCCTGGAATCAGTGGTAGCCACTGTGCTGTTCACTACTGAAACATAACCGTGGATAAACCAACATTTAGTGAAGGTAAGCCACATCGTAAATAGAAACATGAACATTTCATTGATATAACTTTTATGCAAGAACACATCGGCCAGTAACAAGAAAATTTCTTCTTACCAATTGTATGAAATATTTGCCACTGGATTTTAAGCAACAATCAATCAATCAAGCTTACCAATTAGATAGATGTCTAATAGAACTGAAACATGTAAAATTGGAACTGAGAAATTTGAGTTTGGAACTGAGAAATGTGAGGTTGGCACTGAGAGACGTCAGGTTGAAAGAAAGAAATGTCAAAATGGAAATTAGATATTTTCAAAATAGAATGTCCCTACCAGTTTTTCATACAAAACCAATGACAATGCAGTGGCTCAAGAAGAAGACCAAATGTATTAAAGTGAAGGGCAAATATGTGAAACAAAATTTAAACGAAAAACTTTTGTGTTGTGTTGTCTTTGGGATGTTTTTGATATTTATGCAAATTCAATTAGTCTTTCAAAATATATGAAATTACTCTGTTTTTCAGACTAGTACAATAATTTTGTAATCCCTGTTTTTGATATTTTGTTTATCCCTTAAACTAAATCGTTTTTTTTAAGCTGGCACAATAGATAGAATAAAAGAGATAGTTAACGACAAGTCGGCGTTTTGGTTTGGGACGGGTGTCAAATCATTATGTAGCAAAGAACGGCCTACCTTTGCTTGTAAGATGAATAGATTTCCAAGGCAATCTGACAGTATTATTTCGAGATTTGGAGGAAGCATAGACATATCAGGTGTTGACAGATTAATGAAAATACAATACACGTATGAAAATGGTAAGCACAAACTATACTATGTCCTGTAGATGACACTTAGATATACTAAAAATTCATAGTGTAATTAAGTGTAAAAACCTAACCGGTTTGAGTACCAGAGATTTGTTAACATAATTGGTCTTTTGTGAGATTACAACTTTTATATTTCAAAGGATTCGCCTCATATTATGTCTTTCGTTAAATGGAGATAACCCTGGGTTCTTTCAAAAGTTCTATTCAACACTAAAACATTTATAAACATTATTTCGTGAGAGGGCAGACTAGAAATTTTCAGAAAAAAAGACTAATTGCCACAACAAATTTGAAAAAAAAGAAATATAATTTTATACCCTTGTTTAATTGTTCCAAGAAAATCGAATGAAAATACCAGTAAAAAGAGCATACTTTAAGTTTTAACAATAAAATAACGCAATTTTTTTTATTCAAACACATCTACACTGTTTTGAAAAAAAGTATAGAATTTAACACTGCTCTAGTATTTATTGATGTAGGAAAATGTACTCTGGAGTATTTTTATGAAGGACTGTTAAAGTTTTCCCGAACAATGTATCATTAATAGTCTGGAAAGTACAAAGAAAATGACCATTGCATGACATATGCAACATTGGGGCGTTGATAAAAATAAACAAAATAATAAAAAAAAATGTTGAAATTGCATCTGAAACTGTATGAAATCCATAAGAAATCGGAGGTGGAGATGCATAATCGAAAAAGATTTATTTTCTATAAGATGGGGAAATATATTCATACCATACATTGTTTTACCAATGGTTTTCTCTTGGTACAATTATACTTTATATAAATCTTTAATCTGAACATTTTTTTTTATAATGTGATAATAGGCACTGTGAACGCTTGCAACGATGACTTTTCACTTCCGGGAGGTAGTTTAGAAGTTGACCCACTGTCTCCGACTGTAAACCATGCATGGCAATTGCGTAATTTACCAACGATGAAATGGACAGCCAAGCCATCAGATTATTCTACATTAGTGTTGTACGATATTGGGTTTACGTATTTACATGCCTTGTATGTAAATATTCCTGGTAGCAACATCACAAAAGCCGATGTAAGTTGAATTCATTTATATTTTTATCATTGTTCTTTGTCGTAAAAACTGACGCAGGAAAAGGTATATTTTCTTTTCTTATTTTAAATTGCATTATACGATTGAGTGAATTAGAAAGAAATACTGAATGACAGTACAAAATTAACGTATATCCGTTCTTTGGGGCAAAACAATGCAATGTAAAGCTTAGTTTCTTGTGAACGGCATGAGTATTAAGTTTTCGTTGAGTAAACAAAGTGACAATCACATCTTCTTTAGGGAAATTATTATCACTATTTGGTTTTACCACCAAGGAACTTTTAAATATAGCACCTTTCTTTAATTTCTTTATTTAGTTAACCCTTTTCTTTGTGTCAACATTTTACTTACCTTTATTGTAACCATTTTTAGATGCAATATTATTAGTTACATAGTGTGCTAGTGACCTAATACGATATATATATGAGATCAGTAAATTCCATATTGGGTGACCCCATATATATCGTATTGGGCCACTAGCACACTGTGTAACGAATTTATCTTACCGACTATCTTAACAAGTTGTATTTAGACTAGTGGCCTATCAAAGTGATCAAGTTTTCAATACTTAGTATTAAGAACCTACTTCCATTGGTCTATACAAAAACGAATGCCAACAATAACAACTTGTTAGCTTTAAATGTGTTTATGAATTTATTTCAATCGTTCATCATTATCAAAATCGTCTGTTGAAACCTTTCGGATTTTTCCTCAAAATCGTGTTGTTTTTACAAAGGGACGTAACACCACTACTAACCGTGTATTGAAATAAACCATGCCTACTAACCCCACATGTAATAAACACGGTCTCCACGCGGTTGCTTTTAACCAATCATATTCCTAGAAATGTGTAGGAGGTAAGATAAAAAGCAATATTATATCACTGTAGGAAAAATATAATCTTTTTTGTATTCGATACGCATCTGTAAAAGGGCTCGAAAAACCTCGCCCATCCCAAGTTTCTTAGCCGCACACAAATGTTATGGTTTATATAATTTAGGAAGTACACCAATACAGAGGACCTGGCAACCCAACAGAAGTTGTCAATCCTTATATTTACCTACTTTATAAACAACAAGATCATCTACAATTAACAGACCCACTCCGACAAAACTTGAATAAGAAACCGCTAGAAACTTTACATAATGAATCTAATTTCTATGGTAAGTATGATCTTTAACTCTTCAATCTATTGGTGTAGGCATTACAGAAATTGTCAAGATGATTAACGGCAATGCAACGATGTTCAGACTTTTTGTTATTGGTTCATTATTGTTTGTTGTAATTAATGTCAATACATGATTTCCAATGTGTCCATTTTCCTAAACAAATTTGACGACACAAAGCAAATTTCTTCACTTCCTATGACGCTTTTCTCCCGAATGAACCCAAGTCAACAGTGCAGTTGATTAATAGAACAAATATTAGAAACTGGTCTATGTCTTCATGTATGCAATATTTTGCACTTATTAGAATTTCATCGTGAAAGAAAAAAAAGTGTTGCTGAATACTTTCACTTCAGGTTCCAATATACTATATTCAAAAGATTGTCATGTATGCTTAAAAAGATATTTAGAAGATACCAAGTGGACATTCAACACTCATAAGTCGTATAGAAACTGACAACGCCACCGCAAAAACAAGTCCACAAAACACTACATTGAAAACTGAGCAACATCTTTCCTTTCTAGTCTTGTTTAGTCTATTTTTGGCAATATCCATTTGACGTGGCTCGGTACTTATACATCCCGTCATTGTGTTATTGCGCTTTGGTAAATTTTTGTATTCTTGTCTTTCGTTTTTACTAATGTGCTTTGTCTATATGCCTTTTTGTTTTTCTTTGTTGATATATTTGTTTTCATAGTGATTAAGATTATAACACAATGATGACTGCTGTACCCCTATTTTTGACATTTTTACCTATGATGTCTGTTTGTTTTGTTCACAAATCGTTGTCAATATAATGGAATTTGATGCGACTGTCATACAAGTGAGAGGTTTAGCTAGCTATAAAACCAGATTTAATCCACCATTTTCTACATAAGAAAATTCCTGTACCAAGACAGGAATATGACAGTTGTTATCCATTCGCTTGATGTGTTTGAGCTTTTGATTTTGCCATTTGGTTAGGGACTTTCCGTTCCTCGGAGTTCGATATTTTTGTTATTTTACTTTGTCCTTTAAAAATGTCTCTTCCCATCACTAATGTTTTAATCTAGCGACTTAAGTTTGTAAAAGAGACGCAAGTAAAAAAATAACAACAGCAAAAAATCACATTTCTATTGAATTTGCCCCTATGTATATTTGAAATTATGACTTCTTTTCAACAATAAAATTACATGTATAAATTTACGATATAACGAAAATCTCATATTTTCTGTGAAATTGTGTTAAAGGGACAACAAACTATACCAAGAACGTGATAGCGTGCATGCTCGCCTCTAGTGCGAGAGGTCGTGTGCTCGATCCTCGGTAGGGTCAAACCAAAAACTAGGATATTGGTATTTGCTGCTTTTTCTCTAAGCACGCGGCCGTTAGGGTTTTGAGTGAAGACTGGTCGGTCCGGAGTCAGAATAATGTGTTCGGGTAGCATTAAGATTGTTACCTAGTGAAATAGCACGTTAAAATCCGACTCAGCGTAACTGTCTAGTAAAAAGCAAGGTTCATATTTATCAACATTGTTTTCGAATAAGCATTTAACTTGCCATTGGGCTTTTTTTTTTTTTTTTTTTTGTCTTGTTACAATTTATGTTCTATTGAAAAGTCAGATTATCATTAAATAAAAAGTTGAATCTATTAATAGATCAAACTTTATTTCTGAATTTGTTTTTGAGTTATTTGCTTTCAAATGATAATGTGTGCCACTAAATCGGTTTCTACCTACACATTGGCAATTTCACTAAAGAAATAAGTAATCTATACCGATCATTTCAGGTCTCAGATGGTCGCCCGAGTTGTCATTCTCCCAGTTTACATTAAAACTTTACAATATATTACATACATAATCACGCTCCAACTTCTCATTTGCAGATTTGAAATCTATTTCATGGGTACGAGTTTCGGCAGATCCATTTTCTATTGGTAGGGTAGAAAAAGAACATACAGTAAACAACTGTCCTCTATTGGTCTCAGAAGGTGAGTAAAGATTCTACTCGATATCTTTTGTAAGTGCCAGATTCTACATGTTTAAGTCATATCAATACTGTCTGGTATTATGATCACATGAAATAATACAAGGTATGCGTTTATCGGAAACTTTTATACTTGGAATGCAATTTTCCCCACCGATAAGTTTCAAATTTCTCTTTCATGAATAAAAAGAAGAAAAAAAGCTAAATATATAGCAAATTCAGCAATTATAAGTTAAATTAACTACCACTGTGTTAATATTACGAGGGTCTGAATGGATGTTACAGAATAGAGAATAATTCGACAAAAAACATCGAAAATAAAGGACAAAATGAAAGGAAAAGAAAAAAGGCCAAAAAATGGAGAGCTGTAATATAAAGATTAAAGAATAAAAAACAATGGATTGATAAAAATGGCCAAAAAAAATACAGAATATAGGAACTTAGGTGTCCGCTCCTTAACCTTATTGTATTGTTACATCTTTGACTATCCATGACACCATTGTGGATAGATGACGATAAATCCATGTGTATGAACACAGCATACAAATGCTATATCACAAATCATAGAGAAAGGATAAAAGGAGATGTTTCTATTTTTATGTATTTTTGTATTTATCTAAATACGATTTCGCCCTATTTTTTTTATTCAAATGTAAACTTAAAAACTTAAGATGTGTTATAGTCAACCATTATAATAATTTTGAATTTTGTTATCGAACATTCTCCCTTATATGATGGATTTTAATTAAGTTTTGAAAAATGTTTCAGGTTTTTTTTATTTATTTAAATGTACATATAACTTATTTATTCGTTTTAAAACTAAGGAACTATTCGAAATCTAGACCATCGTAGGAAAGAGTCCAATATAGACTTAGGTTTTGACAACCAACAAAATATTTAAGCAATATCATATATTCCCATAAATCAAGAAAAATAAGTCGATGATTTATTTAAAATGTTTAAAGTCTATCATACGCATGATAGTTTATTTTTGTTTAATTTTCAGCACTTCAGCATCAAGATAGACCGTTTCTACCTCATAATTTTAATCTTAACATGTCTGTCGATGTGTCATATTTGCCGTCTGCTATTACTTTTAAATCATGCTGTAAGACGTATGTTTATCGGTAAGTCAAATATTTTTTTTTCTCATCTTAACTTATTTTCAGGTTCTATTTGGTCAACTGTTCCGGTTCTTATGCATCCTGGTGTTTCAAATATTTTAGAAACAAAGGCGTCGGCTCTCACAGTTAACTCCTCCTGATTATTTTGCTTTTAACAAGTAAAACCTTGAACAGACCAATACCAAACATGATTCAATTGTATACAAATATTGCTAGCTAAATTAATATTTGATTGGTTAATGCAATCTCACGTGACATTGAACACGATGTCGTATTTTCACATGATCATCGTAGTCTTCTCTGAACATCGATCGTTATACAAATAAGGAGATGTGGTTTGATTGCCAATGAGACAACTATCCACCAAAGTTCAAATGCAGTGGATGTAAGCAATAATAGGCAACCATACGGCCTTCAACAATGAGAAAACCCCATACCGTAAGTCAGCTATAAAAGGCCCCGACATGAAAAATATGAAACAATTCAATTGTTAAAACTAACGGCCTAATATATCTACATCGCGTAATGCAACTCGCAGTTTATGTTGGTGTATTATAAAAAAAAAGTCATATAATTAAAGAGTTAATTTCTGATGTACTTTTGTTGTACTTTTTATGCTATGTGATTATAAGAAACCAAGGGGGATAAGAGAAATTTCATGTTACTGAATATCCCCTATTAAGGATCTCAAAAACAGGTATATATGTATTGGAATAAAAGACTCATATACCTTGCCTATATATGTATTGGAATAAAAGATTCATATACCTTGCCTATATATTTATTGGAATAAAAATTCCATATTCCTTGCCTTAGGGACAATTCAACATACTTAACATTCAAGGCGAGACGTTAGAATATCCATTTTACTATTATAGAACTTACTTTGCAATAAACTGTTAGTATATGTCACCTTGATATGACATTTGCCATATTCAAACATTAAATGCTTTTGAAAATATAATTTGACGTGATAGTACATTCGTTTCATGTTAGTTGGTTTATTTATAAAAAAAAAAAAAGAGGGATGTGGGATGATTGCCAATGATTCAACTATCCAGCACCAGACGTGGATATAATCAATTATACTATATATATAACATGGTCTTCAACAATGATCAAAAGCCGTACCGTATAGTAATTTAGTCATAAAAGGCATCAATGTGACAAATGTGAAACAATTCAAATGAGAAAACAAACGGCCTGATTTATGATGTTTGGTTTTGTGTTTTTTGTTTAAGAGAAACGTCAGTGGAATTAAATCCAATTGGAAATATGACAGTAAAAACAGCTCATGTCAGATCATCACAAATGCCTTCTGTAACCTTAACAAAACAGGATCCTTATTTTCGAGCCAACAAGTTTTCAGGTAAATACAGTATAAACAGCTCATGTCAGATCATCACAAATGCCTTCTGTCACTTTATCAATCAAATTAATTTCAATATAAAAATAAATGACACTTTGGCGATTATATCATTATTGCAAGTTTTATCCAATGTTCACGCGTTTTTAAAACCAATTTCTCTTATAGTAAAATCATCTTTTTCCATTTCGCAAGCTTCACTTCAAATATAAGTTCGCTTACGGTCTTGATGATATTGTGTCAGTAATTAAGACTGTTGTTAACATCAGACGTTTTTAAGCTTTCTGTGTGCTTCACAATTAAATCAAATTCAAATTTGACAAAAAGAATATTTTGAGGTGAAACATGTGAGTGTTTTGTTTATTAATGAAGAAATCACACATCTCCGTTGCCATGGGGAAATGTGACCTTTAATTGACTTAACGAATAGCTAGTGGAAATGGCACGATTTCGAAATACATCGCAGGATAGGTCGAACAAATTAACGAACTTTTGTATCATTTATTCATACCACATTCCGTTAAGTGTAATACAAGAAATATGTCTTCATGTGGGAAATGACAGGCTACAAACATAAGAGAATTAGTAATAGCTAAAACACGAGTGACATTAAATACAGCGCGAACAGTCATATGTTTGAACATACAGTTAACACCAACAGACATAGAAATAAGAAGATGTGGTATAAATTCCAATGAGACAACACTCCACCATAGATCGTTTTTGCACGCAACGATAAAAGATCTTTGAACAACCTTTACAATTTCCCCTAGGATGAGCCTTTACAAGATCATTGATAACTAAAAAAACTACAATCTGTTTTGCATATGAACCTTTTTGAAACAAACAATACTGTTAAGGAGATGTGGATTTTAACGTCAATGAGACAAAAAAGTGCACAAAACACTACAAAGAAAACTAAAAACACAAACGCCACCAAAAACTGGGGTTGATATTAGGTGCTCTAGAAGTGTAAGTAGATCCTGCTACACTAGTGGCACCTGCCGTCAAGTATTTTCAAACTTTCGTGCGGACAATTGCAAATATCTTAATTCACAGAGTATAATTTATTTTCATTTTCGATTATAGATGACGAGTTATATTCATTGATAATGGTAGATCCTGATGTACCAAACCCTAAAGTCGGCAGTAATTCTCATCCTTTGATTCATTGGATGATTCTTAATATCCCAAAAGGGAATGTAAATGATGGTGTAACAGTTAGAGAATACAAAGGTCCACAGCCACCTAGCGGTGTTCATACTTACTACTTTCTACTATATCTACAAAGTTCTCGAATAAGTCCATCAGTGATCAGTAATTACACCACATCATGTACTAGGTAAGGAAATCACCAGGATTAATCCACCATTTTCTACATCAGAAAATGCCTGTACCAAGTAAGGAATATGACAGTTGTTATCCATTCGTTTGATGTGTTTGAGCTTTTGATTTTGCCATTTGATTAGGAACTTTCCGTTTTGAATTTTCCTCGGAGTTCGGTATTTTTGTTATTTTACTTTTGATTGAATAGAAGATTCACTTGATATATCAAAAATAGGTAATTTGTATTTGTAAGCACCTGTCCTAAGTCAGGAGCCTGTTGTTCAGTGGTTGTCGTTTGTTGATGTGGTTCATAAGTGTTTCTCGTTTCTCGTTTTTCATATAGATTAGACCGTAGGTTTTCCTGTTTGAATTGTTTTACATTAGTCATTCTGGGGCCCTTTATAGCTTGCTGTTCGGTGTGAGCCAAGGCTCCGTATTGAAGGCCGTATAAAACCTATAATTGTTTACTTTTTACACATTGTGACTTGGATGGAGAGTTTTCTCCTTGGCACTCATACCACATCTTCTTATTTATAAATTCAAAATAAGGGCATGGAAACAGGTGCTGTAATTGTTGTTTTTACTTTGTTAACTTGCCAGAAATGGTTTTCATATTTGCACTTGTAAACCGTTCTGGTCTTACAACCTATAATACGACGGTTTCATACACTCCATGTAAATCAAGAATGAGTTTTGAAATATAATAAAAGAAGTATTAGATATGTTACACTTTTCGATTACCTTATCAAATGTTGTCAATTTGCAGTTTAGAGTCGCTTAATGTGATCAAGGGAGAAAGTATTGTAAGGAATAATATAAGGATGTGCGTAAAACACACAATCAAAAATATGAAGGAGGTGTGATAAATGGTGAGGTAACAATTTTGGCTCTTTTAATCAGAAAATAAAAACATGATTTAAATCTTCCAAGTTGCACCGTTTACGTGTTCACAGGGCTTTAGTTTGTCAGATATTATTCATAGTAATTTGAAATTTGTCCTTTAAGGTGGTACCAAACACCTGGACTAAAATTAATTTGGCTGGTTTAATTTTCATAAAATGTTCATAAAATATTTACTTTGACCCTTTGACAAAAATATAAAAATTTAAAAAAACTTGAACCACACACTTTATCGGAAAAAATTCATTGGATATATAACAGTTTGACAAACACTAATTTTGATCATTGAGAAGCTTAATATTTCCCTAACAATGAAACGCGATTAAAACGTTCAGCTGATTTTTACAGAGTTATCTCCCTGTATAGCTATGTACCACCTTAAACTTCTTCCATTGAAGGAAAAGCGATCAAGATTGACTCTATTTGAGAAAAAAGTAAAATAAGAAAAATACCGAACTCCAAGGAAAATTCAAAACGGAAAGTCCTTTATCAAATGGCAAAATCAAAAGTTCAAACACATCAAACGAATGGAAAACAAGATTTTTCCTTCAACATTTAAATATGAACAACCGATTGGCTCTACAAGATAATTTGATACCAGTTGTTTTATACAAAGAAGTTGAAGAGGGTCAAATATCTTGTTTGGGGTAAAGTTGTTGCTCATATCTGACGTTACCCAATAATTGTAAAATAGACTTTGTTTAATGTGTCAAATATGTCGTCGAAATGTTATAACATCGATGATTGGTCACGTATGGATTTAGTGTAGTGACCCAACTTTATCGTTATATTAATGGTAACAAAAACAATTGAAATTATTTAGAAAGACTGAATAATTGTCTCTTTTTGCCAATTCAGGGATTTGATGATATATCTCTTCAAACCTTCTCCTTATCAGCAACCTCGTAATTCTAAATTTGTAAATTTATTTTTTATCTAATTCATGTGTTCATGTTTGTTTAAATAATTCGATAAGAATTTATTTATTAAACATCTAAATTAAAAACGTATATATATAGACAGAACAAGAACTAAAATAATATAAATGAAAAAAGATGGGCGAAAAAAACAGCCGTGAAGTTATAAAGCTATCTTTTTTAAGGCGAAGGTATATTTTAGACAAGAGGAGAGGTTTTCGCTGGTTTGAGAAATTAATAACGTTATATGTTATATGCTTACCGAAAATATTAGTAGTTCTACCTGATTTATGTGTTTCACATAATTGGCCTGATTAATGTACAAAACAATTAACGAAAAAAAATATGATATACAACAACAAACGACAACCGCACTGAATTACAGGCTACTGGTTTGGAACAATATGTGGCGGGGTTAAAAATGTTTGCGAACGTGCCAATCCTCATGTAATCTGGGGCAATCGTGTAACAGCACAACATAAGAACAAACTATAAAATTGAAAAGGGTTTCACTCACATTACAGTTTGGTTTTGATATTCCATAGGTGTCTGTTTGATATAAACGATTTTACAATGGATCAAGGATTCACGCTGGCAGGCGCCACTTAGTTTCGAGCTGAATATGATGAATATGTTCGCCATCAGAAAGTGTATGAAAGCGGCAAGGATGCAACAGCAGAGTGTGCCAAAGAACCACAATATCCACAGTCGTGTTCTGGCGTATCTATATCTCATATAGTTGGATAGTTGTTGTGTGTTATTTTTATGACAAACCGTTAAAGACTTGAGTTTTGCCCTTGGTATCGGTTCCTGTAAACTTCTATTAGAACAGGAATTTTAGCTCCTACTATTCTGAAAGACTTCATAAGAATAATGAAAATGGGCATGCTTTGAAGATAAAATAATTTAATTGTTTTGAATTATTAACATCTGAATATTCATGATTGTAATATTGTGTTTCAAACTCTTGTTGAAACCCCAATATAAATCTGTAAATCCCAAAATCGCAAATGTCCCTTGATTACATAAAGCGACTTTAAACTGTACAGTTGTCCTAATGATAACATCTTTGGATCGGGTAACTATCTTAAACTTCTCTAAGGATTCACACAATGTTTAGGTCACACATCACTAGTTACAGAACCACATTTATAGCAGAAAATGCCTTAAAGACAATGAGTTTGTTTCGATTTTAGTTTCTTCTGTGTTGCCTAATTACTTGTTTCTTGCATTCTTCTTTTTGGATAATTGCTTGGTTGGGTTTTGTGTTTAGAGAAAGGGGTTTTGTTTTGTTTTTTTGTTTTTGTTTTTGTTTACGGGTGTTTCATATTATTCATTTTGATTTTCTGATAACCTTAGTCTGTATGGTTAATTTAACCGAAACTCTAGGTCTACACTCCTAAAGACGCCATAGGTATAGGACAGAGCCTAACAAACAGACCAGGATGGAGATAGTAGGCCAAATTTGGATACACAAACCAGAATAGAAATGTTCTGTCCTGAGCTTGCGGCCTTCTGCGTCGTTGAAGAGACATAATAATTGTCGAAATGCGCATCTTGTTCAGTAAAATTGGTACTGTTAATGTTATTTTCAGACAACTTATGTTTGAATCGTATTGGATTTTTTTATCAATCTAATATGTGTCCTTTCCCAAAAAATGAGACTTGCATCAGCGCTTGGCAATTTTTTTTTTTTAAATTTCATGAAACAAATTTGGAAAAATGCTTTCAAACTAATGTGAAAATTGTGCCTAACAAATATTTTACAAGGGAACTGTCTAATGACTCTATTTCACTAATACCTAGTTATCAATTTCCGCCATTCGGTTTATCTAGCACGAGTCCGTTGATCTTTATATAAAAGTAAAAACGTAGTTAAATAGAGAAAACTGACAACAACAAAAAATGTTTATGACATATATTATGTAATAACAATTTCGACAATAAAAATTTGGTTTCTAGCAAATTGAAGGATTGTCACTTATCCTATGCAATAACGAAAATTGGCTCTTTCTGTTACAGTATTAAGAAAAAAAAATACAAAATGTGCATATTCCTTTAATTTATAGAAAACAATAAATTTGAAATCAAAATTTCTTTGATGCTTTACATTTATTGATTAGATTATTTTCTAGAAAAATGTTTTTGTCAAATGTAATGAATTGATATTCATTAGCTCAGATCTGTTTTTATCTAAAAGAAAATTCGGTTTACAAAATACATTGTATGTCGGTAACGGAACAAATTCCTAGATAATAACATATAATATCAACAGATCCGGAGTGCTTATTTAAAACAATGACTAACAGTATGATCAGACAGTTCATTACAACTGACTTAGCACTAGTTATATGTATTTAAAATTGTTTTGGGAGTATTAAAAAAAAACTTCATCAAAGATACCAGGCTTATATTTAACCTAGATGCGCGTTTTGTCTACAAAAGACTCTTCAGTGACGCTCTAATAAAAAAAAGTTAAAAGTACGAAGTTGAAGAGCATTGAAGACCCAACAATTTCGAAGGTTTTGACAAAACCAGATGATGTAATCTATTCCTAATGGTAAAAATCCTTAGTCTTTCGTTCAATTCAATTTTTTGAAACCCGGTAAAATAACGAAATTTGAATGATATGTCAGGACAACACGGAAGTGCTGACTACTGAGCTGGTGATTCCCTCGGGAAGGAAACTCCACCAGCGGAGGCATCGACATTGTGGTTGTAAATAAACTCACCAAAGAAACTAGGCTTATAATTTTGTTCGCCAGACGCACGTTTCGTCTACAAAAGACTTATTAGTGACGCTCAAAAACATTAAACGGTCAAATCGAGTACGAAGTTGTAGAGCATTGACCCAAATATTCCGAATAATTTGACCAAATACAGCCAAGGTATTCTATTCCTGGGGGTAAAACATTCTTACTTTTTCGAACAATTCCACAATCATGAACTATTAATCCTTCAGGACTTTCAATAAGTATTGACCTTATTTGATATCTTGTATGTTTCTATCTACTTTGCGTCACTTGTTGACAAGCCTGCAAAGAAAGGTTTTATCTGTATCTTACTTGTTGGATCGATATTTTGATTGTCTGAAATAGATAAGAAGGTCAAACACGTCTTAAAAGTTTATCAGGCCTGATCCCTGTATTTGTTGTTACGTAAACGGATCAAAAGATGAGACTGTTAATAATTATTTCTGCAATTATAGTAGTTTCTAACTGTTGCGAACAAATTCGTTCGCCATTATGTCATACTGGAATAGGATACAATTTAACAATATTTCCAAATTTAGCCGGTCATTTATTTCAAGGTGGAGCAATTGTAGGATTACAAAATATTAGAGCTTTAGTTGATCGAAAGTGTAGTCCAAATATCCGAGAATTTTTGTGTAGAGTTTACATACCGGAATGCTATCAAGGAAAACCTGTTCTGCCAAGCTGGGAGATGTGCCAGGAGGCTTACGAAGGATGTCACCAGTTAATGTCCTCTATTGGATATTCTTGGTCATTTTCTTTAAACTGTTCTAAATTTGAACGTAAGTAATAAAATTCCCTAGATACGTTTTTTTATGAGCATAGGTTTTGATTTGTTTATCCTTATAAAAATAATAATGTAAAGAGCGTATAGCTAAATACGATGTCGAACTATAATTCTTCGTATAAATTCGGAAATAAGATGTACAAAATGTTTAATTTGAATAATTGATAGAAGCTGCAGGGGCAGATCCAGCCATTTTTAATAGGAGGGGTTCCAACCATATGTCCCCATTCAAAAGCATTGATCGTCAAAAAGGGGGTTCATACCCCCGGACCTCACCCCCCCCCCCCCCTTTTGGATCCACCACTTGTTCAAGCTGGAGACAATTTTTTATGTTTTCTTCCCTTCACTAAATTTGAACAATGTTAGGGAAATTTTGACTTTTTGTCTATGGTAGGCGGAAAATGTCATGTTCAAAAATTTTAGAGTAAGTGAACACTTATAATCTAATACTACCTGTCCTTTCAACACAATAGTAGTTAATAAATGTTTAAATAAACTTTCGAAAAAAATTAGTTCTTAGAAGGGTTTCAACAACTTAGCTTAATACTGTTTAAACTTTACAATGAGAGTTTTTTGGGGGGTTTTTCACATTCATTTTATTCGGTTTGTATGTCAAAACAAATCTTGATTTGTTCAATAATAAAACAGATGTTCCGTTTCACACACAGTAAGATAATAAAACAAGGGAGATGTCATTGTTAAAGAATTTTAACCTTTGAAATTGTTATTTAATGCAATATAAAACGTTATAATTGTTAAGTCTTCCAAAAGAATTTAATGCATAGACTTTTTGGGGAAATTTGAATATAAAGTTTGAAAATGGATCACCCATCATCAAAAGACAGTCATTCCACAAACGCGTGTCGTCTACACTTAAAAAGGTAGCATACGTATCTTTATGAGGAAATATCTGTTAACAGCTATAAATTCGCAATGAATTCGACCTGTATGTACCTAAGAACTATCCAACACATCCCGTTTTATTCTGCAGTAGTTTACCCTTTGATAATGGTACAAATAAATGTGTAAACATGTAGATTAGCAGATTTAAAAAAAATCTAAATCAGAACGCCTTTGGTTTCTATTTTGAATTGTTCACATTTCGTTGTGTCGTTGCCTTTTAAGAATTAATCATTGGTATGGTTATTGCTCATTTTAGACCTATACTTGTACTTGTTCTCAACTTCGTTCATTTGTCTCTTTAGCAATTATAAGTCATCTCCTTATTTTCATATTATTTGTCGTTTGCTAGATAAACTAGTGAACTGGGCTGAATGTTTTCTTCCATAATTTTCAACTTGTCTTTTCTTTTTTGATTTTGGTATTGCAGTACGATGGAAGTTTTTACTTCGAGTTGTAGACCTTACACATCAAATAAATAACAGCAGTTTAAGCGCTGTTCATTTTGCTTTTTGGTTTTATCACGCACGTGTATGGATTTTGTGTCATGAATCAATGAACTATTTTTCTTCTTTTCCTTTTAAAATCATTGTAAAAATGGGCTTGGTGTTCGTCGGGTTTGTTGGGTTTCAGGTACGAAAAAGCCAACTAGCTATGATCTTACCAGGACACTTATACATAATTCAATTTAATATTTAACAATTTAAAACAGTTCTTTTCCAGTATAAAATATTCTTTGCATAATTAAACACAAACAACATAAGATTATATGGGATATTTTATATTTTTACTAGAAAGTACAATTGAAGCTATAAAGACTAAATCCCATGATAATACAGAATTTTGGTTTGGAACTGGAGTTAATAAACTGTGTAATGCACCTCATGCAACCATTGCATGTAAAAGAAACAAGCATAAAGGTCACATGGACAGTATTGTGGCTAGATACAATGGAAATTTAGACACTTCACAAGTAGACCGATTAATGCAGATCAATTATACATATAGTGCAGGTAACGTATATTATATAATTACAAAACATTAACTACCTTCCTATTGAATTTTTATACGGACATCCCTCCATCTGAGCGCTCAAGTTACGTAAGTCAATTAAATTGTATATTAGTATTATAGATATAATGTTAGATTATTGGCAATATAAAGCCTTTTTTAACAGTTAAAGGACTACAACGACCGTATATGACGTTTGCGGAAACTCAACGGCAGCGGCAAGATTCCAAAACAATTTCTTTCCCCAAAATTCATCAAAAGACATTTAATTTAATTGTTGTTTTTATCCTAAAGTAATTGGCATTATTTTTTTTTCTTTTTCATTTCCTAATTATTTCCACAAAATCACTCCTTGGTTAGTCATAATAATACTTATCTAATCATTTGATAAAATTGAGAATGGGGAATGTGTCAAAGAGACAACAACCTGACCAAAGAGCAGAAAACAGCCGAAGGCCACCAATGGGTCTTCAACACAGCGAGAAAATCCCGCACCCGGAGGCGGGCTTCAGCTGGCCCCTAAACAAAAATGTGTACTAGTTCAGTGAAAATGGACGTCATACTAAACTCCAAAACATATAAATGAACTAAGATTAAAAATCATACAAGACAAACAAAGGCCAGAGAATCCTGACTTGGGACAGGCGCAACAATGCGGCGGGGTTAAACATGTTTTGTGAGATCTCAACACTCCCCCTATACCTCTAGCCAATGTAGAAAAAAACAAACACACAGCAATACGAACAGTAAAACTCAGTTTAAAAGAAGTCCGAGTCCGATGTCAGAATAGATAACAAAAGAAACTAAGCAAAATCACAATAATACATAAATTAACAAAGGACTACTAGCAGTTTCTGACATGCCAGCTCAAGACCTCAATTAAACTGATTGAAAGATTATGTCTTCATCATATGAAATTCAAGCACAATCCCTCCGTAAGGGGTTTAGTATCATACCATCATAAAATATATGAGAAGAACATAACCCGTATCATTCCAACAACTGTTTTTAGAATAAATGTGTTTATTTCCGATGCAAAGACCCTATGAGTGAATCAATATTAATACCAAAATATGCCATCTTTAATGACCTGACAACAGTATCGTAACTATATCCCTTCCGAATAAGTTTGTTTAAAGGTTTGGTTAGCTTTTGAGGTGAATGCCGACATTTTTATGCTTTGTAAAGAATATTACCATAAAAGATTGGATGTGAAATACCTGAACGTATAAGATGTCTGCATGTTGATTTATATTTACGAATGATGTCCTTGTACCGATGATAAAATTTAGTAAATGTTTTGACTAGTTTGTGATATCGAAAACCCTGGTGTAATAATTTTTCCGAAATACAGAGATCAAATACGTTGTAACATACACGAGCAAATCGAACAAGTTGAGATATATAAACACCATAAGATGGTGACAAGGGAACGTCACCATCTAAAAATGGATAATTAACAATATGAAATGAAAAATCATCTCTTTTTTTTCATAAATTTTAGTATTAAGCTTCCCGTTAAAGATATAGAAGATCCAGGAAAGGGCAGTGTTCATTGTTAGTATTATCTTTATTTAAAGTCAGTACAGCAGGATAAATCTCTTTAGTGTACATACTGAAGTCGTCATTATTGAAAGCCAATATATCATCCAAATATCTAAAAATGTTATTAAATTTTTGTATCAGATGTTGTTTCGATGGATCTTTGCTGATTTTAGTCATAAATTGTAACTCATAACAATACGGAAACAGGTCCGCAATAAGTGGTGCACAGTTAGTCCCCATTTGGAATTCCGATAACTTGACGATATACGGAATCTCCATAGCGAACAAAAATGTTATCTATTAAAAATTCAAGGGCAGTTATAGTATCAAAGCAGGTCCAATTGACATAGTTCTTTTGTTTGTTGTTACTAAAAAATTACCTAAAAGAGTTTGAACATATATATTCGCATTCTGACTTTTTTAATGCCCATTTCATTAGGTGTGTGATTTTTTTCTTAAAAAGATTATGAGGCAAAGTGGTATACAGGGTAGAAAAATCAAAACTTTGAACAGATTCGAAATCACCAATATAAGCATGTAATTTATCGAGTACTTCCAAAGAATTTTTGACACTCCAAAAGTAATTAATTCCACTATTTTCAAAGGCCTTATTTGAACAATTTATTACCAGGTTTTTGATTGTACCAAGTGTACTAGTAAGTGGAATAGACAGTTTAGTAGTGAACAATGGCTTGAAGACGAAATGAATCTATATTTGTAAGGTGTTTTGTGCAGCTTCGGAAGCCAGTACATTATTGGAACTTTCATTGTGGTTGGTTCTGCTTGTAAAGAAGTAGCTAAAAGTTTATGTTTGTTACATATGTCATTTTCCGAAGAAGCTTTTCACGATGAGAAAAAAAATTTGGAACACATTCAATCACCAAATGGATCTCAATTAACGTACAATGGTAGGATAAGAACATAAATAGTGTGTAAACGATGTAAATTGATAAAACAGGACCCTCTCCTTTCCCCCGTTTCCTGCCAAATTAAAAAAATAAAGGCAAATAGGAAGCAATTTTTACACAATGTACCTTGAATTTGTTCCAAAAAAAAATACTCGAACACAGACATCATAATGTTTATGATGCTGTTCTGCACTTTTTTAACTTTGAAAAGTTGAAAATTACCTCAAAATTAAGATTTGATTCACAAATCATGATATGCATATACAAGGATACCTCAAGCTGTTTGTATTTGAATTACAAATAATCGTGTTACAGTTGTTAATTACAATGACACATTTTGAAATTTGGAAATGATTTCAATAAAGGAGAACATTGCAGTATAGAAATAGGAAGGTGTAGTATGATGGCCAATTAACAACTATTCAACATAGGCCAAATGGTGTAGATGCAAGCAACTATGAATTCAACAATGAGTTAAACACTCACAGTATAATAATCTATAATAGACCCAGAAAATACTAAATGTAATACATATACTAGTATGTTATCATGAAAACATTGAAATATGAAGCCGACTGATATCAGGAAAGTTGTAGTTCTTGCAATGACAACATTAATGGTAGTACCAACTTTTGCTACACCATATACACATTTCGATAATCGATGTCTCTAAATTGATTATTGGGTTCAAAACATATAAAAAAACAAACCTAATACATTGGAAATAACTAGGGATGTCAACGAGTACTCGACTACTAATATTCGAGTATCGCTCGGTAGTACCGAGTATCGAATACCTAAACGATACTCGACTAATCGGTTTCCTGTTAGAATATTGCTGTCTTCTTTATATAAAATTGATCTTCTTGAGAACCTCTTTCGGAAAATTAAATAGGCATCACTGATTAACCAAACTAGTAAATAAAATACATTTTGTTTCGAATGCTTGTGCTAAATGGTCATTTCAAATGCCTCCGAAAATACGTAGGTTATACCTAGGCTAACACTTTAAACTAAACATGTCTTAGCCATTCCGTCACATCGGTACGGTCAGAACAAATATTTTCGTCTGCAAGACTGTAATTTACAAAGTTGCAAAACCGACTGTCCCCAATATTAGTTGTCAAGAAAAATGTTTCCAAATAAAATGAATGCATTGCATCCTCTGGTGACCCTCAGTGAATAGTTAAACTTCTAATCCTTACGCCTTTGTAAACATTAAATGTGTTTTCTTAACGATTACCAAATACTATTGTTTGATATGGGTTTTCCTTGTTATAATTTATAGATAGGTGTTCATTAAATTATATTGATTAGATTATTGTTTTTTTACTTAATTAGAACTTGTAGGTAATGAGCTATTAAATATGGGGTGTAATACCCTGTCCCAGATACTTATGTAGATGGTTTTTCGTGCGTTGAACAACAAACCACAGAAAGTAAAATACGTATTTTTGTGTTTTCCGTGTTGTAGATATATTCCCAAGCGAGTACTCGAATATTGCTCGATAAAACCAACGAGTACTCGATTATTTATAGAATAACTAATCGAAGAATTCAAATAGAGAAAAATATTCAACGAGTGACCGAACAACACATTAATTCACGAATGCGCGTAGCGCATAAGTTAATTATCAGTGTTGTTCGATCACGAGTTAAATATTTTTCGATATTTGAATTCTTTGATTAATTATTCTTTTTATTACATTGGCAAATGGCTTTTTTTAATGAAATTAATGTAGAAAATGTAAGGAACTATATCTTTTTTCTACGCATTCACAATTTGTTTTGATCCGACGTTATCGACGTATTGACAACGCCTACTGTTGTATGACGTCAGAGAGTGAAATAACCACGTTTATTTCACATGTGAAATTATCGGTTTTTATTTGACTGGGAAATCAATGTAATTCATTGCTACCAATGTAATAATAATTGTTCACCGAGTTGACATTCCTAGAAATAAAAGTTGATAAATTTCATACGTCCGAAGCGCTTTTTAATATATCTTCATCAGGAACACTTGAACCCTGGAAAGCCAGGAATGTATAAATACGCAGAGACGTAAGGAACAAATTTGATCTTAAAAATAACTCCAACTTAATCTAAGGTCATCTTTGCCGGAGGCGTTGGAATAAATGTAAGAAATCATGTCAGTACCGAAGTAAAGACAACTCATGATACCTTCGGGTACTAACAGTCCATCATCAGTGGTATCGACCCAGTGCCAGTAAATGAAAATAACACTTTATAAATTGCGTGCATCCAAAGCGCTTTATGGATTAAAACTGAAAATCTTTTTCAAATAATGACTTTATCATCAAAATATCGATATACTAATCAACTAATCTTAGTAAATATGTATATGATTGTATTGATATGATATAATCATGGCGACAAGAAATAATATTTTTTCAGGGACTATCACATCTTGTTTTAACTCTTATTCGATGCCCGGTGGTAGCTTTCAGGTTGATCCATTGTCTCCAGCAGTACATCATCCATGGGAAGTTCGAAATAACCCAACTATTACTTGGACAGCTAACCCATCTCAGTACTTTACATTGGTCCTTGTTGATGCTGGAATGGGTGGAAACGCTTATGCCGTGTTTATTAACATACCCGGAAATGACTTTTCTCGACATGAAGTAAGTAAACTACACCATTCTTAAATATACATTTTAGACAAAATGGAAACGGTTGAACTTCTTTAACTGAATTAAGGACATTACAAAAACTGAGACACTTGAAGAAAGACATTACAAATTTCTTTTTAGTCGTTATTAAATACTTGAAAACACCATTACCTTTGGAATGATACTTACGAAAAGATATATCTTTATAGCATGCAAGACTGTATATCTCTTATAAATGTAATGACATTTTTCTTTACGATAATATATTTGGCATGTTTTGTCACTGCCATCAGAACCTTCTGACATTTAAATATATGAACAATTTGTATCATGACGCCAGAGAACTGAACTTAGTGATATTTTTTTATCTAGTTTTAAACTAAGCTCTACAAAACTACTGAGGCTAAACACTTTACTTTGACTCCCTGTTATGGGTATCTGGTACAAATCATAGAAAAATTAAGAAAGGGAGGATTAGATTTGTATAAATATTGTAAAGAAAAGTTTGTTTAGAAAATTGGGAAATATCGTGCTATTGATAAATTAAAATCGAAATGGTTGTCTTTTCTCCATAATATGTAAATTCTTGAAAGAAAGTCTCGATCATATTTCTTTTGCCGACTATAACTAGTACAATCAATAATAGTAACGGTTAACGTTGCTTTGATTGACCTGCCATTTCCGTTCTGCTGACACGAACCTCCCGACTTACTGCTAAAATGAATTTTTCTACTGGATAACAAAGAATTGGAAAGTTCCTATTATATGTGTGCAGCGATTTGCTAAGTTTATTAATTCATAGCATATAAGTCGAATTTACGAGTATATACATGTCGTGTATTGGTCGAGAGGAGAAATTTGAATGTGACTTTATTTTCAGGTATTACACATCATGCATACAGACTACAATTTCCGTTTTATTCATCTATGAGATGAATTCACCAAATTTTAAACAACATTTATGATTATCAAAAATTTTGGCCTGATCATTACTGAAGAGACATGATTTGTCGAAGTGCGCATCTTGTGCTTCAGTTAAATTGATAATGCTTAATGTTATTGTGTTTACAATATTAAGGTTGATCATTAACCAACCGTCCTAACTTTTTGTATGATTCGGACCAGAAAACAACAATACGTTTTAAGCAACTCGGTATTTTGGTTCAGAATTAATGATTGACCAGGCATAACACTATAAGCTTTGTATCGATATATTTTGAATATGGATTGAAAATATACTCGGTCTCTTTTTTCTTTGATTTGCTTTTTTCAATACATTTTTACTCTTCTATTAGGTAATAATACTTAAGTACATTATTTGTTTTACATCTACTTTTCAGGCGGTAGTAGATTATCGAGCACCTATGAACCCAGCAGAGGTAGATAATCCATATGTATTCCTACTATATGAACTATTTTTTCAGGCGGTAGTAGATTATCGAGCACCTATGAACCCAACAGAGGTAGATACTCCATATGTATTCCTACTATATGAACTATTTGTCATGCGGTAGTAGATTATCTAGCACCTAATAACCCAGCAGAGGTAGATAATATATATGTATTCCTACTATATGAACTATTTTTCAGGCGGCAGTAGATTATCGAACACCTATGAACACAACAGAGGTAGATAATCCATATGTATTCCTACTATATGATCTATTTGTCGTGCGGTAGTAGATTATCTAGCACCTATAAACCCAACAGAGGTAGATAATCCATATGTATTCCTACTATATGAACTATATTTCAGGCGGTAGTAGATTATCGAGCACCTATGAACCCAACAGAGGTAGATAATCCATATGTATTCCTACTATATGAACTATTTTTCAGGCGGTAGTAGATTATCGAGCACCTATGAACCCAACAGAGGTAGATAATCCATATGTATTCCTACTATATGAACAAACAGGACGTATATCAGCTACTGGAAGTCTGATACAAAATCTTACTAGTAATACCATAGCTACTATGCACTCAAATTCTCATTTTAGAGGTACGTCACGCTTTTTTCCCTACTAAAATTTTTTTTTTATTTAAAGCTCTTACACCATCAGTTCACCTGCTTACTTTTTTCCCTGGTAAGTTTACATAAAAATGTAACATATTTGTTTGTCAAATTTGTCCAGAGATGTGTGAGAATCATTAACACAAATGTTTAAATATTTCTTTTTTTTTTTGACAAATGTCGCGCTTTCATCAATGCGGAGGGAAAATGTCTTTTAATTTAAGTTTACTGACATAATACGCTAAAACGATTTATTATTATGTAAAGCAAATTTGACCTTAGATTGATTTGGCTAATATTTTTATGTTCTTTTGGTCATATAGCTCTTCAACTATTTCGGTTCTTATACATCCATGGCTTTCAAATATTCGGTTTTGAGCGTTACTGATGAAGGTAAATCCAGAACAGCGGTTTAGGCGCATGAAATTTATATAAAGTGTTGTTTTCATTTTTTGGCGTCAATTTCTGCTTAATGGTTATGATAATGGTCTGAGGCAAACGCAAAAATAAAACTGTTATAGGGTAACGCTTTAAGTGCATGTTCTGGAAGATAAAAAAAACATCAACTTCCTGCCCTAAAAGTCATATCATAAATCAAATATTAGTTGGTCGGCAATAGTGGAGTAGTTTTGTACCAATCGGCAACATTTTTATTTGTGCGAACATTTTGTTCAGAAGTTGGTTTCTAGTATTTGTTTCTTGGTTCTTTCTGGTTTACCTGATTTTTTTTCTGTATGGTACAGTCATTTCTTAGAAAACTTATAAACAAAAAGAGGTCTCTGCTTAATTTTACCTGAATGAGCACAACATTAAAATAGCTCATTAGGTAAAAAACTATTCCTGAAATGAGTAATATTCATAAAATATGAATAGGAAAGAAATTTCATTTGATTTGATAGCTTCTGTTGAAAATGACCTATACAAAAGTTTAATCCTGGTGTCTATGATGAGTTTATATCAATGTTAAACACGGTTCAACGTCACCAAAAAACTCTAGATGACTTGATAAAAACTATTTCTTTATTGGGTCCAGCAGGTGAAAATTCAGTTTAAAAAAAGGGAAAAGTTGTACCATTCGAAGCGATATTGACATGCTCAATGAAAAGTGTCAACTCGAATCTTTTCACAAAATAATAGATTTAATTGGACATGGTTATTCATTTGTATGACTTTTTTTTTTATTCGTTATGTACGACCTATTTATATTTTTAATTTGATTAATAAGTTTCTTCTGTAAAACAAGCGTACCCAAACAATAAGCGCTGAAACGAAGTGAATCGCATGTTTTTATTTCCGTGATCGTCGCGATGTTCCATTTTATTTGGATTCAACCCAGCCTTTATATCATACATGATTAACGACATATATAGAATTTGATGATTGTAAGTCTCTCGATAGAATCACCATCATAAAACCGTACCACACATATCCCTTTGCAACATTAATAATACAATATTCGGTGATATTTATTATACTTTCATTACTCATTCATGTAACTACTTTACAGCTTGTTTATTTTCTAAATGGATAAATCAATTATTGTGAGATGTTTAAGAATATATGAAAGTAAAACTATCAAACTGGAATATATATATATATTTTTTTATTTAGGTCCTAAAGCAATATCTTGGGTCAGAATCAGACAAGATCCGTACTCTATAATGTATCTTGGAAGCCAGAGTGTCGTAAACAATTGTCCTTCTCTTGTGTCAGAAGGTAGGTTTAGCTGATGGCTTTATAGATGAAGGATATCTAACATTTTTTGTAATGTATAAGTATATTTGTAATTGTGTTAAAAAGTTTACTTTCCAGTACAAAAAGAGAAAAGAGAATGAATTAAAACAAGAACAAAAAGTCATTAATTAACATAAATATTTACAGTTCGGGTATTTTAAATGTGATCATGTGAGGAATATGGTTTTTAACTTTGTCTTACGTGTATGACAAATACATACAAAAGAATGCGACATAGGAGACATTGATTAAAGATCATTTTCAAGAATATTTATCCGTGATTTTATTTTTATTTTTAAATATGAGCAACAGCCTTACCCAAAAAGACATCTTGCCTACACAAGTGTTCCAAAGATTTCTTGTTAGTTAGATTTTTTTTTGTGTGCTGCTATTTTTTAGTTGTAGTTTTACTCCAAGCATGTGAGATTGTTGTACAATTTGTCAGTGATGATGTGTTTCTGGCATTACAGTGACAGTCCAAAAAGAAGAGGCGAAGGGATACAAAAGGGACATTCAATATTTTTTCCGTAAATAATCAAGAATTCTCTAAATATACTGCCGAAATTTACCCACAGCAACTTACTTTAAATAAATCAAATATTAACAGGAATAAGTGTCCTTTCCTAGATTTATATATTTTAGTTTTACACCAGAAACTCTACACAAAAATTTACGACAAAAGGGATGATTTTTCTTTCCTTATTGTTAATTTTCCTTTCTTGGACAGTGATGTTCCTCTGGCACCATCTTACGGTGTTTTTATATCCCAACTCGTTCGTTATGCCCGTGTCTGTAGTGACGTTTTGGATTTCTATGAGCGTAAATAAAGGCAACAGTAGTATACCGCTGTTCGAAATTCATAAATCGTAATCTATGTATTACTGGTAAATAATAAAGTCGGGAATTTCGTTACCACAAATTACTTAAAACCTTTACTAAATTCTCTCATAGATACAAAGGTTTGATTTGCAAGTTTGGCTGTACCTGTAAAAACGTATTTCAGACGGAAAAGAACATCCTAAATTTTACGGTGATGTTGTTTACCGAGCCCGGAAATTTATATACGATCCGGGTAAACTTATCAATCCTTTAAATAAACTTATTCTGAAAAGTTACCAATTCAACAAACACTGTAATTAGATCTTTGAATATTGTTTTTATTGGTATAAATATTGATTTCGTTATCAATAAATTAAAATCATACTAATAGTTTTGTTATACGCATATGCACTATGACGGTACTACAATCTGTCGATCCTTTATTTTGGCATTGCACAAGGTCATGTTTTTCTCTGACTACACTAAGTCAATCGGATGTTGGATGTGTACTGATTTATATTTTAGTCTTAGATACATGATTTATTTTATTATTTGTAATTTGCTTTGAACTAGCTGTCAGTAACTGCGAGTACTCCCAAATCTGTACTTAGTGTCCTTTTTGTTGTTAGGGATGAGGGATTATGGATAAATACCCTGCCACGTCCGCGGTCTGTGTTTATGTTTGATGTTTTTCTGTTTTGTATCGATCTGATGAGTTAAGCCTTTTTCAACTGATTTTTATATTTTGTTCTTATGTTGTGCTGTTACAACACTGTCGACGTCCCAGGTTAGGGGTAGGGTTGAGCGCTCATAAACATTTCTAACCCCGCCACATTCTTTATGTGACTGTCCCAAGTCAGAAGCCTGTAATTCAGTGGTTGTCGTTGGTTCATGTCTGTCATATTTGTTTTTCGTTAATTGTTTTATAAATTAGGCCGTTAGTGTTTTCAATTGAATTGTTTCATATTTTTTATGTTTTTATAGCCGACTATATAGTATGGGTTTTTCTCATTGTTGAAGGCCGTACGGTTGCCTATTATTGCTTACATCCACTTTATTTGCACTTGTTGTGGATAGTTGTCTCATTGGCAATCATACCTCATCTCCTTATATTCAAACTCATAAGTCGAAAATAAACTGACAACGCCATGGCTATAAACGAAAAAGGCAAAAAGACAAATAACAGTACACAAAACATAACATAGAAAACCAAAGACTGAGCAACACGAACCCCGCCAAACACTGGGGGTGATCTCAGGTGCTCCGGAAGGGTAAGCATATCCTGCTCCACATGTGTCACCCTTCTTGTTGCTCGTGTTACTACAAAACCGGTGATAAGTCTTATTCGGTAGGTCACATTCGGGGAAAAGGGGACGGGATTGTAGTTACAACAATTGGAACATATCCGTTGTCATCTGTGAAACGAATACTCCAAAGTGACAAAACTATATGAATTATCAATAATATCAACAAACTAAATAATATGTGTGGAAATTTCAGAGTTCACGAACGGCTGTTTCCATAACTTCTCCTTCAGAAAAACTGATTATTTCAAATAGTCAGTAAACTTAAATATTATCCATCAGGACCCTTTGTAGTCACGAATATTAAAACTTAAAACGAACAATAAGAAAGACTAATAAAGCATTTAATTTTAACTTCAAATAATTAGATATCATCAATATTTAAAGATGTCGTGGTTTTCACAGCCTTTAGCTCTACATGATCGTAAAATTTAAAATTAGATTTTAACTTCGAATTTATTATTGATTTTTCGTTTTGTAATTTTTCAGCTTTACATCACCACCCAGAATCATTCATTCCTTCTAATACCATACTGGATATGTCTGTAGATGTTACATACACACCATCCAGTATTAGTTTTATTTCATGTTGTAAGACTTATGTTTACAAGTAAGTTTTACTTCAATAACTTCACCTGGTTGGGCTTTGCATATATATGTGATACTAGTAAGATATTTCATACTAGGGTTACCCACCGTGAGAGACCCTTATGGGAAGTAGAGGTCGTTCAAAACCCGCTTAGTAGTAGTTCTCGGATTAGTTAAAGCTGTTGCGCATCGCTGGTATCGTAAAACAAATCTACCAAAACTAGTCAAGTGTAGTACCTGGCCAAAGACCACAATTAACGAATATAGTTCCTTTTAATTAGAGTGTATTTTTTCTTAATTTTTTTTCTTTCCCTTCCTCACTCATTTCTTAGATTTTTTTGGATGGAAATGAAAGAAGAGAGGTGAAATAAACTTTTGGATGTTGTATTTTAACTGATTTTGATATGGAAAGAGTAATTAGGCCAGGTGCAAAAAGGTGATATTTACAGTTTTCGGAACATCTCTTGACTTGTCCATAGGGGTATGGATGTGTATTGGCTAAATTTGTAAGATGCTGGGGAGCGATATTTCTGAATGTTTGATATATGTTTGGACTAGTACTGTACTTTACACACACAAAATATTTGACAAAAAGAACCGGAGCATTTTTTTTAATGAAACAAAACGTTATAAAGAACTAATAGAGAATTTAATTGTGGTCTGTGGCCACCTGGTGTGTTTCTCCTGCATACACATTGAGCAGAAATTGTTGTTTTTATGCATAGAAGTTTACAAATGTTAAGTTCTGTCTGGTTTTCCGTAGGTCGTCTTGTATAATTATATTAATATTTCAACCCTTTAGTTAGGTTGATTAATTGACGTTTGCATTGCTTAAAATCAGTTGCAAATTGCTCATGCATGTTCAACAACCGTTTAACTTAACGATTGCTGTATTAAGGCTATTTTATACTTTTATGTCGTGCACAACTTCCATCACATTACATAGATTACGTAACGACTTAAATGTCAATCACTATTCTAATTTATTTGTTTGTAAATGTTATTTGCTAATCTGTTTACAGTGAAAAGTCATTTTCTCTCAATCCTATTGGAAACAACACCGTGAAAACAGCACATGTCCGATCGTCTGCAATTCCATCCGTTTCTCTTTCTAAGCGAGATTGGTACCCTGACGCCATCCAGTTTGCAGGTAATCATTTCATTAAATGTATTATCTTAGAAATTTGAAATCGATTTATTTAAACACAATTGATAATTGACACACCAACCATGAATTCAATATACTTATCTGGTCCAATGGCAAATAGTTCATGCATAATCAGGTGTGTAAATGGCTGCTGTAAGATAATGAAAATAACACTAACTAGATGGGGTGCCTCCGAGATGATTTTTTGATTATATCTTCACCAGAAACGCTCAAATCAAAAGATTTGTAAGTACCTGAATACGTTCAAGACTTATATGATCAAAAATGTCTAAAACGATTACTAAACTTCATCTAAGGTCAACTTTATCCAAGAGAGTGATGCAACTAATATGAAGCTTTTCTCATATAACTGCTTAAATTGACGAACTTTATGTTATTGTTATGAATGATTTTCTGTTAACCACAATTACTCACTGTGTAAACTTTATTAAATAATTATATTTGAAATATATTAATACATGAGTGAAATTTGAATCAAATAACTTTTCTGTATATTATAATAAGTAAAAATAAATTTGTGTGCATGGTTAAATATTAAAGATTTCAAATTTCCTTTCAAATTAATTCACAAACTTTACGAACTTACTCCTTGTAGAGGAAATATTAGTCATATCAAATTTGAACAGTTTAAAGTGGTCACAGTATACATGTCGTTTGTTGGTTCGTCAGTACATGTGTTAAACGGTTGTTTATTTTTCTGTTAGTCTGTACACGTGTTAAACGTTGTTTATTTTTCTGTTCGTCAGTATTTGTGTTAAACGTTGTTTATGTTTTCTGTTCGTCGGTACAAGTGTTAAACGTTGTTTACTTTTCTGTTCGTCAGTACATGTGTTTACAGTTTTTGCATTGTCTTGTTCGTCAGTACATGTGTTTACAGTTTTTATATTGTCTTGTTCGTCAGTATATGTGTTTACAGTTTTTATATTGTCTTGTTTGTCAGTATATGTGTTTACAGTTTTTGTATTGTCTTGTTTGTCAGTATATGTTTTTACAGTTTTTATATTGTCTTGTTCGTCAGTATATGTGTTTACAGTTTTTGTATGGTCTTGTTCGTCAGTACATGTGTTTACAGTTTTTGTATTGTCTTGTTCGTCAGTAGATGTGTTTACCTTTTTTTATATTGTCTTGTTCGTCAGTACATGTGTTTACAGTTTTTGTGTTAAAAGTTGAGTATTGTCTTGTTCGTCAGTACATGTTTTAAAAGTTGCATATTGTCTTGTTCGTTAGTACATGTGTTAAAAGTTGTATAATGTCTTGTTTATCAGTAAATGTGTTTAAAGTTGTATTAGTCTTGATTGTATTCTTTGCGAGAAAATAAAACATAATAAAAATATATGTCTTCGATAACCACTGGCTAGTCTTATTTGACGAAACGCGCGTCTGATGGACCAAATCATAAGCCTCGTATCTGACGATATTTTGTATTGTTTCCTTTTCTATAATAATGATCTAGACTATTATTATATAAGCTGGATCTCTCCCTGGCAGCGAACATACAGGTATCTGAGTTACCCTTATTGTCAGAGCCAAACATATAAAAGGAAAGGGAACCAGTCTTAACTTTTTTATGGACAGATTTTTTTCATATTGTAGACAATGAACTGTATACCCTTATGATGGTAGACCCTGATGCAGGATCGTCTCCACGTCTTCACTGGCTGGTATTGAATATTCCAAAAGGAAATGTCAACGATGGTGTTTCTGTACGAGAATATAAAGGTCCACAGCCGCCAAGTGGTGCGCACACATATTACTTCCTCCTTTATAAACAGACCGGCAAAATTAATCCTTCTGTAATTGGCAATTATACAACATCTTGTTCTAGGTAAGAAACTATGACAATAACTGCCCTTGGAAATGAAAAGTTGATTTTTTTCTCTAATAATTTTAATCTAAATATGGGGAAACAATGAAATTTTTCGGAAATAACACACGAAAAACTTACTCTGATAAGAAATGAGTTAAGGTAATGAAAAACCATAACTCGTAAACGTGAAAGAAAAATTTCAAATTGTAAACAAAACCAAAATATAATGCAAATTATACTAACATGACGGATACAAAGAGCTCACTCGAACCAAACCTCGGTGAATACTCTGATTATTAAACATTCAATCACAAACTTATCAGTTGTCCAAACACCTAATAGACTTGTAATAAAATTCGAAACCCAAACAGAAGAAATAAATAGTATCAACAATGATATATACATCAAAGATTGCATTTGAGACCGACTTCAAGCCGTTTCTACAGAAATTGAAAATCAAACTACAGTCGTAGCCAAAGTCAGAAATCAAAATATAAAAAAACTACGGAATTAAAATTTAATGAAATCATACGTGGTAAATTTAGAAACTAAACTTGATTGTCAACTACTAAGTAAGTCAAATAGCAAACCTTGTTGAACGTAGCATGAAGGAAAATACTTCTGTAATAGGATTTCACAAACGAAAAGACGAAAATATAAAACCTGAATTAAACTTGATGTTCAAGTATGTTTTGAAAATAAATTAAAAACTCCCAATGTGTCCAAACGACAATATATTGATATATATGTGATACCCTTTTCAGATGCACATGTAGTAGCCGTTGTGTGTGTGTTTGTGGTGGTGGGTGGTGACAAACAAATTAAAGCTGTATTTCAAAATGTTATTTTGTCATGGACCAAAACAAAATTTAACATCATTATAGTAAAAATTACGAACAAATATCGAAAAAAAATCTAAAGCATACAAAAAGACCATAAGATCTGTGCACATCGATGTCAGATACATTAATTTGTACAATACCTCAACATGTAAGTAAATCAGTCGCAGCATAAAATAAGGAATAAAAAACAAACTGGTGTGGATAAAGCAGACGAAATATAGGTTAAAATGTAAATAATAAACAAATGGATCAAATAAAGCTTTGTTTTATTTTTTATTGTATTTTTGTAGATGTGGCTTTAACATCAATAGCTTCGTAAGTAATAACCATTTGGATCTTAAAGGTGCCAGTTGGATGCTAGCATCTCATGATGAATACGTCCGCCATCTTCATGTAGACGAGAGTAGCAAGGACAGGGCACAGGTTTGTTCTGGTCAGTCGGGATTTCCAGCTTCATGTACTAGTGTTGGTTCGTCCGTAACAGTTGGATGAAATTAGATTTATTTAAAATAAAGATTTTTCTATTGTCTTCTGCATTGTTAATGTCGTCGTTAGAATTGTGGCAGATAACAAATTATTCACATTTGAATATAATTAGAAGGGTTTCATGTGTTGAAATCATCAAAGACTAATAAACCACACATGCCCTGCAAAAATTAAGAAAAACATTATGTTCAAAGCCATTAGAGCTGCGCTATACAGTCATGTTTGTATCTCATGAAATTTAAGAAACAATATCAAATCCCAAAACTACGCAGGAATTGTTGATCGTGGTTTACATAAATAATCATGAATGTAATACAAAATGTATGTCATGTTTTGTTGAAAGATAAACACAAGAAGAAATGTGTAGATTTAGCTTCAAGATTGCTTCTTTACCACGGTTCAGTAAACATATGATAAGTCCAAATAGAAAGAGAAAAACTTTGGAATGAAAACAATAAGTATTGTCTGAACTGTAAATAGATTGATACCAACAGCGTCGACACGAACAGCATCTTCAATCTGCTACCCATGTATCGCACGCTTTACGATATTAAGTCATGTGTCAAGTAGTGTCAAAAACAGGAACATGATAAAACAAGTGATAAATGTTCAGCGTGACAATAATTGCCGTGTAGGATCTGCCATATGTCGTGAAAGGAGAAGGATGATAAGAACTATTATTTGGCCTCTAAAATAAAACATAAAAACAACTATCCTTTCAATATGATTATGTTCTAGCGATACATTTTAGTTGTGATGTAACTATAACGTTAATGACATATTAAAATTGACGTATTTGTTGGAAAAGGGCCATTTTACACATAGGTTTTGACAAAATATGATATGAGACAAGACCTTACCCAAAACAATATTTAACTTGCATTAACATCGTTGTATAAGACATCTTGCAGAACAATATCTTTTTTTGGGGTGAAACCTTGGCTCATATCTAAATACTAATGACCATATCTCAAATTGGGTCTAGTTTGACAGATATATGAATACATTTCTTGAAGTTTTACATAAAACACATAAAACATGAAGCTGTTAAATTACGGGAAGTCAATTCTTATGACGGAAGTAGATGAATGGCATTATTTATATATCGACTGAAGGCGCCGTATGAAGAATTCATGAAATCCGTTTGATTCGAAAGGTTTCCTATATTTTTTTTTATTTTACCCTTTCAAACTTATCGGACTTTCTGATTTCATGTATTGAATGCGGAGTCCACGGCGCCTTCGTTCGATTTAATCATTCTGAGGACTGTACATTTAAAAATTCTGAATAGCTGAGTGATTGTATATCCAAACCACTAACAGAAATGAAAAGGTTTTTTTTTTAAATCGATACACGTCATATTTTATATGGTTGATGGAAAAAGTGCATAAATTGCACCGGAGGCAAGCAGATGCAAAATATTTAAATTTTAGATTTGTTCTGCCTTGTGTAAAATTAGAAGAGAGAGGCAGCATATATTAATACATTACTGTTGTTATATTGTTGTTGTCTGCCTTGTACGAATCATTCGTAGCAGGCCTCCCCAAGTATGTCAACCGTAATTATTTCGTCTACCAACAGCGGATTGGAAATATAAGACTCGTAGTAAATAGTTAATTATAACTGTCCCTTTGGTATCTTTCCCCTCTCTTATATATATCTCGGTTTCTGATTGGTCAAGTTTTATGGGAAGGTCTAATGCTAAAAATAAATGTTTCTTGGAGTTATCTCATTTTATATGTAAAGTCCAGAGAATGATATTGATGGAATGGGAAAATTTGAGTCTAAAAATAGAAACTTGTAACTCTTTAGACATACCTCAAATAACACTTGTTATATTTTTTTCACGGAATCTTTTACAAATTTACTATATGGATGATAAGTTCAGACAAAAACTAACCGGTTTTTGGGAAATACTTTTTATAATCAATCGTTTACTGCGAGTCTTATATTTCCAATCGGCTGTTGGTAGACAAAATAATTACGGTTGACATACTTGGGTAGGCCTGCTACGAATAATTCCGACAACAAAGGTAGGCGTGTTATACACCATTGTGTAGATAAATCAAGTCAGATTTACGACATAACAAGTTTTAGTGGGATTGACAACCGAGAAATTGAAATATAACGGAATTTCGCGACAGGGTGACATTTTTTCAAAAATGCGAGTTAAGTACCAATTGTGTTATATTAAGGTGTATAGGATTTTTTTTCAGAGACAAGTGCCTGTGGTGTCCTTGCCCAAATCCTCAGTGATTTGTTTTACTTTTTAAAAAATGTGTTAAAAGGAAAAGTTATGGCGGTTTATAGTTGTCATGTTTTAATAGCTATACATGTAATAAAGTAGAATATTAGTCTTGATTTTTTAACAGTGAATAGCGAAAAGGGAAGTTACATCAGTCTTGTGATAAAAAGATGTTGTTGATGGAACGTTTGTCGAAAACATCTTACTTTTTAAAACAGGATTAGAGTGGACTATCGTTTTAAACTTTGTTCTTTATTGCCATGCTAGACATTTCACTTTTTCTGTATATTTCATTCATATGTAAATAATGGAAAATTACTAGAAAATGACATGTCCAGGATATGTTTTTTTAATGACCCTTTTATCAGTTTTAGTTTGTCTATTATGTTTGAAAAGAAATTAAAATATGAATAAAAGGAGGTGTGGTTTATACGTGAACGAAACAGAAACACAATGACAAAAATAACTTGGAGTCATCTACAGTCTTCAATAATAGAAAGATGTCTATCATACGTCAAACTCTAAATAGAAATTAAGTCTAAAAAAAATCTGTATCGTAATTTTTTAAGCCATTATAATTCTTTATGCCCTTTATTCTCTATTCTTTATATTTTAGCACCCCATTTTTCCATAATTTTTGTTGGTCTATTTTTCTCTATTCTATTTTTCTTAGTGATTTATTCTGCACTTTTTGAACGCAAGTCATTTCATGGATATTATCAAAGGCTCATGATCATTATTGCAGAGTGGCCGCATGAATATTAACGTCGCCAGCTACCTTCACACTAATACTTTTTGCACATTATACTCTATTATGTAAACCCCATCCAGACCCTCATTAAGATCAACACCAAACTCACAAAGTAACAAAATTACTAAGATATGACAAAAGACGAAGCTTAACGATGTTCTCATTTGGCGGGGTAAAACTGGATTTTTAGATGAAAACCCAAGCCACATTTTATCTGGATCAGAAGACTACCAAAAGGTACATAAAAGAACACTCACGAATAATCAGTACAGCAAAAAGTCAAGCTCAGATTCATAGAAAACTGGTTTTTGTTCAAACCTTCAGTTCTACAAAAGTTTTTCTTATCTTCAAAATATAATTTCTCTATGCCCCTTAAGAAAAGAAAAATAAAATAATCGTAGAATGATGGTCTATTTTATTTGTACTTTTCAATTCAATAAGTGCGCAGTGATGTTTTTTTTTTTAAATTAAAGTCAAACAAAAACACGTTGAGGGCATGTCACGGTCTTTTGGAAAAAAATATTATGCAATCTTTATTACACTGTGAATTTATTAAGATAATTCAAGCCATTAATAAACGTATATTCTTGACACTTTAATTGTAATTCAAAAGTAACTTAGTACATGGGCATCGTTGTTCCCAGCTTCGAAGAATCAATGATTTGGGCAAATTCATTTTTGTGAATGCAAATCTATAATTGGCTTTCCACAGAAGAAAAACACCACCATAAAAGTTATTCTGGAAATAAAAGGTCCAATGATAAAAAATCTATCAACAATAAGACATTTTATTGGATATTTAAACCGGATCTCTAAGCCTGAGTGATATCGTCTTTAAGTTCAGGAATGCAGTTCAAGTATAGTATATATACATTGTACATAAACACGAAGTTTCAATGAGTTGTTTAGCGAACAGATACAGGTGCATCAATCATTTATCATTAAAACAAAATGCTTTACATACTGGTTGCTCTCGTTTGTCTGTTCGGATCCCTTCAAGCAGACGACACTTGTGAAGAAATTACAGTACCAATGTGTAAGAATATCGGATTCACTTTGACAAAGTTTCCTAACAGCTTCGGTCATGAAAAACAGGATGACGCTGGACACGAAATACACCAGTTTAGTCCATTAGTACAGAAGGGATGCAGTCCTTACTTACAACAATTTCTGTGCGAGCTGTATATTCCTAAATGTGATCCATCCGAAACCAACTCTCCGATCACTCTACCTTCACGACAACTCTGTGAGAAGGCAAAACAAGGTTGCGATTCAACAGCTTCAGAATTGGGAACTTCTTGGCCTGAGGGGCTAAAATGTGATAAATTTGATAGTAAGTATAATTTATAATTTCATTAGTATTTGGTTATAAAATGTACAAAGAAACGAATATACAAAAATGTAACAATGTTTATATTAAACGTGTGGCTTTATAACTACTCCGACTATATTTAGCGTATTCCGGGTGCATGTTAACTACTCCGACTATATTTAGCGTATTCCGGGTGCATATTTTCGACTCGAATGATATTTATTTTACAGGTATGATCTGTTGTATTTGTTTAAAAAAAGTATTAATGAGGGGGAGTCCATGAAACGTGACAAAATCAAACGCTCGAGTATATCAACCAAAACAACGGTCATATTCAAAACTTATACAGACATTTTCCGGGGGAACAAATTGGTTTTATGGCTAGCTAAACCTCCAACTTGTATGAAGGTATAAATTTGAGAGCGATTGCATTTAAATTTCAATAATCATACAGAACGGAAGAGAAAAATGAAGATGTAAGCATAAAAACATGAGTGCATACGCCTAAAGCACGGTATGACGTTTAGATGTTTCACATTATGGTATAACGGAGGTCTTTTATTGCTTATATTATGATATGGACAATATCAATCTATTGAAAAATGGTGACTTATCGATTTGTAGTTATTCACCTTCACATGTTTAAGTCTTGCTTTACAGTTGTCTCATTTCTAACCATACCCCGTTCTCTTATTTTAAAATTTATTCCTATATTTCAAATCTGCCTCTTACTGAAAAATAACATTTACTGTGCTCAAATCTAGTGATAACTATGTGTCTGGTTTGTGTTTAAGATGGCCCTACTACAGATGAGGATGAGGATGACGAGCGACCTTCTTCGACGTTTCAATTAAGCATTAAATATTCCGCTAATGCTATAACATTTGAATCCTGTTGTCACGTTTATTATTATTCGTAAGTATGATATCAATAACCGATACATTGCTATTTGTAAGGTATTGTATGTTAAACTTGCTTTTTAAGTCGAAGTCTCATTGAAATAAAATCCATTACATTTATGTCAAATATGTGATTTTTCATAATATAATTGAATGCTGTTTTTTTTTTATTTATACGAAATGAAAGCAAGTGACCATGAAATTCGATAATAATCTTATATTATACATTTATATCTATACCCATATTTGAAAAAAACTACGTTTTTTTTTAAACTGATTACAATTTTTGATTTTTTTTAAAAACCATAATCGTTTGCACGAAGAACTTGTTTTATATTACAGTAGGTGTTCAATTCATTTATTTTAGGCTGAAAGACAAATCATTTGATTCCGTCACATGCTTTCATTTCGTATGAAAACAACCCATGTCGTATGAACGCAATTCATTTGAAAAAATAAGTTGACAACATATATCGTGGATTATAGATAATTGATATAAATACATATCAATAAACTTTTATCCAATGATAACATTGATTTCACGAGAAATGATACTGCTTTCGTCATACTAGACAATTTCTGCTGCAGTTTTGAGTTCAGATTCAAAATATTAAAACACAGTGACATTTTATTTTTTTTTTGTTTCAAAAATTTGTAAATGTAATAAATTGAATGCTGTGTTTTTGAAAGTTTATACGAAATGAAAGAAAGTGATTTAATTCGTATAAATTTAAAAAAAAAAAAACATCATTCAATTCTATATTGTATATTACTTTTCATTATTTCCTTTGATAGATATTTCTTGCTGAGGATTTCCAAATGATATCTTATGTAAAACAGAGGCCTAGAGAAGTCCAAACTAAATACTTCTAGACTCTTTTTATTGTAATACCTTTCAAAGTTATTTTGAACAGATCACTTTATGCTTCATTTACAAAAAGTGGTATGCATTTAGTGAAAGAAAACTCGTTATTAAACGAACTTTATTTTTAAAGTTATCTGACTGACTTCTAAAATTGTTGGGGTCAAGGTGTTATTTAAGAAGTTTGTTTATGTGTTTAAGGATTAAAAAAGAATAAATACCTTTGTAGACAAAAAATATTCTTCTTGCCCTCTGATGAGAATGTGATGGTGAAAACAGCAGATGTTAAATCGTCAAATGAACCTAAAGTCACGTGGAAGAGGGAAAGTGGATCAAAACGAAAAGGTTTATTTTTGTATTTTTGTAATATTAAGCAATTGTTGATGATCACCGTGAAATAAACTAAAAAAGATGGTTACAAAACCCAAAAAATACTGAGATATTAAGATACCGAAAAGGAGGGGTGATTGGTCAAAACTATACAATGGGAAATAGAGTAACGACGGAAAGAGTAGCAAAAGTCCAAAAAACAATTCCAGAACTTACAATTGAGCAATACGAACCCCACTGAAAACAGTGACAAAATCATGTTTTCAGGATGGGAATATCAAAATGCTAATGACATTTTAAGTCCGGTGACCACAGTCGTATACGGTCACCGGGATGATTAGTCATGAAAAAAGGACAATTTCATAAAAATGTCAATATAAATACACAAATCTTGCTTTCGGAAGGGAAAAATCATACTTTGTAATAAGTTACTTTAATTCTAACAGAAGAGAGACAGAAAATACCAAAGGGACAATCAATAATCATAAATCAAAGAAAATCTGACAAAAACATGGCAAAAAAAAACGCCCAACAAAACAACGAAAAGACAAACAACAGTCTAACAATATATTAAAAAAGAAGATGTGTTCCATTTGCCGAAGCCAAAACTCCTTCCTTCTTTCTTAGGTTTTATGCCAAATAACTTTTTAGGTTGTCGTAAATGTAAAAACGCATACTTTTGTATCATTACTGACTTTTTAGCCCAATGACTCTTTCCGAATGATAAAGTGATCCTTTTCATTACAGGTTACTTTGATAATGTGTACACTGAAAACTACGTGTTAAAAATATTCTTAAACATTTTGACCCTATATTATAATGTAATGTTATTGATAACCATAACTCATAACTTATAATAGCAACATTTGGCGTTGAAAATATATGGCAATTTTGCAAGACTGTAATTAATTTCGTTGCCTGTTTTGATAACACTAGACCACATGTACTCTTTATAGGTGATTATTCGACTTTATTAATGGTAACTGGTTACAAGAAGTCTTCTAACAAACAAGACTACCAGCCTCTTATTTACACCAACTGGATGGTAGCTAACATTGCTAACGGACAGGTCTCCAGTGGAATAACAGTGAAAGAATACGAGGGTCCACAACCAACACCTAACACTGACAATAAAGTTTACTTCCTATTATATCATCACTCAAAACCTCTGGAAATATCTTCATTAGGAAAATACAGCAACCCAGAAAACTCAAGGTAAAATTAAATTTTTGATAATATCAAGCCAGGTTTAACCCACCTTTTTCTTCGGAAAATGCCTGTACCAAGTCATGAATATGGCAGTTGTTTTTTATTTGTTCTGTTGATTGATAGTGTTTGATTTTATCAGTTTTTATGGACTTCCACTTTTGAATTTGCCTTGGACATGTATATTTGTTATACTTTTTTGAACAGATAGAATACCAATATGAATAAATGGAAATGTGGAATAAACTTCAATGATGTAAAAAAAAACCTTCACACAAATTATTAAAAAAAACAAGGTTCTTATGTGCCTAGTGTCTATGCTACTAGATATTTCGTCAGTCTAAATGTTTTAGCACTTCGGGAATTTGGTGTGATGGCAGCTCTGAGATAGTCTCATGTTAAATTCATTCAACATTTTCCTACATTTGGAGCAATAACAGCTTGACGTATTTCATCAACTTCAATTATGATAGATTATTGTTTTAAAACATTATTGTATAACTGTCAATTGACATGTGATTTCAGAATAGCATTCATAGAATATATAGCGACACAGATTTTGCATTTTCGCTTTGTTGTCATCCGTCAAATTCTTCTTTCAAGGAGTACTGCAAAAATATTGCTACAGATATTGCAACAAAATATACTTTTGGTTAGAATGGTCCGGAAAATCGTTTGATCTGCTATAAGATTTATTTCTGGGGCAATTGTTTCGTACAAAATCACTATATTTTAAGATGCAAGATCATTCAACAGCAATAAAAATTGATTATATGAAATAAGGCCAACAAATATATACTGCGTTCCTGCCTCCATGTAGGTTAAAAATAATTGTGTTACTTTAATTATTTACATTTATTATATAGGGAAGTACATTTACATTTTTCTCAAAAAGAAAAATCAGAATTTATCAGATCAGCCAATAATTTTAGAAATCCGTTGGTGAATGTTAGACTGCAGTACTGAAATTATAGTGTCTTTGTGTGGTAATGCAATCGTTGTAACGTTATAGGTGCACACCATTTTAATACACATTCTCCTTTACAACAGTCGTAAAAAATTGCATGTTGAAATAACGAGCATATGCTTTAACCCAGATTTATATAAAAAAAAATGTTACAGTACTGGATCATCTGACAAGCCGACCGTTCGAGACTCACAGGGGTCTTTAAACATCAACGCAGTTTTCTGACAAAGTTAACAGAAGTAAACACTGCGAGAAATTTAGATAAAATTTGATATAAACAATTTTGAACTCCTTTATTAACGTAATTTTGAACTCCTTTATTAACGTAATTTTGACTGGTTAATTACTGGTGAGCGCTGAATGTCCAGTGGCAAATATTACATTTTAAAATCATTTTCATGTAGTTTAGACGGAACACCCGGGTCGGATACAGGATTTTTGAAAAAAAGGAGGTGGGGGGGGGGGGTAACTCCATACAACGGATTATATATCGAAAAATCATATAACTCATAAAAAACATGAAATAAGATGGTGATCTAAGAGGGGCGTACGTCCTCTATGGCCCCCTCCCTGGATCCGCCACTGGACATAGTGGCTCTTGAAAAGCTACTTATTTATCCCGATATGTACGAATAAGGTGTAGGTGCTGTAGGTATATGCTACTGTGATAGTATGCGGATATGGAAGGGGGTCCTTCATTTCTATATTCTTTAATTTTTTAAGACATTTTTCTGCATTCTTCATATTTTGTGCCCATTATTCTCTATTCTTTATATTCTAGCACTCCATTATGCCCTATTCTTTATTTTGGGGGCCTATTTATCTTTTCTTTATTTTTTGGTCCATTTTTCTGCAGTATAGGCCCATTATTCTCTATTCTGTTAACCCCATTTAGACCCTCATAATATGTATACAACACTGTAACCTCTTTAGAAAACTATATTTAAATAATTATCAACATACTCGAACTTATATATTTAGATACCAGCTGGACTTAGATGCAATTTTGAAGGATAACAAAATGGATTTAACAGCGTCAAAGTATATGTTAATGGAGGTTGATGAATATTCTCGGTTCAAATCGATTCAGGACTCAAATAGGCCAGAATCTGAAGTTTGTAAAGGTGTCATTGGATATCCAAAACTATGTGGAAAGACACTGCGAAAGAATGTTCCATTGACCATCAACAGGAAATAATAAATAAAGAGTACCCAAACTATATTATAAGAACATTTCAGATGTGAGTGTAATACTGGTAACGTTTCGATGGCATATTCTATGGAACTATTTTAAACTGTACTATATATTATCATGCATGCAGTTTTTTTTTTTCATTTATTTTTAGATAGATAAATTAATAAAACATATAAACGTATACATGTATATCCATTTTCAGTGGCAGGTGACACATGGTCTCTTTTTTATGAACGTAACATTTGAAAATGGCTTTATACATTCACGACAGTGAGTGGCTTGATATAGCTCAACTTAAATCACCACGTATGCATTTTATGCACTTTAACACAAAATCTTAAACACACTAACACGTTAAAATAAGTTTACCATTTATATCTGATGCAAACACAATTGAATAATAAAGACAGAACAAAACTTAACTAATTTGAATCACTTTCGTGTTTGACCCGTGCGTCATTAAAATATCGATGCAACACTTCACAATTAACTTGAATGAACACTTCACTGTCATTTCCATGACCTACTATCATGATTTTTTCCGGCCTCACTTACGAATACGCACATATATAATAGATGCACCCCAATATTGTCTAACCAGACGTTAAGAAAGCCATTACTTTGTCTAATATTTACCAATGAGAATACTTTAACAGAGTAACCCCATTGTGACTTGAGGCGTATGACTATTTAGACCGCTTTGCTTAACTTTCACCACTGTTTCGGAGTTCTTATAAATGCATTAATACTAGATTAAGGATGTATGAGTTAAGTTGCTTGTGTGTTTTTCTTTAATGAGTACACAATGTAGTTTGTACACTCGATCATCTGTTATTTCGTACTTTATTTGGCCTTTTGTTGATATATTGTTGTTTTTCCTTAAGCTTTTGTTTTGTGTTTCTAATCAATTGTGTTGAATATATAAAAATGCTTAATTAATGGACTCTCTTGATTTTCTCTAGTCAACCAGTTTATTATAACTTTGAACATTTAAAAATTGCATTTAAACACAATAATACATATAGGAAGACAAAAATAAAATAATAAAAATACCGAACTCCAAGGAAAATTCAAAACGGAAAGTCCCTTATCAAATGGCAAAATCAAAAGCTCAAACACTTCAAACGAATGGAAAACAACTGTCATATTCCTGACTTGGTACAGGCATTTCCTTATGTAGAAAATTATCCTTACAAAGCAGGTTTGATTTTTGATGTTCTGTTTTAACCATGGTATAAATAAAGGCAACATTATTATACCGCTGTTCAATAGTCATAAATCGATTAAACTGAAACAAATCCGGGTCACAAACCAAAACCGAGGGAAACACATCAACTATAAGAACAAAACAACGGAACAACATAAACACTGAACTGCTACAAAAACAAACGCCAACATACATAGAAACGGACTATTTGATAACAATTGCCATATTCCTGACTTGGTACAGGACATTTTAAGAAAAAATGACAGTTTGTCTGACATCTTATTCGAACAAAACATGTTTTGCGGGAAAAACAATGACCTCTGATCTTTTCTCTTCCTATTTGTTACCTATATATGTCAACAGACTTAATATGATAACGATTCATCAAATGTGATCCATGTGAACATTTACTTCTGGCAAATTACAGGTTACAAAGTACTAAATAAAGTGACTTGTGCGATTTGTGAAGGGAACATTAACTTAGTTTTTGTAGCTTACGATAGTACACTGCACTTGAACTGTAAACTATGTCATTTTCACGGATATATATATGTAGGACTCTAAAGTACGATGGTCACGCTAAAGTGTGATGGTCTGCGCTAAAGTGCGATGCCTTCATACGCTAAAGTCCGATGGTCCGCGAAAGTATAGACGTAAGAAACGTAGTTGGGTTATGACGTTAACAGTCGTTTATACAAACCAAAAATGTACATGCTGGAAGGTAAATATAGATTCTACCACTGCATCGAGTGTAATACGATATTTATCCACTCGAGACAGTTAAATTTTCAAATTTAAAACGCGAGGCTCGCCGAGCGTTTTAAATATTTAAAATTTAACTGTCGAGAGTGGATAAATATCGTATTACACGAGATTTGGTGGTGGAATCTGTTTCTCTAATGATTTTCTAACAATATGCAGGCAAAGTTATTCCTTCTATTCGAATGATCTGCAAAAAGATGTGTTCTTTCTGTGTGACGTCATCAGACATGGTCGCCTTTTTTCATGCCTTCACAATAGGAAATTCAGAGGAAAGCAAGAAAATTCGACGTCATAATCGGATTTTAACCAATGATGAACTGAGATCAAACGAACCACACGTTGATTAAATTTTTTTTACACAATGGGTGCAGAAATGGATAAATTGACGGAAGAATTAGAGAAATTAAAATATTTGATTATCTACTTTAAACCAAATGTCCATGACTTTATTTCAACCTAACTGTGCTTTGTCCGCTGAAGCAAATGTTAATTTTTTTTCGGCTGCAGGATGAATGACTTGACAATGTGTCCTGCAGTCGACCATTTTACTATATAGATACAAAATAGTATACGCATAGGTATCCTGTATCCTGCTTCTATTGGAGTCGAACGGATACATTTGATTAAATCATTGTATACGTTGCAGTTCACTTTGCAGTCCCCGTTAAAATATTGTCGATTTTATTGAAAAGTAACATCGGTAAAATAAAGGTATATGTGTTCAGTCGTAAATTATAACATAGTTTGTACATTGTAGGAAAATATAACATATATTTGTACTCGCTACGAAAAAAGGAGGAAGCTCGGCGAACTTCGCCTTTCTCTCGCATTTACATTAAAGCTTGTACAAAAAAGATGTTACTTATATTCCGACAATGAACTAATTTTGTATTTGTAATTTACAATGACGACCGTAAGGGGAGATGTTCAGATTATTGATAGACTGTGTGAACGGCAAGCTACACCAATTATCCAAATATTTAATACGCCCGAATTGTTAAAAAAAACATTTACAGGAAATATAGTATTTTGTGACATCTAAATGACTTTTTTGCAATTATTACCTGGTCGGTCTTCTAAATTTAGAAACAATAACGTAAGCCTACCGGTAAATTATAAAGCTTGTCACATATGTTATACCTGAGCATACTAGCTTTTGAAAAAAATACTATTTTTTAACATCCATGTACTTTAACGTTTTAAGCCCTCGAACCTTACCTTATTCGTCCATCGCACTTTAGCGTGATATACCATCGTACTTTAGCGTAGACCATCGCACTTTAGCGTGACCATCGCATTTTAGAGTACCATCGCATTTTAGAGTCCTACATATATATATCTATATATGTAATTACTCTAAATATCAGCACAACAATGTTAAATCTGCAAATTTACGGAAGCAAATTTTTGTTCTTCCTTCGCCGGGATTTGAACTCATGCTACTTGGATAGAGACAACACCGCCTACACTGTGTCCAGCGCTCTAGACTGCTGGGCCACCAAGACTGAACAATTTAAACAGCTTTCGGTGGCCCAGTGTTACCTCTCCTCGTCAGTAGATTCTAGAGTTGTAATACAGTACATGATATATTAGGCATGATGATGGAATTGATTGCAGATTAGCTAAATATCTATCGTAAAGGATCGTAAGATACAGTCATAGAAATAATTATTTTGATAAATACGTCTAAACGAGTGACAACTCTACGACAGATTCATCGGATCACCAGTGAAGGTGATACACGGCTGAAAACACATATTATATTCATAGTTACTCTACATATCAGCACAACAATGTTAAATCTGCAAATTTGTGGAGGCAAATTTTTGTTCTTCCCTCGCCGGGATTCGAACTCATGCTACTGTGATATCGAGACAACACTGCCTGCACTGTGTCCAGCGCTCTAGGCTGCTGGGCCACCTAGACTGAACTAATAATTCAGCTTTCGCTGGCCCAGTGTTACCTTTCCTCGTCAGTAGAATCTAGAGTTGTAACACAGTACATGATATATTAGGCATGATGATGGAATTGATTGCAGATTAGCTAATAGTAAATATCTATCGTAAAGGATCGTAAGATACAGTCACAGAAATAATTATTTTGATAAGTACGTCTAAACAAGTGACAACTGTACGACAGATCCATCCATTGGATCACCAGTTAAGGTGATACACGGCTGAAAACACATATTTTATTCATAATTACTCTAAATATCAGCACAACAATGTTAAATCTGCAAATAATATATTAATATATATATATAAAAATATGATCCGTTCATCCTATTTTGACTCTTCAAAATTCAAGAGTCTATCCTAAATTGAGGTAAATTATATGGCCTTCCAAGTACCGTTTCGATTCCTAACATCACTGAAGAGACATTAATTGTCGAAATTAATCCGGATATGGTGTACAAATTTTTGCACCTCATGTTTGCGGTATACCATCTTTTCCGCAAGTTTATTGTTTTCTGTTTGGTATTAACAGATATTAAATCAATAATAAAGATCCATTTAGTTACATCTTGTGATCCGTTTAGTTGGCAGTCAGCAGGGTTTAAGAACATCCGTTGTTCGACCTGTTAGTCAAATGCGTTTTGTTTAAATATACTTTTTCACCTTTTTGGTCTTTTGGAAAATGTTCTTTGTGCTGTATTTAGACCCCTCTGCCAAGAAATTTGTTTTGCATTAATTCACACGTATAAAAATTGCGGTTTTTATCCAACGCAATCATAGGTTTGAACGTTGATTTCAATTTAGACTTATATATATATATATGTATTATTGAATATATGTATATAGTCACTTACAATTCAATAATACACAGGAATGACAGTTAGTACAAACGAATGGACATTACGACAAACCATCCATTAATACTTGACTGCTACAAGAGAACTTAACATCATGGCAGGAGATAAAACAATTAGATTTAATCCTAGACTTGGAATTTATCGCATTAGATAAACGCACCAAACTACATGTAATTTGAAGTAGATTTATCTAACTGATGTGGACTCAGAATTATAATAATATTAAAGCCTAATTTTCGTTATTACTCTTGAATTTAGGTTGAATCATCATAAACATTAAAGTAGACTGACAAATCTTTCTCAAACCTGATTGATATAAAAAAAGCTTGAGCGTAGGTATCAAGCAAGGTGACAGCACCCATCAGTCTAACTTTTCAAAGAAAAAAAATCTTCGAAATTATTGCGGATAAGCTTTGTGGTGTCACTCTGTCTTTGAAAAAAATAATTGTTGTCATTCTATATACGCAATGAATGCATGGAGTCGAGAAGAATAAAGTGAGATAATACGTTTGTTCATGCGAGCTTCATGATTTTTAAAAGAATGAGATCGCTGTAGAGGATTATTTAAGAAACAGTATTGCACACCACGAAATCATAAATTAATAAACTGAAAGAAAATGCGTTTTTTTTCTTCATTGTTTTAACAATTTTTGGTAGTAACCAAATTTGTTCTAACAACAAGAAAACGGATCGAAGATATTCCTTCGCAAATTCTTGATATTTGATATGACTATTTTAAACAGAATTAAGTGTATACGTTTCACTTTGGAATCTGCGGTAGTATTCATTGTGCGATAGAACTGCTGATTTTTTATATCATTTAAATCTGCTCTTTTTATAAATTACGCAACTGAAGTTTGAGGTTCAATGTTGTTACTAGTCAGAGTTTTCCAGTCTCTTTTATCTATAATGAAATAATTTACAACATTAATTAAGGCCAATGGTGAACACCTTGGTCTTGTCGCCTGTACATTATGTCAATATATTGTGTTAAAAGTACAATCATTGGGTTAACAATTTTTTTCGTTTTGATTTTTATTTCGTTTCTCTCATTGCAACTATTTTTTCATTTATAATAATAAAAGGTGCGATGAATACATATTTGTAAAGTAAAGAACTAATTTGTATCATATACAGTATGATTTTATTAAACCGAGCCTATTTTATTCATATTTTGATGTATGACATTGCCAATTGTCTATCAATGTTTCTCAGATGTTAATTGCTACATACGAGATGACAAAAACATATTAATGAGTTAGAGTGCATATATATTGTTGTAAACAGGGTTAACAGTTAGGATATGTTTCTCGAATGCTTTAAAGGGAAAAAGAGGCGAAAGATACCACAGGGACAATAAAACCCACTTGGTGAACAGAATCCTGTAACCTCATAGTTAAAAAGATGATAAGACGAAAAATCAAGCAACAGTTCACAAAATACGACATAGAAATCTTAAAACTGGGCATCAAGAACTTGCCTTAAAATCCAGATGTGATCTTTGGTGTTTATATCAAGTAAGAATTCGCTTATCAATCTCATTTGGGTAAGGAAAAGGGAACGGGATTGTTGCTACAATGATAGGAGCATATCGTTAGTCATATGTGACACATTTATTCAATAACGATCAACCAAATGATGATTGCGTCCGTAACACAATTTAAAGGATGGTATAACTTCACCATAATGAACCCGTACTTCAATAGCTTCCTTGTAAGCAGCAACTACCAGCCCAAAAAATTTCAACACAAAACGAAAGCTCTGAAAAAGTGTATCAATTCGGAGTGATATATACTACATGTGCAGGTGTGGATCCAATGCTGCTAAATGGAAAGTTCACAATAGGAAAGCTGAAATCCTTTCTTTTGTCTCAAAGTGCTTTTTAATACATACCTTCATTGTCAATTTCTAAATTAAAATCATATGAGGCAGACTTTCCTGTATCTATCATAGAAAAACAAAGTAATGGTGTATCCATCCATGACACAAAGTCAGTACATGCACAGCATAAACATATAAAAAGCAAAGGAACAGCGCTTTTATTGCTGTTCCTCATCTCAAAGTCACAGTGAGGCCTTAAACGTGGAGTCAAAAAATTTCACATCGCTGAAAGTTTAGAACGACCCCTTGCACCGGTTTGAGTGGAATTCTTTGCAAAATAATTCGGATAGACTTTTAAATGCAACACCACCAATTCGGGACCGGTCAAAAAGATCATACTGGAAAGTAACATATATTTAAAACAAAACAGTTCCTATGCATAGGTGTAAATATCAAATTATGATGAATATATTTTGGTTATTTAGGTATCAAATGAAAGGTGATCCTTGTAAAAACCTTTTGACTGATTATTTTGAAAAATACAAAAAGGTATGAATAAATCTAAAAAGGAGGGCATATATTGACTGTTTCTCAGATATACATTTCATGATTACATGGAATATTTTAATCAAGTTCGATTTTTAAAATGCATTCAGTATAGTCAACAAACATGGAATTATTTAGTGAGGCGACATCATCTTTAAAGCGGAACGTTAAGTTAAAGGATAATGCTAGCTTCTTTTCTATTTTCTAGAAAAGTATATGTATAAATTTTTAAAAGTTTACAAGAAGATGAACACAGTTCATTCCAATAGGAACACTTATTGTTGTTTCATTTTTAAAGAACACTTCTTCCAGTTATGTGTTTTCAAACTCAACACCTTGTTGTTGTTACTTTCAGATAACTTACTTTGATAATAATATCAGTCTTCGGAGGTCAATCAATTGATGGTTAATTAGATGGTATAAGAATAAGAAGATATATATGATTGCCAATGAAACAATTCTCCACCAGAGACCAAATGACATAAACATTAACAACTATCGGTCACTGTACGGCCTTCAACAATGAGTAAACCCATACTGCGTAGTCAGCTATAAAAAGTTCCGAAATGACAAATGTAAAATAATTCAAACGAGAAAACTAACGACCTAATTTATGTACAAAATAATGAACGAAAAACAAGTATGATATACAGAAACAAACGTCAACCACTGACTACAGGCTCCTGACTTGGAACAGGCACATATAGAATGTGGCGGGGTTAAACTAGTTTGAAGGCGCCAACCCTCCCCCTAACCTGGGACAGTGATGTTATAGTACAACATAAGAACAAACTATAAAAATCAGTTGAAAAGGGCTTAACTCATCAGATAGATACAAAGCAGAAATACATCTAACAAAAACAAAGAGTGGACGTGGCAGGGTATTTATACATCCCCACAATAAAAAGACACTAAGTACAGATCTGAGAGTTCTCGCAATTACTGACAGCTAGTTCAAAGCCAATAACAACAAATAAAAAAAATCATGCATCTAAGACTAAAATATCAATCAGTACACATCCAACGTCCAATAGATTTAGTGTAAAGACGTCATTAACAGTCAGAATAAAACATGACCTTGTGCAATGCCAAGATACAGGTATCGACAGATTGTAGAGCCATGAATGTGCATATGTATATAAAAATGATATTTAGTTTGATTTTAATTTACTGATAACAAAATCAATATTAATACCAATAAAAACAATATTCGTAGATCTGATTATAGTGTTGAATTGGTAACCTTTTACAATAAGTTTATTCAAAGGATCGATAAGTTTACCCGGATCGTATCTAAATTTCCGGGCTCGGTAAACAACATCTCCGTAAAAATTGGGATGTGCTATCCCGTTAAAAATAATTTTTCTACAGATACAACCAAACTTCCAAACTAAATCTTTATATCTATGGAAGAATTTAGTAAAGGTTTAAAGTAATTTGTGGTAACGAAATCCCTGACTTAATAATTTCCCAGTAAGACTGAATATTTTTTAAACTCAATTTGAAAATAAACTGACAACGCCATTGCAAAAAAGAAGAAGACCAAAAGACAAACAGCAGTATATAAAACACAACATAGAAAACTTAAGACTGAGCAAGACAAACCCTACCAAAACCGGTGGTAATCTCAGGTGCTCCAGAAATGTAAGCAGATCTTGTTCCACATGTGGCACTCGTCGTGTTGCTCATTTCAGTACAACACTGGTGATATGTATAATTCGGTAGGTAACGTTTTAGGGTAAAGGAGGACGGATTGTGGTTACGCCGATAAGAACATATCCGTCGTCATCTGTGAAACATATCTTCCATAACGGTCAACCAATCCGTGATGGCGTCCGTAAAATTTTCGAAGAGATGATTTCAACTTCACCACTTGGAACTCTTGGTTTAATAGCTTCATGTGAGCAGAAACCATCTATCAAGGAAATCATGACAGGAAACGCAAGCCCTGGAATATCGTATCACCTTGGAGAAATATACACCATATACAGGCGGTGCTGGAATGTTTCTACATAGAAATGGAAAAGTTCACAATTGGGAAGCTGAAATCATCTATTTTTTTTATAATTTACTGAATAATAATATGACAGTCCCCATTATTTAAATAATTATTCCTCTGCATATGTATTTGATCAATACACTACTTGTTGTTTTTATGAATAATTTCGCTTATATTATAGTGCATTGTGTCCAGATTTTGTCATTCTCATAGAGTAAAAGTGATATTAAGTATAGGTGGAACGGTAGTATTTACTTTTCTTTCTTTTCTTTGTTGTACCCTATTTAGTTCAATATATCTGCGATTGGACAAAAGTACAGCACCTACTGAACATATTATCCAAGCTGATGAATGAATCAGGTGTATAGAAGTATAAAGTAACTCTACATACAGGAAAAAAATTAATTTTTGAGAATTTTAGAAACAAAATGTATTCAGTTCATGATTAAATGCCATAAAGCAATAGTGACCTTATGTTTATAACGATAGCAGACACAGAAGACGGTAATCCTACATATGCACAACTATTTCAGAACCTGTGTTCTTTGTGCAGTAACAAATATTAACATTGAATGGTTTAATTTTATGGTGTCTTCCTGCTATTCCTACATTTTATAAATACATATTCCTTCTATTCCTACAAACAAATAACAATAGATGTCGGTATAAGGTGTTTTGTTGTTTTAGCAATTTAAATTTGATTGAAATACAGGTAAGTACAGGTAATCTGGAAGGATTATTACAATGATAAGAATAAATAATAAAAAAAGAAGATGCATTGTAGAGAATATAGAATAGAACATTCCCCCAAAAAATGTATTTCTGTTAAAAATTTAAAAAAAAATGTTTTAAAAATAATAAAACGTAAATACAACTTTTATTTTATTTTATTCCTGCTATTCCTACATTTGATAATCCGGTATGTAAAATGTAGGAAATCCATGTAGGAATAGGAGGAATGCTTGTACAAACATGTGATTAAGGCGGATTAGGTTGTAAAAACATGAAGCTAATTAACTTCAGGTAAATTTAAATGAAATATCCTTTTAGTTTTCGATTCATGTGCAATTTTAGTGTACTAACAGTATAAAATGTTGCAAATCATCAAAAGAAATATATATTCTTGTCATATTCCTGACTTGGTACAGGCATTTCCTTTTGTAAACTTAAGTGACTAGTCGTAATGAAAATGTAGATACTTGTCTGTGTGATTTTACAGATTGTTTGTAGTTTTTTTTTCAATCCTTTTGTTAGATTGTTGTTACATTGACGTATTCTCCGCCATATCTTATAACTTACATTCCCTATATCATGAGAATCACATCTTATTCATCATCATACAAAACTAGTATAAATAAAGTCAAGGAATTCCCGGGATAGGTCTTTATAAAGGTCAAAAACAAATTAAACAATAAAAAAAGATAATTCTAATTTATTATCTTATTGCATTATGCATCAGAAATATTCGTCCATTGATATAGTACAATTGCCACATAAACTTTATTGACAAGGTTTCTGAAATACAGAACATGATATGGTTTAGTCTCAAGAAAGGAAAAATATAAAGCCTTAGTTCACATTATAATATCTATGTTAAATAATAATCAAATTTACTTTTAATTGTACAAAAATGCTTGGTCAACATAATCAAGTTGAAATTTAATGTAACAGCAATACTTGGTCATCATAATCGAACTTCAATTTGATGCTACAACAATGCTTAGTCAACATAATCAAACTGAAATTTAATGTTACAAAAATGCTTGGTTAACATAATTAAATTGAAATTTAATGGAACTACAATACTTATCCAAGATCACTGAACATGAAAAAGTTTCATCTGAAGCCTTCAGAACATTACTTACCGTGATCAACATGACGGGTGTCACATGTTGACCAGGAGCACCTAATATCATCCCTGGTTTTCGGTGTTGGTTCGTGTTTCTCGGTTCTATGTTGTGTTTTGTAGACTATTGTTTGTCTTAAATTGTTTTTGTTTTTTAATGGTTTTGTCAGTTTCTCTTCGACTTATGTAACACTTAAACATGTTTGGAACTGACGCATTTCCATATGACCAATTTATTATTTTACCTAATTCAAAAGCAAAGGCTTGTAAAATTCAAGTCATGAATAGATTTAATTGTCTAATATTAGTTTTCTGAGGTTTGTAAATTTATATTATATTTAAAAATGCTCTTCTATCGATTATATATAGTATCGTAAGATTTTCCTCATCTTAATATATCTTTTGATGAATGTTTGACTATAGATGAAAAACCTTTGAGAACTTAATTTCAGTGAGATATCATATTTCATTTCAATATGCTTCACAATTTTGTTAATTTGTTTTAAAGCATTTTATAAGATTTAATATGCAAAAAAGCAAAACAATCTTACGATAAGATAAAGTATATTAGCTACATGCATATATTACGTACTTGATTCTGAAAAAAGGTATGAGTGATTTGGTTCAAGTAAGATACAAAAAGGTATTCATATTCTCAAATAATTCTAAAAACTAACCCTAGGAAATTCGCAAAGAAACCTAAGTTTGGTAGCACAATCTTCGTTCTTCCATGTCCAGACATTGGGATTTCCCATTGTACTGTATTGTATATCAACACAGTCATTGCTTGGCATGGTGGCAACAGCTGAAAAAAAATATTTGTTTTTAAATGAATTTTTTAATACGTACAACTGTTTACAACAACACGGTTGAAAATCAGAAGAAACATGAAAGAAAACAAACCTATCAATCAGGAAAATTACAGTTTTGATAGACGAATTATATGTCTCTATACTCATCTGAGCAGTACAATTATGTTGATGTTACCAAAAGCAGCAATAATCATCTGTGAAATCTAACAAGCAATCATTTGGTATTTGTAAACCGTTTACCGAAAAAAAGAATTAGTTGTTTTTGATGTCATACTGCTGATGTAAAATGGTCTAGTACGCTAAAGTGATGGTTATGAATCTTATTGGGGAATATGAAAATAACACTCTATAAAATTGGGGTCTCCAAAGCGGTTTCTTTCTATATTCAACTGCATCGGGAACGTTTAAACCAAACATTTAACGCCAAAATTGTTTAGGTAATTGAACACGCATGGAAAGATCAACAAAATGGACCTTAAAAAAATATTCAAATCCATCTGAGGTTTACTTTGCTTGAAGGAGTTGGAACTTTATTCTATTTGAAAAAAACGCGCGCGGGGAATCCATGTTTTTTTTTTAATCAAATGCCGCGAATGATGCTTTTGAAAAATGAAACGCGCGTCTGACGTTCAACTTTATAAATCAGGTATCTTTGATTAGTTTTTTTGTTAATTTGATGTTAATTACAGATTTTTATTTTTCATAGATACATTTTATAAAAATACTTTTCTATGCTCAGTACGATTTAAGACTTCATTTTTGTAAAACCAGTTTACTAGGCTGTTTACTGTTGCATATAATATGTTAAACTAGTTATGTCTATTGTTTTTGTCTGTTGTTGGATTTCTGTCACATTGACGTATATCCACATCTCTTTTATTTTCATTTCATGAACTCTAAACTCGAAATCTTTCAACTTTTTAAAATTGATATTGAAGTATTTCTTAATTACCAAGACAATAGCACAAGGACATTACTTTAATTAAACAAAAATTTTACAGTACAAATATTTAATTATCTTAAATGGTTGAAAGTACCTGTTTCTCCAAATGGAAGACTAGTGAATGAAAATGGACTGTTGTCTATTTCAAATACATAATTTCCGTCATTGTCAAGATCATTTGCACCCGTCCATATATCTGTGTCACTTACTGTAATAAGAATTGAACTGTTATGCGTATCATATGATATGTCATTCGCATAGAGTTAACTAAAATATAGATACTAATGACATTAAGAGCAATTAATTGAAACTGTGTGTCTTAAATATGTACGGAGGACTGCAAGTACCATTTTGATATTCAAAATATGTAACAAAAGACCGCATGAATAATTAAATTTGGCTAACAATTAGACTAGGTAAAGAAACATATACTATCCAAACGATTTTCCAGAAACATTTTATCTTCGATATGTAAGGAGAGCTGAAGCGTCAATTTGCAATAAAAACTGTCAAAATTTCTAGTAAAAGGGCTCAGGCCATTGGCTAGATCTTTTTGGTCAGACAATCTTCATAAAATTATGTATAGAATTAACTAACAAATATATACTATTGAAATCTAGAGGCGTTTATCGAAACTGTTTGTCATCAATATATACGGGGGACTCAAAGTGCCAGTTTGATATTCAAAATATATTGTACAAGATTACCAGAGACCGCATAAATTAACTTCCTGGTCTTTAAATGTTCATAACATGTGGCTAACAATTAGACAATGTGTAGATACAGATACTTTCAAAACGATTTTTCAGAAACGTGTTATCTTCGATATATAAGGAGGGCTGAAAGTGTGTCTTTGTAATTAAAAATTTTCTTAAATTGGATATGCCTTCCTGGTCATTTAATCTTCATAACATTATGCATTTAGTTAGCTAACATACAGAAAATAATGTCGTCACGAGGAATTTATCTAAACTTTTTCTCCTCAATATGTACGGCGGACTGAAAGATCCAAATTCATATTTAAAGAATATATTACAAAAGACTGCCAGAGACCCCAGAAATGACAGTGAGACCTTAAATAGGTCAATTACCCTAATGCGCCTCTAATTGGGGAACTCAATATAGTGCGTAAACAAAAAAATATTTGTACAGTGATATTGGACATGTTTCAATTTTTAACTATTGACTGAGCTTACCCATGTCTCAGGTTCGAAACGAACCATCATATATATCCAAGTTTTTGATATGGGCTGTGAAACTGAGGAAAAGGTTTCCATTACCGCCTACCTGAAATGAATTGCGCATCTTGACCCAAATGTCAATAACATTTGGCTGATAACTAGACCAAGTATAGATACAGATACTATCAATATGATTTTCCATGAACATGTCAAATGATGATACTTCGACATTTGCAGGATTTATAAATTATTTGGTAAAAATTGCAAGGACTCTTAAATACTTGTAACTATTTCATAACTATTCGTAACAACACGTAAACAGGTCGTTACTAACACATGAAAACTTCGATGAATAGTAACATTCTGCAATTTACTCGTAACACTCCGTAAAAAGCTCGTAAAATGCCTGTTAATTACTTGTGGTTTTCCGTGACAGCTCGTATTAAATAGTGGAATTTTGTCGTAAATAAATCGTAATAACTCGTCATAATGCGTGAAAAAACGTTAAAAGCTCGTAATAATTCGTAACAACAATTAAATCGCTCGTAAAAATGGCGAAATCATAAGGATCCGTGATTTTTTTGTGATCCTTAAGGACTCGAACGAAAAATTAGAGTATGTGAAGGAACATTTAGTCCCCAGTACATATCGGTATGGACAATTGTCAGAGATATAATTTTTGTAGTATTTAAATCTCTACTTATTCTAACTGTAACTCAAATTCTATAGACATTGAACGATCAGGAAGGTTTCATTTTCATTTAAGCATTCCCCTGTAGTCTTTTGCAATATATTTTGAATATTAAAGCGCTTTGAACATGTCCGTTATGGTTTTTCGTAGTTAGATATTAACAACCCGGCCGCGAATTTCACATTCATCACTCACTTTCAGCACTATTGTCAATTATGTGGCGGCCAGTTTTTATTGGTGGTGGAAGTTTCAGATTAAGGTAGCAATACACAGTTAGGGAAAAAACTTTAAAATGACCCTCTTTCACTTGCTTTCTTACAAATAAGGCTAACTGTTTAAGTCATGTGTGTGCAAATGTGTTGAAACAGCATCTTTTTTTTTTTTTTTTTAGATTTGATTTCCAATAGTTAAAATGGTGAAATATAAACTATTTTTCCAGTAACCATAACAACCTGCATTTTGTTATACAAAATATTGAAAACAAATGTCCCCCATATTTGGTCCAAAGTTGAATTGCAAATTGAGTGATACCTTTTCTGAAAACATTGATATTTATCTATCAAGAGGTCAAACAAAAATCATATGCATTGCACCTCATTTTTCCATAAAATTGAATTGAAAAGTTTGAGCGTAAAAAATTTGTTGGAAAACACTACAATTACTTTTGGACATATGGCCGGTACGGATGTGAAACTACGGAGTGTACATGTCAAACAGTAAATGGCCTATAAAACGTACAAAAACAATCTTGATGTCCATATAAACCGACCTTGAAGGCTAAGGTATTCTTCAGCTATCTAAAAATAGTTTCATTGTACAATAACTACCATATTTGAGATATTCACCGGAGCCAAAATGCGAAACCAAACTCCTAACTGTGTATTGCTACCTAAGACTCTGTGAGAGAAACAAATACAGGAGAAATTGGCCTTATTTTTTAAATGATTATATGTACAAATGAAAAAACTTTTGTTGTACATTTTGATAGAATTCCGCTAAGAATTTGTATTGTTCGTTGTTGATATTTCAAACAAGTTTTAATCATTTAGATAGAATAGAGAATGGAAACGGGGGAATGTGTCAAAGAGACAACAACCCAAACAAAGTGCAGAAAATAGCCAAGGCCACCAATGTGTCTTCAACGCACCGAGAAAATCCCCGACCCGGAAGCGGGCTTCCGGTGGTTCCTAAACAATAATGTATACTAGTTCAGCAAAAGTTAACGTTTACCTATCATAATTTGTTTTGATTGATCTAGTTAATATTTATCATTTACAAGTAAATCCCAATTATAACTCTTGCACGAATTTCCACTTTATATATCTAAATACATCTTTTCCCTCTATAAAATGTAATGATGACATAACAAACAATTTAGAACTCAAATGCTGAATGTAATTTTCCTTTTCAGCACTTTTTTTTTCAATTTGAAACATATTTATTATCTATCACCTGTTACATAAACATTAAATTGTCCAGGGAAGCAACATAGGGGACCCCGCATTATTACATTACAGATTCTCATTGGCGGTGGGGGGGGGGGGCGGGGATGCAAACGAGAGAAAAAAAACTCTTATTTTAAATAATCATATTTTATGTATATTTTTTAATACATCACACCATATGTTATCATTTGGAAAGTGTATTCAATTTATCTGTAAATATATTTTTCTCATAAAAGCTACCTGATAAAACAATATCGATTTTAATACCAATTCATTTCGTTCCTTTGTTTTGCTTACTACTATTATATTCCGTTTGAATGAACTTTAGCCACGTGCTACTTGTGAAATATTATTTGAAAGGAAAAGCTGCACAAAACTCCTTACAAATATAGATTTATTTCGTCTTCAAGCCATTGTTCCACTACTAAACTATCTATTCTACTTACTAGTACACTTGGTACAATTAAAAACCTGGTAATAAATTGTTCAAATAAGGCCTTTGAAAATAGTGGAATTAATTACTTTTGGAGTGTCAAAAATTCGTTGGAAGTACTTGATAAATTGCATGCTTATATTGGTGATTTCAAATCTGTTCAAAGTTTTGATTTTTCTACCCTATATACCACGTTGCCTTATAATCTTATTAAGAAAAAATTCACACACCTAATTAAATGGGCTTTTAAAAAGTCGGAATGCGAATATATATGTTCAAACTCTATTAGGTCATTTTTTAGTTACAACAAACAAAAGAACTATGTCAATTGGACCTGCTCTGATATTATGCCCTTGAATTTTTACTAGATAACATTTTTGTTCGCTATGGAGATTCCGTATATCGTCAGGTTATCGGAATTCCCATGGGGACTAACTGTGCACCACTTATTGCGAACCTGTTTCTGTATTGTTATGAGTTACAATTTATGACTAAAATCAGCAAAGACCCATCGAAGCAACATCTGATTCAAAAATTTGATAACACTTTTAGATATTTAGATGATATATTGGCTCTCAATAATGACGACTTCAGTATGTACACTAAAGAGATTTATCCTGCCAAACTGACTTTAAATAAATCTAATACTAACAATGAACATTGCCCTTTCCTGGATCTTGATATCTTTATCTTTAACGGGAAGATTAATACCAAAATTTATGATAAAAGAGATGATTTTTCAGGGGCAGTGGTGTAACAGCACAAATAATAAAAAACTGTAAAAATTAGAAGTAATTGTCTTAAATCAAAAAATCGGTACGGGTTGTTTCAAATTGATACTGCAAGTGGTTCCGCTTGAAGAATATATACCATGAGAGCGATGCGGCATCCTTGACCAATTAAACGAGTGATGTTAACAAATCTTGAAGCAACACTTTTCAACAATTGATATAAGAGGAATTATTTGTTTATTTGGATAGATTTCCCCCAAATAAATTGGTTATATCAAGTATAAACAATTATTCCTAATTAAATTCACGATGAACTTTGATTTGCTTTGACGATCATTTGAATACCTCACAGAGAAAAGGTATCCCAGCACGTAATACTGAATCGGTTTTACGGTAGCAATGTTCTGTGTCTTAATTTCAGCAGTAATTAGCGCATAAATGCTTCTATTGTGTTTTAAAACGTAATTAAAATATTAGATACTACTTAATATCTTAAGAAGTGTTTCTGTTTTCTCTATTGTCATGAAATCAAGATAAAAGTTGCTCCGAACAAGCCATACTAGTATATATATACACACACAATAGTTTATATTTGACAACTGAATAACTTTATAACTACAATTATTTAATTGATGTAGGAACATAAGTCCTGATATACCCGGAATAAATAAATAGAAAATAAAATAACGGAAGGTGTCTTACAGTATAATGTGATTTGTCTTTCGGCAAATGTTTTTTTATACTCCTTGGTTTCTATCTACTTGACATAATTCTACACATAACAGCAACAGCAAACATCGAATACTTTAACAAATATCATCAAGGTATGCAAAACCTTACATTGTGTTTTTACCATCGCTATTCAACATCGAGACTCTATGACGGAAAAAACAAACTAATGCACTAAGAAAGCAAAATGGTGTGGATCTTAGCTTAGAAAAAGCAACACACATCTGGAGTTTTAGCAAATGTCTCACTCTTTTAAATAAACACGCATTAATCAAAAGCTACTTCATTCGAAAGTCCTTAATTTCTCTATCTTTTAAGGTATAACATGGCAGTCATATCTAAAATCAAAAACTACGTGTCTATTTACATGTTATTTAACTTACAGAAGTTTGAATTCGATAAGGACATTGTTTAAGGAATGACTGTAATATTTTTTCTGTTTATGAAGAAATAAAAAAAAATTTAAATGTGGTGCGGCGTAGCGGGTTTTTTAAAAGTGTGCACCACATTGTTTAGGTTATTTCGAATAGACAGAAAAAATATTACAGTCATTCCTTATAATTTAATTCTACAATCCATTTTTAAGGAGTTAATTATGAAAAAAACGTTGGTGACGTCACGCTCACATGACAAAATTATGTCTATGAGCTGATAGACAAAACACTTTCAGCCAATCAGAAGACGTGTTACATCCAAAATAAAATTATCTCATAATAACACAAAAAAGCGACATAGGATGTATTGTTAAATGAATATTCGCTATTGTATTTTTTATAACAACGATGAAAAAACGAATGAATTATTAACTGAAAACGTACGGATATTAAACCTAGTTTTGACAGCTTCAGCTTCTGCTTCACTATTTGGCCTCCAAATGTATGCTCCTGGTGTATTTAAACATTACCCCTGAAATTTTGCAACAGATGCAGTATTTACATTTATAAAATATGTCTAGATAAAACAACAAATGATACATTAATTTTACGCCTTAAAATTGGAAAAGCATAATAAATAACGTAGTCTTTTGGGGTTTTATCAGGTTTTCAAAGTTTGTGTTACATTCGGATTTCAATTATTTTGGCCTTGAGTATTATCGAAAAGACATTAATTGTTGAAATGCGCATCTGGTTAAATACCACCAGATGTCTATAGAGATGGTTAACGTAAACATTATAAATTCAAGGCCTTTATACTTTCGTCTATAAGCCGTATCAAAAACGGTCGCATTTCATAAATGGGAAAAATTATCAGGCGTCTCCATTGACGATACAAAGCATATACCGTTTTTTGCAAATACACTGGTAGACATGGAATCCTTTTGCATGTTCTCCTAGGGATTGTTGATATGAACAAATTTTTAATAAACTACAATAGATATTAAATAATCAAAATAAATGATACTTAAACAAGGTATACTTACTAACCTGAGCAGTAGACCAGGTATCCGTACTAGATCCACTGTTGAGGTAACAATTAGGACTAGCAGTTTGGTCATTTAACAACAAATATCTGTCAGGGCAACTTGTTGGAACACATGGTGCTACTCATATTACACAATATGGGTAAATTATTCCAATATATAGCAACAACATAAAAAACAATATAACGTAAATGTACAATTATACAATGACGAAAGGTCGCAGTACTTCATTATGACTTCGATAGTACCTTAATAAAAACATAATTAGTTTTAGAAAGAAAATAAACAGTATGCTTGCACAAACTTTAATATCTAGTTGTTCTGGGGTAAATAATGTTATATATCAGCTAATTCAACGTTATCGCTGTTTGTATAGTAATAAATATTAACCTTTATTATAATATATTGCAATGTCTTTGGGTAATTGTTTTATTTTGTTGGGTTTTTTTTTATTTAATTTTGACTCTTTTATCTGTAGCACAACAGAACTTAAGTATGATAACAGCCAAAGTATCCTTATTTGCGCTAACAAACAAAAGCACATGTTATCCTACCATGAGTGCTTCCCATTCCTCGGTTGATGTCATTAGAAAGAAAATGTCAAGAGGATACAAATTTCTAGGAGGTATACACATTGCAAAAGGAGGAAGAAAATAATAGCACTATACTCAAATATTATATCAATGGTAATGTGAAGGCGTGTATACCGGTTCGATAACACTCGATTCATTAAAACCAATGTCATCATAACATTCAATTAACTATTTACAAAACTTTGTATTGTTGGAAATACTAAGTATCTTCTACTTCAGGAAAGGATTACCTTAACTGTATTTGGTAAAACCATAGGAACTTTTGGTCCCCAATGCTCTTCAACTTCGTACTCTATTTTGCCTATAAATTTTTGATTCGAGTCTCACTAATGAGTCTTTTGTAGACGAAACGCGGTTCTGACGTACAAAATTATAAGCCTGGTATCTTTGGCGAGTTTATTCTAATTTTGCTAATAACCAAAGAAAGATTTGTGCAAGCATAGACTTTGTGACTTAATTGATTCCAATTTCTCTTGCACAAATGAATAAATAAATTATATTAGATTCTGATTAATTTCCATTCCCTTTGAATGATTTTTAACTACAAAGTTATCTAAGATGATTTCAGCTATAAATCAACTGATCGCGATTAATTGAAAACGGTTAATATCACGAGCAACTACTTGAAATTGATTGATGTGCATGTTCCAAGTTATTTCGTCGTCAGTGATTTTCTTGTGTTTTGTTTTTCATGTTATTTGGTGAAGTTGAAAGTTGATGACAGATATTTCACACTTGTTGTTTAAATAATGAACACTTGGATAATCCCAGTTACAAAAACGTTATCTTTGATGAGAATGAGATCTTGGCAAACCACAAGTCTTTTATGACCTCATTGAACATTTCAATGAGCCGCAAATCTGAGGACTAACCTTGTTTGTATTGGATACCTAAACTTCACAATGCTCCGCACAAACAACGGTACATTGCCGGCTCATCTGCATGATCTACCATGGAATTGTGCGTTATCAAAACTTTCATTTTGTTCCACGCTTCACACCATCATCCCACATGACAAATTAAAAACATGTTTCAAAGAAATAATCCTCAATCCTTCCTTCCATAAAAATGGTACCATATACTACAAATTTATTGTTTTGGGATATAATTCGGCGTATTTTGTTAAAACAATATGTGAAAGTGAAGATTTTATATTAATTGTATGTTTGTTTGAATTTTTTAGTCAGTTGTGGTGTTTGTCTTTGATGTATGTTTACACAGTTTGACTGCTGGATCCCAATAATTGTCACATTAGCCTATTATGTCTGTTTGGGTTGCTCATCTAATTTGTCAATATAACGGAACTATAAACAACTGTCATACAAGTGGGAGGTTTAGCCAGCTATACAACCAGGTTTAACCCACTATTTTCTTCGAAAAATACCTGTACCAAGTCAGGAATATAGCAGTTGTTTTTCACAAGTTCCGTTGATTTATATTGTTTGATTTCGTCAGTTTTTATGTAAATCCCCTTTTTGAATTTGCTTTGGAGTTCGGTATTTTTGTTATACTTTTTCATCACTAATGTGTTGAATAAAATTTAGTAAGAAAATTGACAACCTTAGTAACATGCAGTGATTTGTATGCACAAAACTAGCGACAAATAGCATATGCTTCACGGTATTTTGTCTGCATTTTTCTCGCGAACAAGTTGTTGTGCAAAGTTCTTATTTACAAGATAAATTTCACCATATGTTAATAAAGACACACAAAAATGCTCATGTTCTCAAACATTTTAACAAAATTAAGTCTAATGAGAAGCATTATCGGTGAAACTTGCATAAAAAATACCCAAGATAAAACATTTTCAAAGCATTCTGTGTCATTTTTGACGAATACTCGGCATTCATACTTATTAAAGGAAGAAATAATGAACCAATAATAGTTTCCTTTATAAATGTGGCGCTATAGACATTAACAAAATTGTCTGACGAAAATTAATGACTATATATACCATTGTTTCAATGTTAAACATATGACATTTATATTTTCATTCTCCCTCATAACTCTGTTTGGGCAGTGTTTGTGTAAGGAGTACATCCCTTATAACGAATGAAGCTGCATTTGTAGTTTCTTCAATCTGTAGTTATATTAATGGGACCCAATCAGAAAAGTTTGGATTGTTAATTGAAAATCATCATCAATATACCTATATATGAAATTATATAATCTAGCTTCTTTGATCTACTTGTTTTTTACAAGTGACTGAAGGAACTTCGACTCATATGAAAATAGAAAAGGTCGGCCAGGAGAGGTGCTCTTTTGGTTCCCATTGGACTGCCGACAACCTGGTGGAAAATTGTACCTCCAAATTCAACAAATATGTTATCAATGAGAAACTTCAGCATGCTTAGATCACTTGTTCTTCTGTGTAGCATGTTTTATTTTTTGGGCTCATTTTTAACAAAATATGTAGGATTATATCCAAAAACAATAAATGTGGAGCGTATGGTACCATTTTTATGAAGAAAAGCATTGTGGATTATTTCTTTAAAACGGGTTTGTTTAATTTCTCACGTGGTATGGTGTAAAAATTGAATGTTTTGATAGAATTTATTTCAGAAAAGGCCGAGATTTTACATTTTCTAGAAGTTTTTTTTTCAGTTCTGATGAATCCACATATGGCTAATGCCACTACGCGAGTAAACAGTGTTACAGTATTTCTGTAATTTCTGTAATTTCTCATTCCCTGCGGACAACATTTTGGTTAATCTAATGGACAATTCCTTTGTTAATCTATGCAGATAAGCCGGCAATGTACCGTTGTTTATACGGAGACTTGTGAAGTTTAGGTATCCAATACAAGAAATATTCAATGAGGCCATGAAGGATTTGTGGTTTGCCAAAATCTCGTGTTTAACAAAGGTTACGTTTTTGTACGTGGGATTACCCGAATGTTCATTTATTCCTATTTCTTTGATAAGACACTCGTAGTAATAGGATTCACATACAAAAACAATATTGTTTGAAGCTTTGATGAGTTAGTGAATGTTTTCAGTAATGACATGCTGTATACCTTCTTGGTAGTTTTGACTTTGAAGACGACGAACAATGAAAGTTTGTCACCTCCTCACAACGTAAGAAGGTAGCAATTGATTATCGAACAAAACTTACTTGTTGGTGCAGCTGCAGGTGTTGTAGGTACGGTTGTTGGAACAGTTACAGAAACACTTGCAATTGCCGACGCAACACTTGTTCCACTAGTAGCAGTACTCATAATTGTCATCATCGCCATTGCCACCATTGAAACCGTCATTGTCAATAGAGGAATGGGAAAGAATGCAAAAGCAGGTTCTATGCCTATTCCAGTACCATCCACTGGAGAGGTTTAAAAAAGTAGACTCAAATAAAGATTTAATGTTACACAAAGAACTATTGGTGATTATTTAAGTATTTGTATGATGGTTAGAAAGCAATGATATATACACTGTGTAAGCGCAGCCCTTTTATGTTCAAGGGTAAAACGTGTTTAGGCTTCAAAGTCACATTTGTTCCTATTTTAAAGAAGTGTGAAAGGAAGCCAAGGCGTACATAATGTATATAATTATTTAGATCAACAAACTGTAAAGAGATTATGCATGTAATATTGTTGGAATATTAAAAAAAAATACTATAAAAATCTTTAGAGCTATTTACTAAAAATAACCCTAACAGAATAGCAAAATTCATCTCAAGTCAACTTTGTCTGATTTAGTTGTAATAGTTTAACTCAACTGGATTTTATTATTCGAATATCAAATCCAATGTCAAGTTACAAATACAAGCAATATTTATTTATAAAACGGCATACTTAAGAATATTTCCTTTCCTCTCTTTCTTGATAGTTACCAAAATGTGTTTAACATTAGAATAAACCTTATAATGAGTTGAATCATTGACTTCATCAAAGTGTTTTGATATTCCAAGATCACAGTTAACCTCATTTTTTAAGCACTACAAGAAATGATAAAAAGACATTTCAATAACTGGATACCAGTTTAAAGTGGAAAACATTCGAAAATGTGACCAACCTATCCGTCACATTTTTGCCTTAGGCGTTTGACAAAAGCGCACAAAGACATCTTGAATACTTTCCAACAACAGTTATTTCTGTCAGAAAAACAATATGAAAAATTAAACACTACTACAGTTTGAAAACAAGGTATTAGGTTGGATAATGCATATGTAGTAATCTATTTTTCGGAAGTCAATTTGTTTGATTATACAGTTAAATTGACATAGGCAAATGGCGAGATCGCTAATGAGACCGCTTTGAAATCTTGGAACGACAAAAAAAAAAACAAAAAAAAACAAAAAGAGATACAGAATTCAGCATAAGATCTTCCACATTTTACCACAGACACTATTTAGAATTGCAATCAACAACAAATTAGCAAACACACAAGTAAATTGATAACAAATAAAACAATAATATGTTTTACCAAATTAAAGATATTTCTAGTTATTTTAAGCAAGCTGAAAGTACTTTACATACTAATATGAATCAATGTCTTCTACAAATCATTATTGATGATTATTCGTTAGAAAACGTTTCACACGTTTACTGCAATAAACAGTTCACGGAGCTACAGCTTTGTACACTGCCCTGAACTAGCCTAAACATAATTCAACTAAGGAAAGCAAATGACACACTTCAGATTTGCTTTCATCCATAAAATCTATATCCACCTAACAAATGATAAACTAAAAAATTAAATAACAGTAATTTAAGTTCCATGATTATAACATTCAGTAATTAATAAGTCAATAACGCCAACAGAAAAGAAAGAATGTAAGGACAGCTCCAAAATGTACTAGCTTTATAAAGTTTATAAAAATATTTATTTTAAAGACGAATATCAAATACCGTTTACAAATCTTAGATGGATTTGAATACTATTTTTATGCAATTTTTGGTCATATAGCTCTTCAACTGATTCGGTTCTCATACATCCTTGGCTTTCAAACATTCGACTTTTTGCGTTCCTGATGAAGGAAAATCCAAAGAAGCGCTTCGGATGCATGAAATTAATAAAGTCTTGTTTTCATTTTTTATGGCAAAAGTCTGGTTGTGTTGCTACACATCACATCTGCTTATTAATATCACAGTAATATCTTAAAAACGGGCTCTTTACAAAATATGAATTCATTTTGAAAAGTTAAATTTATAATCTGTCAGCGCCTGCTCGTGACAAACAATAGTTTTGAATTAAATTATGTTATTTGTGTTGCATAAACGATTTTATTTGTTTGTATTCTTATATTATGCAATCTATAATTGATATCATATCCAGTTAAATAACAGTGTATGTATTCTGAAACTTAAACAAGAGAAACTCATAATCGAAAAAAATTACAATACCATTGCAAAAAACGAAAGACGACCAAAGTTCAAATCCGATGATAAGTTTAATTCAGTAGGTCATACTTGGGGAAAAAAGGAGGTGATTGTGGTTACGACAATTGGAACATGTCCGTCGTCATCTATCAAATCGATATTCCATAAGAATCAACCAACTCGTTATTGCATCCGTAAAATGTTTGAAATGATGATTTAAACTGCATCACTTAGAACTCTGGTTTAATAGCTTCCTTGTAAGAAGCAACCCTCTATCAATGAAATTACGATAGGAAATGCAAGCTCTGGAACATTGTATAAACTTGGAGGTATACACTCAATAAGCAGGCACTGCTGTAATGTTGCTATATAGTAATGTAAAATTAACAATTGGGAAGCTGAAATCATCTCCTATATCGTAAAGTATGGTTCTCAACACTGCTACCTATATTTAAAGTTAAAAAATTCAATATTTTATAAGAAATTACTAGAACAAACATAAATAACTGTATTTTATAATAATCCAAGTCGTATTTATTAAAAGAAAATAACTCTCTTTTAATTAAACGTAGGCTTATATTCCTATATGGACTAATTTCCATTCAGAACGATAGGTCATTCTATTGAAGAAACAACCCGGACGATACTCAGTTTCAATGAAATGTGCTTCAAGGTATAAAAAAACTACCTGTGTAAGGTCATTTTTTACCCATTTTAAAATGCAAACTTCAATTTGTTAAATCATTCAATTAATTTGATTGTGATCTTGTGGTGTTGGCAATTTGGGGTTTTCTGTACAATTTTCCATCTTAAAAATTCTTTAAAGGTTTTAGACAGAAATAATTCATTTTTCCATTTATTAGATTGAAATGTATTGAAAGATTGAAAGATTGTATCTTTTGTATACCAAAATATTTGTTTCGTTTCTTGCTTCTTGCCACAACACTAACAATTTGATTGCACTGGACAGTGATTACTAACGTTTATATCTAGATTAGTGAGTTATAATTGAGCTGTTGGACATCGTTACACCTATACGCATAAGAAAAGAATATCCCACTTTGATGTGAATGGTAAAATTGAATACAATTTCCTACAAATATTTGCGGTAAATAAGTCAGATAATTCATATTTTAAAGTTTTTCTTATAGAAGGCCTACAGTTATTTTTTGCCTTTCTTTTAGACAATAAATTCAAATTTAAAAAAATAAAAACCTGCGATATCTCAGGTAGATTTTTACAGTGTAATGTACTACTTTTACGACAAATTATATAAAAATAAAAGAAAGGTCTACCAGCTCTTTCTCAAAATATTCACAATTTTATGTTAACGGGGTCTTGAATTCTGTTTGACAGTTTCAGACGTACTAATTTTTTTACAGTTTTTTAAGTGTGTTTTACGACAGAAAAAAACTTACAATATGCATTTTCTATAATATAACATATTGCCAACTTTTTGAATATAGTAGACCTTCTTTAGGCATTGTTATAATGATTGTTATTGTTATTGGCAGTGATATCTAATATCAGTTTTTGTACCGATTGAAAATAAAATTACCCGAAGTTCCTCTTTCATCAATAAGAAAAATTTCATGCTGTTGTTCTCCTTGACTTTGGTCAAGTATTACCTGTCCAGTTATCTGGCTAGGTATCTGTATAGGTATCTGTATAGGTATCTGTCCTTGTAAGATCTGTACTAAGCATATACTTTGAGAGATGCATATCACAGTTAGAACTACCATACATAACTGTAAATTTGAATAATAGGTAAGATAAATATTTGATCACACTTAACAAGGGAGAGTGTGCGGTAGTTTTATTGCGTGAACCCCCCTGATGGGTTCAAGCCTGTATATTGGTTAGTTTTGGTAGCTTCTATGGACCATTCGGATATCTTTTGAAACAAGATTCTCGGAACCCCTCGAAAGTTTTCGATCAGATATGCAGGTAGTTTTCCATGTTTTTGATACGGTCCCTCTATGAATAGGCTACCGCGTGACATTGTATATTTCAACACAGTTCATTTGTAGATCGTAAAGTAAAAAAATAAAGACAAGATTGCAGTCAAAAAATCATTCATATTTTGGAACCTATTTTCCTTTTGACGAAACATATGTGTTTTAAATAATTAGATATAAGAAGATGTGGTATGAGTGCCAATGGGACAACTCTCCATCCAAGTCAAAATTTATAAAAGTAAACCATTATAGGTCAAAGTACGGTCTTCAATGCACATATTATTGAATATTATTAAATATCAAGTATAAATCGGATAACGCAATTATATAATTCATGTTTTGAGACGGTTCCTGTATGCGTTGTGTGTGTGTAGTATTTAATACAACGTGCTATTGTGCATTGTGACAATCAACCTGAGAAAAGTTTATTAATAATAATGTCCTAGAATAAACTGATTATTTCTGAACGTTTACTACGTGATATAATGTATTTCAATCATAGCCTGGGAAAATGTCGGAAAGCATGAAGAAAATTAACAAAACGATATTTCTGTTATAAATATTTATCTTAGGTCGGAAACACAGTGGTCCGAAAGCAGAAAGATACTTAAACAATAGAATTTTTCTGTAAAAAATATTTAATTTCATTAATAGATACTAACAGACCAAGAGAATATTCATCCAAATCATTAAATTTAAACGAAGACTAAATTCATCCTTAATAGAATATGATTAAAATTGTTATACATGTATTAGGTCGAAAAGGTTTGAACAGTGAATACATTTATGAAAATTATATGCAACATGTGAGCTTCAATGAGCATAGATGCGTACACATAAGTTAGTTTCTAAATTTTAAACGGTAATGAATGAAAAAAATATTTTCATAGTTTCAATTCACAAGGAATTTAAATCCTTGCATCTCTTTAATATTTTACAATAATCATCAAAAAAATTAATTGCTACGTTGATTATTTTATACTGTTTTAAATTAGTATAGTTTTATAAGTCTCTGCTTATATTTTTGCATATCAATATTTTCATATAATGGAAAGTTAGACTTTAAGAAGAGATTGATTTGATAAATAAAATGTCCATCAGAAAATACATGACGTTTGTATTGATACTATATTTAAAATTTTCGGAAAAGATTCATTATCAGGAATGTATGTTAATTAAATTTCAAGTCTTTTTGTTGTTGTTAATAGTTCATCCTCATAGATCTAAATCTTTGCAATATGGTACGATTTTGAAAATTGTATTCGTTGTTTTGACCAGCTATCCTACACTCGTCTTGGTTCATTTACATTATATATAACCCTTTGCGTTCACACAAATTCCGGATTAAATGGCAATGAATCAAGTGTCAAAACACTTGAGGTAGGTAGTTTGTCATCCGAATTCAACTATTAAACATTAGATTTTAACCTCGACTAGTATATGTGATGACACAAATGCGTACTCTTATCTAGAGTATCAGTGCGTATGCTTTCCATTTACTATTTCTTGCGCACGAAAACCACGTGCATGCATAAATATTAATTTCACTCGCGAATGTGATTTAATCGCATTTCTTATCTAAATTCAGAACATGGCAGTAAGAGTTTGACATTCCACTTTCAAGCATGGTCATCATAACTTACTGTATTCTGATCTCTAGCTGTTTCTCTTTTCATTTTCTTTATTGAGTGACTGTCCTATTCATGCTATTGTAAACTTTCAAATTTTCGAAATACTAAGGATTTTCTACCCCAGGAATAGCTAACCTTAGATGTATTCGGCAAAACCTTTGTTCCGAAATTTTTGGTCCTCAATGCCTACAACTTCGTACTTTATTTGGCCTTTTTAACTTTTTTTCTTCGAGCGTTACTCATGAGTCTTTTGTAGACTTAACTAGCGTCTGGCGTACAACTTTTTAATGCTGATATCTTTATATATCTACATATCTTTTGATATAAATTGGTTATTTGAGAGTATGTTCAGGTATTCATAAAACTTATGAAAACAAAATATTCTTCAACAAAACCAAGTTTTCCTGTGGAATATTTGGATTGATTTAAGTAACTTCGGGAAATCCTTAAAATTTGAGATGTTTTATGAGAATTAATAATTTGCAGTATATAAGAGGTCCCAAATGAAGCCTCTGTGTTACTTTCAAGAAAATATATGAAACCTTCTTGTAAGTTGCACTTCACATGGAAATTGGATTTTGAATTTATTTATACAACATATACCATGAGTACAGACAGTTTCAATACCAAGTATAAGAATAATTGAAGGCATCCAGGAAACAAAATAAGAAGATATGAAAGATTAAATAAATGCATCCAGATTATAAAGCAAACTGATTTCTTAAATTGATATTGTAAATGGTTTGTGCAATTTGCGTTAGCAATCCGGTTTGCAGACAATGGGATTTGCAATGGGATTATGAAAGTAATAAATTAAAAAATCAAGCCTTAAAAGGTAAATTCAAATACATTTAGTAGCTGTATATAAACTTTTCTATTTAAAACTAAAATGCAACATTGCTTTCAATTAATTTGTGCAAGAATCTACACACAACTACATATTTTCAATAAAGATGTTTTAACATCATCATTACGATACCTTATTCTATTCACAGTAAATATATTCAAATCAAAAGCAAAAAATGCAGCAACAACTTTTTGGTGACTAGTCAGCAGTCTCGGGTTCTCGTGTTGCTTTTCTTTTTTTAAAGAAAGCAACTTGTTTATTAAATTTTTAGTTGTTCTATTGTCGAGACTAAAGCTATCGTGTTTTGTATTGTAGAAATGAAACGCTTTGATAACAACGTCCCTGGCCTGTGTCTTCAATACAAGCGTCGAAAATGTACACATAATGATAAATAAAGGGATTCCCATTTGTGTTGTTTCTGCGTTTACATAACATTGGCTACAACCAAAGTTTTAAAACATTAGAACAAAACAAATCTTTTCATGTTCTTAAAAAAAAGACACAACCATAACATTCATAGTGTATTCACGTCGAACACATAAAAAACGACCATTACCATATGGAAATGTCTTAGATTCACGCAATATTTCGCTAAAAGAAACTTGCCTCATCAGACGTGTGCAGTTATACAGACGAAATTTGATGCTGATAAGGAATATCTGCAGCTTATCGTACAGCTGGTACATATAAATCTTATTTTGCTGTGTAAATGGTATGATGTTCAAGATTTAATGATTTAATTTATTACAAAAATGTTTCGAATCGCTCTAATTGAGTTTATAAGATTTAAGAATACGTAGCTGGTGCATCCAAAATATCTCTGTCTGTTTTCTACCAATTTAAAATATCCTCCATAATTTGAAAAAGGGAATATTTTTAAAATAATACCCTGTGCATCAACATAGTTCATAAATGAGTACATAAATAATGCAATGGCTAAAATTATATACTAATACATCGAAATGCATACCTGGTAGTATTGGGGCATCCTGCTCTTGTGTACAACTTGAAAACAAGGTATTTGACCTTTTCAATAACTCTCGAGAGCGACCGGTGTGTTCTTATTTCTACAATATTTGATATTTTCGTGTACAGGTAAGTAATTTATTTTCGGAAAAATATGATTAATATGTCATAATGATTAATGTAAAAAGGATATATGTGAAACGGAAGTATTTTCTGTGCCATAGGAATAATTTTTAACAATTTCTCTCATACTGACAAAGAACCTGTACACAGAGTAAACTGAAGTTCTTTCATTATAATACAAAGAAATAAATGTGAATATGTATGATTACCGTCTTCTTTTTCTGCTTTATAAACCTAAGGCCACTAGTACTTTGCGGCCTTTAATCATGAAGTGAATATAAAATTCTTAAAAAAATCTCAAAAATCCTTTTCACTTGTATGTAAAATTATTTTATATTTTCTATACCTGATTCATTCCTCACCTGGAAAAATATGTTCAGTAGGTTATGAATTTTTGTCCAATCACAGTGTTCAGATATATTGACCTCAGAAGGGTGCACAAAAGAACAACCTTTTCCCGGAAAGTAAATACTACTGTTCAACCTATACTTACTATCGTTAGTACTCTATGAGAATAACAAAGTTTGGACAAAATGCACTATAGATCAGTAGAAAAAATATTTATAAAAACGACAATTAATATACTTAAAAAATAAACATGCACGGGAATAATTTTTTTAAATAAGGGCACTGTTATATTATTATTTAGTAGATTATAGATTGAGTGATTACTTATAGGTGTTTGTTGCCTATTTTAGCACTATTGACTAAATCGTAGAGGTTAATATTATTGATGGAGAAAATCTGAGTACCCGGAGATAACCACCGACCTTCGGCAGGAAAACTGACAATCCTAGTCAAAAAGATTAGAATCGAACACACCTGTCACGTGCTGGTTTGGAAATCACTACCTCTGTGATGACAGGCTAATGAGACAGAAGATGAACCACTCGCCCACCGAGGCCCACCGTAAGTATATTATAGATGTTAACAATCCCCATTATACTAAATACAAATGAACAGCTGTCATCCCGGATATTTTCGCCATTTGGAATACCGACTGTCTGCTGAAATGTCAATCAACCAAAATCAGCAAATATGCTGTTTATTTTTACTACCTTATACTAATTACCCAAGGCCCTTTGGAACATTAATTTCCTTTTTGTTGGTGTCTTTTTTAAATTAATTTGTATGTTTATTTGAATTTATTAGTGAATTGTGTTGTATGTCTGTGATGTATATTTACACAGTTTTTGCTGCTGGATCCCAATTATTGTCACACGATCTCGTCCATATAATATTCATATCAAATATAAAGTGAACCAACACTTTACAACAGAATGCATTAATTTTGATATGCAATGGATAAACTAGTTCTAACCAATTTGATTAATTCTGATAAATCAATCGTTGATTAAAACTGTCTCGTGTAATTTTTCGAAATATCCATTTGGTACATTGCGCTCAGCGTGTTGCAATGCCAAAAAGTTTGATGGTAAAGGTATTATGGTCCCTCCGGCTGCTCGGTGATTTTGATGAATATTTCAACTTTGCTCAACGAAGTAGATACGGTCAGGGTCATCGTCATTTTACATCATTTACTCTTTATGATTTCTATGTTGATGACCGTCTGTTATTTAATAGAAACCATTGGACACACTTCACATGTACGAAGCTACATTCACTTCCCATTCCGAAGCTTGATTTCATTCTCTGTATAACCTATGTTTAGGAATCTCAGGTACAAATCCACATTATAGTTAATGCAAATGTACAGCTGTCACCTCGGATCTTTTCTTCACAGACTTGTCAGACCGGTTGGCATTGTGGAAGATGTAACGGAGAACTGATCATGTCTATAAATAAATAAAAAAAACCTATGCCAACAAAGATTTTGACGCCATCAATTGTGGCAATATCTTTCATTAGTGATCAGCAAACAATTTGAAATATCTCAGTACTTAAAAGATCATTCAGTTTCTATCAAGTGTTATTTCTATAAAATGCGTACAAAACATGGTGACTAAAACATTCAATTAAACGCCCAGTGGCAAATTAAATGCATATTCAGGACGAGAACAGTTTAATGTCGTATAAATATGAACCCTGTGTTGTGCTAAACAGATAAGCTGATTAGATAAAGCATATAAATCGCAAATAAAATTATCAATACAAATTTTATTAGTCTACGGACACTCTCGCTTCATCTATCTCCAAAGACTCAAATGTTACCCTATACCTGTCATATCTCCATGAGAAATATGTTGATGTCTCTGCAGACACATCATTATTGTTGGTAAATTATATCACATAAAATATTTGATAATGGAATAAGGTATTGCATTAAGAGAATGAATTCTTTATTTGCAAAGCAGTAGTTACATGCTATAGCAACACAAACATTTTTTCATTGTGACACACAATAAACAGCAGAGAACATTATTCTAATATAGTACAATAGACAAATAATCAACTAATTAGATGTATTACGAATTCACTTAGAAACTGAACATATCATATAAACAAAAAAAACATGTTCTGTTTATTTAGAATTTCTACCAAGGATAAAGAACTGAATCTACCTTTCTTTCAGGGATACCCAAATGATATGCAACACGCTAAGTTTTGGTGATAGGACTAACTAGTGCTCCAAAATACCTCTATCCAAAAGATTAACATATATCTTACGAATCTTTTCCGCAAGAGAGCCCTGCCTTCATATTTACTGTGAAACAGCATACTATAATTCTTTACCCTTTAAACTAGTGTTACCCATTCTTGATCTAATGGTCAATTTAAAAAAAAGTCCAAATTTGTTTTATGTATGGCCAATATTGGTTTTTATATGTTGTTTAAGAAAGGGATAATTCGAACTTTGTAAAAATCCAGTCGCAAGTTCACAAAAAGTTATTGAAACTGATAAAAAAATGTTGCTTAAATTTTGTTTGATCTCACATTTACGAAAAAGGTGTTGAACGACAATTGGTATTCCTATTGCATCTTCGTGTCGACTTGTAAGACTTAATACAGGAGCTTCTTTAGAAAAATAAAAAAAATGCCAGTATTATCCCTTAACTAAACGTTCCGCTTTAAAGATAATGTCTTCACACTAAATAATTCCAAGTTTGGTGATTATATGCATTTTTTACATCGAACTTGAATAAAAATACCATAGATGTAGCGAAGTTTGCTTCATATGACTTAAATCTAGACATTGACAATGAGGGTAGGTTGCGAAAAGCATTTTACGACACAATAAAGGTTTTCAGTTTTCCTATTTAGTAGCGTTGTATCCACGCCTGCACATGAAGTATATATAACACCCAACTGATACAATTTTTCAGAGCTTTCGTTTCCTATCGAACTTTTCCTGGCAGGTGGTTTTTGCTTACATGGAAACTATTGAGGCACGGGTTCCTAACGGTCAAGTTGAAGGCATCCCTCCAACATTATTACGGACGCCATCATTATTTGGTTGACCGTTATTAAATATCTGTGTCTCACATATGACTAACGATATGCTCAAATCATCGTAGCAACAATCAATCCCTTCCCCTTTTCCTGACCCAAATGAGACTAATAAACGAATTCTCACTTGCAAAAAGTGTCGAGACGGTTCAAAATTTTGAGCAGGATCTACTTACCCTTCCTGGGATCACATCTGGATTTTTTTTCAAGTACTTGATACTCAGTTTTAAGTTTTCTATGTCGCGGTTGTCTTTTCGTCTTTCCATCTGTTTTGCCATGATATTATCGGGTTCTCTTCTAACTATTGGTTTTTATTGTCCCTGTTGTATATCCTGTCTCTTTTTCCATTGAAATCATTCTAGAAACATATCCTAACTGTGTACAACAATATATATGCACTCCAACTCATCGATATATATTTTTTAATCTCGAATTTTAAAGTTTATGATAAATATCTACATTAACAGGATTGCGAAGTAGAATCTATATACGATCACTGTCCTGTGACTTAATATATTCAGATGTTTATTACTTTGGTTTGCTGTTATTATATTTGAAATAAAGGGAATCATTCTATTGGTGTATTTTAAAGATACAGTTGTAGATTTCATCCTTACTGAAAGTCAATTATTTTTTAATAATGTTTTATTGACGTACATATCGACCTTCGTTGTTTATAATACTCAGTAAATGATTTAAACAAGATGCTATTCACCAAGGCTGAAATTAGCATATTTTACTTTTTGTTGAAATGCTTTGCAGTTTAAATATAGCTTTTTCAATGAATGACATACCGGTAATTATTACGGATCGTTAACATAACTGGTGTTTGACAATGAAATGCATATGTTTGGGTAAAAAATGTCTTACAAGAGACTCATATATAACATTAATGAAAGCTTTCTTTTAACTAAACAAGAACATTTATCAAATGGCAAAATCAAAAGCTCAAACACACCAAACGAATGAAAAACAACTGTCATATTCCTGCCTTGGAAGAGGCATTTACTTATGTAGAAAATGGTGGATTAACCTGGTTTTATAACTAGCTAAACCTCTTAACTGTATGACAGTCGCATAGAATTTCATTATATTGACAACAATGTGTGAACAAAACAAACAGACATAATAGGTAAAAATGTCATAATTGGGGTACAGCAGTCAACATTGTGTTATAATCTTAATCACTGTGAAAACATATCAACTAAGAAATGGCACAATGGCGTAAGTTAATGTTTGCATAGATAGCAGAGACTGGAAACCTCTGACTAGAAACAACATCGATCCTTAAAGCTCAGTTACGTAATTTATAAAAAAAATAGCAGATTAAAATTGTATGAAAAACAGCAATTTTATCGCACAAGGACTACTTCAGCAGATTTCATAGTAACACATATACACTAAATTCTGTTCAAGTTGTCAGACCAAATATTAAGAATTCGCAAAAGAATCTGTTCTATCCGTATTTTTGGTGTTAGAAAAAATATGATTTCTAGCGAAAAAATAAAAAAAAAGAATGAAGAGAAAAAGGCTGCATTTTCTATCAGTACAATAATTGGATTTCCTGGTGTGCAGTAATCATAGTTTACCAAATGCATTTGTTGGGGCTTGTGTTGTTCCGTCTTTTGTTTTCTATGTTGTGTTTTGTGTTTTGTGTAGTCTTGTTTGTCTTTTGATCGTTTTTCGATTTTTACAATGACATTGTCAGTTTGTTTTCAACTAATGAGTTTAAATGTCTCTTTGGTATCTTTCGCCTCCCTTTTATATATTTATAAGCTAATACAAATTCTAGAAAAAAATTCATAATCTGACAAGAATATATCTCAATTAGTATATAAGATTAAGATAGAAACTCAAAAACTATAAATATTAAAGCAACAAAACAACTCTATTATAAAATAAATATCAAAAGCTAACAAAATCATATTATGATATATATTTTTCAGACATTCTGTCAGGCAGTAAATTGTAGTTTGTCAGATGTAAAATATAAAAAAGACATTTTATAAATTTCATTCGTCCGAAGCGCTTTTCTGATTTACCTTCATCATGAACGCTCAGAGCCGATTATTTGAAAGCCAAAGAATGTATAAGAACCGAAATAGTTTAAGAGCTAAATGATAAAGTGATAGCCAAATCAATCTACGGTCAACTTTGCCTTGGGGATTTGAAACCTAGTTTCTAATTAATATCTACAGTTTTAAACGAACAATTTTAGAAAAGTTTGTTATCAAGTTACTGACTACTAAGCTGGTGATACTCTCGGGGATATATGATCACTATCGCATACGTGTCATATTTGATCAATCGTGATCATATCAAGAATGTTAACATATATCGGTTAAAGATAGAAAGAGAAAACACCAGAGGTCATTTTTATTTCTTCAAAACATATGTTTCCTAAATAAGATATCAGTCAGACTGCCATACCTCGGTTAGTACAGAAACGCCTAAAATCAAAAGCAATGAAATCGAACCTTTTAGTAAGGATCATTTTTCATCCTCAGATTAGTGTGTTTTAATTCAAGCTTAAAATGTTGAAAATAACAATTAACTGGTTGACTAAATTAAATCAAAAATAGTCCATCAAACACCGGGAATTCTGCATTTATACATATTAAACACAATGTAAATAATAAAAAAAAAAACAGAACAAAAGCTTAAGGAATAAACAAAATTACAATATATCAACTATAACATTATGCTGGTTAGATGTTTTTTGTGTATTTCTTTAAGTGATTAAGGCTTAAGTTTTTTGTTTATTTTTATATATGGGTGATAGTGATGTTATAAGACATTATTTTTGAATTACGACTATTAGCTGCTTTTGAGTATTTCAGCCATGTGAGCAGTCCAAATATACGTTATTAGAAAAGAAATTCGAGAAGTCTATTTACTTGAATATTCAATTAACGAAAATAGACAATGATTTGTACATATTTATTGGATAGAGACAAATATTTTGTGCTTGTTTACCGCTTCGTATTTTATCGCAGTTTATCTGTATAAAAAGAGGCATTTTAATGTAGTTTAACTATGATGGAAATGCAGAGTTTTGTCATTCTGAAATTCATTACAATTTTAACCTCTATCTCATATTTATGCAAGTAGTTCCAATTGTAGTTTTTAGGATTTTTCTGGAAAAGTCATTAGCAGCAAGACCTCAATATTGTTTTAGTATGAATATTGTCATTTTATTTGATTAATTGTTTAAATTAAAAATAATTTAAAATCAAAATGATCATATGTAATGTCTTCCCATATACATGTTGCCGTCAGATGAATATCTTTCAGAATGTTCTTGATAAAGGCATATTGTATCAAGCTTTGTCCAATCTTGCACGAAAAGGTTGGTACATTTATTTCAAAAAGGACTGTGTTCGAACCTATTAGGAGACTATATCATTCTGACTCTTGTTAACGAGTGTGGGTCGATCCCATCTTGTCCTAAAAACTAAATTTTATTAGAAATATCGTGGTTCAGTCTTAAATACAGATTAAACATATTAATATTTACAAACGAAAAGGCTGCCGCACGACCTCCAAGAGGTACATTTCAATAACAATACTAAATTCGCCAAGGCCTCTTTTATTATTAGTTACATTTTAACAGCATACATACCTGCATATTGACATAATGGCACTTTTTGTTGATGAATACACGATGACCTCTTCTTGTCTTTTTCATTCATATGAATAAAAAGTAAAATAACAAAAATACCGAACTCCAAGGAAAATTCAAAACGGAATGTCTCTTATCAAATGGCAAAATCAAAAGCTCAAACACATCAAACGAAGGGAAAACAACTGTCATATTCCTGAATTGGTACAGGCATTTCACCATGTAGAAAATGGTAGATTAAACCTGGTTTTATAGCTAGCTAAACCTCTCACTTTTATTACAGTTGCATAAAACTCCATTATATTGACAGCAATGTGTGAACAAAACAAACAGAAATAATAGGTAAAAATGTCAAAAATAGGGGTTCAGCAGTCAACGTTGTGTTATAATCTTAATCACTATAAGATCAAACAAATATGTCAACAAAGAAAAACAAAATGGCATATAGACAAAGCATTTAAGCAAAATTGAAAGACAGGAATACAAAAAATGACCATAGCACAATAACACAATGGCGGGATGTATAAGTACCGAGCCACGCAAAAAGGATATAACCAAAAAAGGACTAATCAGTAAAGGTTAATAATTTACAAAGACAAATAAAAGAACACTATAACACGTAATAAAGATGATAAACAACGTCACGTCAGTACCTAGAATATATACTTCAAGACCATCATGTATCATTTGTGAAGTTGATACGGAATATTTATCAACAAAGTCTTGGAATCTTCCAATGAAGTTTTTTAGAAAAAGGACGAGACATTCTTTTACATAACCCCGGTTCATCAACTTTCTGCTCAGACACTGGTGACGTTTTATAAAGTCTGAGAAGCAGCTGCCAGCTCTTGAATACCGAATGAGTTGGGAAATGTTTTTCCCATTTGCAGGTGAAGTTGGTATATTGCTACTAAGGTGAGGGAAATTGATAATTTCAAAATTAAAATCGTCTCGTTTGTCATTGATTTTGAACTGAGATGACCGCTTATGTCAAATTCGAGGAATAAGTCTAAAAATGAGGCGGAGGAAGCCATGTCTGTTGTTTCTTTGATTTCTAGTTCTGGGGGATATATTAAGGGAACCCAATCAGAAAAGTTTAAATTGCTAATGGAAAGAACATCATCTCTATATCTGAATGTAAAATAAAATGATCTGACTTCTTTGATCTTCTTATTTTTGACGAGTGTCTGAAGGAACTCCGACTCATATGAAAATAAGATGAGGTTCGCAAGTTTTCGAATATTTTCCGATCTTTTATAGAAAACGCATTTTAATAGTATTTAGCTCTTTTCGTTCGACCAGCCTCTATCAATTAACATGATATCTAAAATATCAGACCATAGAGTTAAAAGTTAAACCAAATGACCTCTGATGATGATATGTCCCTTTTCAAATCTGTATCTAGCTATTTGTTTAAAAACGTTAAGTAAAGAACGTTTTGTTTATTTGGTACTTATCATTTGCCTCTTTTATATAAAGTCATGAAGTCCTCAAGGCTTTTACAAGCGTATGACATAACAACAAAATAGAAACATTCTGATCTTATGATAAATAGATGATAACAGCTTGTATATCTAACCTGTAGACATGTCCCCAGTGTTCAATGTTCTAGGTTTAGGTAGAATATTTTAGATACATTTGTGTATTTCATAATTTTAGTGCTGTTGTATATGTAGTTTTAGTTAACATTTGAACTACACATTTTGAAACAAAGTGAAAATTTTTCCATAATCTGTGAATAAGAGTTAGGATACTCCAAATCAAGACCTCACAACTGCACACCTGTCCCCACCTTGAGTTTTTCGGGATTCAACAGGTTGCTCAATCTTTACATACAGTTGTTTGTGAAGTGTATTGTGGACTACAATTTTTTCTGTTTTTCTTCTACTTATGGCTTTGATTATCCCATTGTAATGACTATATTGAATCGTCTCCCCCTTGTTTTAACATATCAAGTAGCAAACTCTCTGATAAACACAAAAATCTTATCTTGGGTGCAAATCACATTTCGGTGTCATTGCCTCTCTTCACCAAACTGAATATGTATATGGTAATAGATAAACTGTTATAGGCGCATCACTACACATATATCCCAGTTTTGTTAATAGCGTGATGTCTCAGCTCTCTTGAACTATGTCTTTAGATTAAAAAAAAACATTTATTTTTCCCATAGAAGACAATAGTAGCCTTTTACGAGATACAGACTTTAGAAAATTTACTTTTAGAACGAAACCTTCCTATAATTAAAGAACAATCGTTTTAGTTTAAAAAAAAGGTTCCCGTTGCTTTTCTTATCGCAATGTGTACTTAACTCCCTTGCCTATCAATTCTGCACTTAAAAATACATGTCTCATCACAGCCTAGATGAAACTTCTCGGTTCCTTTAGGACTAAGGAAAATATATTATTTTGCTTATGGTATAATGCAGAGTGCACGAAATGTCTAGTAATAAAAAATACCGGCTGAACACATCGACCAATCAGGATTAGCCATACTCTTACTTCTGAATTCCATGTTATATTCACAAAATGGCTGCGCCCAAAATATTTAATGGTTGATTGTAACATAAATAAACAATAAGACTTAACGGATAAAATAAGAACTATGTGGCTTTAGGGCTATTATTAAATTCCATGTTGAAGTTTAAATGGCATTCTTGAAAACTTTGTATGGTTGTTTTCCCAAGCATTCTATTCTCTTAGTAGTTCGAGGCATATAAATGTTGAAAATATACCGCACAGCCCTTTTAATAGTGCATATAAACATTCCATTCTAGGATATATTTTTTAATAAAACTTCATAGATAAAGTTGCACAGAAAATTTTAGCCGTAAATTGAGTTCTTATGGAAAATGGCATCGTCTATATTTACAGAAGTGCAACATAAAACTGTTTCAGACTGCATCACTTTTATAATAAGTTTAAAAATAGGTTCTGATTTAACTATTTCTTCTTCCAGTATCCCATTTAACCTATGCTTCTCTTTATTTTCCTATTCTCTACAGTGATGGTACAGCTTTAAAGGACGTGTATCAAGTGCCTGACTGGAAACATTATGATAATATTCATTGTCCAATCTAACCTTTGTATATTGTAAACAGACTGTTACTCCGCCTATCCATTGTCATTAAACAATGCTTGAGCATACATCCACTCAAAGATTATAGAACCATTATAGAAGTGAAATTAAGAAGAATTTGTATGAATGTGGATATAAATGTCAAACGGTGGAAAATCAACTGAATAAAGGACGAAAAAATCAGACCGGTACCTTTAGTCTTAATGCATTCGAAAGTTTTATGGAATGTTCACAAATAATAATAAAAAATAGAAGATAATTTTATACAAGTCGAATAAAATGAAGCAAGTTTTTGACAAACCACATATTTTGGCATTTAGACGCGATAAAAACCTAAAAAACATTTTAGTTCATAAAAAGCATAACGCTATGTACTTTAAATAACCTAATAGATATAAAGTTAATATAATGAACCATTTGAACGGAATTGTGCGATATGACCGTTTGTGCGCAATACTGACTCTTTTACGAACTTTGAAGGAAACACTTTTAACGTTAATTAAATATTACCTTAACTGTTCGACAGATAATTTAGTGTAACCATTATTTTGCAAATGCTGTGACAAATGTATTTAAGGGAGACAGTCGAAACGCTATATAAAAGACATTTTTTAAATCTATCGCTTATTCGTAGACAGAATCCGGATCCTGCTACGCTACATTTTAATTTAACAAATCACTCAACTGATTAAGAAAAAGTTGAAAAAATTTGCAGAGACGATACATACCGAGATACCATTAAGAAACTTTGTATCAACAAATTGCAAACATACAAGCCGCATGAAATTATAACCAAAAAAAATGACGTTCTTTTTCACTAATTTTAGTTTTTAACTATGACGTTGTTCATTGCAATGATAGAGATGTTACTATACTAACAATAAAGTTCCGCTGAAGAAGACCGACTTGTTCGGTCGAAAGCTAAGGATTTTTTTTAAAGAGTTCTTGTTTTGTGTATATACAACTATATGACTGGCGTTCTCCTTAGGATAACACAGGGTTATACAGGAATAACACCACAAATTACATATATTTTACCTAACTATGTTTGACCTTTCTCCATCGGATAACCAAGGGCTAACACCCTATATAAACAAGACTTTGGAGATTCACCTCTTATATTTTTTATTGTATTAATGATGCTGAAAATCAGAAAATGTATTAAAAAAATAAATGAAAACAAAGAGCAGCAAAAAACTGCCACAACATTATTTAGACTTTGTTTGATTTTATTTAGCCTTTTTAATTTTTATGGTTCGAGCGTCACTGATGAGTCTTTTTAGACGAAACGCGCGTCTTGCGTACACAATTTTAGTCCTGGCTTCTATGATGAGTTTATTTAAACGTTAACTTTATTTGTAATCTTTAAGGATTTAAAATTCTATAACATGTTTATAATTACACCATGTTAAATTCCATAACTGAGTAGTTGTTATAGTATGTGCCGAGGTGTGGGAATTCATATTAAGCCTAATCACAAACAAAATATCATACAAGTTATATCAATTTGCCTAAACATGTTAAAAAGCAATAGATTTAGCATAAACCTTTATTTATTTGATATACATTTTTTAACTTCTTTTTTATAGGAATCTTATTGAACCCAACAATTGCTAATCTTGACTCGTGATTTTACCAATCTAACATATTTCAGGTTTTCTTTTCACACAATAATCTTTTTTTCTGTGTGGGCACCCACATTTTATAAAATATTCCAGTGAATGTTAAATCAGCAATGCCAACGAAAAAAAAAAATCGCCTTAATTTTTTTTCCAAAAAAAGTACAACCACGTTACAGGTTCAATGAAATAAAATTACGCCACCCCAAAAGATTACTGTTGGTTAAATATGTCTTTACGTTATTTTGTTATATGTAAAAAAATCTCATCAAAAATACCAGGCTTATAATTTTGAACGCCTGACGCGCGTTTCGTCTACAAAATACTAATCATTGACGCTCGAATCAAAAACGTTAAAAGGCCAAATCATATGCGTAGTTGAAGAGCATTGAAGATCCAAAAAATCCGAAAAGTTTTGCCTATTACAGCTAAGGTAAACTATGCATGGGGAGGGGGGTGGAAAATCGTTAGTTTTTGAACAATTCAAAATTTTGTAAACTGTAAATTTATTAATATGACCACATAAACGATTTTTAAAATCAAATAAATATATACTTACTTAATATTTTCAAAAAACCAGGGGTTATTTTTAGTAGAACTTATCTTTCGAATTGTTGTATTTTATTACAAGACTTTAAACATTGGTTGAAAATTGGCATGTAGACAGGTTATACATGTACAATTCAGGATATACCTGGTTTCTATGAAGTTAAACTCAAGGTAGAATATTTAGAAAGCTGTGAAAATTGCTAAATTTGCTTGAATTGACAGGTATTTTGAATTGGTGGTCTGACACCTTTAATATTTACTGAATGGTGTACTGAATCAACTGTAGTCCATACTTTAAGCAGTTTTTATGTGAACTGTATTTTTCTAAATGCAATCCAGCAAATCCTTTGTTGTCACATTTACCTTCACGACAGCTATGCGAAAAAGCACGAGATGGTTGCGCACCTTTAATGCAGAAATTTGGAATTAATTGGCCTGATTCGTTACGCTGTGAAAATGTAGCAAGTTAGTTGTCATTTTCACAGCATGCATGTTCAAATTGAATGTTTAAGGTTAAAACAACAATTAATGCATTCAAGGCAAATTGAAGTACATTGTTTCCATAGCAGCGACAGAGGTGAGCATCACAATTTGTAAGTGGAGACAAATCGGTCATGATAATTTTACAGCCTGGTACTGGGTGCTCTGATTAAGTAGTGTGTTACCTTAGCATTCTTTGATATTGTTAAGCAAGGTATTTTCAATTAATGAAGCTACGGTTTAAGATCGAACTTCCGTTGAAGAATAAACAGTTCTATGAACGTTCGAATATTTTCAGGTGTTTGATTTTGAATGATGAAAAAACCTCATTAGAATGGAATAAATCCCTCTTTTTTCAAATGTTGTATAACAATACCGTATCAGATATCATCAGGGGTAATATATCTGATAATAAAGTTTACAAATTCCTGTTGTTCATTGTCAGGAGATAAATTTACAGCAATTGCTTTATAAAGTTAGCATTTTTTTCATTCTTTACAATTTTACAGTGACTACTAGATGTTCAATTTAGCTTCAAAAGTAATTGTATTTTATAATGCATATGAATAAAAGGGAATATGGTGTTTACATCAATGATAGAGCAATCAAACAGCATTCAAAATCTAAAGACATATAGAGGGCAACATACGATCTTGAACAGTAGATGGGCGTCTATCTAATAAAGCCTTGAGTCTAGAAAAATAGTGAATGGAAACAGACTATTAATGATATGTCATCAACAACTGTAAGTCAAAACACATCACAACACAAATAATTAAGACAACAGTCAAAACAATTGTACTGGTCATTTAAATACACGTTTGTAAAACTGTGGGAGTTTAAACTCATTTGATTTTTTCCCTGGACAGGTGAGGCTGTTAAAAATGCAACCTGGGCTACTTAGGTATTTATAATCAGGAAATGCTTGAATAAAAAATATTTATCGTAAAAAAACAGTTCATTCACAAGGCGATGATAACGTATCACAAATATTCTGAGCAAAGCAACTGCAAGTTCTTGCATGTCGTACCAGCTGAGAAATATATACTCAATAACTAAGAATATGTGCTACTTCGTTTTGGGAGAGGAAAATGAGGTATTCAAATTTTTAATCAATCTCTGATGATTAGCATATATATGTATGCAAATAAGAAGATGTCGTATGATTGCCAATGAGACATCTCTCCACCTGAGACCAAATGACTTAAAGGTTAACAACTATAGGTCACCATACGGCCTTCAACAATGTGAAAACCCTTACCGCATAGAAAACTATAAAAAGCCCCGAAATTACAAATGTAAAGCAATTCAAACGAGAAAACTAAAGTTCTGATTGATATTGAAAACAATAACCGAAAAACATATATAATATACGACAACAAACGAAAAACACTGAATCACAGGCTCCTAGCCTGGAACAGGGACATACAGAATATTGCGATGTAAACACATGGTGCCAAATCTTACCTCTAACCTGGGACAGTTGTTAACTTCAAGAGGAGAGTTGTCTCATAAGCAAACATACCATATCTTCTTTTTTTATATTTACAGAAAAACATAAAAACAAACTATAAAAATCAGTTAAAAACGGCTTATTTTGTCAGAACGATACAAAGCAGAAAGAGATCTGAGATTACTCGCAGCTACTGAAAGCTAGTTCAAAGACATTGATATCTAATAGAAATAATCATGTTTATAAGACTAAAACATCAATTAGTATACATTCAACATCCAATGGATATAGTGTGATCACGTCATTAACAGTCAGAGAAAAACATGACCTTGTACAATGTCAAAATATAGATATCGACAGATTGTAGGCCCGTTAATGTACATACGTGTATAACAATTATATTTAGTTTGGATGTAATTATTTATTGATAACAAAATCAACATTTATACCGATAAAAACAATATTCAAAGATCTAATTACAGGGTTGAATTGGTAACAGTTTAGTATAAGTTAATTTAAGGGATCGATAAGTTTACTCGGTTCGTATCTAAATCTACGGGCTCGGTTAACAACATCAACGTAAACATTAGGATGTTTCATTAGTTACAAACAAACTTCCAAACTAAATATTTGTATCTATGAACGAATTTAGTAAAGACTTTAATCAATTTGTGGACACAAAATCTTTGACTTAATGATTTACCAGTAATACATAGATTATGTTCATTGAAATCCAAAATGTCACTACAGACTAGGCATAGCAAACGAGTTGGGATAAATAAACACCGTAAGATGGCGCAAAAGGAGCATCACCGTCCAAAAAGGAAAGTTAACAATAGTGAACGAAAAATCGTCTCTTTTTGTCGTAAATTTTTGTGTAGGGTTTCCTGAGTAAAACAGAAATATCTTTACCTAGGAAAGGACAGTTATTGCTCTTTGTATTTGATTTATAATAATTCAAGTAAGATTTTCTTGTGTAAAACGGAAATATATCTTAATTTGGGACAGGACAGTTATTGCTGTTTATATTTGATTATAACAATTAAAGTAAGTTTTGGTATGTTTTTAAGAAAAAATTCAATGACCTTTTGATGATTAAATTGATTATAGACCCTACTTCATTCACTACTAACGTTTAAGTGTTTTTGAAGTTTAATATCCGTACGGGGAACTTTGGGTGTTTGCCTTTAATTCGGGAATCTTAAAAACAATGTCAGTTTAAGTAGCTTAAAATGTGACCTTTAAATTTTGTTTGTCATTATTTTAAAACTTACATGCTTCAATGACATTTAAGTGATGATAAATTAGAATAATTGTATATGTAAATGTCATTTAAATGATAATTCGGTTTGAATTATAGAATAAGTTGTTTTGATACCTTTTGCAAGTGTTGCAATGATGTTGTTAAAACAAGTGAGATATTTACTGGTGTCCATAACATGTTTAGTTGTTAAACTTGACGCTGCGAACAATTGTGAAAAAATTACTTTTCCATTGTGTACTGACGGGATTGGATATAAATTCACAAAGTTACCGAACAGTTTGGGACATGAAACTCAAACAGAGAGTGCTATGGAAGTACACCAGTTCTTTCCTTTAGTTAAAGTCAACTGTAGTCCATTCTTGAAGCAGTTTTTATGTGAATTGTATGCTCCTAGGTGCAATCCAGCAAATCCTTTGTTGTCACATTTACCTTCAACACAGCTATGCATAAAAGCACGAGATGGTTGCGCTCCTTTAATGCGTAAATTTGGATTTTACTGGCCTGAATCGTTACGCTGTGAGAATTTTTCAAGTAAGTTGTCTTTTTCACAGCATGCTTATTCAAATTGAATGTTTTAAGTTTAAACAACAATTAACTGCATTCAAAGCAAATTGAAGTGCATTGTTTCCAGATAAGCATAAGAGGTGAGCATCACAATTTGAAAGTGGAGACAAATCGGTCATGATAATTTTACAGTCGGGTACTGGGTGCTCTGATTAACTATTATGTAACCTTAGCATCCTTTGATATTGTTCAAGCTCGACTAATGAAGCTACGGTATAATATTGGGGCTCCTTTTGAGAATAAACAGTTATGTGATCGTTCGAATCTTTCCATGTTGTTTTCAAAGGGAAAAACATGATTGCCATCACAAAGTACTGAAGGTATTCTTGACTCTTGCATGTACATTACTAAAGCAAATGGAAAGTTTTAACTATTTTTTAGCATTCAAAACTCCCTCCTTATTCAGCTTGATCATTCGATACAGTATTGCTTTTGTTTTTTTTTTAATTAGTATTATTGTTTTGTTGTGTTTCTGTCTTCGAAGATTGTACATTATCAATAAATTATCTCAAAAGCATTTATTTTTCTATATAATTTAAAATGATCCGCCTTTTAATACTAGATAATTTCCTATTGCCATTATACAACGGTATTTGCAATGATATTTAGGTAATGCATGCTGATGATTTTGTTCTCTTATAATCATCTGAACAAGGACTTCAAAATTGTATTTATGAATTATTTCAATTCACAGTAGTTTGGAAAATGACAGATAACACCAAAAAGACCAAGGTTCTTGTATTTAACAAATCAGGACGGTATAAAAATATTAAAATATCCTTAAAAAACCAGACTTTAGAATGTGTACAGAACTACACATACTTGGGAATAAATTTTTTCAGCATCTGGGAAATTCCAAAATACGTAGAAAGAACTTTATAATAAATGAATAAAAGCCTTTTTTTAATTAAGAAAGACCTTTTCACTGGAAAGCCAAAAACCTAGTACCTCATTACATATTCATAAATTATAACCATAAAAGCAAACCTATCTTGTTGTAAACATGTTTTGTTTTAATGTTCTTCAATCACTCTAATATCTTAAATATCTTATCTTGTGTTTGATTGTACCTCTTATCATTTGCAGACGAAAGTGAGACTACAAAAACATTAAAGAAACCTCCAACAGTCAGGCCTGTGATCAAACCTTCAACAGTCAGACCTATAATTTCAAAATCACAAATATTGAGACCTGTTATTAAATCTTCAACAGTCAAAAACATAGTAAAGACTTCGGTTCCATTCAAGCTCAGTATAAGTTATACAACATCAGTCATTACATTTGTGTCATGTTGCAATGTTTACACCTACGCGTAAGTTTGCAAGTACTTTTATTATTACTACGTAATTTCCGGTTTCACATTTTGTCACATTTGGTCACATTTTGTCAAATATGATTGTATGACTGTAAAGGGATATAAATTTTTCAAAAGTTGCAACAGAAAAAAAGCAAAAGATTGAAACAAACTTGAAACATATAAAAATGAGAATTCAAAAACATCATGTCAAAGAATAGATAAACAACAATTTCGGCAAAAAAAAAACAAAAACAAAACCGAACAACACAACACAACACAACACATAGGAAACCAAATAAATGTGAGCAACATGCACTTACATGAAACCATAGGCCGGCTCAGGTTTCTTGCTTAAACTTTTTTTTACATTTTGTCATGTGAGATGTAACGATATAGGCACTCATACTTTCCATACACAATACCACAGTGGAATCAGCTTCCTGTGGTAATAGTTAATGCAACATTAGTTGATAGCTTCAGGAAACCGCTCGCTCCTGTTTTTTTCTCTATACTATTATAATAGCATTAACTAAGATTGTATATAGTTATAAATATGTTATTTTCATTGCACTAACTAATTATTTTCTGCTTAAATTGGGTACATATTTATAAATAGTCCACCTATGCAACAATATGTTATCATCAGATGTCGATTGAATATTGTACAACTAATAAAGAAGAAGAAAAAGGGACCTTTTATAGCCTATTATACTGTTTTAGTTTTGCTCATTATTGAAGGCCGTATAGAGCCCTATAGTTGCTCTATGGTTGCTTACAACCACGTCATTACGGCTCTTGTTGATAATTGTCTCGTTGGCAATCATACCATATCTCCTTATTTGTATAGCAAAGACACTGATTTGATTAAAGGAGAACCACAGATCATAATTTAGCTAAATGAATAACATCTTTTTTGCTATGTGATTTTATTCTTCTTCGAATAAACGTTTTTGCGATGTTTCCACAACACAAGAAATGTATATGATAGCTTAATGATTAGAATACACATAAATACATCTCCTTATTTTTATTCATAAATTTAAACCGAAAAGCAAGCTGTTATAATATTATTAGTGTTGTTTTTTATAAACTTAGCAAGAAAGATTTTTCACTTCCTGTAGACGAGGGTGTACTCTTGAAAACAGCAGACGTCAGGTCCTTGAATAAACCTACAGTTTCGTGGGAAACCACTTCAACAGAACATATAGGTAATGTATGAAGATCTGGACGGGGGCTGGTCCTCCATTTACATGATTTATCTAGTCTTTATTTGTTATGCCATTTTTCTCCATTCTTTATACTTTTGCCCAGTAATCTCTATTCTTTATATTATAGCACCTCATTATTGTCTATTGTTTATTTCTTTAGTTCATTTTTCTCTATTCTTTATATGTTTTGCCCACTGTTCTCTATTCTTTGAACCCACATTCACACCCTCATGTATTAGAACAGCGTTTATTGCAATCACTTGATCCGACGCTTTCTGTCAGTTACAGTCTTATTAGATCAAAAGTTATTATTTCATACAAAAGCACTTTTTTAATGAAAATTTCTACTGGAGATATTTCTTGTCCAAATTGAATGGATTCTTTTTCTTATTAAACACAGAAATTTCCACAGTTTCTTGTAATAATTAGGAAATATATATTTATCATTTATATTTTTAGGGAAATCATTATTTCAAGACAAATATGAATTTGTGCACGAAACAAAATCATATGGCTATATACTAAGTAGCAAAAGATGTCCCTTAATTTCAATTTTCTTAAACAAATAATGATTACTCTGTAATGACATGCCTTAAAAGTATTTCATAATAACCATAAATAAACTGTTCCCTTTGTGAGTTTAACATTAAAAATTTAACCATAATCGTACCTCAGAAAAGTTTTTGACAATGTTCTTAAAAAAAATATAGGAAGTAATAGGGGAATTTGAGAATGGTGAAACTCTTTTGAATATTAAACGATGAGATGAATCAGACGACTAGTCGTCAGCGAAAATGCAGGCATCTTAGAACATGAAACAAATTTTGCAATTTAAACAGAAATAAGAATTAGTATAAATTAGGGTGATGTGGTATTTTTGCCAATGGCACAAATTATGTAGAGTGCAAATGACTTTGATGAAAGCAATTATAGGTCATCGCACGGGTTTCAACAATGAACAAATCCAATACGGTATATTCAGCAATAAAAGGCACCAACATGGCAAAATGTCAAATAATTCAATCGAGAAAACCAATTGCCGAATTTATGATAAAGACATAAACAAAAAAACAAATATGACAGACAGCAACCAGCGACGATTTTAAATTGCCTAAATGGTGATTTTTGTATTTGTCTCGTTTTCCACAAATGTAATCAAGATAACCGGCTTTCAGTTGACCTTTACAGATTTGAGTTAAAGTACCTACAGTCATAATAGCAACCAGACAATTTTGTTGTTTCAATGACGATTCAGATTTTAAAACAGACTTATCATCCTTCCATTAACCAAAATTTAGCACATAATTCCAACGAAAATGTGACGAGTTCTGGAGAAAGAAATGAACCATCTCTTATTACGCTTAAGATTTTTTGTTATGCTCAAGCTACAGTGTGATCATGATTCTTTTTGTTTTCAAACTTTATATTGCTAGCAAGAGCTTTGATGCGATATACGCAAAACCTTAGAAAATTGGATAATACTGGTATATAGTTACTTATTGTAATAACAAAAGGATGCATTAACATTTGAACAATATGGAGTTTTTACCCCGATTTTCAGTTTTTTCTAGAATTCTGGTCAATATCCTCAGTTCCATAAGCATCATACATACAGGAGGGTCTGGATGGGGAGTTCCTTCGTTTCTGTATTCTTCAATATGTTAGGTTATTTTTTTTTTCTATTCTTTTAGCCATTATTTTCTTTTCTTTATATTTAAGCACCCCATTATTCTCTATCCCTAATTATTTGGACCTATTTTTCTTTATTCTTTACATCTTTTGCCCATTTTACTGCATTATTAGCTCATTATTCTCTTTTCTGTAAACCCATTCCAGACAATCTTACAGGACAAGAAAGTAGACATTCATACAGGACACGAAAGTAGACATTCATACAGGACAAAAAAGTAGACATTCATACGGGACTCGAAAGTAAACACTCATACAGGACAAGAAAGTAGACACTCTTACAGGACAAGAAAGTAGACATTCATAAGGGATAAGAAAGTAGACACTTAGACAGCACAAGAAAGTAGACACTCATACAGGACAAGAAAGTATACACTCATATAGCACAAGAAAGTAGACAATCATACAGGAAAAGAAAGTAGACAATCATACAAGACAAGAAAGTAGACATTAATACAGGACAAGAAAGTACACATCCAAACAAGACGAGAAAGTACACACTCATACTGGACAAGAAAGTAGACACTTATACAGGACAGGAAAGTAGACACTCTTACAGGAAAAGAAAGTAGACATGCATACAGGACTCTAAAGCAGACATTCATACAGGAAAGAAAGTAGACATCCATAAGAGATAAAAAAAAGTAGACACTCAGACAGCACAAGAAAGTAGACACTCATACAGGACAAGAAAGTAGACATTCATACAGGACACGAAAGTAGACATTCGTACAGGACAAGAAAGTAGACACTTCTGTAGGACTCTAAAGTAGACACTCATACACTAACAGGGCAAGAAAGTAGACACTCATACAGAACAAGAAAGTAAAGATTCATACAGGACAAGAAAGAAGACACTCATACAGGACAAGAAAGTAGACACTCATTACGGAACAAGAAAGTAGACACTCATACTGGACAAGAAAGTAGACACTCATACTGGAAAAGAAAGAAGACAGACACTCATACAGGACAAGAAAGTAGACACTCATACAGGACAAGAAAGTACACACCCATACAGCACAAGAAAGTATACATTCTTACAGGACAGGAAAGTAGACATTCATACGGGACTCGAATGTAAACACTCATACAAGACAAAAAAGTAGACACTCATAGAGCACAAAAAAGTAGACAATCATACAGGACAAGAAAGTACACAATCATACAAGACAAGAAAGTAGACAGTCATACAGGACAAGAAAGTACACATTCATACAGGACAAAAAGATAGACACTCATACAGGACAAGAAAGTAGACACTCATATAGGACAAGAGAGTAGACATTCATACAGGACACGAAAGTAGACATACATACAGGACAAGAAAGTAAACATTCATACAGGACAAAAGAGAAGACACTCATGCAGGACTCCAAAGTGGACACTCATACACTAACAGGACAACAATGTAGACATTCATACAGGACAAGAAAGTAGACATTCATACAGGACAACAAAGTAGACATTCTTAAAGGACAACAAAGTAGACATTCATACAGGACAAGAGATTAGACATTCATACAGGACAAGTAAGTAGACATTCATACAGGACAAGAAAGTAGACATTAATAAGGGACTAGAAAGTTGACAATCATACAGGACAAGAAAGTAGACACTCATACAGGACAAGAAAGTAGACATTCTTACAGGACAATAAAGTAGACATTCATACAGGACACAAAAGTAGACATTCATACAGGACAAGAAAGTAGACATTCATACGGGACTATAAAGTAGACACTCATACGGGACAAGAAATTAGACATCAATAACAGGAGAAAAAAATAGACATACATACATGACAAGAAAGTAGACACTCATACAGGACAAGAAAGTAGACATTCATAGAGGACACGAAAGTAGACATTCATACAGGACAAGAAAGTAGACATTCATACAGGACAAGAGAGTAGACACTAATGCAGGACTCTAAAGAAACCACTCATTCACTAACAGGTCGACACAGTAGACACTTATACAGAACAAGAAAGTAGACATTAATACAGGACAAGAAAGTAGACATTCATACAGGACAAGAAAATAGACATTCATACAGGACAAGAAATTAGACATTCGTACAGGACAAGCGATTAGACACTCATGCAGGACTCTCAAGTAGACACTCGTACACTAAAAGGACAACAAAGTAGACACTCATAAAGGACAAGAAAGTAGACATTCATACAGGACAAGAGATCAGACACTCATGCAGGACTATAAAGTAGACACTCATACATTAACAGGACAAAAAGGTAGACATTCATACAGGACAAGAAAGTTGACATTTATACAGGACAGGAAAGTAGACATTCATGCCGGACAAGAAAATAGACACTCATGCAGGACTAGAAAGTAGACACTCATACAGGACAAGAAAGTAGACACTCATACAGGACAAGAAAGTAGACATTCAGACAGAATAAGAAAGTAGACACTCATATAGGAAAAGAAAGTAAACACTCATATAGGACAGGAAAATAGACATTCATACAGGCCAAGAAAGTAGACACTCATAACAGGACAAGAAAGGTATTTGAAAATGTTGCCATCTTGTAAAAATAGCTAAAAATCTTAGCTTATAGCTGAGTATAATGATGACGTAAAATACTTGGAAATATTGTTTGCATTCTGAAATAACGCTATTCCTTAAATCATGAATCTGTCTCCGTGTCTATTTATGGAGCAAGGTATTTCTCTTGCGTGGCAGTAGTACCGGTCAGTGGCAATAAACAGTAAATTAAGGATTCATGTAAGCGTTTTATCCCTTTGGATTTTCTACTCCTGTAATAGAATATCTTAGCTGTTGACTTTCAGAATTGTTGGTTCTCCATGCTCTTTAACCTTGGACTTTATTTGGCCTTTTCGCTTTTTGATTCGAGCGTCATTGACAAGTCATTATCGTCCGGCGTACACAATTATAAGCCTTGTATCTTTAATGAGTTTTTTTTTACTTTATGCGAAAAAGTTTTCAATAAAGATATGATATTTTTACATCCAAAACTGCAGGCAGGAGTAAACACAGTATTTCTTTTTTTAGAGAATTATTTCACGCTGTTGATGGTTACCGAACACACAAACGGATCTTCTGATGGAGTAAATAAACATCAGTACATTAATTGGATGGTAACTAACATACGAGATAGAGAGGCATCGAGTGGGGTTACGCTAAAGGAATATGAAGGGCCACTTCCACTTGACAATACAAATACTGACGTTGACCTGCTGCACAGCCATCAGAACACTTTAGTCTACTTTCAGTTGTACATGCATTCAGATCCTTTAGACATATTTTCATTTGAAAATTTATGGTAAATACAAAACTTAATATGTGTTTATAAAAAAGGTTAAAGCTCAGGATTAAAAACTGAAGTCTTTTGTGAGCTTTATAATGCAGATTCTTTTCAACAAGGTTTATAATTATGTCAAGGTTTGTACGCCAACAAACCTATACATGTGTGACGTCCATTTTCATTGAACTAGTACACATTTTTGTTTAGGACCCAGCTGAAGCCCGCCTCCGGGTGCGGGATGTTCTCGCTGTGTTGAAGACCCATTGGTGGCCTTGGGCTGTGTTATGCTCTTTGGTCGGGTTGTTGTCTCTTTGACACATTCCCCATTTCCATTCTCAATTTAATTCGAGATTATGTTTGTCCTACAAGACATTTGCTCATTAATCATTGCTTATCAATATGCTAAAATGCTTTAAAAGGTGGGCTAAATTTTCTTGACAACTCTTTCAATGGATAGTTTTTCCTATTTTGAAATGTCGAGGGAAAATAATTCAGTGGACAGATGAAACAATTCAAAAATGTAACTATACACAAAAGAAAATTGATAAATCTAAATACTAAATAACTTTAATAAAATTTATGTTCTACAGGATCGAAAACAATTCTCTAAATTCCTGTGTCACGTGTCATTCGTTGCCGTGAGCGTACACAGCACCTCTAACCTTGCCACCTTTTGCAGACAATGATTAAAAAATTGTTCATGTCATATTCGTACACTTTTCCCGCCACATAATCATTGCATATTTTGTGCCAGTAAGAATTTGAAAAACAAAAAAATAAGGGAACGATCTTTACGACTTTGAGACTCACTTGCGACATATTTTCGTGGTCTAAGATCCTGATATACAAGTATAGTCGTCTGATATGTTAAATTGTCGATTAAGTGATGAGTCGAATGGTTGGTGATGAATGCCAATCAGGAGACGCTTACCCTATCGACAAAACAGGTTTCTGTCTTTTCGATTTTATGCTATTCCCTCAGTTTTTGTGTGTTGACTTTATTTGACTCTTTTTAATTGATTCACCAGATTTGAACACAGTAAATTACTGTCAGTTGCCTTATTCCGACACATAGTTCATTTTTTGTGTTATAAATATGAATACGTTACATTTCATTCATTTATCAATTTGTAGCTAAGGCAATCATCATCTTGTAATTAAATGATCGCAAACACTAACTGTATTGAAAAAAATATTCTCTATATGTTTCTTTCGAAATAAACCAAGCGGAATTGCAACACCTTACAAGTAATTAATATCCAGTAGGTTCAATGTTTTTAGTACAATTTGAAAAAGTAATTTTTATGTGTATACGTATACCATGACTAATTCGTTATGAGCGTGTACTTTCAAAATTGAAGAATTTTGTAGAGTTGGCAACTTATGCCAAAAATGTGAAAGACTTGTTTAAAATACAATGAATGAACTAGTTTTGAACAGGATATATCTTCCATGCTTAACTTAATAAGACAAACTTTGGTGTCCCACGGTATAATGCTACAGAAAAGTTCGTAGATTACAGAGATTCCAAATTTAGTTTTTTAAGTCCATTATAGATTTTAATTTAGTACATTTTTTATTATAGGGTGTTGATGGACAAAAGCTCCTTTACTGAGTTTATAGTTGCATCAAAATCAATCACGATTGAAGCCGATGAATATGCAAGGTTCAAATGGGTTCAGGAACCGGCCAATTCAGAATCAAGCGTTTGTAAAGACATTAAAGGCTATCCAGAAAACTGCAGAGAAAAATCAACGCCCGTCACAATACTCAGGAAATAAATAAAAACGTTTCTCTGTCGTGATACTTTGAAATAAAATATTAGTTTTAGCATTTATTTGCATTGGTTTTATCATTTTAGTTTAAAATGCTATCTTCTGTAACTTATAATTATACAAAACATATTCTTGTCTGCATCTGTAATAAAAAAAACATCTGTTCCATTTAAGTCATATCCCTTATTTAATAAACATACTGAATTGTCAGATACGTCATCGAATTAATGCAAAGAAAATTTTCAAATTGATACTGTGTTTAACTAAATTGCGCATGTGCAATTTTAACTCGTTTACGTAATACCACGTGTAAGAAAATGAATGAATGAAGAATAGAAAAAATGGATGTTTTGTCCCGAGATCACTTCCGGAAGCTCGTCAAACATTCTCTTTCATTTCTTCTTGATGTCTTTTGTCCACTTTTGGATTTTGGAGTAAAACAAAAATGTAAAGCAATCAAAGAGAACGGTATTATTAGTTACATAGTGTAGTAGTGACCTAATACGATATATATGGGATCAGTAAATTCCATATGGGGTGAGAGCGTAGCTGATCCCATATATACCGTATTAGGTCACTACCACACTGTGTAACGAATTTATCTTACCGACTATTTTAACATATAGCATTTAGACTAGTGGCCTATCAAAGTGACCAAGCCTTCAATATAAAGAACCTACTTCCATTAGTCTATACAAAAACAAATGCCAACAATAACGACTTGTTAGCTTTTTATTATTTTTGCATTTATTTCAATCGTTCATAATCAATTTCTTCGTTTGTTGAAACGTTTCAGATTTTTCCTCAACGCCGTGTTGTTTTTATAAAGGGACGTAGCACCACTACTAACCGTACATTAAAATAAGCCACGCCTACTAAGCGTACATTAAAATAAGCCACGCCTACTAACCCCATATGAAATATACACGGTCTCCACGCGGTCGCTTTTAACCAATGATATTCCTAGAAATGTATAGGAGGTAAGATAAGTCTAAATATATCTCCAATTGCAATCATTTGGTCAGGTCGGTGTTTCTTAATCTTTCTGTGTAATGATTTGTGAATTGGTAGGGTTTTTTTTTTTGTAATGGTGTTGTCTGTTTTTCTTTGACGTATGGTTTTTTATTGCCCCTTGTTATCCCTTCTCTCTCTTTCCAAGCTGTACATAGAGGGAAATATTGTCAATTATTTAATGTATATCAAACACACAAGTAAACACATCTTTTGCGAAATTGACCTCAGGTGGTTTTTGCCATGTTTTAATAGATTTAAGAAGATGTGGTATGAGTGCCAATAAGACAACTCTCCATCCAAGTCACAATTTGTAAAAGTAAACCATTATAGGTCATAGTACGGCCTTCAACCCGGTGCCTTGACTCACACAGAACAGCAAGCTATAAAGGACCCAAATATGACTAGTGTAAAACCATTCAAACAGGAAAACCAACGGTCTAATCCATATATAAAACGAGAAACAAGAAACACTTATGAACACATCAACAAACGAAGTCTCCTTTTGTTATATAGCTTCCTTTTTATAAAAAGATGTTTGACCAACAAAAATGGATACGAGAGTTCCGAACGGATGCAAAACCAGATATGTCCATTGAATGATGTAAAGCTAGGTCATATTTTATTTCTATATTTTATTTGAAATACACACTTAAATTCTACTATGTAGAATTTTTTTTAGAGTGTCATCATAGGTATATGATTATCCCATTTATGAATAAAAAACAAGCATAAAGCTTGTGGGTATCAGTTCTATACGAATGACATCCACCAGCACTGCTTAGTTCGACATTCATCTTGACCAATTCCAAACTATTAATCATTCTATAAAATTGCTGACAAGTTGGTTGATAGTATAGAAATGGTAGAACTCGTCCGAATCACCTACAGCGATAAGACTCATACTATAAACAAGTTATGAATAAAAGTATATGTTGGTTATACGTAAATGATATAGCAACCACACGACAAAACCAAGACATCGTGAGGGCAACATGAAATGCTTCATCAATAGACTAAAAGGTTACCTATCATTTTTATCAATAAACAGGCCTCTATACAATATAGCAAGATCTAAATCGTCCAGAGTCTATATATTGTGAAGAACATATTTCACAGAAACAATCAAAAATTGTATGTGTGGTGAACTATAGTTGCCTACAATCTTGTGTTTTCGTCTCTGGTAGATATTTGTCTCATTGGCAATAGTTACTATGGAAATTAATGGTTTAGAGATAGAGGTGCCCTCTAATGTTGCTGATGCTGTTGGATGATGACCCTAGCTAAAGTTAATGTCTTTCAACTGGACAATATGTAATTAACAGTAGTAGTTTTATAAACACGTCATCAAAGACTCATCAATGACGTTCGAATCAAAAAAGATAAAAGGCAAAATCAAGTACGAAGTTGAGAAGCATTGACGACCAAAACATTCCGAAAGAGTTTGTTTAATACAGATAAGGGCATGGTCTACAAATGACTCATCAGTGACACTAGAATCAAAAAAGTTAAAGACCAAATATAATACGAGGTTAAAGAGCATTGAGGATCCGAAAGGTAAACTGCAGTTGAATTATTCTGCCATTATATGACAGGAAATAACGCATATTATCGTATTATGTTGTCACAGTATAATATGAATAAGATGTAGAATGAGTGCCAATGAGACAACTCTCCATCCAAGTCACAATGTATAAAAGTGAACAATGATAGGTCAAAGTACGGCCTTCAACACGGAGCCTTGGCTCACACACCTAACATAAAGGTATAAAGGGCCCCAAAATGACTAGTTTAAAACAATTCAAACAAGAAAAGTTCAGTTGTCAACTAACTTCGTGGACGAACATTATTTCTCTCTCTTTTACCATTTTCAATAATCTTTCATAAGTCATGAGATAAAATGTCAAATTTAACAATACATCATTAACGCTGATTTGTAATGTGCGTTAATAGGCCTAATCATAATTCATAATTTGTCAATGATGGCAACTGTCAGTTTACATTCTGTTAAACATCCCAAAATAGACTTCATGTTTTGCAATCTTTTTTGGGCTATTTTTTCTGATACTTTATCATCGGTGTATTCATGTGAGCTTATAACAGCGTCCAAGTGCATGAATATAGGATACACAATGACAACGTTTCCAAATACTCAAGGTCATAGATCTCAAACGGAGACAAAAAGAAGATTTAAAAGCTATTTGACCTTTGGTTGAAATTGGATGTAGTGCGTCGTTAAGGGAATTTTTGTGCTGTTTCTATTTCCCAAAATGCGATCCAGCTGTGAAAGAACGATATCAAGCGTTACCGAGTCGGTATCTTTGTGAGAATTCGCAAATGGGATGTGAGCCGTTGATGAACAAGTTTGATTTCCTTGGCCATCTAACCTTGAATGTAATAAGTTTCCAGGTATGATCATTATCATAATGATATATTTTATTGTATAACATTTATTCACTGCATCTTTTGTTTCCATGCGTTTGGAAAAGGCTATTTTCGTTAGAATAGGAAGCGTACATTTAACATTTCTGTTTTTTACGTCCAATCAAAGTATATATTTGGTGGCCTTGGGCTGTTTTCTGCTCTTTAGTCGCGTTGTTGTCTCTTTGACACATCCCCCATTTCCATTCTTTTAAATGGACATTCAGATTAACCTCAAATGCTATACACTAACTGTTTATGCCTGGGACATAAACAATTTGAAATTTGAAATAAACAAATGGAACTATTTTTTTTTATCCTTGGTTTGTTTGTTGTTTTTTTTTTTACTTTACTTTATTTCCATTATCTTATTACCCAATCTGGAAAAATTAAATTACAATGCACTGTATTCAGTCACACTAATATTCAATCTCAATGAAAAAGCCGAGAATATCATGATTACTAAGTACCAAAAAGAGTCTGCTACGACCACAATGAAAAAAGTAAAACTATCGGAAAGTTAATTGTTCAACATTCAACTTACCCAATACATGCGTCAAAATTAATGAAACCGCCAAACAAAACAATTTTACCAAAAGTAGAAATTTATAATCCAAGAGGTATGTATTCACGTATTTATAGTAAACAATTTTCAAAAAGAAATTGTATTTATTTGATAGCATTGATATTCATCTGTTTATAATATGTTATGTTCTAGGTGACTGTGAACCAATTTGATATTCATCTATTTATAATGTGTTATGTTCTAGGTAGCTGTGAACCAATTTTATATTCATCTATTTTTAAGATGTTATGTTCTAGGTGGCTGTAAACTAAAAATTATACCTATGCGTGCATAAAAGTTTAAAATTCCACAACCGGTTCGAGCACAACACGAAGCAGGCATTGAAGTTAACAAATTTTATTTATTTGTGGTGGCAGGTTGTATTGATTTTTTTCAAGACTTTCTCTGTTTAGTGTATTTCACTGAATGTAACCCACAAGTTAATAGTGAATGTTGGAACCAGTTATTATGTAATACAGTTCGTGCAGGATGTGAACCAATTATTATGTAATGATACTGTTCGTGCAGGATGTGAACAAATTATGAATGAGATTGGTATGGAGTGGCCAAACGAACTTAGTTGTGAACAGTTTACCAGTGATTAAAAAAGTTGTATTTTATCAAAGGGTTTATTTCAGCTCTTAATACAATGTATCAGAGATATCTGTTAGCATTATTTCTTTCAAGATGGACATGTTGGCAGGGCTGTAACTAGCCTCTTTTAAAAGAGAGGCAAAATATATTTGCCAAGCGGAGGCCCCCAGAAGTTTAGGAAAAAATTACTCAAAATTGTGCATTCTGAGCGTTTCCATGACCCTTTCTTGATCTGAAACGCAAGGTTTGTTTTTATTATTTTTTTCGAAAATCGTAATTCACAGAGTTAAGTGTGTGGCTGCTGTTTTTTATATTGTTATTCAGTTTCTGCTCGGAGAAAAACGTATTGTACCTGTCAATTGTGTTTTTTTTCTTCAAATAAAGTTAAAGGGGGACTGATTATCATTGATTTAACTGTGTGAATTTAGTTTTCATACCGGTTGATTAATGTCGGATCTGTCTGTTCTGTCCTTATATTGTGTTTAGAATATGTTGTAAGTTTTTTGGGACTTTAAAATTTATTCACAGTACAATACTTTATGTTCCGTTTAAGTCGACACTAGGGACCGTCTTGACCTTGTTGTAGCGTATGTAATTCGTTCATTGTTAAAGACCCGCCAGCGACTGTCAAGATAAAGAACAGGAATAATATACCTGTTCATTTTTTCTATGTATTGTGTTCGATTTTGTCCCATGCACATTTACTCCATATTGCAAGTTCTGCCCTTCAATGTCAAAGGTCATATGGCAATACATTGTTTTTCTATATAAATGATTAGTTTTTGGGAGATTGGCTGTCTCACTTTAATTTCAGATTTTAAGTCAAATTTACAGAAAAGAATGCCAGTTTTGTATGCTTTAATATACAATTTGAATGTCCATGAAAAAACAAACAATTGTTATATGTCCGGTAGCATCGTATCTTCTCAAAATATTTTCTCGACATCGGTGGACACGCAACATTGCCAAACCACACAACCGTTCTCCGTCATCGTAGATCAATCCCAAGTCTTAAGTCTACGAAAAGCAGTGAATAAATGTTCACAACATACAGACAAACCAGGGAACAGATAAGACACATAACAACGAATAATAGACCATCAACAGTGAAAACACAATTGTTAGAAGTAGCTACATGTAATGTCGGTGTGCAGGCAGACAACAATGGTATTAATGGTGAGAAATTACTCATATATCATTCAATTATAATAATAACCCATTGCCTGTACCAATTGCAGATGAAAACACTGAAGGTCCTTGTAGCATATCGGAGTATTCGGGCTTGCCAATAAATACAATTGAAATGACGATTCCTGAAAATAAATTAAAAAAGTTATTATTGCAGATACAAGCAGTTGACTTTCAAAAAGGTAACTCTAAAACAATTATAGTCATTGCTATCATTGAATTTTATATAGATACAAATTATAAATATAATATATACAATTGATACAATATCCTTTAGCTCCTCCTTTTTAACATATTTCTAATATTTATTTTACAGATTGCTGTTTTCATTAGAATTTGTGACATTCCATCCATGTACGTTATTGGAACATCGTCAAAACCTTACGGCAGAAATTTTCGTGGACTTGATTGGTTAATTAGATGGATTGCGGATTTATCGAAATTCATTGCTTTGGTTGACTCAGCAGAGAAAATTGTTATACACTGACTGGTATGTCCTTTACTGTTTGATAGTCAGCTATGTTTAAATGTTTGACAAATTATGGTATTTGTTTGACGAAAATTGAATTGCCATGACAGATAAGCAATAAAAAAAACTTATTAATGTGTTGTTGTTTGTCGAATTAATGAATACTAATATTATGACCTACACATTTCTTAAATAATGTCTTTGTCTAGTTGCATATTCATAATATAGTCTAGATAAAATCAAGCAAAGTATTTGCGAACAACAACCATTAAATAAATCCTTTTACACTTATAAATAAAAAGAATATCGACCCTACGTCAATTGAAGATTAGTATACTAAATGTGACTTTTAAAATTTAGCTTATTAGTCACAAAATTGAAAATTACAAGTTCCACTGACATTTGAGTGATCTTACAAAAGAATATTATAGTTATAAATGCAAATCTCGTTTTAGGGAAAACTTGGTTCAAATTAAGGAAATTTGACTGTAATGAAACTTTAGCTGAGTTTGGGAATTTTGTTTGCATCGTTTTGCAAGTGTAGGAATGATGTTGTTAAATTGTGTAACCTATTTAATGGTGTCCATAGCATGTTTAGTTGTTAAACTTGATGCTGCAAATAATTGTGAACAAATCACTATTCCAATGTGTCAAAACGGGATTGGATATAGATTTACAAAGTTTCCAAACAGTATGGGACATAACACTCAAGAAGACAGTGGTTTAGAAGTACATCAGTTCTACCCTCTCGTCAAAGTCAACTGTAGTCTATACTTAAAGCAGTTTTTATGTGAAGTGTATGCTCCTAAATGCAATCCAGCAAATCCTTTGTTGCCACATTTACCTTCACGACAGATTTGCGAAAAGGCACGAAATGATTGCGCTCCTTTAATGAGTAAATTTGGATTTTATTGGCCTGAATCGTTAAGTTGTGAGAAGTTTTCAAGTAAGTTGTCTTTTTCACAGCATGTTAATTCAAACTAAATGTTTTATGATTAAGCAACAATCAATTCATTCAAAGCAAATTGAAAACAGTCTAAGCATTGATTCAAGATAAGCATATATAAGAGGTGAGCATGACAATTTGTGAGTGGAGACAAATCGGTCATGATAGTTTTACAGTCGGGTACGTACGTTACGGAGTTGCTCTGATAAGTTAGTGTGTTACCTTAGCCTTCTTTGATATTGTTCAAGCAATGTATTTTCAATCAATGAAGCTACGGTATTAGATTGAACCTCCGTTGTAGAATAAACAGTTCTATAAACGATCGAATCTTTTCATGTGTTTGATTTTGAATGATCGAAAACTTCATCATAATGAAATATATCCTTCTTTTCTTAAATTTTGTTTAACAATATCGTATCAAATTTCAGAGGTAATATATCTGATAATAAAGTTTACGAATCTGTATTTTTATTGTCAGGAGATAAGGATAAGTTATTGCTTTATAAGTTAGCATGTTTTCACTCTTTAAAACTTTACAGTGTCTACTTGATGTTCAATTTAGCTCCAACAGTATCCAATTGTATTTTATAACATCTAGAAAGTGACAATGAGGATCGGTTGAAACAAATCTTCACGACAAAAGAGATCATTTCAGCTTCCCAATTGTGAACTTTTCATTTCTATGTAGAAAAATTCCAGCAGCGCCTGTATTCAGAGTATACATCTGCAGTTGATTCGATATTCCAGGGCTTGTATTTGCTATCATGATTTCCTTTATAGAGGTTTGCCGATCACCAGGAAGCTATTAAACCAAGAATTCTAATTGACGAAGTTCAAATCATCCCTTCGTAAGTTTTACGGACGCCATCTCGAGTTGGTTGACCGTTATGGAATAGCCGTTTCACAGATGGTAACGCATGTTCCTAATGTCGTAACTACAATCCCGTCCCCTTTTCCCGAATGTGACCTACCGAATTATAGACTTATTTCCGGGTTTGTACTAAAATGAGGAACACGACCGGTGCCACGTGTGGAGCAGGATCTGCCTACCCTTCTGCAGCACCTGAAATCACCCCCAGTTTTGATGGGGTTCGTGTTGCTTAGTCTTTAGTTTCCTATGTTGTGTTTTGTGTACTGTTGTTTCTCTGTTTGTCTGTTTGTCTGTTGGTATTTTTCTTTTTTAGCCATGGCGTTGTCAGTTTATTTTCGACTTATGAAATGGAATGTCCCTTGTGTATTTTCGCCTCTTTTTTAAAGTAAGTTTTGTATATTTTTAAGAAAAAAATTCAATGACCTTTTAATGATTACATGGACTATGGACCCTTCTTCATTCACCACTAATGTTTAAGTGTTTTTGAAGTTAAATATCCGTATAGGGAACTTTAGGCGTTTGTCTCTAATTCGGGAAACTTAAAATCAATGTCAGTTTAAGTAGCTTAAAACGTGAACTTTAACTTATTTGTCATTATATTAAAAATTACCAGTTTTACTGACATTTAAGTAATGTTACATTAGAATAATTTTATATGCAAATGTCGTTAAAGGATGTTCGATCCTCTTGTATTTGATTTTTTTGTCAGATATTCAGAATCGTCTGGTTTTATCCTTGTAGTGCCATTAAAAAAATTGCCCACTAAGCCCAACTTTTATTTTCACAATTTTATTACATATAGTTTAAAAAGCCATATTTGAAAATCTTATAAAATCCTTGTTATTTTTTCATAGATATTGATATAAAAAGATGCCAATGTTAATTATAAGAAAAATATAGAGGGAATAATTTCCCGCCAAATGTTGAATGGCTTATATCTCGAAAATAAGCACACGGACCCTTCATTTTTTTTCTGCTTTTTTTGCTCCGTTAATTATATACTATCAATTTATAATAGTCTTTTAAAAAGCTTGATATTTTGAAACAGAGTAGCGAACATCCTTAAATGATAATTTGAATTATGGAAATTTGACTGTGAATAAGTTGTTTTGATTCCTTTTGCAAGTGTAGCAATGATGTTGTTAAAACATGTGAACTATTTACTGGTGTCCATTACATGTTTAATTGTTTAACTTGATGCTGAGAACAATTGTGAACAAATTACTATTCCATTGTGTAAAGACGGGATTGGATATCAATATACAAATTTTCCGAACAGTTTTTGGGACATGAAAATCAAAGAGATAGTGGTTTCGAAATACAAAGGTTCTTTCCTCTCGTTAAAAACTATTTTAATCGATACTTGAAGCAGTTTTTATGTGAATTGTATGCTCCTAGGTGCAATCAGGTAAACCCTTTAATGTCACATTTACCTTTACGACTGCTATGCGAAAAAGCACGATATGGTTGCACTCCTTTCATGCGTAAATTTGGATTTCATTGGCCTGAATCGTTACGCTGTGAAAATTTTTCAAGTAAGTTGTCTTTTTCACAGCATGCTTATTCAAATTGAATGTTTTAGGATTAAACAACAATGCATTCAAAACAAATTGAAGAGCATTGTTTCCAGTTAAGCGAAAGATGTGAGCATCACAAATTGTAAGTGGAGACAAAATCGGTCATGATAATTTTACAGCCGGGTACTGGGTGCTCTGATTAAGTAGTATGTTACCTTAGAATTCTTTGATATTGTTCAAGCAAGGAATTTTCTATCAATGAGCTCACGGTATAAGATTGGGGCTCCATTTAAGAATAAACAGTTGTGTGAACGTTCGAATCTTTTCATGTTGTTTTCAAAGGGAAAAACATGATCGCCATCACAAAGTACTGAAGATATTCTTGTACATTACTAAAGCATATGGAAAGTTTTAACTATTTTGTAGCACTTAAAACTCCCTCCTTATTCAGCTTGATCATTCGATAGAGCATTGCTGTTGTTATTTTTAATTAGCATTATAGTTTTGTTGTGTTGCTGTCTTCGAAGATTGTGCATTATCAATGAATTATCTCAAAAGTATTTATTTTTCTATATAATTTTAAATGATCCGCCTTTTAATACCAGATAATTTCTTATTACCATTATTTAACAGTCTATGCACTGGTATTAGGTAATGCTGCTGATGATTTTGTTCTCTTATAATCATCTGAACAAGGACTTCAAAATCGTATTTATAAATTATTTCAATTAACAGTAGTTTGGAAAATGACAGATAACACCAAAAAGACCAAGGTTCTTGTATTTAACAAAAAAATATTAAAATATTCTTAGGAAACCAGACTTAAGAATGTGTACAGAACTCCACATACGTGGGAATAATTTTTTTCAGCATCTAGGACCTTCCAAAAGACATAGAAAGAACTTTATGATAAAGGAATGAAAGCCTTTTTCAAATTAAGCAAGACTTTTTCTCTGGAAAGCCCAAAACCTAGTATTTTATTACATATTTATAAATTATAACCATACAAGCCAACCCATCTTGTTGTATGGATCTGAAATTTGGGGTTATATACCATATAAGAAACAAAAACATATGGATAACTTCATTTTAAAAGAAACAACTTATTATCTTGTACTAGAGAAAATCCATACTAACTTTGTAAATTTCAATTGAAGTAACATAAAAACTTCAAATATGGCATGTAGAGGTGAAATAGGTTCGCTTCCTACACCTTTTTATGAAGTCATGAATATGATAGAATATTTGATTCATCTTACGAAAGAAATTAAAACTTCAAATATTATCTTATGGGAGGCAATAAATCTTTCACAGTCTATGAACCAATCGAACCAAGAATCTTAGATAGGAAACATCAGATATATTTTCAAATTCCTTGATTTAGACTATCTTTTTTGTAAACCAGTCAAACTTTAAACAAAATCATATATCAAAAAAGTCTCTAACAATAAGATTTAAAGAAATTTGAGTAGCTGATATTTTTCAAGTTTGAACTATTTTTAAGAATATATTTTTTAAAAAAAAGACAGGCAAATAATTTCAGAATTTAGAAGTAGCAGTCATGACCTTGACATTCAAAGAGGGTGTATGTTGGTATAAAAGCTGAAGACAGAATTTGTAAGCTATATAAGAAAGCAGTTGAAGATGAGCTACATTTTCTGTTAAAATGTCTTATTCTGAAAGATACAAAATCTCAACAGCTGTCTAATTTAAATTCTAAATTCCTATTTTTTTCAAAGTTTTATGATGAGATGAAATTTGTTTGGGTACTTTCATCTGAAGATTTTTTTGGCTACTTCAACGAAAGACACTTCTAGTGAATATCAATGTAGTTTGAAAAAAAAACAAATCGGAAGTTGTCTCTCATAGGCCTAGCTAGGTCTAAAAATTGAATAAGAAAACGTGTTTACTACAGGTAACAGTGAATTCCAAAAGACCTAATGTTTTGTCAATGACATTATTTATATGCTAATTTTTTTAAATGTGTAAACATATTTTTTTTAATGTACTTTAATGACTCTAATATCTTAAATATCTTATTTTGTTTGTGATTGTACCTCATATCATTTGCAGACGAATGTGAGACTACCAAAACATTAAAGAAACCTCCAACAGTCAAGCCTGTGTTCAAACCTTCAACAGTCAGACCTATAATTTCAAAATCAAAAACAGTGAGACCTGTTATTAAATCTTCAACAGTCAAAAACATAGTAAAGTCTTCAGTTCCATTCAAGCTCAGTATAAGATATACTACATCAGGCATTACATTTGTGTCATGTTGCCATGTTTACTCCTACGCGTAAGTTTGCAAGTACTTTTAATTTTATTACGTAATTTCCGATCTCACATTTGGTCACATTTGGTGAGATACGAATGGATGACTGTAAAGGGACATTAATCTTTAAATAGTTGCAACAGTAAAAAGCAAAAGTTTGAAAAAAAAATGAAGAATATAAAAATAACAATTCAAAAACATCATGTCAAAGAATAGATAAACAACAATATCGCCAAATAAACAACAACAAAAAATGGACAAACAACACCACACAGGAAACTAAACAAATGTGAGCAACATGCACTTACATAAAACCACAGGCGTGCACAGGATCAAGAGTCGTTTTTTGTTTAAGCCCGTTTAAGACCGTTGGTTTTCTTGTTTAAATTGTTTCACATTTTGTCATGTGAGATACAACGATATAGACACTTATACTTTCCATACATAATACCACAGTGGAATCAGCTTCCTGTGATAATAGTTCTGGCAATATCAGTCGATAGCTTCAGGAAACAGCTCACTTCTGTTGTTTTCTTTACTATTATTTAATATCATAAACTAAGATCGTATATAGTTTTAATCATAAATTTGTTATTTTTATTGCTCTAAATAATTATTTTCTGTTTAAATTGGGTAAATATTTATAAATAGTCCACGTATGCAACAGTATGTAATCATCGAATGTCGATGGAATATTGTATGCCTTATTAAGAAGAAAGGACCTTTTATAACCTATTATACTGTTTTAGTTTTCCTCATTATTGAAGGCCGTATAGTTGTTTTATGGTTGCTTACAACCACGTCATTTGGGCTCTGGTGGACAATTGTCTCATTGGCAATCATACCATATCTCCTTATTTGTATAGCAAAGACACTGAATTTTGATTGAGGGAGAACCACAGATCATAATTTAACCAACAAATGACGAACTAGAAAATCAAATAAAAACAAGACAACTGTACGGACCATGACAAGACATATACGTACATAGTTCACAAAATTTTAAAGCCGAATTTTGAAAATATGAACTTTAACCAAAATGGAAGCGATAGTAGGAGCTATGGAGAAAAATCTACTCTGCTAAAGTGTTTACGCAAGTTATCCAACTTAACTTTAAAAAACATCTCTTTTGCTTTGTGATTTTATTAATCTTCGAGTACGCGTTTTTGCGATTTTTCCAGAAATCTAGAAATAGTTTAATGATTGAAATAAAATACATAAATACATCTTCTTATTTTTATACATAAATCTAAACCGAAAAGCAAGCTGTTATAATATAATAAATGTTCTTTTTATTAACCTAGCAAGAAAGATTTTTCACTTCCTCTAGACGAGGGTGTACTCTTGAAAACAGCAGACGTCAGGTCCTTAAATAAACCTACAGTTTCGTGGGAAACCACTTCAACAGAACAAACCGGTAATGTATGAGGGTCTGGATGGGGGGGTCCTTCATTTCTCTATTCTTTTTTTATGCCATTTTTCTCTATTCTTTTTACTTTTTGTCCATTAATCTCTTTTCTTTATATTTTAGCACCTCATTATTATCTATTCTTTATTTATTTTTTTGTTCATTTTTCTCTTTTCTTTATATGTTTTGTCCATTATTTTCTATCCTGTAAACCCCCATTCACACCCTCATGTATTAGAACAGCGTTTATTGCAATCACTTGAACATACGCTTTCTGTCAGCTAATCTAAGGTCAAAAGTGTTTCACCTATCGGAAATTTCCCTATTATTTCATACAAAAGCACTTTTTGATGAAAATTTAAACTGAAATATTTCTTGTCCAAATTGAAAGGATTTTTTTCCCCATTAGAGACAGAAATGTCTACAGTTTCTTGAAATAAATATATATTTATTATTTACATTTTTTAGGGAAATTACTATTTTAAGACAAATATGAATATCTGCACGAAACAAACTCATATGGCTATACACTAAGTAGCAAAAATGTCACTTAATTTCAATTTTCGTAAACAAATAATGATTTCTCAGTAATGACATGCATAATGAGAATGGTGAAACACTTTTGAATATAAAACGATGAGATGAATCAAACGACGAGTCGTCAGCGGGGAAAGGCAGGCAGCTTAGAACATGAAACAAATGTTGCAATTTGAACAGAAATAAGTATAAGTATAACAAATGGAGATGTGGTATTATTGCCAATGACACATGACTTGGATAAAAGCAACTATAGGTCATTTCATGGGCTACAACAATGAACAAAACCAATAGGGTATATTCAGCTATAAAAGGACCCAACATGACAACATTTCAAACAATTCAATTGCGAAACCAATTGCCCAAATTATGCTTAAGACATAAATGAAAATAATTATGACAGACAGCAACCAACGACAATTTTACATTGTACGGTGATTTTTGCGTGTGTCTCCCACACATGTAATAAAGATAACCAGCTTTCGGTTGAGTTAAAGTACCTACAGTCATGATAGCAACCAGACTATTTCGTTGTTTCTATGACTATTCAGATTTTAGAAAAGATTTATCCTTCTTTTTATCTTACTTTATACGAAATAGTTTCCAATAAAGATATGATGTTTTTTGGCATCCTCAGCTCCAGGCAGGAGTTAACACAGTATTTCTTTTTAGGCAATTATTTCACGTTGATGATGGTAACCAAACACACAAACAGATCTTATGATGGAGTAAATGAACATCGGGACATTAATTGGGTGGTAACTAACATACGAGATAGAGAGGTATCGAGTGGGGTTACGCTAAAGGAATATGAAGGGCCACTTCCACTTGAAAATACGAACGCTGACGCTGACCTGCTGCACAGTCATCAGAACACTTTAGTCTATTTTCAGTTGTACAATCATGCAGATCCTTTAGACATATTTTCATTTGAAAATTTATGGTAAATACAAAACTTAATATGTGTTTATAAAAAAAGATAAACCTCAGGATTAAAAACTGAAGTCTTTTGTTAGCTTTATAATGTATGCAGATTCTTTTCAACAAGGTTTATATGTTAAGGTCTGTCCGCCAACAAACTTATATATATATATATTCATTGGGGAGATTATTTTTGTTCTACAAGACATTTACTCATGAATCATTGCTTATTAATATGTCAAATGCTTTAAAATGTGGGTAATTTTCATGGCAACTCTTTTAATAGATAGTAAACAAAAAATAAGGGAACTATTTTTTACGACTTCGAGACTCGCTTGCGACATGTATTCGTGGTCTTAGATATGCAGATACAAGTACAATCGTCTGATCTGTTAATTTACTGATTTTGTCCTATTTTTTGTTAAAACATGTTGACTAAGTGAGAATTCGCATGGCCGGTGATGAATTGAAACCAGGAGACGCTTACCCTATCGACACAACAGTTTTCTGTCTTTTTTTTACCCTTTGCTATTCCCTCAGTCTTTGTTTGTTAACTTTATTTAACTCTTTTTATTCGATTCATGGTAACTTGCAGGTAATTGATATCCAGCAGGTTCAATGCTTTAAGTACAATTTGAAAAGATAATTTTTATGTGTATACATATACCATGACGATTTCGTTATGAGCGTGTACTTTCAAAATTGAATAATTCTGTAGAGTTGGCAACTAATGCGAAAATGTGAAAGACTTGTTCATAAAAAGAATGAACTAGTTTTTAACAGGATATATCTTCTATGCTTAACCTATATTACAAACTTTGGTGTCACACGGTATAATGCTATAGAAAAATTTCGTCGATTTCAGAGGTGTTTGAGGTCAATTATAGATTTAATTTAATACATTTTCATTGTAGGGTGTTGATGGACAAAAGCTCCTTTACTGAGTTTAAAGTTGCATCAAAATCAATGACGGTTGAAGCCGATGAATATGCTAGATTCAAATGGGTTCAGAAATCGGCCAATTCAGAATCAAGAGTTTGTAAAGACATTAAAGGCTATCCAGAAAACTGCAAAGAATCAACGCCCGTCAAAATACTCAGGAAATAGATAAAAACGTTTCTCTGCTGTAATATTTTGAAAATAAAATACTAGTTTTAGCATGTAATTGCATTGGTTTTATTATTTTAGTTAAAATTCTATCTTCCGTAACTTCTAATTGTACAAAACCGTTTCTCGTCTGCATCTGTAATAAACAAAAGCTGTTCCATTTAAATCGTTTCCCTTATTTAATATACATACTGAATTGTCAGATATGTCATCAAATTAATGCAAAGAACATTTTCAAATTGACACTGTGGTTAACTAACTTGCGCATGTACAATGTAAACTCTTTTATGTAATACCACTTGAAAGAAAATGAAAGAATAAAGAATGAAAAAAATTGATGTGTTGTCCCGAGATCAATTATGGAAGCTCGTCAATCATTCTCTTTGATTTTTTCTTGATGTCTTTAGTCTACTTTTGGATTTTGGAGTTGTTGGAAGATCTTTGGTAGTCTGTTTAAAATTACATCTAGCTCGTGTCGATGAAGAACTTGATATACATGTATAATATAGAGACTTTAAATTGTCTATTAATGAGGGTCATATGATGTCATTTTAGGTTTTATTGTATTGTAAGGCGTTTTGCTAGTGCGATTTCACTGTGTGGGATTTATTTGTAGAAAAAATGTAAAGCAATCAAAGAGAACGGTATTATTAGTTACATAGTGTGGTAGTGACCTAATACGATATATATGGGGTCAGTAAATTCCATATGGGGTGAGAGCGAAGCTGACCCCATATATATCTTATTAGGTCACCACCACACTGTGTAGCGAATTTATCTTACCGACTATCTTAACAAGTGATCAAGTCTTCAATATAAAGAACCTACTACCATTGGTCTATACAAAAACAAATGCCAACAATAACAACTTGTTAGCTTTTAATTATTTCTGCATTTATTTCAATCGTTCATAATCAATTTCTTCGTTTGTTAAAGCGTTTCAGTTTTTTCTTCAACGCCGTGTTGTTTTTATAAAGGGACGTAACACCACTACTAACCGTTTATCAAAATAAGCCACGCCTACTAACCCCATATGAAATATACACGGTCTCCACGCGGTCGCTTTTAAGATCTTTTAACCAATGATATTCCTAGAAATGTATAGGAGGTAAGATAAGTCTGAATATATCTCCAATTGCAAATATTTGGACAGTTTGGTGTTTCTTAATCTTTCTTTGTAATGTTTTGTGAATTGGTTGGGTTTTTTTTTTTTGTTATGGGTGTTGTCTGTTTTTCTTTGACGTATGGTTTTTTATTGCCCCTTGTTATCTCTTCTCTCTCTTTCTAAGCTGTGCATAGAGGGAAATATTGTCAATTATTTAATGTATATCAAACACACAAGTAAACACATCTTTTGCGAAATTGACCTCAGATGGTTTTTGCCATGTTTTAATAGGTATAAGAAGATGTGGTATGAGTGCCAATGAGACAACTCTCCATCCAAGTCACAATTTGTAAAAGTAAACCATTATAGGTCAAAGTACGGCCTTCAACACGGAGCCTTGGCTCACACCGAACAGCAAGCTATAAAGGGCCCCAAAAATGACTAGTGTAAAACCATTCAAACAGGAAAACCAACGGTCTAATCTATATAAAAAAAAAAAACGAGAAACGAGAAACACTTATGAACCACATCAACAAACGAAGTCTCTTTTTGTTATAAAGCTTTCTTTGAATAAAAAAATATTTGGCCCAAAAAATTGATACGATAGTTCCGAACGGATGCAAAACCAGATATGTACATTGAACGAAGTAAAGCTAGGTCATATTTTATTTTTATATTTTATTTGAAATACACACTTAAATTCTACTATGTAGAATTTTTTAAGCAGAATGTCATCAAAGGTATATGTTTATCCCATTTATGAATAAAAAAAAACAAGCATAAAGCTTGTGGGTATCAGTTCTATACGAGTAACATCCACCAGCACTGCTTAGTTCGACATTCATCTTGACCAATTCCAAACTATTAATCATTCTATAAATTTGCTGACAAGTTGGTTGTTAGTATAGAAATGGTTGAACTCGTCCGAATCACCTACAGCGATAAGACTCATACTAGTATCAGGCCAAACAATTTATGAATAAAAGTAAGTTTTGGTTATATATAAATATGTAAATGATATAGCAACCCAACGACAAAAATAACCAAGACATCGTGAGGGCAACATAAAATGCTTCATGAATAGACTAAAAGGTTACCTATAATTTTTAACAATAAACAGGCCTCTATACAATATAGCAAGATCTAAATCGTCCAGAGTCTATATATTGAGAAGAACATATTTCACAGAAACAATCAGAAATTGTATGTGTGGTGACCTATAGTTGTCTACAATCTTGTTTTTTGGTCTCTGGTGGATAGTTGTCTCATTGGCAATAGTTACTATGGAAATTAATGGTTTAGAGATAGAGGTGCCCTCTGGTGTAGCTGATGCTAGTGGATGATGACCCTAGCTAAAGTTAATATCTTTCAACTGGTCAATTAGTAATTAACAGTAGTAATTTTTATAAACACGTCATCAAAGACTCATCAATGACGTTCGAATCAAACAAGGTTAAAAGGCAAAATCAAGTACGCAGTCTAGGAGCATTGAGGACCCAAACATTCCAAAAGCGTTTGCTTAATACAGCTACGGTATTCTATTTCTGGGATAGAAAATCATTAGTATTTCGAACAATTTAAAGTTTTGTAAACAGTTAACTTATGAATATGAAAATATCAAAGGTAATTCATGTCAAAAGAGAAGTGCTGACTACTGCATGGGCTGATGATCGATGCTCTCGGGAAGGAAACCTCCACCAGGAATGGCATCGACCCAGAAGTTGTAAACAAATCATCAAAAATAGAAGGCTTATCTAATTTGGTACACCAGACGCGTGTTTCGTCTACAAATGACTCATCAGTGACGCTAGAATAAAAAAGTTAAAGACCAAATAAAGTACGAGGTTAAAGAGCGTAGAGGATCCGAAAAGTAAACTGCAGTTGGATGGTATTGAATTATTCTGCCATTATTTGAAAGGAAATTAAGCATATTGAAATCATTTATTATCTTATTCTGTTGCTATAAGCTCAGTTGTCAACTACCTTCGTGTACGAACCTTATATTTCTCTCTCTCTTACCATTTTCAATGATCTTTCGTAAGTCATGAGATAAAATGTCAAATTTAACAATACATCATTAACGCTGATTTGTAATGTGTGTTAATAGGCCTAATCATAATTCATAATTTTTCAATGATGGCAATTGTCAGTTTACATTCTGTTAAACATCCCAACATAGACTTCATGTTTTTCTATCTTTTTGGAGCTATTTTTGCATATACTTATTCATTGGCGTATTCATGTGAGCTTATAACAGCGTCCAAGTGCATGAATATAGGGTACACAATGACAACGTTTCCAAATACTCTAGGTCATAGAACTCAAACGGAGGCAAAACAAGATTTACGAGCTATTTGGCCTTTGGTTGAACTTGGATGCAGTGCGTCGTTTAGGGAATTTTTGTGCAATTACTATTTCCCAAAATGCGATCCAGTTGTGAAAGAAAGATATCAAACATTACCGAGTCGGTATCTTTGTGAGAATTCGCGAATGGGATGTGAGCCGTTGATGAACAAGTTTGGTTTTCCTTGGCCATCTAACTTTGAATGTAATAAGTTTCCAGGTATGATCAGTATGATATATTTCATTGCATATTATTTATTCACTGTTTTTTTTATATTTTGTTTCAATGCGTTTGGAAAAATGCCATGTTCGTTAGAATAGGAAGCGTACATTTAATATTTCGGTTTTAACGTCCAATCAAAGTATATATTTAAATGGACATTCAGATTAACCTCAAATGTTATACACTGACTGTTTATGCTTGGGACATAAAACAATTTGAAAATTTGAAATAAGCAAAAGGAACTATTTTTGTTATCCTTGTTTTATTTCTTTTTACTTTACTTTATTTCCATTATCTTATTACCCAATCTGGAATAATTAAAGAACAATACACTGTAATCAGTCACACTAAGATTCAATTTCAATGAAAAATCCGAAAATATCATATATGTGGGTTACTAAGTACCAAAAAGAGTCTGCTACGACCACAATGAAAAAGGTAAAACTATCTGAAAGTTAATTATTCAACATTCAACTTACCCAATACATGCGTTCAAAAACATAAATGAAACAATCAAACAAAATAAGTTTACCAAAGTAGGAATTTATAATCTAAGAGGTATATATTCACGTATTTATAGTAAACAATTTTCTAAAAGAAATTATATTTATCTTATTACATTGAATTGCATCTATTTATCGTATGTTATGTTCTAGGTGGCTGTGAACCAATAACTATACCTATGTGCGCACAAAAGTTTAAAAAGACAACATTTCCTAACCGGTTCGGGCATAAAAACCAACATGAAGCAGGTCTTGAAGTGAACAAATTTTATTTATTTGTGGTGGCAGGTTGTAGTGATTTTTTTCAAGACTTTCTCTGTTTAGTGTATTTCCCTGAATGTAATCCACAAGTTGATAGTGAACGTTGGAATCAATTATTATGTAATACTGTTCGTGCAGGATGTGAACAAATTATGAATGAGATTGGTATGGAGTGGCCAAACGAACTTAGTTGTGAACAGTTTACCAGTGATTAAAAAAGTCGTATTTTATCAAAGGGTTTATTTCAGTTCTTACTACAATGTATCATAGATATCTGTTAGCATTATTTCTTCCAAGATGGACACTGTTTACCATTAAATGATAAAAATTTGCCTGTACATATGGACAGAGATCCTTTAATTTTTTTATTTTAAATTTGCTATTCTTTCTATTATCACTTATTCATAATCTCGTTATAGTTTGATCATCCCTATATGTCTTTTTCGCGCTGACGCGACGTTAGGGGACGACCATTTGATTTTCTCGGGGAGACGGGAGGTTTTTGAAAATTAATAACTTTCCCTGGTAAGAACTGAAAATAGAAACTTTGCACAAGACAGCATAAAATTAAATATTTTGCAACACAAAATGCGGGAAACAAATGTGTTCAAAAGTGAAAATTATTTTTCGCGCGGCGAAGCCCCGAAAAAAGCATGCTTAGCATCAGATGAAAATAAATGATCAATGCAGAAAAAGTTCCTCCTGTTACATGCTTTCTTTAGAGTTTTATCTGTAAAACTTCTCTTTGTGTAAACAATATTTCATAACAAGCAATTGTGATTGGATTCATGTTTCATTAATCTTATACTCTCGCCTATTTTGCGCTGATGCGGCATAAAGCAAACACCAATCAATCATTCAGTCATATGATACCCTTTTTTCTATGGCCAGAGTACTAGTATGTATATCTTGAAACATTGAACTTAATAATCGGGACAAAATATGGTCCTTACCGATCTTACTCCTTTAGATAACCAAACACCATTTTCTAGGCTATTTAGAATATTTGGACAATGATCATAATTGTGATCCAAAACAAATCAAACCAATTATTTACTTAATTCTGTACACCCCATTCAGACCATCATATATTTCATTAATTTTGTTTGCATGTGGATACATACCGATTGTAAAAGTATCAAATCAATCTAAACGCTGTCCATATTCAAATTGCAATGAGAAAGTGAACTGAGTAAGGACGTGCTCATCATACAAGCTACTACAAAAAAACACCTGTAGCTTTCTGCAACTTTGCGCAAGTGAGCTCAAACATTGACCCCTAAAGGAGATGTAACACTTTGTACAAAAATTACCATAAAGTATGTTCATCCTATTGGGGGAAAAGTCACCAAAGATACCAGGCTTACAATTTAGAACGCTGAACGTTTCGTTTCGCAAGACTCATTAGTGGCACACGAATCAAAACAGTTTAAAGTCCAAAATCAATTGCTAAGATGTAGAGCATTAAAAGCGAAAGTTCCAAAAAGTAGAGCCAAATCTGGCTCAGTCTATCAATGCCTGGTTATAGTGGAACCTTGAATTTGAAATGATTTATATATTCCATGAACAATAAATTTATAGAAGTGTACATACATTTAATTTTCTGATAACATTTAAAATCACATTTTGAATATGTATTAACATAAATTAACCATGCAACATCTGAAAGAAATGTGACAAATTCCTAAGTATGTTTTAAAACTTTTACTTTACAAATATGTGACTAATCTGTAAGATTGACAAAATCATTAGCACTCATATTCATGTTATGATGATCTTGAATTTCTTCAGATAATTCATTTATAATTCTATCTGACTTTAAACAATACTATGAACACACATGCACTACAAGTTTATGTTTAGAAGCCATATTTGTGGCGTCATTTGAAACTATTGGACTCTCCTCTGTATATTCCGATAACCTGCTTGTGTCTGATCTGCATATGTCACGTGGTGTGGTGTTGAGTTGACCTGAGGGGGATGCATTTGCCGTGCGATTTGCACTACTGGAAACACTTTGACCATGCACTAACGGTAAAGGCCACCTGTTTAAAAAATAGTATAACATTCATATTTCACACACATGATAATCAATGCATAAAATATTCAAACATTGACAAATAAAGACTAAAACATAGATTATGATAATAGCAATTACTAGAGACTGAATTGCCATATGTTTAAAATCAATAAACATATGATACAAATTTCAGGGTGCATAACATGTATCTTTTTGCAAAATACAACATTTAGAATGCAAAAGAAGAAATTTTTTAAATCAAATACATAAAGCGTTTTTAAAACATAAAAGCAGTTAAAAGAAATACAAAGTTTAACTCCGTTTAAGTTCAACTTTAATTTAGTGTTCAAGACTGAGCCCACGGAATCAAAACAATACATTATTTTTTTTTGTAACCACAAAAGTAAGCAATGTTTTAAAACATTATTTTTTCCTAAAAAATATCAGTGAAAAATAGGATTGTGAAAGCTAAGTTTCTTTTTTACTAGTGTGAATTTGATAAAAAGTTTAAAGTAAATATAATACTGGTAGATTAAACAGCTCTGTCAGTGAATGGATTAGTTGAATATTAATTATTCCACATGCTTTTTAGTTAATTTACGATCAGCATGCAATAGAGTTATCTTAGTAAGGACTTTCGTAGTCTTTTAATCCTGTATAAATCTCGAAGGCTCAGAAATTATCATTGACAATACAAGACGGAAACAACTGAAAACAAATTAGGACAGATGCACAAACAAACAATTTACAACGTTAGAAAATGGCACAAAACAACATTGAAATTTCGACTGCTTAACGTCCAGTGGCATTATTTATGCACGGAAAACTAAAGCTTGTGCAATATTGGCTTCAATAACAACATTTCAAGAGGCCCGGAAGGGGGCGCATTTTTCTACTGTACATGCAGCACATGTCTTATTGCTCACTATATAGATAGTGAACGCCAGTTACGAGGTAAAGCCGATAATGCAAGGAAAGTGTTTTCGGGAAACTATTTTCAACTCTTAGTCAGATATCGTCAAGATCTACCAACTCGTCACAGGGACAATATGTACTTGTGTCTGGATTTCCATTTTTTTTTTTGTAACTTTTTAACTTTCGGTAATATTTTTTCTTCCTCACTTTATTTTTCATGTTATATTCACAATGAAGTTTACTGTTACAAATATGCATAACGTCACAGTATCCAAATTGCACCGAGTACCCAAATTTCTCCTATTCAACAAAAATAGCTGCGGAAATCTTACAAGTTTTCTTTGAGACTAAACAATTTGTATTTTTATAATTTGACATTATACACGTCTTTCAACATAGCTGAATCGAGCTACCTTTTTGATGAAGTGGAATCACAAACTAAAGGGCGAGGGGTCTGGGGGCCGCCTAAGGCCCCCAGTAGGTCTAGGGCAAAGGCCTGTTAGGGGGGCCAGGGGGGGGGGGGCGAAGCCCCCTGGAAGCTCCGCATATATAGCGTTTTAAAACAATTACAACCGTAATAAAACTTGGACATTTTTGTTGTTGTTTTTTAGGTCAACTATTTGTTTAACTTCGAGTCGAATGAAGGCTAAACATTGTCGTTTGCGGTTTTTTGTACGCCGTGAGAGCTATTAAAATCACAGAGATTTGTTCCATATGCTAGTATTTGTATTGAGCAAAGTAGATGTATAAAAAACAAACAATAAACATAAACACAATACTATATGTGGAGTTTCTGTTAGCATAAACATCATTGGATACCAAATACTTGGTGGACACATTCTCCAATATTTTGCTTAACATATGTATTTAGATGTTTAAAAATTTTGTGGGTAAACTCTACAAGAGAGAGATAGGAATTTCTAATCTTATGCAGTTAGGAATTCTCGAAGTTAAAATTAATGAACATTTTCAGAGGGAATGGTACTTTGATCACGATCTTTTTCATGATCTGCGTTTGTTAATTATACAGCTAATTAACAAATACATATGCATTCGACCAGTTGTATGGAAATATCTAGATGATAACAGTGAAGATACGTGTATTAAAAGTTTGGTGTATCTTTCGAACAAGAATCAGCAGTTAAGAGCCCGACTCGGACAGAAAATTTATAACAATATTGAATGACCAAACAGTCCAGTAAAACGAGTTAGAATTAGCAATTTATCTAAATGCTTTTACAATATAGCCGGCCCATATAGAAACGACTTCGAATTATCGAATCTATATAGAAGATATTTTTGTGTAAAATAAATAAAAAACATAATACATGTACTGGAAAATGTGTACTTTTTTTTATAATAAAAGCAGTTCCAACTTCTCATCTACTAGTATACGGAAACTATTGATTGATTGAATGGTTATTAATGTCTGGTAGCAAATATTACATGCACACCAGGACGAGAATACGTTGACGTAATGTGAAAATGAACTATTCGTGTTGTCAAGACCTACATACTTAGTCAAGTTTGAACTAGTTCACAAGGTAACAGTAATTATCCCCGGATCGATACGAGTTGAAGAGTCCTCGTTTTAGTAAGATGTGTGCTTTTGGCGAAGCGGAAAATAATAATTTTCAAGTTTTTTTGTTTACCCTATAGGAGGATTATGGGGTTTTTTTTTCACTTAAGCGCCTGAGTATAGTTTTACGTTATGGTGGTGGTATCGGCAACTATGTAGGTGGTATTTTTTAATATAAAAAGTTCCGCTAAGTTTAAACCAGTTGTATGTTTTTATCGTACACATACATGTCTTACAGGATTAAAAATTTCGCTGCATGTGTATTCCTCTTGCTTTTATTCTTTGTGTAGTTTTTAAAATGCATACATAGAAAGACAAATACCTATATTGTTAACTTTGTCCCTCTCTCTCTCTAACTCTCTCTCTCTCTCTTTTTTTTTTGGTGAAAATGACGTGGATGCACGTGCTGTCGTGCCTCCGGGTAGCTACGCCCACAAAACGTTCACAGTAAATATCAACAGATGAAGCATTCACTTGAAAAAGTAAATCTACGGAAACGTCGCCATGCGACGTTCTCAAAAAGTCATCTTTTAGAAATGAGGAATTTAAATATGTTACAAGCATCTATTTCTTAAAAAATTAATAGTAAGCATGGACAATTGTCAAGTTGTTCTAAATATTTGAAGTAATGGAACAAAACATCTGTTATTCAATTTTTCAGGATGTGAATTTTAGCATGGATGCAAGGAATCCTGGATCATTTGGAGGTCGGTTCAAACCCATTTTTCTATGATTCAATATGGATTCAAAATGAAATTGGTGTAACTATATAGTAAATAAGGATACCTCTTCAAAGTAAACACAGAATGGAAACTTTTGTCTGGATCATAAAAAAAACGTAGGTGAAAAAACTGTCAAAATAGGTGCAATTTGGGTACCCTCACGTTATGCACTACTCGAGGTAGGGACAGCAGCAGAAATAAAAAAAATAATTTAATAAACGCCAGGGAAGAAAAATTCAAATTCAAATAAGAAAGTGAGAATCCAGTAAAAAAGTATTAGCTGGTATATTGAATCTCTTCAAGAATTAAATTTCTAATCAATCAACTTTCAGGTAAACAGACCAATTCATCGTTACAAAATAAAGCTTGTCCTTTATTTTTTAGGCCATTTTCTCTTTTCTTTATATTATAGCACCTCATTATTCTCTATCCTTTATTTTTTTGGTCCATTTTTCTCTATTTTTTATACTTTTGGCCCATTATTCTCTATTCTGTAAACCCCCATCCACACCCTCATAACGACATCGGTAGATTTTTGAATATCATTTGTTCAGGTAGAAGGTTGAACATCTTTTTTCTTACTTCTAAGTCATGCGCGTAGCTACGTTTACGTCAAAACGCCCGGGCGTACACTTGAATTTGGTATAAAAAAATATTTTCATCTAAATAAAATTAAAAGAATTGGTTAACAGTTCACCAACCTTCTAAGTCTTTCTTCAATGGCTTGTAATTGCGAATAAAAGTGACGAAAATAAGTAGCATACTATATATTTGTACGTTTTCTGTCAAAGTCTAAATCTCCCCTGAATTCTACTCTCACTTTCCTTTTTATACGACCCCAAAAAAATTTGCGGTCGTATATATATTAGTATCACGTCGTCGTCGTCGTCATCGTCCGAAGACATTTGGTTTTCGCACAATAACTTTAGTATTCGTAAATAGAAATCTATGAAATTTATACACAAAGTTTTATGACCATAAAAGGAAGGTTTGGATTGATTTTGGGGGTTATGGTCCCAACAGTTAAGGAATTAGGGACCAAAAAGTGGCCCAAATAAGCATTTTTCTAGTTTTCAGACAATAACTTGTGGAATGGTGTATGGATCTCTCTGAAATTATACCACAAGTTTCCATACCACAAAGGGATGGCTAAATTTGGCTTTAGGGCGTTATGGCTATAACCGTTTAGGAATTATGGGCATAAAAGGGGGAAACAAGGGTGTCCTGGTTAATGGACAATTACTTAAGTACACAACATAATTTAAAAGCAGTGTAAGGAAAGTGATTCAAACACAACATTTTGAATTACCTCCCTTACACTGCTTTTAAATTATATATAAAGAAATGTTGTATTGTCTTGAGGTGATTAGCTGTCAATTTCTTTTTTGAAGTTACTATTTTAAAAAAGTTGATGAAGGTTATTTAATTTTAGCCATGATTATGTACGTCATTTTCTATTTTAAGACTTTTATGATGTATTTATATGGGCTATTATGTTTGCAAACTCCATTTGAAATTTGAATTAAGATTATGACTATATCTTGAGGGAAAGAAATTTTCGGGGGTTGTGGGGTGGGGGGTTGGACAATTCGCAACATCATAGTGTATTGCACAAAAGCAAAAAAAATTAATATAAATTCACATCACATAACCAATTCAAGTTCTTTGACTACAATTAGTCTGTGTCAGAAACCTATTATGTGTCAAATATTTAATTACAATCCAAATTCAGATCTGTATCAAGTGCGAATATTGTGTTCATTTTTGCCCCGACTGTTCAGGGTTGGACCTCTGCTGTCGTATCCAGCTGCGCTCAGCGAAGCATTTTTTTTAATGCAATTCATTATGTGCTAAGATTGGATATGTGGTTTGCATTTTTGTCGAGCCATTGACATTTATGTCGCGAAAGTGAGACATTTCGATCCTAAATTTCGTCAGTAGTGCCAATATTATAACTATGTACATGTAGGTTCAGTATGTGGTTAAAGTTTAAAGATATCAATAACTTTGTCAAACCTTCGTAAAATTTTACGGTAGCTGGACAAAAACTGTTTATGGTCAAAAGAGTAGCCAGAGCATAATGACGAAATTATATATGATCAGTATTCCCGTTTTTTATGGATAAAAGGAAGTTCCTTTTGCATCAACAGTCTGAGGTTAAGATTTGTGGCATTTCAATAACTTTGTTATACCTTTGTCGAATTTAATGAAACTTTCTTGAAGTGTTTTTTTCATGGTTAATTTCTGAAGCAAATTTTTTTTCGTTCATTTTTCAGTTTTATACTGACAGACGATCTGGAATTTTTGTCACGTTTGTTTTGAGCGACGTTGGTCAATGTGTCTTTTGCAGACGAAACGCGCCTCTGGCGTAAGTACAAAATTTCTATCCTGGTATCTATGATGAGTCAATTTTCATGATAAATGTCATTCTGGATAACTCTTAAACTTCCGGAGGCTTCGTCCCCGCTAATCCACTACCAGCAGGTTCTTTGGCCTGGACCCGCTTGGGCCTTCATATCCCTCACCGAGGTTCGGGCGTACACGTAAAAATGACCTAGCTACGCCACTGTAAGTACGTCAAGCGTTTTAAAAACCATTAACCATTACAATTTAATATATGGTTTGCTATTGTCCCCCTACGGATCCATAGAGGATTAGTAAAATTCATAGGGGTTGAGGCCGAAGCCGCTATGGATTTTACTAACCCTCTATGGATCCGTAGGGGGTTGTAAGCGATTCACACGCCAAGTTTAGTATAAAGATAAACACAATGAACCGTAGCTATTATGTCCTTATGATATTTTTTTTCACAATTTGCGGACCATAGATGCGGAACCGTAGCTATTAGGTCCTTATTATATTTTTTTCACAATTTGTGGACCATGAATTCACAAATTGTCAAAAAATATCATAAGGACATAAGAGCTACGGTTTCGCAGCTAAGAAAACCAAAGGTTGAGCAACACGAACCCCATCAAAAACCGGGGGTGCTATCATGTGCTCCGGAAGGGTGAGCAGATCCTGCTCCACATGTAGCACCCGTCACAAATAAAAATATAAAATATAAATAAAATTGTATCGTCTTATACTTACACTACATCTTGAAATGCATGCATGTTGGTGTAAGCATGCATTTTTCTCTCTCTGCACATTTTAGCACGACCTGCAGGTGTCATTATTTTAAACTTGAATCCTCTACTCACTTTCGTTGAAGGTGGACTGATTTTTATATTTGGTGCAGTTGAATTTGTTGGTATTTTTTTCGCCTGTTACAAATTAAAAAATATAATTTTTCAATTATCTCTAAAAGAATCTGCTTTTACACAAGTACTAGTACATGAATCTATAGACATACAAAATAAAACAAAAAACACAGTACAGTAATAGCAAATGTTGATGTAAGAGGGTCTGGATGGGGACGGGGGGGGGGGGGGGGGGGGGGGGGGGGGCGGGGGTCCTCCATTTCTGTATTCTTTAATTTTTTAGGCCATTTGTCTCTATTCTTTATACTTTTTGTCCATTATTCTCTATTCTTTATATTTTTGCACCTCATTTTTCTCCATTCTTTATTATTTGGGTTCATTTTTCTCTATAATTCTTTAAATTTTTTGCCCACCATTCTCTACTCTGTAAACCCCCATCCACACCGTCATGTAATCCGACATAATCAGATAAAATAAAAACATATAATAAGCACCATATTGTTGTATTTGTCTATCATTATCTATATAATTATGTTTTGTCAAACGTGTTTATCATACCTGGTTGAAAGTGGCGACACTTTGTTTAACAACTATCCTCCCGTCAGCACTTTTTGTTGACTTTTTAATTGGCAATGGACTCGAGTAATTCACCATCTGTTTTTTCTGAGCCGTTTGTGATTTAGAGCATGGCTTTGCGCTAACAGGTCTAGATGATACACATGCTTCAGTTTGTGTCTTTGATAAAGACGATTTTGCCGTGGATCTAGGGGATGCTGATGTTTTAGTTAAATTAGAGCGACAGCTGGGTTTACCATTATGATTCTGTTTCTTTTTCTGTGAAACTGAAACATTATCTGTTAGTTTCTCAGTATTTAAAGTGTTTGAGAGAGACGACATTGCGCATGCGGGACATCCGGGTGAAACACTGCGTTGCCCTTCTTCGTCTTGTTGTGTCAATGCTTCAATTCCATTTGCAAATAGTCTAGCTTTCTCCTGTTCGCTCTGTTCTCCCTCTGAGTTAAGAATCTTTAAAAATGAAAAATTAGAAAGAATTATCCAATTAAAAAATTCACATACATTATCGCCTTCAAGGCCATACTCTAGCAAACATTCTTTACATATCGTAATAACTTGCAGTTATTGTCAATGGTTATCTACTCAGATTAAGAGTGTATGTGTTGCCTCTAAACTGGTTTCCGTTTCTGGATTGACATACCATCTATTCGATCTTCCACACAGGTTCTGAACAAGTTCGAAACCAACACTGGTGTTACATTTGCTTCATGAAAACCCAAACCGTTTTCCTAAATGTATCAAATCTCCAGCAATCCTCCAGTCTGTAGTTTGAACAATTTAACGAATCATTATTAATTAAATTTTATTTGTTTTGAAACTGGTAAACCACAACCGATTTAAACCCGGCTTTAAATTAAACTAAAAACCATTAAATTGAATTGGTTTTCCAAAAATTCTACTCCTTACATACGCATGGGTGACATAATGCTTATTTTAAATATTACTTCGTATTTCGTACAGATTATTACACACAAAAGCATACACAAATCATTTGCTTGCTGCATCAAAACCTGTGTAAAACACCGTTTTCTTTTTTTTCTGCATCAAAAAGTTGATTAATGAAAAGAAAATAACAAATTACATTTACCTTTATATAAATTTACCACATTTATTGTTTACAAAACTTTGAATTGTTCGAAGTACTAAGGATTCTCTGTAACCCAGGCATAGATTACCGTAGCCGTATTTGGCAGACAATTTTGAAATTTTATGTAAACAATGCTTTTTAACTTCATACTTGATTTGGTCTTCAAACTATTTTGATTCGAGCGTCCCTGACGAGTCTAGTGTAGACGAAAAGCGCGTCTTGTGTACAAAATCATAAGCCTTGTATCTTTAACTGGTCCTTATTTATTCTAGCTGTTCTTAAAGTATCTTAATTTTATCTCATTTTAAATATGGCTTCGTATTTCGTACTGATTTTAACGCAGAAAAGCGTACGCAATCATTGCTTGTTGTATAAAACACCGTTTTCATTTTTTTTTGATAAAAAAGTTCACTAATTAAACAAACACAAAACTATTTTTACCTAAAATGAATAAGAAATAGATGTTGCAAATTTCAATTTGATCTTGAGTTTGCTTAATCAAAAAAGGCTAACCTGATTAACAAGCCAAAGTGGCACTTGTTTCGAAATGTCCATAGAACCCATTTCTCCTTGTCGGTATCTTTCTGTAATTATTTTAGCAATAGTTCTGATATCTGGACCATTCTGTCGGGTCTGGTGTTTCTGTTGTACAGCAGATATTCTGGGCTTATTTCCTGGTTTCGTTGGTAACGGAGATCCATCTTTACTTCGAGGCCAAGTGTTTGGCCTGGATTGTACAGTCGCCACATCCATCCTTTTTTTAAAAGCTATTTTCAAAATAAAATTGTAGTTTTACAATTTTCGGACTAGACAACTGTTATCTAAAGGACAAAGAAAAGGGGGAAATTCGAAATAAATCATACAACCTTTTTAGAACTGGATTGGTAAAAACATATTCAATAATTATATTATTTGATTGATTGATAACTGCATTTGACTTTAATTTGTAAATAACAATTCTCTCGTGAAAACGGAAAAGACTTTCTATTTGGGTCATAAATGTGATTTTTTCCGACTTCGCACTATTAGCTTATTTAAAAAGTGCTACAATTTAAGTAACAATAAATATTTCCAATTAACATTTCTAGTACATATGTCGGTCAACTGACTTCAGGTAATGTCAGTTCACAGGCACTAGACGTTCTGTCAATAGTAATAAAATATTGGCAATGGGAAGAAAATAGTGTCCATATAAAATATTGGCAATGGGAAGAAAATAGTGTCCATATATATATATGGACACTATTTTCTTCCCATTGCCAATATGTTATTACTATTGACAGAACGTCTAGTGCCTGTGGTCAGTTACACCAATTATGTTGGGCTGAAATTTTTCATTCATGAAATATTTCATACACGGGATTTTTTTCTCTTCAAAGGGAGGTCGGGAGGAAACCCCTGAAAACGGGATTATTGTACTCCCGTCGGGAGGTTCACATGTATGTGAGTCAGTTGGGATACATTGTTGTTTTCACTTTCATGTGCATGGATACAAAATAGACAAGCAAAAAAGAGGTAAGCATACCTCTGCCAGAGCGACTTTTAAGGGTTACAGTTTCTCCAACATTGTGGTTTAGCGTCACTGTTCCTCTTAATGATTCTGTGTAAGTTTTTGGAGAGGCGTCGGGTCGGTAACAGATAGTATTGTTCCGCATCCTCGGTGAAAATTCTATTACTTTCTTTGGCGTATGAATAATTGTCGGGACGTCCACTAAATCAGGTTTCTTGGCTTGGTACGGATTCTAAATATAAATAAAGAAAAACTTAAAATGCAGACTAAATATAGTCCAAAAGAACAGTCTTGTAGTTGCCACGACTGGTGTTCGTGAACAACTGAGAAAAATTAAAAGTTATAACTTTAGGAAAAAAATAGCTACTGTATCAAAGTGATCAAGAGTCTCGTGACTCTTTAATTTTAGAAATTATTTTCGTTTTAATATAACTGACATCAAAAACAGAAAATTATTCGAAGTGTATCTGTTTTGTGTCTCAATATAAAAATAAGAAGATGTGGTATAATTGCCAATGAGACGACTCTGCAACATAGACTAAATGACGTAGAAGTTAACAATTATAGGTCATCGTACGGCATTCAACAATGAGCAAAACCGCATAGTTAGTCATAAAAGGCTCCAAAATGACAAATAAAAATAATTCAAACGAGAAAACTTACAATCCATTTAGGTCTCTGTAGCTGTCGTGGAATCGGCTTCTTTCCTGTTATCCAGGGATCATTTAGTATGTCTTCAAGAAGTGGACGTTCTGCTGGATGATACTGCAGCAGCTTCCGGATCAGAACCATGCAATCTGTTTGAAGAAATTACAATAGTGAAACAGACGTATATTTAAACACTATATAATGAAGAAATACAGACAGAAATCTGTCGGTATTAAAAACTTGTAAATATATGCATGGGTTAATTTTTTAATACCATTTGATTGCACCTTGACAGAAAATAATATGGTATTAATCCTGTGTTTGTATAAGTAACTACCTTTAAACCACAGGCGTTAATCTGTATTATGTTCAATACACATTTACAGCTTTTATAAAGTACTTTGAAAATAAACAAACGATTTTATTATCTAGTGTTAATAGGTGAGATTACATTTTATGTCTCAAGAAAACTAATAAACAAAAGAAAATACTACCAAGATCAGTCGTGTAAATCGCATTACTTAAAATATGCATATCTGCAAGAATAACAAATAACTGTTGCACTACACGTTTGCAAGTCAACATTAGAAGATAAACTGTTGACACAGAGATATGTATCGTCTGTGTGTAGTTTTGATAGCATAATGCAACAAAACATTCAATGAACCATGACTGAAGGAGCAGGGGGCAAATAATTAATCTCCATGAAAATGAAAACTACAAATTATAATACAACTGCATACCAATTTCCGTTGACATATCATAATTGTTTACTCTTAAGATTGTTAAACTGACTTTTACACAAACTTTAACATGAAAACTATGCAAAAGTTTCCAGAGACCGTGACTGAGGGGGAAGGGCTAAACAATCTCCATTGAAATGAAATGTGCCAATGCTAACACAACTGCACACGAAATATAATTGACCTGCCACTAGTGGGCCACCTTAAACTGACCTTATAAATTTTAACATGAAAGCTATGGAAAATTTCCAAAGTCAATAGGCCATGACTGAGAGGGAGGGGTCAAATTATTTGAAATGATATCCATAGAAATGATATATACAAATGATAGAACTGCAGCCCAAATATCATTGACTTACCATTAATGGTTCCATAAGAAATGACCTCATAAAAAAACTTTAACAATTTGTTGACTCCGTCGCCTAAAACCACACGCCTAAGTCTCGTCTGTGCGACTTGGTCGAGGTGAGACAAATACGACTGTATGGTCTCAATACATGATAATGAAAACTTGTCGCTAGTCTCATTCAAGTATACCTTACGTCCCATTTTGTTTGTTTTGAGGGCCTCGGAAGTCTAAAAGAGGATGTCTGCCTAAATAAAAAAAAACAAACCCTTAAGTATAAACGGATTTCCGGTATGTTTAACTAGCTTAAGCATATGCCACAGGGTATGTAATTACAACTTCAAAACGGTTACAATATGTATTTTATCTATCAACTGAAAATGTTAGAATTAAATATGAAGCTTTTAGTTGATCAATTTGTAAGAAAGCAAGCTCCACAACAAATTTAAAATTATGTTTGGCTACGTCGCGTGCTATCATGTGAAATAAAACTTCAATAACAGGAAATGCTTCATTTCTGTATTTTTAGTTTTTTAGGTCATTATTTCTCTTTTCTTTGTGTTTTGACCGGTATTCTTTATTTTTCTTAAATGTTTACTTATACATGTATTCCTAAAATTTGCTCTTTTTTCTTTATTTTAACAATTATTCGCTATTCTAAAAACCCCACCCATACCATCAAACATCGTTGGTCCTTACCAAAAGACGATGAGCGTTCAAACCGAAGTCTCTGCATTTTCATATCTTCATCCATCTCTAACATCTGAGCATCGTTAAATGGTAGACGACCGTTTATCATGGCAAATAAAATTATACCTCTAAAATCAAAATTGATAACATTCATAAACTGCTCTATCACCCTCTCAGCTATGTGTTATTTATATAATGTTTGAAAATATTTGTTCTGGTTGACTTCATAAATGCTTTAGGATATCAGTATTACTACAATGTCATTTTAGGAGTTAGGTCCTTTAAAAAGTTATATCCCCTAAGTTCCTAATTCAAACTACTGGAATATTGCATCAAGTTTACTGGTCCAGATAATATAATGTCTGAATTTGTTTCTATTTGAATTTTTATAGGTGAAAGGCGTCAAATCAAAAATCAAAATAGCTTTCCAATGCGCCATATTCTTTGGACTTCATGTATGCTTGAAAGTTGTGGAATTCAGCAAGAATTTGACGTCTCAATTTAACAGATATCACTATAGATAAATTTTTGTCACATCCTTTATCTCAAACGACTGTCTTATAATTAGAATGCGACCAGGGAAAAGATTTTTGTATGCCCTCAATATGAAAATCATTTGTTCTACCTCAAATATTCAAAATATTCACAACGCCCAAGCATACATGAAGTCCAAAGAATATGGCGCATTGGAAGGCTATTTTAATTTTTTGATTTTACGCCTTTCACCTATAAAAATATATCTTGTCCAACTATTGAGGGCAAACTTACAAACTCCAAACATCTGATTTGAAGCCTTCGTACGGTTTGTTCTTTATAACCTCTGGTGCCGTGTAAGCGTAAGATCCACATGATGTTTTAAGCATTGCGCTAGGGTCATCAACTGCTGCAGAAAATCCAAAATCTGAAAACAAAGAAAAGTTAGCTTCCATGTACACAATATTTTATAATAACCAATACAGATCTCATTTAATCTCAAATTGAATATATTTAAAGATAATAATTATGATTATCAATAGGAATTATCTCATCCTAATCAATAATTGAAATCTTCCTATAGTCAATGCATGGTGGAAATCTGCCACTCTTTTTAATTTCTCTGCACCAAGGCACTCACTTTTACTAATCCAAACCTAATTTATTGAACATAAATTTAGAACAAATATTTTAGTGTCGAAAATTTGAGTTTCTAGTGATATGTCGTCACTACAATTTAACGCGAATATCAATATTCTTCCAATGGCTCTCCTTGTATCATGTGTGACACTTGTTCTATGTTGATCCCTTATCCTAAAGTATACGTTTATCTTGAAGCTGAACTAATCCTACAGATACTATCGATCGTAACACAACTATTTGGTTTGGAAGAGTCGGAAAATGAAGAATTAAAGTCCTTTAAGCGATATTTATAAATTCGGTTGTTTTGTAGTTAGAAATCAAAACATTACGGCATCTAATATCTTAAAAACAGCAACCTGAAAACAAAAGCCACAAAACATAAGTTTTGAAAATATGAATAAATCTATATCACACGAGCACTTGCGCTGAATCTTCTCCTTCCCTATAATTAATGTTTGTAAATGTCAATAAGTTCTCCAAAATTAACACTAACCTGTAAGCTTAGCATTCATGTTTTCGTCTAATAAAACATTCTCACACTTTAAATCTCTGAAATAAAAGTAAACAATTATGTTTCATAATTCTCCTTTTTTTCTATTTGGACCAATATCACAGTTAAATCGTTTGAAATTTCTTCGGGAACGTTAAGTTTTCGGAAAGAGTTAATCAACAGAAACCATACACAGATCATCAGTGTCTTCGATTAGCATTGAGGCTTTGTAAACACTTTGGGGCAAGGACATCTTTCGTTTTTTTCTTTAATATATGTTATTATCTATGTTAGTTTCCACACTGCATGACATGGTGCGTATGGCTATGATATTCTTAATTACTTGATATAAAAAGGTGGAACACATTAAACACCCTTTGATTATATATTACTTAATTGTAACTACACGATCACAACAATTATGAAATGTTAAAAGACGGTTAAAAGATATATTTTCAGCAATAAAATAGTTGAAATGGCGTTGTCAGTTTTTCTTCGACTTTTGAATGTTCCCTTGGTATCTTCCGCCTCGATTTTCTTTTATAAAGTACCTGTGAACAACTCCATTCATATGTATATGTTGCAACCCTTCACACAATTGTCTAAACAGTTTCCGAGACACTTCCTCTCCGATTCCTTTCTGATTTGTACCTATATGTTTATTGATAAGATCCAAGAGGTCCCCATTACAGCAGTACTCCATTACTAAGTATACATGATCACGTGTGTAATAATGATCAAATATTCTAACCTAAAACGAAAAGACAAAGTACTGATACATAAGTAGTGAGAAAGCAAAATCTAGATAATACGTGAGGGTCTAAATGGGGATCTTCATTTTTGTATTCGTTCATTTTATAGGCCTTTTGCACTATTCTTTATCGTTGGTGGGTTTCTGTCTCATTTGCATATCCCTCAAATTTCTTTTCATTCATATTTTTAAACACAACGATATAAAAGGGTAAATATTTTAAAGCAAAAAAGATAAAAGAAAGCAAAAAGATAAAAGAACCGCTATCGGCAATCTCGATAAAATAAAATAAAATAACAGCGGTGTCAATAAAGAACCACTTACATCAGTGTTCATGAAAAGAACCAATATAACAGCAGTGTCAATAACAGAACCTTTCACAGCAGTGTTGATAAAAGAACCACTAACAGCATTGTTGATAAAAGAATTAATAACAGCAGTGTCAATAAAAGAACAACTAACAGCAGTGTTGATAAAAGAACCACTAACAGCAGTGTCAATAAAAGAACAACTAACAGCAGTGTCAATAAAAGAACAACTAACAGCAGTGTTTATAAAAGAACCACTAACAGCAGTGTCAATAAAAGAACAACTAACAGCAGTGTCAATAAAAGAACAACTAACAGCAGTGTTGATAAAAGAACAACTAACAGCAGTGTTTATAAAAGAACAACTAACAGCAGTGTTGATAAAAGAACCTTTCACAGCAGTGTCAATAAAAGAACCACTAATAGCAGTGTCAATAAAAGAACAACTAACAGCAGTGTTGATAATAGAACCACTAACAGCAGTGTCAATGAAAGAACAACTAACAGCAGTGTCAATAAAAGAACCACTAACAGCAGTGTTTATAAAAGAACAACTAACAGCAGTGTCAATAAAATAACCTTTCACAGCAGTGTCAATAAAAGAACCACTAACAGCAGTGTCAATAAAAGAACAACTAACAGCAGTGTTGATAAAAGAACCTTTCACAGCAGTGTCAATAAAAGAACCACTAACAGCAGTGTCAATAAAAGAACAACTAACAGCAGTGTTGATAAAAGAACCACTAACAGTAGTGCCAATGATGATTGTGTCTTTTTTCTATTAAACCACATGTTGAGATATTAAAATAATCAAAATTTAATTTCGAAATAAATTATTTTAAAAAAAGCAGGCTTGCTCCTTGGCTAGTAACCATTGCTTCCTATGTTATTGTGGCTTTACTTAACATTTAATTGTGGTCAAGTAAATCGTTTAAAGTCAAAATAACTTACGACATGAGGATGTTCTGGCATCTGTGTATGATTCTCAACCTCACGTGGCAAAAATTTAAGCAGGAATTCTTTGGGAACAGCAGTTTTAGATATAACTTTTATTGCAACCTGCAAATTAAAACTAAACAGATAAATACTGATTTGAAATACCCATCTGACTTATTTTGTCAGTGTTTCAGTTTGGGAATATATTTTTTTCATTTCTATAATTCATTATCAACATTAAACACAACTGTTTTGCTTTTTTTTTCCTTTTTGATTCTATTTAGTTTTATTATTTTATATTTGTTTCGATTTGTTTTAAATAAGAATAGAGGAATATCACGTATAAACTATTAAAACTGTTATTGTCAGATTGTAAGGATAAGAGCAAGCACACATTAAATAAGGGGAAATATGTTGAAATATGAAGGAAAATATAGTCAAAGTATATGAGTCAAACAAAAAAAAAACCGTAAAAAAATCGTAAGTTAAACACAATTATTCAGTATAATTTAGAATTGACATTATAATGTGAAACATGAATTAATTCACTTCAAATATATGTGTATACCTGCAGTTCACCATCGGAAAACTCTGACTTGATGGACATTGCCTCATTTCGCGCCAATCTTCTTGCCATCACCTCTGCAAGTTTGACCTTTGCGTATGCACCTTCTCCTAAGGTTTTGATAATTCGGTATCCATGATACATGCAATCCCTTTTGACGTTTTCTGGAGACCAATCTTTTGGAGTAGTTGGCCCAGATTCAAATATCGACTTCGACCTCGTCTTCTGCCTTTGTTCTGTTGAATTCGTTCCTTTTGAACTTCGCTGCTTCATTTTTGCCGCAACTTATCTAAGACGTTGCCAACTCCGTTTCTGTTGCGATTAACGTACTGTGACGTTTTGCGTTGTCAATCTAATTGAAAGATGCATTAACGTTAACATTGTGGTATTACGACTTTCTTTACCGAAGTAGAAATTCCACTAGCCTGTGTAAGTAATCTGGCTTCCATTATATCATAAATAAGTAGAAGCAATTCACGATACCCGCCAATATATATGGTCGGTGTAAGTTCTTTTTTTAAAGTTTCTAACGAAAACGCGAGATTTTACATTTGTATTTCCACAATTTGCTCGAATGTTTTGCGGTGGGTCATATTTAATGTTTGACTGGGTCAGTCGTTTAGAATAATAGTTTACAAATGCATGAGCAATTTGGTAAATATTTCACAAACTCCAGTAACCGTTGCCGTTTTTTACCAAAAAATGTAGCAGTTATGGCGGGCAACAAACACAGCAGCAGAACCAAAAAATGTTATCATTTTGGTTGTTCACAGGGACCAGGAAAGCTGTACATATAAAACCATTGGACCCTTCCAATCATTAAGTCTCAATAGACTCAGTAGGAGTCAACAAACGAACCTATAGACTTGGCTGAAATAATTAATCATTTTGAGATCATTAATGAAATTAATATATATATATATATATAAATATATATATATATATAAATATATATATATATATATATATTTGCAGCTCATGTTTGCGGTATACCATCTTCTCCGCAAGTTTATTGTTTTCTGTTTGGTATTAAATTAATAATTAAGATCCATGTTACATCTCGTGATCAATTTATTTGGCAATCGAATTATTTGGCAACCAAAAAATGTTATCATTTTGGTTGTTCACAGGGACCAGGAAAGCTGTACATATAAAACCATTGGACCCTTCCAATCATTAAGTCTCAATAGACTCAGTAGGAGTCAACAAACGAACCTATAGACTTGGCTGAAATAATTAATCATTTTGAGATCATTAATGAAATTAATATATATATATATATATAAATATATATATATATATATATATATTTGCAGCTCATGTTTGCGGTATACCATCTTCTCCGCAAGTTTATTGTTTTCTGTTTGGTATTAAATTAATAATTAAGATCCATGTTACATCTCGTGATCAATTTATTTGGCAATCGAATTATTTGGCAACCAAAAAATGTTATCATTTTGGTTGTTCACAGGGACCAGGAAAGCTGTACATATAAAACCATTGGACCCTTCCAATCATGAAGTCTCAATAGACTCAGTAGGAGTCAACAAACGAACCTATAGACTTGGCTGAAATAATTAATCATTTTGAGATCATTAATGAAATTGATATTTATATATATATATATATATATATAACAACAATTTTTGCACCTCATGTTTGCGGTATACCATCTTCTCCGCAAGTTTATTGTTTTCTGTTTGGTATTAAATGAATAATTAAGATCCATGTTACATCTCGTGATCAATTTATCCAAAATTCAAACCTATGATTGCGTTGGATAAAAACCGCAATTTTTATACGTGTGCATGTAAAACAAATTTCTTGGTAGAGGGGTCTAAATACAGAACAAACAACATTTTCCAAAAGACCAAAAAAGTGAAAAGTATATTTTAACAAATTGCATTTGACTAACAGGTCGAACAACTGATGTTCTTAAACCCTGCTGACTGCCATTGACGATTGCCAAATAAACGGATCACAAGATGTAACTTAATGGATCTTATTAATAATTTATTACCAAACAGAAAACAATATTTTAAATATGTAGACTTACATTTAGTAACCTAAATGCTTAATCGTCTACACTCAAATAAATATAAAGTATATCCCTACCCAAGAGAGTGTGAAAGGAGTATCGGTTGTCCGTCCATAACGCTCTTGGACGGTCCATAACGAGCGCAGTTTTGCACCCATCTTCTTCCAAAACATATTCTTTGGTTACCTGGGGGAGTCAATTTTATCTTTGAATTTTAAGATTAGAAGTCAAAGGTCAAGGTCATAACCCCGTTATGACACTCAAGCTTGTAGGTTCTATAGAGCAATATTAGAAAAATATATCAGTTCTATAGAGATTTTCTCCAGCATTACAGCTTAATCACACTAAGTGCAGTAAGTGCAGTAGTTCCCTGTAAATAAAGGACGCTAACTTACTTCAACTCCAGGTCAGTGGTCAAAGTTCAAGGTCACAAAAAAATTAATGAGATAACAGTGTGTATGAGCCTTAGAAACCAGCCTGTATCAAATCCTTATCGTCATCTTACATTTATATAGACTCAATACAGAATTGAAGTGATCCAGTTCTTAATCCCAACAATATAAAATGTAGATTAATAATATCAAGACTTCGAGGCAGCTGGAATTATTTTTATTTTTCAAAATCATCATGGGTCATGCGTCATGATATAAAAATAATGTTTGGTCATAAGATAGCGTCAATAGAAAAGGACACCACAACTCAGAAAATTGCTACATAGCTTTATTTTATCTCATTGGACTTCATCTAAACAATACACATCATTAAATACTTATTTCAATGGCAATAACTCTTCAATCAGTTATCAGATAATTCCAACACAAAGGAGGACTTGTAGATCTTGAGGCACTGGTAAGTTTTGTAATTTTTAATTTCTTCTAGCTCTGGTGATATTAGCCAAAACTGTAAAGACATGCCTTTCAGGGGCAACAACTCTAGAAGGAGTCATCAACAACTTTTGCAGATGGTGATAAGCTATATAGACTTTTTCTAAAGCTCTTATAATTTCGATACATTAGCCAAAACAAGGGACAATCATCAAAATATGCATTTGAGGTGCAATTACACTTCCAAGTTGTCGCTGCACAATTTCTACCCAATGGAAAATCATCAAAATATGCATTTGACATGCTATTACAATTCCAAAGTTGTAACTGCACAATTTCTATCAAATGGAGAATTTTGTAACTATTGAAATATATATATATATACTCATAATTTAAAACCGTATATACTTTCCATACGAGCCAAAAACTGCAGTTTGACCCCTAATTTCTATTTTTAGCAAATTTTTTTTGATGATCCAGAAGCTTGGATACAATTTATAAACTAGATACCCTAATGAGCATTGACACAGATCCTTTTAGAGGAGAAAAACTTTCGAAAAAGTTACCAGTGGTGCAAGACATCACAGGGGCAACACCTCATAAATAGGTCACCAACCTTTCTTAAATTTCAAGGTAATAGATCTCGTTTTGCTGATCGTTTTTGCTATCAATTATTTTCAACTTGCCTCTATAGTTTTCCAGGCAGTACCCTTAAGAATGAGATTCACTAAAAATTGACATTTCAAGGGCCATAACTTCCAAATTGTTTGACCAATTTTTCTAAAAATTTCATGGCAGATATATCTTGTTCTTCTGATATTTTGCTACAATTGATTGATTGATTGATGTTTGGTGTTAAACGCCATATTCAGCACTATTGGGTATATTGCAGCGGCCAGTTTTTATTGGTGAAGGCAGCTGGAGTGCACGGAGAAAACCTTTTTGCAACAATGATTTTCATCAAGCTTTTTTTAGAATCAAAATAATTGCCAACACCTAACAAATAACAAAAAAAATCTTATTCCATGAGGCCATAATTCCAAGAACTAAAATTTGAACATTCCATGGGCAATAACTCCAAAAAAAAGGTTATCCTGTTTTACTAAAAATTTCAAGGTAGATAAATATCGTCCTGTTGATCATTTTAATACATTTCAGTTTTGCTGTAACTGCTCGAGTCTTTGAGATATAAGCCAATAAGTGCAGTTTTACCCCACATGTTCTGTTTTTCTCAATTGTGGTTTTGTTGAAAAATTGAAATCTTGGAAACAACTTATAAACAAGATAACACAAATTAAAGGAATACTTAAACCAAACTTGATTCAGTTTCAGAGGAGAGTTTTGAAACTTGTGAACAACTGTCAGCAAATTATTGCAATAGCTGGTGAGCCAAATACAAATAGGGGTTGTTGGCAAAACTTTTTAAGATAATGAAATATATGATACTAGAATATTTCATGAACAAACCTTCTTCAAATGACCATGTGATGACTTCTTTCTGTATTTTTGTGCTTATTTTTATATTTGTTTTTGTGTGTCTCATTGAAGATATATCCTAATATCTCCACATATTCATATTATGGAATGAACATTACCTTTCATGTTATTTTATTCTAATACCATGATTTTATTAATCAGGTGTACTAAACAAAAAATAGTCTATTTGCAAATTCTCTAACTGACCCTGTAATTTGAGATCAATCTTTTTTAGTTGCTTCCTTTAGGAAGGACATCATTGAAATTGAAATTGAAAGAGCTAACAGAAAGAGCAAATTTATCTGTGTGTTATGAGTGTAAACTTTAAGTTTTTCAAATCTTTTCATTCCATTTAATCTTTTGTTTAGCTAACATTTTTTATATCCTTAGGGAGCTACCATTTGATTTTTATGGGGGGTGGGGGGCTAGGATGAAAAATTTTGTCCTCCTTTTTTCTTAGCTGTAATCTCTGTCCTGCCTTTTTATTTTTCACTCTATTCGGTCCTGCCTTTTTTTTTTTAGTTTATCCTGACTCTTTTTTAACTAAATTGTCGTCCTGACTTTTTTTTTTTTGAAAGTGTCTCATCCTGCCTTTTTTTTTTTACTCAAAACTCCTGTCCCGCCTATTTTTTTCAAATTTCATCCTAGCACCCCCCCATAAAAATCAAATGGTAGCTCCCTTAGTCATATTTTTTTTCAAGTATTGGTTAAAATGTGTATATATTACTTTCCACTTATGCTTTTGAGGGTCTGCAGCCAATTTTGTCTGGTAAAGAAACAGGCTATATCATTGGCCAAGGGAAACACTCTGTGTTTAAAGTGTTTAATAACAGAATCAAATGGTAATTGGCAAATAGACTATTACAATTTACAATCACACTTATAAGTACCATAAATATTTTATTTTATTTCATTTCTAGAAAACACAATAAATTCAACAACATGTAAATATAATTCAACTAGACATCTGATAGCTCATATCAATAATGGTCGTTAAAAGCACCAAAAAGTGCTAAACTTGTTACATAAAAGCAAAAATTTATATTACTATCTAAAAATATATATGTCCTTATTAAAAGACAACAGATAAATATTTGCCTATTCTTTATGTAAAAAAAACCTACAATTAGAATAGGTGTATGAATTTTACAAGTATTTATACATTCAAATTGAGTCATTGACATAATCTTAGCAATATGAAATTCCTGGCAATTTTTTTCAGGTAGTCAGCATGGTTACATACTGTTCCAATGTAAATTTCAAAATGCTGTGATAAGATTTATTTCCTAGAATATATTTTCACAAAGAAAAATCAATTCCAGAAATCATGAATTCAAGTAAAATATATCAAAAGCAATATATATGAAATACATCTACAACAAACTGAAATCAACAACACTCAAAAGTTTTAAAATATGACATACAAAATTCTAAAAGATATGTAAAGATATTCTTCTAATCAAGCTTTAATATGTGGAAAATATATTTAGTGTTAAGAAGAAAACTTCATCAGATGTTTTTTTTGCTAATTTCAGAATAAAGATCAAATTGCTGCATAAATGTGATCTTTATAGAAGATCAGAAACAAATATGAAAAACATGAAATAAACTCTAGTGATTTTACATGTAACGAAATTATAGAATTTAAACATTAATGCTGCTTTAAAGTGCAATGAACTCTAAAATTAAGATGCCAAAAGAAATTGGAATTATTAAATGTTTGAAAATAAATGAATTTTCAAAGAATTTCATAAATGTTACAGTTTCAACTTCAAGGAGCTGGATTTTTAATGGGATTTAAGAAGTTTTCTAATTTGCAGAAATTTTAATCTCACATGGTACTCAAAAATCAAATCTCATTTAAAAATACATCATAATCATCAATAAATTGTGTATCAAATTAAACATGGACGATAATACACTTCACTAAAAACCATATGTTAGGAAAACAAATGAAATGAGATGTATGTGCTTAATGTCCAATGTAAAAATATTTCATGAATGGTACGAACAAGAACAAATTATAATTAATTTAAAGGGGTACCAAAAACTTTGACTAAAATAGATTTGGCTCGTTTAATTTTCATAAAAATTTCTAAAAATATTTACTTTGACCTGTTGACAAAAAATATAACATTTTCAAGAAATTTGAACCACACAATTTATAGGAATAATTTCATTAGATATATAGCAGTTTGACAAACACTAATGTTGATCATCGAGGAATCAACTGTAAGAAAGAGTTTTATACTCGTTAATACAGCTAGCAAACAGATATTCCCAACTGTACAAATAATAGTCCTGGAGGTCAATCAAACTGAAAGGACTACAGTAGTAGTACGAAGCTCCTCTCATTAAAATCACTTTTATAAAAGATCTGTGTATGGTTCAACAGTAGTGGTCTTGTTATTAGCTGTTTCAGAATCTATTGCATTTTGGGTTATATTTTCAAAAGCATAAACAACAAGCATTCTGTGAGTATTGCATGGCAATACATTACCCCTACCGTTTAAAAATTCATTGTATTGGAACAAAATTCTAACTTGATCTAAAACTTGTCATGGTGTAAACTATATAACAAATATCAAGTCAATATCTTCAAGCATGACGAAAAAAAGTGTTAGAAAACTATTATTTAAGTGAATTTTCTAAGTCCAAGGACCATAACTATGCACAAAATCAACAGACTGGAACAAAATTCGAACTTGATCTGTAACTTGTCATGATAAAACTATATACCAATTATCAGATCAATATCTTCAAGAATGACAAAAAAAAAAGTGTGGAAAACTGATTATTTTAGTGAATTTTCTAAGTCAAAGGACCATAACTCTGCACAAAATCATCAGACAGGGACAAAATTCGAACTAGATCTGTAACTTGTCATGATAAAACAATATACAAATATCAAATCAATATCTTCAAGCATGACGGAAAAAAAGTGTGGAAAAATGATTTGCTGGACTGACAAGACAGACAGACGGAGTGCAAACTTAAAATCCTCTTCGACTTCATCGGTAGGGGACTATAAATGTTGTGAATGGTTTAAATATAATTCAACCAATGACGAGACATTATTATCATTTTGGGGTATAACAATGGAAACATGGTCCTTTAGATGCTGATACCCCAACTCCATCTGAGATACCATCATTATTTTATCTGCTAACATGTTGAGCTTTATATATTAGGGAATACATAATTTTAATTCAATTCCCGCCAAACTTATACACATAAGTGAAATCAGCAATTCACGAGAAATAATTTTTTAAATAAAATTATCCAAAAAAAGAAAGATTGTAATAGGTAACACGTGTTCAATGAACATAATTATAAAACAGAACCAAAATGGCTTTTTTCACTAATATTTGGTTCAAAAAGCTATGTTATATCATAAAAAATATAATGCTAGCATTTTACCCATGCGTTTTATTTTTATAAATAAGAATGTGTTGAATTCTCAGACAAGTCAAATGATATAATTGAACAAGAACTTGTTTATACCGAATTTCTACTGTAAATTCAGAAATTGATGTGTGCAATTATATTTACAAATCACTGACTACCCGAAGAAATGTGGGATCTAATTAATGATTGCAAAAATTTTGCGTTTTTATGAAAGAAAATCTCTCTAAATTTAGGAATGTCAGTTTTTAATATTGTGAACCTGATACTAATGCATTTTTTCGCATTAATAAAAATACTGCATTTCTGAATTTACACTATTTGTTTGAAACACATTTATGAATCAACTTTTAATAGGAATGCATCCTTCAAAGATAGACTTGAGGATCTGGATGGGGTTAACAGAATAGAGAATAATGGGTAAAAATTATAAAGAATAGAGAATAATGGGGTGTTAAAATATAAAGAAAAGAGAATAATGGTAAAATATATAAAGAATAGAGAAAAATTCCTAAAAAATTAAAGAATACAGAAATGAAGGACTCCCCATCCAGACCCTCATACATGTAGCAAACACATGAAAGAACTCTGATGCAAAGTGGTCTTCAAATTTGTCTCAAGTTTATAGATAGAAACCCAGTGATTATAACAACTAAGATATATCAAATGTAATTTTACCTTGTTTAAAAAATACCCTTGTATGCTTATGGCAGGCTAATGCCACAACAAGTGACATAAAATTGAACTGAAGAAGTTGACAGACGAGACAGATATAATGATCTACAGTAACAATTGTAAATAGACAAAAAATATCTTTTTCATTAATACAGAAAATGGATGCATAACAATATATAAAACTGATTACAGAGCTGTATGTTTCTGGGTTGTTACCACAATTAACATGTGTAATACCTGATATTAGCATGGTTCCAAGATATAAACAACAACAAAAAACTAACATTCATATAGAGTCCCATGTAAACTAGTCATCATTTAAAAATAAGGAGATGTGGTATGATTGCCAATGAGACAACTATCAACCAAAGTTCAAATGTAGTGGATCTAAGCAATTATAGGCAGGTTTCTAGTCCACTGAACAAACAAATGTCAATTACCCAGTAATATTTTCATTTGCAATGGTCCCTTTTCAAATTACTGGGATGCTCAGAGGCCAAGTGGACTAAGTAGTCGAACTACTGTATCACTTGCCTGTCAACAATGAGGTTGTGAGTTAGAATCCCATACATGGCAGGTGCTCTCGACTACAATCATAATTGACAAGGATTATCAGTTTTCTTACCAAAGGTTGATGGTTCTCTGGGCACTTCGGCGCCCTCCATCAATAAAAACTGAACTCCACAAAATAGCACAACAGTGCTGAAAGTTGTTAAACACCAATCAATCAAATTACTGACGTTTTCATTTCTTTGAATTTTAGTCAAAGGAAAACAACTTTACTCAATCCCTGTGAGTAATGTCTTCTTGTCAGAAAATGCAGATATCTGAAAATATTATTTTGTCTTTTAATCAATTTTGCTGATAGTCATCAAAATACATTGTGAAATCGAAAAAAAAACAAATTGAAATAGATGAAATAAAAATTCTGTTTAAAAATTTGAGTTTTCAAATAACCTGAAAATGACAATTTTAAAACTTTTAATATTCAATCAAAAGAATACACTGAAAAAAGAAGGAGGTTAATAAAGGGTTTATAATTGCCCTGAAAATCACATAAAATGCAAATAATTTTTACAGAATTAAATACCACAAAATTAAATAATTTCAAAGTACACTATATATTTTACCTCATAACGTCAATACCATAGATAATTAACATATGTATGCACGTTGACAATGAAAACTTTAACCAAACTGAATTATATAATATGTTTTTAAATATGAAATTAGCAAATAAATTGTCATTTGATGAAAAAGCAACTTCAAACAGTCCTTTGTCTTAGTCAACATTAGTACCTGAAAATTGGTTCTGTCTGACCAAATTAAGGTAATGTCTTTTCAGGGTTGAAAAACAAGTAGGCCATTTGACCAATTTCATTTTAAAATACTTTTGCGTAAATTGATGGCTTTTATTTATCATTAACATTTAAAAGTAAGATTGAAATACAAATATGAAAAGATATGTAAATAAATTTAAAAGAACAAACATGGCACTTAGTCAAGTTAGACAACTGTTACTAATATCTACATTAGTTACTATTCCATCGATTGTATGTTCTCCGGTTGGACTTCGGGCATTTCTTTTGGTGGATGCCTAATGAGCTCCTCCATTTAAATCTTAATCCACAAGGACATTTGTATCGATCAACTGTTCCATGTTTTCCACCTATATGTTCCTTCAAGTAAGCTTTTGCTGCGAATTTATCCCCACAAAGATGGCAGACAAATTCTCCCATTTTGATTGGAAGTTGCCTTGCTTTATCCATGGCAACGTCTACAGCAGTTTTTGACTGATTGGTTTTATCTTCTGGTGGAATCCAGACAGTTTTTGATTGTTTATTTTGGTTTTCCTGTAAAATCCACTGGTTTCCATGGTGAATTTTATTGTGTTCAGAAAATTTTTGGATATTGTTGTAGATATTACCACAGAAAGTACACACATACACATCTCTTTTGCTGAGTCTTGTTTGTTCATTGCTGTTTGTTTTAGTAGAATGGTTAACATCACTTTGTGACACCATACGGCTTGGAATAATTTGTACCTTTTGCTTTTCACTTGAAGTTACAAAACTAGATATGGTAGGTAACATCTTTGTCATGTGACTCTGTAGCTTCTCATCCTGGTTATTTTGAGATGGGTTCTGGGCTATCTTTTGTTTTTTAGATGATGATTGTGTACTTGACCTTGATTCATACTGATGTTCTAGTACCTCTTCAAACTGAGAATGCAGAAAAGCTTCTGAGTTGGAAACTGATATTTGCTGATTTGCCGTCGAAAGATATGCTTTATTTGTTGTCCATGTATTAGAATTAGATCTTGGCTGACCTTTTGGAAGATTTCCCAACGATGTATTTAAAAGTTGGTCTGATGATTGTTCATCTAATTTTGATGATTCATGACCTTGAGATGTCTTTTCCTGTCCAGTAGAATGATTGGATGACATTTTCTTGTTTATCATATGATGACTTTGTGAAAGGTTGAAATACTGGTTCTTGGATGATCCTGTTCCAGATGGTGATTTCTGCTGACAAATTGAACTGTTACTGATTGGGTTAAATGTGTCAATTACCTGCCCTTCATTCACTGGTAGATTTTGATTGGAAAATGGTTGAACATCTAAACTTGGCCTGTCTTTATTTTCAGAATAATTTTTAACAAGTTGATGTGTTAACAAACTTGTGTCCCTTCCAAGTCTTGTATTTTTGTCTGCTGACAACAAGCTAGCACTTTGATTTTTAAATTCTTCACATTTTCCACAATGTTTTTCAAACAAATTCCAACTAGAGGAACGATATCTACAAAAGCAGGTGTAAATTTCATCATTTCCATGATAAGTTAGGAGATGATTCACTAATTCAGTTCGGTGTTGAAACGTTTTACCACATACACTACATGTATCTTGTAAGTGTTTGCAAAACAATTTGTGTCTTTCTAACTCACTTGTACTTTCGAAATTCTCTTTGCAAAAATTGCATGTTAAACTGTCCGTTTGTTGATTATGCAGACTTTTCCGTCTTTGTTGCAGGTAATTCTGCTGGACTGAATCAGAGCTTTTTGTTTGTAAATTCATTCTGCTGTTTACTGCAGGAATACCTCCGAAGCCTTTACTACTGCTTATGATGTTCTCATTTGATACTATATCTGAACTTATTTTTCTGCTACTGTTGTGATCAAAAGTTAAATCTATGACTCCATTAGAATGGATGCTGCTTTCTGAATTTTTATTTAATGCTGCTCCATTTTGCTGCTTAACAAATGCTGATGTAATCATTTCTTTATTGTTACCACCAGAGGGCAGCACTGCTGGTTTCAGTTTGTACTTAGACAGGGCATCAGCCAGTGGCTTTACTAATGAGGTACTGATACGCAAAGATGAACTTTGTTCAACTGCCCCATCTGTTTTACAAGCACTTTCAGATTTCCTACGTTGTATGTATTCACTCTGAATTTCTGAAGGTGTTTTCTCTGGAGTTGATAAACTCCGCTGCCTACATCCTAGTCCAAATTCAGTCACTGGTTTTCGAGAAAATATATCTGATTGACTTAGTTTTTCTATTTCTTGTAACCACTCATTTTGCATGTTGAAGTGAGGAATACCACACTGACTAAAGTCTATGACAGACACGTTTTGACCTTGAACTTGACCTTCATTTGGCAGTACAGACAACAAGGCTTCATAACAATGTTTCCTGTGGTTACCAAGGGAACTCCTCCATTTAAATTTCTTTCCACAGTCACAAGAGTATCGCATATCACCTCCATGTTTTCCTTCCACATGCTCTTTTAGATAAGCCTTCCTTTTAAAGATTTCTCCACATTCTTCACACTTGACAGTAGTTTCACCATCCTCAAGGAAACTGTTGAAGAAATCTTTACCATGTGTCAAAGAGTTCGTAAGACTTTGGATGCTGATCACTGATTTCTCAAGATGTCCTGGTTGTGCAGGTAATGTCAATGTAGAATTTTGGCTTGATTCCAAAACTAACGATTCCTTTCCATCTAGTGTTGGATGTTCCATAGACTCTATTGGCTCTTGTTTCACACATGATAGATCGATACAGTTTTTCGTTACAGAAGTATCGATAATTTTCTCTGCATTTACATGATTTTTTGGCACATTTAAATCCTTCTTTTCTGTTTGAGTATTCAATGCTGTGTTTTCAACATTGTAACTAGCAGATCTTTCTTTACTGTTTTCAATCACTGCAGTGTATTTATTCACATCTGAAGTACTTATTTCACCATTCTCTTTTTCTGATGGTTCTGAAATTTCCTGATATGGTATCTGCCTGTCTAAATTCATAACTGTTTGACTGGTTTGTGTTTCGTGGTTAGAGGATAGGTAATTAACATCTGATGTAGTTGTGTAGATTCCATTCTCTGTGTTCATTTCAGTAGTTTTGTCTGTGATGTGTAATGTGTGACCCTGACCTTCTATAGATGTACTGTTAAAGGTCAAATCTTCATGTAAACCAGCATTAGAAACCAAACCTGACGACCTTGGTGTATCTTTACTATCCTTTACACTTTCTACTTTGTCCAGCTGATGAAAACCATTCATAGTTCTGAGACAAAATTTGTTCATTCCTTGACCAATCTGAACATCCATTGATAATTTACATTTTATTCTGTGGTGCAGGTATTTACTTTTCCATCTAAATTTCATCTGGCAATTACAACATAAAATTAAACACCTTTGCTTACAGAAGTTTCTATGTTCCAAAAATATTCCAAATCTTGGAAATGTTTTACAACAGAGATTGCAGAAGAATCCTTTTCTTTTTATCTTGACCTTTGAATATAATTGTTTTATGTCTGTATGTCCTTTCTCTGTGTCATCTTGTAAAGTAAAACTACTTATAGATGATTCTAGGTCTTGAAGTCTGTTGATTCGATTTTCTCCCTGGATTAGCATCATTTGTTTCAAGTTTTCCTCCATGCCACAATTTGTTCTATTATCTCCATGCTTGTTCAAGGTTGTTTCAAAGTTAAAATAGTTGCTGCCATCTACTGACTTATTTTCTCTTTGAAATGGGAGATGTTCTTTATTTTTGTCCTGCATTTCTTCTTCTCCATAAATTAAATTACTGTCATTACTTTTTCTGTTTCCATAAGTTGTCGCATGTTTATTTTGAATGTGGAGTTTCAGATTTGAATCGTCCAAAAATGTCTCCCCACAACATGGACAACTGATCTGTTTTTCTGAATGTTTTCTTGTATGATTTTTAAATTTCTTGATACCTTTTGTTTTAAACTGACAGACATTACAAACCAAAGTCTGGTGCTGTGTTGAATCTTTGTAATTTGGGTTGATCTTGTCAGTATGTCCATTTTCAGCATTTACTGAAACAGAAATATATCCAAATAAATATGAGATAACATACTAAAAGTAAATTATATGAACCTGTCTCAGATTTTGAATTTAAAATATTCAACTATTTTGTTTTCATTTTGTAATCAGAAAAGATAAGCATGCATCTACAATTGTACTGTGCATTTTTACTTGGGATATCAATTTTCGAGAATTTTGTAGGTAAAAATGGTAAAGGTAGACCATTCAAAAGTTCAACGAAATATTACTTTTCTATATGCTTGTATGCTGACTATATAAATGACAAAACCAGGAAATCAAATATCCATGAAAATCATGACTAGCAAGAAAACAAGTCCAGTAAAACCTTTTTTGTCTTTTTATTTTCTAAAAGCATCTTATAAGAGCTATTTTTTCACATTTCATTTCAAAATTCTATCATTTATTTAAACTCTTACAATTCAATCAAAAAAATATGTAAATTTTTCACAACTTCTGCTATAACTTAATAAAATGCTCCGCAGGGCGCAGCTTGATACGACCGCAGAGGTTGAACCCTGAACAGTTGGGGCAAGTATGGACACAACATTCAAGCTTGATACAGCTCTGAATTTGGATTGTGATTAAATATTTGACACAGCATAGGTTTCTGACACAGAATGAATGTGGTCTAAGAACTTAAAAATTTTAAATTGGACATTCACCTATTATGGTCCAATATCCAAAATCTAAATACATGGTTAGATTCAGCATATCAAAGAACCCCAAGAATTCAATTTTTGATGAAATCAAACAAAGTTTAATTTTGGACCCTTTTGACCTCAATGTGGACAAAGTTGATAACGGTGCCCAAAAATCAAAAATCTAAATACATGGTTAGATTCAGCATATCAAAGAACCCCATATATTCAATTTTTGTTGAAATCAAACAAAGTTTAATTTTGGACCCCGATTTGGACCAACTTGAAAACTGGGCCCTTAATCAAAAATCTAAATACATGTTTAGATTCAGCATATCAAAGAACCCTAAGAATTCAATTTTTGTTAAAATCAAACTAAGTTTAATTTTGGACCCTTTGGACCTTAATGTAGACCAATTTGAAAACGGAACCAAAAATTAAGAATCTAAATACACGGTTAGATTCGGCATATGAAAGAACCCCAATAATTCAATTTTTGAAGAAATCAAACAAAGTTAAATTTTGGACCCTTTGGACCTCAATGTGGACCAATTTAAAAACGGGGCCCAAAATCCAAAAACTTAATACACGATTAGATTCAGCATATTAAAGAACCCCAAGAATTCAAGAATAAAACCCCATTGAAATTGATCAAGAAATAAGCAATTTATACCAAGTATCTTCTTTTGCACAATACTGTGCAATTGAATATTTCTTGCTATTGCGCAATACTGTACAATTGACAATTTCTTGCTATTGCGCAATATTGTGCTATTGGATATTTCTTGCTATTGCGCAATACTGTGCAATTGAAGATTTCTTGCTATTGCGCAATACTGTGCAATTGAAGATTTCTTGCTATTGTGCAATACTGTGCAATTGAAAATTTCTTGCTATTGCACAATACTTATTATATAATAATTTACACATCCTGTTTGGTGTGTATCTCCTACCATATCATTATTATTTGCTTTAAAATATTAATCAGAAATAACCAACTTAAAATGGAAAATTTTAAAAGAAAAAAAAAAAGGAAAAAAAGAAAAAAAAAATCCCCCCCCCCCAAATTTTTTGAACCCCCTTATGATTCATCACCCCCAAACTCAATCCCAGCCTTCCCTTTGTGGTATGGTACCTTGCAGTACAATTTCAGAGAGATCCATACACTTGAACACAAGTTATTGTCTGGAAACTAGATTTTGCTTATTTTTGACCCCTTTTTGGCCCCCAATTCCTAAACTTTTCGTGGCAATTACCCCCAAACTCAATTCCAGCTTTCCCTTTGTGATATGGAACCTTGTAGTACAATTTCAGAAATATCCAAACACTTACACACAAGTTATTGTCATGAAACTAGAAAAATGCTTGTTTTTTGCCCCTTTTTTGGCTCCTAATTCCTAAAATTTTGAGGCAATTACCCCCAAAATCAATTACAGCCTTCCCTTTGTGATATGGAACCTTGTGGTACAATGTCAGAGAGATCCATACACTTACACACAAGTTATTGTCTGGAAGTTACAAAAATGCTTATTTTTGGCCCCTTTTTGGCCCCTAACTCCTTAACTGTTGGTACCATAACCCCCAAAATCAATCCCAACCTTCCTTTCGTGGTATTGAACCTCATGGTAAAATTTCATGGAGATCCATTCACTTAAACTAAAGTTAGAGTGCGAAAACCAATGTGTCTTCGGACGACGACGACGACGACGACGACGACGCCGCCAACGTCATACCAATAAACGACCAAAAAATTTTTAATTTTTGCGGTCGTATAAAAACAAGCTGAGTGGCCTATACTTTTCTCTTGTTGTTATAAATAGCATGCAAAAAAAAATATGAAATATTCTATCATTTTGTGTTTATACCCCATACCAGGGCTTCCAAAAAATATTTTAGCCAGCCTGACATTTTATTTCTGATCCCGATTTTAATCCCTTAAGACTTAGTTACAAAAGGCAATTATAGTAATTAGTTGGCCATCATATAACCAATGATTGACATTAAAAAAACAAATTAAACTTTACTTTGATATAAATTCGTTGTTCTGACGTAAAACTGTTAAATTGACAGTGCACCATTCGAAGTGTGCAACATCAGCGTACTAATATCTGCCTTGACTCTTTATTTGTGCAAAATAACATTGTCAAAAACTTTACTTTTGTTTTTAAAAAGCACCTAATACCGGAATGGTAAAACATGGACCAGAGACGGATACGTAAAATTCGGTGTACGTTTACAAAGCACGATTGAGTTTAAGTAGCTCTTTCTGCGTTATTTCTTCAAGAAAATACTCAAAATGAACGTTACCGGTAGATAAAGGTATCAATAATAATTTTAACATTTTTGAAGAATTAGGATGCATAATTAAATTTCCCACCTGCGCACATGCGCATACGAGTACTAGTTCAAACAACGTGGTTCAGACAATTTTTCGTTTAAAACCTTTTTAAGTTTTTCATCAAATCATATTTATAAACGTATTTCTGATAATTTCAATCTTTTTGACTAAATTAATTAGATGCAGACCGCTGAAATGCAAGAAAATAACTTTGATTAGACCGATCAATGTCCCGTACAACATAGTTAACCTGTCGCCTAAACAGGTAAATTTCAGCTGTCTGACAACTAATTAACCTTGATTAAAATGAGAAGGTATTAAAGTAGGGTTTGTTTTGATAGTACTTATTCATCATGTCACTTTTATGACCGGAAATGTGTGGCTGTTTAAAGGCAAAAGGTTGGGTCAAAAAGATCGCATAAACTTTTTAAATTATGTTAAAATGTATTGACAGTCTCTTAAGAAAGCCTTGAAAACTAAAAGTAGATGTCCGTTTCATGCTTTTCCCAGCCAGACAATGTCCGGTAAATTTATAAATGTCCGGAATATATGACTATTTTGGAAGCCATGCCCCATACTATGAATAGCCATGAATTATTTAATATGTTAAACTCTTTTAATATTATATGAAGTAATCAGAATCCCAAATGATGAACAAAACCTGGGGAGAACAGGGAGAAAAACAAAATGCACACTAAATATGTTCTAGTTTCCAAGGTATACAAAGGTTGTCCTAAAGAATATGTCCATGCTAAGCTGGTTTTTAATATAAGTCCAGTTATTATTGAACAATTCTTCACCTGTATCTGACACAATACATCCAGCAGTAGGACTGTCATCAAAATTATTGTCATGGTCAGTGGTTTCACAGCAATCACTGTCTGGAAGCGTTACATTGACAGATATATCTCTATGTAACACAGCTTTTGGGATGTTTACAACCAATCTACTGAAATTATCTCCCCCTGACTGCTTCAATGTAATCTGATGGTCTGCAGGGTCTTCCCTTGACACCTGGTTCAAACTTCTGTAAAAAGAAAAGTGGTTGTAGATGTTGATTATTTACACCTTACGACAATCACCTGTACATATTTTAAGGTCATACAATTGCTTCTAAAAATTCACTTTTCAATTTAATATTTTTTTTCAATTTTAAAGCTTAAATCTTGTATTAGACATGTTAGAAGAATGACATTGTTTCTATCCATTAAAAACACTTTAAACAATACAATTATTTACCTATAATACAAGTGAAAGAAATGTTTCATTAAACCATCTGATGTGAATTGTGCTTCTATCAAAATTGTCTGAAACTGGCAGAAAACTGGTCTGGTTACCCTGATAGATACCAAATCTTCCATGGTGAGTACCCTGAAAAGAGAAAAAGGGGGAAAAATGGGATCAAAACTGTTTAATTTTGAATGTACAGAGATGTGCCAAGGTATTTTATTCTGTAATTCAGAATACCTCTTTATAAGCCCTTTGTTTACCCACTGGCAAAGACAATCAAATATGGAATTTATGACAGTTTATAACTATAATTTCATTTTAATAATAAAAGAAGCAGAAATTTTAATTTTCAAAACTTGATAATAATCTGATATTGTGTGTATGTTAACTATAACAAACTGATTGCTACATTTTCTCACTCCTGGTAAGCCTTTTCATAAAATTCTAGCATGGGAGATAACTCAAGATATAAACTGATTTAAAATTTGATTGAAATCAAAGTTTAATAACATACATTTTGTTTGTACATTTCATGAAGGTAAGGTTTCATATCTTAGTGACAGTTTATTCACTAGCCTGATTTTCTATACCTTACTGCAATTAACATCTCCAACTTCATCAGACTTTCAAATGTATTAATTTAAAAGGATTCAATACTTGCTTTATGTCCAACAGAAATACTTATCCTTTTTTATTTGGAAAGTAGTAATTTTATGAACTATTCTACCAGATGATCTGATAAGACAGAAGATTGGACATTTTCAAAGGAGTAGGGGCATTAAGGCCCGGTTTTGGCCCAAGAAAATAAAATGTTTGACAACTATACCAAATTGGCACATAATGTTAGGAAATGCATAGAGTCAAAAAATATAAATGAAAAACATAAGATTTTTTATCTGATGACGTCACACAACTACATCATAATATGTACCGTTTTCATGAAAACGATGGAAAATACAGAATTTAAGCAGTTTTCCATCGTTATTTCCATTGTGGAGACATCGTGCGCAGCCAAGAAACAACAAAATAATTTAAGAGAAGCTTTATTATAACTATTGACATTATCTCACCAAATATAAAGTTGTTTCTTGGATGCTCACATACTTTGCCAATCTAAAATATACTTAAAATTTGATGAAAAACAAGGAAAATCAAGAAATTTTACAAAATATAAGAATTTCGTCATGGTTTGTTACCATGTTTACTCGATAAATGTCAAATTTGTTTTTATTTTCTGAATACCTCGTACCTTAGTCTAGTTAGGACAAATTTAAGAATATGTAGGATAACTTTTAAATTTGCAGTAATATTTGGGCCAAATAAGGGCCTTATTGCCCCTACTCCTTTTAAACCAAAAAAGTATTTCTGAACTTTAGCTGAAAGGATAATATTTGAATCAACAGAACAATGCAACTTCAAATAATTTATCAATATCTACTACCAATTTGTCACGAAGGAGGGTTTGAATGGGGTTAACAGAATAGAGAACAATGGGCCAACATCACAGAAAAAGGGACCAAAAAATAAAGAATAGAGAATAATGGGCAAAATTTCTTAAGAAAAGAGAAACATGGCTAAAAAATTAAAGAATACAGAATTGAATAACCCCCCATCCAAACCCTCATATTTACATTTTCAGTTAAGTTCTAAAGTAAATGATGATGTGACATCATTAAAGTATAAAATTAAACCCTCTTAAAACCAGAAACAGTTGAAAATAAGGAATAAAATGTAGAAAGTTAAAAGTACATAGTTATGTTGAAAAATATATCCTGTCTCAAGTTTTCAATGTCTGATACAAGATGTACAGCGAATGCTTCCATAAAGACTTACAGTACTTAATATAAATTACTTCTTAAAATAGTATTGCATTTCTTAGGTTGAGGCCAATACTGAAAATCAGGTTTTATTACTACTTCTTATTTCATAGATAATATCCAAAATCAAAATTTTAAAGTGATAAATTTTAAAGTTTCAGGGTGAAGGATTTAATTTAACAGATTCCACCACGTTAATTACAATACAATATTTCTTCACTCTCAACAGTTAAATTTATTTATAACATTCAAAATGCTCGGAATAGTAGCAATCTTAAATTTGAAAATTTAACTGTCTTGCAATTTCAAAACAACCGATCTATTTTTTCTTTTTTATATTTTATATGATAGAAAATAACTACCAAATATTATATAATTATAAATACAACTAAAAACTGAGTACGAGTTGAAAGAAGTACAAGTTGGAAGAAGCACGAGTTGGAAGAAGTACAAGTTGGAAGAAGTACAAGTTGGAAGAAGTACGAGTTGGAAGAAGTACAAATTGGAAGAAGTACAAGTTGGAAGAAGTATAAGTTGGTAAAAGTTCAGGGATCGTCATGGATGAAAATTTAACCATGGAGCAACTTTTACCAGAAAAAGTTCTGTGTACCTTGAAACGTGCCAATATTTGGATTTTACACCAATAAAATTTATTTGATTTGATTTGATTTGATGCAATAGAAATTAATTATGCATGCCTTTATATTGTTTTTAAGAATATTGAAAAGATAATTATAATTAGTTTCATTGATGAATAACCAATACCAATATTTTCATTAATTGTCAGTTGCAATCATTCAAACAACAAGCTTGGTTCCTTTTTGTCAATGATAACCACAATTCATTTGTACTCTTAACATCAGTCTTTTAGCATATATGTTGCCTACCATCATGACCATTGGTTGATTGTTCAATACCTGTTAACAAACAAGAAATTGTCCTCTTGTTGAGTAAAAAGAATGCTTTTTAAAACTTTAAATATGATGAATCAATGGTCCACAGATTTCTTCTCGCTTTTATTGTCACTGCATTTATAGAACTTCAAATAATCAGGATTATTTTTGTGTCGTTGTCAAATTGGAAAATCATTAACGAAATTCGTATCAGGGATGGGGATGACACAAGTCATAAAAGAGCATGTGTTTGGCATATTCATACTTTTTCTTCTAAATTAAATTTTTAAACATTTATTGAAAAAAGTTTTAAATAATGTAGTAAATAGTTTGGACTTGATCATTGTAATCTCCTGCCAGGTGTATCTACCTGTTCAAATGATTGTGATCATTAATTATATCCTCAAGGGCATGAAAATACTAATTAGAAGAAGCCTTAATTTGTAGACAATCAATACGGGATATGCAATACAATATTATTGGTTTTAACTGCAAACAAAAATGTTGATGGCTCTTTAAAAGAAAACAAAATTTAACTAAGTTTTTGAACTGTGGCGCATTTATTTATCCATGGTGTAAGATAAGTTGACGATGGGTCAGAATATTTAATGATGGCAGAGCGCCATCATGAAATAGGTCATGGAGATCCCTGAGAGTTAGTGAAAATTGGGAATGAGTTGGCAAAGGTACGAATACCTTTGATCCATATCATTTCCATTACCAGAAATACTCTTTTACTATACGCTGATTTGTCACATCATTTAATCGTTTTATCATGTTTATGGGGTAACAGGATCCCTGCATCTTTGAACTGATAAAGTAATTGTGACTGCTTGACATTTTTGAAACACCCGTCTTTATTCTTATGTACATAATCCAGCTCTGCCTTAAGAAATATATTAATTTGATCATTTAAAGTAAACAGTTATCGAAGCAGTTATAAGGAAGTTATCCCCATAAGAATATTCATCCCTTACCTCACCGTACTGACGTAGATTTTAGGCCCAACAAACGCACAAATGATGTCAAATAATGTCACCTAAAACCAAACACTATGACGGAAAGATAACGATTGGAATCAAGCGTATGGACATGGTACCAAAATGTTGTGGTGCTGAAGTCTTGTCACTCTGTGACTGGTTATTTTCACATCCTATACTGATAAAATAATAAGTATTCTATGATAAATGCTTGGATTTAAAAATATCTGCAGAAATTTTGTTTTAAAGCATTGTTTACTTTAAAGGTTTGTAAATGCCGAATCAATATTAGGCTTTTATACATCTATCTTTCGTGTTTTTTTTCTATGCCTATGGCTGCAGAACTCAGTGCTTGTTGTTCATACACCTGCATACTTTAGAGTTGACAGTTCATTTCTACTCTTTTTCATATTGTGCAAAATATTTTGATGAATTTTTACCTGTTCAACTGAGAAGTTTTGAATGTTATACCAGGACTGGCAATTTCAGAAAATGCATGTTTGTTTTGGTTTGTTCATTGTTTTCAAAGCGTTCCATTAGGGGAGATAACAAAAACACAAGAAAACCTTTGGATTATCTCCCATCATTACCGTCTTTGTCCTTATACAACTTCATATTAAGCAGATGTCCTTTTAGATTTTAGAATTGTGTGACGCGTTTCAATACACATACACAGCTGTATTTGCTGTTCCATAATTAGAAGGATATCCATGCAATAGAAGGAGAAGAAGAAGAAGCAGTCAGTTATATATTGCTCACAATTTGTTAACTTACAAAAAGTATGTTCGGCGAAAATTTGTCATTTGCAATTTTATTATAATAGAATATAATAGAATAGTGTGTTATTGCTAATCGCAGCGCCCAAAGCTGATCTGAATAATTACATTAAATTTATATATAAAATCTGGGACTATTATACTAAGATCAAGGACGTATAACTAACATATATACGTCCTTGACTAAGATCTACTAACGGGACCGTTAGTATCTGAGACTACTATAACACTGTGTTATAGTAGTCTCAGTTAGTATATATAATAGTCCCAGATAAAATTCACTGTAGATTCCTTTATAAATGGCATTTTCTGAATTATCTCCGCTGATATATAAATAAAGTTTAGAAATTTTGAATCGATGAAACTGTTATTCGTATAGGTCACAGCTTAATAAGGAAAATCCAGATCCGTGCTGGAAAAAAAATATAGGAAAGAAAATCAGGAGGTACTTTCACATAAAGAACTTTTTTCTGATCAAACAGTTTATAAAATACTTTAGTATGGGAAGTGAAATAATAGATTTTATCAGAGATAATAAATTCACACAAGCAAGGTAAAAGAAGCATAGTTTAGTGTTAAGTATGTAGAATAAAGATAGAAAATTGAATATTTAGTGCAAACAAGGACTGTATGACATAGTCAATATTCTGTACCCGAGTGCCTGTGGGACTGTCCGCACTGTGTGCATTATACACTTCAAACATGCCGTGTATCATACAGAGACTCTGTCTCACATAATTCTAAATTTTGTAAACCACAAATAAAATTTGATTCTGTTAAGAATTATAGAACAATATCAGTAAGTTTGCCTTGTTTAACGCGTTTTGGGCATGTACCCCACTTGTTCATTCTTTTAATGAAAACAAGAGTAGAGGGGCAGCATGTATAAACTAAAGTTATTGTAAGATTATATGGATAAGAGCGAGATAACATAGTATAAAGGAAATAAATTGAAGCAATCCGAAAAAAGATACCATAAAACACACACATATTTGAATGACTCGTGAAAGGGAGGTTCAAGGCATGTCCCAAGTGTCTACATATGTTTTAACTGTAACACTCATTTGCAATATTGAAAGAAGCTTTTCTCTCCAAAACAAGCACCAAAATGGTTTTGCGGCTGAAATTCTAATGACGTGCTTATTTACATAAATAGACAATGACTACATATTATATGAACATTCGTATACTGAATTAACTTAAATTACCCCGTATTATACACGTATGTTAATAAGAACCAGCAGTGTGTCGTGTTTATTCTATATATAATATATACTGGTGATACCTGGGACTGAGGCATCGATGATGGTCCCAGATGATACCCATTATGATGCTTTTTGTCGAGCATGTGACATTTTGTCCAGGAAGCGAGACATAGATCGATCCTACATTCCGTCGTCGGCATCGGCGTCGTCAACATTTAGGTAAAGTCTGTGGTAAAAGCTTGTTAAGACATCAATAACTTTGTCAAACCTTCAATGAATTTTATGAAACTTGGTCAGAAGGTTTTTGTATATACTTGATCAAAAGACAGCATCTGGAATAACATTTAGAAAATATTGTTTTTTAATTTTCTCGTATTTTACTGGTAAATGGACTTTTTTCACAGTTAACATCAAGATACAGACTAAGGCAAGTTCTTCAGACATCAATAATTTTGTAAAACCTTCAAAGAATTTTATGAAACTTGGCCAAAAGCTTTATGATGTTCAACAGACAGTAAACAGAGCAAAATTTTGAAAATATTTTCTAAAAATTTTTCCGTAATTTACTGATAAATGGATTTTTTGTTGTAGTTAGCATTTAGATACGACAATCTGAGTTTAAGTTTTTAAAGACATTGATAACTTTGTTAAAGGGAAATCACACTATTTATACTACTAATAATAATTCATTGAAATTTTGCATGTAGACAGATCATATTTATTAAGATATTTAAGGCGGAAAAAAAATTGGGGTCACCGATGTTGTTTTCGAGATATGACGTCATCAAAACTTAAAGAATCGCCTTATAACGAAATATAGAAATACCGCTCTAAATTGTTAAAAAAAGACAAACTTATTGAAAAACCATGTTTAACTGGAATAACAAAAACAGTCAAATGTAACTTGTACTTTATGAACATTTATTTGTCTCGGTTTCCTTATTTTTGAAGGCATTTGAACATTTCCCGCCATTTTTAATTGCTATTTATAATAGATTTTTATTGAAATAAAAAAAATCTACTAATGTTTTTCCCTTCAAACTTCTGCATAAGTTGCAGCTTCAGGGAAGATTTTAAAAGCATAAATAAAAAAGGGGGGTCACCGATGTTTTAAATCCGCTAAAACGGAAATAATCTTTATTATTGAATTTTGGCGGGAACTATAACCTTTTAACGTTATAGAACGACGTTGCTGGCATAACAGCATTTCTTGCAACGCTTGGGTTGAATTAAACCTTTTCACTACAAAATATAATATCATTTTTTAACATTTTTTAAGGTATTTTGATTATTCATTGATATCTTTATCAATCTATCGAATCGTTAAACATAGATACAATACTGAACAGTTTATTATAAAGTAATTGTCAACGGTGAAGTCATCTCATTTTTTAAATTGCATTTGTTGTATGGGGAAAACGAATGTTTGCCTCATGCCGTATTATAGAAATAATTTTCGGCTTCCAGATAAAGAATCTTCTACCTCGGAAGACTGAGGGTATCCGGGCTGAAAAGTAACACGTTCCTTTTAGACTGCAGGCAGAATAATTTCGTTACCATAATTTCACAAGCTTGTCCATTCGCACCGGGAAGATAAAACCTGAAATGCCGTGTTAAAAATGCCACAAACTCAGCACGTTAAAAGAAACCTATTTTCGGTAGGAATTTAAAATTGGTTCCATAATTACACAACGCTTCATAATTTATTCGAACTATCATCCCGCACCCATTTTTCATACATCGTTTCATGTTCATTGTACATAATATGTTCAATGTTCATCGCCTGTGTATTAAAACTTTATGAATTACGTATATTTTATTACCGTTCGATTAATCGCTCAACGTTGGTATGTTATGAGAAATACAATGCATCTGATAATTTAGAGTTATTTGACAATGAAATACACATCGCCATAGTGATATTAGGAACATATAATGTTCCCAGTTGATGTATTTAAAAAAATCTTTTAATTTGTAATAAACGGATCTAGTTTTTTTTTCTTGTTCTGCTACATCTATCCGTGTTTCTGTGGACATGTTGATATATTTTATCTAACTCTAGTTTTTTGTCGAGCCTTCGACTTTAGTCGAAAAAGCGAGACATAGCGATCCTACATTCCGTCGTCGTCGTCGTCGGCGGCGGCGGCGGCGGCGTCCACAAATATTCACTCTGTGGTTAAAGTTTTTGAAGTTTTAATAACTTTCTTAATCTATCCTGGATTTCTACCAAACTTGGACAGAAGCTTGTTTATGATCATAAGATAGTATCCAGAATAAAATTGAGAATGGAAATGGGGAATGTGTCAAAGAGACAACAACCCGACCACAGAACAGACAACAGCAGAAGGTCACCAACAGGTCTTCAATGTAGCGAGAAATTCCCGCACCCGGAGGCGTCCTTCAGCTGACCCCTAAACAAATATATATACTAGTTCAGTGATAATGAACGCCATACTAAACTCCAAATTGTACACAAGAAACTAAAATCAAAAATAATACAAGACTAACAAAGGCTAGAGGCTCCTGACTTGGGACAGGCGCAAAAATGCGGCGGGGTTAAACATGTTTATGAGATCTCAACCCTCCACCTATACCTCTAGCCAAGTAGCCTAGAAGTAAATTTTGTAAAAAATAAAATTCCTGTTTTTCCATATTTGACTTATAAATGGACTTAGTTTTTCTGCCAGGAAACAATACATTTACTCTGTGGTTAGAGTTTTAAATTTTTAAGAACTTTCTTAAACTATCCTGGATTTGTACCAAACTTTGTCAGAAGCTTGTTTGTGATCATAAGATAGTATCCAGAAGTAAATTTTGTAAAAAAAAATCTATTTTTTCCGTATTTTACTTATAAATTGACTTAGTTTTTCTGCCAGGAAACAATACATTCACTCTGTGGTTAAAGTTTTTAAGATTTCAATAACTTTCTTAAACTATCCTGGATATGTACCAAACTTGGACAGAAGCTTTTTTATGATCAAAAGCTTGTATCTCGAAGGAAATTTTGTCAAAATTTTGTACCTGTTTATCCGTATTTACTTATAAATGGACTTAGTTTTTCTTCCAGTTAACATTACATACAGTATGCAGATAAAGTTTTTAAAACATTTATTAGATCCATAAACTACCCTAGATTTATACCAAACTTGGACAGAAGCTTCTTATAATCAAAAGATAGTATCGAGAGGAATATTTTTATTGATTTTTTTCCTCATTTTTGTTGAGCCTGCGATTAACAGCAAAAGTAGGCGCGACACTGGGTTCCGTGGAACCCTTACGAATTTTTTTATCAGATGACAAATGAGAGTGTGGATAACCTTTGATGTAGAATAAGAGTTCGAGTTCCAGCTAAATTTAGAGTTAAAATTCCAGTTTTATTTTTAGTTCGAATGTTTATTCGAGTAAGAGTTCTAGTTAAAGCTCGAGTTTCACTTAGAAACTTCCGAGTTATACTGTAAGATAGAATAAATTCTGGTAAGAGTTAAAATTTTGAGATCTGAGATAGGATGAATTAAAAGAAAGATTGCAGTTTCTATTTTCTGTAAGTGCACCTCTCTTTCTTGAATTGTATATTCTTTTATCACATTTATGTTTCAGTATGGTATAGCCTATATACTTTTTTGCCAAAACTGATTAATGATAGGTAATTTGAAAATAACTGATTGATTGTGTGTGCCACTTTCAGCACTCTGCTATATCATGTTGGCCGTTTTTTTTTTTAAAGAACCAAGGTATCAAGAGTAAATCAGCTACCTTAAACAAATGGTTGTCCTTTATTATACAGTCATGATCGGAATCTGACAATCTCCCTATATCACTGTTTATTGACAGGCAAGTGATCACATTGAGTGATCTGAACACGAACCTACATCTGAATTACTAGTTTTTGTTTTGTTTTTGTTTTCGTTTTTTTCTTGATTTTTGCAAAACTTTCAGTGGCAAATATTACATGAATATCAGCACAAAATTTTTTTCTATATGAGATGAATACTCTTTCACAAGACGGACCTTAATGTGATGGTTACAGATTAGCACTCTGAAAGACATGTTACTCTACATAAATACATGTGTGCGTGTTAAATATTTCTCTTGTTGGAGTCTTGTCAAGCCAAATATACAGTGTGAATTTTTTGTTGTTGTTGTAGGCAGTACGGTCATCAATAGTACAAAAATAACTAGGCATAGTGTTTGATATTCCCAGATTGCTCTGACGTCTAGCGGCCTTATTTTTAACTTGCTGGTCGTACAGTTCGCTATAATTGACAGTTTGAAGAAATACTACAAATTCCGGAAGCTGTACACTTACATGCTGTTACTCTTGGTATATTGTTATTTTTTCCAGTATATTCCCACATACCGCATCGCGACGATACGCTGCCAACAGTTGGGTTACTCTAATGACAGGACAATTGCCCGTATTGACCGGATGAGATATAAATAGTCAGAACTTTTTTGTTATTTGATAGATTATTTTAATATTTGAAGACCTTAGAAATATTAGACTATATTTTATGAAAATCTAACAAAAAAAAGTTGACCGGACGGATTTCACACTCACTGATGTACGCTTTACAATATTGAACTGATCGACAAAAAGTGTTACTAGTAATATCTCTTTTGTTTTACAATATTTTTTTCGTACAACTAAGAAATCTGCGAGATTAATAGTTATCTTATATGAAAATTTAAACTTCATAGTAAAACAAAATGTTTTTCTAAAAAAAAAAGTTGACCGGACGGATTTCACATTCGCCGATGTACGCTTTGATTATACTGAAATGATCGACAAAAAGTGTTATAAATATCTCTTTTGTTTTTAAATATATTTTTTTCTTCGTGAAACTAAGAAATCTGCGAGATCAATAAATATGTTAATATATGAAAATATAAACTTTACAGTAAATAAAAAAAGTTTTTCTACAAAAAAAAGTTGAGCTGACGGATTTCGCTACAAATAATAAAGACCAGATCAACAAAAAATGTTGATATTTCTCATATCTAACAATATTTGTCGGTGAAATTAATAAACCTTTAAGAAAAATAATTGTATAAATGGTATTGTATGTAAATACTAACTCAATAATAATAATAATAATAATAATAATATCTTTATTTAAAGAGAGTAACTCATTTGAATTAAACCCAATCGTAAGGTAATTCAAGACCATATCAAGACCACTTTCGGCTATTTTTTTGCCATACATTTTGTCCGTTTCGAGTAGCATTTTCATTTTTTGCACTTAAATCAAAACGTCATTTGCTTTCTCTTGCTTTAGTGAACGGCCCTTTGAGCGGGTCGCCATTTTAGAAATTAGCAAACTTTACGACGGACTCGAAACGGCGACGTCATAATACGGTCACGACACTATAGCGGCTCCGAGAGCGATGCGTATAAACAATAGTGTGATTTCCCTTTAAAACGTCATAGAATTTTATGAAACTTTGACCGAAGCTTTTTTTTTTTGGTTAAGAGATTGAGTCTGAACCCAAATTTCGAAAATATATTTTTCTGTATTATACTGAGAAGTGGAATTCGTTTTTCATTGCAATTAACAAATTACCACCATACAGTTTCGGATTTCATTTGTTAGACATCAATTAATTTGCTAAACCTTTTAGGAAAAGAGAGGCGAAAGATACCAAAGGGACTTTCAAACTCATAAGTCGTGTTGCTCATGTTAGTACAAACCCGTAATAAGCGAGTCTAATTCGGTTGGTCACATTTTGGGAAAGGGGGACGGGATTGTAGTTACGATAATTGGAACATATCCGCTATCATTTGTGAAACGGATATTCCATAACGGTCAACCAACTCGTGATGGCGTCCGCTTGGAACTCTTGGTTTAATAGCTTCCTTGTCAGCAGCAATCATCTATCAAGGAAATCATGAAAGGAAATACAAGCCCGTATGCAGGCGCTGCTGGAATGTTGCTATATAGAAGTGGATTTTGCTCATGGTTGAAGGCCGTACGGTGACCTATAGTTGTTAATTTCTGTGTCATTTGGTCTCATGTGGAGAGTTGTCTCAGTGGGAATTATACCACATCTTCTTATTTTTATATCATCTATATAGTGGAAGGTAAGGTTAAAGGATACTGCTTACTTCTTTTCTTTCTTCCTAAGAAGTTTCTGGAATTAATGTTTTGAAACTTGGAAAAAAGCTTCTTCAAGATCAAGAAATAGCACCAGAAGCCGGAAAAGTTCAACTTTTAAAAAGGTTCCTGTATTTTACATTTTTAGTGGTAAATGGACTTAGAATTTGGCATCAACGATACACTTTACACTAACAGAAGCAATAATTTGTTTTAGATTTTGGTTTCCTTTTCCCCCCTTAATCTAGGTTTCTAATTTTTGGCAACAAAAGTTAAACGATGTTCAAATCTCACTAAATCAATCAAGAAGATGCAAATCAAGTTACCCAATACAAAACTTAGGAAATCACACAAAATATAATAAGGAGCGAGACCAGGTTCGTCGACAGGAACAGCGCCCCAAGTCCATTTAAGCATGTAACACTTGCTATGCAACTCTTTCTCAATAAAATGATACAAATGTTAATTTGTGGCAACTGTTCTAATGGAGGCTTGTGCTGAATTGGATTCCCTTAAGATGGCACGCGCGAGGGTGGTTTTAAACGACCTTGACTACCATAAGGGTCTTGCACGGTCGGCCCTGGCTTGCGCCTTTTTGTGCATTTAAATATTTTATTTTTACCCTAAGGTAATTGAATTTAGATGGCACGATGAGGGTGGTTTTTAACGAATTTAGATGGGCCATTACTTATGGGTTTTTTTAACCACCTTGACTAGCCATAAAGCCCTCGCACGGTCGGCCCTGGCTTGCGCCTTTTTGGACATTTAAATAATTCATTTTTACCATAAGGTGATTGATATAATTTGAGTGACAAATATAAAAAACCTTATATGAATAAAAAGTAAAAATAAGCAAAAATTTGAAGGATAAAATAACTAATAAATAAATAAAATGATGAAAAAAAAAGGGATGAAAATAAAATAGAACTTAAATAGAATAAAAGAATATAAAAATGATTTTTTTTTATAGAAAACCAAAGAAAATAAAAATAAAAAGTAAATAAATAAAAAAAAGAATTGGAGCCACCAACACTAGGAACAGGAGGAAAGCTAGGCACAGCAAACGGCAGTAAGCGGCAGCAACGTTATCCTGGTACTCCAGCAGCCATGTAAAGAGCGGATACATTTGATACGCCAAATTGTGTATGTGAATTTAGTAAATAAAGGAAAATAGAATAAATAAAAAACCAAAGGGTGTATGTATAATTTTGACTGCTTTGTGCTAGCCTACTGCTTTGAGGACTTTATAGTGCTAGTACACTGGAACGCTGTCCGCAGGAAGACAAACGCCCTACGCTAATTAAAACTGGGTTAGCGCAAACCAGATCTTGCAAAGTACCATTTTTTAAGTCTTTGATTTGACTTGCGGCTTTAATAAATGAATGGTAGAATAAATATTAAAAAAAGAAAGTCCAAAATATTAAACACAAAAATAATTTATGTAGATGGCATGATGATGGGCGTTTTTAACGACCTTGACTGGCTATAGAGACCTCGCACGGTCGGTTTATGGCAAGGGTGTCTTCCGCCATCTTATGATAGTAAAATAACAGAAAACAATTGGTCTAGATCTTTAATGAAATGTGCAAATTTTGAGAGAAGAATGTAATTCATTTGTTAGAATTTTCGTTTTGTCATATTTTTCGACTATTTTTAAAACATTCATAATATTTTTTTGTTTGGCTCAATTTTTCATCTTTGACATATAAGGGGAGATAATTCCGATAATGTAACTTTAACCTGGAACATGTTAGGGGACGACCATTTGATATTCTAGAGGGAGGGGGGGGGGGGGCAGGATGATTTTGAAAATAAATAATACAGCCTTGGTAATAACAAAAATGAATGGTTTGTTCTGTGGTAGTTTGAAAATAAATAACCTGACTTACAATGTATTGAAAATAACTTGGCAGGTCATTTAAGCCATTTTATAAATGCTATTTTGAAGTATGAGATTGCACCAGATTCTTCCAAAATTCGTCTTTTTTCATATTTTTTTCGGGAAAAACTTCCCAATTCTTTTAATAATATAAATATTAATGTATTTGAAATGTTTGAAAATGGGTTTCCGATTTTCACTTGAGGTATATTGTCTCGTGAACATTTACCTCACTTTTATTACAGGCCCGTAACTACATTGAGGCACATGCCTCACTGTTGGAAATTTCAAAACAAAAGCTCGTCTTCATATCAAATTGTTTTCACGACAAGTGTCTTGCAAGAAGCAAGTTCTGTTCACCCTCTGACGTAGCCCCTGTTTTTTGAGATCCATGTTTCTCATTTATTTTTATTTTTCAGTGTTGATTGTCTATAATGTTTGTCGTTTTGTGATTTATCTGTTCCCGGGTTTGTCTTTTGTTCATTGATTGCCCTTCTTTATGACTATTCTCTTAGTGTTGCATTCTATTTGTAATTTAGTAATTATGTTTTAAACTTGAGTTTTATCATATTTAAGGACCTTTTGTCTATTACAAACTACTTTAAATTGTATCCCAGTTAGGAACTACATCAAGTTGTAATTGAAATGTGTTATGAAAACTGACTTGACATAGTTATATCAATATAATCATGATAATCAGCCCCCTCTTAACTTAATTTGAAAAAAAAAACATATTTGACAGGTATTAAAGGTTTTTCTGCAAACTGAAACATTTTTTGCTTTGTCCTACATATTGGTCTTTTGATGTTGTCCCTATAAACTAAAAGTCTTACACTGAATCTATATATTTTGCTTTGAGACCAGAATATTGTCAAAAAATTAAAACAGAACTTGCGTTTCAGATTAAGAAAGGGTCTGGGAAACGCGCATAATGCATGATTTTGCGCCATTTTTTCTATAGCTTCTTGGGGCCTTCAGCGAACCTCAGACTCTTCGCTGATTTTTTTTTTCAGTCCCTTGTTTTATAAATGAAAATGAAAAATCATGCTTCAACAGTGCAGAAAATGAATAAACTGTCCTTTTGGTCCACAAAAATAAATAACCCATCCAAAACAAATCCTCCTGCCCCCCCCCCCCCCCCCAGAATATCAAATGGTCGTCCCCTTATGAATTTACCTATTTTGTTTTGTAGCAAGAAAACGAGTGCATTGACCCCGACATATCCCCATCCCCGAAATCCCCATTATAAGAGCTCCTCATATTCTAGTCTTAAAATTCTTTTTCTTTTTATTATATATTTGAAAAAAGCCATGATATAAACAAGGATTTGTATAGTAACTAAACAAATCATTGATATATATATTAATATAATATTTAATAAAAAAGAAAACAAAAAATCCCCAAAACTATAGTTCTGGCTACTGTACTGTACCAGAGACATATATACACATGTGTATATATGTCTCTGACTGTACGTAGAATGCAATAGTTTCCATATTTATGTACTTGCATATTAAATTCATTATTGTGTGGGAAAATGCTGATCACATCATGTTTGGTTTTATAGTAAGTTTTGTCAGAGACATATTATACATGGTATTGTATCATATGTCTCTGGTTTTGTTTACACAACTGAACAACCGATGGAGTTACATACACTAGATAAAAGACGGTATTGTAATGTTTGGCTGTACGGATTTATCCCCCTTGTTCTATTAGGAGTTGTCTACCTTACAATTTATGTTGACAACTTTCCAGACGTATTTCTGCATAGATTGTAGTATGTGTATATGTAAGTCATTTGGTTCTTTAACATACTAAATCAAATAGCCCATGTTTATTAAGTTCAAGATTATTTTCAAGAATAATGTTTATCTCCAGAAAATGTATAATTTGTCTGTTGCCTGTGTTGGTGAATGAGGATTGAGACTAAGAGGAAAAAGATGGTCCAACCTGCCTTGTCAAGGATACATTTATTTTTGGGCCTGTCTGATCCAATGGCACGTGGTTTCAGTGTGCTCATTCTTCTGACAGTATATGCTATTTTTTTGAGTTTTGAAAGAACAATGTGCACATGTTTATCTGTTATTGTTACATAATGATAATTTGGAAACTTGGGTCATTTTGAAAAAAAATTCGTAAAAGTTCCGCGGAACCCAGTGTCTCGCCTACTTTTGCTGTTAATCACAGGCTCAACAAAAATGAGGAAAAAAACTAATAAAAATATTCCTCTCTATACTATCTTTTGATTGTAAGTAGCTTCTGTCCAAGTTTGGTAAAAATCCAGGATAGTTTAATTATGAATCTAATAAATGTTTTAAAAACTTAAACTGCAGACTGTATGTAATGTTAACTGGAAGAAAAACTAAGTCCATTTATAAGTAAAATACGGAAAAAATGGAACAAAATTTTAACAAAATTTCCTTCTAGATACAAGCCTTTGGTCATTATTGACACAAGCTTCTGTCCTAGTTTGGTAGAAATCCAGGATATTTTAAGAAAGCTGTTAAAATTTTTAAAAACTTTAACCACAGAGTGAATGTAATGTTAACTGGCAGAAAAACTAAGTCCATTTATAAGTAAAATGCGGAAAAAATGGATTTTTTTATTTTACAAAATTTACTTCTCGATACTATCTTATGATCATAAACAAGCTTCTTTCCAAGTTTGGTAGAAATCCAGGATAGTTTAAGAAAGTTATTAAAATTTCAAAAACTTTAACCACAGAGTGAATGTAATGTTTCCTGGCAGAAAAACTAAGTCCATTTATAAGTTAAATACGAAAAAAATGTAATTTTTTTTTTACAAAATTTACTTCTTGATACTATCTTATGATCATAAACAAGCTTCAGTCCAAGTTTGGTAGAAATCCAGGATAGTTTAAGAAAGTTATTCGAATTTCAAAAACTTTAATCACAGAGTGAATGTAATGTTTCCTGGCAGAAAAACTAAGTCCATTTATAAGTAAAATACGGAAAAAATGGAATTTTTTTTTTACAAAATTTACTTTTGAATATTATCTTATGATCATAAACAAGCTTCAGTCCAAGTTTGGTAGAAATCGAGGATAGTTGAAAGTTATTAAAATTTCAAAAACTTTAACCACAGAGTGATTATTTGTGGACGACGCCGCCACCCGCCACCGATGACGACGATGCCAACGAAATGTAGGATCGCTACGTCTCGCTTTTTCGACAAAAGTAGAAGGCTCGACAATGACACCTCAAAAATAGATAACAGTCATTCAGTGAAAAGATATTTAAAGATATCCTAGCAGTTTATCTGTATGAGTTTTGGGCTATTCATTTTCTTTGCAGACTCACAAAATTTTGGACAATTAGATTTAACTGGTACCAAAAGATAAAGGGTATCATGTCGTTCCGCCCCAAGTCAATCCTGCCCCAAGTTGATCTGGCCCAAGCCATTCTGGCCCCATGGTACAATAATGAATAAGAATTGTAAAAATGGGAGGGTTTTGTGATACTGATTCATGGCAAGTGGAACTTGCACATATAAAAAATTGTGTTCTCTTCCCGCCATGTCTGACATTGGAGGAATATTTTTAGGAAGCAGTATTGATGATTAATGACATTTGGCAAATCAAACAACAATTTTTTTGAGAAGTTAGTAAAACTTGAAACAAAAACAAAGTTTGAATGCATCAACTTGGGCCTAAATTAATATATTGTTTGTTTCCCCAACCTAGACCCTGCCAAGCAGGTGTGGGTAGGTAGGTAGGTACCGTAGGGAAATATTTTATTTTTCCAAAAAGCTTGAACATTTTCGGATGATCCGGCAAGCCTGAAAATCGGAAATGAATAAAATAATATTTGACTAAGTTTTGACAATAAAATTTTATGATTTGGACCATTTATGCAGGGTCGGTCGGGATTGGGGAAACAAACAATATTTTATTTTAGGCCTTGGGAATCGGTATGTACAGTTGTGAATGTAAAGATTTGATATTACACCAGTTGAAAGACTTGTTAAGATCAAAGTCATTTGATAAATTACTGATTAATGTTGATTAATGTTGATGGTACTAACTTTTGTAATATATATATGTTTTTGTATAATGATGCATACACAGTAGTCTTGTAACCTCTTATAAAATCCTAGCCAACATAAATGCTTTATACTGCATATAATCATCCTCATTAAAATAAATTGATTTGAATATACATATTTTACATTAAACAAATGACATATTTCGATAAATAAAGTACTAAATATTAAATGTTAAGAAAAAAATTTGAATAAATGTCTCCTCTGATCATGCTGATGAAAATGTTTAAAGCACAATTTGTTTTTATTCATTATATTAATATTTATTAGCTACAAGTCAAATATGTAATTCTTATTCCTTGTAAATATTTTTAAAACTTGGGCAGGGTCACTTTGAATTAGGGCCGAATCGACTCGGTCTGTACGACTTGGGCCGGATCGACTTGGGGCCAGATCGACATGAATTCAAGATAAAGGGACATGAACTTAAGATTTTTGTTTATTTACCTGTCATGTCTGTAAATAGCTGTGTTTGAGGGGCACTCTCTGTTCAAACATAGGTTATATATGTTTCGAACTCCTCTGACAATAGTCCAAGATTGCTCTGGTGTCCTTTTTAAGGACTTGTTTGGGTTGTGGATCCTACGACCCAAACAAGTCTTAAACAACGCCTTGAGAGCAATCTCGGACTACTCTTATAATTGCTTCATGTATATATATTTATATGAGTCCCAGGATTTAAATAACCAAAAACTAAAATTTGACAACCAGCATTAAAGTAAAAATCAACAATTGTGACAGTGATTAAGAAATCTGGAATTTTCTAGTGTTGTAGTAATCCCTATGCTGAAGGCCCTTCCAGGGGTGTCATTGTTGCTTTCTATCAAGTAAAAATAAATAACCTCATTTAGTTCAAGTGGCACAAAATCTCGACATTCACTAAACTGAACCCAAAGCAAAGGAAAGCATTTTTATTGCTGTTTTCACCTAAAGTCAAACATGTCAAACAGTTTTAAGAAATGCTAGCTATAGATGTCCACAACAGTACTACATTTGTACATACAAATTGTATATGTGCATTGAATCTCACAGATTTGGGGGTAATTAGAACAAATTACTAACTTAGAGTTAGTAGTAACTAGAACAGGTAAAGAAATCTAATAAGTATCATCCTGATTTGTTGGGTTGTTGTCTAATTGAAATATATCCCACATTTAACTCATATCATATTCTCTGTAAGTACATTTATACCAAACATTTTAAAGAAATTTTTGTGTAAATACAGAAATCAACTGGACATTGGGTCCAGTAAACCATTCTTCTTAACTGGACAAGACTATTTTACAGGACATTTACTCATATGATTTGGACAAAATTAAAAAAAAAATACTGGTCATTTGGTCCAGTAATGCATATCACAAAACTGTACCAAACCAATTTTTACTGGACTTTGCCTAATGTCTGGCGACCTTGGGAATGACTGTTAATGACAAAATTGACTTATCATAATAATAAGATAGGAATGTATGTCAAATGTATGTCATACATGTGTTTTGTATGACAGTAAGACAGAGCATATCTATTTTCTCCTCTGATATATTGGTAATTAGTTAATGGTTTTTAATTAACGCTGCATAATAGATGGATGGTGAAGTCTGACAAACACATAAACCTGTAATGATAGACATTGTATTGATGAATATTTTAAAATGCATGTACATGCATTGGTTTTATTTTACTGTACATATTTTTTGTAAATGTACATTTTGTGTTTCATATGGTTAACAAGGTTTAACTTTTAAAACTATATCAGTAATGAGGAAAATGTCCTGTTAATTTACCCATCAAACCTACAATTTTACCCTTTTTTACCCCATTTTTACCTCTTTAGTCTTCCTCATTTTGTTTTAGTGGTTGTTAAAATAAAACAGAAATCATTTGTTTCTAACCTACCAAAACTGTTTCCATTGTGTGAACAAAAAAAGATACCATAGATACTGGGATCAATAATTAAGACAGCAAGCCAACGACACAAATAACCAAAAATGTAGAGGTCAACATATAGTATATATACCCAATTATGTGTATCTAATTTACACCAAGATATCTAATGTTTAATGCAAAAGGACCTTATGTTTAGGAAAAATATAATAAATGCAGGATATCCAATTACACTGAATGGCATCTAATTTGGTGTAAATTTTTTTATAAGTTTTGATTGTGCATGGGCATAATTAATGTTCACTACATATACGTTTGTTTGCTTATTTATAATTAGGTACTAAATTATGTGACCTTTGAATAAGGATCACCCAAAATGTTACCTTTATATGGGCATAGAAATTTTGAAAGAAAAAAAAATTCATTGGTCCGTCACCATTATATATTGATTTGACCATGTAGGTAAATTTAAAAATCTGTTTTAAGTTATTTAGTAAAATAAGGAAGGTAAATTAAAACCAAAAATAGTAAAATTGAATTATATGTAAACATCATATTTCCAAGGATCGTCCTGCATATACTAGTCATGATTTAATCTATATTATTTTGTGTAATTGTTCTTGTATATTTATGTTTGTTAATAACTCTCATGGAATTGATAGCCTTTGATACTTGTAAGAATTCAATTTGTTGAGCTCATTAACCAATTCGAAAATTTTATTAATAATCCACAAATCATAATTATAGATAAGCTGAGTCTGATGTCAAATTTGAGTCTTTGACGACTACGTCTGTTTTTCTCAAATATGAAAATTCACCTTTTGAAGATGCTAGAACTATAATATAATAAATAAATTTTTGAGTTATGCTTTTTGTCGAGCCTTCGACTTTTCTCGAAAAAGCGAGACATAGCGATCCTACATTCCGTCGGCGTCGTCGTCGTCGTCGTCGTCGGCGGCGTCCACAAATATTCACTCTGTGGTTAAAGTTTTTGAAATTTTAATAACTTTCTTAAACTATCCTGGTTTTCTACCAAACTTGGACAGAAGCTTGTTTATGATCATAAGATAGTATCCAAAAGTAAATTTTGTAAAAAAAAAATTCCATTTTTTCCGTATTTTACTTATAAATGGACTTAGTTTTTCTGCCAGTTAACATTACATTCACTCTGTGGTTAAAGTTTTTAAAATTTTAACAACTTTCTTAAACTATCCTGGATTTCTACCAAACTTGGAAAGAAGCTTGTTTATGATCATAAGATAGTATCCAGAAGTAAATTTTGTAAAAAAAAAAATCATTTTTTCAGTATTTTACTTATAAATGGACTTAGTTTTTCTGCCAGTTAACATTACATTCACTCTGTGGTTAAAGTTTTTAAAATTTTAACAACTTTCTTAAACTATCTTGGATTTGTACCAAACTTGGACAGAAGCTTGTTTATGATTAAAAGCTAGTATTTAGAAGGAAATTTTGTTAAAATTTTGTTCCATTTTTTCCGTATTTTACTTATAAATGGACTTAGTTTTTCTTCCAGTTAACATTACATACAGTCTGCAGTTTAAGTTTTTAAAACATTTATTAGATTCATAAACTATCCTGGATTTTTACTAAACTTGGACAGAAGCTACTTACAATCAAAAGATAGTTTAGAGAGGAATATTTTTATTAATTTTTTTCCACATTTTTGTTGAGCCTGCGATTAACAGCAAAAGTAGGCGAGACACAGGGTTCCGTGGAACCCTTACGAATTTTTTTTGTAATAAGCACTGTTGCTCATTTATAAGTTTGCGTCATCCTTTCCAAGTTTCCATAAGTCAACCTCTGAAAAATAAAGATTCTATAAGAGGGAACATAGTATACGGCAGATTCCATATAAGAAAGTATAACAACTCCCATAAGCACGTTAGGCAAAAATCATAAGCAATGAACTTCTGTTTTTGAATACATGCTTTACTAATAAAGATAAAGACAATTTGACCAAAAAAAAAATTATGAGCATCATCCTTTTTAAATAAACGAAGCCTTAAATATTATGTTTCTGACATAAGATTTGACAGACTTTATTGTTTCTTACATAAGATTTGACAGACTTTATTGTTTCTGACATAAGATTTGACAGACTTTATTTTTTCTTACATAAGATTTGACAGACTTTATTATTTCTGACATAAGATTTGACAGACTTTATTTTTTCTGACATAAGATTTGACAGACTTTATTATTTCTGACATAAGATTTGACAGACAAATTGAGTTTCTGACATAAGATTTTGACAGACTTGATTCTGACATAAGATTTTTCATACATAAGATATTTTGACAGACAATATATATTTGTTTTTTTTGACTGACATTGGAAATCAAATCCTAGTTGAAAGTCATTTTTAAAACTCCTGGAAAATACTGCAGCCTAACATCAAACAAGATTTCACTACAGGTCAAAGAACTTTAACTGTTAGCACATTCAAATGTTTCAGACATAAGAAAAAAAGTTTGACAGATCTTATGTAGGAAACATATAAGTTAAAACTATTGCTTGAATAAAGTTAAATGAAAGAATCAACATGTGTTTTTTCTTATGCACAGCATGACTTACAGTTTTAACTGGCATATATTGGAACCTACAATGATTTTGAAAGTTTTTACAGCGATGTTCCTGACATAAGATTTATTGACAGACACTGAGCTATAAAGCAAGATATTTGAAATTGAAAAAAAATATATCACAGATGTTTTTGACTAAAAAAAGTAACAAATTTGGGAACAGGGATGTTTGAATAACCAGACTACACTAGTAAATACCAGTATACAAGTGTCAACATAAAGCATTGCAACACATAAACATTGTGTAAAAAAATGGGAGTTAATTCTGTCAAAATTTTTGCATTTTTTCAACTTGTTTTAATCATTTCTACTTTAAACGGAAACAATCATATCCAAAAATTATTTTTAATAATTTCTTCTAACATCATTATTCCTCAAAACATCCACAGATTATCTTTAAAATAACAGTGATTATTATTTTTATTTATTTATTCATTTTGACAGACATTTCAATTTCTTATATGGAATCTGCCATACATGTAAATGAGAAAACTACATCTAATACATTTTGTACATAGAGGGAAAAAAATATATCTATGAGCAAGTTTATGAATTTTATTACTCATCTCTTTTAAGACTCATGATTCCCGGGGTTAGAGCCCCCCTTTTTTGGACGATCAATGCTTTTAAATGGGGACATATGGTTGCAACCCCCCTTTATCCTGGGTTGGAACCCCCCTTTTAAAATTTGGCTGGATCCGCCCTGTTCATTTAGGAACATACAATAATAAACTGTTAACACAGAAATATGTCTTGCCTTTTTGTTATTTTGATAATGCAAATGTTGCAATTTAAATAGCAATACATTTTTATACGACCGCAAAAATTTTTTCGGTCGTATATTGGTATGACGTTGGCGTCGTCGTCGTCTGGCGTCGTCCAGCGTCGTCCGAAGACACATTGGTTTTCGCACTCTAACTTTAGTTTAAGTGAATGGATCTCTATGAAATTTTACCATAAGGTTCAATACCACAAAAGGAAGGTTGGGATTGATTTTGGGGGTTATGGTACCAACAGTTAAGGAATTAGGGGCCAAAAAGGGGCCAAAAATAAGCATTTTTGTAACTTCCAGACATAACTTGTGTGTTAGTGTATGGATCTCTCTGACATTGTACCACAAGGTTCCATATCACACAGGGAATGCTGGGATTAATTTTGGGGGTAATTGCCTCAAAATATTAGGAATTAGGGGCAAAAAAAGGGGCAAAAAACAAGCATTTTTTTAGTTTCATGACAATAACTTGTGTGTAAGTGTATGGATCTTTCTGAAATTGTACTACAAGGTTCCATATCACAAAGGGAAAGCTGGAATTGAGTTTGGGGGTAATTGCCCAAAACGTTTAGGAATAAGGGGCCAAAAAGGGGCCAAAAATAAGCATTTTTCTAGTTTCCAGACAATAACTTGTGTTCAAGTGTATGGATCTCTCTGAAATTGTACCACAAGGTTCCATATCACACAGGGAATGCTGGGATTGATTTTGGGGGTAATTGTCTCAAAATATTAGGAATTAGGGGCCCAAAAAGGGGCAAAAAACAAGCATTTTTCTAGTTTCAAGATAATAACTTGTGTGTAAGTGTATGGATCTTTCTGAAATTGTACTACAAGGTTCCATATCACAAAGGGAAAGCTGGAATTGAGTTTGGGGGTAATTGCCCAAAACGTTTAGGAATAAGGGGCCAAAAAGGGGCCAAAAATAAGCATTTTTCTAGTTTCCAGACAATAACTTGTGTTCAAGTGTATGGATCTCTCTGAAATTGTACTGCAAGGTACCATACCACAAAGGGAAGGCTTGGATTGAGTTTGGGGGTGATGAATCATAAGGGTGTAAAAATTTGGGGGGGGGGGGGATTTTTTTTTTTTCCCTTTTTTTTCTTTTTTTCCTTTTTTTTTTCTTTTAAAATTTTCCATTTTAAGTTGGTTATTTCTGTTTTATATTTAAAAGCAAATAATAATGATATGGTAGGAGATACACACCAAACAGGATGTGTAAATTATTATAAAATAAGTATTGTGCAATAGCAAGAAATTTTCAATTGCACAGTATTGCACAATAGCAAGAAATCTTCAATTGCACAGTATTGCGCAATAGCAAGAAATCTTCAATCGCACAGTATTGTGCAATAGCAAGAAATATCCAATAGCACAATATTGCGCAATAGCAAGAAATTGTCAATTGTACAGTATTGCGCAATAGCAAGAAATATTCAATTGCACAGTATTGTGCAAAAGAAGATACTTCGTATAAATTGCTTATTTCTTGACCAATTTCAATGGGGTTTTATTCTTGAATTCTTGGGGTTCTTTAATATGCTGATTCTAACCGTGTATTAAGTTTTTGGATTTTTGGCCCCGTTTTTAAATTGGTCCACATTGAGGTCCAAAGGGTCCAAAATTAAACTTTGTTTGATTTCATCAACAATTGAATTATTGGGGTTCTTTGATATGCCGAATCTAACCGTGTATTTAGATTCTTAATTTTTGGTTCTGTTTTCAAATTGGTCTACATTAAGGTCCAAAGGGGTCCAAAATTAAACTTAGTTTGATTTTAACAAAAATTGAATTCTTAGGGTTCTTTGATATGCTGAATCTAAACATGTATTTAGATTTTTGATTATGGGCCCAGTTTTCAAGTTGGTCCAAATCGGGGTCCAAAATTAAACTTTGTTTGATTTCAACAAAAATTGAATATATGGGGTTCTTTGATATGCTGAATCTAACCATGTATTTAGATTTTTGATTTTTGGGCCCCATTATCAACTTTGTCCACATTGAGGTCAAAAGGGTCCAAAATTAAACTTTGTTTGATTTCATCAAAAATTGAATTCTTGGGGTTCTTTGATATGCTGAATCTAACCATGTATTTAGATTTTGGATATTGGACCGTAATAGTTGAATGTCCAATTTAAAATTTTTAAGTTCTTAGACCACATTCATTCTGTGTCAGAAACCTATACTGTGTCAAATATTTAATCACAATCCAAATTCAGAGCTGTATCAAGCTTGAATGTTGTGTCCATACTTGCCCCAACTGTTCAGGGTTCGACCTCTGCGGTCGTATCAAGCTGCGCCCTGCGGAGCATTTTATTGTACTTTAACATGCAAGTTATGCAGATATTCAAAGTCAATGAACCATGACTGAAGGTGCATGGCTAAACAATCTCCATGGAAATGAGATGTGCCAATGCTAATACAACTGCATATCAAATACCATTGACTTATCAGAAGTTGTTCCCTTTAAACAAACCTAAACACAAACATTAACTTGTAAACTATGTAAAAGTTTCAAAGTTAATGAACTATGATGAGGGGATGGGGCTATATAATCTCCATGGAAACGAGAATTGCAACTGCAAATACATTTGCATACCAAATATCATTGAGTTAACATTAGTGGTTCATCTTTAACTGATCTAATAACAAACTAATACTTGTAAACTAAGCAAAAGTTTCAAAGTCAATAGACTGAGGGGTAAGGACCTAATATTCTTCATAGAAATGAGATGTGCTAATACTTTTACAACTGCATACCAATTATCATTGGCCTACCACTAATGGTTCCCCTTAAACTGACCTAATCACAAACTAATACATGTCAAAGTCAAATGGGCAAAGTCAGCTTTAATCCGGAAATGCTTCCCCTGAGTTGAGCCCTAGAAACTACATGTAGGAAGAAGACATTAAATTTTTAGTTATGTATAAGTTGATGTGACAATAAATGGACAGTTATAATACCATGAATTCTTAGATATAAAGTAGTGATAACAAAGTATACTTGTAGGAGTATGTAAAGTTATTATTGTATTAGTCAGGTGTAACATAAAAGATATTTTATTTCTGCATGGTTAAGTCATGATCAGCATTTTAACTACATAGATCTATGACAAATGCATAGGTTTATTCAGGGCCTCTGTGGCCAAGTGGTCGAAGTACTGTGGATTCATTAATATTCGTTGGATACAAATTTTCGGGGATTTGATGGGTACAGAGGAACCACAAATTTAAATGTTCAACGAATTACAAATTTTCTAAAGGAATGTATGCATACTTTGTCAAAACAACGAAATTATATATCCACAAAGTTTTCCTCAATCCACGAAAATTGGTACCCACGAAAATAAATGAATCCACAGTAGTTGATCTACTCTTTCACAAGACTATCAACGCTGAGGTTGTGAGTTCCAACCCTGCATGTGGCAGGTTCGTTGACTCAAATCTTTATCGACTAGGATTGTCAGTTTTCCTGCCAATGGTTGATGGTTCAGACTAATTTCTCTCCAGGCACTCTGGCTTCCTTCAACAAAAATAGACCACCATGATATAAAACCAATAGTGCTGAAAGTGGCATTAAACACCAACAATCAATCAGTCAGTCATAGATTTATAATGCCCACCACATACTTTTTAGTTTTAAGTAATGAAGTTATTGTAGTGCCATCATTTTGTAATTACTTTAATAAGTACTGTTTCTGAAATTTGGCATATGTTTTATAGTTAATTTGAGTTGAAATGACAAATGTAAAACAATTCAAACGAGAAAAAATAAGGTGTGATTTATGTACAAAACTATGAATGAAAAACAAATATGATATACAGCAACTATATGAATTTTAAATAACCTTGACCTCTGACTTTAAGGAGAAAAAAATAAGTGTTTTTGCTATTAAACCATTTTCAGTCTTTTCTTTACTTCCTGAAATAGGTTCAAAAACTTTTTGTGGGGTCCATTAGATGAAAATATCTAATCAAAAGTTCCTTTTATAAAAGCAATTTTAATGTTATTTACAACTTGACTTGGATTTATAAGGATGTTTTATGCTATAAAACTAAAAGGCCTCGAAATGACAAATGTAAAACAATTCAAACAAGAATTATATATCCATATCATGATAATTAATTACTGCAACAATGTATTTAAGCATTCAATTGCAAAAGCAATTTCTAATGCAACAATGGATTGAATACAATACCAATTTTAAAAGATCCAGTACATCACAATCAATACATAACTTGGTCATTGTGTTGGTCATGATGTAATCACAGGATCAATATATATTTTCTAGACATGACCTTTCAGGGTATCACTATTACATAATATGTACAGACTAGTTATGCTTGCATTGGTGTCTGGAATCTTACAAGGAAATTAGGAATATAACATGATATATGCTAATTAGATTTTTAAAGTGAATCATTGAATGGATTGGAATATTTATGGGTCAATTATTTTAAATTTATAAATGTTATATCAATAGTATGGAGTCTTTTTCTATGATTCCAGTCTGGGCCAAAAACCAGCATGTGACTAGACAAAATTGATTTTGGCTAACAAAAATTAAAAAAAAAAATGGTAGGACATATATTTGAATATTTTTTAAAGAATTTTTTCTCTCATGTTGACACACATGACACAGAGCACTCTGGCTTCCTCCGCCAATAAAAACTGACTGCCATGAACAGCTAATAGTTCTGAAAGTGGCATTAAAACATTAGATATCTAAAAAGTCAAGCCTCAATGTCAGCACCACTATCTTTACTTAAAATATCCTGATTAATGATATTAATATACATGTACATGTAATTAGCCAGATTATATCAGACATATTGATCTACATCTATCTGGATGATTCTATTGTATGTAGGCTAATACATGAAGTCTAGGGAGAAATGTTTTCACACTCCTTGTAATGTAATTCTAAGGTATGTAAATATTAGTTATTCTATATATAAAATAAGTTTTGTAGTCCCAGTGTTTTCCCCGGAATTTTATTGAAGGATGGAGGATTGACTGAAAGGATGGTCATGTCTTGAATTTTTAAGGATGGGGGCTTATATAAAGTAATAGGAAATTTAGAAAAGGACTGTCCTCGCAAAGGTTTTGGAAAGAATTTTTATTTGTTAGGCATGGTCATGGTGTTTCCATATTAACATTGTCAAACCTCAAATGGGAGCGGAAAAAACATTATGTAGGGACTGGAGAATTTGTAGTAATTGATAAGTATAGTTATGAAAAAGGGATACCTGTAAAGTTATCTGAATTTCTGCTGTTGGGCCTCAAGTTTTAAAATCTCTATCCTTGGCCATTATGATCTTTTTTTTATAGTGCATCAATTTTCTGCAAAAAATTATCTCAAATTGGGCAGCAATTTCTTTTTAGTCCCCTACCGTCGAAGGGGACTTTAGGTTTGCACTCCGTCCGTCTGTCCGTCTGTCCTTCTGTCAGTCCGGCAATTCAGCTTTCCACACTTTTTTTCTTCATTCTTAAAGATATTGATTTGATATTTGGTATATAGTTTTATCATGTCAAGTTATAGATCAAGTTCAAATTTTGTTCTGGTCTGATGATTTAATCCAGAGTTATGGACCGTAACTCTGGACCATATCTAATAGTGTTAGAGTACTATGTTAAACCATATTTCTGTACAAAGGGAGATAACTAATTTTTTAAAAGACATTCTTTCTTCAATTGTTTGAAGAATTTTTTGGCAGGTTTGTTAGTTATTTAGTATAAACTAATTTTCTGAATGCTATATATATATAAAAAAAAATTATGAAGAGAAATCCTTTAATTAGATAATAATCTATTTTTATTATGTATATATTTCAATACATTACATTGTGTAAATAAAAGTTGTTGACATTTTATAGATAAGTTACAAATCTATATTAGTTTGTGACAAATGAAAGAAAAAATATTTGGAACTATTAATTATATTTGATTATAATTTGAAAAAAGATATACATATTTAATTTTAGAGAACTATTAATCATATCCAATGTTTTTTTCATCATACTTATACGATATTGATTGATAATTGGTATATAGTTTTATCATGACAAGTTACAGATCAAGTTCAGATTTTTGTTTCGGTCTAATAATTTTGTGCAGAGTTATGGTCCTTGGACTTGAAAAATTCACTCATATAATCAGTTCTCCACACTGTTTTTAGTCATGTTTGAAGATATTGACTTGATATTTTCTTTTTGTTTACACCATGGCAAGTTATAGAACAAGTTAGCATTTTGTTCCAGTATAATGAATTTTTACCCGGTAGGGGACTATGTATTGCCATGCAATACTCTCAGAATGCTTGTTAACCTCTGAATTTTTCTGTCCAGATTTATGTTTAGTATTTGGCACTGAAAGATAAATAAACATACAGCAATCAATCAATCCGTCTTAGTCTTAATAAGCACTTTGTATCCACAGAAAACTGTTATAATTTTACAAAAAAATAATTTTGAATACAGCATTTCCCAATATAAAAAGATTCTAGAAAGAGATGTACATGTATGTATTTTAAGTAAATGTATGATTTAAGGTATAAATGTAACTATATATAGATAAATGTGAGTGGACAGATATTTAGTAACACTAAAACATATGTTCATTTCTATCCAACTGTGATTATTTATTACAAATATCTGTAAGTATTTGAAATACAGTTAATTAATTACTAATTGTGTTCCATATACTTTATTGTTTTGTAATTTGAAAAAACCTTTTGAAAATATTAAGTTCAGTGCTTCTGCTAAATAAAAGATTGAGATGCAGGAAGATGGTTTGTAAGACCAAGTATATTTTGTCATTCCTTCATCCACGATTTTGCTCTCAGTTTGATCCCACTTCCCTTTCCCTGCTTTTTTCCATTCCTTCCATCCTTTGTAATTATAATTTTGAAATTTGTAGCTGTATAATTTCCTTCCGTTTTGCATTTATTTTAATACTGCTTATTTCTAGAACATGCTTTATAACGGGAAGTAAATTAGGTGATTTTTTAAAAATACTATTTTTATATTGAGGCAATCTGAATATAGGGATATATCTCAACTAGGTATGTTACTCATTATTTCAAACTTGGAGTTCCAATATTAAATAAATTTTTTAATGTGTTTTTTCCCCCCAGTAAGATACATATGTAGATATATCTTTTAACTTATAAAGGTAAGTTTCTATAGGATTCTTCTTTTTTCTAAAACTTTAAAGAAACCTTGATTTGAATGATGTATGTCACATGTATGTACCTTATAGAAAATAATACAGGTATGTAACAATATATTCAGGCATCTCACATGTTTTCTTAGAAGAATGTTATGTTATTAAGAAGTTTTGAAGTTTTGAAGAATTTGATAATTTATGTAATTTGATTGATTGTTGGTTACTTAACGTCCTGTGGCAAATATATTTATTTAAAGATCTTCAGTTTGATTGAAATGTTAAAGAGTTTAATTAACATTATAATCAACTTTGTTAAACTGGATGTACAATCTTTTATCATATATATATATGTTCCTAGTGCAATTTCAAAATTAATTTACACAAGTCCTGAAGTCCACCTGAGTAACATTGCAGAATATCAATCATTTAATCAATCAATCAATTTAAAGTTTTAAAAACTATCCTCATGATACTGTTGATATATCTATCAAATTCAAAACACCAGTCTCGATAAATGCATATGTTTTCTTAAAAAAAAAACATAAAGATAAGTATCGCAGGTCTGGGTAATTTTCAAAATGCAATGCTTTTATACATATTTGAATCTTAAATAGCTAATCTGTATTTTTCATGGATATAACTCCTTGTTGTTGAAGGAGATAAGTTCCTTGGACTGTAATTGATACCAGAATAATCACACTAATAGATATTTTATGAGACATGTACCGAATGGCTCAGAAATTAACATGGTTATATAGGGAATCTTCATGTGAAAAAATTTAGATTGATTTCACATTAAAGGTTTCCAAACCATATAAATGAAAAGTTAATCTCATCAGGGAATTACCTTTTTATAGACATATGTAATTTATCAGTGACGTGTGTCTGGAATCGATGCCAATGTTTGGGATGACATAATCGGAAAAATACAATAAATCACATTCCAAGGAACTTGAATGATCCTAAAATTCTCCAAGGATTATTTGGTTGAAATTGAGAACGGTATAAACTTAATGCTATTAACTGAATGGTTTGTATCAGAATATTGTTTTCTATTTTTTGTTTTTAGAGAAAAGGATTTGTTTACTGTAAATATTAATATTTTTTTTGGTTGCTATTTTCATGATTTCAATATCGATGCATAAACTTTTCGTGCCGTGCTTGTATGTAATATCTAAAGGCACTCTTGACATTAAAATTGTAGGAACAATTTCCTTGTTTACAGTTGATGATAGATGTACAAATGTATTAGGAACAATACTTTGTATAATATTGTAAAAAATATCATGAACATGTACATGTATTGATCAATCTGAGTTTTGATTGACTTATCAATACCAAATATATTTATGTAATAATTTTTAGAGGGTTTAAAAAAAAGTATTATGCATTGAGACCAATTCAAAATAATGGTTGTATGTTCAGGGAGGGGGTTTAAGGGCAGTTTTATTTGTAGTGGGAAACCTGCAATGCTTTAGTTATCTGACCAAATGGTGATTAACTGATAAACTCATAAATCACAATAACATTGAAATGCTTATGTTTTATGGAGATCTTCAAATGTAATACTCTGTCATTTTCCTTATAGAATCTTATTTTCACTATTAAATGAATCTTCCTGGACCAAACAGAATATGAGCATAAATATTTACAGTGCAGTGTTTGAATTATTGAAAAAGAGATGATATACTAAGTAAATTGTGCAGCTAAAGATGCCTATATATATGCTATCTGGGGCACTGATTCTGTGTCTTAATTATCCAAACTTAAAATCTCTGGTTGCAGTTAATTGCTTGAAAACTATTGAAAAATGGTTCTATATTTAATTTTGTTTGCAAAGGGTAATGATTACTTTCTAATTATATAGAAAGTACAAAAGTACTGCATTAAGTTCTGTTTCACTAGATGAACTCGTTTTTCTATAAATAACTAAGAATTATTCATCTATTATTGATCTTGTGAAAGTACAGACTAAATTAATATTGTGGACAGGAATGAATTGGAAAAAATGTACAATCTGTATTTTCTTCAAGATGCTTATATATACTTTGCCCTTATTACTAGTACTGGTATGTACTATTGATTTTAAATCTAAAAAGTCATATGCATGTGGGAAGAATTTCAACTATGACCAAATCATTCACAAATTCTATACATTTTTGATAAAATAGTCACTACATAATCTTGTTATATATATATATAAGATATGAAATATGGAGGTACAATTCTGTATTACTGGAACTTCAATTAGAATTTGAACTAAAGTTATAAATTCTTTTTCAAATGTTTATAGCAAGTATAAAACATTTGATGTTCTGCAATTAAAAGTAATATTAAGTCATGAAGTGGCCATTTGACATGTTTGAATGAATTAAAAGTATTTAATTTAAAAGTATATAAAATATATAGATAGTTTTGAATGTAATTGAAATTTCAGTAGTGAAGTGGATTCGAAGAGGGTGTGGATGAGTTTAATTTAATGTTTGACAAATTGTACTTTCAAAGATTTGTTTCCTCACATCTATGCAGAAGTTCCTTGATTCACCAGAAACCAATGTCAGTGTTTTGTTTATACATTTTTACACAGCAAGTAAATTTTGGAATAAGCTGAAAGTTTTTAACCTTAATCTTTCTTTGAATAAAATATCACTCATTGTATCTCCTAGAGAAAATTAAAATCTTTATCAGTCCCCTACCGATGAAGTCGAAGGGGACTTTAGGTTTGCACTCCGTCCATCTGTATGTCTTTTCGGCAAATCAGTTTTCCACACTTTTTTCTTTGTGCTTGAAGATATTGATTTGATATTTGGTATATGGTTTTATCATGGCCAGTCCAGACCAAGTTTGAATTTTGTTCCGGTCTGATGAATTTGTGCTGAGTTATTGTCCTTGGACTTCGAAAATTCAGGCATGTAATCAGTTTTCTGCATTTTTTTTTTCATTATGCTTGAAGATAGTGATTTGATATTTTGTAAATAGTTTAGCCATGACTAGTTACAGATCATCTTTGACATGTTTGAATTTTGTTTGGTTTGGATGATTTTTTTTGCAGCGTTATGGTCCTTGGAAAATTGACGCAAATAATCAGTTTTCCACACTTTTTTTTGTCATGCTTTAAGATATTGATTTGATATTCGTTATATAGTTTTAACACCATGACAAGTTATAAATCAAGTTAGTTGTTCCAGTACAATGCTTTTTAACCGTTAGGGGACTATGTATTGCCATGCAATACTCTCAGAATGCTTATTTTATTCAAGATGCTAATGCTTTTACATCATGAAATAATTCAATCTGCATTTGTATCATAAGAGAAGAACTTTATTTTAAGTAAAAATCAATGAAGAATTTCTTTATTACTTCTGAGCAAAGCACTTGAAATTGAAATTGAAATGTTATTGATTTGACACCTTTTAGTTTTTTCTCTCATTGTATATAAGGTATTTTGAATAAGACCACATTGACAGTAAAGTTCTTTTGAAAAAATATTTAGATGAAATAGAAGACACTCACAAAATCTCCTATACATATGTGAATTTTATGTTTATTTCAAAATTTGCAACTGTCTACTGACACATCTATATAATACTCCTGTTGAAAGAAGTATTAGTGATCAGATTTTTGTCAAGTTCAATTGCTTTTATTCCGTTTGTTATGGACTTAGATTCGTTCATTTTAAACCAATTTTTTTTTTATTGACATGATTGAGGTACATATAAATGTATTTTGAGGTGAACTGTTATCTGAATTTTTATGTGATGATGGGGTTATGCATGTCAAATGGGTTGATATCCCAAAACTGGATTCTGAATGCACAACATCATCAAAATTTGGAAATGTTCAACTGTTGTTGGGTACCACTAAACAAGATTCTGAGTCATGCCCTTTTTAAAAAAAGGCATAATTTATTGATTATTTAGTTCCATGCCATCATAACTTCCACTAAGTTCCACCAAATCATTCGATTGGATGTTTAATGCCACTTTCAGCACTATTGGCTATTTTGTGGCAGTCAGTTTTTATTGGTGGAGGAAGCCGGAGTGCCCAGAGAGAACCACCAACCTTCGGTAGGAAAACTGACAATCCTTGTCTATTAAGATTGGAGTCCAGCGCACCTGCCACTTGGGAAATCGAACTTACAACTTCAGTGTTGACAGGCTAGTGATACAGTAGTTGAACAATATCCCAGAGGTATGCTCCTTGATATTGTCGGAAAGGCCAAATATTTGGTTTCTGAAGCATATCCCAAGTAAGCCTTCACTGAATCATTTCAAATTTGAAAATGTTGCTAGGGACCAAATAACACAGATAGTAAGATTAAATTTGATGGATTTCACTTTTGTTATTCATTTAGAATGTGCCACTTATTGAGTAGGAAAATATTTCAATTCTTGGTTTTTGATTGAAAAGTTCAGAGTTAGCAGGGGCAAAAATTCATTTGAAATGTGGGTAATTATTTTTTGGAATTACTGAACACAGGATTATTTGTTATTGGACAGATTTCATATTTGTCATTCTAGAGTTATGTCCCTTGTTTTTTTGATTGATTGTTTTTTGGTTGCTTAATGCCCAGTGGCAACTATTTAATGCATATTCCTTTTTAATTTGAAAAATACCTCAACTGATGGTTTCTACATGAAGATGACTATAGTTAAGAAAGGCAATTTGAAACAGAATAGAATGTATGCTCTGTGTTGCTTCATGACCATACTGTATATTTACATGTATCAGCAGATTTCTTATTTGATTATGGAAACTCAAAATGAAAAATGAAGGCTTGCATGGATGATAAATAATTGTATTAGAAAAATCATTTCTAATCTTAAGTCTTTTTGGAGAAATGTTCAAAAATACATGTTTTTTTAGTTTTTGGCATTTTATCTAAAGTAAATGTGACTAATATATTTTGAGTTTATTGATACAAGTTATGCATGCAGTTGATTTTGTCTGTTATTCTAATCAATCTCAATTCTGGTAAGTTTTGTATTTGATAAACAGATCTGCTAGAAATAAATGTCTGTTTATATTGAAATTTATATATGGCTGTTGTTTAAACCAAAGATAAACTGTTCCAGTATACAGCTACCGAATGGACAGTGTCATACATGTATTTTTGAACATTTGTCTCTCCAAAAAGACTTAAGATAACAATATTTTTGAGTATTTTAACAAATCTAACATGTGCCTGTAAGCACTTATATCAATATGCCACAAGCATGCAAGGGAATATGTTGGTTCCTTCTATAAAATATTCAGTCATGCCTTTTTCATGAAGTCACAAAAGCAAAATTAGAGGAGTAAGAAAATTTGACATCTGAATTGAATTTTGACCAATGAAGAACTGAGATCAAACAAATCACAAATTGATTATAAAAAAAACAACCGATCAGGGACAGTATAAATCGGCAGAATTACAGAAACTCCTTCATATGTCACCAATAAATTGTACCGGAACATTGTCAAGGCTGCAAACAATGTTTCATATGCTTGTATACTGTAAGACTGCACAAAATTAAATTGGTTAAGTACTGTGATTGAGTGTTGAATGTTAAACATAATTTCATACAATTTTCAAGAAAAATAAAGAAAATGCCTGGTAATTAAATTGATTGCTTTTATTTTGATTATATTAGCCTCAGAACTATAAAATGATGAAAGAAAAAAAAAATAATGATTATTAGATCATTGATAATTATAGTATGACGGGTATTATGGAGTAACATCAGGGGGAACAAGTTCATCTACTAGATATTTACTTCTAACAATTAAATACATTATTTCATTCATTATTTATTTTAGGTTAGTAATGACAATGTAAAGAATTGATACCTACTTCAGAAGTTGTTATTGTTGGCAGGCAGTATTATGTAGATTGGAGGAACACTCAACGAATCTCATAGACTATGGCCAGGGATGATTTGGTGGATTCAGCTCTCCCTGATCGAGACGAAGCCAAAGAATTCTACGCCAAATATGAACCTAAAGAAGCCTTAGGAAAGTAAGTCTTAAGTTTAAGTGAAATTCAGTAAGGCTCAATTGAACAAACTAAGGAAAAAAATAGAAACAAGATATTATCAAGTTTGTCAGGGTAAATTTTGTAAGAAGTTTGTGAGCCAATTTCAGTGATAACTTTACCATTTGTAACATTCAAAAATAAAAGTCACAAAAAATAAAATGAAATTCATAAAAGATGTGGACAATAAATTAGGATTTTATTCCTGTTTTTATATGTCCATCATTAAAGATGGGACGTATTATGGTATATCGTCTGTCTGTCTGTCCGTTGTCAACACTTCTGACAATAACTCAAAAGCGCTTTCACCAATTTTTCATGAAACTTTGGTGAATTGCTTATATTTATTGTTTATATTTATTTCGATTTCTATAAATTTTAGATTTTACGTTTCTGAGTTATGGGATTTTATTCTTGAGAAAATGGGGGATTTTCCAGTTTTCTGACTACAACTCAAAAACTATTTTATTTGTATTTCTAGTTGATCATATAAATTCATTTAAAGCTGCAAGATGAGCTAAAAGGGGGAAGGGCATATCATGTGCTCATGGAGAAGCTCTTTATTAGTCCCCTACTGACGAAGTCGAAGGGGACTTTAGGTTTGCACTCCGTCCGTCCGTCTGTCTGTCTGTCTGTCTATCTGTCAGTCCGGCAAATCAGTTTTCCAGACTTTTTTTCTTCATGTTTGAAGATATTGATTTGATATTTGGTTTATTGATTTATCATGACAAGTTACAGGTCAAGTTCAGTTTTCACGATTTTAGCTTTTCTCTTTGTTCAGTTAAAGCCCTTTCCCTAGAATTAAATTTTTGATGAAATACTTATTAATTAGTAGATTTCTGTTCAAAGTGAAAATAACTAATTTTTTAAAAGACAAAATGACATTTTGGATTTTTTTCCTTTTCTTTGGTAAATTGTTTGAAGAATTTAGTGGTAGGTTTGTTTGTCATTCTTGAAGATATAGATTTGATAATTAGTATATAGTTTTATCATGACAAGTTACAGATCAAGTTGGAATTTTGTTCCAGTCTGATAATTTTGTGCAGAGTTATGGTCTTTGGACATAGAAAATTCACTTAAATAATCAGTTTTCAACAGTTTTTTTTCGTTATGCTTGAAGATTTTGACTTGATATTTTTATGTAGTTTACACCATGACAAGTTATAGATCAAGTTAGAATTTCGTTCCATTACAATGAATTTGTAACCGTTGGGGACTATGTATTGCCATGCAATACTCACAAAATGCTTGTTCTCATTGGTTTGTTTGAGAAGTAAACACTTTCTGTAGACCGCATGGCAGACAATTACAATCATTGAAACTTTTACAGGTGCTTACATATTTTTCTTCAACTGGTTAATTCTATTTTAATTAAATAAAAATCTGTTTAAAAAAATATCAAGTGCTGAAGCATAATTGCTAATGTAAAACTCTTGGCAGTTTAAATTAAAATCACATGCTATATTGATTTCAGTACCTAAAGATGTTTGATCAGGCAAAGCTCAAGCTAAAATTCAAATTGAACTGACTAGCTGCAAGAAAATTGGTATATACTTCCATAAGTTTTGAAGTCATTAATCTCATACTGCAGAGATTGGATGAAGAAAAAATTATATGTTTTAAAATTTTCTAAAAATTCCTGAGACAAATAAGACAAGAAAGGTCAGGTGAGAGTCTTGCCAGGTATTATGAATACACATGGCAAGACTTTTCTTCTGCATTTGTTGCTTAAATTTTTGCAGTGAACAAGCCACTCAAGTTGGATAAATGCTAAGCCAACTTTTTAAAGAGTATGTCCTAACCCTAACCCTAACCCTGTCTGTAATTCCTAACATTGTCAGTCTGAAGTTTAAATGAGTTTCATAAAAATGCTTTACAAACGAGTATGTTTGCTCAAAAGACATGCTTTGTGCATGTTTGTTTGAAAATCATGCTTTAAGTATGTGTCCATGTTTGTACTAAAGACATGTTTTAAGGACATGTACATGTTTGTTCAAACACATGCTTAAAGTACATGTATGTATTTGATAAGTAACAAATTGTTATCACATTCCAGTTGTAAAATCAGTTGTTTGGGTAGGAGTTCATGCTTGTTTGCTAAATACACCTGGAGTTTAATTACATACAACTGTATTACCTACCCGGTGATAACGTATCATCTAACACCTTTATAATGCCAAGAATGTATCATGTTTAAACAAACTGCATTTCCCAGTAATTACACTTCATCCTCTACCAGTGTAGCTGTTTTCTAAAGTTTTTGTTGAAAAGGGCCTCTAAATTTTGAAATAATGTGTGCTTTTTAAAGATCAGCCATGGTGTGTTATTTGGCTTATATTTTTGATAGTATGAATTTGTATAAAAAAATATGTTTTATCTTTAGAAAGAAAATTATATGTTGTATTTGGTAAAATTTTTAATTGATTTGTTATCATCATTCATCTAAATTGTTATCGTTAATTAAATTATGAAAACCTTCCTTGCGTTTTAGCTATGCCTATCAGAAATTTAGTCTAGCGATAGACTGACCCCTCCTGTCCCTTGGTTCAAGTACATACGAGTTAGCTCTCCCTTATCTAACAGTGCTCTGGACCTTGGTGACAGATAACTTGTCAAAGACCATATGATCTTTATCCATGGATGTCTTAAATAATCAATTTGAATTTTTTATACCACACGATTCAAAGGAGGGGAGTTCTGTTTTGCCCCTGTTTTTCTGTCCATCTGTCCATGCCATGAAGTTTCCCCATTTTTTTCTCAGGAACAAACAATCAGAGCTTCCTGAAATTTGTTGTCAGGCTTCATGTGGACATGCTGTTTTCACTTTCATCAGTCAACTACTTCTTGTTCACACAATTCGTATATATATTCTTACACATAATAGCCATGTATGGAATTTTCTTCACATTTGTTTCAGGAACTATAAATCAGCTCGAGTGCCATGAAATTTGATAATAGACACAGTGTTTACATAGGTTAAGAAAGAAGTTTCAGGAACATAGTACTATAAGCAGAGGTCACTTTTATTTGGTGTATTGAATGATTGTAAGGTGTACATTTTTGACTAGCATGGATCACCTGACCTTGACCTCATTTTTATGGTTCATTGCATTTTGGTCAATGTTAAGTTTTCATGGATAGGGTACTATAAGCAGTAGGTGAACATTTCTTGGTGTATGGAATGATTGTAAGGTGTAAATGCTTGTCTGTCAAGGTTCTTCTGACCTTGACCTCATTTTCATGGTTCATTGGTCAATGTTAAGTTTTGGTGGCCTGTTTCTATAAGCAATAGGTTAACTATTTTTGCTGTATGAAATTATTGTAAGTTGCACATGTTCCTCTTGCAGGGCTCATCTGACCTTGACCTGATTTACATGTATCATTGATTATGTTAGTAAAATTATCTTAAAGACATTGAACATAAAATAAATCCTGATCAGTAAAGCAGGCAAGACATTTCAGCATGTACAGTCTTGGTGTAGATATGCAAGGAAAGAATCTAATGGATTAATTGCATTCAAGTTTTTCTAGATATGCAAATCTTATGAGAGTTATATGGATTTAAATCTTTAAAATTCAAACATGTCATTTCCACCAGATATCAATATTTTTGAGATGCATATAGAGTGATGTTATTTTGATGCCAGTCAACCAAACAATAGCTTTGTTCTACATTTAAGCATGAATAAAACATGTACAGTGTTCTAGGAAGTTTTTTGTTTGACCCAGCCAGGGATCATCACCAACAGCCTCTAGTGAGCATGAGACCACTAAGGCCATTGATGGTATTTGGCCTAATAGTGTGTGACTTAATTGTTCTTTTTAGTTTATAAAGGGAATTATAATGTATTAAATACTCTTTTAAAGATGTGTTATTAATTGTCAAATTGCTATCAGTTATGACAGAAAATTTACTTGTGAAAGATGCAAGCAATCATAAACTTAATTGACAGACGATTGGTTCAAAATTTCAACTAATACAAGCCTTTCACAACAAGTGAAATATGTTATAACCAATCTTTTCTTACTACCTCAAAATTTTTGTAGTCGTATAATGGTATGATGTCATCTGAAGATTTGGGAATTTGGGATCTGTTATCAGATTGGTCCACAATGAGGTCCAAAGGGTTCATTTCATCAAAAATTCAATTGTTGGGTTTCTTTGATATGCTGAATCTAACCATGTATTTAGATTTTGGATATTGGACCATAAAAGGTAAATGCCCAATTTCAAATTTTAAAGTTCTTGGACCACATATAGCATTCATTCTGTGTTAGAAACCTATGATGTGTAAAATATTTAATCACAAACCAAATTCAGATCTGTATCAAGCTTGAACTTTGTGTCCATACTTGCCCCAACTGTTCATGGTTTGACCTTTGCGGTCGTATTAAGCTGCGCCCTGCGGAGAATTTTATTTTCAGTTGAGTCAATATAACTTGTAGATATTTTCTAAGGGGACAAAAAATACGTTTATAGATTTAAAATTATAAAACAAAAAGAAAATCCTTCGACAAAGAAATGAGTTAACATGACCCATACATTTTCGTCAGTACTTGGTTTTGCACCAAATGACTATTGAAATATATTAACCCACATTTCTTACAGTAGGACAGTTTTATCATACTATTAACTATATCAGGGTTATTAGATTGTTATCTATCCTGTTGATAAAATTGAGAATGGAAATGGGGAATGTGTCAAAGAGACAACAACCCGACCATAGAGCAGACAACAGCTGAAGGCCACCAATGGGTCTTCAATGCAGCGAGAAACTCCCGCACCCGGAGGCGTCCTTCAGCTGGCCCCTAAACAAACATGTATACTAGTACAGTGATAATGGACGTCATACTAAACTCCAAATTATACACAAGAAACTAAAATTAAAAATGATACAAGACTTACAAAGGCCAGAGGCTCCTGACTTGGGACAGGCGCAAAAATGCGGCGGGGTTAAACATGTTTTTTGAGATCTCAACCCTCCCCCTATACCTCTAGCCAATGTAGAAAAAACAAACGTTCAACAGTACGCACAGTAAAACTCAGTTTAAGAGAAGTCGGAGTCCGATGTCAGAATAGGAAACAAAAGAAAATAAACAAAATGACAATAATACATAAATAACAACAGACTACTAGCAGTTACTGACATGCCAGCTCCCGACCTCAATTAAACTGATTGAAAGATTATGTCTTCATCATATGAATATCAGGCACAATCCCTCCTGTTAGGGATACAGTTATCTTTTTGTTGATATCATTGTATATTTTTGACACAGAAATTTTGGACCTTTCAATCAGACAAAACTTTGTAAAGCTCTTTATTTAGTCATCTCATGTCTTCACTTGGAAGCCAGATTATTTTGAAATCCTAGGTAATGAAAGTTTGTTTGTGAAAATTTGGATTGAAATAATAAAGTGATGAAAAGAGTAGGGGCATTAAGGCATTGTTTTGGCCCAAGAAAATAAAATATTTGACAACTATTTCAAATTTGCACATATTGTTTTGAAATGCATAGAGTCAGGAAATATAAATGAAAAACATAAGATTTTTTATCTGATGACGTCACACAACTACATCATAATATGTACCGTTTTCATGAAAACGATGAAAAATACAGAATATATGCAGTTTTCAACGTTATTTCCATTATGGAAACATCGTGCACATCTCAGAAACAACAAAATAATTTAAGAGAAGCTTTATTATAACTATTGACATAATCTCGCAAAATATAAAGTTGTTTCATGTGTGCGCACATAATTACTTTGCCAATCTAAAATATACTTAAAATTTGATGAAAAACAAGGAAAATCAAGACATTTTACAAAATATACAAATTTCGTCATGGTTTGTTGCCATGGTAACTCGTTAAACCTGAAATTTGTTTTTATTTTCTGAATACCTGGTACATTAGTCTTTTTATGACAAATTCAAGAATATGTATGATAACTTTTAAATTTGCAGTAATATTTGGGCCAAATAAGGGCCTTATTGCCCCTACTCCTTTGAAAACCTTAAAGAAATAAAGTTGTTTTTCAGCAAAAAATTCCATGCCCACCCTTCCATATAAAATATTTCTTGTCTTTACATAAATTTTTCTTGATGGTATGTCAAGATTTTCATAATCACATATTAGTGTAAAACTGTCAACACAATAATACCTAAGTGTACCTTTCTTACACTTCATTTTGATCTCAGCCTAGGGTCATGTGTAGAAGAACTGAGCAATGAGGCCATGAATTTTAAGTCATAAATTATTTCTGAATTTATGTTAATGAGAGGAAACACTTTTAATCAATTAAATGTTTAAATTTATACCTGGTAATTGCACTTCCTGGTATGCATCTACTTTCAAAGAAAAAACCCCCAACATTTTAGATGCATTATAATATTACAGAAATAATCAAATAAGAATTAGATCAAGAAAAAAAAGGCTGCATGGGTCCCTACACTGACCAAAAATGTGTAGACATGTCCTATTTACTGGCTACATGATACCATAAACTTGGATTTTTTTTCTTGGTGGAGTTTAAAAATATATAAAGGTTATACACTCAAGCAGTTGAAAGCAATCAGCAAGATCTTAATATTACATTGTTCCAGATTTTAAACTGTGGTGTTAATAGTTGATAACATTCCAGCATGGTTTAAAGAGAGGTTGTTAACCTGAGAAGTTTGTATTTATTGAATTCCAAATAAAGAACAGGTTGAACAATAAAACATATTTATATGAGGTTGCACTGACATTATAAAGTATAGTTGTTTGGCAGTTGTATGAATGAAGTATTATGTTTTTATAGGTACACCTTGTTGCTCGATCATGAAATCTCTATTCCAGAGCTTAGGAGTAGTATGGGGGATTCTGGTATTGAAATCTGTGGAAATACTAAAATGTGAAATAAAATGTTCTTGCCTGAATCCACAGACAATTTCATCCCTATTTACTCATTCCAAAAAAAATCCCTCATCCAGAAAAATATTTTGTCCTTTCAATGTCCTTTCAACTCTGCAGAGATGGTTGTTTAAGATGAGATATTCCATAGTGAGATGCAATCATGAATTTTCAAACTTAACCCAAATAATATGGTATAGGTCTGTTTTTAGAATGCTGACCTACTCACAGAAATATTTACTGCAATATCACTCTCTCTGTCCTTCTGTCTGTTTGTCTGCCCATAGCTTTGTTATGCATTACTGAGTTTCTGTATTAAGGAATAAATTGATATTTGGTCAATGTGTCCATCTGTCTGCCCCATGAAATACTTTTTTTCTCAGGAACTACAAATCAGAGCATCCTGAAATTTGGTCAATGTGTCCATCTGTCTGCCCCATGAAATACTTTTTTTCTCAGGAACTACAAATCAGAGCTTCCTGAAATTTGGTCAATGTGTCCATCTGTCTGCCCCATGAAATACTTTTTTTCTCAGGAACTACAAATCAGAGCTTCCTGAAATTTGGTCAATGTGTCCATCTGTCTGCCCCATGAAATACTTTTTTCTCAGGAACTACAAATCAGAGCTTCCTGAAATTTGGTCAATGTGTCCATCTGTCTGCCCCATGAAATACTTTTTTTCTCAGGAACTACAAATCAGAGCTTCCTGAAATTTGGTCAATGTGATCATCTGTCTGCCCCATGAAATACTGTTTTTCTCAGGAACTACAAATCAGTCTCAGCTTCCTGAAATTTGGTCAATGTGTCCATCTGTCTGCCCCATGAAATACTTTTTTTTCTCAGGAACTACAAATCAGAGCTTCCTGAAATTTGGTCAATATGTCCATCTGTCTGCCCCATGAAATATTTTTTCTCAGGAACCACAAATCAGAGCTTCCTGAAATTTGGTATCAAGCTGCATGTGAGCATACTGTAATACAGTGTGAAGTTTTTCACATTCATCACTCATCACTGAACTTTCTGTTCACCAAATACTTACAGCAGGGTATCATTACAACTTTTTGTTTTATAAATGAGCAGTCACTTCCGGGGCTCTCGGTCATAAAACTTGACTCAATATTCGGGTACAAAACTTGTGCTCGAAACACTCAATCCAGTGTTTTGATTGGTTGGTTTCTGAGTCTGAGTACGATAATCATGCTCCAAAGTTTTATGACCGCAAGGCCTGGTGGATGATATTTTAATTTTTCATTATACCCACTGAGTATATATATATATATATTTTTTTATCAATATGGGGATATACTTTGCAGGACTTTGCATGTTACTTTTTGTTCATTTTTATTAAGGACAAATATAGCATTTCAGAAAGACATTAAAAGTTCAAAACCTTATAATCATATTGAAAATAAAATATTAGTCTTTTGTATCTGTTCTTATTATTTCTGTCAAATTAAAACTATTATTTCATCAGATATTATTATCAACAACAAACAATTCATGAAATATTTTGTAATTTAGATTCAGCAACAGAATTACCCACTATTATATGGAATATTGGTGACCCAAGATAGCACCCATTTAAATTTGACATAGTAATCTCATTCTGAAGAATGTTTAATTCGTCCACAAGGTTAAACTTCTCTACAATTAGGTATGCAAATTACTTCAAATAGCGGTCATTGACTTCAGTTTGATATCAACAAAAAATATTTGAAACAAACAACCCATTATAGAAAAACATAATAGTCAATACATCAGTTGAGTAATCATAGAATAGTCAGGAGCCTCTGGCCTTTGTTAGTCTTGTAAATGCCCCCTGTGGGACCCTGATTGGAATACCGGTAATAAAATATTTGATTTGATTTGATTTGTATGTTTTTTAATTTTAGTTCATTTATATATTTTGGAGTTTTAGTGTGAACTAGTACACATTTTTGTTTAGGGGCCAGCTGAAGCCCGCCTTAGGGTGCGGGATTTTCTAGCTGTATTGAAGACCCATTGGTGGCCTTCATCTGTTTTCTGCTCTTTGGCAGGGTTGTTGTCTCTTTGACACATTCCCCATTTCCATTCTCAATTTTATTAACAGAAATTAACGTAAGACAGTGTTGATATGAATTATTGATTGTTGGTGTTAAACACAACTTTCAACACTAAAATATGTACATAAAAAGTAAAATACCAAAAATACCAAACTCCACAAGGAAAATTCAAAACATAAAGTCCTTATTCAAATGGCAAAATCAAAAGCTCAAACACATTAAACGAATGGAAAACAACTGTCACCATGGGACCTTGGATGCTTTTCTTTAATTTTTTTTTCTTACTCAATTTCTATCAAATCTGAGGTAACTAGTTAATACCTCCAAAAATAAAAAAACAACAAACATGGAAATATAGTGTATACATCATACAAGTTCCATAATATGTCTTGGAAGCTCATCAGTTATTTGTAAATCAAATGAAAAAAATTTGCTTGCTTGCCTCAGAATTTCAAAGAAATGAATCTGAAGAAAACAGATTAATTTGATTATGTGACATGAAGATTGGACACTAGACCTGGTTTTATGTAGAAGCATATTTATAATAAGATATTGAGTATTCAGTCTTCTACTGAAATTCATTGTGTTTTTTACTTTACGGTAATTCATTTGAAAAATTGATCTATGTAATGTGGAAATGCAGGATTTTTTAAAAGTTTTATTTCATTTAAGGGCATAAGATACAGTAGCAAGGGCAGCTAATAATGCATCCAAATTTAATGCATGTGTTTTCACAACTTTGCTATTGATTTAATTGCATCCAAAATTAGCAGAAAAATCGCAAACATCATCAAGTATGTTACACTATTTAAATAGGTTAAGCTTTTCTGCAAAGGAAAATAAATACATGTATGTTGGATATTTAAGCACCCAAAATCTACTGTAAAGGCATAAAATGTTATGCTAATTAATAAAGACTGTGTCAATAAATTGGTATATGACAGTAATTTGTTTGATGTATGGTGCAAATAGTTGCAAGACGATGTTGCATAAAGAAAACACTACGACGTAATTTAGCACCAAGGGGAATGGGATCTCCAGCATTTAAAAAACTAGGTTTTCTATTTCTAGCTAAAAATTGGACCCAATTTATTTCTTTTACAATCTACTATGTACTTCTTAAATAGATATAAGAAGATGTGGTATGAGTGCAAATGAGACAACTCTCCTTCCAAGTCACAATTTGTAAAAGTAAACCATTATAGGTCAAAGTAGTCGGCCTTCAAGAATGTTATTGAAATTGCAATTAAAAAATCAATGGTAGATATTTTTTATATGCATTTGTATTGGCAAGAAAGTTGTCTTTTGACTACCAATAATAATATGATTTCACAAACAATTACATTTGTATATAATTCAGTCTTCCTTGAAGGCCTCTAATTTAAGTTTGCAAAAAAACAAGTGAAAATATCTCTTCTGTTTGAAAGTTGTGTTCATTTTTAGGAAGGGTATTGAAAAATGAAATTTTGTATTTTTACATGAAAAATGAAAATTTCAAACTGATATATCTCGAAAAGTAAGACATGAGGGTATATTTTTTTTTAAATATTTGGATAGTGCATATTAAAACTTACTTTCTCAAAAAAAAAAAAATCTATATCACATGCCCTTAAGGAGTCCAAAATCAGAACTTAAAATGTGCTATTTGTGGCTGTCAGTTTTTATTGGTGGAGGACGCCGGAGTGCACGCAGAGAACCACCATCCTTCGGAAAACTGACAATCTTAAGTCAATTAAGATTGGAGTCGAGTGCACCTGCCATGTGCGGGATTCGAACTCACAACCCTCAGTGTTGACTGGCTAGTGATACAGTAGTGGCCCCTCAGTATTCATTATGTATGTATATTTCTTTCTTCAAACAATTCCAATGTATGTAAACCTGTTTTTTTTTTTTTTTTTGGAATTTCACCTTTCTGTACTGGCTAATAACAAACATGTTTGAGGTCAAGTGTTGTTGTGTGCATAGAAATTGGTCAATTTTATTAACCATATGTACTTGACCTGTCTTTAATTTAGGACAAAATTAACTACATATATATAGGTCAGTTGGTTACAGTTATGATTGACGATATTTTAAATTGACTATTCTATACTTATTATATGAGAAAATGATAATGCTGTTATATCAAGAGAAAAAAGAAGAAACAAATAACCAATTAATTGTTTACTATTTATATCATAGATGTATTTATACATCTATACTCTTGACTTAAGTGCACTGTCTAGGACTAATATATTTAACATGTGCCCAACCTAAATACTCATGTAATATTGATACAGTTAAAAGAATAACAAAGATATATTTGAATAAATTAAAGCTTTCTAGTCAAGTCTTAAGAGTCCATCCAGTGCAGTCTAGTCCTGTCCACAGTCTAGTCCAGTCTAGTCCTGTCCGGTTCAGTCAAGATATTACACTTTGGCTATTAATGTCAGTGTAGAAGTCCCTAAGCAATTGTTGTATATTAAAAGTGTGAAAAAAATTGTCAATACAGAGAGATTGTCAACTCCTTTTAAGAGGCACCTCAATTTTGGACATACAATTGCACTATGACCTAATCATGCAGTTGTTAGTGTGGGTGTTTCAGAACATTGACATGGTGTTCTAAATATAGATTGACAACAGTGCATATGTATTTACTTGGAAACTTTTTGTTAGTGAAGTCAGAAAAAAACAACAACAAAGTAAACAGTCAGATATGAAAATTAGATAATATGATATTTATATCTTGTATCTACACTGTACTAGCTACAAAATTTTGATAACATTAATCAAGGTATTTCATCCTGTAATATATGAAGCACATGAGAGTACATGTGAGGATTTTGACATAGTGACCCAGTTTGACCTAGTTTACACAAACAGCAGTGTAACCATGTGGTTTTTTACAGGTTGAAAGCTTTTAAAGTTGTGCAGTCTTACATAATTATTGGACTTATTAATACTTAGTACATGTACTGATTCATTATATAATACTTAATCGATGATGATACATAGTGTCTACTTATAAGTAAGATTTTCACGTCTACTTTCAGTTTAGTTTTGTTTATACCTAAAGGATCTTAGTCATATGGATATAATTGACTCTGTGAAATAACAAAATAAGTTATAAAGGAAAGTGAAAATTAAATTAATTAATTTTGAAATATATTTGACTACATCTGTAAACAGAATGTAATTTCAAAGGAAAGTGATAATTCATTGATTACTTTTTAATTAAATTCATCTCTGCAATTGGTCACTTTGTAAAGCACCAATTTGTAGTGGTCATCTTTTCTGACTTTGAATTTAGATGCTGATTTGACCTTTGTCATTGAAGACATTCCTTGAAGTGTATCAAACCCAACAGACCATATCATGTAAACATAGTAATGAGTGATTATTGACTAAGCCATGTGGTAGTACAGGTAGGATCAATCTTTATCTGTTCTGGGCAGTTATTATCTTACATTCAATGGGTAAACAGAGTGTGAAAGCAACGGATACTATACAAACACACAAACTCTCTAATGGCCACATTAGTGTGCCAAAGGAATTAAGACAATTATTGGAGACCAAGGATAAAGTATATGACCAATATTCAAAGGAATTTACAACTTCTGAAGGGACCAGTCGGTTTAGGCTTGAAGAAATATGTGGCGTGTAAGTAAAGTTTTTTTGATCAATTTACTTTTTCATGAAATTCTCTTTTAATTAGATTTGTGAAAAAGTGTCACTTTGAAAATATTTTGAGGAGAATATGTATGAGATTTTTAGTTACCATGGTCTGAAAAGGTCATGTTTTAATGTGGATGCAGTGTGCCTTTGGTGTAAATGTCCATTTATTCTTCTTTTGTCCAGTGGCCCACATTACATTAGGAAATAATGGGTCTCATATACTGTGGATTTATTTATTTTGGTGAACATTTCCGGGGATTGAGTGAAAAATATATTTTCGCGGGTACTTAATATTGTGGTTTGAATCTATTTTACACATTCGATCCTTCAGATAATATTTATTTTGTTGAATACTTAAAATTGTGGATAACATTGTCCCACAAAATCTATAAAAATTTTAAGTTACCCCACAAACAGTAGTGGGTTCACAATATTTCTATTCACCATTGGTACATGTGACACAGTGACAGACTTTTGAGGCCAGAATTAGATACCGGTACATTGTATATTAGTTTCTCAGATGGAGATTATCTCAATTTCTCAATATGGACCATAGAAGAAAGTAAACTATTCCTGAAGTTTAACTTGTGACCAGAATTTCAGCTGAAAAGTTTTGGTTTACATCGTATTTTAGTTTTATACTGATCAAATAAAATATGTTGTTGGCCAATACTCCAGAATTGTTACTGAAGTCCATAATAAACATATTTTTCGTTCAAATAAACAATTTCATAAAAAACAATCAGTGGATATGAAATAAATAAAACAACACAACTTTGTTTAGTTCATAAAGGTTAGTTATGGGTCAATCAAGTCATTCTTGTTTACATACCAACATGTGGCATTTTCCTTCATTCTGATTGGTCAATTTCACCACACCTCCAGATTCTGTAGGATTAGTTGCCACTGTTGTTGTTATTATTTACACTGTTGAGGCTTATTGATTACCTAATAATTCTTTGTATGATATTGTACACTAAATAAATAATTTTTAAACCAGTACATCTATTCAAAATAAACATGGGGAAACACACATCTGTGTTGTAAATAAACAAAGGAAATTGGAAGGTCAATCTGTTAATTTTGTAATGATGATTGATAGCAAAATAAATCAGGCCATTAGTTTTCTCCTTATAAATTATGTTTTGTACATAAATCAAGCCGTGATTTTCTCGTTTGAATTGTTTAACATTTGTCAATAAGTGCTGTTTATACCTTGCTACGTGGTATGGGTTTTGCTTATTGTTGTGACGTATAGTTGATATCCTTCTACGTCATTTGGTTTCTGGTAAAGAGTTGTCTCATTGGCAATCCTCCCCATATTTTGTTTGCAGAAGATTTAAATTTAAGTGACTGAAATACAATGAGTGTAAATTCTATTCATTATAAAAGTTTGAAAACTGAAAAAAAATATTATAGTCAGGGTATAAAATAGCAATGGTTGTTAAAACAATGATCACTTTCCTGCTAAAAAAAACATGAATGACCAATGAAGGTCATTTACCTGTTATTATGGTGATGATAGGATTGCCTTAGGAAAACTGATTTATATCTTAAGTTAGTGTTCTGTAGTGGAAGCAGAGAGACACTTTTAATTACTTTAAACAATACTAAATATAACTCTTTTAGAAATCGGACAGGGCTAAGCAAGGATAAAAATTCAGTAAAATTCCAGTAATTAACATGATTAATGTGAATGCGATTCATCTGTATAAATATATCACAAGATGCACATGTAAAGTTTTGTCAAATTGTTATTGTGTACCCTTCAATAAGATGTTTATGTATCTGTCCAAAGTTTAGATTTTTTCTCTGAGTTTGATCGATCGAAAATTTGTAGTTGGTGTCATATATATATAGTCATATTTTTATCTAGCTGTAAGACTCAGAGACATTAGACTTTGCAATACCATAAAATAAGGCACTTCCCTAGGTGATGGTTGTTGACTTATTGTTAACATTAACCCCACATCTCCCGGGCCTTCATTCTTTAAGAAATTTTACCATATGCAACATTATTTTCTTATATGTCTATTTAATGTGTATGTCTTTTAATTGTATCAATGTGAAAATATAATTGTTAACACTTCAGATTTTACTTGACAAAGAATTTAAAACTGTACAGGATATGTAAATCTATATCTTCATTCCAAGTACACATCCTGTGATTGTATTTTTTACTTGCTCCTCAAATTGTTGCTTACTACAGGAAACTTCTGAATAGATTGAAAAATAGTGACATATTTGTAGTTATTAATTTTAGTAAAATAGTTTTAATAGGCCATTGCCAGGGTGTCTTTGAAGGGGGTATTGGAGTTCATGACGCTCAAACTTCAATTGTCAAACTTCAGACAATCAGAAACTCGACTTAAGTATAGCCTTTGATAGAATTTTTTGTTTTCAGGGGGTAAGGGTTCGTCTAAACCACCTCTGACTAGGGTGTTTTAAGTATACCTTTAAATTTGATCAAATTTTTTACCATTAAGTGGCACACCTTCACCAAAAAATCTGAAGATTACATTCCTCTCTGGCTTGATAGGAGAAAGAAGAGAAAGGGACTTTAGTCTTTATGTTGTAACCTTGATATATTCTTTAGATATTTTTTCAAGGTTATGTGACATTTCCATTACATTCCAAAGTACTTTTAATGTGAAAATAAATACAAAGATTTAAATTTTATTGACATTTTGACTTTGATGTCAGCGCCTCCAACCAGGGAGGTACATTTGTCACTTTTGTGATCTTATACCTATATATAATATATATGAAATTCACTATACATTCAAAACATAAGCCCACTCATATGGGTTGTTATTCATGCAGTATTCATATATTCTTAAATCTACTGCAATTTGTTTGCCCAGGTTTTCAAGAAGTTACGTAAATTACAATTTCATTTTATTAATAAATTTATCTGCAATTTAAAGGATTTACTTGTCATCTTGCTATGCAATCTATGCAATCTATACATGTATAGTATGATGTGACTTTAAATTACATAATATTTATTTGCTTCTATAATCTGAACATTTAACTTATCGAAAATGTTTTAATTTGCCCATTAGTGATTGTGACACTAAATTTACCTGATGAGATTTCATTTGAGAGTTTATTTTAAGATATTTTAACTATTATCATGGGTATCCTGAATTTTGGATGTCAGCCTAAGATGATAAATTATGCAATATAAGATATGGTTCCCTAGTTTTGCCAAATTTAGATGAAGTTAACCAATTCATAATGTCGTTTTTTGTACATACATCCTATTTGTTTTAGTTAAGACATCGTTTACTCTGATGTGGATATCCAAAAGAGGCATTCCAAACCCTCAGTATATTTTTTTTGTTGGATAAAAATTTACCCTTCATATAATAGCCACATAGCCTATATAGGAATAACTGGTCATGCAGTCATGTTATTTTCTTGAGCCTGGCATGCATAAAACCTTCTTACAACTGGCAAGAGAGATATTCTTTACCCATCTTTGTAAATGTTTTGGTATGATTTTCACAAAAATATCTATGCCATTCGTTATATTAGTAACATAGAACGGAAATAGTTAATTGTTTTACAGTACCTCAAAAAAACAAGATTCTTTTACTTATTAAAATGTCTGCAAGTTATTATATATGAAACAGTTGATATAATTCCAGACTAATGTATTTTCAGAGGTATCAGTAGTATTGTAAGAAGATGTGTTAGTAAAGATACAGGGCAGGAATATGCCGTCAAGATCATCGACATCAGCGGTGAAAAGGCGGAAGACTTCCAAGCTGATCAGACCAAACGAGAAACCATCAGGGAAATTAATATCCTCAAGATGTGTGATGGCCATCCGAATATCAGTAAATATGATTTTTAAACCTTATGATCTAGCTCTTTATAGGTTTTCCTGAAAGAGGAAGCGATGCACGAAAAATGGCTGACTTAATATACCTACCTACATTTATCCTTTGGCAATAAAAAAAAAAAAACAAGGAAAAAATATATGTTTTTAAGGGGAAGGTGGTGGCATGGGTAGATAAAATTCACTTGCCATTAAAATGTTTTAATAAATGAAGTGCTGATTTAGCTCGCAGTTCAGGTAAGCTTGTCCTTATAAAAAATGTGGTTGTCACTGGTCTGAGTGGTAGACCACTTATTTCTACTCCTTTGAAGAGATTGTTTACAACACCATAAAACATGTCTTATAGGAAAATTATTTCTCAATGACTTCCACAATTGTAGACAGGTCTGATGTATGTATTCCTTATTTGGGAACTTGTCATTGTGAATTATGTAATGTGGACTACATTAAGTGAAGGTGATCTATTCAAGGTATCCAATAGCCATCGGCTTATTTTGTCCACAGGACATGTATTGACCTGCTCTTGAACTTCTATAATCAGGAAATATTAAATTATGCATACAATAATGCTCCTAAATATGTATCAGTTCGTCCAACATCATAAGATAATTTCACTGTTTCCGAATCTATAGAATTATGGATAATTTCATTGTTTATTTCCGAATGTAAAGCGGATTATAGATAATTTATTGTTTGTACATAAAATGAAATAAACGATAGGTCATTGGTAAAGAAATCCATTGTTTATTGTATTTTTGAAAGTTTTTGAAAATATTACCAAGAATGCATTACATTTTGAAACAGTAAATTACAAATTAGTTTTCTCAAAAGTCCTCCTTTGGCCTAAATATCCTGTTTCCAAAACTTTTCTGTATGTTATAAAATATTTATTTGATCAATATTATATATCAGCTTCTTGGGTCATTCCAAACTTTCACATTGTATAATTTCTATTTTCAGTCAATCTCCATGACTCATTCCAAACTCCTACATTCATTTTCCTAGTATTTGAACTGTAAGTATTTTATATTTGTATAGATTTGGAAATTGTTTAAGGTTTTTTACATACTACCAGTGTTCATTAATCATAAATCAGAAAAAATACAAAAGATTCTGTCAAAATATGAAATTGGCTTTGAATGTATCTTAGCTATGTATTAGATATGAGTGTTAGCCCCATTGGGTGTATCTTATTTACACAAAGGATCAATTTGAATAATTTAGGTTGGATTCTTTCGGCAATTTGAGCTTGTTTTATTGTAAAGCATGATAAATGCTGCTGAGGATATCCAATAACATTTAATGACATCTTGGTGTAAATTATGCTAAACAAGGTTCAGTGAAAGCTAATGTTTGTAATGGGTTATGACATGATACATGTACATGTTTTGATTAAAAAGAGATATTGGGTATATGTCAATGAGACAGCAACCACACAACACAAAAAACTAAAAGACAACCAGATATTTAGGTACATTCTTCACCAATAGACAGGTGGCTTTACAATATGTCTACCTCTAAATAGTCCTGAGTCGAATAAAGTTATGGATAAATCAGACAGAGATGATCAACATTCTACCATCAACACTCAAATTCTCTAAATAACAAAAAACTTGTTTTGAATGACAATATTTGAGATTATGCAAAACATGAGAAAGTACGTAGTCTAGTACAAAAGTTCATTGACCTGAGCTTCTTAATGCCAATGCCGTATTATTGACAAAGATTACGTCACGCTACACCATACATCCCATTGGATAAGAAGTAAAACAGGTCACCTAGATTTCCTGATTAGTAAAATCCATTGTAGAATTCATAACCAACTTACATTTTGGAATAGTCCCGAGTATGTCAAGTGATGAATGTTAGTTCTTGTGGACTGATTGGGATTAGGTTAAGTTAGTCAGTATTTGTTCTATTGGATTTATGATGAGTTTCCTTCATCAATCCTTTCGGAAAGGACATGTTCCTAAAGATTAATGTAACTTTAAAAACAGACAGTTTATTTTACCAGCTTATAGTACAAAAAATAATTTTCAGATATCGCATCTTACGATTTTTTTGTTTGGGAAAAGTGGGTCTTGTGGATTGAATAAATGAAGCTAATACTGTTCTATTGCTATTTAAATTTTCTGCAAAAAATATTAATTGAAGTGTAGGGGAATACATAGATGCCAACTTGCTATATTTTGGTTTGAGCAGCTCAGTGAGGGTGGATTGGTTGTTAACACCCCCTTTTATGTGAATATTTTACAGTATTCTCCCAGTTTCAGCATTGGTTCGTTGTTTATCTTGTAAATTATCTTGTAAACAATGATAGGTTATTGACAATACATGATTTTTTTATATAACAAAATTCTGCAGTTGTGTAAAGTTGGGTATTGTTGTTGTCACCATTTTTATCTGTTACAGTAGATATAAAAATAAGAAGATATGGTATAATTGCCAATGAGACAGCTCTTCACCAGAGACCAAATGACATAGAATTAAACAACTATAGGTCACTGTACCCTTCAACAATACTCTGTTTTCAAGCAACATTTTTTTTTCTGTTTCCCATATACTTATACTATTTCTAAGAGCAATCTAATCTTTGCCCTTAACCCCAGGCGACTCACTGTAAAGAACCTAGTTATTTGATAGATTGTTTAAATTCACTTTCATCATGAATATATATGAAATATTTTCCCCTTTACATTAAGCAGACAATCAGGCAATAATGGTTGTATTCTTTTTGGGGCCGTTTATAGCTTGCTGTTCGGTGTGAGCCAAGGCTCTATGTTGAAGGCCGTACTTTGACCTATAATGGTTTACTTGTACAAATTGTGACTTGGATGGAGAGTAGTCTCATTGGCACTCATACCACATCTTCTTATTTCTATTTTGAATGCAGATGATAAGAATTTGTAAAAATACAACTTGCTGAAAAAATTGAAAATTTAGAATAAACAGTACAAGATTGGTTTTACAGCTTCATCTGTAAAAAATTCATCATAATAACATATGTCTTCTATCTTAAGGTTTATTAAAAATGGTGAAACCTTCATCCTTAGATTTCATAATCAACTACATCATTTAATTTGTTCTCATCCTTAATATACATGAAATATTTGCCACTGGATGTTAAGCTAACAGTCATTCAATCAACCACAGCTTTAAGGAACTTATTTAGATGTTGGTGGAATTTGTGCTTTTCAACTTTATTTTTTAGTGGGGAGGGGGGTCTTGTCTGTTGCCAAAACAGTTAATCATTCCTGTTTACATGTGACCACTTTTTACAGTAGAATCAGAAGTAAAATAACACTTCTGCTTATCAGTTACTCTGACAGACACAGTTATTTTGAAGTGAAAACAATTTGGCATTGAACCTGGGTGTATAAGAGTTTGGCCATGAACCAAAGGCATCAGGCGATTCTGAATAATAACTTTTGTTACGTAGTCATGTGAAGAAGTAGACACGTGAATAAGTATACAGTTAATAAGTATACACCTTTGTTTTCAAGTAGACATGTGAATTCAACAACATGTCCAGTCATCTTTGTTTTTATTTCTGTTCATATTGTTTTCCATTGGGGTTTTTTCTAAGCTAGTTTTATTAATCTTTCACAAGACAAATGTCCAGAGTCTCGAGATTTTTCTGTGATTTACTGATTTTAACATTTACACCTCATTAAATATTATTGGATATCTTGCTTTTATCGTACTTTACCATTGAATAAGGTATTGTAAGTTAGATACACCAAATTGGGTCTACCCCTTATGGGTGTATTTAAGTTTGTAGTATTCTGTATCAAGTTCCCAAAGTGTATGCAATTATTGTCTTCATATTTGTTAGACTGATAAAAGATACAATTGCAGTTGTATCAGTAATTTTCTTGATTATTGCAGATTTGAAATTATTTATTATATCTTAGAGTAAAATATTTGATAATCTGTATTTTGCCAAAGTTTTGATACCTGTACCAAGTCTTCAATCACTACTTATTCCAACTCGGATCACATGAGGAACTTTTCTGTTAATTGAAAGAAAAAAATTTTAAGACATCTGTGTTTTTCTTTATTCCTGTATTCCTCTTTTAGTTTACGGTATTTGTAAACCAGTTTTAATAAAATTAACCAACAAAAATATGGATTTCTGGATTTAATAACCTCCTTCACAACAGGTGGTGACCTAAGGTCAGCACAAAGGTGTAAACATGTTTTGCTCTGTAAATGTAAACAACACTATCATGTGATAATGATTATAATTGTACTGACCAGATGACTGTGGTCAGTTAATGTAAACAATGTTAGTCAGTCAAGGTTATATGGTCATATCTGTTTTGTTTACAATAATTTGTCAATAAACATGGAAAAATTAAGAGCAAGATTTGATTTTTTTTTGTCAGTGTTGGTGCAGAATCAATATTTCCATGATTGAGGTCAAAAGTTTACTGCCAGTGTTACGGTGAGATTGCAATGCAAGCTTAAATGATGTTAAGTCACGGAACCCTTTATAAGTCTTACAATATTGTTTTGGTTTTTTACGATCAAGTCTACATGACTTAATTAAGCTATAAAATTTAAATGGTATCTGTTACTCAGTGGTGGCAGCTGTGTTACACATGTTCAACAGAAATGAATGGAATAGAACATTTCTCTTGTGAGAAACCAGTTACTTATAAAAATGTTTTATTTTTCGTTACAGATGTAAGCAGGGTGAATTGTTTGATTACCTGACACAGGTTGTAACATTGTCAGAAAAAAGAACTAGGTAATATTTAATTTAACAGTGGAAAAGATTTCTCACTACCTTTATACAATATTCTACTTTCATTTTAGATCACACCTGACTACTTTTTAGACTTGACTTCTGTTGCCCCCACAACATCTCTGTTGATTGTTTTCATTTTATACTATAAATACTGCTTAGCAGCTTCCAATGTTGTTTTCATTTTCTGCTATACATCTAAAGAGTTAAGAAAAACTTTCGTTCTCTAAAATTTTCTCATGACAATTAAAAAAAAATAGAAAAAGCTTCATTCCTTTTTTAATTTAGAATTTTGCTGCCACAAGTTGATTTTAGATGATAGATATCAAATTGAAATAAAACAAATTCAGGAGATACTTATTATAAAAAAGGATATCCAATTTGTATGGCTTCATTTAAACTATACATTTATGTTGTAACATCAAATGATATATTAGCTAATATTCATTTTGACATAAAGTTCAATGCCTGCAATTTTACACGTAATCCCATTTATTACTATTGATATCTACAAATTAAATTCACAGGTTTTTTCCATTTAAATTTAATGACATCTGATATGTAATAAAGGTAACCACATAACATCACATTACGCCCTTCAGGAAATCCTTCAAAGGTCAAAATACATTTCCTTTTATGTTTCTATTTGTGGTTAAACTTTAAATGTGCAATTATACAATAAACATGGTATGTAGTGTTTGCCTTGAGTCACCTTAGTTTACCGTATATACAATGGGAATACAATTTGTCAAGTTTGTTGCTATACACATGATACAGAACTCAACAATATTTATTGAGTTACATCACAACAAAAATAAATGTTTGTACTTCAAACTTTTCCTGGGAAAAAAAGCAACAGTACTCAACAAATTGTAATAAAGTTACATCACAACAAAAATAGACGAGGCTTGTAATTCTTATTACTTATTTATGGGAAAAATTGCATCAGTACTGGATAAATATTTATTGTGTTACATCACTTACATAAATAGATTATCTTTAACTTTCAGTTTTCAATACTAATTCTGAGTATCTAGGGCTATTTAGATAACTGCTTGATCTTACTTCTATTTTTCTATAAGTAGACCCTGCCTTCGGAAAAAAGTAAAATAACAAAAATACAGAACTCCAAGGAAAATTCAAAATCGAAAGTCCCTTATCAAATGGCAAGATCAAACTTAACATTTACATATTCATAAAATTTACATATTCATAACTTTTAAATTTAAATATCCATAAAAAAAACTCTGAACTAGTGATCTTTATTTCAGATTGTTTCTCAATACAAATATTGCTGTCTACTTTACTCTGTTATAACATAACAGACTTTCTGACTTCATGCAGAAAGAGCTCATTTCCTTCCATATTAGCAGAAGCAAATTCAGATTCAACCAATTCTTCTCATTCTAAATGATACTTCACCATCCTCCAAAAGTTATATTTCAGATAAATTTATTGTCCCTAAATTGCATGAAATATTTGCCACTGGGTATTAAGTGCCAATCTGCCTAAGAATCAGGCAGTGGTGAATACATGACAAACAAAAACCCGCTCAAGTTGACATTAATTTATGTTCAAAATGTATAATGATGCTCAAATATAACAGTTGTTTCCTTTTCCTGTTCTGGTATTTCAAGATATAATTTGTTGAAATTACCAAATAAGGGGAGCTACCTCAGTAATTTGCTATCATTCTAACTGAAAGTTATTTAGAGATTTCTCAAATTACCAGACACGCAGAAACAATAGACCTACCATTTCTAACTCAGGACGAGGGTAACTCCAAAATAGGATGGTTAGGTCAGCAGGATTTTTTTTGGGGTCATGTTTTGAAATTCTTATAAATTGCTTGATTCTTACACTGGTTGGAGATTGGCACTTAAATAAACATCAATCAATCAATCAATCATATAAATTTAAAACCCTCTGGCCGTAATCCTTGTGTTTTAAAATTTGAAATTTAACTGTCTCACATTAAAAAGTATCCAGGCTTACTTGATATAGTTGTAGAATCATTATTGGTCTTTTCAGGTGTGCACATGTTTATAGTATGTCCTCTATATTACATGAAATACATTAATTTTCTTTTACAGAATAATAATGAAACAGTTATTAGAAGCAGTAGAGTTTATACACAAGAAAAATATTGTACATCGAGATTTAAAGGTAAGAATTTTAATTCAAACTTATAAATCAAAAGAAAAGAAAATGAAAAAAAGGCAAAGAGATAAAAAATTCCTAACATATATTCAAATGAAAAAAATATGAACTGAAAACTACAATACTTAACATTATTAACCATAAAAAGAATCAGATATACAACATTTGGTGTGTGATTTTGATAACTCTTAAACACACCAATTTTCTGAATTATAATAAGATAACTAATTCAAATTTGCACATAATGTTTGAAACTATATTTTCTATCAGTGTCTCCTCATTTGATACAGTTTTGTCTCGCCTGCGGGACATAGGGATTACAATCCTGCAGCTGTGGATAATTGTTGTATATCCTTTTTCTCAAAGACTTTCAATATAAATTCAATCACGATAAGTAAAGCAGGCGAGACATTTTAGCATGTGCACTCTTGTTTTAATATTCATTTGCAATTTTGAAACAGGAAGCATAACAAGCATTTTTACAAATTTGAAAACAAGAATATTTAGATCAAAACATATGTAAACATGCTTTATCCCTTGGCATCAGTGGTAGGTTTCAGATGATGTTAAATATTTTTTCCAGGATATCTGCACAAGTTTGTATTTTTATGTTACATCATCAATTAAAAAAAAAAAAAAAAAAAAAAGAATATGAAAAGAGTACGTGTAAACCTTTGTGGAAAGCTTATTAATTACATTTTCCTAGTTAAGTTCACAATGATGTACCAAATTTTTGTTTCTGATTTCAGCCAGAAAACATTTTATTAGACGACAATTTAAATATAAAGCTATCAGACTTTGGATTTGCTACAGTATTAGGCCCAGAGGAAGAATTAACAGGTAAATGAGTACATAGAAACCTTATAGAAGTTTTTGTTGCAATTAGACAGGTGGTCAGTTTAAACAAAGAATATCTGTTGTTGGTTCTCAGGTAATACTCAGAATTCATGGTTAAACAGATTTCTTGGTAGTTTCCATGGTAAATCTATAGTAGCTAAAATAAATGTCTACTGAGATATTGAACATATCTGTAGACTGAGTGAGCGATGGGGATAGGACATGAGGTAGTCGTTGAAGTCTATCGTAAATTTACAACAATGCAAATTCTTTTCATTAAATTTTGAATTGTACTTTTTTGCCACAAGGATAAAACTGCTGACTTCTTTGTTTCATGTAGTTTTGGTTAAATAAGGAAGACAACTCTTAATAAAAAATAAAAACAATCAAAATACAATATATACTATATGTGAAAATAAGGTGTTTATGGTGATATTAAATGTTTAACTTCAACATCTAATCTGCAGTGGTAAAAAAATTTATCTAAAAATGAAGTCATTAGAAAAATTGGTGATGGTGTACAAAAATGAAATTTATACTTTCAGAATTATGTGGTACACCAGGTTACCTAGCCCCAGAAGTCTTAGCTGTGTCTATGTATGAGAACGTAGCAGGGTACAGGCTTGAAGTAGACATGTGGGCTATAGGTGTGATAATGTACACACTCCTATGTGGAGCACCACCTTTCTGGCATCGTAAACAGATGCAAATGTTAAGGATGATTATGCAGGCTACTTATTCCTTTGGTACTCCTGAATGGGATGATATATCACAGCCTCCAAAAGATCTGGTATGCAAATTATATATACTTTTATTAACACAAATAATTCAGTCGTTATTCTGCTGCTCTATGATTGCTACGTTACTGCCTGAAGTCATAGTCAATAAAAGATCTTCAAATAATCATTTAGAATTAGCTCTAACAGTCGATCACAGGGAGGGCCAGAATTATTCAGGTTATGATTTAAGGAAAAAATAATTGACACAAAGCTGATAAAAATAACAAATTCCAGTAATTTCATGGATTATTTGTGTTTTAAAGGGTTTCATACCTTAAGTGTTTCATTTTAGGAAAATATCTGAATGTGGAAAAAAAGCAAATGTTAGTCTAAAAACTGAATGAAAAATTTAACAAATCTATCCTGGATCAATATTAGCTTTACAATAAATAAACGATTTCTGTTTTAACCATGGTCAATGGAAGTATTTTGACTGTACTACAATGTAACATGTGTTGTTTTTCAGATATCTAAATTACTAGTCAAAGATGCCAAAGATAGATTAACTGCCACCCAAGCTCTTCAACATCCATTCTTTAAACGGGAGGTTAGTACCATCATACTATCTAGACTATGATATTTTAATTGTTTCAGTTCTGATCAGAAGTTCATACTAGCAGTCCTAGAACTCTGATTTTTTAGCAGAGAAACATTTAGAGCATAATGTAGAGGAGTTTGTGGTTGATTGATAAATTGTGTATTGTCTCTGTTATACTACACCAAAGTCAAAACACTACAATATTTGTATTGATAAACAAACTGAAATAAAGATAACTAGACCTGAGTTTTTATGAGTATATGATTTTTGAGACTTATAAAAGGGTGATGAGTGAAAAAAGTGATATGCTAATAGAATACTATTTAAAAAATAATTCATATAAATTTCCGGCACACAACAGATGTAATACTAATACTAATAAAGAATGCACACAATACACATAATACACACAACAATAATCAAAATGCACAATGTTTGTGTACATCATGTGCAATTATAATTAAAGAATGATTAATTTGATTTTGATGAAAAAAAATATTTCAAGATAAAAGCATCTTTAAATTTCAAATTCTGAAAACTTATCTAAATAAAGTATATGGAACAGGATTTTAAATTTATGTTATGCATATGTAATTTGATGTGAGGGTGTTAAATTTAAAGAATTCAATTTAGTTTTTTATTGCATACTTAAAATAGTTGATTTCAAATGTGATATAAAAAAATAAAATTTCTACAGGGTCTTTAACAATTGAAAAGTTAATTTTTTTAAAATACAGATGTAGATGAATATTTAACAGAATTTCATTATTAAATGAAAAAACCTTTTCTAAGATATTTAATATTTTAAGTATGCTTGTGTTTATGAATGTAGACTAATTTCTTTGTTGAGAAAAAAGGAACTTTTCATAGAAAAGTCAATTTGTTCAGGGAAAACCTTTACCTCCACACAGTACATTTATTTTTATATAAACATATTTGAAGTGGTTTGAATTTTGACTAGACCTTAAAAAATTAATGACATAACTAATCATTGCTCATTGGCTCTATTTAACTATGATAATGTTTGGGATATTTAAATCTTGATTATAAAAAAATTAAATTTGATTTCTTTGTTATAGTATCAGCTTTCCTCATATCTCTATTTTTAACATGTTTATCTTGTTAATTGAGTAAGAGTTTGTAATAAAGTAATAATTATATGACATAACATCTCACTTGAGTATTTATTACACCTGAGAAAGTGATCAAAAAGTATAATTAGATAATAAAAGGCAATAAATGACCAGTAGTTGTGTGTGTCCAGGTAGTAAACAGATATGACAGGTTCTATAGAGGAATTTAGCCATAAAAAGGCTTGTGAAGATGAAATGGGAGAGGTCAAGGAGGTACAATTTTTTTTAGTTAAGAGGAAAAATTATAAGAATAGAAATATACATGAATATAAAACCATGTTAATTTGCATTACGATTTTTTTAAGTATGGTAATTAACAGGTTATGAAATTTTTGTCACTCTTTTAATTTAAATATTTGTATTTTCAGTTGAAACCAGAGAAGAAATTTTACCCCAGGAAAGTGTTCAAGGTGAGATTTATTTTTAGTAGTTATTGTGAAACAATACAAAAAAAAATCAAGTTAAGAGAACAACTTGTTGGAACGACATCTGTCACACATCATATTCACACATTATAAAAAAATATGTGTAAATGATGTTTACATTGAGCTATTCAAAAGGCAAGATGACCGCAAATAGGGGTATAATAATCCAGATGACCACTAATTGAGGTATAATAGTACAGATGACCACTAATTGAGGTATAATAGTACTGCATTTGCCATCATCAAATTTATTTTAAAGTTTCCTGATGAATATTTGCAGGGCAGAAAAGATTGTTATTTTTTCTATATAATGTAAGATTGCTTAATTGGAATACATTTAATTCCAGTTTCAACAACAGACACTGCATTGTATCTATATACTTTCAGTAATACTTAATAACTCTCTTAAAACACAAGATTTCATAAAACAATCCATAATGACAGAAGGTGATTTTTCTCAAGACACAAAAGAAGTCAATTACATTTATTCTAAATACAAGTAAATTGTATGGTAATATAGTCAATGGCAGTGATGGGTGCAAAAGCTTTATCAAATCCCTGAATAATGTCATTTCACATGAGAAACATCTATTTTAGGTATATAACAAAGCAAATATTGTGTTTCCTTTTTCAATATCACACTTTATAATCCTTTGTGCAGAGCTTTTGGGATTTTATTGGTACCTCTGGGTTCATATAATGTGTGATATTGAAAAAAGCCGTTTGATGTTCTCTATCTAAAATGTATAGGCAAAATAAACTACTTGTCTAAAGTTGATTGAATCTTGAAGTTGTATATATTATATACCAATCATTCTTGAATAACTGTTCTTTTATCATTTCAGGCTGCTGTTATATGTGTGAACTTTTTCTATAGACTAAGATTTTATTTCAACAATCCACCTCCGATTTCGAGAGAAGTTATTAAATCTAATCCTTATAGTGTCAAAATGATCCGAAAACATATTGATGCATGTGCATTTAAAATGTACGGACATTGGGTAAAGAGAGGAGACAATCAAAATCGTGCAGCATTATTCGAGCATTCGCCTAGAGACGATTGGAAAAATGTGAGCCTAAATACAAAGACTCAACTAATAATGATTGATTTATGATTATAAGTACCTGTTTTTAGGTATATCAACATTTTATACTCAAATCTCAACAGATTGCCAGGTATATTTTAAATCCTCAGCAGACAGTGCAAGAATTATCAAGTAATCGGTTTAACAGATACAGTTTTCTGTATGCACAGTCTAAACATTTAAGTGAAATTTGTATTTGGACTTAAGGAAACAGTGAACTAAATGCTATCTAAAGTTTATTCTGGTTGAAAACTTATAAACTGGCAATGAAAAATTTTATCCAGGAAACAGATACAGTGCTAAACTAGTGTTCAATGCAATTATTTGATTTTTGTCTGTGTGACCAAAAGTGAAATCATATAAAGATTTTTCTTGTTTCTTGATTGTGATTTTGTTTTAACTTTTATTTGGTTAATTTTTTTTTCTCTCAATGTTTTAACAGTGCTGTTAACTGGTTGAAAAGTATATCATTAAATGTAGTCCTGAATATGGTGAAAAAAACTGCATTTCTTGTAAAATCTGGGTTTTGTTCTGTTTAGTTGGCTAATTGAAGAATTTTGCATGAAAACAGTTGGGTAAAAATAAATTGATAATAGATATAAAGTTAAGGGTTAAAATCATGCCTGCCAACTTCTGCTTAAATACCATGTTAACTCTTTTGAATACCTGTTTTGAGGTATTCAGAGTGTAAAATGAAAAGATATCCAGAGTCAGGTCAACACCATTCATCATGGAGAAAACCCCATATCAATTGGGGAAGTTGGCTGGTCTGGAAAATAGACTCCAGAAGAAAGGAGTTCATAATTTAAAATGATTGGTTGATTTTTTTGTATCATCTTTGTTATACTACTTTAAAATACTAGTTAACCTAAAAGGAAGAGAAATTAGAAGTCTGATATCTGCTATAGGCCTGTTCTGACTTTAAATTTTTGTCATTTTTCTGTTTATAAAATGTTTTTCATAATTGAATTTATAACAAGGATGTAACCTCCATATGTATGCATTATTCAGGACTGCTGTAAAAGAATCGTTTGGAAACAATTTTGAATGCATCTCCCTTTTTCCAAACTGTATTATTTGGTTAATAAATTTTCATAGCAATATAAATAGGGCAATAGTTAAACTATTAAAATGTTTCTTCATGCAATTTCTGATCATGTTATTGTTTGTTTTTTGTTAGTGTTTAATTGTTCAAGATATTCAAATAGATTTACATGATAGAAAAACTTCTTGCTCTTTCGGCTCAAAACTTGAAATGCTCAAAGCTGTCTGCTCATGCCAATGACTGTACATGCAAAAAAATATTATTTGATAAACAGGTGTGCTCAGATTTTTTAATTAATTATTTATTGATAGAAAATATGTCATGAAATTTTGTACAATTTTTTTCTTTTTGGTTCTTTAATTTTGCATTAAATGCATGCAGTGGACCTTGCCACCAAAAATACAGGAATTTTTGGAATTAATTAATTAATTTCTTCTTTGCTTAAATTCAACAAATTTATTTTTTTTAAACCACATTTGCAGTAATAAGAGGGAGTTTTAAAAGTTAAATGTCTCAAAATTGTATAACCCTTTTAATCTGTTGAGCTTGTCCCATTTTCACATTTACATGTATATAGCTTTTCATTAAACTTATTTATTTTTATCATTATGTGAAAGTTAAAGTTTGCCTGAATTGTTATTATGAGTATGTCTGTCTGTTTCATTTGTAAACATGTTGTATTATACTGTGGTTTCATTATTATTTGTTGGATACCAATTTTCTGGATTTTGTTGGAAAGAGGAATAGTGAATTTAATTCCTTAGTGAAATACAAGTTTGTAGTAATATCAATAGGAGCAAGAGGAAACCATGAACTAGGTACCATGAAAATAACAATTCTTTCTCAAGCTAGGAAAATTGATCCCAACGACTATAAAGTGAATCCACAGTCGATATTATCATCAGTTGTTAGAGATTGAACAAACCATTTTAACGTGCTACTTTTGAATAAAAAATTTAAACCTTATTCTCCATGTTCTTAATTCTTGATACAACTTAGGTAACATGATACATGGGGAAGAAGTAAAAATAAATGGAGAATGTGTCCATGAGACACAGATGATGCCCCCGCATAACATAACTCAAGAATTGTAAAAGTGACACCACCCAAATTTGAACTCGTTTTGAATTTTGTGGTAATAAGCATTGTGTATAAGTTTCATAACATTTGGTTGAGGCAAACTTAAGTTAGAGAATGGAAATGAAAAATTCAGCAATTTTTCAATTTGTAAAGGGCATAATCTAGAACCGTAAAAGTGATGCCACCAAAATTCAAACTTGATCTGTGTTTTATGGTAATAAGCATTGTGTATAAGTTTCATAACATTTGGTTGAAGCAAACTAAAGTTAGAGAACAGAAACCAATTTCGGGACATACATACAGACAGATAAGGGTAACACTTAATGCCCCTTCCGCTGCAGAGGGGGGGGGGGGGGGGCATAAAAATGAAAAATGTCCATTACAAATGTACATTAATATAAGGTAAAAGAAGGGATAAGGTGCATTTATTTATGACATAAATTCACATCACTCCTGTGACAAACCCAAGGCAAAGGAACATAACTTTTATTGCTGTTTTCATCTCAAAATATCAGTGAGCCCTTAAACACAGATCAATACCTTGCACCTCACTTCAAGTTCAAGACCACCCCTTTGCCTAGGAAGAGCTAATATTCCTTGGCAAGATGTCATTAAAGCTACATCTGTGCATTGGAGAAGACATATGCAGGGTAATATCAACAAATTATAGACTTCAACATGCAAAGATATCTAACAAATACTGCTATAATTTTCCTGACAATCTGTTGTCAAGTTCAGAAACAATACAAATATGTGAACAACCATGGGATACATTCAAACATTTGTTGAATAGCAGCATAAATAAAGCAAATAATTCTGATGGTCTGCACAGCAATACCAATAGGTATACAAACCAAAGGAGAACAGTGAAATAGTATACATAAAACTAATTATCTGAAAAAAAAAAAAATGTGCCATAACTGCTAATAAAATAAAACAATTTTATCTTTCAACCAAAAACCTCTGACAACCTAAGGGCATAATGATAATTATTATGTAGATGAAATACATCATCTGGTGTACCAATTTATAAGACAGGTATTATTGATGAGTTTTACAATCATTGGGTTAATGCCACTGCTTTTGGACCTTTTGTTCCCAAGGGTATCACCAGCCAAGCGGTCATCATTCCAGTGTTGACAGTTATATTGATATGGTCATTTTGTGTAAATATACGACTTTGGAGTTCGTGCACTTTCCTGTATATTTCCTATGTCACAGTGATTATGTTATGTCACAGTAAGAACCCATTGTTCAATGATGTCATTTACGAGGTCAATCTGTTTAGCTCATTCATACAATACAACTTGAGCTTGGTGTATATACTGTTCATGAAATCACTAAGGTTCTTCTACCCCATGCACAGATTGCCTTAGCCAGATTTGACACAACTTTTTGGAAATTTTGGTTTTCATTCCTCTTCCTATTTGTTTGATTTTTCCTTCCAACTATTTCGATTCAAGCACCACTGTTGAGACTTATGTAGATGAAACCACTAAAGTGTGTCTGGTGTCCTACATTTATAAGCCTGTTATCTTTATCTGTTGAGATTTTATGATACTAGTTTTAGTTGTTTCCATCAATTGGTACAATGTAAAGTAAAAAGAGATGTGGTATGGTTGTAAATGAGACAACTATCCACCAGAGAATAAAGAATGAGGATGAAACCTTATGGCCTTCAAAAATGAGCAAAAATAAAACGACACCTTAAAATATATCTGTATTTGCTACTTCTTGTATGCAGTCTCAAGCAAAATTACACATCAGGATATGTTATTCTAATGTGAAAAATACAGGTGTTTATGAATTGCAATCATTTTCTGTAAAAAAACCTCAAGTTTGAAATGAAAGTCATTAAGTGACCCAAATGTGCATATAACCTAATCAGTCATATAAGCATGAAATGTAGGTCATAGTGACAAAAATGTAACTGGTCATTGTTGTACTGTACAATTACTGTACCAACACTAGTTCATGAAAACTTGAAAAGTAATACATCTCTGCAGAGTGTCTAATGATGATTAAAGTCATTGTGTATCCAGCAGCCTGTTCATTGATACAAACTCCAAAGAACCACATACATACACCAATTGTTTTGCAGATATTTTGGCTTCCAGAATATCTGAGTTTAATGCAGAAAATTAACTCTGGTCACAAAATGGTTTGAAATAAATTTTTCTAGTCAACCTTCTCAACTGCTGAAAGCAAATTTCAATAAAATTCACCGAGCCAATTTGAAGCCTTCAATAATTGTCCCAAGCAAACTCATGAAAGCTGACAGCAGTACTGTGTGTATTCATGTTGAAAACAACACACTTGTCAACAAAACAGTTAAGTTAATACTCAAGATTAACAATAATTATAACACGAAATTTTACTTTTTATTGCATGTCGAAATAACAATGAAATTCTACACTTTTTTTACATGTAAATATTTAATGCTAACATTAACAAAGCTGTATAACAATATTTCTACAATGTTTTTGGCAATAACATGACTTTTCTGTCACATGACAATATAAAACATTTATTTTAAAATTGTAAAATGATTATAGAATAACTACATATGAATTTGCAGATTATGAAGATGGAAAGAATGCACAATCAGGGACAAAATAACATGTAAATCAATAAAAATACATGATGAGTTTTTGCTAATGTTTCATCGCAAGCTAGATATTCTGTATTTGGACTAATGGGTATTTACTCTATTACACTGATTCTGGTCAACAAGAATGCATGCTTTATCGTGTTAAGCCTACCCTAACTTTTATACATGTATCTGATATCCGCAAAAGGAAGTAATTGTTTTGATAAAACTTAAAGAGCCCACTCAACTTTCAACTCATTGCTATCTAGCTGCTGACCAAATATGAAGTAATTCTGTAGGGACTAGGGAGTACTGAAAAAAAGTGTGACCAAACATTTTAAGCTCATTTCACATAATGAAATATACAACTCATCACGTTGAAGCTGCTGACCAAATACAAAGTCATTCTGTTCAGTAGAACCTGAGAAAAGCATTTAGCTAAGGAAAGGACATCCTGTATTCATCTTAAATTGTAATCTAAATTATAAGTATTAATGATTAGAGTTTCATATTCTTAAATTTCATAATTCAAAAGACTACAAATTGTAAATACACCTCAACATGCACTTTCTGGATCTTTTTAATTACAATACATGAGTACTTATTTCTTATTGCATTATGAAGATTCCTTATAATAACTATTTACTAACTTTACAAAAACATGAACATATTAAAATTAGCTCACACATAATTTATGGAAGGAAAATGTCTTATAGCACTATAATTACTGTATGATTTCTAAAAAGCTTCACTCTATGCATAAAAATTTATATTTGTCTTTATATTAATATAAATGAGGGTCTGGATGGAGTTCACAGAATAAAGAAAAAACAGGCCAAAAATATTTAAAATAGAGAATAAATGGAGTGCTAAGATATAAAGGATAAAGAATAATGTTATAATCAGACTTCTCATTTTAATTTTTATGGCTCACAAAGATGCCTTTAAAGCACTTGCTCGACAAAACTTAAATGGGACAAGTAAACTTAACTCTGTAAAAAAATGTCCACCAAATTTTAACTTTGAGGTATTAACAAATTGAAACTTGATAAATCAATGAAACTATTATACATGTACTTCAAATTTGAAAGACTTCACTGTCAAAAGCGTACATCGCACATTGTGAATGGTTCATTATGCTTAAACAATGAAATATAAGCCAATGATATAAAGGCATTGATATTTGTTATACACACAATGAAAATACTTTTCTACATGATCTATTTTAAGATTCTGTAATAACAAAAAGTTACTTTTTCACAGAGAAAATTTCAAATATCACTAATATTTGATAGTGACCAATCTTTTGAAAGATTTGTCTCCCCTTCATCATCTGCCTTTGCCTTTATTATTTCCAGTAAAAGATCTTTGTTCAGTCTGGTTAACTCTGGTAAATGTGCAACCTATTGAATAAATATAGGTAAAATCATTAAGACTATTATTTGTTTATACTCCTTTTGGGGGTTTTCAATAGTTTGAAGAAAATTTGATATTTCAACTGAAAAACATTTTAAAAGATATTTAAACCGAGATATGAATTAACTGCACATCTCATTGGCAATCATACCACATCTCCTTAACGTTATATTCTTAAGCAGGCAATTCAAAAAGGATGATAAGCTTAAGGATAACTTGTTTTCTCTAATTCTGTACCATTTCTGACCAGTTTTAATTTTGATAAAACACACTGAGCATTGCAGTCAGCATATTTCAAATCAATATTTACCACTTTAACCTACTGACAAAAATATCTATCCACTCTTGATAGTAAAATGTTTTGATTTTTAAAATGCTCTGTAAAGGTGTAATACCACCAAATCATAGTACGTCACATCCGGTTGCATACGAAAATAGGTCGAAAAAAAATATTCCCTTGAATTTGACAGTTGTAGGTAATTGATCCTACATTTCATTGCAGTAAAACATTTCTGAGTCATAAACATATATCTTGGGTATTTCAAAGCACCATTATTTCTTTATTTGGGGTTCTATAGAATATTTTGGAAACTTGAGGTTACATGGTTACTAAAGCTTGTACACAGGTTAAAAAAGGGGGAAAATTTGATTGGTTAACTTCCAGTGATGGTTATTTTCTTATATGCAATGAAATGTTATGTGAAATTTTTTCTATAGTACTGGACAGGATAAAACTTTACTCATGCCAAGTATTTCTTTATTTGAAACAAAGATAAATTCTGCACAATTTTTTGAAAAGTGCAAATTTAACAAAGACTAATAGGGGAAAATCAATGGTGGTATTACACCTAATATGGGAAGCTGTACATGCACCTTTGATCTTGTGAGTACTCTCATGTGTTAAAATTTCTTGCTATTTAAGTGAAATATTACAAATAATGAAATATTCTGAGTGGATTGAGTCTCCAAAATACATTTTATGAGAAAATTTCCTTGAAATAGGACTTTACCATGAATATTAGTTGACAGAACAAGCCATACTTAGAGTCTTGGGGAGCTTTTTCTCCTTATTTCTTATATTCTGCTATACTAGAAAATTTTTCCTAAGAAATACTTTAATAAATATATAGTTTTAAGTAAATGAAATTATTTATAAAGCAGTAACAACAAATTATTCACCAAAAGAGAAGTTTTTTATGTCCCTCTCTGGAACGCGGCGTAAATTTAAGTTTTACGCAAGGACTTATTGAAACCTCCTTGGAGACAGTAAAATTTTATACGGATAGTTCAAGCAGCTTGAATACTTCAATTAATCATTTATAATAACATTTCTATCATAAATGAGTGAGAGTTACCCCAAAATTTTTATTTATTGGCCTAAAAAGTAGAAATTTTGAGGAAATGAGAGGTATAAATGGACCAAAAGAGACTTTATAAGGAAGAATAAGAGGTCCATTAGTAGTATTTATCATCCTAAAGTCATCTTTTGTATCATATTCAACTGTTTGTAGGCAGATGAGATAAATATTTGATCATTTATTGGTCCACACTATATTCTATCATGATGCGGCTTGGTTTGAATTTTTCGAAGAAATTTTGCTCGAATCGCTGTAGATGTCGTCTTACATTATACTAGATTTTTCTCAAACTATTGAACTGATTATGACAAAACTTGACAGGAATGCTTGAAATAACCAGTATTACAAAGGAAAAAAGTCACATTCAGTTTATTCAACAAAAAAGTCTTCTTTAGGTGTAATACCACCAAATCATAGTACGTCACATCCGGTTGCATACGAAAATAGGTCGAAAAAAAATATTCCCTTGAATTTGACAGTTGTAGGTAATTGATCCTACATTTCATTGCAGTAAAACATTTCTGAGTCATAAACATATATCTTGGGTATTTCAAAGCACCATTATTTCTTTATTTGGGGTTCTATAGAATATTTTGGAAACTTGAGGTTACATGGTTACTAAAGCTTGTACACAGGTTAAAAAAGGGGGAAAATTTGATTGGTTAACTTCCAGTGATGGTTATTTTCTTATATGCAATGAAATGTTATGTGAAATTTTTTCTATAGTACTGGACAGGATAAAACTTTACTCATGCCAAGTATTTCTTTATTTGAAACAAAGATAAATTCTGCACAATTTTTTGAAAAGTGCAAATTTAACAAAGACTAATAGGGGAAAATCAATGGTGGTATTACACCTAATATGGGAAGCTGTACATGCACCTTTGATCTTGTGAGTACTCTCATGTGTTAAAATTTCTTGCTATTTAAGTGAAATATTACAAATAATGAAATATTCTGAGTGGATTGAGTCTCCAAAATACATTTTATGAGAAAATTTCCTTGAAATAGGACTTTACCATGAATATTAGTTGACAGAACAAGCCATACTTAGAGTCTTGGGGAGCTTTTTCTCCTTATTTCTTATATTCTGCTATACTAGAAAATTTTTCCTAAGAAATACTTTAATAAATATATAGTTTTAAGTAAATGAAATTATTTATAAAGCAGTAACAACAAATTATTCACCAAAAGAGAAGTTTTTTATGTCCCTCTCTGGAACGCGGCGTAAATTTAAGTTTTACGCAAGGACTTATTGAAACCTCCTTGGAGACAGTAAAATTTTATACGGATAGTTCAAGCAGCTTGAATACTTCAATTAATCATTTATAATAACATTTCTATCATAAATGAGTGAGAGTTACCCCAAAATTTTTATTTATTGGCCTAAAAAGTAGAAATTTTGAGGAAATGAGAGGTATAAATGGACCAAAAGAGACTTTATAAGGAAGAATAAGAGGTCCATTAGTAGTATTTATCATCCTAAAGTCATCTTTTGTATCATATTCAACTGTTTGTAGGCAGATGAGATAAATATTTGATCATTTATTGGTCCACACTATATTCTATCATGATGCGGCTTGGTTTGAATTTTTCGAAGAAATTTTGCTCGAATCGCTGTAGATGTCGTCTTACATTATACTAGATTTTTCTCAAACTATTGAACTGATTATGACAAAACTTGACAGGAATGCTTGAAATAACCAGTATTACAAAGGAAAAAAGTCACATTCAGTTTATTCAACAAAAAAGTCTTCTTTAGGTGTAATACCACCAAATCATAGTACGTCACATCCGGTTGCATACGAAAATAGGTCGAAAAAAAATATTCCCTTGAATTTGACAGTTGTAGGTAATTGATCCTACATTTCATTGCAGTAAAACATTTCTGAGTCATAAACATATATCTTGGGTATTTCAAAGCACCATTATTTCTTTATTTGGGGTTCTATAGAATATTTTGGAAACTTGAGGTTACATGGTTACTAAAGCTTGTACACAGGTTAAAAAAGGGGGAAAATTTGATTGGTTAACTTCCAGTGATGGTTATTTTCTTATATGCAATGAAATGTTATGTGAAATTTTTTCTATAGTACTGGACAGGATAAAACTTTACTCATGCCAAGTATTTCTTTATTTGAAACAAAGATAAATTCTGCACAATTTTTTGAAAAGTGCAAATTTAACAAAGACTAATAGGGGAAAATCAATGGTGGTATTACACCTAAACTTAGCCTTAAATTGGAAAATTCTACCATCTTGAGTGTGGTAATATCAACTTTGACTGGATAATCTATCTCTTTATAATGAATAATTAAAAATTCTGCATAAGTTGGAACACTGGTTGTATGTATTAAGCTTTGCTATCACAAAAAAAAAAAAATTATAAATCAAATCAGAATATCATACTCACATTCTGGAAATTATGAACCATCAATCTTAGTGCATGCTTCTTCATATCTAAAGCCTGGATCTTATCAGCTGCTTCTAAAATCTGAATAAACAAGCAAAGTTATACATGTATTTTCAAAAATAATTTATTATACTATTGGCACCGAGAAGTCTGTGTTCCTCATCTCGTGTCTATAAAATTACTGTTTTAAATATACCAGAAATGTAAAATAAGCATCAGTCCATTCAGTTTTCAAAAATTACCTGTGTTTTGATTCAGGCCAAGTTTTATTTATATTGGCCTAATTCTCTCTGAGGCTCCTATGATGGTGGGTAATGCATGGTAATGAATATATTTTTACATTTCCCTTAATAGTTAAAAAGAGAATATGAACATGGAACAAATACTATAATGACTGTCACACAGAAGATAAAAGCAAATACAAAAATGTATTATTTTAATTTATAATCATATCCCTTACAATAGGTTGCTAATATAAAACATTTATAAACTAAAATCAGAAACAGAATAAAGCCACAGTTCTTGATATGATGGGATTTATGTTGCTCAGTCTTAAGTTTTCTGTATAGTGTTTTGTGGACCATGGTGTTGTCTGTTTTGTTTTGTATTTTAGCCATGGTGTTGTCTGATTTTTTCTTTAAGTCATGGCATTGATTGATTTTTGTCTTTTAGCCATCGTGTTGTGTGGTTTTTTTTAGACATGGTGTTGTCTGTTTTTTATTGTCTTTTAGCCACAGCATTGTCTGTTTATTTTATCTTTTAGCCATGGTGTTGTCTGGTTTTATTGTCTTTTTGCCATGGTGTTATCTGGTTTTATTGTATTTTAGTCATGGTGTGGTCTGTTTTTTTTTTTATCTTTTAGCCATGGCATTGATTGTTTTTTTGTCTTTTAGCCAAGGTGCCGCCTGGTTTTATTGTCTTTTAGCCATGGCGTTGTCTGTTTATATTGGTTTTTATCCATGGTGTTGTCTGGTTTTATTGTCTTTTAGCCATGGTGTTGTCTGGTTTTATTGTCTTTTAGTCATGGTGTTGTTGTCTGTTTTTATTGTCTTTGGTCTATGGCGTTATCTGGTTTTATTTTTTTTAGCCATGGTGTTGTGTTTTTTATTGTCTTTGAGCCATGGTGTTGTCTGGTTTTTGTGTCTATTAGCCATGGTGTTGTCTGTTATTTTGTCTTTTAGCCATGGTGTTGTGCGGTATTATTGTCTTTTGGCCATGATGTTGTCTGTGTTTTGGTATTTTAGCCATGGTGTTGTCTGATTTTATTGTCTTTTAGCCATGGTGTTGTCTGTTTTATTGTCTTTGGGCCAGGGCATTATCTGTTTTTTTTAGCTATGGTATTGTCTGGTTTAATTGTCTTTTAGCCATGGTGTTGTGTGTTTTTTTGTCTTTGAGCCATGGTGTTGTCTGGTTTTTATGTCTATTAGCCATGGTGTTGTCTGTTATTTTGTCTTTGAGCCATGGTGTTGTCTGGTTTTTATGTCTATTAGCCATGGTGTTGTCCAGTTATTTTGTCTTTTAACCATGGTGTTGTCTGTTTAATTGTGTTTTAGCCATGGTGTTGTGTAGTTTTATTGTCTTTTGGCCATGGTGTTGTCTGTGTTTTGGTCTTTTAGGCATGGTGTTGTCTAGTTAGATTGTCTTTTAGCCATGGCGTTGTCTGATTCTATTGTCTTTTAGCCATGGTGTTGTCTGGTTTTATTGTCTTTTAGCCAAGGCGTTGTCTGGGGTTTTTTTTCTTTTAGCCATGATGCTGTCTAGTTATATTGTCTTTTAGCCATGGCGTTGTCTGATTCTATTGTCTTTTAGCTGTGGTGTTGTCTGGTTTTATTGTCTTTTAGCCAAGGCGTTGTCTGGGGTTTTTTTTCTTTTAGCCATGATGTTGTCTAGTTATATTGTCTTTTAGCCATGGCGTTGTCTGATTCTATTGTCTTTTAGCCGTGGTGTTGTCTAGTTTTATTGTCTTTTCGCCATGATGTAGTGTATTTTATTGTTTTTGGCCATGGTGTTCTCTGTTTTTTGGTGTTCTAGCCATGGTGTTGTCTGTTTTTTTTTGTCTTTTAGCCATGGCGTTGTCTGGTTTTATTGTCCATGGTGTTGTCGAGTTTAATTGTCTTTTACCCATGGAGTTGCCTGTTTGTTTTTTTTTCTTTTAGTCATGGTGTTGTCTGGTTATATTGTCTTTTAGTCCAGTTATATTGTCTTTTAGCCATGGTGCTGTCTAGAATTATTGTCTTTTAGCCATGGTGTTGTCTAGTTTTATTGTCTTTTAGCCATGGTGTTGTATGTTTTATTGTCTTTGGCCATGGTGAAGTCTTGTTGTTTATTTTGTCTTTTAGCCATTGTGTTGTCTGGTTTTTTTTAGCCATGGTGTTGTCTGTTAAATTGTGTTTTAGCAATGGTGTTGTATGTTTTATTGTGTTTAAGCCATGGTGTTGTCTGTTTATCGTGTTTTAGCCATGATGTTGTCTGTTATATTGTCTTTTACCCATGGTGTTGTCTGTTTAATTGTTGTTTACCCATGGTGTTGTCTATTTAATTTTCATTTACCCAGGTTTTGTCTGTTTGTTTTAAACCATGGTGTTGTCTGGTTTGATTGTCTTTTACCCATGGTGGTGTCTGTTTTATTGTGTTTTAGCCATAGTGTTGTCTGTTTTATTGTGTTTTATCCATGATGTTGTCTGTTTTATTGTCTTTTATCCATGGCGCTGTCTGTTTAATTGTCGTTTACCCATGTTGTTGTCTGCTTTATTTTCTTTTACCCATGGTGGTGTCTGTTTTATTGTGTTTTAGCCATAGTGTTGTCTGATTTATTGTGTTTTAGCCATGATGTTGTCTGTTTTATTGTCTTTTACCCATGGTGTTGTCTGTTTTATTGTCTTTTACCCATGGTGTTGTCTGCTTTATTGTGTTTTACCCATGGTGTTGTCTTTTTATTGCTGTTTACCCATGGTGTTGTCTGTTTATTTGTCCTTTACCATGGTGTTGTTTGTTTTATTGTTTTTTACCCATGGTGTTGGCTGTTTAATTGTCTTATACCCATGGTGTTGTCTGTTTTATTGTCTATTAGCCATGGTGTTGTCTGGTTTGATTTGACTTCTGGGTTTGCTTGTTCCATTTGTATCATGTTCCCCATTTTCGAAATGTGCAAACTATCTAATTGCAAATAAAGATCAAGAAATGCAATAACAATAAAAATAACTTCTTAATTATTTTCATGACAATGTTATATATTTTTCCAAAATAACTTGTAACCATTGTTAAAAGAATACATTTGTTTTGCTGTTGCTTTACTTCAGATACAGATTTCATTTTATACAGTCATTTACCAGCTTGCCATCAATGGGATTTTGCCAGGGTGAAGATTAAAAAATCAACATAGTAAATTAAGGTTCTACATACCTGAACAACATTCTGTACAGATACATTCTTTTCCAAATTATGTTTACAGTAAGCCTACAACAAAAATATTATTTACAATTTACATTGGACAAATGTAGTTGAAATAAAAATGCTAAGCTCAGTAAAACTCCCAATTTTTATTCAAAGTATAAAAAACAGAAAGTGTAACAGTAAATCCAGTTCGGTAGTAACATTTATCCCCAGGACTTTGTTTCCTAGGTAATCAAGTCCATGACCATAATTTTACTAGCAAAATAAGTCCCAGGATAAATTTTCCTAGGAAAGTAAGTCCATAGCTAGTAAAATATGTCTGGCACTTATTTTTCTAGTAAATATTTTCCAGGGACTTACTTTTCTGGTAAATTATGGTCATGGAGAATTTTTCATGCATATTTAGGTAAATTTTCAAATTTGTATCGAACTCTTCTGAAAATGATACAATCATAAAAATATAAGCTATTTGAATAATGAAATAAATGAAGAATGTGTCCATGGGATACAGATGATGCCCCAACTTGCATATACCATTATAAAGGGGCATAACTAGAGAACTGTAAAAGTGACACCACCCAAATTAGAACTTGATCTGTGTTTTGTGGTAATATAAAGCATTGTGTATAAGTTTCATAACATTTGGTTGAGGCAAACTAAAGTTAGAGAATGGAAACCAATTTTGGGACGTACTTACAGACAGACAAGGGTAACACTTAATGCCCATTCCGGGGACGGCAGGGGCATAAATAAAAATTTAATTTTTTAGTTATAAAAGTCCTTGTTATAATTTTTTTCTAGGAAAAAAGGGACCTTTAAAATTTCAATTCTTAAGACATTCCTAAATTTTAATTCAAATTTGCATAATTATTCCTTCAATAGTAAAATAAAGAAACAAAGATTTTTAAGCAATACAAATCATAAAAGTCTGTGATATCAATTTTCCTAGGAAAAAAAGTTCTGTGTAATTGTTTTGAAAAGCACCCAATGTCATATTTTACTATAATGCTGAAAGATTGATGTACAAATTAACTGTTAGAAAAAACTAAACAATTTAATATTTCATCGGTTACATTTTTAGTTCAAGGAATTTTCTTAGTAGCATAAAGGACATTGACATTTTTACCTAGAAATATTAATGAAATGGACATTAATACCTTGGAAAATTTATCTGTACACATTAATTACTGACATGGGACTAAAAATACTAGTAAATTCTGTAACCATGGACTTTTTATACTAGCAATTTGTGTCCACCCCGACACATTTTTACTAAGACTGATTTATCTCTTACAGAAGTAGGAGTAATGGCAAATTGTTGAAATTGATTAATAAAGGGTTTTTTACAGACAAGAAAACCTGAATCGATACTTGTCTTACTGTAAGTGTAATTATAGTATCTGACCAAACTAAGCTTTAATTGTGAGAAAATTAATATTAGAGAGCCAGGATATCTTCTTCAAATGTTTTATTGTATTCTGACAAATTGTCTTGATTTTGATGTAAACTTTACCTGTAGTCTGTTATTGGTGAACCCATAGAAATGAGGTGCAGGGAACAGATACAGGGAATCTTCTGGTGGCATTGTTGTATCACTGTAATAAATGTACCGTAACAAACTGTCAAACGCCTGTCTGGAGGGAATCATCTCTCCAATAGCAATCTGTAAATCAATGTTGTGATATTAATACATTTTATATAAAGAAGACTCCTTTGCACACAATACTGAATATTAAAAGATATTTAGAATTGTCAGTATAATGTGATAGGATGTCACTATTCATTTCAAATTATGATCAGAAAAAAACTTTCAAAAGTTTTCATACTTTGAAACAGCACAATGTTTACTACTCAACTCATTATGTTTCCAAATAGCTATATGCAATTGAGAATAAATGAATGGTCATCACCCTATACTCAATCTAAACTAGAGGTAATGTGAGCAAAGAAAAGTGTTCAGGCCCTAGCGAGTGGAAGAGTCAATCACAGGAAGGGACTGAGTTATTCAGGTCAACATAATTGGTACATAAATAAAATGAAAGATAAACTTACAGTCACTTTATTATTTTCTGGCATGGACCATCTAAACAATGCTTCAAAGTAACTACATCTGGCAGATAGAATAGCTTTGTGTGCTGGTATCTCTACACCATCTAATACTAATGTTACATCACACAAATCTTTTCCTGCAGAGTGTAGAAATGTCTCCAGGTCTTTCTCAAGTGATCTTGCTGAAATGAAATAAAAATAAAAAAATACCAACTGTCATGGATAGCTTCCTCAGAGAATGGATATAAGTTTCCAAGGAGGATACATTATGCACCTTATTTATTATGTAAATTTAAGTTTTACAAGATTATATGAATTTCATTTGAAATATTTTATAGAGGTTTTAAAGGCTGGAAAAGAGACAAGTCAAACATTTCTATATAAAATGGTAAAATTTCTAACTTTTGAAACACATTTTGAATACAAAAACATCAAGCAAATGATAATTACAAATGATTTGACTATTAAAAAAATTAACCAAAATCAATGTATTTTTCTAAAAAAAAATTCATTTTGGCAGAATCATGATTTTTAGTGGAATGTGGTTTTTATGAAATATGAGCCATGTTACTTACTCTGGGAACAAACAGAGTAAAATCATGATTGAATAGTTGTTATTCTTTTTGGTTGTCATAAAATGATAAAATTATGGGCAAAATGTTTTATCCAGCATTGAGTTTGAAGATAAATCACAGCTAAGATTACACAAGTCAAACAATCAACACTAAATATATAAACCAATGACCTGTTCCTGTAGTGGTTCTGGTTACACATTGTCTGAAGGAAAGGGAGATAACCTAGATTGATAATTCTACCATAAGAAGTATAAACTGCTATAACACTTATCCATGACCGAGTGACCTGTAGTGCTTTGATAATACTTTAACCAAGGATAGGGAAGATAATCTTAATTGATGTTTCTGCCATCAGAGTTTAAAACAGAAAGTACACTTACCCATGACCTGATCCTGTAGTGGTTCTGGTATTATTCTGACAGAATGAGGGGGAAATAACTCTCTCCTGATAATTCTATAAAACTTACCCATCACTTGATCCTGTAGTGGTTCTGGTAATATTCTGACAGAATGAGGGGGAAATAACTCTCTCCTGATAATTCTATAAAACTTACCCATCACTTGGTCCTGTAGTGGTTCTGGTATTATTCTGACAGAATGAGGAGGAAATAACTCTCTCCTAATAATTCTATAAAACTTACCCATCACTTGGTCCTGTAGTGGTTCTGGTATTATTCTGACAGAATGAGGGGGAAATAACTCTCTCCTGATAATTCTATAAAACTTACCCATCACTTGGTCCTGTAGGTAATATTCTGACAGAATGAGGGGGAGATAACTCTCTCCCGATAATTCTATAAAACTTACCCATCACTTGATCCTGTAGTGGTTCTGGTAATATTCTGACAGAATGAGGGGGAGATAACTCTCTCCTGATAATTCTATAAAACTTACCCATCACTTGGTCCTGTAGTGGTTCTGGTAATATTCTGACAGAATGAGGGGGAGATAACTCTCTCCCCATAATTCTATAAAACTGACCCATCACTTGATCCTGTAGTGGTTCTGGTAATATTCTGACAGAATGAGGGGGAGACAACTCTCTCCTGATAATTCTATAAAACTTACCCATCACTTGATCCTGTAGTGGTTCTGGTAATATTCTGACAGAATGAGGGGGAGATAACTCTCTCCTGATGATTCTATAAAACTTACCCATCACTTGATCCTGTAGTGGTTCTGGTAATATTCTGACAGAATGAGGGGGAAATAACTCTCTCCTGATAATTCTATGAAACTTACCCATCACTTGGTCCTGTAGTGGTTCTGGTAATATTCTGACAGAATGAGGGGGAGATAACTCTCTCCTGATAATTCTATAAAACTTACCCATCACTTGATCCTGTAGTGGTTCTGGTAATATTCTGACAGAATGAGGGGGAGATAACTCTCTCCTGATAATTCTATAAAACTTACCCATCACTTGATCCTGTAGTGGTTCTGGTAATATTCTGACAGAATGAGGGGGAGATAACTCTCTCCTGATGATTCTATAAAACTTACCCATCACTTGATCCTGTAGTGGTTCTGGTAATATTCTGACAGAATGAGGGGGAGATAACTCTCTCCCCATAATTCTATAAAACTTACCCATCACTTGATCCTGTAGTGGTTCTGGTAATATTCTGACAGAATGAGGGGGAGATAACTCTCTCCTGATAATTCTATAAAACTTACCCATCACTTGATCCTGTAGTGGTTCTGGTAATATTCTGACAGAATGAGGGGGAGATAACTCTCTCCTGATGATTCTATAAAACTTACCCATCACTTGATCCTGTAGTGGTTCTGGTAATATTCTGACAGAATGAGGGGGAAATAACTCTCTCCTGATAATTCTATGAAACTTACCCATCACTTGGTCCTGTAGTGGTTCTGGTAATATTCTGACAGAATGAGGGGGAGATAACTCTCTCCTGATAATTCTATAAAACTTACCCATCACTTGATCCTGTAGTGGTTCTGGTAATATTCTGACAGAATGAGGGGGAGATAACTCTCTCCTGATAATTCTATAAAACTTACCCATCACTTGATCCTGTAGTGGTTCTGGTAATATTCTGACAGAATGAGGGGGAGATAACTCTCTCCTGATGATTCTATAAAACTTACCCATCACTTGATCCTGTAGTGGTTCTGGTAATATTCTGACAGAATGAGGGGGAGATAACTCTCTCCTGATAATTCTATAAAACTTACCCATCACCTGATCCTGTAGTGGTTCTGGTAATATTCTGACAGAATGAGGGGGCGATAACTTTCTCCTGATAATTCTATGAAACTTACCCATCACCTGATCCTGTAGTGGTTCTGGTAATATTCTGACAGAATGAGGGGGAGATAACTTTCTCCTGATAATTTCTACCATCAGTGGTTTATCTAGAGATTCAAACTCCATACTATTTACAATCTGGTTGCAGTTACTCTCCTTTACTATAAACTTCAAACAGTATTCCTATAAAATAAAACAAGAAGATGCATGTGTTGTTCTGTGATGTATCTCCCACTAGTAATTACATACTTACAAAAAACTTTGCCCTTAACAGTTATAATGAAAATTTCAAATATTTTTTAACTAGAATTGACTGCCTGTCAGGTTTCACCATTGCTTACAGTTCAAATCAACATAAAAAACTAAAAACCCAAAATTTTCCTTAATACAGAAGTTGACTGGTTGAGTAATATAAAGCAAAAGTTGAAAAAGGATGGACAGGCAGACTGCACAGGTAATAGCTGTATACCACCTACTCACTGAATGGGTGTTGAATATTCCACAAAATATGACATCACACATTCACATTACTGGATCTTGAAATTTCGGCAAAAGGGGAACATATGTTGAATAAAGTAATCAATATTTTGTTAAAGTCAATAAATTTGTTTTAAAAAATCTTCCACAAAACAATTTAAATTAGTACAATCCTATTCTCCAAATACATGTCATACTGTGGATTCATTTATTTTCGTGGGTACCAATTTTCGTGGATTGAGGAAAACCTGCATTTTCGTGGATATTTGATTTGGTGTTTTGCCAAAGTCTGCATACAAATCTATAGAAAGTTTGTTACTTCATTAAACATATAAAGTTGTGGTTCACCTTTACCCATGAAATCCACGAAAATTGGTATCCAATGACTAATAATGAATCCACAGTAGGTCAACAAAGAGAAAACAAATGTTCAGGAGACAATATATCTTATTATATGTCCTGGTAAGTAAAATATTATATAAATAACACATAGCTGAGAGGGTGATAGAACAGATTGTTATCCCAAGAAAACATAGTCTATTTAATTTATTATACTGAATGTTTTTTTAATACTGTTTATTAAATTTCAAATAAAAAGTAATAAACTTGTTCATAACAACCATCTGGCCTTTTTCAATTTCTTTGTTATCTCTTTAAACTACATGGTATATTGAAACACATTCTCTGAATATAAAATGTGAAAAACGGCCGATATGTTGTTAAAAGGATGTTATAGCTCTTAGGCAAAGTAAAGATCACAAAAGATTTGAATTACTCTGCAATACACTTGTAGATCTCAAATAAAACTTGGTAGCAAGGATTTTAAATGTACAAACCTTTATTGAATCAAGACTTAGTTTAGCAGCATTATGAAGAGCAACCAAGACATTTTTATGGTTAATACAAGATTCTAAATACTGTATACAAAGTTGTTCTAGTCTGCCCATTTGGAACTGAAAAGAAATGACACATAAATTTTATTTTAAAGTTTTGACACACAAACATGTTTCAGAAAATACACTCCTTTAAAAAAAAGAACATATGTACTTACATGTTATCTTATTATTGTTTTAATATAAGGAATAAACTTTGAGCAGCATGTTATATTGCAAGAGCCTAAGATTGTGATAAGATGTATTACAACATTCTTTAACATGCTTGCAATAGACCAATCTTCAGTTGTTTTTTTATGAATGAGTTACACCGGTTGACCTGAGATCAATTGGTATTAATAATGTCATTGAACAATCAATTCTAACTATGACATCATATCAAAGCATTGTGACATAGATATCATGTTTATGAAAATATTTAGAATGTTACAGACATTGAGGGCAAAATTCATGCAAATATTTAATAATTAGTGAGCAATATTTTTATAATTTCTAAAATTTTAGATGTTCAAGGAATTGTTTCCAAGAATAACTAGTAAACATATTGCCAAATACTGTATTAAAGTTTAACACAAAAATCCATGGGAAGTATTTCATCCTTTATAATTAACAGAGAAACTGATTTCCTTTCATGAAATTCTTCAACGTCAATAGAATATTAAATTTCACGTATGACAGATACACTTGACTTCTGTGAACTGTGTAAGATTGACAATTTTTCTCCTGCTGATTCTCAATACAGGTATTAATCAAAGTACAAGATTTTTGCGGAAAATTATTAATCAAAGCAAACATCAATGTATCCTAGATTTAAACAGAAAAAAAGAGTCATTTTGGTAGTGTTAATTGTGACATACTGCAGATTCAAATTATTTGTTGGATACAAAGTTTTGTGGAATTTATGGGTACTGGTGAACCACATATACATGTTCAACAAATTACAAATTTTCTATAAGGTTTTATGCAGTCTTTTCAAAACCACAAAATCTAATATCCACTAAAATGCATTTTTTTAGTAACCACAAAAATTAGTACCCATAAAAATTAATGAATCCACAGTGATATCTAGACCAATAATTCTGCTTTTCATCCAATATCTGTAAAGTTCTCTAGAGCTCTGACATTTAATGCCACTTACCTTAATAGATAATCTATACACATCCATCATCATTAATATCACTTCATTACTATTATGTTCTTGGCCTGTAATAAAAAAAAATATTGGTTCTTTACACTATTTTGGGTTTTAGTCAAAAATCCAGTAGACAATTGTTCAACTACAGCAGGAATGAGATTGATAAGAGAAGCATATACAATATGCTTTTTCAGTAATGACATATAATGGTAGATTTTAACAAGAATGCATGCCTTGTTGTGCTAAGCATACCCTCAATCATAATTCAAACTATTGGTAATACAATTAACACACAAACTAAAAAAGGTCAAAGTTTGTGAGTCAAAGGCCAAGTTTACACATTGATAACAGCTAGAAAAATATGTTTAATCCTTATAATTCTCAACCCAAACATTTACTTTTCTTTATTTTTTCATTTGAACTTTCTTGGAACCCCAGGATTCCATCATGTGTATAGTGCATGAATATATCAAAGTGAAATCCACACAGTGTTCAATATTATACCATATTTTCCAGAATGTAAGGTGTCATTTTTTCCCCTAATGTTGTATCTTATATTCTGGGGCACTTTTTTGATCCATAAAAATACAATTTAATTTGTATAGTTTCTATAGTAATTCACCCCCTAAATGTCACATGCAACCTGTAGAAAAGGTTAAACATTGATATTCAACACGCTAAACACCATATGCTTTTACATGAATAATTGGGGTAAAATGTTAGATGTACAGTTGGTTTTGGTATATAGTTGTCTTAAATAGATTTTTTTCTAAGAATTTAGAATAAAATTTAATTGACTTAAAAAAAAACTAACATTAACTTCGGCCATTGACCTCAGGGATTATCAACTTTTCAAATGTCACTTATTTACTTCATCAAGTAATTGTGTATTCTAATATGACGTTCTTCAAATGCTTTGAGTACACACCCATGGTAAAATTTGAATATATTCATATGTCAGCTGATAGGCAATGTCTTGATTTGTTTGGGCTGTTCCAATCCTACTCCCACATCATATGCTTTTTATGAATGACTTACCTCATGTCAGATGGTGTAAATGACATCATTGAACGATGATGTAAGAATGTAAGGATTTTACGGGAAAATGAACGAATGGGAATCTGAAAGTCGTCAAAACATGAAAACATAAACAAACGATGGTAAGAATTTGTATAATGTCCATATCTTCTTAAATGAAAGTAAGATAGTCAATTAAATTCATCCAAATCTGTCTTAGTATGTTATTGTGTATCGTTTTAGAATGTCACTTATTCAATTTTCTTCGTCGTTTACATCAATATTTTCCCTTCACATAAAGCGCTTCGATCAAAAGAATTGCTGTCTTTGTCAATTAGAATAGAACTAATTCATATAGGCTTGAATTTATATAGATTTTACCACAGGTTGGCCCTTTATGCTGATATTTTACCCCTCGTTGTCACTCGTGGTAAAATATCTAGCATAAAGGGCCAACCCGTGATAAAATCACAATAAATTCAAGCCCCTATGAATTATTTCTTAATTATATCACAGATTTAATATTCACCATCTTGAGTAGGGAGTATTCGATCAGTATATATATAAGACAGGACCATCTGTAAAGCTATGTGATCAGCATCAGGGAGGTAGATTGTAATTGGCTCGGTAGACTGAATATCTTCTTGACTTCTCTGAAATATTAAAATTGAAATTACAATGCCAAAGTCATTCTATAAATTTGGTACAAAAATGTAATACATGTACTTGCAGCTGTTTGATCTTACTGTGGAATTAAGGAATCTACAGCATACCTAACCATGTGACCACTAAAAGGACCAGGATGTAGGTTCATAATTCATAAAAAGACTTGGTAAACTGTAAATTTCATTGACAAATCAGTTAAAAAAAAAAGAAAAAAAGGAATTCTTGAAAAATATGTATAAAATGTATGTTGCTTTTCATATTATTTCAAAATGTTTCCTTATAAAGTAGTAGTATTCAATGAGGCAAAAATGTTTCTACCATGTATAACACATTATTAAAAAAAAATACTGTAAATTCAGAAATTATTGCGTGCATTTATTATTGCGATTTTTGAAGAATGGACTAAAATGCAAGATTATTGTGATTTAACGGAAATCCTTGTATAAATATATGTTTCAAATTCAGAATGCATTGCAAACCTCATCCAGTCCCATTATTCCTATAAATAAAAATCTCAAAAATAATATCTGAATTTACAGTATTGAAAAACACTAAAATTTAAACTGTATACATAATGATCGATATAAAAAATAGCTAAAAATTTAATTAACGGGGCTTAAAAATTTCTTGGTTTACTGTACTTGTGAAATGCAAAAGTTCATCTATTATAAGGGAACACAAAGCTGAAAACATGATCGTGATAACAAAAGATTACTCTTCATTGAATAATAAACTACATGTATCTATAGTGAACACTGAGGTCGTGAGTTCGAACCCAGCATATTCGAAACCAATCTTAATTGACTAGGATTGTCAGTTTTCCAGTCAAAAGTAGGTGGTTCTCTTCAGGCACTCAGGCTTCTTCCACCAATAAAAACTCACTGCCAGGAAAAAGCCAATAGTGCTGAAAGTGGTGTTAAACATCAATCAATGTATCTATAGCAGAAAAATGTCACAGGACATTAACACAAACAAGCTGTTTTAAATGCAGGACGAATAATATCTTTATTTTAAACAAAAATGTTTTTTTCTCCAGAAAATGAGAAAAAATATGTACAAATGTAAGGGATAAAACTGCAGAGTGCATATAACACCTAAATTTGAAAGATAACTATATGTGTGCAGTTTAATTTTAACGAGGAACTTACTGTGTAACTAAATTTCTTAATTTTACAAAAGAAAGAAATTTGAATGTCATTTCAACTACGTACATGACAATAAAATATTGACCATCTGTTAGTAATATAAATATTTTAACTAATCAGTACAATTTTGTAACTTTCATTAATTACCTGTTCTTTGGCATTCCTGATTTTTTCTTCAAGCCATGATGACCTGGCTGCAACCACAGAAATGTGGGCTTTTATCTCCACATTGTCCTAAAAATATAGAACCAAGGCAACTTCAGATTTAATTTTATATAATCCAGAAATAATCAGTTAATAAAATGTAAAACTTTAATGTTTTAAGTTACACTGTTATCAACCAGAAATATTCAACCAGAAAATATGTAAGCTTTGAATATATAAACTATTCTGAATTATGCTAACGAAGCCATTCATGCTTTGATTTTTCATATTTTCCTAAAATATTCAACACCAAAAACATGGGATTTAATTTCTCCACTACTATCCTATAAGATGCAGTGACTTTTTATGTACAGTGGATTCAATATATTAAGTCAGGTATCAATAATCATGGATTTCATGGGTACAGATGTACCAAAATTCTTGTGTTCAACAATACACAAATTTCAGATAGGCTTATATGCAGAATTTATCAAAACAAAGATATTAAGTTTCTGTGAAAAACATTCCCAATCTATGAAAAATATTTACCTCTGAAACTATTTGAGTCTCAGTATATAATGTGTAAAGGATAATAAAAGGAACCGTAAATTGTATAAGTATAAAAATAAGGAGATGTGGTATGATTGCCCATGAGTCAACTATCCACTGGAGACTAAATGACATAGAAGTTAACAACTATAGGTCACTGTACAGCCTACAACAATGAGCAAAACCTTTACAGCATAGTGAGCTATAAAAGGCACTAACATGACAAATGTAAATCATTTTAAAAGAGAAAAACTTAACAGCTGGATTTAAGTACAAAATAAATGGAGAATGTGACTATGGGCCACAGATGCCTCGCTTGTAAATATGCATGAGTTAACTTCCACATACAGATGCAGGATTCACGTTATTAATTTAAGACCATTTTTTGTGATTATAAGCATTGTGAATAAGTTTCATAACATTTGGTTGAGGCAAACTAAAGTTAGAGAACGGAAACAACAGATTTAGCAATTTTTCCATTTATAAAGGGGCATAACTCAAAAACGGTAAAAGTGACGCCACCTAATTTCAAACTTGATCTGTGTTTTGTGGTAATAAGCATTGTGTATAAGTTTTATAACATTTGGTAGAGGAAAACTAAAGTTAGAGAACGGAAACCAATTTCGGGACAATCAGGACGGACGGACAAGGGTAACACTTAATGCCCCGCATCAGGGGCATAACAATAAATGAAAAACAAATAGGATAAACAGTACTTTCTAAAATGAGAAACAATTATCATAGATTTTGTGGTAATACAAAATGAATTTAAATACAGAACAAAACACAAATCTTTCATTGATTTGTTTGTTCAAAGTTTCAAACTATAAATTAATAATGTTTCCACAAACCATTAAAAATACAATCTTTCATGCTACCTTCTGAAATGTAACACTTAATTTTACAGTAAATATTCAAATGAAAATGATTACCTTGCCGACCATAAAATTTAGGTCACAAAACTGTTGATTCTTCAACAACTTTCCATAATCTTCGTGCAATGTGCATTTAGGATATCTGGAGAACTGAATAAAAGAAACATAAAAAGGAATATTGGTTAATATCAATTTAGCATACAATTTAAATTACAAAACTTACTTTGTGTGAAGTGGAATTACCTCACAGTTTGTCTAAAAAGTTTTCTTGGTAAAAGTTTATGTAACTGAGAACTATTCAAGAAATAATCCATGGCACTGAGGTCAATATGGCAATTTGTGGACTAAGTTGTCATCTCCAAACATTTATATGGAAATCTCAAGTAGAATAAATTCTAGGGAAAGGGCTCTAACTGAACAAAGAGAAAATCTAAAATCATGAAAATTGAACTTGACCTGTAGCTTGTCATGATAAAACAATAAACCAAATATCAAATCAATATCTTCAAGCACGAAGAAAAAAGTCTGGAAAACTGATTTGCTGGACTGACAGACAGACAGACAGACTGACGGAGTGCAAACCTAAAGTCCCCTTCGACTTTGTCGGTAGGGGACTAATAATTTCTTTAATATTAGTCCTAAGTATAGTGTAATCATTTAATATACAAAATGAAGATCTGTTGTGTGTCTCTCTGTGTTACAATCATCTCTGTGACTCAGATTACTATTGATATGTTCAAATTGTCGTAACCACTATCTTGACCTCTTTTCCTCAATTGTGACATCTTATTGCCAGATTTGTACTTGCTGGTGCCACTTGTGGAGCAGAAACTGCTTACCCTCCCTGATCACCTGACTTCCCCCTCCCCCGTTTTGGTGGGGTTAGTGTTACTCAGTCTTTAGTTTTCAATGTAGTGTTTTGTGGATTTCTTCGTATTTTTCGTTTTTGCCATGTAAAGTTTTTTTATCTTTTATTTTATCTTCTGTCTCTTTTTTTACGAATGTCTGAATCTATAGCTATAGTTGGATACAACATTCCTTACTGGAATGTAGCACTTGTTTACTGCAATATCAAGCTCATTAGCAGAATTTAATAAAACCTTTGTCTTATTCCTTGTCAATTTGTGCGTAGTAATACTAATGTTTGTGTAAATATGGTTATTTCACTCAAACAAATTTGTAATCTAATAAGATATATTAAACTTAAAGGGATTGCTTATAACAGTAATGAATCATAAATAAGTTATTTGTCACTGTAGCTCAGCATTGCAGCATATAAGTATTTGTCTCTAATAAGGGGAATAACTTTTGATCAAATATACTTTGTTAGCCAATTCAAGATTCTTGAAATGATTTGCTGAAAAGTGTTACAGAAGTTAGTGACTAATAATTGCAAAATTTCATATAAAAAACCTCTGCAAAAGATTACATGAAAATGAGAATCACATGGAAAACCATTTTTGAGGAAATTCCCTCTTATTGTGAATACCAAAAATTGTATAAGTTTCCATTTCTGTAATTTTGCATGAGTTGGCTCCCTTTTGTGAATTTAAGTAATGGAAAATGTATATTTATCATTTCTTGTTATCAAACAATAAAACTATGTATAAAGCAATAGTGAAAAAACAGTGTGTGTGGAATATTAAATAACAAAGAAATGTTTAAAATGTCAAGTGAAGTAAATTTTGCTCATAAAATTGAGAATGGAAATGGGGAATGTGTCAAAGAGACAACAACCCGACCATAGAGCAGACAACAGCCGAAGGCCACCAATGGGTCTTCAATGCAGCGAGAAACTCCCGCACCCGGAGGCGTCCTTCAGCTGGCCTAAACAAATATGTATACTAGTTCAGTGATAATGGACGTCATACTAAACTCCAAATTATTCACAAGAAACTAAAATTAAAAATGATACAAGACTAACAACGGCAAGAGGCTCCTGACTTGGGAGAGGCGCAAAAATGCGGCGGGGTTAAAAATGTTTTTTGAGATCTCAACCCTCCCCTATACCTCTAGCAAATGTAGAAAAAAACAAACGTACAACAGTACGCACAGTAAAACTCAGTTTAAGAGAACTCCGAGTCCGATGTCAGAATAGGAAACAAAAGAAAATAAACAAAATGACAATAATACATAAATAACAACAGACTACTAGCAGTTACTGACATGCCAGCTCCAGACCTCAATTAAACTGATTGAAAGATTATGTCTTCATCATATGAATATCAGGCACAATCCCTCCTGTTAGGGGTTTAGTATTATACCTTCATAAAATATATGAGAAGAACATAACCCGTGTCATGCCAACAACTGGTTTTAGAATAAATATGTTTAATTCCGATGCAAAGACCCTATAAGTGAATCAATATTAAAGCCAAAATATGCAATCTTTAATGACCTGACAACAGTATCGTAACTATATCCCTTCTTAATAAGTCTGTTTAAAGGTTTTGTTAGCTTTGGAGGTGAATACTGACATTTTTGTGCTGTGTAAAGAATATAACCATAAAAGATTGGATGTGAAATACCCGAACGTATAAGATGTCTGCATGTTGAGTTATATTTACGAATGATGTCCTTAAACCGATGATAAAATTTAGTAAATGTTTTGACTAGTTTATGATATCGAAAACCCTGGTGTAATAATTTTTCAGTAATATATAAATTTCTCTCGCTAAAATCTAATACATTGTTACATACACGAGGGAATTGTACAAGTTGAGATATATAAACACCATAAGATGGTGACATGCATTTTTATCTCTTATTACTCTCAACAGTGTTCCCACTTGTTTTTTTTTCACAGAAATATTCTCTATATCTGTAATTTAAACAACAATGAATACAATATCTTACTTGGAATCTATACATCTCTCCACTTCTGACAATGTTGTCTACTGTACCACCAAATATATACATGGCATCACCCACTACTGAAGCAGCATGGAAGAGTCGACCAGTTGGAACCTAGAAAAATAAAATATAAAGCAATTAGCATACTGTGGATTCAGTTATCTTCAAGGGTACCAATTTTCATGGATTGCGGCAAAGTTGAATTTTCATAGAGTCTTAATTTCAAGGTTTTAACAAGTTCAGCACACAAGCCTTTATAAAACTATATTTCATTGAACACTTAAATATGCTGTACACCTATAACCATAATTAAGCAACCAACCACCAATCAATTATGAAAATTGGTACCCAATGAAGAGTAATGAATACACAGTTTCTATTTATGCATAAAGGTTTATGAATATACCTTACTTTGCTTTATATGTCTTGATTTGAAGAAGTTCAGTCTACCCATTTATTGTTCATATTATCCAGTTCAATACACTAGTTTCCTAGATATTCAGATCATACCATTTCTTTTCAAGATGTCTAGAATTGCTTTGACATTTTTTTTTATTTTGCTAAAGAATTTACAGCTGTATATTTTAATAAAAAAAAAGAATATCAAAATATATTTATGATGGTATTAGCTGGTAGACATCCAATGAATAAACAGTAAAAAAAAATTCTTGATATATAATATACCATACCTGACTATTAGAGGACGGGTAAATAACTGACCAGGTCTGAGAATCTAAATCAAAACTGAAATTATTAAAAATATTTAGATTAATGTACAATCAATAATTGTATAAAATCAGAGGAAATATATTTCTGGCCTATAACTATCTTTGTTAATACTGTAAATTCAGAAATTTTTGTGTGCACTCATTGTTGGAAACAAATGAGAGATTAAGTTTTGCTATTTTAGGAACGCTGCATTGAAATAATGCTGTCAAAATTTAAATGCAAGTTTTTATTTTTTTGCAATCATTCTTGTTGCAACTTTTGCAATAATAAAAACATCGCTAGACTTCTGAATTTTCAGTATTTGTTTTTTCCTTTGTTGTCAGAGTTCTGGTGTTTTACTAACCATATTTTCATGTTCTTGATGTGCTCCTTGATTGTCTGCCATGCATATATATAAAACTATGACCATTGAATCAAGAAAAACTTAACTACATTATATGCATGTTGATTTTAAGTAAAACAAATTTATATTTAAAATTTAACTGTCATCAGTGGAGAAATATCGTACTGCATGATATTCGGTGTTGGAATCGTTTTTTTAAAAATTTTTAGTCAATATATGAGCAAGCTTTATCTTTTTTTTCACGGAAATTTTAAAGTATGTGTTCATTCAGTGTGAAGGCATCAGGCATAGTTGCCTTTTTTGTAATGTAACAATAGCAAGTTAAGAGAAGAGAGAAAATTTTACGTCATAAATAGATTTAGACCAATGAAGAACTGAGATTAAACGAAACCTCACATTGATTATAAAAAATAATCAACCGGCTGGGGAAAGTATAATTGGCCTATAATTAGAAAAATGATAATACATACAACAAATACAAACACCTTTAAAAATTTAAATACTACAACTATACCAAACTGACATATCATTTTCTAATGTGAAGCACTGACCCTGTATACTTTCATTCCAAGTTTATTTTTTTTTATTTGAAACAGTTTGTACATACCAATGTAAATCATTAGGAAGTGTCTGTCCTGTAGCACCACCAAAAACATACAGATTTCTGTCAAAGGCCACCACTGTGTGGCCATATCTCTTCTCTGGTGGGGGTGGGGCACCATGTAATATGTGCTCTGTTGAGATTCTTGTCCATCTACAAAACAAAATAATTATGCAACTAAACTTTGTATAATTAAAAGAAATAGAACATTTTTTAAACACTAAACATCTCATCAGTGTTAGTCATCTTTATCATAAATCCTAAATAAGTTAATGAATAGCCTCGGCCTTCCTTGAATATATTTTTTTTCTATTTGCAATGCACTTATTTATGTCTTTTAAGAAGGCTACAAAGGAGCTACCCTTCATATTTTATACACATTTAAAAGTATCTATCAAAATAGAGCAATTACTTATGAATATGAACTATTAAGTCAATATAGAAAAAGAGAATATAGGTAAAAGTCCTGAAAAATCCATACATGTATCATCCAAACTCTATAAATCTCAAATATGTCACGTCCTATAAATGCCTGGGGAGAACACTGTTATTCATTTGTAGTCTTCAAATGACATCCTATATACTTTACCAATATATATCACTCACTCATTTTGATTAAATCTGAACTGGAATAGATTATTAGTAATTTTAGCACCACTCTGTCCAGAAAACACAAACATGGAATCCCTAGCTACAGCTAAAGCAAAATTACAACAGGTTGGTGGTATATGTCCTTTCTGGTTTACCTACAAAATACAGTCAAACAAAATTACAACACATTGGTGGTATGTGTCCTTTCTGGTTTACCTACAAAATACAGTCAAAAAAAGTTACAACACATTGGTGGTATGTGTCCTTTCTGGTTTACCTACAAAATACAGTCAAACAAAATTACAACAGGTTGGTGGTATATGTCCTTTCTGGTTTACCTACAAAATACAGTCAAACAAAATTACAACAGGTTGGTGGTATATGTCCTTTCTGGTTTACCTACAAAATACAGTCAAATAAAATTACAACAGGTTGGTGGTATATGTCCTTTCTGGTTTACCTACAAAATACAGTCAAACAAAATTACAACAGGTTGGTGGTATATGTCCTTTCTGGTTTACCTACAAAATACAGTCAAACAAAATTACAACAGGTTGGTGGTATATGTCCTTTCTGGTTTACCTACAAAATACAGTAAGTAATACTAAATGAGAATTTCTTACTTGGATTTGAGGCAAGCTTTATACAACATAAAGGATGCAGAAATTGGTTTACAAATGAATTCAATGATATTTCATATACATTTCCAGAGTGTTTCAAAAACTGAAAGTATTTGTATAATTCACAGCTTATATTGTTTTTATATTGTATTGTCATCTACCTGACTCTACCGCCTTGCACATGGACAGGAGCCCAGTTATCAAGAAAGTGGTTCAAAATTAAAGGAATAAGTTATATAAATCAGACACATACTTTGGGGAATGAGAATTAATTTTTTTCTTTTTTGGAACTGTCCTGTCCAAAGTCTGTCAAATGATATCATTGCCAAAAAAGCATATGTTTCTTTAAATGTAGCTCTAACTGATGACATATCAGAGAGTAAATCTTTTGTCAATGCTATAGGCAATCTTAATCATGACGTAAAGTGTAACCATTACTCATTACTAAAGACCAGCTGAACATTCCTGTAGACCTCCTAGCAATGGTCTAGGTGATCAGCATCAAACACTTTGATATATATATTTATTATTCCATGTGATCAATGTCTGAAGGTGTGTAAACCTAATATCCACTCTCCCCCAATCTATTTATGTGATGTTTTTATTGATAAAAGAAGAGTTAAAAACTATCAGATGTACCCAAGATAATTTTACAAAATGGTCTAGCTAACTTGGTTATAAGTAGATATAAGAAGATGTGGTATGAGTGCCAATGAGACAACTCTCCATCCAAGTCAAAATTTATAAAAGTAAACCATTATAGGTCACAGTACGGTCTTCAACACGGAGCCTTGGCTCACACCGAAGTTCTGTTTAGTTGGTTTTATCCTATTTTAATTACTGGTACCTTATACCTCTCTATATGAACTATGATTAATGTGATAAAATTTAAAGTAACAGATACTTTGTAAAATAAAAAATATATTATATCAGTTATCTGCTTACTTTTTCCCAAAAAGGAGTTTCAGACAGGGATACAGTCCACATATCATTCAATCTAGCATTCCCATCATACCCTGCAAATATCCATAGCTTACATCCATATACTGCAGCTCCATGGGCAGCTCTAGCTACTGGTTTCCTGTTAAAAGATTATGTCTTTCAAAGTTTAAACATTATTTCTGGTGACAATTTGAACAAACTGGTTCTAGTTTTACACCAGAATTTTCAAGTTGGATTTGTATTGATGCAGATTTACTTTTAGTATTTCCCATTTCTATATACTGATTTTCAATGTGACTATTATCCATAATGATCCTATTGATTTTTTAGTTTCTTTTTGGTCATGGGTCATCTTAACTGCAGAACTGTAGCTCTTAGGTCCTTCTGAAATGTTTGGTCAATTTGCAGACAGTCTGCACAAATCAGAAAATATAACAAGGACTAAACACTATTAGAGTTACAGTTTTGTAGCTAGTACCATCTCAGGCTATTCATGAAAGGAGGTTATACACATTTTAATTCTTATCTCTTATCTCTATCAATGAATATGTTCTTCCCACCCTTAGATTTCTGGTTCCACATTTGGATTTGTTAGTTAAATGAAAATTCATGAATACAAAATTTTTTAAAAAGCTTTTGTTAACATTTTGAATTTGAAGACAATTATGACAGGTCCTCCAAAAAGCATTTACCTTTTATATGCAATGAAACTAAATCTGTTTCAATATCTTCTAAGCTCTAATATTCATGCATTTCAATATGCGGGTTTTATTGATGTTTTTAATATTCTCTTTAATGTTTTGTACTTGGAGACCACAGATATACTTCATTAGTCGAGCCACAATCCTGTTCTCAGGTCTTTTTCCATGACTCTTTACCAAATACCACATATCAAAAGACTTTTACTTTTAACAGAACACTTACAACTAGTTAAACAGGATCTTCTTACTCTTCCAGAACACTCAAGTTCATCCTTGCTTTTTTATGAGACTATTGTTGCTCAGACTTTAGTATTTTGTGTCGTGTTTAGGGTTTTTTTCTTTTGGCCATGGTGTAGTATATCCTTTGAATTATGAGTTTTGATTCCCACATAAATATCTTTAACATTTTTTTTAAACAAGGATCATAGTATAAACATATGAAATAAATCAACATACCTTCCTTCAAACCTCCATTCTGACCACTGACATTTATCAAAATTGTATTCAAACAGATCATTTTTATTGGTCAGGTTAGAATTTGAATGTATATCTCCTGTGTAACCACCTAAAGAGAAAAATTCTTCTATACATGATGTAATTAGGTGAAAAACATATTGAAAAATTAGACACCTTCCCATACATAAAATCTGTTTTTAATATACAGTAAAAAAAACTAAAGATGTATTTTATTTGCTGTGTAATTGGATTGTTGTCCCTTTCATGTATACCCAACATCTCATTTTATTCATATTGACAAAAAAAAATATATATATATGAATTTTCTGTGTAATATACTGATTCATTGCTCATGATGGATTTACAATTTTTTATGAATATTAGACACTCATATAAAGAATTAATATGCCTGTCCCAAGTCAGGAATCTGGTCAGTGGTTGTCTTATGTCTTATCTTCATACTTTTTGGTTATTCAGAGATTTTGTTGTTGATGGCAGATTGTTGAAAGTGTCTGTTAAATTTATTCACAAGTTTTATGGATCTTGGATGATATGAGTCTGACAAACTGTATGGACACCTGTCTTTTGTTCTAGACTGTATGTAACCCTCTACATGTCGTTTGGCTATTTTTGTCTTTGGGTTGCTGTCTTATTGATGTATACCCCACATCTCCTTTGAACTATAATAATGAATAATTGTACACTATCATAGTTGAGAAGATATTGGTCAACACAAATACCTGGAAACCCATTTTAACCGCACAGGGCAAATAAAGTTTAACAAGAATGGTAAAAGTGTCGCCACCAAATTTTGTACTTAATCTGTATTATGTAGTAATAAGCATTGTGTATAAGTTTCATAACATTTGGTTGAGGCAAACTAAAGTTAGAAAATGGAAACAAAAAATTTGTACTTGATCTTAGTTTTGTGGTAATGAATATTGTGTATAGGTTTCATAATGTTTGGTTGGGGCAAACTTAAGTTACAGAATGGAAACTAAAAATTTTGCAATCATTCGATTTATAAAGGGGCATAACTAAATAATGGTTAAAGTGACACTACCCAAATTCAACTTGATCTGTGTTTTATCAGTGGAAGTCAAAATTAAACATTGCATTGTATAAAGCATTGATTGTAGTTGATTCAACTATAATCATGGACAAAGGAAGAAAACTCCAAATTTTAAATTTACTTGATATTTAGAAGAAAATAAAAATTTGCAATTTTTCCATTTATAAAGGGGCATAACTCTAGAACGGTTAAAGTGTTGCCACCAATATTCAAACTTGATCTGTGTTTTGTGGTAATAAGCATTGTGTATAAGTTTCATAACATTTGGTTGAGGCAAACTTAAGTGAGAGAACGGAAACTAAAAATTTTGCAATTTTTCCATTTATAAAGGGGCATAACTCTAGAACGGTAAAAGTGACGCCACCAAAATTCAAACTTGATCTGTGTTTTGTGGTAATAAGCATTGTGTATAAGTTTCATAACATTTGGTTGAGGCAAACTCAACTAAGAGAACAGAAACCAATTTTGGAACGTATGGACGGACGTACGGACGGACAAGGGTAAAACTTAATGCCCCCACCGCTACGCTGTCCACGCTGAATTCCCTTTAATCATGTTTTCAAATAATTTAAGTGTTTCAATGAAAGTTTTGAAGAATAGGCCAGTGTCTAAAGGTGTTCAGAATCTAAAGGACTATGGGTAATTTTATTGCTCATACCTCAAAATGAAAATAAGTCATTGGTTGAATTTCAATTGTTAAGGACGTTTTTAACCAATCACAACACTTTGGTGAACACTTTCGAAAATATTACCCATAATGCATTAGATTCTGAAACAGTAAATTGTGTGTACTGTAGATTTATTATTATTCGTGGGATACCAATTTTCGTCTATTTCATGGGTATAGAAGAACCATTAATTTAAATATTCAATTAAGTTCAAATTTTCTATAAGCTTGTATACAGACTTTTGCAAAACAAGGAAATAAAATATTAACAAATACCGGTAGTTTTCCTAAATCCACGAAAATTGGTACTCAGGAAAATAAATGAATCTACGGTATATAAAATCTCTTTATTAAGATAAAACTGTTACATATGTACTAACCAAATACAAACATGCTCCCTTCATGAACTACAGCAGAATGGTGATATCTTTGTGCTGGTGGGGATCCTGTTGTAAAAGCCCTACAAGCAAAATAATCAATGGGTTAAATTACATTCATGTGATCTCCAACTTTCCTCAATATATGTTTTAAATCTATATATGTACAAGATTTTGTAAGCACAGATGTTTCGAACTTCTTCTGGAGTACCTGTCTTATAAATCCAAAGGTTTTCATATTTTACTGGCATAAATGCCTTCTAAGTCAACAGGTCTCTACTTTACCCTAGAGAACCTGTCTAGTAAATAAATGGGGAATGTGTCCATGAGACACAGATGATGCCTGCACTTGCATAAAACATCATAAAGGAACATAACTGAAGAACGGTAAAGGCGTTGTTACCCAAATTTGTACTTGATCTGAGTTTTGTGGTAATAAGCATTGTGTATAAGTTTCATAATATTTGGTTGAGACAAATTTAAGTTGGAGAACAGAAATGAAAAATTCAGCAATTTTTCCATTTGTAAAGGGGCATAACTCAAAAATGGTAAAAGTGACGCCACCAAAATTCAAACTTGATCTGTGTTTTGTGGTATTAAGCATTGTGCATAAGTTTTATAACATATGGTTGAGGCAAACTAAAGTAAGAGAACGGAAACAAAAAATTCAGCGATTTTTCCATTCGTAAAGGGGCATAACTCTAGAACGGTAAAAGTGACGCCACCAAAATTCAAACTTGATCTGTGTTTTGTGGTAATAAGCATTGTGTATAAGTTTTGGAAACCAATTTTGGGACATAGGTATGGACTGACGGACAAGGGTAAAACTAAATGCCCCCTTCGCCATGGCAGGCACATAAAAAACAAGAGGTCATCATATAAAATGTAAGTCAAAGGTCAGAAAGCACAACAGAAGTAATCTCTATCAGAAAATAAACTTTATTTGATAAGAACTTCTGCAGTGGTGAGAAAGAGAGTCTCTTCCAAACAACCTTACTCAATCTACACCACTTTACCAGTTAAATGTATGAATTGATCAGTTCCATTCAAAACTTTGAAATGTAACAATTCCAATGTTCCTAAATCTGCAAAGGCGGTTGATTTCAATTGCCTTATTGAAATATTACATTGTAAATAACTTCACCTGGTAGCTGAGCCCCTAATTCATATCATTATTATGAGAGGTCTGTCTCTGTTTTTTTCCCATCATCTAAATCCATACATTTATAAAGAGATGAATGTGTCCATGGGATACAGATGATCCCCCCCCCCCCCCCCCCCCTTTTGCATGTAACATTATAAAGAGACAAAACTCGAGAACTGTACAAGTGACACCACCCAAATTCGAACTTGATCTGAGTTATGTGGTTTTAAGCATTGTGTATAAGTTTCATAACATTTGGTAGAAGCAAACTAAGGTTAGAGAACGGAAACCAATCTTGGGACGTAAGCATGTACTGACGGACAGACAAGACTAACACTTAATGCCCCCTCCGGTGACGCCTGGGTCATAAAAATAAATTGTTGACACACAGATATGTCTTGCCTGTTTGTAAAAAAAGATTGAATTCTAACCTATGAATGAACCATGACTGAGGGGGGGGGGGTATAATTACCATGGAAATGAGATAGGCAAATTGAAATAAAGCTGCATACCAAATCATTTACTTTCCAAATGGAGTCCCCTTAATTTGACCTAATCAAAAACTTAAACATGTACACTGCAAAAGTTTCAAAGTACATGGACCATGACTGAGGGGGCTGAGTCAAATCATTTCCATGGAAATGAAATGTGTTTAAGCTAATAGGATTGCATACCAAATATCATTGCATTACCATTCATGGTTTTTCTTAAGCTGAACTAATCATGATCTTTAACAAATTGTTGATGCTGCTGACATTGTCACTGAGTCTGGAAGAAGCATGCCTTAGTCTCAATTCCATGACTCTGTCCCAGGAGAGACAAAAAAATAATACTATTAATGCTATGACGGAATGTCTTACCTTCCCCATGATTTGTCTTTGATGTTGAAGATCAGAAGATCATTGAGCATTGTGTGCCTGTAATTATAAAATTACAGTATACAGTTAATGTAATCTGATGTAATTATAAAAATAGGTATATAGTTAATGTATTAAATCTGATGTAATTATAAAATTACATTGTACAGTTAATGTAATCTGATGTAATTATAAAATTACATTGTAAAGTTAATGTATTCAATCTGTAGTAATTATAAAATTACATTGTACAGTTAATGTATTCAATCTGTAGTAATTATAAAATTACATTGTACAGTTAATGTATTCAATCTGTAGTAATTATAAAATTACATTGTACAGTTAATGTATTCAATCTGTAGTAATTATAAAATTACATTGTACAGTTAATGTATTCAATCTGTAGTAATTATAAAATTACATTGTACAGTTAATGTATTCAATCTGTAGTAATTATAAAATTACATTGTACAGTTAATGTATTCAATCTGTAGTAATTATAAAATTACATTGTACAGTTAATGTATTCAATCTGTAGTAATTATAAAATTACATTGTACAGTTAATGTATTCAATCTGTAGTAATTATAAAATTACATTGTACAGTTAATGTATTCAATCTGTAGTAATTATAAAATTAAATTGTACAGTTAGTGTATTAAACCTGATATTTTCATACACTGGTACTATGGTTTAACCAATAAAACTATTGTGGTAGTAAAGACTAAGACAGGCAAATCATGAAATAAAAAATGTAAAGAAAATCAAATATTTGTTTTACTTGTGAGCTGAAATAGGTAAAATCATTAAACATGTTAAACAAGGAATTATTTGAATCTGGAATAATTTTAAATTCTGGAAAAATTGATAAGAAATGTATGAAGAAAACTTACCAAACTAAAGAGAGTTAGCCATGAATTATTTGAATCTGGAATAATTTTAAATTCTGGAAAAATTTATAAGAAATGTATGAAGAAAACTTACCAAACTAAAGAGAGTTAGCCATGCTAAACTTACTAAGCCCCCACAGACATGCATGCATGACTTACCCTCCTAAATGGGATAGTTCTCATCATACATATCTTATCAATTTTCCAGAATTCAAAATTTTTCCAGATTCAAAAAATTCATTATTATGTTAAACATCCATGAAACAACAAATGAATAAGGTGTCAAGTAAAATGTCAAAACAAGAAATTACATATGAAAAGTCCAAGAACATCTAAACATCACAAATAATTATTAAAGTTTAGAAGGTGATTCACTTATGTTTTGGGAATGAAATTTACTTCTATATCCCCTTTTATTCATATTCACAGATACACAACAGGTGCCACATATGGAACTGCTTACCCTTATGGAGCATCTGAGTTCAACCCTTGGCAGGGTTAGTATTGCTCAATATTTATTTTTCTATGTTTTGTGGATTTCTTCATCTTTTCATTGTTTTTTCCTTTTTTGTCATGGCATTAATAGATTTTAACTTGAGATTTTGAATGTCCCCTTTGTCTCTTGCGCCTTGTTTAGGATTATTCCTTTATAAACTTGACTTACCCATTGTCTCCCCCAAATACATATATGGCATCTTTATAAACCAGACTTACCCATTGTCTCCCCCAAATACATATATGGCATCTTTGTAAACCAAACTTACCCATTGTCTCCCCCAAATACATAGATGGCATCTTTATAAGCCACTACTGTATGTTTACTTCTCCTGAAAATTATAATAAACTCTGCAATTTTGACTTATTCAACACTCTTGAAATTTGGGAAAATAATTTTTTACCGTTTATTTTTCTGAATTCCCATGGTTCCTGTGAGAGTCTTGGGGAGAGGAAAAAACATTTGGCCAACACTATAGGTAATTACATGGCTTGAAAGCAATTTTTTCCTAAAACTGATCTTTTCTTTTGCTTTGATATTGCAACTATATTCTAATTTGTTGATAAAATTTCTAAAGATATAAAAAAATAAATCCTGAACATCAAACCGATATACCCTTTAAACAATAAATAAAATGTATTATATGTAAATATGAGAAATTTTTCAAATTTAATTCCTCATCTAAAATTAGAATTTTTAATGGAAAAGCTTAAAACAGTTACTAATTATCTATGAGACAATGTGTCACTATTACAAGATCTTAATTCATTTGATAAATAAGAACACATTCTTTGCCCCACCCCTAAATTTGCCATATTGGAAACTGTTCATTTGTTGTATTCTTGTACATGTATGTATTTATTTGTTTTTGCTTGACCCTTATGGGTGTAATTTTTCAATAAAGATAAGTATTATTGGAGGTTATCTTATGAACTTTCATCTGATATGTAGGTTTTTATTATCAAGCAGATTCATGCAGTATACCTGGCTCCAACAAATTCATCACATTCTGGCATACGTGTCCATCTATGTACAGTTTCAAATGGTCCAAAATCTAATGTTAGACCTTCTGTATTTTCTGGCCAACAAGTATGGTCAAATTCTAAACCAGGTGGTTTAGCCACCGCCATTGGCTAATTTTCTTCAATTGTTCAAGGCTACATTTTTCTGGAAAGAAAGACACAGGTATCAATGATAATATATGATATATATCATTAGTCAAAAAGTAGTGCCCACAGTAGGTGGTTGCATTTTGTTCGTTTCAGAAAGATTTTGAGATAATTTTGTAATTAATATAAGCAATGCAAAAAACATTTTCCCTAAAACCCATGTATATTTCTCTTTAAATTTTATTAATACTCAAATAAATATTATGAAAATATGGACTATCCGTGACAAATTCTAGATAAACCATTGACACCCATAAAATTATCCTTTGTGTTGAATAATTTTTAATCATGTTTAGGTAAGTGTATTGCTCTATATATATATCTATATATATATATAAAAAAAAGAATTTCATTGTTTCTAAATAAAGTGAGATTCTGACAACGTTTTTTTAGGTGTTGATAAAATCTTAATCATGTTTTGGTTAGTGTATTGCTATAAATATTTCTTTTTTATTGTTTCAAAAGGAAATGGGATTCTGACAACATTTTTTTTTATATGTTGAATAATTCGTAATCATGTTTTGGATAGTGTATTGCTATAAATATTTTTTTCATTGTTTATGAATAAAGTGAGATTCTGACACACATGAGATCAAAGGAGCCAAGCTGTTAAAAACAATTATCTTTCGTGTTTTTTATTTAAAATCTTCAAAGTTTTACTCATACCAAGCTAAATACATGCAGTATTTACATTTAAAGCAAGTTAAAACAACCATGACAACAATCATGATTTTTAAACACTCAACAATAACACCATATTAGGCTGTGTATAAATACCAATTAGCAGTTTTCATACATAATTAACATTTAATAATTAATCATTAAATCAATTTAAAACAATATTTCATTTAAAAATTCCCAAATTTTTATTTATGAAAACAAAAATATTTTGATATAAACATCTACAAAACATCTAAAAATTTATCAGGTTTTTGAAAAAAAAAGGGTGCGAACGTGTAGGGTGCGAACGTGTGGGGTGCGAACGTGTATTGGGCGCGAACGGACCCCCCCCCCCTTTTGTGGGAAAAATTTGGTTGATTATATAGGGAATCACTGAAGCATGACTGGAGCAGGGCCCCTCTCATGCAGTCAGTGGGCCCCTTCTTATGAAAATTTCTGGATACGCCACTGGCACTTGCACATTCACGTTGTTGACGGAGTCTGAAATTTCGTAAAGAAGACCTTTTTACTGCTAATTTGTATCTAATTACCAAAAGGTATCTTCCTCTTAAACAAAAAAAAGCAGCCTCGTACTATCAAATAAATATATACACAGTGTATGGATAACAATTTATACCACAGCTAGGGGCTCAGAATCTTTTTTTAGAACGTTATATGAATCTATACCAAATGATAATGGCAAATGAAAACGCTAGGAAAAGCAAAACCAAATCATAGGGGCTCAGGAATCTTATTTTGGAATGTTATATGCTCACACTTGGGAAAAAACATTCCCAAGCCCCTGTGGTCAGGTGGTTATACATGTTTATGAATTATGAATTTATGTGTGGGCTCTTTTTCCTGTGTGAAATTTTTTTGAACAAAGACCAATGGCACCCTCTGTTCTCATTTACTGATCTTATACCATAAATGCAATTTTTTTCTTCTCTTTTTTTATCAATTCATCTACATTCTAACAGCATTTTCTGATTTTCGAGGCCTTAATTTTCATTCTTTCATGTGTTTACAAAATGACCGGAAGTGGTGATCGGAACCCCTCGTTTCTGAGCTCTTCCGAGAGCACTCATGTGCTGTTTGTTTACTTTTTGATCTCTGTTGATAGCAGATTAGAAATGGATTGATGACCAAAACTCATTGACAGTCAAAATGGCTATAGTTTTGACGTTGATAGTGTCATCTGTCATTTTGTTTTCTATATACTTCTTGGCTACTAAGTTTTCAGAATGGTTTTTGTGGACATCAAAAAGAAACAAAATGATAGAAAGTTTTCCAGGAAGACCGGCTCATTTGATTTGGGGAAATCTCAAAGAAGTTTGTACCTTATGATGGAGCGAAAAACTTGACATATCATATAAAAGTTGCCATTATGAGCAATGATTTTTCTTATCAGTTACCTATATCTACATTGATTTATACAGTAGTGTCCGGTAATTCTGTCCGTCCGGTAAATCTGCCCATTCCCATTTACTTCCGTAATTGTCACTTCCGTGAAGATTTCGTCTGCTATATTATTCATAGGAACTGTACTTATCATTTCTGCATGTCAAATGTTAAAGAAAAATCCTTGAGTATGAAAATATCTAGTGATATATATATAATACAGTTCCTAAAGCTAACAATAATCATATTATTGCTTACAAAACTTATTTTTGAGGCCATGCAAAAATGATTGTTGGTTTCCCCTAACCCTGCCGGGTCAGTTTTTACACTCCGGGTCAATCCTTTTTTTTTTTTTTTTTTATTTTTTTTTTTTTTTGGGGGCAGAGGAAACAAAAGTGTTGCTCTGGTTTCTTTTGACAATTTTCAATGATACTTTTATTTAAAATTGTCTGATAATCATTTAAAAGTGTGTCAACATTATGCTCAATTATCATTCCTTTGTTTATATAGCTTATACCACAAGATAGAATGTAAAACAAGAATTTACTGTCGGGTTAGCAACAACATTCTCTGCTTTGTAAAACTGCTTTTTCACAAAAAAATAACATAAATTAAAAAGTTTTTCCTGCCTGCCGGTCCTTGATAATATTCATTTGATAGGGGAAACCAACTCATTTTTCCATGGCCTGACTTGAAATTTTTTTTTTTTTTTTGATTATCTGGAATCTCTTTATAAGTGGTCTATTAATAAATAGATCATTTTTTCTTTTCATAAATATGTGATAAACTGGCCCTCCATACATATTTACTGCACATGGGTGGATTTACCGGACAAACACATTTCCGATAAAAACATGGATGACCCACTTGTTTTGTTGATTTTAAAATTTATTTCAGATATTTTTTGGGAAATGAGATGAACTTCTCAAAGTTGATTTGTCAGTGAATCGATTTATAATAAAATTGATACAATTTGTATATAATTAAGGAGAAATAAATACAACCAAAGCCTTATGAGGGCGGATTTACCGGACTGCATCGTAATTCAGTTCCTAAAGCTAATGATAATCTATTATTGCTTACAAAACTCGTTTCTGCCTTGAAATTTATTTTTTTTCGATTGTCTGGAATCCCTTTATAAGTGGTCTATTAATAGATCATCTTTTCCTTTCATAAATATGTGATCAACTGGCCCTCCATACATATTTACTGCCCATGGGCGGATTTACCAGACAAACACATTTCCGATAAAAACAGATGACCCACTTGTTTTGTTGATTTGAAAATTTATTTCAGATATTTTTTGGGAAATGAGATAAACTACTCAAAATTGATTTGTCCGTGAATCGATTTATGTTAAATTTGATACAACTTGTATATAATTAAGGAGAAATACATACGGTCAAAGCCTTATGTGGGCGGATTTACCGGACTGCATCGTACTAATCCCAAGCATTTTTACAATAGGAAGGATAATTTGGAACCTAGCTATACATTTTGTTGTATCATGCATATCATCTATTTGCTTATGTAATTTGACCCGCCCAATTGACTAATATTTTATGCAATCTACAAGTATTCCTGTGTTCAGAAATGATGAAAATATTCAAAAGTTCAAAGTTCTTTATTTTCCAATGAAGGGCCCCTGATGGGATATAATGACAACAATAGTCAATACATAATACATTCTCATTCATAACACATAAAAACATATGAATGGAGATAAAATTAAAACATGTACCTCCCATGCTAAAACAATATTTGGTGAAGAAACAAAAGTGACGTTTCATTGAGTTTATATCAGCCCCCCTATGTTTACGAGGACAAAGAACAATGTTTGAAAATTGATCTGAAACAATCAATAAGAATTAACAACAAACATGACAACAAAAGCACTCTTCCAAGTTTACGAAATTATTGCTTTAATAGGTAATAAAAATGAAACATGTAAACAAAAGCATGTTTTCCATAAAAATAATTTTTTGAATAAAAAGCTTTATTCTAAAGGAGAGGATTGAAACTGAAGTTATAGTGTAGATTGCCTACAAAATGAAGTTTTTATTAGCTTCCGACTTATTCATAAGAATAGATTGACAAAAGGTTAGGAGATAATCAAATATCTGTCTTAAACTGACAGATGATTTTCTAAAACAGCAATTTACATAAATGTAAACCCACTTTCCAACATCTTCATTTTTCAATTTACAGGTAAATTTGATCGTTGAACAGACCAACGCTAACGGTACATGTACTAAAATGTATACCCTGAAAATACTTCAATCCAAATATTGGTATACCCTATAGGATATAAATAAGAAGATGTGGTATGAGTGCCAATGAGACAACTATCCATCCAAGTCACAATGTGTAAAAAGTAAACAATTATAGGTCAAAGTAAGGCCTTCAACACAGAGCCTTGGCTCACACCGAACAGCAAGCTATAAAGGGCCCCAAAATGACTAGTGTAAAACAATTCAAACAGGAAAACCAATGGTCTAATCTATATAAAAAAACGAGAAGAGAGAAACACTTATGAACCACACCAACAAACGACAACCACTGAACAACAGGCTCCTGATTTAGGACAGGTGTATAAAAATAAAACGTTTTATTACATTGGTAGCAATGAATTACATTGATTTCCCAGTCAAATAAAAACCGATAATTTCACATGTGAAATAAACGTGGTTATTTCACTCTCTGACGTCATACAACAATAGGCGTTGTCAAGACGTCGATAACGTCGGATCAAAACAAATTGTGAATGCGTAGAAAAAAGATATAGTTCCTTACATTTTCTACATTAATTTCTTTAAAAAAAGCCCTTTGCCAATGTAATAAAAAGAATAACTAATCAAAGAATTCAAATATCGAAAAATATTCAACTCGTGACCGAACAACACTGACAATTAACTCATGCGCTATGCGCATTCGTGAATTAATGTGTTGTTCGGTCACTCGTTGAATATTTTTCTCTATTTGAATTCTTCGATTAGTTATTCTATAATTAACAGGCGCCAACCTTCAAAATGCATTATATTTGTGTTCCTATGTGAGATTATGGTTCGATCCATGGCACGGTCAGACCTGATTCAGTATTATGACCGGGTAGGGTGACATGTCTTCCTGCCATCTGTTACCTTGTAAACTAGCATGATAATAATCAAGCTCATCGCGTCGGCCTAGCACAAAGCAGGGCTCATATCTTATCAACATGTTCTCATCCAAATAAGCATGAAATATTTTTCACTGGACTTTAAACCCATCAATCATTTGTCAATGAAAAACAAACTTACAATATAAATGATTACAATTGCTAAAATCTGATGAACATGTTAAAATCATTCTCAAGTTATTTTTTTTTTCTATTCCAATGTTAGTCCAAATTTTTAGTTTAAAGTTAATTGTCCCATATTCAACTGAATATATGCATGAATGATTATTTGATTGCAACTATGCCTTACAAATATTTAGTATATATATATTCTATTGAGCATAATTTCAATATTTTAGTATCCAGGTCCAAACGAGGCAGGTTTGCAATGGGCTCGAGAATGGGTGGCAGAATTTCCATGGGCATCTAGATTTTGGCTTGGACCTTTTATTCCACTCATTTGTGTATATCATCCTGATACAACAAAATTAGTTTTAAAGTCCTCAGGTAAATATGACTAAATTTACTGTTTATTTATAGTTCCCAGGTATAAATGATGAAGGACTCAAGTTCCAGAGAGAACAGACTGGATTATTTCCAAAAGTGTCTCGTGGTTGGTTAGGACCCTTTTTGCCAATGCTCTTTGTTTACCATCCAGAAACAACCAAAATTGTCTTGAAATCATCAGGTATGTTTGAATCCTTATTGTGAATAAATTCCCAGTGGCTATCCAATTTTCTAGCCTTTTATTCCTGTCTACCCACACCTTTTAGAACCTATCTATTGTGTTTATTACAAACTATAAGAAGACAACAACATCCACCAGAAAGTGTTGGATCGCAATACTTATTTATTGTGTTTATTTGTTCTCAGCTTGAACATGCATGTAATATTTGCCACTGGATAACAATAATCAACTTTAATATTTTCGATCTTTCAAATTACCGACTTATTAAGAAGAAAAATACTTAGTATAGGTTACATTTCTGTTTACAGAGCCAAAGTCCCGTAATGCTTACCGCCTGATAGAGCCATGGATTGGGACAGGATTATTGGTAGCTAATGGAGGTAAATGGAAGAGGAATCGTCGTCTGCTAACTCCAGCTTTCCACTTTGATGTTCTCAAATCTTACCAATTAATAATGAACAAGACATCAGATATTTTGCTGGTATTTGTAATATTAGATTTGAATATTTTTATCAGATATGTGAAAATATGTGCAGATAAAATGCTAATACAATATCAACCAAAAATCTCTAATTATGATCTAGCTCTAACGGAATTATATGTCAAATTAGATAGTAATTATATTTAATAACTGCAAGTCTGGTAAATTTTGAAATATACCACAGGGACAATTGTTGATGTCGTTTATTCAACCTTTATACATCTGGTGCAAATTCGGCATTTCGTGTATTTTCCATCATCTAAATTAAGAGTTTTAAATATCAACCAATCAAAGAGCGCAGTATTTTTATCGGACCAATCAGAAGTCTCTATTCTCGCTGTTTCTTGGAAGTGGTTCTTAATAGAAATTAAAGGGGCAAACAATTAAATTCAATTTTATTGAATGAAAAACTTGTCCAAAATTAAACTCTATAAAAATTAAGATAAAAATATGTTAAAAGATTGATTTGAAAGAGAAATTTACTAGTACCATACCAATGTACCAATTTTAGTGTATGATAGTACATGAATATGATTTTTATCGAACGCCGCATCATTTTTGAGTTTGGCACAGACGCTGACGATGTCCCAACTAACTGAACATAAGGTAATACACTCACTCACAGACATTAGCAGACTGTTAAGATAACAATATAGTAATATAGAACTTGTTATTATATCAGATTCACTCTGTCTGAGCTCTATCTGAAAAACTCATCTATATTATTTAGTTTGATACGCTACTGTACAGTGTTATTTAAATTTTCACCTCTCTGACCTTCAATTTTCAGTTCACAAATTGTACCCTTTATATACTGAGTCTGTACAAAACTAAAAAAATAGGCGAATTTAACAGATGGAGCTCCAACAATAGCAACACAATAAGTATACTTTATTGCAATGTTGTGTGACCATAAAAGACACTGCAAATCAATAGGTACTAAAAACTGTCAGTTATGAGTTGCCAAAATTTTGACAAGTGATATTTCCATTGGGACAAGTAAAATTCATAGTCACTTGTCCGATGGGACAAGTTGGTATAAAAGTTAATGTCAGTCCCTGTACCAACATAGCAAAAATGAAATGCTTTAATTATCTCAGCTCTGCTTTGAGATCTATGCCATACATAAGTAATTGGTAAAAGTTACCAAACGGAAATTGCTACTTTACTAAAAGGCGACAGTAGTTTAAAACTCATAAGTCCATTTAGAATATGCCTACTACAGTAAAACTTGGTTATAACGAATTTCTGGGGACCAGTAATATAACTTTGCTATAAATGTAATTCCTTATATTGATTTTCATTGTAAGAGAACATTGGGAATTAGACAAGGCAGTTTGGCCAATGAATCAATAAATTTATTTGTACATAGACATGATAGACAAACAAATAATATTATATTTACGACCTCAGAAAAAAGGTGATGATGTCAGATTGCTTTTGCTTTCTTGAAAATATTTTTTCTATTTCAGTGAGTGCCGAAAATAGGTTTTCACCAATGTCGTCATGTGTTTCAAGTACTCTAACCCGAATAGTCCATCATTTTTTTCCTCGGTTGGTTTTTTTCGTCTATTTCCGAATCATCGGTGTCAGAATCCTTGTTTAAAATATTTTCAACGAGTGCATCAGCTGACTTGGATGCAGTCGCAATAACTTCACTGTAAACTTTAATTGAATCCTCCATTGTGACCCCGATTTGATCTAGTCTGCCCTGATTGCCGTTTCAAATATTTTAGATAAAATAGTTAATAAAAGGACAAGTTTATATTACTTAATTGCTATAAAAACATCTGACCTCCTCTAATTAGATTTTATGTCGATTAGAACTTGTCAGATTGTTAATAAAATATCTTACCTGTGGCCTATTACACTTTGCAATAACTTTCTGTCATTATAAAAAGTGCATATGAATTGAGAAATGATTCATAATGTCAGAAACTTTGCTGTAAGCGAATTTGTTATATTCATACATTTTGCCATGCATTTTTATTAGGTTTGGTCGGGATTATTGAAAAGTTTGTTGTCAACATAAATTCAATAAATAAATATAAAAAGAAGGGAAATGTGGTATGATTGCTATTGAGACAACTATCCACCAAAGTTCAAGTGAAAATGATGTAAACAACTGTATGTAATCATACGGCCTTCAACATTGAGAAAAACCCATACTGATAGTCGGCTATAAAAGGCCTTACAATGAAAAATATGAAACAATTCAATTGAGAAAACTGATTGCATAATTTATAACAAAACAATTTACCAAAAACAAAAATGACAGACATGAACAAACGACAACCACTGAACTACAGGATCCTAACTTGGGGCAGGCACATATAGAATGTGGCGGGGTTAAACATATTTGAAGGCTCCAACCCTCCCCAAACCTGGGATATTCATGTAACGGCACAACACAAGAACAAATTACAAAAACAATAAACGAAAAACAAATTTGAAAAACAGCAATGAACTACAGACTACTATTAATGTTGAGGTGATCATTCAATGGTCAAGGTCAAAGTTACTAAAATTAGACTGAACATTGTGCAGAATTGTTTCAGGGTGCTATTTAAAATCATTAAACGAAAAACAAATTTAAAAAACAGCAATAAACGACTGATCACTATTAACGTTGAGGTCATAATTCAATGGTCAAGGTCAAAGTTACTAAAAATAGACTGAAATTGTGCAGAATTGTTTCAGGATGCTAAATCACATACATATGAAATTGCAACCTTACTTGGATATATGGTAACACATAATAAGAAGAAAATCCCTGTTGATTTTGATGTCATTTGGTCTTAAAAAAGGATTTGGGTTAGACAATATTACTTTCTAAAATCACAACATAGAAAGAATCACACTTAAAGCAATCAGATAAAGTTATGTAATCATGTCCCTGTGAGCTCTTCCCATTTATATGGGGGTGTGGGGTATGTGAGGATGTTTACTAAAGGTTCTTTAATTATTTTTATATTTCAGACTAAACTTGAGAAGTATGCCGAAACTGGTGAGATATTTGAGGTGTTTTCTAACATTAGTATGTTTACATTAGATACCATGCTTCAGTCAGCTTTTGCTTATGAAATTGATTGTCAAACCACAGGGTAAGTTATCATAGGCTATTGTATGTACCTCTTAGTTAGATAAAAAGTCTCAGAGCTGTTGCCCCCTAAGAGGTTCCTTTATCGATCAGATTTATGAAGTCAACAGAATATGCCAACAAGATTTGTGGTCGGTGTTGGCTGCATATCTAAGGATTACTGAGTATATGAATAATGAATATTGAATTTTCTTTAAGAAATGATTTATGCCAGCAATCAGTTTATTTGAGATTTTTATATTGAAAACATGACTTGAGCTAAATTCAAACAAGGTATTAATGAGCAATGAAATTTGGAAATATGTTTCAGTGTTAAAATATAAAACAAACTTAGTTAAGAGTTATTCCTGTACTGTCTTTTTTGGATGTTCTTTTATGTATGTTTTATTAATCTACTGATTGATATTAAATAGAAGAGAAGTCATCCGAGTTTTGAGATCTCCAAAAAATATTTTTATCCAGCCACATTTTGTCTCAAGTTAGAAACCTCATCAGTAGTTGTCGTATGTCATATTTGTTTTTTCGTTATTTGGAGAATTGGTTTTAAATGGCAGATCTTTGATTGTTTCTGTTGAATTAGTTCACAAATTTTATCCACCATCATTTTACTGTTGTTATTTTTACTTTTATTATCAATTACAATGTTGTTATTTTTACACTTGGTACATTTTAGGGAACACGATCCTTACGTTGTAGCTGTACATGAACTTGTAGAACTGGTCACAGAAAGATTTCTGTGAGTACTTTTATAATATTTCTTGTTTCTCACATCTAAATATGGACCATACTTTACCTCAATCATCCTTTGTGGATTTATTTCTATTTTGTATCCAGTGAACAACCAACAGGAACGCGAACCCATACTGAACTACTGGAGTATTGCTAGAACTATATATTCATATTCCCAAAATTTTCAGGTTTTCCATGACAATTTAAAATATTGGAGATTGATTGTTGATGAATAACTCATTATGATTTTTGTTGAAGTCAAACTGATAAAGGAGTAAGTTCAAGAATGGTTCAAATTTGCCTTAAGATTTTGATGTTTTCTTAATAATCCCAAAATTCTACAAATTTCACATAGAATAGAAATAGTTGTGATATTACTATTAATACAATATAATGCTTTTACACATCACATTATAAATGACGAAGTAATGACCCCTAAAGTATGCATTTTTTTTGTCTTGCAACATCTGTTTTGGTCAATTTTTCAATAATTCTAACCAGTTTTCAGCATAATTTACTCTGGCTGTCAGGTGTGATCCAGATATTTTGTGTTTTTAGGGTCTCAATATTTTCATTGACATCTTTTGATTACAGAACATTTTGGCTCCTAGGTTGCAGCGAAGGTTTTCTTCAATCTTTTAGGTCAGAAAAATGCTCAAAATCATCATATTTTGACAATATATCCAAAATGTGCTGACTTTGACATCTAGAATGTACTCTTATGAAGAGATTTGTCTAATCTAGTAGTAAGACTTTGAAATAAATTCAATAAATTTTGTAACCTGAATTTATAGTCATTTTGATATTTTATAATAAATTTTGAATTCAAGGCCATATTTGATCTAACGTGAACCTTTTCCTTATAGGCAGCCTAGTCTGGATGACAAGCTAGGTATAGGTGATGAATAATTTATATTCTATAAACCTTTTTGCAGGAAACCATGGCTTCACAATGACCTTATATATCTGTTGACCCCAGATGGTAGAAAGTTTAAGAAACATTGTGACTTTGTACATAAAGTGGCAGAGGATATAATATCAAAAAGGAGAAAAGCTATAGTATGTATTTTATTCCTATAAACAGCAAGTATGTCTTAAAAACATGGTTTATAACTACAATAAAATTTACTAAAAAACAATTTTGTTTTTGAAAGTTAGTTTACTGTTTCTGATCTTCTGATCTGTTGTGAGTACTGCCGAAGAAAGACTTATGTATGACTTAATTATCTACTGTGGAAAGAAATTTTTTAACTAAAAAAGAAATATTATTTTGCTATTTTCATTCAAGATTAGAAATTATTCATTATATTAAATATCTGGAACTAAATAAAGATTCATAGACAATACTTAACAAATCTAAAAATTTTGTTCGCTCTGGTACTGACCTCATTTTTGCCAGAAAAATAACTAACTACACTTTGAGTAATTACAATTACTACTGGTATCCTGATCCAAAATCCCTTGAGAGATCCAAATACTGAGGAACAATTACACTATGTTTTAATAGTGCAATTTGTAAGTTAAATCTAAATCATATTCCAACAAAGGATTTATGCTCCATGGGAATCAGATTCAGATTTTACTTACCCACTGTTTTGTGGTGGTCTCGTGTAATTGCTCCTTGGTATTCGGATTCCTCCGTGGATTTCGATCCGGATACCCGGTGTGACAATTGTGTTTGCTAAGGATTACAGATTGTTATATGTTAACAAAGTGGATAAATATTCACAATGCAATAAAATTTATTTGCCATTTGCTTGTTGTTGATACTTGTTCATGAATAGCAATTTCTAGAGATTGTCGGACTCAATGGTCCAGTGATCTAAGTATTTCATCTACAATAATCATAAGTCTGTCAACTATGAGGATGTAAGCTTGAACCCTGCTCTTTGCCATTTGTTTTTCGATCTTAATTAACAAGGAAAGTCATTTTCCCGCTGAAGGTCATCAGTGGTTTTGTCTGGTATCTCTGAACTTCCTTGGCGATAAAAACTGGCTGATATGAAATAGCCAAGATTTATGAAAGTGGCAGTAAACACCCAACAAACAAAAATACATAGTAATGAAATTAGTATCTTTTTTTAACAGAAAAAAGAAGCTAAAGGTTATTCTCAGAAGAAGAGCTTAGATTTTTTGGACATACTTTTATCAGCTAGAGATGAAAATAATCAAGGATTAACAGATTTAGAAATCAGAAATGAAGCTGATACATTTCTGTTTGAAGGTATTATTTCAAATATAACATAAAACATAGAAGTATCTAGTAACTGTATTGTTCATGTCATCTTTTATTTAATGTAATCAGTAAAACTTTTGCTTTATAGATTTGATTGATGTGTGCTATACTTCCAGTGGCAAATATTTCATGAATAATCAGGACTTTTTGTAATATTTTTTATTCAACCAGCATTTCAATGGACAAAACTGATAATAATTTTTTTCACCACTTACTGTGGTTTCATTTATTTTCTTAGATACCAATTTTGTTGGATTGAGGAAAACTTGCATTTTCGTGGATATTTGATTTTGTGGTTTTGGCAGAGTCTGCATATAAAATTATAGAAAGTTTGTCATTTTTTGAAAATTCAAATTAGTAGTTCACCTGTACCCACTAAGTCATGAAAATTATGAATCATAACGAATAATAGCTTATCCACAGTATATTTTTAATGATATTTACTTTGTATGCTCAATAGGAAGAGATATTTTGCTATTAACCATCTCTTTGAACTCATGGAAACATGCTATGTTGGAGGAAATGTTTTTAATCCTGGCTTTGTCATACCAAAGACAGTAAAATTTGTATTTGCTGCTTCTCCACAGAGAAGTGCAACAATGAGAAGGTCAAAGACTGATTGCCATGAGAAATAGATTGTTCCAACACAAAGTCTGCAACATACTATTTTCTGCTGAGTAGACAGTTTAATTTCAAATATCAAATATTAAGGATCACTCAGCAAGCCTCATTTTTTTTATTTGAAAATTACCTTAACCCATATGAATCTATTTATATCTCTAAACAGTATGTATGATCATGTATCATTCTTTGAAATAGGACATGATACAACAGCTAGTGCCCTGTCCTGGGCCTTGTATTCCCTGGCTGAACATCCAGAGATTCAGAAGAAATTACAGGCTGAAGTAGATGAGGTTCTACAGGGAAGGGATACAGATGAAATTCTCTGGTTAGTTAAAATGTGTATTTCCTGCTAATCACTGAAAATCAATATATAACATTAATTAATTTGTGATATTTTCATCTGGATTATTAGTTTGATTATAAGAATAAAAAGTATCAAAAACTCCAATGCTGGAATGAATTATGAATTTTGTTAATGGCAACTTATGCCCGTCATTGTGCACATAAATAAGCTTACGTTCTAAAACTTGTCATAAACATATTGCCAGGTAAGTTGTAGATTTTTTTTTTTTTTTTTTTTTTTGCTATTTCAAAATATAAGTGAAGAAATTTATAAGAACAATTTTAGTCATTTTGAAAATTGTTTCATAAATGGCAAAAATGACAAGTGTTAGCAAATTCACCACAATTTAATTTCAGGGATGACTTACCAAAGCTGCAGTACACTACTATGTGTTTAAAGGAGGCAATGAGGTTGCACACCCCTGTACCCTTTATCCAGAGAGAACTAACAGAGCCAATGGAGTTAGATGGACATGAAGCACCTGCAGGGACACAAATCAGTATTATGTTATATAACTGTCATCATAATCCACTCGTCTGGCCAAATTCTATGGTAGGTTCTGGTTAAGAAGGTTCCTGCAGGGACACAAATCAGTATTATGTTATATAACTGTCATCATAATCCACTCGTCTGGCCAAATTCTATGGTAGGTTCTGGTTAGGAAGGTTCCTGCTTGGACACAAATTAGTTTAATGTTATATAACTGTCATCATAATCCACTCGTCTGGCCAAATTCTATGGTAAATTCTGGTTAGGAAGGTTCCTGCTGGAACAAAAATCAGTATTATGTTATATAACTGTCATAATAATCCACTCAACTGCCTCATGGTCTCGTGGTAGCGTGTTCACCTCAAGTGTTGGAGGTCATGGCTTCGAACCCCAGCCAGGTCAAACCTAAGTCTTTAAAATTGGTATTTGCTGCTTCTCTGCTAAGCACAAGGCATTAAGGAGTAAGAGCAAAGACTGGTCGGCTCAACGTGAGAATAATGTGTCCAGGTAAGGTGACATGTCTTTCTGTGGACTGTTACCCTGTGAACTAGCACACTAAAAATCAGGCTCAGCTTGTCGGTCTAGTACAAAGCAGGGTAAATATTCATATTACATTAACATGTTGTCATCCTGAATATGCATATTAATTTGCCGCTGGATTTTAAGCAGCCATCCATCATCATCATAATCCACTCGTGTGTCCAAATTCTATGGTAGGTTCTGGTTAGGAAGGTTCCTGCTGGGACACAAATTAGTTGAATGTTATATAACTGTCATCATAATCCACTCATCTGGACAAATTCTGTGGTAGGTTCTGGTTAGGAAGGTTCCTGCTTGGACACAAATCAGTATCATGTTATATAACTGTTATCATAATCCACTTGTCTGGACAAATTCAATGGTAGGTTTTGGTTAGGAAGGTTCCTGCTGGGACACAAATCAGTATCATGTTATATTACTGTCATCATAATCCACTTGTCTGGACAAATTCAATGGTAGGTTTTGGTTAGGAAGGTTCCTGCTGGGACACAAATCAGTATCATGTTATATTACTGTCATCATAATCCACTTGTCTGGACAAATTCAATGGTAGGTTTTGGTTAGGAAGGTTAGTGCTGGGACAAAAATCAGTATCATGTTATATAAGTGTCATCATAATCCACTTGTCTGGACAAATTCAATGGTAGGTTTTGGTTGGCACTTGTACATATACAGAAGATAAGTCATACATTAGTAGGATTTTGTCATGTGATGTCCTATTATATCTCACTTTATGGTATTGGCAATACTCATTGTTAAAGGCAGTATAGTGCCCAAAGTTGTTTACATCTTCATCATTTGGTCTGTGGTGGATAGTTATCTCATTGGAAATCATACCACATCTCCTTATTTATTGCTAGGACCAATACATGATGTATTACCAGTAGTCTCAGTTTATAGTCATCAATTAAGGTTTGATTAGCATATTGTATATGAAACAAAGATTATGTGGTATAAACATTAATGAGACAACAATCTAATAACACATGTTTTCATGGAATTAAACATTCATAGGGCTTTCACTCTTCAATGATTGACACACCACATGGCAAACTCACAGCCAGTTTAGACCAGCTGTGAATGCTTCAGAGGCAACTGTAAACCAAATTGTACAATGACAAAAAACTTAGAGAGACTGTGACAACCATTAAAAAGGTGTTCTATATTTTTTATTTTTTTTTATGAATTGTACATTTTAATTTGCTTTTAACATATAGTATTAACTGGCTGGTAATTCATCTAAAATATATTCATCTTGGCTTTTTTAAATATGTTCTGTACAAGTAGGAAAAATAATCTTCATTGATAGTTTATAATTGAACAAGTTGTCATACAATGCTTTGGTTTTTTTTCTAGCAAGATATAGATTATAATTGTTATAACACATGTATAAGGAAGGGAAAATGGTAAAAAAAAAACTGAGCCAATATTTTAATATTTGTTGTTTAAAAATATTATATGAATATTCAATTTTTTAAATTGACATAGTAATATATATTTATTGGTTCTGTTCATTTATTTGAAAAATTTAATATGCATAAAACATAGATTGGATTTAGAATTTAAATATTAATAGAATAAATTAATAATAAGTTACCTCCCTTAGAACATCTGTGTTCCTACATTTATTGATCATGCTATCACACTGTTTTTACATTGGACCGAGTTGCAGTCTGATATATGTTCTCTTCATTTGTAACAGTTGTGAGTCAAATTCAAATTGAAAACAGTCCAAATGGTTAACCAATACATGTATTAATAAAAAGATATTTTCTTTGTAAAAATAAAAAGATATTTTCTTTGTAAAAAAGATATTTTATTTGTAAAAATAAAAAGATATTTTATTTGTAAAAATAAAAAGATATTTTATTTGTAAAAATAAAGATGATATTTTCTTAGTCACATTTGCTCTTGTAGTTAATCACTTTTGTACTGAGTTGGATGGTGATAAAATGGAAATCTAATGTAAACTGTCAAGATATTTACATGATACTAAGTAAAATGATTTTTTTTATCTGTCACCATTTAAAGGTTGTCCATTTCACCAAAAAATTTGTACAATTTTTTTCAGGACTATATACCAGAAAGATTTTCTCCAGAAAATGTAGAGAAGAGAGATGCATATGCTTTTGTACCATTCTCAGCAGGTCCAAGGTAAAATTTGTAAATTTATTTTCAAAATTTACAAAAAAGGGGGCCTTGTTGGTCAAGTGGTAGAAGTAATGTAGATGCATTTATTTTTGAGGATTGACAAAAAATGTATATTGAGGGATATTTGATTTCGTGGTTTGTCATAGTCTGCATAAAGCTTATTAAAAATCTGTTCTTCATTGAACTTTTAAATTCATGCTTCACCAAACCAATAAAATCCAAGAACATGTGTATCCCACGAATAATAATAATGAAATCACAGTAATTCATCTACAGTGATCAATATTCTGTTAATTCTATATGTCAAGCTGATCCATAAGCATGCAGTGTTAAAGGTATAAAATAGGAGAAGGATTTATAAGGGGTATGGATAGTAATGAAGTGGTGTGCAATCTTCTGTAATGTTGGAAGTTTTCACGATGGGTTTGTTTTTGCTTATTTATGAGATTAATAGAAAATCACAAAACATATCCTCTAGCTTTAAATGATCTTTATAATTAAGGAAATTCAGATATAAAAGACCTGAATCACTCAGGCACCAAAATATAACCCCACATACAGGTTTGGCCAAAGAAATTGAGAAATTTATAAAACTCCACAGATATAATTATCAAAGTAAGACCCCTTTCCAAATTAAGACCCCTTTCAAATGAAACTATCAAAAAGAAAAAAATGAGAGTTTATAATTTCGTGAGACCTATCATGGTGTAATTTTTAAAATATTTGCAAATATTTCTGAATTTACAGTGATTTAATCTTAAATGGAAATAAATCTAAGATTCAAACACCTTCCAGTGTACATGTATTTAGGATACATTAAAATAATTTAGTTATTTTATTATTGTTTTTAACAGCATTAGATATATGCAACCAGATGTTTGCACTTGCATGTACAAGTGTTAATAGGTCATGGCCATGCTAAAACATTGACATTGGTGTACTGAGATTTTTTTTTTACAAATGAGAAGGTGATGATAAGGCCAAATTTGTGGCCCCTTTAATTTGAAAACCAAATGCTTATTATAAATCTAGGTAGGGTCTTGGATCATACTGAATATTGTCTAAAACTATGAGTTAAATATATAAAAATAAGGAGATGTGGTATTATAGGCTATGAGACATATATCCACCAGAGGCCGAAGGACGAGGATGTAAACAACTATGAGCAAGAACCATATTAATAGGAGGGTCGTAAAGGGTTATTTTCGTGCAACGTGTCTTGCCATTTTTATTTCACGTGCAGTCGTGAAAAAGGTTCGTTATTCTCCGTGTTTCGTGAAATCGGTAAGAAGATCAACGTGCAAGACATTTTTAATTGTTCGTTCATCGTGAAATGACAATTTTATTTCGCGTTCTTCCGTGCAGATACCCCCTCTTTACGCCCCTCATATAGCATGCAATAAAAGGGCCAGTATGTAAAATTGGGAAACAATTTAAAAGAGGGAAAACCAATGGCTTGGTTTTTGCTAGACACAATAATTCAAAAACAAATATGGCAGACAGCAATCAACAACAGCCACTGATTTGCAGGCTCCTGTGTTTATTTCCACACGCAACATTATAATGATGTCACAAGTGACATTCTGCACTGAAATGCTACTCATTTATCAATGAAATTAAATAAGTTTGAAAGGCTTGAAGAATTTTAATATATTTGCAATTTCAGGGACCAGATATTGGCTATTATCATACCTTTTTATTTCATGTTTAAAAGAAGTTATTTACCATTGCAAGGTTAACGAGTGGGTGCTGTATGGTTATTGTTTTGTGACTGTAAAATTGAATAATGATTACCAAATAAGTTGGAGTCTATGGTCTCATTAATGTTACTTCTGTTGAACATTGCATTGTAAGCACTCTTTCGCGTACATTACTTGTTGAATTTTGATGAAATTTATATCAAAGGCTAATATCAGCAAGGTCTTTGAAGAGTGTCAACCAACTATTTTTACAATAGTTAAGTCCCTTGGATATAAAAATGATATGGAAAATAACTTTGCTAGCGATCTCATGTCTACATATCTTGTAAGATATTTAATAAAAGTTTAAAAGAACCAAACAATTTTTTCTAGTTATTGCCCTTGGACAGATAAAATATGTAAAAGTCCAGGGACATTCAAACGATGTTCTTTTATCTTTTATCGTCATTATATTGTTGTCTCATTGTTATATGCATACTCTATATCAGCTTTTCCTTCATATCTATAAAAGGTTTTGTAAAGTTACTTGTTTGAGGTATACATGTAGGATGCTGTAATTTATATACTCCCACATATCTATGATGTTTAGCATTTTTGTCAACAACATCGTAATAAAAATGATATTAATATATAAAGGAGAGGTTAGCAATGCAATTAAAGATAAGAGATTTACTTTTCTGTTAGGTACATACCAAAGATTCTTTTAAGAGTTTCATTGAACTTATCTACTGGTACAGACAGGTACAGATACTATAAAAAAATAATTTTCGTGAGCTATTTATTTCTGCAAGTAGAAAAATAATGCCAATATGAATTGTCATGATTATGTTAAACTTAGATCTTTCCTTATTTAACTATATCAAGTAAATTTTAAAATGGTGTAATTAAATAGTGGGCTAGAAAGGGCTAAATGTGAAATAAAGTATCACCAAATATAAGTTGGATTTCAGTAATAGATTGTTTGTTAGTGTTTAATACCAGTTTCAGTTACCTTGGTTTTATCATGGTGGCCTGTTTTTATTGGTGGAAGAAGCCATCGTTCCTCCAAACTTTGAAAGAAAAACTGTCAATCCTTGTCAATTAAAATTCTAGTAGGATACACTTGGCTGCAAACGGGTTTGAACTAACAACTTTAGAGTTGACAGGGTAGTGATCACTTTAGATGAACTTCTTATACCACTGGGCCATTGAGGTCCCCCTCAGATAATAGATATTGAACAACAAAGAACGACCATTGAGGTCCCCTCAGATAATAGATATTGAATGGCAAAGTACGGCCATCGAGGTCCCCTTCAGATAATAGATATTGAATGACAAAGTACGGCCATTGAGGTCCCCTCAGATAATAGATATTGAACGACAAAGTAGGCTATTGAGGTCCCACTCAGATAATAGATATTGAATGACAAAGTACGGCCATCCAGGTCCCCCTCAGATAATAGATTGTGATGAAAAAGTACAGCCATTGAGGTCCCCCTCAGATAATAGATATTGAACGACAAAGTACGGCCATCGAGGTCCCCCTCAGATAATAGATATTGAATGACAAAGTATGGCCATCGAGGTCCCCCTCAGATAATAGATATTGAATGACAAAGTACAGCCATCCAGGTCCCCCTCAGATAATAGATATTGAACGACAAAGTAAGGCCATCCAGGTCCCCCTCAGATAATAGATATTGATGACAAAGTACAGCCATTGAGGTCCCCCTCAGATAATAGATATTGAACGACAAAGTACGGCCATTGAGGTCCCCACAGATAATAGATATTGAAGGACAAAGTACGGCCATTGAGGTCCCCTCAGATAATAGATATTGAACGACAAAGTATGGCCATTGAGGTCCCCACAGATAATAGATATTGAATGACAAAGTACGGCCATCGAGGTCCCCCTCAGATAATAGATATTGAATGACAAAGTACGGCCATCGAGGTCCCCCTCAGATAATAGATATTGAACGACAAAGTATGGCCATTGAGGTCCCCCTCAGATAATAGATATTGAACGACAAAGTATGGCCATTGAGGTCCCCCTCAGATAATAGATATTGAACAGAAAATTTGACATGACTTTCATTATATACATGTATGTGTGTATTTGTAAGCAGCAATATTATTATACAATACTGTAAATTCAGAAATAATTGTGGGCATTTATTAGTGCGAGTTTAGAAGAATGGACGAAAATTGGCCAATAATTATTGCAATTTCAGGAAAATCTGTATTCAGATATATGTATCAGATATTAAAATGTGAGTTCTGACCCAGTCGCATTAATTGCAATAAAAAAAAACTCTCAATAATTTCTGAATTTACAGTATGTTGTATTTGTTTTCAGCTTAAGCAAAATCTATACTTTTTTAACCTTTTAATAGACCATACACCTGACAGATTATAACTTTTTACCAGATAATTAAGTTGGAATTGCTTTTAGGTAATAAAATTAGACAAATTAGTTACCAGTTGTTTAAACTACTTAAATTTTATAACTAACATATCTTAACAATTTTAATACTTTAAAACATATGGCATGCTTGGATTTAATTCTTTTATTTTCTACTATTCTTGAACAAAGTGTGTTTTCTACAAGAAATATTTGTTATTTTTTACACCTATGCTCATCAAAAGTTAAAAATGAGTTTGAAGTATGGCATATAAATGTGTTTTATATAACTTTTTAACACCAGTTACAACTTATTAACCCACAAATTTATTATGTATTAATCCATAAATCATTTTATGGTGGCTTCAAGGATTTTTGGGTTACCCTCTCCTACAGCTGAAGTAATTAATAACATCATTTGGAGAACATTTTAAGATTGACTTCAAATGAAAATGGTCTTTAAATATTTAAGTTTATCAGGAAATGTACATTTTACTCTGGGTGGTGTATGAATATTGTAAAAATTGTAAGTCCTTCAGTGTAAATGAAAAGTCAGAGAATATACGGTCTTTGTATAGTTTTAAGACTACTTGTCTCAGGTTAAAGGTCTGTATTTAGTGAAACAAACTCAAAACCTACAAATGCTTGAACTTATTTGAACTGCACATCTTTCATTTTTAGAAACCAACCATAGAACTACAAATGATTTAAATTGTATTCCTTGTACAGCTTTTGCTTCTTAAATCTTAAGTCCCACATGGGACAATTATGTTACCAAAAAAATAAGCCCGAGTTTTGGATTTATATCTGAAGACTATCAGAGACGATTTTTTTTGTGGTGCAAAGAATTTTTTCAATAGAATGCGCTGTGAAACACTTTCAAAAACTAAAATGAAAACTTTTTCAAAGCACAGAATTTTTGCATTACAATGATCTGTGCTGTGCAAATCATATAAGCATACATCTTAGATAGTAATATTCACTTCAAATGATCCTTCTGACCACTTGAAAATTATATGGCTAAATCTTGAAGTTATTAAGTTGCAACCCTTGATAGAAAATAGTCAAGCACTTTCTGAGATTTACCTATTTGCCCTGACAGAGGCCTTGGTGGTTTTTGGCATCCATGTTTTGTGGATTCGTGCTTTTATTGTCCAGCAGAAGTTGCAGAAAGCGAGACATAGGGATAGTGATCCGGCGGCAGTGGCATTAACTGACAACTTAAAAGCTTAATATTTCAGAAGGTAGAAGACCTGGATGCTTCATACTATGTATATAGGTACCTTATGTTATGAAGTTTCTGTCTGTCATATGTCCATTGTCTTTGACCTAATTTTCATGGTTCAGTGACTACTTGAAAAAAGTGCAGATTTTTTGTAATGTTAATTTCTCTCTTATTATGAGTAATAGGATAACTATATTTGGTATGTGTGTACATTGCAAGGTCCTCATGCCTGTCAGACAGTTCTTGACCTTGACAAGTTTTTGTGTTTTGGTCTGTTTTTCTTATACTTTATGCAATAGGTCAACTATATTTGGCGTATGGATATATTTTACGATGTACATGTCAGTCTTGCAGGTTTTATTTGACCTTCACCTCAATTTCATGGTTCATTGCTCAGTGTTAAGTTTTTGTGTTTTGGTCTGTTTTTCTTAAACTATAAGCAATAGGTCAACTGCATTTGGTGTATGGAATGATTGTAAGGTGTATATGTCTGTCTGGCAGGGTTCATCTGACCTCAACCTCATTTTCATGGTTCATTGGTCAATATAAAGTTTTCATGGTTTGGTCTGTTTCTTGTATACTATAAGCAATGGTTCAACTATATTCAGTGCATGGAATGATTGTAAGGTGTACATGTATATCTGACTTGGTTTATCTGACTTTGACCTCATTTTCTTGGATCATGTTAAGTTTATGTGATACTTGTAGTAAAATTTTATATTTAGGACTATCAACAGAAAATCAATGGTCAGTAAAGCAGCGAGACATTTCAGCGTGTGCACTCTTGTTTTATTTTCTTCAAATGGTTGGGCCTAGGTGCCCCAGTGGTCTAAATGGTTCATCTACACTGTAACAGTATCACTAGCCTGTCAACACTGAGGTTGTGAGTTTTGGAAGTGGCATTAAACACCAATAATCAGTCAATCAATAAATCATCAAATGGTTGGTTTATCATCTGTGCTATGAGGTCTAAACTGTAGAGCATTTCATCCCATTGTAAATTTAAAAGTGATCTTGATATGTGTTTATAAATGACTGCTATTTATACAAAACTTACAGAGAATACAAAACTTATAGAGAATACAAAACTTATAGAGATAAGATGTAGATATCAGAGAGAGAGCTACTACAAAGTGTGAAATTTTTGTGAGGCTTTATTTTGCTAATTTTGGGATTACTATTCCCTTTCATAAACTGTATCGTTAAGAAAGCTAAGAGTCAGGGACAGGATAATGACAAAATGAAACCTCTTTTACAGATTTGACCTTTGAGGTCAAGAAAATAAACCACTTTAAAGTAAATTATACCCCTCTCTAGGAGTTGGGGCTTTATTGCAATCATCTGTCTGTCTGTCTGTCCATCTGTCCAACAAATATTTTTGTCACACTTTTCTTAGAAACTTCATAATTAGTCAGCAACCTGACAGTGAAGAAATTGCAACATGTGAACCCTTTTGGGATCTGTCAGTTACCTACTTCCTGTTTGCCAATACAATAAAAATTAAAAGTAGCATGTGTGTGTTTTCAGATCTGTCAGACACATACTGCCTGTTTTTAAATACTATGAATTAGGAGTGTGGGAATGCTTACACGACAATGCGTTCAATCTTGTTGTACAAATTGAGGAACACTGAGTTCATAAAAGTTTTCATTTTTTAACAGATGATTATTGCTTGATTTTTTTCTTGATATTTTTCAGAAACTGTATTGGACAACAGTTTGCTCTACATGAGATGAAAACAGTGCTTGCCAAAATATTTAGAAGGTTAGTCCTCAATATGTTTTGGTCTTAACATTTAAGATGCTTTTTAAAAAAAATAATTTATAAAAAAACTATGAGGATATAGATAGAGACACATGCAATCTTGTTAAAATTATCATAAATGTACAGGAGGAAAATAATTCTTATTGAAACATTTCAGGTGTTCAACTAAATGCACTAATAAACCTAGCCAAATAACTGAGAGAAAAAAACGTGTTAAAAAAATTGTTTACAAATTTTGAGAACATTACGTTGAATTCTTATGGTTAAATCTGACGATATCTGAGCATAAATCATGCACATTTTTATAATTTATAAGGTCATAAAGTAGAAATATATGATATACAGATGTTCAAACTTGAAAAATCCTGCCCCTTTAATTGGAAAATACTAAGTTGTTTTGGAGATAGCAACGATTTGTTAGTGATAAAACTAGAACGATGTGCTTCAAATTAAAAAAGAGTACCACTATTACTCAACCGATTATTAATTTTAGAAATATTTAACTACTGATGATAGATAATTTGAATAAATATATCGTAAAGAATGACATACAACAACGTTATCTTGAAATGAACGTGATAAATGTTTGATTATCTCCCCTTTTCACATTACAAGTACCAACAACTTAGATTTATTCTCATCTGCTGGCCTGCAAGAAGTGTCCACTTATTGTAATGTTCATATTAATGTGCCTTCATGGCTTTACCATACCATAACACTCGTTACAAGATGACATCTTAACACTGTACTGGACCACCTTATACCATTGTAGTATCTCAGTGATTTATCATGAAAAATACTAAATATACACCATAATTGCTTATGAATAAAAATAAATTGAATTTTATTTGAAGAATTTTTATGTTTTTTTGCAGGAATCATTGTTAACATTGTTTTATCATGAAAAATACCAAATATTCTCTATAATTGCTTATGAATAAGAATAGATTGAAATTTATTGGAGAATTTTTATGTTATTTACAGGAATAATTTTTCTGACTTGTGCAATTAACATATTTTACATAGAAGAGAGAGTTTTTTCAACAGTTAAAATTGCTGTTAGAAATCTCTGAACAATTGTTAATATAACCAACCTTTTTTAAGAAAATCGGTTTTTATTGTAATATACTGGTTAATTAAAAAAATCCATTTTAATGTACTCATCAGGTTTAAACATTGGCTCTCCCAATTCCAGTCATTTATCGTGGTCTACCAAGATAAAAAAATTGTTTACTAGTAGAAATATTTTCACCGTTCTAATTATGTTTAGTTGAAAAGTTCAATATGTAAACCAATGGACATACCGTAACGGTATTCAGAAATTCTACTTTTGTCCTTGTCAATTATAAATTTCATTGTGGTCTCAGCATACATATGATGCCTAGACAAATTAAAATGTCCCAAAATGTGACACAGATTCTGAATTGGACCATTATAAGACTATAACCAGTACCTGATAAGTCTGAAAAAAGATCTCCTACCAAAATGTACTATATGATTTTGGTCCAGGTTGGGCGAAGTTTATAGTATGATGATATTGGGCAGATGGCAGGGCGTTCAGGGAAAAGTGGGTACGTAGTTTGTGTACTCAACTCCTACGACAGTTTCCAGCCCAGATCCCTGAAACTTCACAGGAAGTTGTACACCTGCTATTACCAGATTATTTTAGGACTTTTTTCTCATTTTGCAGACTTGGGAACTTAGTAATTTTTCAGAAAAAAATCATAAAATAGGGTACAAGGTTTGTATAATCAACTCCTACAGTTTTCACCTAGATCTCTGAAACTTCACAGGAAGATTGCACATATGTCAAAGTTGTGCACCTGCTATATGGGATTGTTTGAGGAATTTTGGGAACTTAGTCATTTTTCAAATATTTAAATGTTCAGTATAGATCATTCTCCATTGTTTAAGAAACATTCTGTGAAACCTAGCCATTTGAATCTATTTTTGTGGAGCCTGGGAAATTTATTTCACGAAAGCGAGATATAGGCTGAGCCAAAGCGATCCTAGATTCCGTCGTCGACATCATCAACACTTAGGTTCAGTCTGGTGTTAAAGTTTTTTTTAGACATCAATAACTTTGTCAACCCTACATGGAATTTTATGAAATCTGGACAGAAGCTTGTTTATGACCACAATAGAGTATCCAGAGCAAAATTTAGAAAATTTATTTTCATTTTTTCCATATTTTAGTGATAAAGGGACTTTAATAGTTTTTTTACAGTTAACATTTAGATTTAGTCTGAGGTTAAAGTTTTTCAGTAATCAATAACTTTGTCAAACCTTCATGGAATTTTATGAAATTTGGACAGAAGCTGTTTATGACCATAATACAGTATCCAGTGCAAAATTTTGAAATTATTTATTTTCATTTTTCCGTATTTTAGTGATAAATGGACTGAGTGTTTGTACAGTTAACATTCAGATTTAGTCTGAGGTTAAAGTTTTTCAGTCATCAATGACTTTGTCAAACCTTCATGGAATTTTATGAAATTGGGACAGAAGCTTGTTTATGACCAAAATACAGTAGCCAGATCAATTTTTAAAAAATATTAATTTTCATTTTTCCGCTATTTACTGATAAATGGACTTACTGTTTTTACAGTTAACAAGTAGATACAGTTTGGGGTTAAAATTTGTTACACATCAATTACTTTGTCAAACCTTCATAGAGTTTAGTATGAAACTTTGGCAGAAGCTTTTTAATGATTTAGAGATAATGTCTGAAGCAAACCTTTGAAAATATATTTTTGTTATTTTTAGTATTTTTCTGATAGATGGACTTTGTTTTTTACAATTAAAATTTACACACAATCTGGGATTAAATTTTTACATGATAAATTTGTAAACCTTCATGGATTGTTATGTAAACTTGGACAGAAGCTAATCTTCAAGACCAAGAAATAGCATCGAAAGAAAAAGTTTGAATTCTGTATCTTACTGATAAATTGACTCACATTTTATGTCCACATTACACTTTTACACTCAGACAGCAGAAATCTCAGGTGAGACACAGGGTTCCCCCTCACAAATTTTAAAAAATTGCCAAGAAAATCTGAAGTTTACAGAAATCCTAGTCTTTTTTAAACAATCACATTGCCATTTATATGATGAATATCTTGATTATTTCATTTTTAGTATTTTCAGAAGAAATGTATGTTTTATACTTGCAGATACTCATTGAAATTAGACCCTACTCACAAGGTGGAGAAATATGAAACATTGGTTATGAGGTCACAGACTGGTATAAAGATGAAGGCATTTAGAAGATAATTACCATTCAAATCAAATATTAATGTCATTGAACAACTTCCTACCTCCTTTTTAAAGAGGTTGCATCATCAACTCTAACATAATTGAATTGATGAAAGTGTTTAATGACTATATTTTTATACTGTTAATTGTGTTTTTTATCAATAATTTAATTAATAAGCCATAATATGTTTTTTATTTTATTATTGTTTTGATGAGAAGTGGAATCATGTGTGATTGTGAGAAGAGAAATTAATATTTTTTATGTTCTCATTCATTCCTCAACAGAACATAAAGTATTAAATCCTTAAACCACAACACTTAAGCTAGTAGTAAAAAACAAAAACACCATACCATTATGGGATCAGCTCGCCAGGTGTGCAGCAAACTTTATTAGATTTATTAAACAAGAAAAGTCTGTCACATGACATCTGCACTGGCCGCTGCCATGTTGAAAAATCTACAAATACAAAACAGAAACAGTCAGTATACAAATAAATGAAAACAAAAATATATATTCACCATACAAATATTTATGGGTGGGAGATTGGGTTAGCTGCACTGACAACTGAGCAATGATTATGAAGTGTAGTTTGATAAACAAAGAAACTAGTATTCCCACTTTTGAATTTTGTTAATTTAACATTAGTTACAGGTCCATTTCCGACCAACGATAAAAAAACTAATATACACATGAATGGTCACTAGAATAAGGTAACCTATGCACAAGTTTTATACAATGGGGAATAAATACATTTGTACGATGTGAATGTATATGCACATTTTGTCAATAATTAAAATGTCTATATTTTTGTTGCATTATTATTTAAATATTATTCTGTTTTCAATTAAAAAAAAGGTTTTGTTTATTTTGGATAATATTATAATATAATCAAATAATATCCAAATTGATATTTTAGATTTTATTTTTATAATATGAGGCAAGTGCTACCTGTGCTGGATGAAGTTCCTTATTATTTTTGTGATACTTTTTGTAATCAGATAAATACAAATTAGCAGGAAGTTGTATGCTTTACAACATGGCAGCCTCCATAAACAGCATGAATGGGCAAATGCAACTGTTCCAAATTTCATGGATTCATTAGTATATTGATTTTTTTTTATTGATTTTCTTACTGTTATGAGAACTACCTCTGGAAATTTCTCCTCTATACAACATATCCATGGTAAGGGGTCTTTTTATAGAATTAATCTGAAATGCGCTTTAAAAGGTTTCCAGTTAGCACTACCCCCCCCCCCCCCCAAAAAAAAAATGTCTGAAAACACAAATTACCATATGCTGTTTCATAATTGATGTACTATGGTATAAGGGTATCCCACTCGTAATACATTCATCTAAACTGTAATATGAATATGAGATAAAGCTTATTATTTTGATAAATATATATTTTGTCATGTGGTTTGAAATCTTATAAATTTTGTACCAAATTCTTTAGAAATTTTTGTACCATAGATATGTTTAAAGCAAGTTAACTTCAAAATTTAACCTTGATTACTACATATGTATGTACACTTTATTGTTTTAAATTAATGCTACAGGTATGCAGAGGAAATTGTTTGATTAATATATGAAATAAATTTACATTTGTTTGTTTGTTTGTTTGTTTGTTTAATTCAGTGCAACATTCCACAATTTTGTGGCAGTCAAGTTTATTTTTATGAGTAAACAAGTTGAAAAAAATTGTGACAACTTAATGTCAAACTTAATCATATATTGGTTGATCTACAGCCATTTCTAATTTTTGAATTGACTGTAGCAAGATTTGATTCTGAACCTCTCTTATAAAATATTAAAATCATCTGTACTGAACGATTTATTGATAGTTTCTTAACTTCCACTGGCAAATATTACATCCACAATCTGGAAGATTTATAGAATAACTAATAGAAGAATTCAAATAGAGAAAAATATTCAACGAGTAACCGAACAACACATTAATTCACGAATGCGCGTAGCGCATGAGTTAATTATCAGTGTTGTTCGGTCACGAGTTGAATATTTTTCGATATTTGAATTCTTTGATTAGTTATTCTTTTTATTACATTGGCTAATGGCTTTTTTTAATGAAATTAATGTAGAAAATGTAAGGAACTATATTTTTTTTCTACGCATTCACAATTTGTTTTGATCCGACGTTATCGACGTCTTGACAACGCCTATTGTTGTATGACGTCAGAGAGTGAAATAACCACGTTTATTTCACATGTGAAATTATCGGTTTTTATTTGACTGGGAAATCAATGTAATTCATTGCTACCAATGTAATAAATCAGGTTATTTAGAGTTTCTCAACTTCCAGTGGGAAGGTGATTACATGTGATTGAAAGTTTCTCAACTTCCAGTGGGAAGGTGATTACATGTGATTGACAGTTTCTTAACTTCCAGTGGGAAGGTGATTACATGTGATTGAAAGTTTCTTAACTTCCAGTGGGAAGGTGATTACATGTGATTGAGAGTTTCTTAACTTCCAGTGGGAAGGTGATTACATGTGATTGAGAGTTTCTCAACTTCCAGTGGGAAGGTGATTACATGTGATTGAGAGTTTCTCAACTTCCAGTGGGAAGGTGATTACATGTGATTGAGAGTTTCTTAACTTCCAGTGGGAAGGTGATTACATGTGATTGAGAGTTTCTCAACTTCCAGTGGGAAGGTGATTACATGTGATTGAAAGTTTCTTAACTTCCAGTGGGAAGGTGATTACATGTGATTGAAAGTTTCTCAACTTCCAGTGGGAAGGTGATTACATGTGATTGAGAGTTTCTCAACTTCCAGTGGGAAGGTGATTACATGTGATTGAAAGTTTCTTAACTTCCAGTGGGAAGGTGATTACATGTGATTGAAAGTTTCTCAACTTCCAGTGGGAAGGTGATTACATGTGATTGAGAGTTTCTTAACTTTCAGTGGCAGCTATTACATGCAGAGTCAGGACTATAACATGTTATAGAGAGTTTAACTTTCAGTGGCAGCTATTACATGCACAGTCAGGATGATCACATATTATAGAGAGTTTAACTTCCAGTGGCAGCTATTACATGCACAGTCAGGATGATAACATATTATAGAGAGTTTATCTTCCAGTGGCAGCTATTACATGCACAGTCAGGATGATAACATGTTATAGAGAGTTTAACTTCCAGTGGCAGCTATTACATGCACAGTCAGGATGATAACATATTATAGAGAGTTTAACTTCCAGTGGCAGCTATTACATGCACAGTCAGGATGATAACATATTATAGAGTTTAACTTCCAGTGGCAGCTATTACATGCACAGTCAGGATGATAACATGTTATAGAGAGTTTAACTTCCAGTGGCAGCTATTACATGCACAGTCAGGATAACATATTATAGAGAGTTTAACTTTCAGTGGCAAATATTACATGTACATTAAGGAAGATTACATGTTTTTGACATTTTCTTAACTTTCAGTGGCAATTATTACATGCACAGTTAGGATGATAACATGTTATAGAGAGTTTTTTAACTTTCAGTGGCAAATATTACATAACATTCAACATGACAACATGTAATTATAAGTTTCTTAACTCCCAGTGGTAAATATAACATGCACAGTCAGGATGATAACATGTTATAGAGATTTTCTTAACTTTCAGTGGCAAATATTACATTACATTCAGCTTGATAACAGGTTATTGAGATTTTCCTAACTTTCAGTGGCAGATATTACAGGCACAATCAGGATGATAACATGTTATTGAAAGTTTCTTTACTTCCAGTGGTAATATAACATACACAGTCATGATAATAACTTGTTATAGAGAGTTTTTTTTAACTTTCAGTGGCAAATATTACATGTACATTCAGGAAGATAACATGTTATTGAGATTTTCTTAACTTTCAGTGGCAAATATTACATTACATTCAGTATGATAACAGGTTATTGAGATTTTCTTATCTTCCAGTGGTAAATATAACATGCACAGTCAGGATGATAACATGTAATTGAGAATTTCTTAACTTTCAGTGGCAGATATTACAGGCACAATCAGGATGATAACATGTTATTGAGATATTAGTATAGCCTGCTTGTACGAAACTCACACGCTGAAATAGACTTTTAACCTGCTACCTCGCAAGGTCGCAAGTCTATGAGATCTTGTAACTCTATTCAGAGACATTATTCTGACTTCTTACCAAGCTGTATTTGTTTTTTCTTTAAAATGCTGTGTGCTTGACTTAAAGCAGTAAATACTGATTTTAAAGACTTGTTTCAATCAAGTATTGAACCCACAACCTTTTGCACTTGAGTTGAGCTGGCTTCCAAGAGACACTATGACAGTATACAGTTGTCTGCAAAGAAGGATACGGACAGTTGTTTTTACATTTTTAATCTTTAATATATTTATGGATAAGTCTGCTGCTGTTTCTTGTGGACATCTTTATGTTATTTTATAGAATATAATCTTATTCAACCATTTCCGTTTTCAGACTAAATCTTATGAAGGAAAACTATTTTGTTTTTATTTTTCTTTATAACATCTTGCTGACATCATATATAAAGTATAAGATCTTTGCTAGTAATGTGTCAGACAACCAATTCACTCCCTCCAATTTAGAACGTATGTAAAAGCAGCCTTACTCTGACACAAAATAGTGCTTTTGATGTCATTGTTTACTTAAACTAACCATCACATTTGCAGAAATGAAACTTTTGGTGAAAGAGAAATACATTTAGATCATTTTGAGCCAAAATTTACTTGTCTATGAGTTTGCATTAAAAATTGAGGATTAATGCGCTCCATAGTATACTAATTTAAGATTTCCAGAAAACCAGGGGTTATTTTTAATAGTACTTCTGTTCCGAAGGTCAGTTCTTTCTTATAAGACTTTAAAGGTATGTTGAAAATTGGCATGTAGAAAGGTGATACATGTACAATTCAGGATATACCTCGTTTCTATGAAGTTAAACTTAAGGTAAAATGTTAAGAAAGCTGTGAAAATTGCAAAATTTGGTTGAACAGATAGGGATTTTGAATTGGTGGTCAGACACCTAAGGGAAAGCCGTTATTCTCCGGAGATGTGATTACATTGAAAGAACATACATGTATTTTAACTTCTGTAAATAGCGAATATAAAATGAGAATTCAGTATGAATTAAATGAGGGGATTTCTTTACATAATGGGATCAACATATCTCCTTCATTGACACATTTTGTGTGATTTTTATATTTATTTACTCATTTCTCCGTCATTTTCCTGAAAGTTTTGAACGTAGATATGTCATGTATGCTTATGGATGTGCGAGTGGGAATTGAAGTAGTATACTACAAACTGTTTCTGAAAACACTTAGGTAACATGGGGTTGGGATGTATAGGGAGATAATTAGTGAGGCTCACCTGGAACTAGTACTTTTTCAACGTTTGATTATGAGGGGGTGGACAGGGGGTACCCTTCTCCCACCTCCAGCCCCCCTATCTCCCACCTCCCACTTTTAGAATCTTTTTTTCTCTCCCACCTCCCCCCCTTCCCCCCCCCCCCTCCACCTGTCCACCCCCTCCATTATGATCAAGCTATAAATTTTTCAAGTAATTTTGTAAGTACTGAAATATATCTATATGAAAATGGGTATTAAATTCCCTAAAGATGTTGTTTTTGTGTGTAACGTATCATATATTAATATGAAATTAAGTGGTTGTCCTTAGCTGCTATTTACCATAATTGTTCTTTGTTAATTGGTTTTAGAATAAATCAGGTAGTTAGTTTTCTCTTTAGAATCGTTTCACATTTTGTCATGTCAGGGCCTTTTACAGTTGCCTATCTTGTGTGGGTTTTGCTTATTGTTGAAGGACACACAGTTAGTGACCGATGGGTTATTACATTTTTGTCATTTGGTCTCTGGAGGAAAGTTTCCTATTGGCCTTATTTTTATAAAACCCCAACGAAACTAAATAAAAAGGAGATCCTGTCCAATCACAAGTCTGTTTATGTTCTCTTGGAATCTCAACTAAAGATGAAAAACTTGATCTTCCTTCACTCTATTGAAATAACAAACATCTATTCTATCAGTAACAAATACTGGACTTCATGTGTCTGTGAAAATACCCACTCATGCGGCGATGTGTAGAAGATCTTAATTCTAACAAATTCCAATGTTCTGTTACAGTACATGAAATCAATGACATGCATGCAAGACAGATTGAAAAAAGTCAAACTTCAATGTTAAAAAAATATGACAATCATAAATACACATATCTAGTTTAGGGAAGGAGAAAATCACACTTCGCCAAAACGTCGTCTGAATCACAGTTTCTTGATATTTGGTAGATGTGTTCTCATTCGACATTCCTATGCATTGGATTATACTGTGTTTATCTTCTAGCCGGCTTATTCCTTTATTAATATGAGCCAGATTTCATTCGGGGGCTTCTAAAGATGAAAGAAAAAAAGCTAACAATATTATCCTTTAACTTCACGGTTAGCTACAAAGATAATTTCAGTTTATCGCATAATTCTGACTGTTGATTGCATCTTTCCGATTGAACTTGAAATACATGATACAACAGATACAGCTAGGTACGTATCTTAACTTACTTCGAAATCGATACTAAATGTTGGTTGAAAACATTAATTTGAAAGAAAGGAGTCATGTTGTGAAAGAGAGGTGAATGATACCAAAGGGATATTCAAACTCATAAGTCGAATACAAACTGACAACACCATTGCAAAAAACGACCAAAAGATAAACAACAGTTTACAAAACGAAACATAAAAACTAATGAAAATAAATATTCTGGCCTGGTAAGAATTGAAAATTAATAACCTTACATGTCTTCGAATCGAAGGACGTCGCAACCCAAAAGAAATTAATTTGTATCTGAAAATCAATACATAGCTTAACTTTGACTAAATTTTGATTATGATTTATGATTTTGATTTTGATTAAGGATGTTCTCCTCATATTTGTTTGGAGAAATACTCATAAGTTGCCACAATCTGTGCAAATTGCTATTTTGAGCTATCTTCTGGCGTTTATAGTTTGGTTATCCGCTGAGAAATCAGCCATAATATTGTTGAAACCTCAAAGTACACACGTGGAGCTGTGATACTAGTCCTGTAAATAAATTGAAGTGACGATTGTTAGAATGTGGAAAATGGCCAGTGCGTGATATAAATTTCAGTAAAATTGGCCCTACATTTTCACAAAATAAGGCATATTTTTACCAATTTTTATTTATGAATGTTATGTCTATAAACTGAGATGACAATTTGATCCACTTATCGAAATGAATATGCATTTGTAAACTATATGTATTAAAACTGATGAAGTATCCATAAAAAAAATGTCAATGTCATTTTCTAGCTTTTGAAATACAAGAAATAGTCGACAATAAACAAAAACAAAAATAATCCATTCTCGTTGCAAAAACATTAAAAACTTTTTGGTAAAATCAATTTAATAACGGTCACACAATGAAAACTCCAACGAGGGACCTCGATCTCCGTGACGGCAAAAGAAAATTGCAGAAATCAAAGGTAAGTTTCATTTTTGCACAGAAATCAGAAAATTGACTCAATTCAAACGTAATCATAATTATCAAGCAAACAGTTGAATAACACGGGCGAATCTATTTCAAGTCATACGTCTTCAAGACATACGTCGGGCAATGCATATTTTATTATAATCAATTTCATGGAAGACCGTATTGGTTTTCTTTGCAACTTATTGTTTTTTTCTACAATAACATCCGTAACGATAGCATTCAATAACCGTGTCTCTTTATAACCATAAGACATCACAAAATTCATTAACCACTGCAGGTATATGTTAATTTTATAACCGTATAACTTGACCAAATGTAAATTATTACAGGTAGAAACAACACAAATCATTGAAAATGAAACAGTACAAAATACAACACTGAAGACGGTAAAACAAACAAAAACTGTATGGTTGCAGTCAAAGGATTTGGCGTTCCATTGGGTTTAAGGTGTATTGCCAGTTATGGAGTGCAACTGCATGTTGTTCAATACATTTTAATGGTTTTACTTATTACATCTCATTTTACTTAGCTATGAAATTTTCTTTTTTTAAATTGGGTTGATATAACCTACAATTTTGGCTTGACTGTCAATATGGATGAAAGTGAATGATTTAAAACCGTTAGATGTGGTATCGTCGTATCATAAAAACTAGAGGCTCTATAGAGCCTGTATCGCTCACCTGTATCTTCAACAAAGGCCACTTTTAAAAACAATCATTAAAAGGGGATGACTCTAAAAGAGTTAACTAACAATTTCAGTCATGTTGACGTATTTGTAGATCTTATCCTGCTGATTATTTTTCCTTTTTAAAGTTTCTATTCATCTTTTTTCTATTATAGTTTTCAAAATAATAGGCAAAACACGCAAGAAAAGGTAAAAATTATCATTTATTACATTGGTTGCAATGAATTACATTGATTTCCCAGGGAAATAAAAACCGATAATTTCACATGTGAAATAAACGTGGTTATTTCACTCCTCTGACGTCATACAACAATAGGCGTTGTCAAGACGTTGTTGATGACGTTGCATCAAATCAAATTGTAAATGCGTAGAAAAAGATATAGTTCCTTACATTTTCTACTTTAATTTCATAAAAAAGCCATTTGCCAAATTGAATCTAATAAAAAGAATAACTAATCAAAGAATTCAAATATCGAAAAATATTCAACTCGTGACCGAACAACACTGATAATTAACTCATGCGCTACGCGCATTCGTGAATTAATGTGTTGTTCGGACACTCGTTGAATATTTTTCTATATTTGAATTCTTCGATTAGTTATTCTATAATTACATGATTAAAGGACAATAACTCGAATAACGAGTCAACTGAAGATTTCGGCCATGATTGCGTATTTGTTAATCTTTTCTTGATGATCATTTTTTATATTTAAAGTTACCATCTATCTTTTATAGTTGTCTAAATATAAGACAAAAATGCAAATAACGGGAAAAAAAATCGTCATTAAAGGGCAATAACTTCAATATGGTGTCGACTAACGATGTCTGCCATGTTTACCCGGCTATTTGTAGATCTCGTCCTGCTGATGATCATTTTTGCTCTTAAAAGTATCTATCTATCTTTTTAGTGTTTTCAAGATAATAGGCAAAAATGCATAAAATTGGGGGGGGGGGGGGGGGGTCGTCGTTTAAGGGCAATACCTCCTATAAGAAGTCGTATAACAGTTTTGATGTCAATAGACAAACGGTAGATTTCGTCATTCTCACCATTTTTGCCTCGATAGGTTTTGTTTATCTATAGCTGATTTCAAGATATAGACAAGAAATGCATTTCACGCTTATGTTCTATTTTTAGCCACGTTGGTCATGTTTTTAGGGTCATCGGTAACATTTTTTAAACAAGATACCTTAGTGATGATTGTGGCCAAGACGACGACGACGACAACGACAGACGACGGACACCAAGTGATGAAAATAGCTCACATTGGTCCTTTAAGCCAAATAAGCTTATTATAACACTATAACTTTGAATTGAAAGACAACTGAAAATATTCTTACTTGTTTTTTGAATCAACACCACCATTTTTAACTTTCAAAAAGAAAGGTACTGGTAATCGATATGTTAGCCCTATCTGGTTTAAAAATGCTCCCATCGATTTGTGTGTAAATGGGGTTTCAAGATCGTTTGAGACTTGTTACTGCGTATATAGGTTACTAATCGAGCAAACCCATGGACCAGCTAGTATTTTCTGATTTAAGGACAAAAACGATATATGAATTGGTATACTACAATACTGCTATACTACAGAGAAAACTATGCGGTATGGGAGAACACAAATATGCAATTTTTTCATAGATACTTTATGAATTGTTCATTTATTGCATTGTACTATGCAATGTTACTCGAGAGATTTAAAAAGAAATATAAAATTGTTGTGTTGATTAGATGGCGTGCTGATTAATTTAAAGCCTGCAGTTATTTCAATCAAAAGGTATTGGATTTTCTTAATATTGCTCATTAGTGATTTTAATTTATTTGTAATGTAATAGCGCTGTTTTATTATGATCTTGAGAAAATACTAAATCTTGTAAGTCGTAAAAAAAGAAAAATAGATTGTGTTGGTGGAGAGGAAAACAAGCTTAATTTGAAAATCACCTCCCTTTTTAATTATCACGTCAAAAAACAAAAAAAAAGTGGTTTGATGCTTGACAAAAAACAAAGAAAACTTACATTAAAACAGCCCTTACAAATGGAGTATTTATAGTTGATAAGATATCACAGGGTTTGCTTTTCCAATCACAATTTCCGTGAAAGAGGATTAAAGCTCACAATGAAGCCATTGAAGACATTGAACTAAGCAAGCGTTCCAAATGGTTAGATTGAAGCAATCCATTCAAAACTTTCCCAGATTGAACTTTGGCTTTTAATAAACGTATAGCTTTATGTAGCTTGGTTGTCGAGAAAAACTTATGAACTAGTGTTTTCTGGCTGAACGACAATATTAAACAATGAAATGTGATGCTATAAATACCAGTGATATACTACAGTGCAACCCTATGATTTAGGGGAAAATAAACTACCGTTTCCTCGCACTTACATGTACTATTGATAATTTTGTATTTTTTTTTTTGTATTGTACAATGCAATGTTTTTTTTGTTTTTTTTTATATTTCAAACCAATAGTACTAGATTGAAGATATAAGATGAGATCAGATGAGGAAACCTCTTCGAAAGTTGTACGGACGCCATCATGATTTGGAGCATCAGTTTCTTAGATGAACAGAGTTGTTTTATTTTTCGTAGCAACAATTTCGTCTCGTCCTCTGTTCCTCAATTATGACATCAATGAACATGATTCATCAACGGATTTTTACTTGTCATCAGCAACGTGACGGATCCAACCAAGTGAAGCATGAACTGCTAACCCTTATAGAGTACATTTTTTGTGGTGTTCGTGTCACTGAATCTGAAACTAATCGTTTTCTGTGTTACAGTAGTGTTTTGTTGACGGTTGTTTTTCTGTTTATCTTTTTCTGGGGACCTCGGTGTCCGAGTGGTCTAAGTAGTTCAACTACTGTATCCCTAGCCTATCAACACTGAGGTTTTGCGTTTGAACCCCGCACGTGTCAGGTGCTTTCGACTCCCATCTGAATTGACAAGGATTGTCAGTATACCTGCCTAACGTCGGTAATTCTCTCCGGGAACCCCGACTTCCTCCATCAATAAAAACGGACCGCCACGAAATAGACAATAGTGCTGAAAGTGGATTCAAACATACAAAAAATCAATCAACCAATCATCTTTTCTTTACAGAGGGTCTGCATGGGATTTTTTAACTTCGAATAGCTTTCCCGTTTAAAAAAAACTCTATGCACAATATTTACAAATCTATAAGTGAATGGAATACAAACAACAAAAGGATACAAATTTCGAAACGGCAGGTTTTAATTACTTCGATTCATTTCTTTGCTGAAAGAGTTACAATTTTTATATGAATAAGAAGATGTGGTATGAGTGCCAATGAGACAACTCTCCATCCAAGTCACAATGTGCAAAAAGTAAACAATTATAGGTCAAAGTACGGCCTTCAATGGAGCATTGGCTCACACCGAACAGCAAGCTATAAAGGGTTCCAAAATGACTAGTGTAAATCAATTCAAACAGGAAAACCAACGGTATAATCTATATAAAAAACGAGAAACGAGAAACAATTATGAACCACATCAACAAACGACAACCCATCACACAAGAAAAATCATTTTGGAACGTAACAGTGATCATGAATAACTTAATGCAAACCAACATTACGTTTTTTTCAAGGAAATCTTTCTAACAAACAATTATTAGTAATATCCTGGGAAATATTGCTTATAATATGACTCACATCAGCGTCTCGGTAAAGGCCATCTTGAAGCAAAACATGTTTTGAGGGTAAATTTTAATATGAAGATCTAATAAATTAGGAAGATTTTTCAAAGTTTTACCTTAAAAGCACGACATTTAAAGACTAAATATTGTATATTCGTAAGAGGGAGTAAGTTATATCATGCTCGATTTCTGACAAACTTATGTTATCGAGAACATCTGAAAGACTTATTCGATAAAATATTTTGAAATTCTTCGTTTTTTTCTATAACAGATTTAGGAATCTGATGTTCAAAAGTTGTCGTTTGTTGGCGTGGTTCATAAGTGTTTCTCGTTTCTCGTTTTTTATATAGATTAAACCGTTGGTTTTCCCGTTTGAATGGTTTTACACTAGTAATTTTTGGGGCCCTTTATTGCTTGCTGTTCGGTGTGAGCCAAGGCTCCGTGTTGAAGGCGTACTTTGACCTATAATGGTTTACTTTTATAAATTTTGACTTGGATGGAGAGTTGTCTCATTGGCACTCATACCACATCTTCTTATATCTATTCAAAGTATCATTTTTTCCCATGGATTTATCATAAATGATCAATAGACATCTTTTTTCCCGACAGACAATTTCGTTCTATTAATGGGTTTACCTAAAAAAAAACAGAACTTTTGTTGTACTTTTAGGATTGAAGATTTTATATATATAGGGTTTCGACAAATTTTGTTGCCGAATATTTTAAGATATGATATTATCTTATAATACAGCAAGATAGATTTACATGAATTATAATACGCTGTTAATTTCGAAGTCTAGAGACAAAAATAGCGAATTGACTGATAAACAGATAAATACAGAAAACAGAAAAATACACACAAAATAATGTAAAAAATGTAAAAAGGAAAAGATATAAACATTTCAAATACACTTTCATTAAAATGTTTTGAAATTCTTGTTTTTTCTATAACAGATTTTAAAAATGGATCTTTTTCCATGGATTTCTTATGAATAATCCATATACATTTTTTTCTTCTAAGGGTTTACCTAAAAAAAGACAGAAATTTTGTTGTACTTTAAGGATTGACCAGAGACATATGTCTCTGTATTGACTATTTCATATAAATAAGAGTTTCGACAAATTTTGGTGACGAATATTTTAAGATATGATATTTTCTTATAATGTAGCCTCTTTGTTAAAGCCAGATGTGGTGTGTTTCCAATGAGATAACTATCTATTTAAAGACAAAAAGACAAATGTGTAACTATTAAGGTCTCCGTAAGTGTTACAGTCATATGCAACAATACACATGTATCAGTCACATTTAGGGTCGACAAATCTGATTTTTATTTTTTTTTTTGGTGTTTTAACGCCACTTTTAAGCACCGCTTTTGGGCTATTTCGTGGCGGCCAGTTTTTATTGGTGGAGGAAGCCGGAGTGCCCGGAGAAAACCACCGACCTTCGATAGGAAAACTGACAATCCTAGTCAATTAAGATTGGAGTCGAGTGCACCCGCACGAGCGGGGTTCGAACTCATAACCTCAGTGTTGACTGGTTAGTGATTACAGTAGTAACTACTAAGACCACTCGGCCACCGAGGCCCCTCGACAAATCTGCCGTTACGGATTACGGATATATGAAATGCATGCAATATATCTAATTTTTTTTTTGTACACAATTTGAAATGTTTTTTTTTTTTACTACAGTGAACCAGACGGTAACACAAGGGAGGAATCCGTCCACATTGTATCTCTTAAACATTTTTATACACTAATTTATTTATTGTTGTTTTTGCATTGTAGTTGTTCAATGCAATGTTTTCTCGAGATATTTAAAAAGATATTTTGAAATTGTTGTACTTGTTATATACTCCATCTGATTATTTAAAGCCTGCAGTTATTCAATCAAAACGGGTGTCGGCTTCTCTAAATATTGCTCGTTAATTATTTCATACATTTAATATAGAATTTTACCCGTTTCATAATCATGAGAAAAATGTTTAAATTTTTTTAAGTCTTTAAAAATGAATAATAAATAGTGACTTCGTAGAAGAAAATAAGTGAAATCTACCAATTATCTCCCTTAACATCAGATACGGTCGGAATTTACGTAAAAATATAACTAAAAAAATAGTTTCGCTTGTCATTTTACTCAAAAGGACAAGCAATTCGAACCGTTAAGATCTGGGGTGGGTCGGGGTAGGGGGCACTTACAATGTAGTGAGTGGTAGGGATGTGTCGCTGGAATAGACCTGTAACCATTTCAAGCTTGATAATATATAATAAGGTCCAGTAATTAGGATGAAATATATGTTAAGGTTGCTGATTAATTCCAGTATCTGAAACTAAATCATAGTTCGATATTTTTCACAGTCGTTAATGCATTAGATATTTGTCAAATATATTTATTTCTTCACGATTTAGCGTAATCATGATAGCTATAGGTACAACTTTTTGACAAAAAATGTATGATAGGGTATGTATTTTGGAAACTCAAAATATATGAGAATGGCGATCGAGATACTGGATATCTCAGCTGCTCATTCTTACCACAAAAGAATTGAATTGCCGCACATCCACCGCTCCCTGAGTCAAGATAAATCCCATCCGTCCATGTATTTATTGAATGATAAAGGTTATTACGTCAAAGCAACATTTCATTTAGCCATTTCCGAACAAGATGATAAATGCAAATCATTTTTATTATTATATAATACATACGTTATTTAAGGTGATCTTTCCTTCTAATTATATAGGATTTCCGGCGAAATATCCCATATGTCTTTAACCGACATTAGCTTTTTTTGTAAAAGTCATCTTGTGGCAAAATATCTTTTTGGGTAAATTTTATTTTTAAAAGGGATTTCCACCTACTAGTAGTTGTTTTTTTAATGCAAGAAGTTTGATATGTGATATATCAGGATCGCTCCTTCACTAATTTTAATGTCTTGTTAGTCTTGCGATAATGTGAACAGAGTTATTTTGGAAATAAATAGACAAACGGGTGGGGAAGTAATGGATAAACAGATAAATACAGAAAAAAATCGAAAAAAAAATAGAGAATTAAGAAAATGTAAAAAGGACATATGTATGGATAAGTAGAAACATATTTGTTAGTATACAATAATAAGAAAATAATTAAAAGATCAGAATTACACGTAGAAAATATAACCAAGGGAAAATATGTGACATAATAAAAATATATGATTATGTCAAAATGTCGACTATTACCAGAAGAAAAATATAAAAAAGGAAAAAGAAGAAACTTACAACTAGATAAGTATAAACATATTTGATAATATACTACAATAATAAGAAAATAATTAAAAGATCAGAATAACACGTGGAAAATATAAGCGAGGAAAAATATGAGACATCATTATAATATACAATTATAATTATGTCAAAAAGTCAACAATTACAAGAAGAAAATAAAAACAAGGAAAAAGGAGAGACATAATAATAGACAAGTATAAACATATTTCACAATACAATAACACTAATGTCAACGACGTCCAAAATTCCATGCCATAACCCTTACAAAACATTGAAATATGTTAATACATATTATGATTTGCTGACAACTGTAAGGACTTGTACTTGTTATAAGATGATTTCTAATGGAATTGATAATTAAAATGTCGATTTCTAAGTACCTACCTCCAACACAGATAAATTATTGCTCTTATCTATCTATCACATAATACTTTAAAACATATTGCAATGTTGAAGTACGTTTCTTAATGTACTTGATCCTGTCGTCAATTCTGAAATCTATTATGATTACGAAATACTTTTATATAAGCATATAACATCTTAGTTCATATGAACTTCTGCATGCTAAATCTGTTGCACTGGAAGGAGGACAACTTGATTCAAAGACAGTTCGGACAAGTTTGAAACACGGGTCAGACCAAATAAATGGCGATTACTATAAGTTTAAAAGACTACTCGGACCAATTTTGATGAAATTGCTCTAACTTCTATGCAATACATGTACTTCAAAATACATGAAAAACATTTTATTTAAAATCAAAACAAAACAAAAACGATTTAAACCCGCCATATCGTCATGTGTTTGCCAAAAGCCAGGAACATCGTCAGTTGTTGTCGTTAGTCATATTGTAATGGGATTTTCCTGTTATCTAGGGAATTGGTTGCTGATTGCAGATATCTTATAGTTCTGTTTAGTTTATTCATGACATGTTTAGACTCGGGCGATTTGGAGCCTCATATTGACACAGGTCTGTTGTTTAAGACTGAACGTTGATTTCTAGTTGTCTTTGGTTTTGTTTGTGTGTTAGGTTATACTGTCTCATTGACGTATACTTAGTATACAACCCTTTTATTTGTACATATAGTTATGTCGTTACCTTAAATTGAGAAGATACTGTTATTGGAATAAAGTATAACCAACATCCTGCAGGGAACACATGTTTAACCCCGCCACATTCTTTATGTGCCTGTCCCAAGTCAAGAGCCTGTATAGTTCAGTGGTTGTCGTTGGTTGACGTCTGTCATATTTGTTTTTCGTAAATTGTTTTGTTATAAATTAGGCCGTTATTTTTCTCAATTGAATTGTTTCATATTTTTCATGTCGGGACCTTTTATAGCCGACTATACGGTATGGTTTTTTTTTCTCATTGTTGAAGGCTGTACGGTTGCCTATAATTGCTTACATCCACTTTATTTGAACTTTGGTGGAAATTTGTCTCATTGGCAATCAAACCACATCTCCTTATTTTTATACTGAGGGTAACATCGAAGCAATATAAAGTACAACCAAAATCCTGCAGGTCGAAGCAATTTAAAATACCACCAAAATTCTGCAGGGAACCCTGAGGGTAATATCGAAGTAATATAAAGTACAACCAAAATCCTGCAGGGAACCCTGAGGGTAACGTCGAAGCAATATAAAGTACAACCAAAATCCTCTAGGTCGAAGCAATTTAAAGTACAACCAAAATCCTGTAGGTCGAAGCAATTGAAAGTACAACCAAAATCCTGCAGGGAACCCTGAGGGTAACATCGAAGCAATTGAAAGTACAACCAAAATCCTGAAGGGAACACTGTGGGTACCATCGAAGCAATTTAAAGTACAACCAAAATCCTGCAGGGAACCCTGAGGGTAACATCGAAGCAATTTAAAGTACAACCAAAATCCTGCAGGTAACCCTGAGGGTAACATCGAAGCAATTTAAAGTACAACCAAAATCCTGCAGGGAACACTGAGGGTAACATCGAAGCAATATAAAGAACAACCAAAATCCTGCAAGGAACCCTGACGGTAACATCGAATCAATTCAAAGTACAACCAAAATCCTGCAGGGAACCCAGAAATAACATCGAAGCTAATTATGGCTTCCTCGATTCTGGCTTTATGAAATAGACAAGATACCTAGATTAAGGAAAAGAAACACAGAAATCACCATGGAAAATGGAAAATCACGAAAAGACAAACAATTGTCCACACAACACATAATACTGTTATTTTTTGTTCTAACATCCTGTTCTTCTGAGTGATCCTGGTATTTTAGTTTAATTTTAGTTGATTAGATATGATTTTCATTACTGTGTTGTATTGTGTTGCTTCTATTTTTATTTACTTAATATTGTCCTATCTTTCTCTCTCTATTTATCACTGCTTCCTTAAAAAATAATGAAAGATTGGTAAGTAGAGAGTTGGGGTATCAAACAACTAGATAAACCACGTCACATATTCATGTGCTTTCCGAAGTCAGGAAATCCCTCAGTGGTTGTTGTCCGTTGTTGTAGCTCATATCTAATGTAAATGTTTTTTTAAGTAATTTGGCTGGTTGTCGCAGGAACTGAAACCTTACTCTTAGTACACTTATTTTTATCTTTACCTTTTTCCATTAAAAATGCATCATTTACACAAAAAATGTAAACTGAATAACGTACTAATATAATTGTTACTACTCGGCAGTTTTCGTTTGTGTTGATTTCGGAGTAATGTAAAGGTTACAATGGTAACCGGCCGTTTGTTTAAACAAGTTTGTAAATCAGGACCTCATAATGAGTATTTTACGTAGTGAACCAACCTATGTAAAGATATGACATCGATCTCAATTAGAAATGCCGTCGTCAAAACAAATTGAACATTTGAGAGCATGAACACTGAATATTTTGCGGAGTGAACCAACCTTTGTAAAGGAATGACATCGATCTCAAGTTCTCAATTAGAAATGCCGTCGTCAAAACAAATTGAACATTTGAGAGCATGAACACTGAATATTTTGCGGAGTGAACCAACCTTTGTAAAGGAATGACATCGATCTCAAATTCTCAATTAGAAATGCCGTCGTCAAAACAAATTGATCATTTGAGAGCATGAACACTGAATATTTTGAGGAGTGAACCAACCTTTGTAAAGGAATGACATCGATCTCAAATTCTCAATTAGAAATGCCGGCGTCAAAACAAATTGAACATTTGAGAGCATGAACACTGAATATTTTGCGGAGTGAACCAACCTTTGTAAAGGAATGACATCGATCTCAAATTCTCAATTAGAAATGCTGTCGTCAAAACAAATTGAACATTTGAGAGCATGCATGAACACTGAATATTTTGCGGAGTGAACCAACCTTTGTAAAGGAATGACATCGATCTCAAATTCTCAATTAGAAATGCTGTCGTCAAAACAAATTGAACATTTGAGAGCATGAACACTGAATATTTTGCGGAGTGAACCAACCTTTGTAAAGGAATGACATCGATCTCAAATTCTCAATTAGAAATGCTGTCGTCAAAACAAATTGAACATTTGAGAGCATGAACACTGAATATTTTGCGGAGTGAACCAACCTTTGTAAAGGAATGACATCGATCTCAAATTCTCAATTAGAAATGCCGTCGTCAAAACCAACTGAACATTTGAGAGCATGAACACTGAATATTTTGCGGAGTGAACCAACCTTTGTAAAGGAATGACATCGATCTCAAATTCTCAATTAGAAATGCCGTCGTCAAAACAAATTGAACATTTGAGAGCATGAACACTGAATATTTTGCGGAGTGAACCAACCTTTGTAAAGGAATGACATCGATCTCAAATTCTCAATTAGAAATGCTGTCGTCAAAACAAATTGAACATTTGAGAGCATGAACACTGAATATTTTGCGGAGTGAACCAACCTTTGTAAAGGAATGACATCGATCTCAAATTCTCAATTAGAAATGCCGTCGTCAAAACCAACTGAACATTTGAGAGCATGAACACTGAATATTTTGCGGAGTGAACCAACCTTTGTAAAGGAATGACATCGATCTCAAATTCTCAATTAGAAATGCCGTCGTCAAAACAAATTGAACATTTGAGAGCATGAACACTGAATATTTTGAGGAGTGAACCAACCTTTGTAAAGGAATGACATCGATCTCAAATTCTCAATTAGAAATGCTGTCGTCAAAACAAATTGAACATTTGAGAGCATGAACACTGAATATTTTGCGGAGTGAACCAACCTTTGTAAAGGAATGACATCGATCTCAAATTCTCAATTAGAAATGCTGTCGTCAAAACAAATTGAACATTTGAGAGCATGAACACTGAATATTTTGCGGAATGAACCAACCTTTGTAAAGGAATGACATCGATCTCAAATTCTCAATTAGAAATGCTGTCGTCAAAACAAATTGAACATTTGAGAGCATGAACACTGAATATTTTGCGGAGTGAACCAACCTTTGTAAAGGAATGACATCGATCTCAAATTCTCAATTAGAAATGCCGTCGTCAAAACAAATTGAACATTTGAGAGCATGAACACTAAATATTTTGCGGAGTGAACCAACCTTTGTAAAGGAATGACATCGATCTCAAATTCTCAATTAGAAATGCCGGCGTCAAAACAAATTGAACATTTGAGAGCATGAACACTGAATATTTTGCGGAGTGAACCAACCTTTGTAAAGGAATGACATCGATCTCAAATTCTCAATTAGAAATGCCGTCGTCAAAACAAATTGAACATTTGAGAGCATCAACACTTAACAAATAAGGACATAAATAACATAGCCATACACATTGTGAAAGTTAACTTTGTGGGAATGCCAACGTCGGTTTTATTATCTTACATACTAGTAATCTATAGACTGAATGGTGATGTGTATAGAATAGTACATGGCCTCGTAGCAATACCAACGCTAGTGTTGCATACTACTTCAGCAGTAACTAGAGGACACTCTACACGATGCATTTGAATTGGAAGATGACCCGTATTTTGTAAACCTAAGAACGTGGTTCCTGGAAAAAAATTAAAGGTCGACATCTGAACATGTTTACGTGCACGAGGCTTTCAAATACACGTGTAGGCAACATAAAACCAATATACGATCAACTTCATTATCGATACAATTGTATGTGAATATTTGCTGTCAAAAAGTGTTTTTTTGGCACTTTTAGTGTTTTTCCCTGCACGATTCCATTGTTGACAGCGTTATGTGGCTTCTCATGTGGTGGTAAATGACGGAATACTTAAAGCAACATTGACCTGAACATTAACACAATAGATACATCCTATAAAACCTGTTACACATATGTACTTGGAGTATTTACTTGGAATAAATTTCATATGATGGATGGACTTTCTGACATTTGACAGTATACTATATAATTACGTTGAATGTTAAATACTGTAATGCCTATAGCTTATGATTAGTTTCTACTTAATCTGAAGCGTTAACAGAAATGCTCTACCCAAATGGCTACCCATGTAGTTCAAATAGTGCAATTATTATGGGAATCCGAAATGTTTTAGTCAAAGTTTAACAGAGGAAGTTTTTTTTTATATTTATAATACAGAGTGATTAATAAAAAACATGATTAAATCTAATCTCTTCTCGGATACCAGTGTATTGTCGAGCTTTTGTCGTTATTACATAGTAATTGTGCTTAATAATGTATGATTAAATTCATAGCAATGGAGGGATTTATTTTCAGAATTTTGACCCATTTTTTGTACCTATCTCTTTGGGAGAAAATGCAAAAGGTTCCGCGGAATCCTCAGTGTCTCGCCTGTGCTGCTGTCAGTGTAATTGTGTAATGCTGACTGTTAAAAGTTCATTTATCAGTAATATACTGAAAAAAGAAAATGAAAAATTCACCAGTTTGTTCTGGATATTGTCTTTTGATGAATGAAAAACTTTAATCCTAGACGGTTTCTATAAATGTAAACTGCCAAAAATCAAGTCCATTTATCAGTAAAAATAGGGGAAATGAAAATAAATGTTTTCAATTTTTTCTGATTCTGTCTTTCACGAGATCAAGGAAAAGTTTTTTAATACACGTTAACCCAGAATGAACCTAAATTTTGCCGACGCCGACGACATCGATGTGTTAAGTAGAAGTATCACTATCATTATGAGGGGAAATATATTAACTCTCTTAAAAAATGCAAAACAACTGTTTAAAAATGTAGAAATAACGATATGAAAACACGACGCTTTTCCATATTCAAATTACTGTCAAATTTTATATTTTGAATGAAACAACAAGACACACACACTCGATGCCATAACAAAACTTAGTTATACTTAAAAGAGACAGTGTCACAGCTTCCTGTTTCTATCTACACACGGATTGTGTCCTGGGTCATTCTGAATTGTGACCTGCAGTTCTTCGGGCGGAACTAATTTAAAAGTCATCGAAATGTAAAATTAATATTTTTTAATGAACATCTGAATCTTTATGGTGAGTTCCAAAAGTTTTTTTTCACACAGACAATTTTCACTTTGTATGAAAAAAGGAACTTTAAATCACGAAACACGGCTTCGAATTCCCTTTCGTGTTATTTAAGATAAAAAGCAGCACTGATGTCGCGCATGTGCCTAAAATGATATGAAATCAAGAACATATATTTTGTCTTGTTATTATATTAAAAAAGACGGCTAAAACAAAATGCCGAAATAAGGAGAACAACGAATAAATTCGCGTCCATAAACAGGAAGTGGAGGGATTGTGGGTAAAATTTAATTTTCAACAGGGAACTATGGGAAAATATTAAGATTAGGAGTTGTTAAATTTTTAAACAATTTGTTAGTTAACTCAGTCGTTAATTTTTTTTGAACAACATAATTTAACGCAGTGATTAGCTAACAACAATGTTAAACTTTAACAAGTTGTCAGGCTTAATAAGTCGTTAGCCTAACGACACTTTTGAACAACCGGGCCCTGCTATCTGGAGTTGGTTCTTCTATCTAGGAGTGAGTTAACTGATCATAATTCTTACTTTATTCTCCTATATTAAGAAATTCTTTTGTATACATTAAGGTTTTTACAACATTCCGCTAAATTTCTTCGGAACATAGATAGAATTATAAATGCTTATAGTTGGCAGTTTCATATTTCATATACGGGCCATTTATTGAAAAGATGATTTGGAAAGATCTACAATTAACAACCAAAGTTTTTGTTCAAAGAACATTATTTTTAGATACAAATATGATATTTTGATTGCTTGTTCTTCAATCTTCAACAATCAACAAACGTTTGAGATCCTCTATATCCTTTGTTTTTCAAATTCGGTTACAATCCATCAACTCGGAATAAAAAGAGTAACGAGGAAGATTTGAATTTCTTTTCTGCAATGAATACCTTGGCGTTTCGAGATTAGTCTAAACTCTAAAAAAAATATTCTTTTGGCCGTGATGTTGTTCGCCTTCGACGACTTATGATTCATTGATCAGTTGAATTTCCAATTTGGTATCTCCTTTCTTTATTTACATGATAAAATACAATAAAAATGGTAAGGAAGATGACCTTTTTAGATTGCAATCTGATGGCCCTCAAAACTAATCTCGGAATAAGGTTATTCATTTTTTTCGCGGTTGAAATAAAGGAACAAAGCTTCGAGTTTTATATATCCTTATTGCGCTACCTCTGGTTTTCACTAAATTCCATTACATACTTTGTGATACTTTCATAACAGGAGATGCCTTTCAGTACTTCTTATGAATTCCTCTGCCTATCCAGTAGTAAAGTTTTACTCTGCTGTGTTTTGCCGTTTTTATTTGAAATTTCGTCAATTTCAAAGTTTGTTTTTGGTTTTTGAAGGACGTCTACACTTTATCTTGTATATCAAAAATATGTGTTGTCAACTTTAAAATATTAAAGGTTTCTTTCTTTGCACTAAAATTCTAAATTTTTCTCATATTTTTTTTGTCCTTATTGATTTCATTTAACAGATATACTTTTCTTACTATCCATAAAACATTAACGTTTTCTTTCTTTCTTCCTACCTACCTACCTACCTACCTAAGTGTTTTCAAATGCCGGAGTTCAGTTTGCTCTATATTCCCCCTTTCCGTTGATGCTATTTTTCCAAATTTTTTGTAAGTTACGGAACCTAAGACTATTTACTTAAATTATACATAATTCAACACATTAATGAAAACAAATGGTAATTAAGATTTGTGTGCACTGGGTGTATCAACATTAAGTAAAATTTAAAGAAATTAAATTCATAAGAGGCGTGGGTGTCTGAACATTACATAAATTGCTAATCTATACATGCATCTGGAAGGCACGCACTTCTCGGGCCGACTTAGGTGCTAGAGAACACATAACAGAGCTTTTACATTGTTTTGTGTTCATATTAATGTAATCTATGCAATAAAGTTAAATAAATTTCACGTGTAAAACATTAACTGACGAGCTATTTAACTGATTTACTGTTACCTAATCATTCGAATCTTTTCTCTTTGGGATATCAGCGGAGCCAATAGGATACGAAACAGTCTGCAAAGATTTATCTTATGGACTCTTTAAGTCTGTTCTAAATTTGATTGATATTTTACCGACAAGTTTATGACTGAAATATGTATTTTCATGTGGATTTTGACTTAGCATGAAAGACTTTTTAAGCCCGATATAATTTTATCTGATATTACCACCATGCTTTACCTACTCCGGCACGGTTTGAAATAGCTTTGATGTCGATACGACGCAAGGCAACTCCGTGCAATAAATTTTCTTACACCATACAATGATGTTGTTTTTTTTAAATGAATTAAAATCGTTGCGATTTTAAAAGCTACAAAAAAATGTTTTGCACCGTAAATTTCATTGAATTATTTCCCTTAGTACGGTTTCTCAAACTTTTCAAAATATTAATTAAAACCGCGCAAGAATGATTGCCTTGCAGAAATTATTACATAGAACTCTAATGGTAATTAAAATTGAATTATCTGCAATAACTTTCAAGTGAAAACCTTGTTTGTGAAATGTACAAAAACACATAAAACAATAATTCAAGGGCTAAAACTGTTGAAATCTGGATAAAAAGTAGAACTTTCCTGTTTAAACTTAAACCAAAATGCATTTGTAGTCATAAATTAATTTCCAAAAGTGAAATAAATAGTACACTGTCTGGCAAGCCCTATACACTGAAAACTGACTGAAACCGGTTAATTCTAGAAGAGTTTTGTTCATTCTTTGTCTGATATTTACGTAGACTTGTGAAATAATAAATTCGATAGGTCAATTCTTTGTAATAAGCGCGCATATAACTTTGCAATCGAAAAGGTCGCGCTTTTCTAAAACAAAACGGCAAAATCGTATGTGTTTATCTTGATTCATATAATATCACACATTTTTATCAACCGATGACCTTACAGCTTCAATAGTCAAAAGAAAAAGATATTCTTCATCTCCAAATTATTTTAATTTACTTGTTAGTAATGAGTAAATGTGTCTAGTTTGTTTCCCATGCATAGTTATTTTAAATGTGTAAGTGCTAATGTTTTTATTCCAAGGATTAAACCAAAATTGAATATTATTATCTTCCTTCAATTGATTACCGTTTCTATTTATGGTTGATCTGAATAGGTTTATTTTTACAAATACTCATAATATCAACTTTGTCTGAAAATGTTGTAGCCTTAGTTTTAGAACAGCTAGAAATAGAAACAGAAATTAAATAATTAAAATGTATAAGTTAATGTCATTGTATGGTCGTAATGGTAAAGTTGAAATATTTCCTCAAAAGTGTTACGGACGCCATTATGCATGATTATTTTTACCGTTTCTTAATATTCGTGTCAAAGCCACCATCCAGATTACTTTACACAATTGATGACATCACCTAATGCGACATATCACTGAATTTATACTTTCCATGAGCACCATGAAGGTTGTCACGGGTAGAAAAGGAGCTGCTTATCTTCTCATTGTACCTGAATTGACTACAAGATAGGGTTCATGTTGTTCAATCATTTTTTTTTTTATTGTTTATTGACTTTTCATCGTTTTCTCTTGAGCCATGTTGTTGGTTATTTTTTTGTATTATGTTTTAATTGCCCTTTCATCTTGGTATCCTCTTTGATTTTTGAAACATGAAAGTACCAAAAAATAAAGGTAATGAGTGAATGTTATCCTCAGGGACTGATAGTCAACCATTAGAGTACCCGAACTTGTAGAAGTAATACAGACATCTGCTACAGCCTACAGTACGCAGGACACCTGCTCTAAAAACAACAGTACGTATGACACGTGTTATGGAATTACATTACAGTACGCATGACACGTATTCTTGAATAATATTACAGTGATAATGACACATATTCTGAAATAACAACACAGTACGCATGACACGTGTTCTGGAATAACATTACAGTACGCATGCCAAATGTATACTGGAATAAAAATACAGTACGCACGACACGTGTTCTGTAAAACATAATACATTATCATGACACGTGTTTTAAAATATTATAACAGTGCACAAGACACTTATTCTGGAATATCAGAACAGTGCTCAAGACATGTGTTCTGGAATTCAGTACATATAACACATGTTCTGGAATAACAATACAGTACACATAACACGTGTTCTGGAATAAAGTGACAGAACGGATGACACGTGTTCTGGAATAACATATCAGTACGCATGACATATGTTCTGGAATAACAATTCAATTCACAGAACACATGTTCTGGAACAAAAACGCCATAAATATAACGTTTACTGGAATATCCTTACAGTACGCACGACAAGTGTTCTGGAATAACATAACAGTATGCATGACACGTGTTTTGGAACAACATAACAATACGCATGACAAGTGTTCTGAAATAATATAACAGTGTGCATGACACGTGGTTTGGAATAACAGTACAGTTCTTATTAAAAGTGTACTGGAAATACATTTCAGTACGATTGGCTGGTGTTCTAGAACAACATAACAGTGCGCAAGACACTTTTTTTGGAATAACATAACAATACGCATGACACGTGTTCTGGAATAACATTACAGTACGCATGCCAAATGTACTTGAATAAAATTACAGTACGCACAACACGTGTTCTGTAAACAATATTACATCAGCATGACACGTGTTTTGAAATGACAAAGCAGTGCACAAGACACGTATTCTGGAATATCATAACAGTGCTGAAGACATGTGTTCAGGAATTCAGTACATATAACACATGTTCTGGAATAACAATACAGTACACATAACACGTGTTCTGGAATCAAGTTACAGAACGGATGACGTGTTCTTGAATAACATGACAGTACGCATGACACATGTTCTAGAATAACATGAAAGTACATATGACGTGTTCTAGAATAAAACTGCAGTACGCATGACCCTTGTTCTCAAACGGTTACTGTTCGCATGACACGGGATCTGGAATAAAATAACAATGCGCAAGACATGTTTTCTGGAATAACATAACAGCGCAAGACATATGTTCTGGAATAACAGTGCAGTACACATAACACATGTATTGGAATATCCTTACAGTACGCATGACAAGTGTTCTGGAATAATATTACAGTACGCATGGCACGCGTTGTAGAATAAAATTACAGTACACATATATTATAATTGAACATTGCAGCATTCAACCTTAGTGGAATATATATGGAGTTAGTAAACGGCATAAAACTTAAATCATAAATCCTGGCACTAACAGCACCCCTTAAATGATAGAGAAAAAGTCCTTCCACAGGGTAAGCATCTCATGATAAGCATGTGTCAACCGTTATTGATGATGTTCGATTTTCACATTTTACATGACATTTTCTAATGTAAAGTTGTCTCATTGGCACTCACATCACATCTTCTTATATCTATTAACACTCAAATACTTTTCTCAGCATTTCTTGTGACCAAATGAGTCCTTACCCCCCCCCCCCCCCCCTTCCCCTTTTTTATATCTTGTGAAATATTTTGAATTTCATTTTAATCTTTTATTATATCTATGTTCGGTTCTTTCCTAGTAAGGCATATACTTCTTGGCATTGTGAATTTTCGGAAAGACTGTATTTAAACAAAACCACTGATATGATACCATTTTTCTCATAATTTTAATGTTCTAGTAATGTTCTAGTATTCTCTTCAATGAAAATGCCAAATTACATGATTACTATGTCATCGTTCTTGAATAAATATATGCTCCTTTCATTATTTTTATATTTAAGAGGGTTGAAAAAGGAGGGGGTGGGGGTATGTGCACGGACTAAGAGGAATAAAAAGGTAATTTAACGATGAGAAAAACATTAAAAAATAGCTTGCACGTTAATTGCTTTGACACCAATAATGAACTGCAAACTTGAAAACACGTTAAATAAAAATTCCAAACACGTTGCATAAAAATAACCCTTTACCACCCTAATTTGATACAAACATTATATCTTTATATTGCTAGCATCATGGGAAGAATGTGTCATCATACGTTTTTTTTTCTCTCTCGTTTAACCATTTACAATTTTAGTTCCACTTCCACACCGTGTAACACTTAAGCTTTGTCATTAATATCTCGTAATATCTCTTATGATACCAACTGATAAATGGACAATTAAAATTCACCTTCATCAGCGAGGCTTGAAGAAAAACCAAAAGTTTATGAACAATAACCATCCATTTGGTGCTACAAATCATCTTTAAATAACTTTATGTTTTATAAATAAAATATAATTTTGAGGTTGATCAAAAGAAATGTTTGGTCACAAGGGAAAACCTGAAAATGTAGAAAAGGACCATTTATCTATTTGCCTAATAATATAATTCAACTTGAATTTAAATTATTTTAATTTATTGCATTATATTTTGTCCGCAAATACCAATAAAAGTACAAAATCATAAATATTAGTTAATAATGAATACGAAATTAAATAAATGTAACGCAATCTCAAGTCTAAACAAACGTATGATTGCACGTAAAACGTGCTTGTGGAAAAACCTTCACGAGGTATGCACGAGACCAAAACTATGAGGGCTTCAAAGGTAATGAGGAGCAGACGACTTATAAGGACAGAGTATGTTGCAAACTTAATTTTAACAGTACATTTGTTTTCCCGCCTTTTTATTCCTAAATTTTTAAAAATTACAATCTTTTACACGCAAAGAAAAGATACCATAAACAATTGAAGAAAAAACATGGATGCGAGGTTTTCACAAATATATTTAAGAATAAATATTTTCATCTCTTCGTCGTATAAAAATTGTTTCTTTCCAACCAGATCGACTTTTGATGTTCGTTCAAATTGTATTGCTATTTGAAAATCCTATACTATTATGATATGCTAAACATTATTTTCAACTTTCTTAAGAAGTCAACAGCGGGCGCTACTTCAAAAAATATATCGTTATTTGACATAAATAGATATACTAGTCAACAAAAGAAACGATACAAGGCAATGTATTTTCCATATATAATCAAATTGGATACACTGTACCAAGGTAAATAATTGCCCAATTGGTCTAATATTTACAGAGTTATTTTCTTATCAAAACCATTGATTTAAGGCAAATACGCGAATTTTTTTTTTTTGGTAATTTTTGTTATTTCAAAAATCGTATTTTCACCAAAAAATTCAAAAATCGATATTCGAACTTAAAACTTTAAACTTAAACATGTTCTGCTTAAAATTTTGAATGTCTTTGCAGATATTTGAATACTCACCTTCGAAATTAAGTGCCGACTTTTGTCATCATTTTCCGCAAAATAAATTTGACCCATGTGTTCAATAACACGGTATTTTCTCACTTTTCAATTTGGTAAGATTCTTTTAATTATATGTATTTGCTTTGCAAATGAATGTTTTTCATCGGATAATTTAACATTTTTTCCTATTTATCATACTTTATGATAAATTGGAGTTCTAACTTGTGTATCGTTACTTTTGTTGACTAGTATATTTTTGTCAAAAACAGCATAGTTTTTTTTTGTAAATGACCCTAACTGACCTAATTGTTTAACAAAGGAAATTTATGATACTATATAAAAATAATTTTTAGCTACAATGTATTATATATCATGATTTCTTATTTCTTATATGGCGCATTCGGGTCTTCGTTTTCTATAGACATATGGCAATAATGGTTGGTCATATTGTGCATGTGTTGTTGAACCATTAATTCTAATGTTGATTTTGTTAAATAAATAAAATATGATTTTTAATCGAAATAAATGGAATATAAGATATATGATCATCAAGGGAAAATGTACGTGAAAACACATTGATTATTATTTGCTTTATATTATTTCGTATCTTGATTTCATCTTCATTTGTCATTTTTGTTCATTATTTTTAGCGACTCGAGTTTAATATTTTAATAATTTTTACAGTTAATAATGCATAGGAAAATAGCAACACAAAGTTAAAATTCTCATACTATAATAAATCAACGTGATTACTAATGTCAATGAAATGAAAAAAATTCCAAACATCTGTTAGACTACATAAAGTTTAAGTTCCTCATCTCCTGCAATAGCTTACCAGGTGGAAATCTAGAGAACGAAAACAAAAGAAAATTCACTCTTCTTATGCTACAGTCGAGAAAGTCAATAATAAAACAATGATGTGACGATACTGACCAAAAGTTATTTCTAAATAATAATTGTACATTTTAAAGAAATTATGGGTTTAACTGTGTTATTAGAAATATACATGCAAATACACGATGTTTTTTGTTTAGTATTTATCGAGATAATTGCATTAGAAGCTTGTAAAATTGCAATTTTAAAAGTGCCAATCTTTGCTGCATACTGATAAAAAAATTGGAAAAAATCATGTACATACAAAATCTAAAGATCTTTCAGGTCACCAATTTTCGGAGTGTTCCACAAAGTCCTTAGCATGTTAAAATTTTACCAAAGTATACTATTTTTTTCAAACCTAAGTTATCGAGCACACCGGTCTGCTCTTGTCACATGTACATTCAATAGAGAAATATTGTCTTTTCGTGAATATAAAAATTAAGTCTGTCTGTGCAGGTTACGAAATTAAAGATAATTATTCTTATAAAGTGGGTATCTTTCTACTATTTTTAATACAATTTTAAGAAAAGGTCGTCTCGATTTTTGTACAAGTATTTGCGGTCTTCTCGATCTATTCACATTCAATGTTTACATCGAGATAAGGTCATTTTGAATTTGCTTAGTAACTTAATTTCAAAAGTGCCAATCTTTGCTGCATATCAATTGATTCCTTTGGAATTTTTTTCATGACTTTCTCTGATCTAGCTGTATATATATACGGATAATTAGCTTGTTCCAGAGAGGTATACAGTCAGTAGAAAAATAAATTGAAGTTGGTACTCCAGGAATTTATTCGTATAGCAACATTTTAAACCAATTTTACATCAAGCTTCTATAGCCTGCTGTACTCGTCGTTTTTCTACATAAGGAGGGAAATCATAACATTAAATGGAAGTTTTGTTTTTATTTCAGCTTATTTCTATTTTTACTATTTTCCAGAACGTTTTCCCGTGAATCCATAATTGATAGCGTCCTTGCTAAAATGGGACAAGCATTGAGAAGATCTAGTTTTCAGTGTTTACAGGGGAGGTAATATTTTGTCACTAGATTTCCCACTGTTACAAAACATTTGACGTCTCTTCCCTTTAAACAATGATTCATCATTCTAAACTTTATAAAGACAAATTGAAAATATTAGTCCAACTTTGTTTCATTACAAAAAATTGGACAACGCAGTAAAAAATATCTTGTTTTAGGAAGGGACAAATCATACCTTGTAAAACCAGTAATTAGTTCCAATAAAAAGTTCTCTGAAACGGACATCATGAAGATACTTGATTTTTTTCATTGTCAACATATATTTACGTTTTGAAGACGAGTTTATACCAAAAGACAATCGGCCTTCATATGGGAACCAACTGTACGCAGCTTCTTCATAGTTAAACAAATCAAACTGGCGTTAACATTTATCTTCACGTTTCACCATATATATAGTTCATGTCCTTTTACTGATCTGAATAATTCAAGGTTTGCTGACTATGGTGATCGGATCTATCCCGTTGAATTTGAAATAATGGATACAGTTACTAGTAAATCTGCTTCATATATCCTGACAAAAGAGACGACTTTTCATTCCCTATTGTTAATTTTCCTTTTTTAGACGGCGATGTTCCTTTGGCTCCATCAGACGGTGTTTATATATCCCAACTCGTTCGTTATGCCCGTGTGTGTAGTGATGTCATAGATTTTAACGAACGTAATCAATGCATCACTGGTAATTTATTAAGTCAGGGATTTCGTTACCATAAATTACGTAAAACTTTTACTAAATTCTTTCATAGATACAAAGATTTGATTAGTAAATTTGGCTGTACCTGTAGAAAACTGATTAAAAACGGTATTTCACATCCTAAATTTTACGGTAATATTGTACTTAAAGCGCGGAAATCACTATGTGCTCCGTGTAAACTCATCGAACCTTTAAACAAACTTATTAGTAAAGGTTATCTTACCAATGTTGTAATAAGATCTTTGAATATAGTTTACATTGGCACTAATATCGATTTTATCATCAGCAAATTAAAACATAACTAAATTTGTATTCTTTTCGAACCGGCGGGATGTATAAAGACACACCAACGTTCAATTTGATCTATAAAGAGGTTAAACTCCTAACTATCCTACTGCCTGTCGATACATTCATTTTTGGCACACAAGTCATGTCTTCTTTGACTGTCCATGACGTTAAAATACTAAATCCCTGGGATGTGTTTTAGTTGATTTTAGTCTCTGATGCATGATTTTTTATTATTAATTGTTTTTGGCTTTTAACTAGCTGTCAGTAACTGCGAGTACTCTCAAATCGTACTTTCTTGTTTATTTGACCTGTTGATACTAATTGTAATGCTTTTTTGTTATTTAATGTTATTCCGTGTTATATCTGGTCTATATACCAGCTTTGATAAGTGTTTTGGTATTACTATAAATTTTCACTTCGTACTATGAACATCAAAATTATTTATTTTGTAAAAATATTTCCTTTCTCTATTTGAACAGTACACGTATACCTAACAATAAAATTATTTTCGTTAACCTGTGATTAAAGTAATTGCTAATGGCTGATATTTTTGTTCGAGCATATTGTTTTTCTCAAATTGTTTAACATTTCATAGCGGTATAACATGTTACTTTTATTATTCTTCCCTTAGTTTATTTATTTTGTATTTACATTGTATCATAGATCAAATTTATTTGTTCAGTGTATGCTCACTGGTGTTAATATGTCCTTTGATTGAGTTAAGCCATTTCAGTTGATATTTTATAGTGTGTCTTTCTCTGTTGTGATGTTACACTATTGTTTCAGAAAAAGGGTAAAGGTTTGGTACCATTAAAACGTTTAAACCCGCTGCAATTGTTTGCACCTGTCCTAAGTCAGGAATCTGATGTTCAGTAGTTGTCGTTTGTTGATGTGGTTCATAAGTGTTTCTCGTTTCTCGTTTTTTATAAAGATTAGACCGTTGGTTTTCCCGTTTGAATGGTTTTACACTAGTAATTTTTGGGGCCCTTTATAGCTTGCTGTTCGGTGTGAGCCAAGGCTTCGTGTTGAAGACCGTATTTTGACCTATAATGGTTTACTTTCATAAATTTTGACTTGGATGGAGAGTTGTCTCATTGGCACTCATACCAAATCTTCTTATATCTATTATATATATATATAAATTTGACAATGAGGGTCAGGTACAAACCATTGCAATCTCATTATGAACTTTTATTTTTGCGTAGCAATATTCCAGCATCGTCTGCGTTTGGAGTATAAATCTCCGAGTTGATACGATATTTAATTGCTTGCATTTCTTTATACGATTACCTTGAAAAAGGGATTTGGCTTACAAGGAATATTACGGAACCAGGGAGTTCAAAATGGTAACGTTGAAGTCATCCATTCGAAAGTTTGAAGAACGCCCGTCATGATTTTGGTTGACCGTTATGAAATATCTATTTCATGTATAAGTGACCAACCACGAATATGTTCAACTTGTCGTAGCCACAATCATGTCCCCCTAATGCCTCATTTATGACATCGCAGACTATTTACTTGCAATTAGTAAAAATTTGTCATGAGTAAGTGTTTTCTTAAATACAGGACGAAGAAATGCTCCCCTTTTTGGTCTTAATTTATTTCCTATCAACAAATATAGTTTGACAATTTGAAGAACCAATGTCTTTTTCAATGTAGAAAATTTATTTTGATCTTGTAGACAGTTCAAATTTTTTTCAGTCAATATATATGAGAGTGTAAAAGGGTAGTTTTTTTCTCCTCACTTTTCGAAAAAGGGGTGTTACGGAAGCCGATAAGGGCCATTCAAAAAAAAATTTTTATGTCGTAATTACGACATAACATGTCGTTTAAACGACATCACTATGTCGTAATTTCGACATAACATGTCGTTAAAACGACATAACATGTCGTTTAAACGACATCGCTATGTCGTAATTTCGACATAACATGTCGTTATAACGACATCGCTATGTCGTAATTTCGACATAACATGTCGTTATAACGACATCGATATGTCGTAATTTCGACATAACAAGTCGTAATTACGACATCACTATAGCTATGTCGTAATTTCGACATAGCATGTCGTTATAACGACATCGCTATGTCGTAATTTCGACATAACATGTCGTTATAACGACATCGCTATGTCGTAATTTCGACATAACAAGTCGTAATTACGACATCACTATAGCTATGTCGTAATTACGACATAGCTATGTCGTAAAAACGACATCGCTATATATATAAAAGAATATGTATTATGATTGCCAAGAGACTAAATGACACAGAAATAAGCAACTATAGGTCATCATAATGCCCTCAATAATGAGAAAAGCCCCCGCATAGTCAGCTATGAAAGAGGGACGAAAGATACCAGAGGGAGAGTCCCCGAAATGACAGCTGTTTAACAATTTAATTCAAACGAGTGAAAATAACGGTTTTAATAATGTACAAACAAAGACCGAAACACGAATATGTAACACAGCAACAAATGACAACCACTGAATTACAGACTCCTGACCGCTATCTGATAATAACGACAACCTTATAGTTTAACTTTTCACTTTTTGAAGCGATAGGAATTTCAAAATGGTCGCCAGTAAAGGCAAAGTTTGTATTGTAAACAAATTCATCTTTTTTTTTTTTTAGAATATTGAACACTTTATGCAATCAAGCTTAATTAAAGTTATTCACTTGCACCTCAGACTTGCACATACTAGAACTTTATTTATAATCATGTCAAATGAGACCCAGTTGAATAGGGGAGCAATTCAAGCTCCCTGGATCCTCTAATTATGTTTGGCATTGCAGGTTCTGAATAAGATGAATTTTAAGCTTTTCCCAATAAAGACTATGTTAAACTTTGGACTCATAGTGCTCAGACCCACGGATCTCTGTACCTTCATTTGTACACACTTGAATCTTAATGAACTACTGAGGCTTGAAGCAAATTATAACTGTATTGCTATTGTTGGTTCTTAATGAGATTCTTCAAGCGTCCTCCCCATTGAAGCCCTATTAAAACTTTGTACCCCAAGTTCTTTTAACCACTGTTCCCCAGGACAACTATTCCTACAAACTTAGAGGGAGGTTTGGGATCCCGCTAACATGTTTAACCCCGCCACATTCTTAATGTATGTGTCTGTCCCAAGTCTTTAATTTACATATTTGTTTTTCGTTTATTTTTGTACATAGAATAGGCCGCTAGTTTTTCTCATTTGAATTGTATTACATTTGTCATTTCGGGGCCTTTTATAGCTGACTATGCGGTATGGGCTGTGATCATTGTTGAAGGCCGTACGGTGACCTATAATTGTTAATTTCTGTGTCATTTGGTTTCTTGTTGAGAGTTGCGTTTTTGAACAAACCAGCGTATCCCAAAGCCTTGATAACCTCTGTAGGCCCCAAATAAGACGAAAAAACATCAAAATTGGAGAGAAAACAGAAAATAAATGGTTTCTAACCTCAGGGATATTAACCCTTGGCATGCTGAATTGTTATCATAAATTGTCTAAATTTCGAGTATTTGTAAAAATATGCAAATGATATGCAAATGAGCTGTACCCTGATGCTGATGCATACTGATTGCATTAAATCTAAGATAGCCAAGGGTTAATATCCCTGAGGTTAGAAACAATTTTTTTCAGTTTTCTCTCCAATTTTGATGTTTTTTTCCGTCTTATTTGGGGCCTACAGAGGTTATCAAGGCCTTGGGATACGCTGGTTTGTTCAAAAACGCAACTCTCAACAAGAAACCAAATGACACAGAAATTTACAATTAAAGTCCCGTACGGCCTTCAACAATGATCACAGCCCATACCGCATAGTCAGCCATAAAAGGCCCCGAAATGACAAATGTAATACAATTCAAACGAGAAAAACTAGCGGCCTATTTTATGTACAAAAATAAACGAAAACCAAATATGTAAATTAAAGACTTGGGACATACACATACATAAAGAATGTGGCGGGGTTAAACATGTTAGCGGAATCCTAACCCTCCCCTTAAGTTTGTAGGAATAGTTGCCCTGGGGAACAGTGGTTAAAAGAACTTGGGGTACAAAGTTTTAATAGGGCTTCAATGGGGAGGACGCTTGAAGAATCTCATTAAGAACCAACAATAGCAATGCAGTAATAATTTGCATCAAGCCTCAGTAGTTACTGTACATTAAGATTCAAGTGTGTACAAATGAAGGTACAGAGATCCGTGGGTCTGAGCACTATGAGTCCAAAGTTTAACATAGTCTTTATTGGGAAAAGCTTAAAATTCATCTTATTCAGAACCTGCAATGGAAATGCAGGACTTCATAATTTACACAAATCTGTACATGCCAAACATAATTAGAGGCTCCAAGGAGCTTGAATTGCTCCCCTATTCAACTGGGTCTCATTTGACTTGATTATAAATAAAGTTCTAGTATGTGCAAGTCTGAGGTGCAAGTGAATAACTTTAATTAAGCTTGATTGCATATAGTGTTCATTATTCTAAAAAAAAAAGATGAATTTGTTTCCGCTACAAACTTTGCCTTTACTGACAACCATTTTGAAATGCCTATCGCATCAAAAAGTGAAAAGTTAAACTATAAGGTTGCCGTTATTATCACATAGCGGTCAGGAGTCTGTAATTCAGTGGTTGTCATTTGTTTGCTGTGTTACATATTCGTTTTTCGGTCTTTGTTTGTACATTATTAAAACCGTTATTTTCATTCGTTTGAATTAAATTATTAAACAGCTGTCATGTCGGGGACTCTCCCTCTGGTATCTTTTGTCCCTCTTTTATAGCTGACTATGCGGGGGCTTTTCTCATTATTGAGGCCATTATGATGACCTATAGTTGTTAATTTCTGTGTCATTAAGTCTCTTGGCAATCATAATACATATTCTTTTATATATATATAGCGATGTCGTTATTACGACATAGCTATGTCGTTATTACGACATAGTGATGTCGTAATAACGACATGTTATGTCGAAATTACTACATAGCGATGTCGTTATAACGACATGTTATGTCGAAATTACGATATAGCGATGTCGTTATAACGACATGTTATGTCGAAATTACGACATGCTATGTCGTAATTACGACATAATTTTTTTTTTTTGAATGGCCCTTATCGGCTTCCGTAGGGTGTTGATAGTGCTGACACTGATATTATTCTGTGTATCCCCATGTTTTTTGCATTCAAATGTTCTATATAAAAAAAAAGTGTATACTATATAAAACCTTATGAATTTTCCATCCTTTTGAAAATTGCTTTTTGCGTGGGGTTCACGCCTATATATTGGTGAGTTTTGGAAACTTCTATGGACCATTCGGATATTTCCGGAAACAAGATTCTCGGAACTTCTCGAAATTGTTCGATATTTATTCAGGTAGTTATCTGTCTTTGATACGGCCCCTCTATGGATAGGTTACCACGTGACATTTTATATTTCAACAAACAAAATATTCATTTGTAGATCGGATAGTAAAGAAATAAAGACTGGGTTGCAGTTAAAAAATCATTTATATGTTAGAACCTATTAGCCTTTTGACGGTCCCTGTACTTGTTGTGTGTGTAGTTTTGATACAGCGTGCTGTTGGGCATTGTAACAATAAACATGGGAATAGTTTATTAATATATAATGTCCCAGAGAATTAACTGATTATTTCTGAACGTTTATCACGTGATATTTTGTATTTCAATCATAGCATGGGGAAATGTCGGAAAGCACGAAGAAAATTAACAAAACGATATCTCTGTTATAAATATTTATCTTAGGTCGGAAACACAGTGGTCGGAAAGCAGAAAGATAATTAAACAAAAGGATTTTTCTGTCAAAAACATCTAACTTCATTAATAGATACAACCAGACCAAGAGAATATTCATTAAAATTATTAAGTTTAAACTGAGACTCAACTTATCCTTAATAGAATCAAGGAATTGTATACTTATATTTCTTGATAGAATATAGTTTAAAATGTTATATATATATATACGTGTATTACGTCCCACAGGTTTGAACAGTGAATACATTTATTAAAATTATATGCAACATATGAGCACCAATGAGCAGGGACGCGTATACATAAGTTAGTATCTAAATTTTAAATGGTAGTGAATGAAAAAAATACTTGCATGGTTTCAATCCACAAGGATCTTTTAAAAATCCTTACATCTCACAAAAGATTGATTTAAGTAACATCAGTGAGATCTGACAGCTTCAATAACGAGTATTAGAATAATTGAAGGCATCCAGGAAACAAAATATGAAGATATGATAGATAAAATAAATGCATTCAGATTATAAAGCAAAACGAGTGCTTAAATTTATACTGCGATTGGTTTGTTCAATTTGCATTAGACATCCGGTTTGCAGAAACTGGGATTTGCAATAGGATTTTGAAAAAATAATGCACACCCACAAGTAATAAATGAAATAGTCAAGTCTTAAAATGTAAATTCAAATAGTAGCAGCATATATACACTTTTCTATTCACAACTATCAAACAATTACATATTTTCAATAAAAGTGTTTTAACATCATCAATATCTTATTCTATTCACAATCAATTATTTCAAACCAAAAGCAAACAAAAAATCAGCAATTATTTGGTGACAGTCAGCGGTCTCGGGTTCACGTATTGCTTTTCTTTTTAAAGAAAGCAACTTGTTTTATATTTTGACGTTTGCCATATCATATCTTATTACATTACCAAAATTCATAACAAACGGGGCTAATCATGCCCCACCTATTATGCCCCACCTAGGGCCATTATGTTTTTCGGTCTGTGCGTCCGTTCGTTCGTTCGTTCGTCCGTCCGTCCGTCTGTCCCGCTTCAGGTTAAAGTTTTTGGTCAAGGTAGTTTTTGATGAAGTTGAAGTCCAATCAACTTGAAACATGTTCCCTATGATATGATCTTTCTAATTTTAATGCCAAATTAGAGTTTTGACCCCCAATTTCACAGTCCAGTGAACATAGAAAATGCGTCTGTCCCGCTTCATGTTAAAGTTTTTGGTCAAGGTAGTTTTTGATGAAGTTGAAGTCCAATCAACTTGAAACTTAGTACACATGTTACTTATGATATGATCTTTATAATGTTAATGCCAAATTAGAGTTTTGACCCCAATTTTTCACGGTCAACTGAACATAGAAAATGATAGTGCGAGTGGGGCATCCGTGTACTATGGACACATTCTTGTTTTTCTTTTAATATTGCTACATTTTGTTTCCTTGATGGTGATGTGTCATTGGCTCTTTCTTTGAGAATGTTCTGGTAGAGTGTAAACATATCTCAGTTGGTTCAATACGAGTGTGTTTGCTATGACGTCTCGGATTCCAACGAATGATATATTTTCATTAAGGAAAAAAAAGAAGTTTACAGCAGGATAAAGGTAATATAGATTGGTCATTGCTTTTATACTTAATCACAAATAAAGTAGAAACTTATTGTAGAAGTTTGATTCTCTTTCACAAACTGAATAAAAATGGGTATTTTGTATTCAACTTTTTACGGAAATACTATTAGTAAAGCTAATAAGCTTAAGAGTTGTCCTTTAGATCTTTCTCCTTGGCTTGATACACATATTGATTAAGGTCATAATTATATAGTTGCTTTTCAATCGCGGCGTCTGGTATTTGTTGGGACAAACATTAATTCACTCTCATTAGTTTCAAGCAATACTAAAATATTTCTTATGTTTTCTGCATTTGCATTCTGTACAGTTTGTCATGACATTTGACAATACTTCCAAAGTTCTCGAAAAGTGGTGGTTCGAAAGTTTTGACCACCAAAATTTTGAAAAGAACACTGAGACACAATTTTTATATTTTGCAACAGAAATAATAGTGAGGACCAGCAGATTTTCTTCAATGACCACCACGGAAAAAAAGATTTCGAAAACTTTGATTCGAGCGTCATTGATGAGTCTTTTGTAGACGAAACGCGCGTCTGATGTACAAAAGTTTAATCAAGGTATCTATGATGAGTTTATTAATTAATACTGTTTATTAAGCTGCTATGTGAAATCTGCTATTAAAAAACATCCAACCGATATCAGAGTGTAGAGCAGCACAGTTTCTTTATCAACAGGTTAAGTGCTTTGTATGTACTTTCAGTAACTGCAAACATTATTTTAAATGGCATAGAGTTATTTCTTATTTTGAATTTGTAGTATAGCTGTTGTTTTTTTTTGTATCTACTATAACGTTATTTCAGATTTAAGTGATTTAGAAAAAAAACTAATTGCAAACCACCATATACGTTCATGTGCCTGTCCAAAGTCAGGGACCTCATCATTTGTTGTATTATGACATATCTTTCTGTTAATTCTTACTTCACAAGCAACCAGTTTGTGGTCGCCAAAACAAAAATAAAAGATGAAGCTTTGTGAGAAAGGGTGAAAGAACGCGCATCCTCATTAAACTATGCAGACTGTTTTATTTGTTGTGTATTTAACTAGAATTATAGTGCATGTATAAATAATTACTCCTGTGTTATAAGTACAATGTCATTAGATAAAGGACATAGGCGATGGATCAAAGTGTATAACATCCTCATTTGTCGCTTTAATTAATCTGTAATGTTTTCAATTAGCACCGAATCCTATCAAAATGTTCAGTAGATGCATAAATACATAAATATTTGATATGTTCATTTTCATAACCCGTAATTATATCATAATAATGTTTTCTAAACACCAATTATCAGTTTTTGCACAATATTATACCCGTCATGCAATACTATCAATTATCAAATATTTTTGTTATATAATCGTTGTTATTCTTATATTAATAGATACAGCATCAATAAATGAGTTTGCAATGTAATGCAGACTGGACAGTTTAATCAATTCATTAATTGGAAACAGATTTTGTAAGTTTGAACACAAAACTTTTGTTTTGATTTGAGTTCCACTGATGAGTCGTGTAGACGGAACGCGCGTCTGGCGTATTACATTATAAGCCTGGTATCTTTGAGGACTTTGTTTTATTTCCCTCTTTAACACAACTGGTTCAGTATCTTATTCCTTAAATGAAAAAAAAAGAAACATCGAGAAAAGTAAGTAATAAGCTAAATGCGACAAATTGAAACACAATGGAAGAACAAAACACCCTAAAAAATCCTCCAAGTATTGCAAATAATCAGACTGCCATAAAATATGACGATAAAAAGAAGAAGAAAACTATGCAAAAGAGAGGCGAAAGATACCAAATGGACAATCAAACTCATAAATCGAAAATAAACTGACAACGTTATAGCAATAAAGAAGAAAAAGACTAAAAAGACAAAAAACACAACATAGAAAACTAAAGACTAAGCAACATGAACCTCACCTTTAAACCGGTTGTGATCTCAGGTTCTCTGGAAGGGTAAGCAGATCCCACATGCGACACCCATCGTGTCCCTCCTATGAGATACGTTGATACGTTTTGTCAAGTGATATGGCATAACAAAATAGCTGATTGGTAATTGACTCTTATTTAACCTTAAGACACCACCAAATTAATAAACCATCGGTAAAGTAAATGTTGCCAATGTTCTAATCCTAAAACTTGACGAACTTTGAAAATTTGAAATAGAAACATGCACGTTTTTCATGACAAAGGATAGACGAGATTGTTACCGGTATATACAACACAAGACATTGAAAAAAGTAATAAGCACACAGACCAACACTTAACACTAAAGCAAGAGCAAAATGAACCCCTTTTACACAAGACTATAGGTTTTGGGTAAGTTGATATATAAGTACAGTGTCTGGAATTCACTATAAATACAAAAATAAGGGGAGATGTAAGTATTTTCTAATTTACTATCATTCTATGGTAATAATATCTGGATTATGCAAGCATCTTATTTGAGAATTACTCTTGGATAATTACGACTTTGTATGCCTTTGGCTTTGAAGAAATTAGATGTGTTCCCGAATTATCAGCGTCACAACAGAAAAAGTTTGACGTCACAGACAAAAAACAATTATTCTGTTGCTAAGGTGGTACCAAACACCTTGACTAAAATTAATTTGGCTCGTTTAATTTTCATAAAATTTTGACAAAATATTTACTTTTACCCTTTGGCAAAAATATGAAAATTCAAAAAACTTGAATCACACACTTTATCGGAAAAATTTCATTGGATATATAGCAGTTTGACCAACACTAATTTTGATCATTGAGAAGCTAAATATTTCCTTAACAATAGAACGTGATTGAAACGTTCAGCTGATTTTTACAGAGTTATCTCCCTGTAGTAACACTTCTAAAAACTATAACTCTATATTGATTTGAATCACTGGAATACTCTAGAGCTTTTTGATTCTTACGTTTATAACACTCCCCTCTAGTCCCAGAACGCTCCATGCGTATGTCAAGGTATATTGTTTGTGAAATTGGTTTGGTAATGTAACCGTACCTTGCAAAATAACTGTGTAATTGTTATCAGTGTAATTTGTGCTCCATTTTTACTTTCTCTGAGTGAATGTATTATTGATCATTGTAGAATATGTATGATATGAAATGAAAATAGCGCAAACACACATCCTAATCTAATAAAATAAACAGTCACACACAGAAAAAATGCAACATACAATAACGCACCAATTACAGGAGTTAAATCTTTAACATGACTAGTTTGGTACTGGATAAGTAGTAATAAAAGTAATAAAATATGATTCATTTGCGTTCTTTCATTTTTTATTGTAAAATAATGCATAATATATATATTCTGAGAAATACATATACCATGCATTGCAGTTTTGTACATTTTTTTTTTGTTTGGGAAAGAGGGGGGGGGGGGTGTGGGGGCGTTGTATTTTAATGTAATGATAATGCATTGTTGTATGAAATCTTCTATTCATTACAGCAATCTTTAATGAGTGTAAGACGGAATGGTTGTCAAAAGGTTTAGTATAGTTTACTCTTAACTTTCTGTCAGTAACTACAGGCATTAATTAGTCATGTTAGCACTATCAAAGTTTTCCATCAAAATCTTTGTAAAATATAACTTAGAATAAGGAAACTGTCAAAGTTATCTGTTGTAACTATAATAGTTTTCATCAAAAACTTGGCTAAACAAAAGGCTGGAGCTCAATGTTTGAAAAAGAAAAATGCATGGCAGCAATAAACTTCTCACAGATTTACTGCATTGCAGTTTCACTGTGTATTCTGAGTATACCCATTTTGAGACGGACAATAATAAATCGTACAAGAGAGATTAGAATGGGGACAAGAAACTGGTTGCTAAGTAGAAAAGTACTTTCAACAATCTCATTCAAGAACATCGCAGAGAGGACCCGGTCGAATTCAGGATGTTATTTCAGAATTGACAAAACGACATTCAAATTGCTTCTTTGGTTAGTTGAACCACTGATAGAAATAAATTCAATAAATTAATTGTAATTTACTTTTACTGGAACTCATTATATTTTTTCCGTCAATTTGTTGTCCTAGTTTTCTTTGGCAAAGACAACTTTGATAATGAGAACGGGACTTTTTATACGGTATACTATTGTTTTTTTAATTTTTTGGTATGCAAGTGTGTTTTTGGGGTCTATTACATCTTTATTTAATAGTCAAGTGCCTTTCCTGAACTCATCTTTATTGTTTGTTTGTTGATGTACCTTTTGTTAGTCAGCTTATCGAGATTAGAAGGGGAAGAACAGGATCTCAAAAAATCTAATTTAACTCCGCCACATCCAGATTGGTGTCCATGAAACTCAAAACATACAAACAAGTCTTAGATATAATAATTTGATAGAAAGGACAGTTATACACAAACACTCACATACAGGGATACAATGTAACATGCAAAACGCACAACTTTTTATACTTACATCTTTCAAATGACTATAGTTCGTCACTAAAGGAAACAAAAATCATTTATTTGCGTATTTCACTTTTAAGTTACATAAGAATGCATAATGGATATTGGGAGAATTATGCACCGTAAATTAATGACAACATTCTAATTAAAGACATCTATTGGTGCATTGTTCTTTACAAATGCATTTTAATTAAACTATTTACGCTGTACATATAAAATGACTTTGTCACTTTTAATTTATTCCCTTCTGACCGTACTTTGTCGTCTTTAACATCCATATCAAAGAGCAGAACAGATAAGCTGATTACGTTTTTATTATTAAAAAACAGTAATGTGGTTTGTAAATCATAAGGGGGATTGTGATAGAGCATCAAGGTATCCCCTTGGGTAATAATTTCAGAAACTATTATGATCTCGAGATTGTCTCGAAGCTTTACGTTTCAACGGATTTAACACTGTTTTGAAATATGACGTTAAATATTTATGGTTTATAATTTATTCATGAAGAAATGTCAAATATTGCATCTTGGTTAGACAAATGTTTTGAAGTTGACTTTAATACTTCGATTTTTTTTTAGGTTTGCAATCGAGGTTTAAAGCATAGCTAATAGAAAATAGATATTATTATAAAAAAAATCACATTTTCACAAATTATTTCGTACAAAGTGCACATTCCTGGATTTTTATACCAATTTTTACCAGTGAAAAAGAGGCAAAAAATACTAAAAAGGATATTCAACGCCATGGCAAAAAACGTGAAACGACAAAATACAACAACAGTACACAAAACACAACATAGAAAACTAAAGACTGAGCAACACGAACCCCACCAAAAACCGAGGGTGATCTCAGGTACTAGTAATGGTTAGAATATTAGAGTTGGAATTTTTATACACCTTCATATTATATAATATATTTAGTGATATAGGGGTTGTGGAACCACAACCATTGTACAAGTTGTATACAACACGGAGATATACCAGAATGGACGCCTATAAACACTTCATCAGTCATGACATCTCAAAGTATTTATCATCTACTAAAGACTTTGTAGCTCATAAACCATTTGCAAAAGATCCTGTTTATATAAAGGTGTGAAAACACCATGTTTTATATGAACAAAACCGGATGTGCTCAAGGTTCGCACTGCGCAGGTGGAGAGCGTTGAAAGATGTGATGTACCACGTATTGCTAAAGACATGATGCACACTCAACAGATTTCCATACCACACTCGATGGAACATCTGTTCTAATACCATTCATATCATTTCAATTATCGAACCTTCAGCATAAAGTTCTTATCATAATTTTGGCGTAGTTTTCTTAACTGCTGATACATTCTCTTGATCTCAACAAGACGGTATAAATGAAATCTGTCATTCAGAGTTCTCCCTTATCTTCAAACTTTCACTAATTCTAGTTTGGCAAAGCTTGAATATTATAAAAGAGAAATAAGTAGACCGATGGCTTGAATAATAATTTTATTTATATTATCATAATATATTCTAATGACTTGTAGTGTGTTTTCTTGTTTATTCCGCTTCGTTCTCAAGACTTATACTTCGTTCTTGTCTTTTTGTCATCCAGAAGCTTAAAAAATTGCTATGCAGGCCATCCGAAATATATTCTCTATTTATACTTATCTTTCAAGATATTTAACACTTTTCGAAATGTCTTTCGTGATTGTTCGTATTTTTTCTGTATCTTATAAAGATATTGTTTGGCAAATTATGAAAGTACTTTTAAGATTTCCTTGTCAGATTTAGTCTGTTATTTGTTGATATTATCCCAAATCTGTGTTCTTCAACGCAAAAATGTAGCGTGATCAACATAAAGCAAAGAATTCCGCTAAAACCGGTGCTAGAGGACGTCTTGAACTTGCAGTGCTGTGTGAGGTTTTGCTTTGTGTTAAGTTTAAGTCTCATTGACACTTTAAGGCGAAAATTAGCTTTGGGTTTTCTATTTGGTGTCAATATCCTTTCAGTTCACGAAAGGCAAATCAGACAACCTCGCAACAACATGACCATGAAACAAGCTAACAGCATGTTTGCTGATATCAAGGAATCCACTCAATCTTTGTCAATATTTCTCTTAAGGTTAATATATTTTAATTGATATTACATTTTAAAACATTTACGGGGGTCGTATTGTTCAGTCTTTAGTTTTCTATGTTCTGTTTTGTACACTGTTGTTTGTCTTTTAGTCTTTTCTTTTTTGTTTTTTTGCCATGGCGTCGTCTGTTTATTTTCGACTTATGAGTTTGAATGTCCCTTTGGTATCTTACGCCTCTCTTTTATGAAGGGATTGATCAAAGTATCGTGAAAAGTGCATCCCGTATATCTCACCTTAGTTCATCCTCGGTTTTTGGGTTCATGGTGTGCAATCTCTAGTTTTCTGGTCTGTTGTCTATCTCTTATCTTTTTCTAAATGGTGCTGCCTGTTTTGTCTCTAACATATGGTTTGATTGTTCCATTTCATTTAATGTTGGACTTTCTGAATTTCGTCTTTTTTATAGTTCCATCTTTTGTTTTGTGAATACAATGTATTTTGTATTGAGACGTCAAGGCATAATTTTAACAAATACGAGCAGAATATGTCAAATCAGTGGTACCTCTATGACAAACCATTAACTTACAATGAGTATGTTTTTATAACGTTGGATATATACTGTTGGCTAGCAATTTCATACAAAATTGCCAAAACCAAAGTATTATATTATAAGAATTCGCGAATACTAACAATTAGTATGTTTTATATAACGTTGGATGTATACAGTTGGCTAGCAATTTCATACAAAATTGCGAAAACCAAAGTATTACATAATAAGAATTCGCGAATAAAAACAATTAGTATGTTTTATATAACGTTGGATATATAAACGTTGGCTAGCAATTTCATACAAAATTGCCAAAACCATTGTATTACATAATAAGAATTTTCGAATAGTTCGTTACTGGTCAGTTTTTAAGGTTCAGTTTTGATGCAAATATTAATAGACAAAAGTACCCCAATTAACTAAATATTTGTGTATTTATGAGGGAATTTATGTTCACTATGTTGTACCAATTATACATTGCTTTCATACTGTTACCGTCCAATGAGAAAATCCCTTTGATAAGAACCTGTTGTTTGCCATTTTGATTAATTGTGACCGACATTGTGAAACAAAGCCGGCGGTTGACGACTTGGAAGTATGCGAGTCTCTCATTTTACGAATTTCCGCCTTCTGTAATAATATTGGAAATACTGAGTGAAAGATTCCGTTCTTATCAAATATAAACAATTCGAAATGATTTTTATTGGTAAGTTATATTTGTGACGCCCTATGAAAACAAATTAATTATTACGTTTTTCGTAGTACATTGATGTAGGTATTTTTTATTTCTATTATTATCCGCCTGCTTTCCATTCTTACATACTTTCTTTTCTTTGGAGGGAATGTCTAGCAGGGAAAGGCTTCTTTACGCATTAAAATTATAGTATTGAGACGGTAGACAATGAAAATCTACTCAGTCTGTCCGCCCTCACATTCTCTTTTCTTGTCCGTATCTACAAATATGCCAACTAGGATACTGACCGTCTAATGATTCAAAATAGTAAATGTATTTTTGAGTATATATGAAAATATATATTAAGGTCGATTTTTCAGTAAAATTGGTAGTGTTAATGTTATTCGCGTGCTTTGCTACTTCGTTCTCTGTGAGTTTTTGAGTAATGATTGGTTGCGATAACCTGTAGTTTTGCTATTGTTATTGTATATGTATATGGAGATTCTTTGTTCTTGCTATATATGCATACTTTATATTTTCACATGTATCATTTTTGATCAGTTCCATTTATATATCAAATCGGTAAGATTTTCCGTGACTTATTGTTTTGGAATTTTGGAGTTGTTCACCAACTAGTTGTTGGAAGAGTTTTTTGTTTTTAATAACATTTGTGATATCATCGGTTGTTAAGTTTCCCTCCTAAAAACTTTAATGATGAAATGTTTGAAGTATGAAATACTGCTAAACAACGTTTTAGCGCAAGACAATACAAACTAAATCATAGTAGAATATTTGTGATCTCATAAAATAATTTCTTATGGCTTTTATTCGGTGTTATATATCATATCGCAAGAAACAATAATCTGAACAATATTTAAAGGTCGTCCGCTAAAAAAAATAAATGGATTTTAAAAATTTCAGTGCAAGATTTGAAAATTATAGTTAATCAGATATTTTATGTATTTCATATGTTTGTTTTATTTCATATTTCTATGACGACAGATTAGGTAATTTAGCACTAAATGTCAATAATCATAACCGACGTACGCATAAAAAACTCAATTCATTTCAAAGAACACCACATGACATATATACATATACAAACAACAGTTATCAAGCTATCAAACCGTCGAAAAAAATACAGAAACAAATCTTTGAAATGCCTCCTTCGTTTAAATTCCTATCCGTATAGAAATAATCTAAAAAAATATATTCTTAAGACATTATATGATCTGTAAAAACCATGCAAACATAATTCATTCGGAAAATGAGAAACCTTGAAAAACCATGAATGAACATGGTTAATGAGTAATACCTTGCAAAATACGTTAATTTATATTTTTGAGAAAAAAAGATAGGAAAAAAACTTCAAAATATTGTAAAAATTACTAAAGTGTAAATATCATAGTTCATTTTTGGCAGAGGGTTGCAAATTGTGAAAACAGTCCAATAAAAAATGTGACGAAATGGCGCCAAATGGCACGTGCGCGATGTCAGTTACGATGTCAGAACCTCTTTAAAAACTCATAATACCAATTCATAGTTTACAGACAGAAGCAGCGGTTGTTTCTAAGATGAATAATGACGATTTTGTGGACTTTGTATGTATACAATTTGTCTTAACAGTGTCAGAGATTAACAAACGATCTATAAACCTCTAACATAACGCAGTAGCAGATATATTTCTAGGCCATGTGAAATATGTAACACAGGCAATATAACAGTAAATACATCAGGAGATATGTACAGATTTCCCATTTGTCCCCATTAACCAAACTACCAATTTACACCTAGAACAAATCATACAAAAATAAACAATTATTCATTATTTTTATTGCAAAAATTTGCCAAATTGTACTATACAGTAGATATTAATTTTGGATATTGTGAAGTTTGTTTTGCAAGAAAAAAACACAAGGATTCTTAAATTAGATAAACTTTTATTGCAAGAAAAATTAAGATTTTGGGGAATTCTATTAACTATTCAATACATCTGAGTCCGACTTTCTTCAGGACTTTCCTTAATCTTAAAGGAAAGCGCATCATCAGCATTAGCTGCTTTCATATGTTCAAAAATGAAAATTTATCTTATACATATAAACAAAACAACAATATGCAAATACTCAGAAAATATGATTTTGACCCCGGTAACCTCTAAAGTTGTATATATGTTTTCATCAGCGTGTCTACCTGGGAAACCAATAGGAAGATAATTAAAGGAACATTAAGGTATAAAAATCTTTGCTACCTTTACGACCTTACAAGTAGTTCAAGAGACCGGAAGTGTAAACAGCTGAAGATTGAAAGGCTTTATATTAGAGTACAGGTGGTGAAAACTTTTCAAAGATTCTATAAGTTTTTTGTTGTTTTTTGTTTCAGACATGCTAGGCTGTCACACAGATCTCTTTCATGAAAAGTTAAGTTGGAACAAAATTCGATGGACAATTTAGTAAATATCAACGACATCAATTATATTACATCTATCCTTCAGTTTTTATTCTAATTTCGGATGCACATATATACTGAAGACGGATGTTTATGCATTCTTTCTACGAAAACAAAAGCGCTCATAAACAATGCTTATGCAAAGCATATTTTTCAACCTCGGCTCTGTTCATTGACCGTAACTTTCTTTGGTGAGAAACGATGCGTGTCATTCTTGAAATTGTAGCAATTTTCTTAGCAGTTTGATGTCGCGTCTAAAACAGTGAAACATGTATTTTTCTCCCTCCCTGATACATTTGCCGAAACGTCTGCAATGACACGATCGGTTTATTGGCGCCATGTTCCTCGTCAATGATATTTTCTTCTACTCGTAATGACTTAAACATTGCTGCATTATTATATGTTTACAAAGGAAACCTACAACTGACGGAAGCTATTTTAATAATACAAAATTGCTTTTTATAACAAACTTTCACTCAACGTTTGTACCAATTTACGTAATTTTATGTTTTAAACGATTGAAATTTTCCATTTCAAAAAGTTTAGAAAATATTTTCAAAAGTCATGGTTTTGAAATGGTTCATTAATGTCTGAATATGGTGTTTTGTCCTTATTTATGGTCATGCCATTCGACGTTCGGCCATATTCGATTTCTCCATATGATCTGTTCCGCCTCTCAGTCGTTTTTTGATATCAGTTAATTGTGGTCATCAACGATATCACAAATGTAAAATATTGCTAAAAATTTAAAAGCAACTGATCATTTACAGGTTTTATAAGTTTTTCATTTTTTTTTTTTTAAATTCTATTTTAAGTTTAATAGTGGGATCGTATCTTTATGACGATAGCTAGGGATCACCAAAAATAATTCTAAAGGGGTCAGCAATACACTATTTGGAAAAGTTTAGCTAAAAGTCCTTATCCTTACAGATTTCTCAATGTGATAACCATCATCACCAGGGTAATACTGTTTTGGAACTAAATATAAAAAATAAATACTTATAATGGTAAAGTTTGGTAGCTATACTGACCATTTTATGTTATAGAAGATTTTTGCAAAACAAAAAGGGAAGACAAATGAACAGACGTCAGTTGCTAGTAAGTCATGCTGGTCATTTGGCTAGCTAACCACAAGAAGCAGTAATAGTAGTGGATTGTATTAATGTGCCCGAAAAATGATTTTGTCGATAGGCGAACATCGAAAACAACTTTATTTATAAAAATATTACAACGGATAAACAAAAAGACATAAAGATTTATTATACATTGGTAGAACATTTTTATACGAAAACAAAAATCCAGTCGCATAGCACAGACAAAACATATAACACGACCATGATGTTAAAAAGGAAAACCAAAGGAAACACAACGAAAGGAAAAAGAGAAAGGATTAAAATCAAAGATACAAATTAGAACATGCAAACATAAAGATAAAACACAAAAAACAAAATAGTCAGTGAAAATGAAACGGAAAAAATGTTAAAACACACCTCTTTAAAGTAAAAATAAAACCACACGAATGCAAGCATCATTTCATGAAACAACAAAAACTACAAAAAAAAAAATAAATTATAACGTCCTTTGAAATGGTATCTACAGAAGTATACTTTTAAATCGATTTTGAGTAGTTTCTATTTTTATTGCTGTTCAAAGAAGAAAACAATATTTATGATAAAAAATCTTTCAATTTAAAGGGTTTTATCTGACAATAACGGAAGGTATTACCCTAAGTACTTCAATATACGATTTTATGTCTACATAGATACATTATATGGCTATGAAAATCTCTTTTTCCTAAATCATTTCGACCCTCTTCAATTGCATTTTCTTTGGTAATAAATTCTCATTTTCTTGTCATTCTCAAAGCTACCGTATCATATCATGGGCAATTTATATACTAAATGTTCTTCAAATGTTCTGAAGGAATTTAAGTTGGGCATTTTATGTCCATGATCTAGCTGAAATGTCCAGCTGTGTTCCAGACAATAAAAGCACGGGAAAATTGTTAATATTTTGTCTGATGTTTAGAAAAGTTAAAAACATAAACCGCCCGTGTCATCGTTACTTACCGATAAACAATCAAAGTTATGGGGTGTTAAAATACAAATGGATAAATGATAAGGTAGTTCCTTCAGAGACGGGACTTCTAGTCGTCAGAAAATTCCTACTAAATCCTTTGTTTACTATAAAGGTATCGATTATAACGGGGAAAATATCTGAATGCCTTTTTTTTGCAGTGCTGTTCTTTTATGGAGGTCTGGATTGGGTCCTTCATTTTTTTTATTCTTTAACATTTTGGATTATTATTGTCAATTGTTTATTTATTTTTACCCTTATTCTCTCTGCTAATTATGTTTTTAAAAAAAGCCCTTTATTCTGTACTTTTTACTCAATATTCTCTATTTAGTCTACCCCAGCTAGACCCTCATTTGTAAGATTGTTTACATTGCCTTGTATCATAAGTTTTTAATAATGATAATGAAAATGATAATTATAATGAAAAATGATTAACTGATTTTCAAGCAATGAAAAAAAAAGCCGTAAATGACCCACAAAAAACCCATTTGTGAAGACGGAATTCTGCTGATGTAAAAAAAGAAATGAAAAGATTACAAATTTCATGTGCCCGAAGCGCTTTTCTGGATTTACTTTCATTGGGAACGCTCAATGCCGAATATTTAAAAGCCAAAGATGTATGAAAACTGAAACAGTTGAAGAGTTAAGTGACCAAAAAAGACCTACAAATAATAGCCAAATTCATCTATGGTCAACTTTGCCTAAAGTGTAAATATCCACTGATGAAAATTGTAGTGAGTTGTGAATTTTTCTTCTATGTTCAACGCCGCACGATGATGAATAGCAATACATGGGATGTTCCTTTTTATTATTGTTTTATCAATATTCATTTGAAATTTGTTTTGTTTAAGTGGATGGAAGATTTTGTGTCATGTATTTATACTCCAAATCCCTCTTTACATTCAGATGCCTGCACACAGTATCACATCTTCCTGTTTTCCGCTCATCATTTGGAGTACTGGGTGTTGATGGCAGATCTTTGAATATTTTTGTTAATTGTATTCACAACTTGAACAGACTTTGTATTCGTTTTGAATAAAATTGAGAATGGAAATGGGGAATGTGTCAAAGAGACAACAACCCGACCATAGAGCAGACAACAGCCGAAGGCTACCAATGGGTCTTCAATGCAGCGAGAAACTCCCGCACCCGGAGGCGTCCTTCAGCTGGCCCCTAAACAAATATGTATACTAGTTCAGTGATAATGGACGTCATACTAAACTCCAAATTATACACAAGAAACTAAAATTAAAAATGATACAAGACTAACAAAGGCCAGAGGCTCCTGACTTGGGACAGGCGCAAAAATGCGGCGGGGTTAAACATGTTTTTTGAGATCTCAACTCTCCCCCTATACCTCTAGCCAATGTAGAAAAAACAAACGTACAACAGTACGCACAGTAAAACTCAGTTTAAGAGAAGTCCGAGTCCGATGTCAGAATAGGAAACAAAAGAAAATAAACAAAATGACAATAATACATAAAAACAACAGACTACTAGCAGTTACTGACATGCCAGCTCCAGACCTCAATTAAACTGATTGAAAGATTATGTCTTCATCATATGAATATCAGGCACAATCCCTCCTGTTAGGGGTTTAGTATTATACCATCATAAAATATATGAGAAGAACATAACCCGTGTCATGCCAACAACTGGTTTTAGAATAAATATGTTTAATTCCGATGCAAAGACCCTATAAGTGAATCAATATTAAAGCCAAAATATGCAATCTTTAATGACCTGACAACAGTATCGTAACTATATCCCTTCTTAATAAGTTTGTTTAAAGGTTTTGTTAGCTTTTGAAGTGAATACTGACATAAAGAATATTGCCATAAAAGATTGGATGTGAAATACCCGAACGTATAAGATGTCTGCATGTTGAGTTATATTTACGAATGATGTCCTTATACCGATGATAAAATTTAGTAAATGTTTTGACTAGTTTGAAACATGTTTGCGCCTGTCCCAAGTCAGGAGCCTCTGGCCTTTGTTACTCTTGTATCATTTTTAATTTTAGTTTCTTGTGTATAATTTGGAGTTTAGTATGACGTCCATTGTCACTGAACTAGTGTACATGTTTGTTTGGGGGCCAGCTGAGGGGCGCCTCCGGGTGCGGGAGTTAATCGCTGCATTGAAGACCCATTGGTGGCCTTCGGCTGTTGTCTGCTCTATGGTCGGGTTGTTGTCTCTTTGACACATTCCCAATTTCCATTCTCAATTTTATTATATTTCAAAAAGTGTTTATATTTGTGCATGTTTTTAGATGTCAGATGTTTAGATTTATACACGTGTTTAAATTCAAATGATCAGAATTGTATGGTGTTTAGACCTTAGAAGTATTAGGTTAATAGTTCTGTTTTTAGAGGAACTACTTATGGCACAACACTATAGGTTGAATATATGTACATTGCATTTTAGACTGTACATGTGTACATTTCTGCTTTAATGTCCTTGCAATGGTTTATACCACCATTCCTTCTCATCAATATAGTATGCTAAAGCTGGAAGACTGTAAAACAGGATTACTTTTTCATTTTCTCCTGAGGCCCAAAAAAGTCTGTAAACCATATTCTAGGATAACATAGAATCAATTCAAACAACTTCAACATTTTATTTGTTTCACTTAATGCATACAAAGTTACACAATTAGAAATTTTGATACAATCTATACAGATTTGTGAGATACAACAACCAAAACAACATGTATTAAAAATTCATTTGGTTTAATTCATACATTCAAATCGATTTGGTTATAATCGGGATCGTTTGACCAAATGCCAGCAAACCAACGATGGAGGGTAAATATGACCGGAAGTAATTCAAAATAACAGAGAGAGTGCATGATTGAAATATCTTACCTATACACCAAATTTATCTGTAAATCAAATGAAATTTTTAGTTTCTATAAATGTTATCTAGGTTGAATGTGAAAACAGAGTGAAAGAATGTGTCGTATTGTCCTAATCTACAAAAAATTGCAACCGGACTGATTGAAAAGAGAAAATAATTCATAAGTGTGTAACAGTATAAAAATTCGCCTTTGAAGGCTTGCGTGATAGAACATTTTCGTCCGAATTGAAAAAGAATATCGAGTATAAAAGTAGTTTACTTACACATTTGGTATCGTTTACCTCCTATGTATATAAATTGGTCGAATTTTCTCTCCCTCCGAGGGTTAAAATTCATCCGTATTACGAGTCCGTTTTGCTGATCGGCATGTGTAAATACGCATCCACGTCTGGTCTAATAATTAAGACGTGAAATCCGATGCCTGTGGTGGGCAAGTACCTCGTTGTATGCATCTTGAAATAAGGGGTCCATAAGTGGCCAGTTGCAAGACAAAATGCATGTCTGCATATATCTAAAATGTTATAAATAACAGTGTTAACGCGTGTCCCTCGAAAAGTTCTTCCAGTTTGAATATCCCAGTTCACACCGGACGTGGCTGCGTATTTATACATTCCGCACAACCAAACCCTCTTACTAGTATGATGTAATGTCGGATGAGAGAAGTCAATATGATCATATTTCAATACCCTAGTTTTCCCTTAGGATCACTTTATTATATTAAAATAATCAAAGGAAAAGTGAATAATTCCATCCTATACAAATTATAAACAGGTTTTATTGGTAAAATCACATTTTTTAAATAAAATAAATTGAATTGAAAACCTGCGTATGACATTTATGCACTAAAACAGAACAACACAATCTCCAGGTCGACTAATTGACAGGAGACTTTGAACTTCACTATTATAAAAAAAAAAGCCGCCTAATAGTAACAAATAAAGTACTGATTCTCTAGTGCTCCAGAAGATACATCGATCTCGCATTACTCATTTTCATAGAATGGAAAAACAAAGGGTATGGGGTATCCATCCATGACATAAAGTCAGTACATGAACAGCAAAAAAAAAAAACAACAAATAAAACCCACAAAAAACACAAAAAACACAAAAAGCAAAGGATAGGTCTTTTTTAAATATAAAAGTCCAATCAAATATATATATGATACTTTGACGTAAGATTATACGTATATAAATAAAATGTTCTTTTTAATGTTTGACTTGTAAATGTTACAGATAAAAAGTTTAACAAATGTCTAGATTTGCTATATCATATATTAGACGACACAAAGAAAAGAGTGTATTAGGTATTCAACAATAACCATAAGAAAACTTTTTATCCATCTTCCAACTGTTCCGGAAACATGCTGTGCATATAGAAATGTTTAAAAATTGTTACTTTTCTATTGAAGACAATTACAGTGATATTTATAAATTTATAAACTCCATTCATTGAAAGATGAAGCACCTCAACGTGTGTTCAGAGAAAAACATCAAACAGGCAGTTGATTAATTTTCCACCTTGATTAAATTTTATTGGCAGAGCATTAAGCAACTCAAAAAGATAACAAATTAAATTTTGTAGTGGGAGGAGAGAAATTTTCACCTGAATGTTTACCAATAAAAACATAACATGAACACTATATCGCATATTATTTGCAAGATGTTGCTCCATTTTCATACTGATCTTTTGATCGACTGTCGTTTAATAAAGAAGCCAGCATCTGGTGACATCTAAAATGACTATATATATCTATACTAAAGTATTTAATCAAGTACGTATGATCTGAAATACGTTTCATTAAACTGAATATAATTTTAATTTCACCGCTATTTGAGTAGGAGTTTAACGTGTACTCTCTCTTGTATTATTTGCCCAACATACATATTGGATTTGTCATTATTATTTATAAATGGGGCTGCAGGGCATATAAGTCTAAATGATCCCGTTTATACACCAAGTTTTGGTCAAAAAATATATGGGGCTTGAAATATTTCTCACTGGGTGTTAATCAAAGACCAATCAATCAATATCTAGTTTTAATTCGAGTGTCAATAGAAGATTGTTTAAGCTTATTAATGCATGATCTCTATTCGATCAAATAGTTGCAATTGTTGGTAACTGTAGAGTAACGGGTTGATATCATACATATCTGTTATGGTGACAATCATAATATGATATAAGAGAATTAATACATTTCTTTAGTTGTCGAAACAGGAGGTTTTAAATTCAACCAGACGAGTTCAAAGGTAGTACAGGGCCGTTATCAAAAGTCTTTGAATCAATATTAAAATTTGCTATATATATTATATCAAGAGCAGCTGAGATAACTCCAGGTTTTTGTTGGGGTTCGTATTGCTTAGCCTTTAGTTTTCTATGTGGTGTTTTGTAGATTTTTTGCCGTGGATTTGTTGTTTTTTCCTCGACTTATGAATTTTGATTTCCCTTTGGTATCTTTCGCCTCTTTTTTGCTAAGTGGTCATATTTGAGATAAATAAAGTAAGTAGACTAAAGTTGGCATCATACTTACAACAAGCCATGCAGAGTATGATTTTTTGTCGTTCTATTTAATTTTTAAGTGAATGTGTTCTACGAATATGATCTGGGACAAAAAAAATACAGTGCGTTTTCAAAGAAGAATAAAAGTAGACATATAGTGGACAGTCCAATGACGAGACAAAATTAAAAGGAATTGAGATAGATAAACGGACAAATAAGAAAAGACGATACTGAAATTTAAAGCTAATGGGAGGACAAACCTCCATTGAAAACTGAAAGATAAGTATATAAATGCATGTTTGAATACAACAAAAGCGTATAGCAAAGGCCTCCTGAATCAAACTGTCAACCTTCTCAGGTCGCCACATATTTATTTTGATATTTCGAGTCCTGCCAGTTTAATTGTTTTAAAATAAGATATTTCTCTGATTTTTCAACTTGTCTGCAGTTGAGGCGTTAAAGAGCTTGTCATACAATATACGTATGGTGTATGGTGACCACTATATAGATTTATATAAGGAAGCGCGTTGTTGCTTTTTCACTGTCTCTTTGACCTGTATATACCCCACGTTTTTTTTTCTCTCCATTTTATAAAAGTTTTCTAGGTTAATCATCTCAGAATAAAATGATCACCAAATGTAATTGTTCAAAGGACACTTGATTTGGTGTTCAATCCTTTGCTATAAAAATATGAACCCTCCATTGTTAAAATATCCATAATAAGCCGATCATTTTAAAGCGATAAAATAGTGAGATTTGTGCAAACAGGGCGAGACGACATTGGACTAATACTTATTCTGATTTATTTGACTGGTTAACTGTTCATGCTGTTAAATTTCAGGTTACCAGAAAAAGTGATTTAAGGCACCCTGTTGGTCAAGTGTTTTAGTATTGTATAAAATATCTAACCTTTTTGCTTAAAATTGGTGTGCGAGGATTTAATTTCAAAGCATTCAAATCTACTTTTAAAGAAAATTCATTTGTATAAAATCCTGGGTGGCCGTGAATATTAATATTATAAAGTACAGAAATAATATTTCTTCGAGATTCATTTGATAAGATATGCATGTGTGTTAAAAAATCAAAATTAATTGGAACTAAAAACTCCAGAAAAATGCTATGGGAGAGAACTAAGAATTATTTTTGTTTACCAATTTTAAGATTGAGAATCAAAAATAAAGAAACTTCATTATATAATGTCTTAAAAGCATAATACATAATTCATAAATCTAAAAACAGTGACAGAAAATTAGATATTATCATCCTCAAAACATATCGAAATATTTGTTCAAGTATTTTATATTCTACAAACTAAAAGTTTTAAAGGTTCTCGTTTAGTATTGTCTGTTAAGTTATTTCCTGTATCAAAGACTTGAAAGTAAAATAACGGTATTGAAGCCGAATAACATAGCTAGGCTCAATTACAATGTACGAATTCCTTAACACGAAACCATCAATATGACAAAAATATTAACTGTATCCAATTTATTTCTAAATATCAAGAGAATTAAAATTTTAAACAACTCTTTAGAAAGTTATTGAAAACAGTCAATTTCCAACACGTCAAATCATCGGTTTCTAAATACAAACCATAATAACGATACAAAGCGTTAATTTGCTGGTTTCTTTTGTTTGTGCAGATGAATTCTGAGTAATTTGCTACATCTTACATCGCGTATTTATTCCTGTTTATAAGCCGTATCACTGAAGTTTGCATAATGTATTATCGTCAACGGAAGATTATGAAAATGAAATAAGTGAAGAAAAGGCGTCTCGCTGAGTCTGCTTATCAATTTCATTTCTATGTAACCCTAGGGAAGGAAAATTCTATTTAGATCAGCTGAGCTAAACAAGGCAAAATTGTGAATAGAAATTAACCCTTAAAGAGTAAACAAAAATATACGAGTCGTTGTTGAAAGAACGGATTAAATGAATGAGAAAAAGCACGCTAGGACACTGTTAGAACGGCAACTGGGAGTTGATATTTTACCATCAATTTCTGTTGGAATTAGATAAGAGATATGAAGCAAGAAACACATTGTTGTCCTGGTTTTAGGAGGAAAGTGGTTTTGATTAATTTCGCTGTAAATAGTATAAAGCGCAGGTGTCCATCGTTACTAAAAAAAGAAAGCAATAATATAATCTGTTTTCATCGTTTGTTATTTCATTCATATTTGATGACATTTTCGTGGATGTTATAATAATGTATACATTTAAAAAAATTGCAAGAAGGTCATTTATCCCTGAAATTAACAACAAGGATATTTTTGACCAAAGAAAGTTATTTTGACTTGAAATCTTTCAGAAATATAGCAGAAAAATGAAAGGGTTTGTTAAAAGGGGTAAATGATGTGAAAAGATAAAGACATTCGTAAAAAAAATATTTTTTAAGTAATATATAGGTTTACAACAATTTAAATTTAAAGAATAATTTATTCACTACCAGTAAATTTTGACGCAGACTTGTTTTTTTTTATTTATGCAGAGTTTACTGGTTGTTGACCAGTTTATGAAGATAACTTCGCTAAATAGGACCAGAAATTTATGAGGTTATTTTTAACTTGATTTTATTTTAATTTTAGCTTTTAATTTTATGCTTAAATTGAAAAATATACAAAAGTAACAAGTTGAAATATTTGCCTTATTGCAACGTCAGAATTTCAAATCTAGAACTATTAGAAAGAAACTTTATATTTTTTGTAATTTTTTGCCTCTTATGATCTCAATAAGCGACAATTAATTGCGAAATTTATTCGGAAAAGGCGAACCAAGTGGATTCAAAATCTCCATCAATCGTGTGCATGCTCGTAAAATTTGAGGCCTTAAATGATATTTTAAAATTGTTCAGTATGTTATTAATGATATTTTACATGGAGCTAAAATGAGCGTCACTTTATTTGATAAAAAATATATGAGCTTATATATTTATTCATTTTAATCAAAACATAAAAGAATTATATAAAAGAATGTATCTATCGGCAACTGTAAGTGTACATTGACTATAGAGCTGCTTCATATTCATAGAATGCATCCGAATAAATCATTTTCTATTTTATCTTTCCATCTAATCTACGCATGAAATCTTTGTGACACAATATTTTAATCCGAATCAATCATAAACTGCATTTCTGTTAAGTTTCAACTGATTTATCATTATATCACATATTCATAATGTCAGAGGTCATATAATGTTGGTTCTTTAATTGCTTGTAATGTTGCTCAGAATCCGTATAAATTGTAATTAATTAACTATTAAGATGCAATTTCTCTAAACCATTTAATCAAATACTTAATGTATATCAATATCTTGATTCTATGTGAAAATTTACTCGTGAAATTGTCTATTTCATAGCTAGTTAATGAGTGGAATCCATGTTTTGAAGTAAAATGGCACCCTGCTGGAAATGATTGCATGGAGCTAGCTTTATAAAAACTGTCTTGCTGAGCTGTTCTGATTGCCCGTATCATTAGTTTTACATATTGCAAATATGTATGTTGTATACTCCAAAACTGCAGTGTTTTTACTAGACACGCTTTGATCTGGTAAAGAAATGTTCAAACTTACCATCATTTCTGGGATTCTTAATCAAACGTAACTAAGATATTAGAAAGCGGAACTTAGACTGGTCGAATACGTCAACAATTTTGGATTTTAACAAGCTAGTGACAGACATTTTGGCGTCCAAATCAGATCAGTGCTGGAAACGAAGCAAGTTATTCTGTGAAATTATGTCTCAAAAGGTTAAAGAACACTGCAGTAAACGCTAAGAATATCAATAATTCTACATAAATGACGCGAAGAATTACAGTTTTGCGATGATTTTGTAACAGTGATGTATTCCATCAATTTAATTTAACGTTCTTTAAAGATTTTTTTTATAGATAACAATTTATGATTTTAACCATGTTCTTTTTTATACTTTGATATTAATAGTATTTATTGCATTTTGTTAGTTTGTTCATTATGACAAAAATATTAATAAAATATAATATGATATATAATAATATATATAATATAATATATAAACATCGTGGAAATTTTTTCTCCCAAATCTATTTCGGCAAAAGATCTTATATCACACTTTCATTTGTAAATCAAAGATTATATTATGTATAGTCGTTTTTGTCTATTGAATATGTATAAAATATAAAAGTCCTAAATTCCAACCCACAATGATAGGTGGTTACAATCATTATTTCATCATGGGATAAAGATATTATTTATTTTACATCTTCGACAAAGATTATTAAAGTAGTACATTTTTCAACACAAATTCAATGTTATTTTATGGTCTATGAGTATATATTTCACAGTTACATAGTTTTTTTTTCTAGTCTCAATTTTCGTTTACTATTTTGCATTAGTTAATGAATTGATGTTTCAACGATTTCAGTGTACCATTTCTAATGATGTTATTTTTCTACTACTTAAATTGTTTATAAATGCTCAAATAAATCTTGTCGTCGCCATGGTTTAGCGGTAATAACCAAGTCTGAAAGATACAATTTGTACGAGAAAGACAAAACAAAAATAGCAAATATCGGGAATAAATAAAGCTACAAAATGTTCATTTTGATATTTACATTTAAAGTAAGTATGCATTTATATGATTAAGATTTTTATCAGTCAAAAACTTTTATTAAGTACTGTTCAGTTAAAACACAAAACACAATATAACTGCATTTTATTTCACATAGAAGAATAAAAGTACTTAATAATTTTACTCCAAAAAAAAAAACCAAACAGACAAACACACACACAAACAAAAACTAAGTAATAAATCAGGAATCTTGTATCAAAAACAATTTTTATTATGTGACGATATTCCTGCGACAAAATAGCGACTATAAGAAATGAAATAAATAATTATATATTTCTGAAAAAAATCTCTATAATAAATTTTTAACTTTTAGTTATTAAAAAAACGAAAAACACCTTTTTTTTACATGCTTTGTACATGTTGAATGTAACGTGATCAATTTGCAATTAGTGTAGGAAATACATTACAATGTCAGCCAATTAAATTTAGAAAAAGACCGTATAAAATATTGATGAAATTTGACAATACCGAAATTTTCATCAATGATCTATATGACACTGGAATTCAATATCCATAAACCGACAGCTTTGTATACAAATAAATTTTGACTGACACATCGCTAACTAGATTCTTGTAATTCCGATACACAAAATATAGCATAATTTTATTTACTTGCTTCATTGATACACATTATTCCCCGTGTCACGCATGTCCAAGCAAGTCCATGTTCTACCCAGTAGCCATAGTACAGATGGGTTTTATTACTGGATTAATTTTCTAACAAAATTGGCTTTAATGAAGGAATAATTTGTAGAACTGTCGATAACCAGTGTTTAATAACAGAAATCAGAGGGAGATTTGACAGTTGGACAACATGAAAATGTCAGATCCGTGTTTATAACGTAGATAAAAATAATAAAATGTAGGAAACGATTTATGTCAATATAATTGGTGCATGTTTCTACCAGACCATAGAAGTATTATATCCAGACCAAGATTGTAGCAATATTGATAGGGAGAATAGTAAGTCGACCAAGAATCATAAAAAGATATTCATTAAAATACATGATATATGCAATCAACAGGTTAGAAGGAGGGTTGAACGCTAACTAACATAAGTGCCTGTCCCAAACCTGGAACATGCAATTAATTGTAGGCCAATGGTTGTCGTTGTTCACTTTCTAACATTACGGTCTACCGTTTTATGTTTAATTTTAAATCAGGCCTATTGTTTTCTCTTTTTAATTGTTTCAAAATTTATTTCCTCTGATACTATTATAGCTTAAAACTATACGGTATGGGTTTTGCTCATTGCTGAAGGCCCGTGTTGTCTTCACCCTTATCCCTAGTCTTTGGTGGATATAGTTGTCTCATTTACAATTATATTACATCTCCTTAACGTTAGAATAGGTAATGTTTTGATAAATGTAAATGTTTGTTTTGGTTATGGGTATAATCTCCAAGATCAAAACTACTCCAACAGAATTATTAAGAAGCGAGAATGAAAATATCTCGACACAAGCTATACGGTCCAATTGCAAATAGATTTAATCCTTTTAGTGTTTTAGTTTTCAACGTACAAGCGACATTTTAAACTCTGTTATAGACCAACACGTGTCTACTTTGGTCCATTCATCTCATAGTTGACTTGATCATATTTTGCTCCTGTTGTTTAAACTTGCAACGATATATAAATTGGAATCGTTTATGGCGAATGCATGTATAGCAGTGGTCGCACCTTGTTTAAATGTTTTTCAAATTCATGCAATTTCGACTGATTTTACTCGATCTCGATTGTTTGAGGGTCTGAGTGAGGAATCATGAGAGGATAGAGAAATGGACCTATAATAAGGAGTAGGAAATAATTGGATGCTATAATATAAAGAACAGAGAGCAATAGGCAAACAAATAAAACAAGTTCAAACAAACCAAAAAAAGATCCAAAGAATTTAAGAATACAGAAATGAGGACCCCTCACACCCAGATCCTCATGTTTTTGCTTCACACATCATGGACTTCAACTACCGTTTTTTTAAGATAGAGAAGATACCAAGGCCCAGGCCCCAGGGCAGTAGAAAATCATAAGTCTTATTAAAAAAGGCAACACCATGGGCAAAAATAAAAACGATGATAAGACACAACGATAAGAAGAAAAAGAAGAAGAATTTTATTAATCTAATCAAGAACCCATAAAGGGCATCATTTACAACAATATTAAGCACAATATGATTGGAAAAAAGAAAAACTAGATCCTTATATAATACTATCATATAATGGACAGGATCAGAGCCTAACACATCATGTGTCTTACATAACTATAACAATAATTTCATAATAATTAAATATTATTTTATATATTTTGTATCCACCTGGATCTTATTTCTTACACTTAATAATATAATTGCCTAGGCACATAAAAGTTGGTAAATGCTCATTTGTGAACAGCCAGAAATATTTTTTATCCTTGGGTAATTCTTTAAAACTACGATAAAAAACATTACCCAGAAAACTAAAGACTGAGTAACAACAACAAATAACCAGGGGTGAACTCAGGTACTCCTGAAGACCCTCAATTAACAGATTTTGCGCGTTTTCACGGGAAAGTCTGATTCAAAGGTTATGGTACAGATTTCAGTGCGCACACAACACGCGCTTGTCGAACAACATTCATCAGCTAAAAAATGTAAAAAATGTAAACTAAAGACTCAACGTTTATGCCAAATCAGTTGGCAATCAGTCCAAACCGGAAACACTTTTTTTATTCCTATTAAACAAATAGAAGAAAACAGAAAAATAAATGTCAACAAAAGGAATCAATTATTAATTAATTCATGGAAATTCACTATTGTTTTTTATACCTCTGAAATAGCAATAATTACAAAAAATAACCTCTAGCTGACATGCGACACTCCCACTCTAGTACAATAATACAACGAGATTTTGATCAATAGAATACCATCAAAGAAAGAGTTTGATTACCATTCAATAGCTTAAACGTCCATTTTCTCTTTCTAATTATGATAACGAGATCTCCTTAAATTGATCGAGAAGATAAGCATTATCCAATCTCGTTTTTCAACGTTCGTCTGCATCGTGTGGAATGATGAAATAAAACGAATTTACCGGCAGCGATTATGGTTTTGGCCTCCGGAATCCAACTTTATCGCGTCAGTTCCGAACTTCTAAAACAAGTTCCTAATAGGCAATTAACATTTTGCATTGGAAAGATTTCTAAACGGAAATTGTGTCAAAACGATTCATGTCTGCAAAATGTCGGAACGGCTTCGATGTATCTGGTATGGAAATTGGCACTTTTTGGAGTATCAAGTATGGAAATTGGCGCTTAATTTTACTGCTATTTTCAAGTGGTCTTTCTACTTGGAGTACAGTATTTTTGTTATCCTTTTTTCCATAGTTTAAAAACAGTAACTCACGAACTGGGTCTTCAAAATAGAATAAAGAGATGTGGTATGATTAGCTATGAGACAACAACCCAACATGACTCTACATGAGTCCACATGACTAGGATTTAAGCAACTATTGTCACCATACGACCTTCAACATTGAGTAAACCCATACCAACATTATTTGCATTTCTCTATTTTCATTTTCCATTGCTTTTACTTTATTCGTGTTATATACAATCGTTAGTCATGCTAAAGACTTCAAAACTAACACATTTCTTATTTCACTACAATAGACATTTTTCTACCATAAATTAATGTGACAGCAAACTATTCCAGACCATTGTTATAGTTCGCTCTTGTTGTTATAAAATCTAAAACGATGAACACGATCGATTGTTTTATCTTTATTTACATAAATGTTTTAGTTTGTTCACATATAATTAAACAAATACAATAAAACTTCAGGAGTGTACTTTTGTCTCAATAAACAAGAAATGCGTAAGCACATACATACAAGAAATACTACAAATATACCAATTACAAAATATACGTCTGTTATCACATGGAAATTGTTTTCTGACAATTAATTTGTTATAAGCACATATCAATTATACACATGCAATAATAATTATTGATACTAATCAACATATCAAAACAGACGGTAAATTAATATATATAATAGTGTGTGTGTGTGTTCTCATGAGTGTTGTGTTCTCTAAACTCATTCTTGACATCCAATTGATTTTAAAAAATATAATTGTAGGTTAAAAAAATGTATTTTGATGGTAAAATCGACGATTAAGATAAGAAATATTTCAAATAAGGATTACTATTTAGTTTAAATCTTAATTCAAAAAACCCTTTCACGCTTACATATATACTTATAAACGGTACCTGTTGTAGAGATAAGGAACATAGCAATTTCAAAATTGAGCTTAAGTCAACAGTCGATAATAAATGCATTGCCAAAAAAAAAAAGAAGTCCGGGAATAATCCAAAAAAGCATTTAATAGAGTTTAAAAGGTTGAATTGTCAAGTTTTGAATTTGGTGAGAGAAAATTGGTAAATGATATTAGACGACAAATATGCCAGAGAGAGATATTTGCTCATCCTAATTAGATTGATACATGACTTAAGTGTAACAAAACTATCTAGCGATAACACATGATGTAATTTTAGGTATCGTATTTATTTGGGTTGCTATTTAATAATCATCAACCCGGCATTTCTAGTTGTCCACAAACTTCCTCAATTCTTTTTTAAAAACAAACATAAAATAAAGGGACGAGTGGGTAGATGTTTTGATAAAAAATAACATACATTGGCAAGCAGTAGATTGTCTCAGCTTATCTTAGAGACCATCACTTTAAGTATTTGCATGACACATTGTTGCTTTGATTTTTTTTAAATACAAATATCAACACAGATGAATACAATTTCCCTGTCGGCCAGATAATGTTTTTACTCATTTATATATGGTTTTGTTTGTTATTGTTTCTGCAAGCTTTTGGTTCTTACAGATACATGTATAACCGCTTTGACACAATATATGACTAAAATGACAAATCCATGCACCTTTTCAGAGTACAATGCATTCTGGGTAATATTATTTTACTCCTGCAAGTTCTTGTTATCTTAAATTTCAGATGCTTGACGAATCACTGACCAAAACATACTAAATCAAACAGTGTGTTTTGTTCGATCTAAAAGTACAACATCATATTTTGCGTAGTTGGAGATTATGCTGTAAACTATTGTTCCCTAAAACTTTCCACTTCTCTCTTCTAATTGTTAGAAAATAATTAAAACCACTTTTAAAAACTCTGAAAATGAAACATCTCTCCAAATATTCAAGACTTGAAAAAGAGGGTAGATGTAACATATTCGTCATGTCATTGTCTAGTGTCTGCTGCATATACTTATTTTATCTTCTCTTGGAAGAGCTATTTGTTTGCAGGAATGTCAATACAACTTTATGACATGTTACATTTACATAGTAGAAAACATGTGAAGTATGACATTTACAGAAAAAAATGTGCGAAGTGACATGTAACATGCACAAGTGTTCTTGCTACCACATGTTAAAAAGTGAAAGAGAGATACTTCCACATTGCGTTAATTTCCCAGAATACATCATTCTCCCGTTAGACTTATTCTGATTGGATTTCTGTCATGATGAAGATATGCATTAATGAAAATTTCCTCCGTCCTTCAATAAATACACCCCACACACACGGTTGTTCATAATATTTATAAGATTAGATTTCCCCATACGTTCAACAATGAAAGCCATGCAGATATGTTTAAATTATTTATTATTCACAACGATATTATAATAATAATATCAGTAATGATTTTTTTTTTTCATTTTCAGTTTTTAAAAGTGGTTTTGATTATTTTCTAACAGTTAGAGCTAGAGAGAATTTGTAGGGAACAACTGTCTGCAGCATAATCTTCAACTACGCAAATATATGTTGTTGTACTGTTAGATCGAACAAAGCACACTGTTTGATTTAGTATGTTGTTGGTCGGTAATTCGTCTTTCATCTGAAATTGAAAATGACAAGAACTTGTAGGAGTAAAATAATCACAATTTTTTTCTGATGCACATTAGGGCCTTGAACCTGATAAAAACTGAGCTTCATCTGCACTCTTATGTAAGAAAAAATCTATTTAGATTAGAAAAGAGTACTACTTGAATATTATTATATATCTTAGTAAATTACTTCATTTTAAAACCTTGGGCCAACTTGTGGAGTTAATGTCTCTCCTCCGTTTGTTGCAATTACTACAAGATTTGTCACCCTACCCAGTTATGTAATGTATGAGCGATCTTCACACCGTAATTGGTGAGGTGTCTCTTCCTATATGAAGAAATATACAGACGTGCGACTGCAGTGGAATGGGTCTCTTTTTTGACATGTTAAATATACCAATAGGTTGGAATTTGACAAAGGTTAAATGTGAATGTGGTCAATAATTCTCATCTGTTGATTATATATCTGTACTTTTTATGCTGTTTTAACCTTTTAAATCAAATTAAATTTGACAAACATTGTATTAATGATAACTGAGAAATATATGAATTGATTTTGCCATGAAATACATTTATCGGCTGTGATTTTAATAGGAAATGTATTTATCGGTTGTGATTTTCACAAGACTTCAATATAAGAGTTAGGAGTGTTTTTGAACCCCCACCTGCACGTCTGTACATAAATCCTATGTTGAGATCCCCCACGGATCTTTCTCAAATAACTCAAAGGAGTAGGTTCGATATGGCCCAAATATGGCTCGTATTTCAAACTAAAAGTTAAAATTAGGATTTAATGGCTGTTATCACAATGTCTATATCATAGTTTAAACGAAGACTAGATAAGGAATCATTCTTCAGTCTTTAAAATTACGTTATTTTTTTTTTTATGTCAAAATTAACTTTAATTTCATTTTTCTACCAGATTCAACAGATCAAATGTACCGAAAATGGATATACCTATGAAAAAATAAGAATCAAAACTTTTAGACTTTCCTTTTATCTCTTCTGAATACATGCATTTTCAAGGTTTTATTTTTAGGCAGTTTTGTTTATTTTTGAATTACCAAGATATCTTATATACAGAAAATGGCTTGAACTATGAAATTTTGCAAAACTTTCTAATTTCAGTGTTTTCAAAAGGGGTTATCATTATTTTCTAACATTAAAACTAGGGACAAAATGGAAATCTTAAGGCAACAATAGTCTAGGCAAAACTTCCAAATATGCTAAAGATTTTGTTGTACTTTAAGCCAAAACACACCGATTGATTTAGTATGTTGTTGATCTGTAATTCGTCTTTCATTTGAAATTAAAAATGACAAGAATTAGTAGGAGTAAATAACCACAACTGTTTCCTGATGAGGCAAATGGAGATCTTGATTCTGATATAAACTCGGCACCATCTGCAATTTAATGCAAGAAAAATCTATTCAAATTAGAATAAACATACAACTATGACCTCTCTCATATCTTTGTAAATTACTTCATTGTAAACCTTCGAGCCAACTTGTGGGATTTATTTCACTCCTCCGTTTGTTGTCATGACTGCAAGATCTGTCAACATAAACAGTCATGTTATGAGTGATGTTCATCCATAACCCAAAGAAAACCACCAAAAGGAGCAGATTCGAAAAAAACACTAATAATTGGGGTCAATATTTGGAAATAAAATTTTGCATTAGGATTTAATGGCCATTGTCACAAAGTTTAAACAAAGACTAGATAGGAAACAGGTCCTTTTTATTTCTTTAAATTTTTTTTTATGGCGTCAACATTATCATAAAGTAATTACCACTGGAACTTAGAATTGGAAACATAGCATTTTGTTGCATTCATCGATAAAAAGATCTTTTAATATGTGTTTAAATGAAAAGCTTATCTGTCTTGAGTATTTACTTTGTCGAACCCTGCACTCTTATGAAGCTATGAGCAAAATATTTCACCAAAATCTCTTTTTTTGAACGTCTGGGGGTGTAAATGTCAACGCTATAAAGAAAGTTTGACAAATATTGTTCTATGAAATCTTGGAACATGTGCATGCATCATTTGAAACATTCTTAATTTTGAAATAATGGCTTTAATATTTGGGGCCAAACAAGACACTTACCGTACATACTATTCTACAGCATATTAAAGGACAACATTTCTAAGCACATTAGAGGGATCAATACTTGGCTCATGATGTATATAAGGACTAAAAGAATCGCATGAATGTGGTCTTAACCATTAAAGCAAACAATTCCCCATTAGTTTACACAGTAGACTATGTTGAAGATAAACCCTCTAAAGTTTACGCAGTATTATAAGTCTGACACTTACAAGATATGTTGGGATGTAACGTCAATGACACAGCAACCAACCAATACAATCAAACCAAGGGGACATCTAGGGGACACCATTGGATTTGCAACAATATACAGGTTTAATCCACCATTTTCTACATAAGAAAATGCCTGTACCAAGTCAGGAATATGACAGTTGTTTGTCATTCGTTTAATGTGTTCGAGCTTTTGATTTTGCCATTTGATAATAGACTTTCCGTTTTGATTTTTTCCTTGGAGTTCGGTATTTTTGTTATTTTACTATTTATAAAGATAAATACATAAATAAATTGATGAAAACAAAGCAGTCCGCTCCACGATCTTCCAAACAAAACACAAAAAAACCAAACAGACAGAGCAGGGTACAATGTATTGCTCCAGTAGAGGTAACCAGTACATGAACTTTAACTTAATCATCCTGCGCTTCTTTCCTATATGAAAATATCCTACAATCCAAGTTACTTCATTGTTAGGTAATAATTGCGAAAATGAAGGAACAAATCTCAGACTGAAAAAAAGATAAGATTGTGCAACTATAATCGCATTTTGTGTAATAAGTCAAACTTATGTATGATCAAAATATGACAATTTATAAATTGATAAATAATTTTTAAAACATTACCATCTTAGTAAAAAAAAACATGCTTACAATTGATAGAACTTAAATACCATTCGTGAATAATGACTTTAAGACACGTTTAAGTAAAATAAATGATTTGAAAACAAAGGCTATATTATATTTCCCGAATACATGAAAAACTATTTTAAGGATATTCCTCCATTAACAAAGCTGTGCTCCAGAAAATGTAAACAATGAAATCATAAACAAGATATGAATCACCATAATAAATTGGTTGATTTAAGATAAATTTCAATTAAAAAAATTCCAATATACATTTATCATGAATTTGTTTTTTCCCATACTTCAGAAGCTTACTTCATTAGGATAATCTCCTGCAATATCAGTATTTAGATGACTATTGACCTGCTGACAGCTGGTACCAGATGTGCCCTTTAGGAATACATCACGAATTGATGGAAAATAACTTGTTTTTGAATTTTCAATTTAAAGTACATCTTTCTAATAATCTGTCAGGAGAAACAGAGAATATACACACATTCAATTTCAATATAAGAACATCGTAACAACAACATTCTGCACCGTTAATGGAATTATGAGACACGGAACGATTTTCTTTAAAAACAAATTGCATCTATATGTTTGTTTTTATTTTCAAATATGGAACACAAATGTGCAGAACATTTCACTATTCAAAATTCAAAATAGTAAAAAAAAAATTGTTTCTGAATTTTTAATTTATAGTACATTTTCATAATATTCTGTTAGGAGAAACAGAAAATTTATATTCAATTTCCCTATACGATGGCATATGCCGATTTAATAAAAAAAAAAACAAATTGATCTTAATCTTAATTTATATCGTTACATTAACTTGTATAACATATCTGTAAAATTTCAAATTGTTAAAACACTTACATACAAATGACAAATTGTAAAATAAAACAATTTGACCAATACAAATCTTTAAAGTACCAATTAGAAAAGCAAATGACAATTGCATTAATAGAACTATCATGAATTTAAAAATTAGCAAACCCCTTATTTAGTGGAATTCGTGTTACTTAATGTCTAGGTTTTTGTTTAGTGAATTGCACCTTACTGTTGGTCTTTTTCCTTTAATCATACAATGTTGCCTGGTAATCGACTTCTAGTTATAACCCTAAATCCATTGATATCTATATACCTCTTTAGTACATTTTGAGGTAATGCCGTCAATGTTCTCTGTCCGTATACGTGTATCCTTTTGACGACATATCTGGCATGTAGAGTTTGATTTGGAGATACGTATGATGACTTCATACAGGGCTTCCAAGAGTACTTAACGTTCCAGAATAAAAATGACATTCTCGGCACATTGAATGACTAAAAGTTTTGTGCCAACTTTCATTGCAAATATTCCATTGTAAACACTACAGAGACAGTTAGGTCTGCTTTACATCCCTGAAAATGACAGGTTCGGTTGGGAACTTCACTTATCGCCAAAAGTTTATTTCAGTTTTCCGATTGTGAACTTCTGTGAACATCCAGTTTTTGATTGGGTTCGTGTTGCTCAGTCTTTAGTTTTCTATGTTGTGTTTTGTGTACTGTTGTTTGTCTGTTTGTCTTTTTTTCTGTTTAGCCATGGCGTTGTCAGTTTATTTTCGACTTTGGTATCTTTCGCCTCTATTTTTCCATTTGTATATAATAACGTTCCAGAATAACCTGTGTTTGAATTGTATCTCTCAGTTGCTGATAAGATTGGCAGGGCTTGTGTTACTATCATGATTTCCTTGATAGAAAATTGCTACTTACATGAAAACTATTGATCGAAAGGTTCTTATTAGTAAAGTTGAAGTTATTTTTTTTTAGTTTGAGTGCGGGTGCCATCATAATTTAATTGACCGTTATGGGAAATCTGTGTCACATATGGCCACGGATATTTACCACTTGGAGTGGTCACAGTCCTGACCATCTTTTTTCGTACATTGCATTACCGAAAGTGACTCTTCGGATTTCTCCTTGCCATAAGCAGCACAAAGGATGCAACTAGTGAAGCAAGAACTGCTTACACTTCCGGATCACCTGAGGTTACACACTTTTATGGGAAATGTTGCACATTCTTTAGTTTTCTGTGTATTGTTTTGTCGACAGTTGTTTGTCCGTTTGTCGTCTTTTTTCAACAAATGAATGGGTTTTGACCCCCTGGACATCGTCTTCCTTCTTGTATAGTTCGTGTGATGCATTCCTATTTTTGATCCTACTAATCACGATTGTATCATCTATGAAAAACGAAGAAGTGAACATTTAAATTAAGGTTTTTACTCTTCAAATTAAAACCTTACACTCTTACTTCACTCTCAAACACACAGGCATAACTCCAGGATTTTAAGTTAAAGAAAGCTCAGTTTGTTGTTATTGTCTCTTATGCAAATTATTATTCTTTGAAAATATGAATTAAATAGTGAAATTATCCGATATAATATAGTTTGATGAAGGTAAATCCAAAAAGCGCTTCGAATGCAGCACGAAATTTATAATATAGTGTTATTTTCATTTACTAGCACTGGGTCGATACCACTGCTGGTGAACTGTAAGTTTCCAAGGGTATCGTCAGCTCAGTAGTCAATGCTTTGGCAGTAGCTTAAATAAAACACAACTTTAAAAAAAATCCCCATTGAAAAAGTAACAAATTATTAAGTTTCCAATTCTATCAAGCAAAGTTGAATCTGTATATTCTTTTTCATTCCATGTGCGTTTTCATATATTTATACCTTCTTGGCTATGACTATTTTGGGGTTGAGTCTTCTCGATGAAGGTTAATAAAAAAGGGCGTCGGACGCTCAACATTTAGAAAGTGTTATTTCCATTTACAAAAAGGAAGGTAACAGTCGTTTTAAGAAGCAGACTGTGATATAACGAATGTTTAGATTTGTTTCAGTTTTCAGTATTGATATTTACATTATTGCACAACCACTTTTTATTCTTTGCTTGTTTAAACCTTTTGAGAACAGTCAGTAACATTTTCATAAACGTCTTCATGTCCTTGGTTCTTTATCGGTCGGAATGCAATTATGACGCCAAATTTCATTGATATTTTTTGTGCTTTGCTATTTTCCCCATACAACAAGATAATGTTATGCGCCCACAATATTATAATGTAAACGGCATAATTTTAGATTTATCTAAAAACTATATCAGATCATAATTTGAAGTGTGAACATGTCTTAGTCCTTATTTTCTTAGTGCTTGATACTTAATTAGTTATTAATGATAGATTTAAAGTTTCAGATGTTACCACGACCGTCAAAAATGTTACATGGAGGCAACCAATCAATCAATAAAGAACAATCAACTCAATGCCTAAAGGAAAGCAGAAAAAATCGTCTACAAAACACTATACAGAACGCCAAGACTGCACAACACTATCCAAACTAAAAATCAGGTACTTTTGAAATGAGTATGTGACAACAGTCGCGTTAAGTATGTAATAACCGATGATAAGTCATATTCGGTAATTTTTAAGAGTTCGATACATTGCTCGATTCTTACAGGGAACAGCATCTAATGTTATTGCATAATGTTATTATAATATGCCAATTCAATTGCGTAACAATAAAAGGCACCCTTATCTGTTGTCTTTTGAGGTACTTACCAGGAATACTGTCATCAGAATTGTAATCATTATGCACTTGTGAAATGGCACCATCGTCATAGAATTTGCACTTAGGCTAACGACAGTTAAACTGCAATATAATGTAAAGGACTTCAGCATGAGTCTAAATGTGAAATAGAGGAAATCGAAGGTTTCACCCTGAAATATTATCACCCTTTGTTCATAATGGCTGTTATTAAAATATCACATTAATGACATTATTTGACAAACATTTAATACAAGTACTATTTACATCAGTCAAAAAGTCATAATGAATAATTTTACAGGTAATTACTTTCCAGACATGTTTCTTCCTCTAAAAAAAATATAGTTAAGAAGTAAGGTAATGGTCTTTTTGCCCCTTGAATTCGAAAATCAAGAAGTATAATAAATCTATGAAATGCCATCATGCACAAGTTTATAAGACATATATATTGTCGAATATCAGTATTTGTATTTTGTAATTTTTTCTTACATATTTAATTTTTGGCTTCATACTTCTTAAATTAAAAGGAAACCAACAACAACATACAAAATAGTCTCACTTTGAGATCTTGTCGTGACTATCTAGATAAGAACGAAGGCTTTACCCAAGACATATACTATAGGTTATCTTGTTCAAGGAGGTTAATGTGTATTTTTGGATAAGGACTTGGGTCATATTTAATTTGTCCGAAACCTATGTGTAAAATTGCCATTCTAAGTAAAATATGTCAATATCCATATATTTTTTTAAACATCAAAATGAAACTTTACCACCTTACTCATTTAATAATTTAATTAACATAATTTTTCCTTTTTTGCAATTTCAAGGGCCAATAAATGCTTCTCATACCTTCAATTTTTGTTTTCATTGACAAAATGATAGATTTATTTGTGTCTTTTTTTCTAATGTTTATACATGCATGCTTCTATACTGACATGATTTAGAACATACATTTGGAAAATTCCTCGTTGATAAATAAACAAATTACAAAAATGTATTAAGAAACTAAGGTTCCAACCATCTCATGTAAAGTTGACCCTAGATGAATTTGACTATACATTTTAAGTTCATTTTTGCTCATTTAGCTCCTCACGTTTTGAGGTAGTTTTATATCCTTGACTTTCAAATGTTTGGTTTGACAGTTCCTTTGGAAGGTAAATCCCAAACAGAGCTTCGGACACACAAAATTTATAAAGTATTATTTTGGTAATGGTATACAACGTAGTAAAAACTATATAATCACGGTTACTATAAAGTGCCGATGAAGAAAGAATCAGCACTACATTACAATTGAATCAGTTTCACGATATGCTTACCCTTCTGTTTATCTTATATCACTCCTTGTTTAAATTTTGAGTGTTGGCTGTTCGTGTGTGTGCTTTTGTTTGTTTGTTTGTTACACGTATCTCAGTGATTTGTCTCGTTTATCTATGTAATCTTGTTTGGTCTATAAAACCAGGTTCAACCAACCATTTTTTTCTTAAAATGTCCTGTACCAAGCCTGGAATATGGCAGTTGTTATCAACAGTCCGTTTCTATGTATGTTGGCGTTTGCTTTTGTTGTAGTTCAGTGTTTCTGGTGTTCCGTTGTTTTCCTCTTATAGTTGGTGTGTTTCCCTCGGTTTAAGTTTGTTACCCGGATTTGTTTTTGCTTAATCGAATTATGACTATTGAACAGTGGTATACTACTGTTGCCTTTCTTTATCTATACTTTAATTTACATACATTAGTCAGTCTTTTATTCGATCAACACTCTGTTGTTTTTAAGTAAACCCATCAAAGATACCAGGCTTTAAATTTTCGCACTCTGCGACAATTGACAAAAGATTTTGCAGCACATCATATACAGCGAAGGAAACTAGAGCAAATTATCTTTTTTTTATCTTTAGATCTGATTTAAAAGTAAATTAAAAAAAAAACCAATGCTCGTTATTATATCCTTATTTTATCTGCTTATAACGTTATATAGAATGCAATATGACCATATATATTTAATCAAATTCTAACGCACAGAAATTTAGAATATTGTACAGAAGACCGTTATATTATCAATTCATAAAGGTCACTAGTATACTAGTATCTATTTCCCGAAAAAAGGTAAATATATCTCCAATCTTAAACTTTAATGAGACAGTAAAATACCAAAGGGACATTGAAACTGTCCAAAACAAACTGACAACACAATGGCAAAAACAAAAAACCAAAAAATCGACCAGAAGATAAATAACAATATATAACACACAACATACAAAACTAAAGACTGAGCCCCACGAGCCCACCAAAAACCGTCTCAAAACACGGGGTTAAATATAGATAAAGACAAGATGTTTTCATAATTAAATTAAATGGTTCAATTTGGATTTAAATCCTTATCCAGTTTTGAAATAAGTTTAACATGCTGAAAATACTAAATAGCAAATAACCAAAGACAGCACTACACCAAGGTAATATAAACTGCAAAATAGTTGAACTTGTATTTGTCTTACAATTGCAACAGAGAGTAGGACCGTAGATGCACATATTTTCATAGCTGCTTCGCAATTTGACACTGCAACTCAAAATCATAAAGTTCTCAGTATGTACATGCTTTCCCAATTAGAGTAAACCGTATAAACTTTGGTGTAAATCAGCATCAAGTCAATGCATTGCTGTTGTATTGACAGGTGCTATGACTACCGTTAAGGAATATAAAACAAACATATGTTTAGAGTTTGCCATATGCGCTTGTCTGTTGTTGAAAGCCATATTGCTGTCTATTAATATCTACTTTGGTTTACTTTTGTTATTGGGTTGCAGTCTATTCAACATCTCGTTCTTATAAAACATTACAAAGCAGGAGAGATATACCTCACTTAGTTTTCTGTGTTTTATGTTTGGTAGACTTCGATCTGTTTACAAAACTGTCATTTTGTTCAGAATGGATTTGTCGAGGTATCAATCTGATGAGTTAAATCCTATTCCGTTAATTTTTACAGTTTGTTTCAATGCTCATGTCTTTTCTTTTCGGATGTAAATATGATACGTGATTTTGTCCCAAAATATGTCATTTAATCTTAGGAATGTCGTAACTACAATCCCGTCCCCTTTTCACGAATGTGACCAACCGAATTAGACTTATTACCGGGTTTGTACTAATGTGAGCAACACGACGGGTGCCACATTTGGAGCAGGATCTGTTTACCCTTCCGGAGCACCTGAGATCACCCCCTGTTAGTCGGGGTTCCTGTTGCTCAGTCTTTAGTTTTCTATGTTGTGTTTTGTGTACTATTTTTTGTCTGTTGGTCTTTTTCTTTTTTAGCAATGGCGTTGTCAGTTTATTTTCGACTTGTGAGTTTAAATGTCCCTCTGGTATCTTTCGCCTCTCTTTTAAGATGGTGTAATCATTTTAAATACTGTTAATAGTACATCATTTATATTGTTTCATGTAATATTTCATTACATATTTAATAGGACTCGTATATAGCGGTATTTCTGTATCAAAGCATTACTCTCATTTTAGGTAACATTATTTTTACATTTATACTTATTTTTACTCTTTCAGAGAGAGGACGTTAAAAAGACACTGAGCTTTTGTGTTTTGAATTGAATTTTGTTTCCATCCGGTATGAATATGTAACTGGTCGCATTGTTCAACATAGGGGCCAAGGGTATTCGTTTTTTTTAATACTAAAATATGGCCGTTGGTCGTCTTTTCATTGAAAAACGGTTTACCAGGACTTTTTATGTCTAACACAACGTAGTGAGCCTTGGCAGCAAGGTAAAGCTGAGATGTTTGGGAATATTTACTTTCTCGCCTTATTTTGTCTTGATTTGATAGTTGTATTGTTTGGAACAATACCTTGTGTACTAATATTTAAGTATGGAATCATTTTATGTTAAAATTGTTTAGTTTGCAGTTTTCAATTTCATTCTTAATAATCAAATTTTCTATTTTACTATAATCCCGACATTTTGAGATATGAAACACATTTGGTTTGACGTTTTGTTTCTTAACTGCATGTATCTAATCGAATGTTTCATTCATTAAATGCTTTTAAAATGAGAATGTTTAATTTACGATTTATTTTTGAACATGTGTTATATTATTTTTATCCATACTGCATTCTTTAACTTTTGAATCAAACAAAATTAACATCTTCTTAGCCAGAAATAATGTTTTTATTTATTTTAAAGCAATTAGACGTACCATTTTAAGATTCAATAATAAATAAACGTGTTTCAATTTGAAAAGAAATAGTTTATATGTAGCCACTGTTGTAATTGTAAATGTAAGTTAGAATTTATTACTATACGATGCTAACCAAATGCTCGTAATGGAAAATGATGCACATCAACCTGTATTCTAATGCAATTATTCTGTATCAATGGTTCTGATTGGATGACAGTAAGCGTAAAATTCTCTATCTCCCTGAGAACTGTAACTAAGGAAGCCGACATTTTGAATTCCGGAATGTATTGACATGTAATTTCTCCAATAATAAACAAAAAAAACCTGACATTTATGCAGGAGGTAAAGTATAGAGTTTGTAAAAAAAGAGTGAAAACAACGAATATGTTCGGTATACGTGAAAGACAAACATCAGACCAATACTAACGTTTCTTAAATACTAACGATTTTCTACCACAGGAATAGAATACATTACCAGTTTTTGCCTATACCTTTTAGAATTTTGGATCCTGAATGCTCTTAAACTTCGTACTTTTTTGGCCTTGTAATGTTTTTGATTCGATTGTCACTGATGAGTCTTTTGAAAACAAAACGTCCGTCTGGTGTACAAAATTACAAGCCTGGTATATTCGATGATTTTTTGTGGATATTATCAATGACCCAACCAAAGTTATGTTATTAAGTGTATTACCAATGTTTCAACACTGCAAGAGTTAATGTTCTATTGATATAAAAGTACACAGTTGGACAATTCAACATTTTACAAGAAAAGATTTGAGATAGTACTGGTATTATCAGACGCTGTTATATTTGAGAAAAAAATAACAACGTCATGGAATAAATTATGAAAAATATACAAATAAATAATTGATTTTAAAAACTAAGAATATACTCTTTAATATGTAGATAACTTAAAAGCTTTACTAGATTTTCTCGGTTGTTTTTTGATCTCTCATCAAGAAGTCGAAACCACAAAAAGTTTGCAGTAATGTTTCTATATATAGCGGATGCGACGTCAACAATGTATTAACTTGTGATTAGGTCAGTTTGAGCGGAGCCTTTAGTGGTAGGTCAATGATATTTGATAATCAGTTGTATTAATATACTCATTTCCATGTAGATTGTTTTGCCCCTTTCCCTCAGTCATGGTCTATTGACTTTCAATCTTTTTAAATTTTGTTTACATGTTAATAAATGACGTATGTTATTGTTTGGATCAATTTCCAGGAAACATATATCAGTTATGCAATAAAGTTGTTAAATACGATAAAAAAAAGGTGCTTCAAGTTTAATATAGATGCTTGTGCAGTATGTTAAATTTTCGAATCACAGATGAAGTACCAAAAAATACCGATATCGCGCTGTTCAATAAAAATAACACGTGTGTCCGAAGTGCTTTTCTGAATTTACCTTCATTCTGCCTGAAAGAATTGGAAACTTGGTTTCTTAGTAATTAATAATTTTCACTGGTTTGTTGGTGGGGTTCTTGTTGCTCAGTGGTTAGTTTTCTATGTTGTGTTTTGTATACTGTTGTTTGTCTTTTGGTATTTCTCTTTTTTTGTCATGGCATTGTCAGTTTATTTTTGACTTATGAGTTTGGATGTCCCTTTGGCATCGTTCGTCTCTCTTTAATCAACGGGGGATTTAAGAAAAGTATGATATAAATTATGTCAGAACCACAGAAATGAGTACTGAGCTGATGATACCCTCGAAGACTAACAGTCCACCAGTAGTGGTATCTACCCTGTGCTAGTAAATGCAAAATATACTTTAAAAATTTCATGTGTCCAAAGCGCTCTTCTGGATTGACCTTCATTAGGAAAACTCAAAACCAAACATTTTAAAGTCATGAACATACGAATATGTAGAAACGTTAGAAAATGTCAGACCAAAAGGGATCTTAAAGAATAGCCTCTTTGCCTGAGAGAGTTGTCACCTTAGTTTCGTAGTAAACTTGTACCCGAATAAATAATGACATTTACTATATTTATTTTTGTTAAAGCAAGGGTAACGCGTTGTGCTTCGTAGAGGCTTCATGGAGTCACATAATATTTTATTTCGATGAAAATGATTTTTTCCAAATGGACATTATTTGGTTCACTGAGTTTCCCGTACATTGTTCTTTGTAATTCACATCCAAAGGCAATCACATTAAGTTAGCTTCATATAAACCATCAAATATCCATGAAGATAACTCCAATTCTATCTCAGAAACCTTTTTTGTTGAAATATTTAAATGGAAAATGTCTTGTTGAAATATAGAAAAAAGAACTGTTTTATGAAAGCAATATCTACGTTTTGGCAGATTAACCATACATGTTTGTTGGCAATAAAGACATGGTTAACCTACTTGTTCTGTGGATTTGTATATTTGATTTTGCCATTTGATTAGGGACTTTCCGTTTTGAATTTTCGTCGGAGTTCAGTATTTTTGTGATTTTACTATTTATTTTGTGTTGTTTTTCATTAAAATATTACAATTGTCAAAAGCCTTCAATCAAGCACACAATGCAACTATTTGCCAACAGCACCATTGCTATATAGAAGTTCACGGTGTCTGAGACGGACGGTTTGCATCGTAATTGGTCTTTTTTAATAATTTATTCGGACGCATGAAATTTATAAAGTGTTATTTTCATTTTTTTTTATGGAAAAGTGGTAAACATATCACAGATGATTTAAATAGAAGAATATTAAAAATAATGCCAGATCTTTTTACAACCGATGTCTCTACAACTTTTGGTATTAACCTAATGTTTTGAACACTTTGGCCTTGTATACAATTCCTGTTTTGCGTAGTTTGAAATAACAAACGGAGTAAATTATTTATGAATAAAAACATATGAGAAATGGTCATTTAAACATTTCACTGAAAAGTACTAATCTGTGAGTTCTTGAAATTTCTTATGATGGATTTAAAAACATGAGTTGAAAGGTTTGACTGTATACCTTCATAATAATTAGCAAATATATCTAGAAATAAAAGTACAAAGTGGAATTTAGAGAGTAAGACAAATTTTCACAAAGACATGAGATGAAACTTCAATCACTTTAAGGCAGTATCAACTGGCTCGAAATCATGCGATTATTACCATAGGTAATTAAAAAAAAAATACAAACACATTCTCATGTTCTATCAACAGTTAACGATCTAAGATGAGGTAACGTTGAATCGTTAGTGGCTTGAATTCGAAAATAGTGTATTAACTCATCATAGATACCAGGGTTGAAATTTTGTATTAGCGCCAGACGCGCGTTTCGTCTACAAAAGACTCAAGATGTATGTTATTAGAAATCATTAATGGAAATACTGCAAAACCTTTATTTGTGTCAGTGTATTTTTGTTTTCCTTGTATGATTAATGTGCTAATTTTACTTGAAGATTCAATATTTAAGTAACAAATTCCACCACAGAAAATCCTATTACAGTATCTTTTATTAATTCGTCAAGAAGTAATCCGAAGTTGTCAACCCTAATCCTTTAGACTCAATTATACAACAATTGAAAGTTCATTTAGTCACCTTTGCTTACTTTAAATAGATGACGACCGATCATTTTGATAAGAATTGATGAACCAAGGAACATATTGCTACGAAATGAGTAAACAAACGTATTCTTTTCACTGGTTGTTAAACCTTTCCATATCATGGACTCCCGCTGGTTTGAATAGACTATGTCATGGCAATTCGACTGTGCGATCGTCCACAAACTCATTGAAAAAACACAATGATTCTCCTCCCTCTTTCACTCCCTAATTCAAAAGTGATTTGCTATAGTATAGAAATCTGGTATTCGTGAACGTATGACTTCAACACTTTATCGAGTATTAACAGTGACACGTTTTATTTCCCATCACGCATTGCGCCCATCAACAAGAGATCCACGACCAACCTTTTCGCGGTCCAGTGATGCTTCTTTTAACTGATGCATTGTACGTAATAAGCGAAATGAAAGATTAATTGAGACGGAGCCACCACAAAATACTTTATTTTCCATTCCCAATCAAGTGAAAATGCAAGAAAAATATTTGTTTGTAACGGATAAGTTGTCTTGTATAACCATTACGACCGATTGTTATTCGAATGGAAGTGCATTCAGTACATGTCGTCTATGCACGCCTATCGTTTTGAACTGTGACTGAAACGATCAATTTTTTCCCACAATGTTTAAACTGGGTCTTTCCATCTACAGTACACTTAGTTTATTGAATTAACCAAAGTATTGGTGTTTATGTATAATCAGTATATTGCGGTTTCTCTTTTATATGCAGTTACAAACCTTTTCCTGTTACTTTGAAATCGTGTTTTGCATATAAGCATAGCATCCATTGCATAAAATTCATCTGTTTTACTGTTTCATTTTATATTTCCGTCGTTCAGTTTCTCATATCAATGGCTATCTAGTAACGAATGTGAAAATTGATGCTTACATCCCCCCCCCCCCCCAAAAAAAAAAAAAAATCAGTTATTTCGACTTACAAAAGCTGTTGACTAACAGATAATGATTTTTCTATTTGGTATTTCGTAACTCTCATCTGATCATGTTATATTTTCAACTAAGTGGTATTTTCCAAAATAGAACCAGTAGTTAGGAATTCAAGAACCTTTTAGAAACCAGAAAAGGAAATACTTAAAAAAAAGGATGAAGAAAATACTGCATCAGTTCAGTGTACTAGTAATTATTTGTAAAAAGAAAAAAAGTGTGTACGTCGCTTCTACCTTTGGACATAACGCTTTTGGGAAATTACATACACTCTTCTATAGCTACAAGTAGCATATGAAGAATACCAAAGGCAACATCATCCCTAGTAGAAATATACAGAATCATCTATGCTGCAGCAGATAAAAGCAAATCATAAAATATTGACAGTTTGTGAGTGCAATTATGTAAAATGCACACGTATAGATACTTTCTTAAGATCATAACAGAAATAGATAGAAGAAAGAAAAAATAACAAATATCAGATAAATCCTAAAAAGTAACTCACGTGGCAAACCTTTATCTTCTTTAGCTTTTAAAGGTGTCTACTTTGGCCAAAGACTCAAAACAAATAAACAATGGAAAAATCAAAAGATGAAGGCATTAAAATATCATCACAATGAAACAAACGTAAACATCTCCAGTTGAAGTGAAATTTCTAGGATACCACTTAACATAAACTCCTATTGGTCAAATGTAAAGTCATTTATATTACCAAGGACAACTTAGATCAAGATTGCATAACATTAACATGGACTATATCTACCTTCTATATAATAATGAAGATTGTAAAGAAAAAAGAAAAGATAAAGGAAGAACTTGCGAAGCTAATTTGTTTGTGGAGACGGGATGGAAAGTATGCATGGCACACATTTTCTCCACCACAATTGAGAGATTCACTTAAAACCAAAACAACTAGAAAAGACATTTTACTCTTATTCAAATTTATGCAATCATATTACCATGGTCAGGTTTGAAATGAAATTATATTGTAATACACTAGTTGCATAAGTATGAGAAGTTGTATTTGCCACATGAAATAACTGTTGTTTATTTTCTTGCAAAATTGATAAGATTCCTCCTGCTTAGAATAACGAGTCTCTAAGGGCCAAATATACCTGTCTTTTATCTTGCCGAGATACAGAAGTAACAGTATTTGTGTCTTTATGGTAAGCTCATTTAAAAAAAAATACCCGTTTTTTCAACTTTGATTCATCATTAACTTTAACTGATGAATAATTAAAGATTTATCAAATCAGTAGCAAACTCTTGTATAGGAGGGAAAAAACTGTTTGAACCATCATGATAAATAGTCAATAGTATAAATATAGCTGTGCATCATTTACCAGAGACTTATTGTTTAATAACACTTAAAGTATCAAAGCATTTCCTATAAACCACCACACAGTATGAAAGCTTAAAACGCTTCAATTGACAAACATTTTCAATTAGATATGTGTACAAACACTGTCTTCTACCAAAACTAACTTCAAAGAACTACTTTAAGCCAATGCTGTGTCAATTTGCCTGTTCATTAAGAACCTACAGGAATGTTGTGTGTGGCCGCCATGTGAAAGCTAAACTGCAAATGATGCACGAATAAACTAGTTATAATTCATATTTTTGTAACTATTGAAAATAATTAGTTTCTAAGTATCCGCCCACAATCTAACAACAACCCATCTTGTTAAAATTATCAAAACATACGATTGTGTTGCTTTCAGATATATTCAAAAAGATGTTTCAAATATAACGGGAAATTATAAAAAGAAACACTGCCTTGAACATGTTGAAGAAATGAAATCGCAAATATATACGAATAGAAACAATCTGAAATTCAGAAAAACAGTGTTAAAAAGACTGAGAAGACAGAACTGATGAATAAAACACATATTTCAAATTTCTGGACAAGTCCTTGAGGTCAGAATACCTCACTTGTAGGAACAGTAAGAATATGAGTAAATTCAAGATCATGAATACAACTGTAAAAAAATAAGTGTTGGCTAACTTGTACAGAAGGTTTTTAAAAAACAGCAATTTTGCTATATTTAAGGTAAAAGTCGATGCTTTTAACTACATGTGACTATTAATTACATGTGACATTTTGATGTGATGAATTGTTAATATTGGAATCCTACGCAGTGGGTAGTTTTCCCAGAATTATTAAAATGTACCATTTATTCCCTTTTAGCTGAAATCCATTTCTTTATAAATTATTAAAATATTTTTTTGAATACAGTGAGAATAAAACAAAATAATCTGAAAATCAAGGACAATCGTTAAAATAAATATGCCCCAGGGAATATTTATAATGTAATGTTTTATACGATGTATTTCATAGTCATTATTAATACATGTGTAATAAGGCGTGGTTGAAACAACGTTGTCCATAGGGGGTAGTTTTTATTGAAAAATATAATGTAATTGAAATGTTAATAATTATGTTTTATTTATTTTTATTATAGTATACAGATAGATATAGATCGAGTTTTTTTTTATCAATTAATTTAATCCAAAGGTTTCCTGGTTGTTCCGTTAGTAACAAAAGGTTAATATTTCAAAGGTTCTATTTTGATGCCGGAGGGTTGTAAACAATCATTTAAATCATTTTCATTTTAAAGAAATTTTTCCTTGCATTATAATTTTCGTATATGAAAATAAAACTCATTATAGAAACCAGACATAAAATTTTGGAAGCCAGACGCGCGTTTCGTCTACAAAGGCCTCCTCATCAGTTACGCTCGAATCTAAAAAGTTAAAATGCCAAATAAAGTACGAAGTTGAAGAGCATTAAGGACCCCAAATTCGAAAGGTATAGCAAACAAAAGCAAAGGTAATCTATTCCTGAGGTAGAAAATCCACATTTCCAGATATTCGATGGTTATGGAAACTTTTTTCGAGTCTCGAGTGATAACTTTATCGTTGTTCTGAAGAATTCTTCAACAATTTGATTTCATGTGCAAAATCTTTATATGCTCCATGACAGAACGTGGAATCAACAGCACTCAAATCTCAATTATGAACCTGCATCTTTTTGGACGAGATTTTCTTTTATAAAATGTGATATAAATATAGCGAAGAGTAGACGATACATCTTTCCTCTATATATTGTTTAACTACACTTTATGAAAATCCATACATAGAAGTTGTCCTGGGGGGGCTTATTGATGTTACATTAAAGCATTTTCAATGCGATCTTACCTAAGGAAAATGTGATTTTCAAAATATTGTAAAGCGCTATACCCATCAAGCGGAGTTAGTCCATAAAACCGGTTTAGTTTCAATTTCAGATACATTGATTATGTCCTGTCACTAAAAAACCTCATTTCAGTGAGTGCCTTCATCTCATATATCCCAGTGAGCTTAAGATAATGGATTCTACCGAACATAGAAGGTTTGCCTTATATCGTGAGCTTTTCCTTGATATTAGATATAGATGGACGTCTTCAAATAAGAATCTATGACAACCGTTAGGATTTCAACCCATGTTGACGAAACGCGCGTCTGACGTACACAATTTTGGTCTTGGCATCTATGATGAGTTATAACTATCAACTACACCTTTTTTGTTTGCGTCTTTGTAGATTAATTTGTTTGTTTGTGTGAATTTTTTAGTCAGTTGTGTTGTATGTCTGTGATGCATTTTTACTACTGAATCCCAATTATTGTCACATTAACCTACTATGTCTGTTTGGGTTGCTTACCCAATTTTGTCAATATAACGGCATTATGAACAACTGTCTATATGTGGGAGGTTTAGCTAGCTATATAACCAGGTTTAACCCACCATTTTCTTCGGAAAATTCCTGTATCAATCTAGGAATATGGTAGGAGTTTTTCACTTGTTCCGTTGATTGATAGCGTTTGATTTTGTCAGTTTGTATGGACATCCCCTTTTTGAATGTGCCTTGTAGTTCAGTATCTTTGCTATACTTTGCTATACTTTTTTCCTCAGCAGTAAGATACGGTCTGCCCTGTCGTATGATATTTACACATCTTTATCAATACACATAGCTCGAGCATGTTCACACTATACGGACGTCATTAATTGGGATGTGTTCCTTACACAATACTACTCCAAAAGAGTAAAGAGAAAGAACGTCTGAAATTGACGCTGCATAAGTTTTACGCTCATCATCATGCATTGGTTGACCGATACGATGTGATTGAAATCGACGATGCATAAGTTTTACGGTCACCATACCGCATTTATTGACCGATACGATATATCTTTGTTTCAACTTACTTGCGACATGTTTGCGCGGTCTTAGATTTTCAGATACCAGAATAGTCGTCTGAACTTTAATTTACCGATTGTGTTTTTATCCCAATTTTGACATTTTGACTGATTATGGATTTGCATGGCGGATGATGCATGCATCCATAGCGCAGAGGAGACGTTTACCCTGTCGACGCATCCAGTTTCGCTCCTTTTTGAGTCCATGTGATTCAATCAGTTTTTGCTTGTTATCCGTAACCGATTTATGATATTCATAGATCGGTTAACTATTGTTGCCTAAATTAATGGATTCATGACAATTCTAAATATTTACACGCTTGCTTTCAATCCGAGTCACTAGACTTTTACAGCAGTATAAAGGTGTTAACTCAATACAAATCTGTATTTCAACATCCTTAATCAAATATCACCAACGTCTTCGCATTTGTAAAACGAAAGTAATAAACACAGATAAATAAAGGCAACAGTAGTATACCGCTGTTCAATAGTCATAATTCGATTAAGCGAAAACAAATCCGGGTTACAAACTAAAACCGAGGGAAACACTTCAACTGTAAGAGGAAAACTACGGAACAACACAAACACTGAACTGCAACAAAAACAAACGCCAACATACATACAAGATAACAGTTTCCTGTTCAAGGTATAGAAACTATTTCTGTGTGAAAAAACACGATGATGAAACAAATACATTAGATATATTCTAATACGACGTTTTTTCGCTTTGTAAACAAAACCATGTTCTAACATGGGGTGCACAGTTGAAACAACGCCGGAGATTAAAATTGTCATTTCTGTTGGTGTTGTCCGCTTGGAATAAGATAAAATCATTTTAAAAGTAAGTCTATTCATGTATTTGTACACTTCTGAATCGTTGAACGGTTGGTTTTCAAAAACGAGTTTTTCATGAAACCAAAATGTCAGCCTTTCTACGCGACGTATAGATCCGCTTCGAAATACAAGTTCTGAATTTTCCTACACAAATTGAAATGATTAAAATGGCATGCTCTTTGCTCTCTCTTACGCTCGGTGCAAAGATATTTACAAATTTAATGCCTAAAATATGCATATATCATGTCATAAAATGATTAATTCTTCATCAAAAGGATGAATTTTCGTGGTTTGGTATTTTAACAATCATTCGAAATTACAGTGGGTACTAATTGTGCACCACAGTTACTCGTTTTGTTCTGGTATTTATATGAATAAGAATCTTTAACTTTTTGCTCTTTAACTTCGTACTTTATTTGGTTCTTTTCTCAATTTTTGATTCGAGCGTCACTGGCAAGTCTTTTGTAGACGAAACGCGCGTCTGGCGTGCAAACTTTAACTCCAGGTTTCTATGTTGATTTTTTTTTACTTGAATAAACTACTTTCTTGTCTTAGGTCATGTTAGGTAGGAAGATACCACGAAAAGATGGTGGGTGGATAGGGTAATCATAAATCGTCAGGCAAAGCAGACATTTTTTTGCAAAAGGGGGATGACGATAGGACAAACAAAAAAATCTCCAATTACCACACAGAAAATTAAAGACTGAGTAACGCGAATCCGACCAAGGCTTAAAGTCTTAAAACTATTGAGTACGATTATCGTATTCAGACTCAGAAATCAACTAAACAAAATACTTGATTTAGTGTTTCGAGCACAAATTTTGTACCCCGATTACCGAGAAAAGTTTTATGACCGTGAGAGCAAAACGTAGGATGAAATGTTCTGGATGGGTAATCAGTTCGTATGTAAATGCTAGCACCAGTCACCTTCCCAAATGCATGTTCTAATTCGTAGTCTTCACATTCATTTTAACGTTAAAATTATTTTGGACCTTAACGTGATAAGAAAGGCATATGAAACTAAAAATCTCATCTTCCCTGAGTCCTTGTAAACTCGGAAGAATGTTAATCATGACACACAAAAAACTAATAATATAAATCATCACTCCGAAAATGTATTTATTTAACAATAGAAACATAAAAAAGTATAAATGTTTGCCTTATCTAGAACGATTTCAATATGATTTCAATTAATAATTAGATAAATGCAAGATCAATAGTTATAAACAAACTTAAATAATCTCAAGAGAAAAATTAGGTGTCGGTTCAATGACAAACATTTAAAGGTTTTTACATTATTATTTATAAAATGTGTATTAAAATATTGAATCTACATTCTAACATTTTGATATTTTTGTTTTGAATAACATGTATAGATAGCATTAATCAACAACATCTACCTACATATATGCAATATAATCAGCAAAGTAGTCAGTACTTCAGTACTGACATGTTTTTGTCGGCTCTTTTTGTTCATATAGCTCTTCAACTGTTTCGGTTCTTAAACATCCATAGCTTGTAAATATTCGGCTTTGGGTTCCAGAAAAGCGCTTCGGATACATGAAATTTATAAAGTATTGTTTTCATTTTTTAGCTCAATTTCAGAAAAATAGCATCTTTTTGTATGAGAGTTAAAAGCTTCGGACGCATGAAATTTTTAACGTGTTGTTTTCATTTTTTTTTTTAAACTGGGGAAGGGCGAGGTTGATAGAGCCCTTCAACTGCTTCGTTCACATAACAGGTAATTTGCTAATTTTCTTACATTGACCTAATAATGTTTTTATACTGAGTTAAATAAGCCTACAATTATACTAGTAGTTATGAAAATGTTAACATAAAGATAAAACGTATCTTTCATCCCTAAGCAAACCCCAAATTGTGAAGAAAAGTGACGTGACATGAAATTGACACAGCACGAAATATCACTGTGTTACTACTATATTTGGTAGATAAAGACAACAGGAAGTGTTCTAGCTGAAAAATAAATGTGCTTAGCCATTTCTATGAACAATCGCTTAATAAAAGAGCATCAAACATATTTTGAAATATCTATTAATACATGTTACATCATCGAATAGATCATCATATATACCAGGCTTATAACTTTGTACGAAAACGCGCGTTTTGTCTTCACAAGACTCATCAGTGGTGCTTAAATATAAACAGTTAAAAAGACAAGTCGAAAACGAAGTAGAAGAGCATTAAAAACCGAAAATTGTGAAAAATACTTCAAAGGCAATCTATGCTTGGGGATAGCAACCATTTGTGTTTCAAATAATTCAACATTTAATAAATAAAGGCAACAGTAGTATACCGCTGTTCGAAACTCATAAATCGATAGAGATAAAAACAAATCTGGGTTACAAACTAAAACTGAGGGAAACGCATCAAATATAAGAGGAGAACAACGACACAACAAAAACACAACATTAAAATGTAACACACACAGAAACGAACTATAATATAACAATGGCCATTTTCCTGACTTGGTACAGGACATTTTAAGAAAAAAATAGTGGGTTGAACTTGGTTTTGTGGCATGCCAAACCTCCCGCTTTTATGGCAACGTCAAACACAACACCAAAACGACAACTTCACATGACAGGACCACAATACAAATAAACGGGAGAACATATAGGACAAAGAAACACACGAATAATAGCTAACAAAATGTACTAGGCTTAAAATTCAATACGCCAGACGTGCGTCTCGTCCACACAAGACCAACCAGTGACGCTCAGATGAAAAAAGTTTGAAAGCCAAAACAAGTACAAAGCTGAAGAGCACCGAGGACCAAAACTTCCCAAGAGTTGCGCCTAACACGGCCAGGGTTTTCTTTACGGAAAAATCTAAATAGCATTAATAGTTCATGTCAACGCAAAAGTAACAAATACTGGATACAACAGCCAAAACACAATCGAAAAAAAAAACATAAAACATTATAAATACATTAGTTGGTCAATAATTTTGATGAGACGTCTGATGCAAACCAAAGACACAGAAAACAACATACAAGAACAAAGAATGATAAGAACATTTTAAACGGAAATTATATTAGCTTGAGTCTATATTGGACCTTATGTTTTTTACATGAAATTTGATAATTGCTTTGAAGATAGAAATGAATAAATAAAACGGAATAAAGCATACTAAAGAAATTACTGTTGAACTAAGACGATGGGTTCGTAACAGTTGGTTTACAGTTTTAAATTGTTTCAAACGTTTGTTTCCTGCCTTCACAAGGTTGGAGATGGTTACTTGAAGGTATTGGTTTGTTGGTTCTTTGACCAGTCTGCATAAGCAAATGAATTTTGACTTGATCTATAACAGGGGTCAGGACCACGAAGTTAAAAAATGGCAAATTTAGTCAACAGTAAATTATCGATGTTCAAATCTCATAAATCGATTAAGAAGAAACAACTCAAGGTTACAGACGAAAAATTGAAGGAATCGCATGTACTCCAAAAGGAGTGAGACCGGGTGCATTGACAGGGTATCGACTATCCATGCACCACCCGCCATGCGAATCCACACTTAGTCAATATGTCACAATTCGAAATAGTACACAATCGGTAACATTACAAAGCATACGACTGTTCTAGTATATAAAGATCTAAGGCCACGGAAACATATCGCTAGTGAGTTGAGACAAAGACGCATCGTATCGGTCAACCAATTCGTGAGGAGGACCGGAAAACTTATGTAGTGTCGATTTAAGTCTCATACTCTTGGCCATGCAAAGTGTTAGCCACTTTTCATTTAACATTGTTTCTCTTGCATATACACACTTTATCACTCTTTTAACATTTAAAAAAATATAAATCAACCAACACCCAACCATGTTGCATTTTGTTGACGAGATTCTAAAATTTTTTTTTTTTTTACCTTGATGATTTTTTATATAATAAAAACAATTTCAATAATTTGAAAACGATAGAGCTGCTATTATGTAAGCTAACCTAATAATTAATTGGTCACATATGTGCTAATTTAGAATTATTTTCGTTATCTCATTGCTAATAAGATAAGATAAGATAAGAATTTTATTAATCTAATCAAGAACCCATAAAGGGCATCATTTACAACAATATTAAGCACAATATGATTGGAAAAAAGAAAAACTATATCCTAATATAATACTATCATATATTGGACAGGATCAGAGCCTAACACATCATGTGTCTTACATAACATTAACAATAATTGCATAATAATTTTATATATTTTGTATCCACCTGGATCTTATTTCTAAACACTTAATTATATAATTGCCTAGGCACATAAGAGTTGGTAAATGCTCATTTGTGAACAGCCAGAAATATTTTTTATCCTTGGGTAATTCTTTAAAATTATTACAAAAACTGTTTACTTTATCCCATAATAATTTTCTCTGTTCGTTATATAAAGGACAACTTACTGTGAAATGGGTCTCATCTTCAATAGAATTTGATCCATGTGATAGGCAGTGATGACATAGACGCTGACTTCTCTCTATGTATTTTTTACTATACCTATCTTTCTCAATTTTAAGATCATGTGCACTTATTCTCAATTTACATATAGCTCTTCTTATATTAAAATCTTTAATTGATAAATAAGCCTCCTTTACGAAGTCAGTCTTGAGGTTGAAATAATTTTCTAATTTACTATTACCTTGTGATAAGGTATCAGATCTTTTGACCCCCCAAAATGTTTTAAAACTGTTACAAAGTTTACATTTTACAAATTTAATTAATCTATTGAGCTTTGTATTCAAATTTTGTATATCAAGTGATTGAAGGACATATCTCATAGATGAATACCAACAATTAATGTTTCCTGCATCTAAAATTTTATTACAAACATAAGCATCATAAAGTAACCCATCGTCCAATTTGTTAAGCCTGTGTACATATTTTACCATAGATATAATGACAGAAAAATAAAGAGGAAATCTTGCAACCTCTGATAACACTGCCAAATTTGAGGCTTTTTTATTTACACCAAGAATATATTTTAGATACCTGAAATGTGATTTTTCCAAATAATCATTTATGTAAATTAATTCAAATAGATAATCACTTTTTTTCTTGCAAGCAGCAGAGTTAATCTTAAAGGTACCCCAGATTTCACTACAATATAATAAAATTGGTTTTATTGTGTGATCATATAAATGGATTGCAGTATCAATACTTGGATTACAAGCTGACATGGATTTTTGTAGTTTAAATTTTGCCTTTAAGGACTTTTTGAATAGCTCTTCTTTCCCCTGCTGAAAAAGTCCACTGGAAGTAAAGACTATCCCTAAATATTTATATCTGTTAACACATTCTATAGCCTCATTATCTAAACAAAGTGATTCCTTCAAAAATTTTCCAGGCTTGTTAAAAATTAAAACTTTTGTTTTGGACAAGTTAACATCTAGACACCAATCAATACAATAAGTTTGCAGGTTATCAAGTCGGGTTTGCAGACCCTGTTTAGTGTTTGATAATATAATAATGCCATCGGCGTACATAAGACAATCAATTCTACGCCCATTGATATAAACAGCATCTGGACTCGACTCAAATCTTGGAGGCAGATCGTTAATGAAAAGCTTAAATAAATTTGGGCTTAGAACATCCCCTTGCCTAACCCCAACTAGCGAGCTGAAAGATGGCGTTAGTACATTACCCACTTTCACCGACATTTCATTTTTTCTGTACATGTCTTTTAAAATAGTATAAAATTTTCCAGATATGTTATTTTCCAATAATTTGTATCTAATACCACAGTGTATGACCCTATCAAAAGCCTTTTTAAAGTCCACAAAGCAAGCATAAATTTTCCCCCCTTTTCTGTTAGTATATTTATCTAATATGGTTTTTAAAACAAACATATGGTCAGATGTTCTGCTCTTTTTTGAGAAACCAACCTGACATGGATGAATTATATTATTTTTATCAAGATGAATGTCAAGTCTTTTATTAAGAATACTGTTAAATAATTTTCCAATGCATGAATTAATTGCTATGCCTCTGTAATTTTCAGGTTTACTAGGACTCCCTGCTTTAAAAATTGGACATATATAAGACAATGACCATTTGCGAGGGTATGTTCCAGAGCAGAATATCAAGTTAAAAAGTTTCTGCAAAACAGGTGCAAATATACTACCCCCTGATTTTAATATCTCGTTTGGGATACCATCTAGTCCTGCAGCTTTATTATTCTTTAGTTTATTTATAGCATCCAAAATTTCTTTTAGGGTTATTTTGTAATCCAGTTCACAAAAAGTTGGATTATTTTCTAAATTTTTTACTTTCTTGTTAATTTCCTCTAATCTGTCTTTAAATTTGTCAGAGTTGAGATTTAAAGATTGAAAATATGAAAACCAGACGTTAGTTTGAATAGAATGTTCTGGACCATCCAAATTGTCTTCTTTTAATTCTTTGATGAGATTCCAATAACTCTTTGGATTATTATCCCTTAGATTATCCAGACTGTCAAGAATGTTTTGTTTAAATTTCCTTTGTTTATATTTACGTAGCTTATTATACTCCCTATAACATTTATAGTAAGACCCTTTTATAATTGGGTCCCAGGGGAATTTTGATAACAGCTCACCTTTAGAAATAAGGCTTTTACGTTTTTGTACCAGGTCTTTGTCAAACCATTTTTTGTTTTTGTATTTACGTGCAACTTTTTTCTTGGTTTTACGGAATATTAAACATTTACTGGCAGCATTATCTATTATATCAAAACATTCATTAGCTGCCTTTTCAATATAGTCCTCTGAAAGATTAAATTTTGTGTCTAAAAAATTTTTGATACTATTTCTAATAATTGGCTGGCATAAAGTATCTTGAAGTTTTTGTGTAGAGGTTTCTGACCATATATATTTTCCTGGAAATAAAATAGTATTGTCTTGCTCCTTAGCTTTATGCGAGTAACTAGCTAACAGGCCAAATGTCAGTTTACAGTGACAGTCTGACAGAGTTGATAAAAAATCAGCAACATGAAAAAATAAAGTATCTTCAATCAAGTCTTCCGACATGATAACATAGTCAACCACACTACTACCTACTGCTTTTATACAAGTGTATTTACCATAAGAATCGCCCCACATTCTTCCATTTAAAATACGTAATTTGGACGCAATACACAAGTCCAGAAGTTGTTTACCTCTTGAATCTACTTTCATATCATAACTTAATCTCTTTTCTTGAATAATATCACAACTATAATTATCATACATTGGTATATGTGTATCATTAACATCATTTATTATAAAATCTGGCTCTGACCCTGTCCTTGCATTTAAGTCCCCACACAATATAATACTACCTTGATGGCTAAAATTTATGATATCTTTTTCTATGTTTTCTAGTGTGTCATCTTCTGATTGATCAACATAAAATGAAGTAGCTGGTATAATATATGCCAAACATAGGAATATATCTGTACTTAGATTAAAATAATGTTTATCAAACTGTAACCATTGATAATCTTTACATGTATTTATCAAAATCTTGATGCCCTTGCGAACTTCATATTTGATCAAAATACCTAAGCCCCCATAGTATCTAGAGTTAGCTGATTGTGGTCTACAAATAGGGTAATAGTTAAAACCCTCAATATTGACTGTAGTGTTATAACCTACATGGGTCTCAGTTAATAGTATAACATCATATTTTCTTATCTCTTGAAGAAAAAGGGGATCTGTTATTTTATCATGATGCTTTGAAATAAGCCCACCTATGCTAATATGCTATTTATTAATGTAAATATATCACAATAGAATATTAATTTCACACTCGAAAAGATGCATGATTTATTGTTGTATTCTAAATAAGGCAGTCAATGTTGTGTAAGGACAACTTCGGTTGAGTGGGTAGCAACCTTAATTGATAATAACGACTACATAATTTGATAAACTGGGATGTTATAGACAAAACAAGTAACAGAATATATGAAAGGGATTAGAAAATCATTAGTCGAAGAATCTGGACAACACCACAGCAAAATAACTACAAAAAAATACCGATGTTCGTCATCATGAGTGAAGTAGGTACAATCACATTGGACATGAGGCTAAAATGCTTTAACGCGAGGGATTGGAGTTATAAAACGTATATAAATATACATAAAGTTACCAAAGCAGAGTTTATAATACTATTGTAAGAAAATCTAAACAAACCACGAACGGAATAATAATAAAAGGATATACTTCAAGTTTCCATTTTTATTTCTGTTCTTACTCGATATTGATGAATAAACAGTTCGAAAACTGGAGACAACCAATCGAATTATTCAAAAAGAAGATAAGATGTCATACCCAGATACAAAATAATCTTAAAGCAAACTTTTAGCGTGTTCACTTAAAACTCGCAAGATAAAAATAAGGCAGAACTTTTCACTTCTCTGTTTAGCCAAACGTAGATGCTGTAAAGCTGCGGTTATCTAGATAAAGCATCCACGTACAATAATAAGCTTTTCAAAATGAAGTCCAAATTTAATATATGTTGATGTATATAATGAAAATATAGAGTAGCATAAGCATGTTAAAAGTACTAGGTGAATAATTAACGATAACGACACAAACATGAAATGTTCATGCTATTGCGCAACGTCTTCATTTTAGAATCAAACATAATATACTGTTATAAGTTATTATAAGAGAAAATCTAAAAATACATACTAATTAATTTTTCTTTCTAATTTGGTCTTGCATACTTAATCAATCCTTGACTGCTTTGATATTGTCCATTGAACCTCTCAATATCTTGGTTTTCATTGTGCAGTTTGATAAAACAAAAGTAAATCAAACCCTAACGGAAAATTATATCCGGCATGCTCTCTGTTTCTTCTATATTTTATAAACATTAAATGTAAAACTTTCGTTACGATTTAGTAAAATTTAATGGTTGACTTTACTAAAATAAAAAGATATGGTGTGGTTGTCGATAAGACTACTCAGTATTTATCATCAGCGTACCGGCCTCAGAGCAATTATCGTAGCGTGCTCAACTCGAGTGCGGAACGTCGATGGTTCGATTTCCGGCCTAGTCAAATTAAAAACTTTGAAAAAATGTGTTTGCTGCTTCTCCACAAAGAACTTGCATTTCGGGAGTAAGTGCAAATGCAAATCGTCAGAAGTAAGAATAATATGTTCAGAAACGGTAACATCCCGTCCTGTTCTGATTAGACACATGCTCCAATTGTGACAGTATTAAACTAGTTTCGGGGTACCAAACCGTTACCCTGTTTAGTTTGGTTCATGTAACTTAAACTTACCCGATTTATATCAAATGTGGTCATAGTGGGTTTTTCTATGGATCATTATACAATTGTTGGTTCAATGGCATAATACAAAAAAATAAAACATCGGCAATGGAGGACTAAACATGTTTAAAACGATTTAAGCACATGTGAAAAGTTTACTTTATAAATAAATAAAAAGTAGGTTAAGCTAAACTTGTTGAATGTAGAAATTCAACTTTAAATACTCTAGATAAGAGGCCAATGAGAAGGTATGATAAGCCAACATTTATGGCTCCTGGAATTCGAAAAACAAAAAGTAGTGTGTATATGTTCCGGACCATATGAGTATTTGGACCATATGCATATGGTCATGAACATATGGGTATATAATGGTCCGACCATACGCGTATGGTCCGGGTAATGAATACGATGGGCATTGAAAATTTGTTAAATACTGTAAATTGCCTAAGGTATGAACGACCATTGAAGCAGTAATCAATGAAGAGTTTCGAAAAACACAATTTTAACTTATTTATTCATAACTATGGTATTTATTGTTATACGAATAATTTTACTCACAAGTTAAAATAATAGTAAAAGCAATTTTACATAATCAATAAAATCGATACGTTGCCTTACGAAACAAAATATGCCGATTTTTGAAAATAACTCCAAGAAATATCTAAATGAACCGCTAAACAATAAGTCAACTGGATTTATTTCCACACTGAACCCTCTTTTTATTCTTTATTTTGGTGTTTAATGTTGGTTATGTAAATCAAAATTTCTTAAATAGTTCAAATCAATTTTAGTTATTCAATGTGTTCATGCTCCTCTTCATAGGATTTCACGATAAGAGTATGTGGAACAATAAAAATAGAGGGGCAGCACGTGATGGTATGAATAGAAGCAAGAACACACCAATTAAGTGAAAATAAGTAGAAATTAGAATGAATAATAATAATAAAAACAATCTAAACACCGGGGGAAAAAGTTGCCATGGGTTTGACTTACGGGCAAAAAAGGTAGACAGGATAAAGGCGCTTAAAATTGACTTTCGTCGATAAGATAATAGATAAATCAAGATTCCAACATTATGTCAAAGATTGAGAATTTCGGTTAGTAGCTTGTGCCGATTTGGTTCGGAGAACGAGCTGTGTGTTCCTGCGAAGAAAGATAGAATTTATAAGAAAAATACCTATATAGTCTAAATACTCATACAGTCCGGCCCGTTAATAACCAAACGAGTGTATACTCATATAGTCCGATTATACGCGTATGGTCGGACCATATGAGTATACGCATATGGTCATGACCATACGCTTATGGTCCAAATAGTCATATGGTCCGGAACATATACATGCACCCCAAAAAAAAAATCCTCCAGATTTTTGTAATACATAAGACTGTCATACATCAGTATACAAATTGCTCATCTTTATCTTACGTATTTGCTTTAAGGTTTCGAAGTTGTTGCATTTCATGTGAAACTTCCCAAAAAGCCTCATTCGTCCATTTTGTCCTAATCATTTATGTATGAACCAAGGCTTACCCAAAAAGATAGATTGCTACAGTAAGATGTCTTATACACATTAAGATGTTAGTGTGGGTTTACTATCTTTTTGGTTCTGTCTTGGTTCTTAACTGTTTCTACCAAAAACTACGTGTAGCATTGGTTATTAAGGTGAAAACATCAATTTAAAAATGTTGATGAAATCAGAAAGACGTTACAATTGACATTTATGAACTTAAAGAGTCCGTTTTATATCAAATATATTCATTTATCAGTGGAACTTACGTGCTTTAAAAACGCTAACATTTTAGCAACTTTAGTGCCGACAAATAAGGGCTTTTATCATAACACACATTCTTTGTATTACGGAAGGAATTATACTATGTATATGTCATTCACTGTGTATATGATGTAATATAGTTAGAAATGTTGAGATTACAATGCCACTGTAATATAACAAAAACTGTTGTGCCGTTTTATTGATGCTCGACCTTTCTGCGGCGTTTGATGCGATTGACCATAATATTATCGAAGCTAGATTAGAATATGCTTTTGGAATCTCAGGTTCTGCTCTGAAATGGTTACTCTCTTACCTCCGAGATAGGACACAGCGTATAGCAGTAGGCTCGGCCCACTCCAACGAATTTCGTCTTAATTGCGGTGTGCCGCAGGGCTCCGTGCTTGGCCCAAAGCTCTATATACTATATTTTCGAAGCCGATCGGCGAAATCTGTAGACGTCACAACATGTCTTATCAATGCTACGCCGATGATACGCAGATCTATTTAGTTTTTGAACCTCTTGATAACTGGAAAAACACATCGAATCGAATTGAGGACTGTTTGGCCGATATAAGTTCCTGGATGTGTGTAAACATGCTTAAACTGAACGAGGACAAAACGGAACTGATGCTATTTGCTCCGAAAAACCGAGTGAAAGATTTGAAGGATTGCAATCTCACCTTTAAAGGAAACATCATTACAAGTTCTGAGTGTATTAAAAATCTGGGTGTTCATTTTGATAAGACTCTGTCAATGCACCAACAAGTCAGTTCAGTTTCGAGATCATGTTTTTATCAAATACGAAATATAGGCCGCATACGTCCGTACATCAACGAAAATGCATGTAAAACTCTGGTCAATTCGTTAATCATTTCTAGATTGGATTATGGCAACGCTTTACTCTATGGACTACCAGCTTACATGATTCAGAGACTACAAAGGGTTCAGAACACTGTTGCGCGAGTGGTTACAAGAAAAAAGAAATACGAACACATTACTTCGACACTTGAGTCTCTTCACTGGCTGCCTGTGCAATACAGGGTGCAATACAAAATATTATTATATGTATTCAAGTCCGTGAAACATGAAGCGCCATTATATCTTAGTGAACTTGTAAATTTATACAGGCCATCAAGATCATTAAGGTCTGAAAACAACTTAACACTCGTAACTCCTATTGTGCGAACCAAAACCTACGGCAATAGAAGATTTGATCAAGCAGCGGCCATCCTTTGGAATGCATTACCAAAAAAACTTCAAAATGCAAAGTCGGTGCCTGTATTCAAAAAGAACTTAAAAACTCACTTTTTTCGACAAGCATTTTTAATCCCTTAAATTCGTTTCTGTGATACATTGTGCATAGACGTTAGCCTGCTTTTGATTTATCGAACCTTTCTTTTAACTGCAGATATGTTTCATTTATAATATGTACATTGTATGTTTTTAGTAGCACACATATTTTTCATTTCAGTAATTATATTTTTACATGGTAATATTCCTTTTTCATCTTTTGAATACGTTTTCAAATTTTTAACTTAAATTTGATAATTTTTAATAGCAATCTTATTTTAGACTTTTTTGGCTATTTATTTTACCAACTTTATTCAGTATAATTTTATTTTGATTCATTGATATATATATTCCACTTTTTTGTAAAAATTTCCACATTATTGATCCTTTTATCTAGAAAAGTTTTAACACTTAAATATTTATTTTGTGTGTTCATGTTTTATATTTTTATCACTGTCTGTGTGTATATTTCGTTTAACATGTGATGTAAAGCGCTTTGAGTAATATTGTTTTAGATTTAGCGCTATAGAAAAATTGTAATAATAATAATAATAATAATAATAACTGAACAAACAAAGAATTGAAGAAATTAAAATTTAAAATTACGTGTAATAAAAAAATAACTAACTTAAATCGCCGATATACATTTTACTTGATACTTGTTACCTTGATAAGCTGTAATGAGTCCAAATGGTTTGAAAACTTTTCCACAACAAGTAACTGGAGAAAAAGAAAAAGGTTCACACTAGGATAAGGATGTTTCCTTCCGTGCATGTAATCATTATATAATCGTAACATCAAAATATGACAGAAATCCCGACTATATGCAGATGTGTTTAATGAAGATGTGTAGAAGCACAAGCATTTGAAAGTACAAGTTGAATAATTTACAAGTACGACATAAACAGGAAATGTACAAATGAAATTGGATATTCTTGATTGTGACGATTTAAGTTTTGAGTAAATAAATTACACAAAAAATTTGCAGCGACGCGGGTTTGGTTTACTAAGGCTATATATATATATAAAGTATTATACCTTTATAAAGTATATTTGTAATGAAACATAGCATAACTTTTCTCTAAATTGTGTCTTGCTTTTCTATCCTTGAATGTTTCAATATTCCATGGAGGCTCTCAATCATTTGGTTTCATAGCAAACTTAAAACCAAACCAAATTAAGGTTAACAAAATATGTCCCACACACTCTTTATTTCCCCAATATATCAATAACTTTAAATGGTGATCTTAATGAAAAAATAGGAGGTATGCAGTGGTTACCATTGAGACAACGTGTATCTATTTAGCATTTATAAATCAGATATGTACATGTATATGTGTGCTTACTGTTACGGTTAAACAACGTAACCTTAGTTTCAAATAGATAAGTGAAGCTTTGATGCGACACAAAATAATTAAATCAAAAGAAATTCAACAAAAGACAAGCATTAAGCTCTAAATCGTAGAGCGTAACCCGAATATGTCAATAACCCGAATATGTCAGTAACCCGAATATGTCGGTAACCCGAATATGTCAGTAACCCGAATATGTTAGTAACCCGAATATGTCAGTTACCCGAATATGTCAATCGTTATATTTCGCTTCTCTACGATTGCTGCAGTAACGTGTTGGAAAAAATTGGACACGGCGATAGACTGAAATATTCGAGTTACGTAGAGCTTAAATATTTAACAGAGACTATCCAAGAACAATCATCAATATCAAAATGTTTGGACTTTGGACTAACAATAGCATGTGCCGTTGTTAAACTAAATGTGTGCTAGTGCTAGAAACCTTCCTCTTTTAACGTGACTCGTCCATTTAACTGCGTATTTTTAATGTATGTTATAATGACGGGCAGGTACTCTCCATATTTCATAGGATCGCTTCGAGGGGTTTTCTCAAAAAATATTTGACACATAAGAACGCGGACGTGTCAGTGAGCACTATTTTCTGTTGTAAACAAATGGATGCGAAACGTAGGCACACTATCCACAACAAAAGAAATATGGTCAGCAGTATGGTGATAAACGTGCACAGTGGTTTGTTAATTTTCAACATAAAATGTTAAATGTACAAAAATATAGACGTTTGTCGTACAATCAAGCGACTAGTAGGTGCTTAGCATTAAACAAAATATATACAATACATCATTAAAATCAATCAGGGACCATTTTTGGCATTTCATTTAGAATGCATACAATAAGATTCTTTCAAAATACAAATAAAGTTTACAAATCGTCTCAAATAAGACTCAAAATTAAAAGATCAGCGACAAAACGTGCGATAAAAAAAGTTCAAAAGTACTTTTTTTCATGTTCAATCATTATAGTCCATAAAAAGTTGTAATTTATTTTTCTTTACCTCATACAAATTTATGAACTACACCATAAGTCCGTGTTTTCCATTGCATAATACTATATACTGTCCCCATGTTGAATGAGTAGATGTGGTATGACTAGCAATGAGATAACTATCGACCAGAGACCAAAAGGACGAGGATATAAAAAACTATATAATACTGGGTTTAATGAACAAATCAAATACCGTTAGTAATCTAAAAAAGACCTCGGCATGACAAAATTTGGAACATTTTCCGTTCACTATTCAGTACCTACCAATTGCATGTGCTTTCTAATTTAATTTATGAATATTCATATCAACCTTGCCACAGTAAATTCCTACTATAATCTGGTGAGGTTATTAACAGATAGTTCATCCCCAGTGACACAAACTGTATGACAAGCAAATATTGCATGCATTTGTTTAATCTTGATACAACATTCCTTTCTTATGAAAATCCGTATTTTCGATACACTTTTCAGTAAGTAATATCTTAATGATAACGAAATATTTCTTTTTATATGCACTTTTTCATACTTCTCACATTACTACCAAAAAGAAAGTTCAAAAGCAAATAAGACGGAACACCTTTGGACTTTTGTTTGAAGATGAAGGTGATACGAAGGTGTGACGTTAACCTGTACATCATTCATCAATGTCCTTTTATCAAACATTTAACAAAAATCATTCTGTAATTAACTTGTCAGCTGTGAATTTTTGAAGTATAGCATGGGTAAAAATATACAGGATCAGTATAAAAAGTATATTACGATAAGTTTAACAACACCTAGATTTGTTTTACGAAACTTTGAGAATATTATGTCACAAAAAATTGAAAACAACTATACCTTTGTCCGTAATAGTTGCTGAAATAAAACAAATGTTTATATATCTTGTCGTGTAGAAGGTATATTTTAGTATAGTAGCCTTGTATGCCTTATTTTTAATTGAATGTTCGCCCCTCTGTTTTAAAAGCTTTTTAAAAGACTGTTATATAAATTGATAGAATATAAATAAGGGAACTTAAAAATTTGAAAAAATGATAGGACCGTGTCCTTGTTTTCGAGATACTAAAACACACCCGCGAAATCGCGGGCATTTAGAGCGTGGTTGAAAGTATGTAAGCTGTTGTAGGATGAATTTTGGTAAAAGATTTTATGACTGGAGAATTTCAGGAAAGGTATCAAAAGTCATAGGTACTTGGTGACAGGACAATTTTTTTTTTAGCCCTCTACCTTTTTTCCAATGTCCGTTATTTTTTGTTTTCTGTTTTTCTGTATACTATGAACATACATATACTATAAATAATAAAGTGTATTTGTTATTTACTATCAATTCCAAATTAGTAAACTTGGAATTAGTCTCCATATAATATATCAGTGACACCCGCGTAGTCGCGGGCATTTAGAGCGTGGTTGAAAGTATGTTAACTGATGTAGGATGAATTTTGGTAAAAGATTTTATGACTGGAGAATTTCAGGAAAGGTATCAAAAGTCATAGGTACTTGGTGACAGGACAATTTTTTTTTAGCCCTCTACCTTTTTTCCAATGTCCGTATTTTTTTGTTTTCTGTTTTTCTGTATACTATGAACATACATATACCATAAATAAAGTGTATTTGCTATTTACTATCAATTCCAAGTTTACTATCCACGGCGGTCACTGACATATTATATAGAGACTGGCATATTATATAGAGACTCTCTATGTTCGCCCCTCTGTTTTTTTATACATTTTTAGGCATTTAGAGCGTGGTTGAAAGTATGTAAACTGTTTGAGATTGAATTTTTGTAAAAGATTTTATGACTGTAGAATTTCTGGAAAGGTATCAAATGTCATAGGTACTTGGTGACAGGACCATTTTTTTTTTTTAGTCCTCTTCTTTTTTTTCCAAAGTCCGTAATTTTTTGTTTTCTGTTTTTCTGTATACTATGAACATACATATACCATAAATAAAGTGTATTTGCTATTTACTATCAATTCCAAGTTTACTATCGTCACTATCCACGGCGGTCATTGATGATATATTTCATATAGACTCTCTATATAGCCGTGGATAGTAAACTTGGAATTGATAGTAAATGGCAAATACACTTTTTTTTATCGTATATGTATGATCTTAGTATACAGAAAAACGCGAAAATAATGTCCTGTCCCCAAGTACTTATGAAAATTAAATGTAATTTTAAAACAGTCCTAAACGGAAGTCTTGTCTATGACTTAAAAGTCCGTCCGATGACGGAAACAATATCCGGACTCCCTTTATTTTCGTTTTTCTTCCAAAATAACCAAAACTGAATAATCATAAGCGACAAATGCGACTATGCATGGTACCTATAGGACACAGATGCATGATGATTAAATTATTATAATTTAATTTTTGATGTCAAGCGTTTTCCGATTGGCTGACGTTGTTTTGTTTATCAGCTCCACAGGCGCTTGGGTATATGATACAGAAATTTTTTTTAATTTTTTTTTGTTGTTGATTAAAATATTCAATTTTCTATATTTATACTACATATCTATCACTACTGCGCATGTCTCACCTAGTTTCGAGTGATTTTACCAACTTTGAGACAAACCCCCATTTTACTATCCACACTAAGAAACAAAAAGGCAACTAACTCGACGCCATCTTGCGTGCTATAAATAAATAATAAAATTGACCTACCTGGATTCCCCATCGATTTTTATGGAAAACATGCCTTTCTCGCAGTCCGATTGCAGACGTCGTTTCTATTTATCAAATTGCGACTGTTCGTAACATTTTTAGTCCATCTCAAGCATATAATAAAAAGATTTTCACTATTTTCACTAAATTCAAATTTACGTGCCCGGAAGTTTACTGTTTATATTCAGGGGAAGTTACTTTTTCCCGAACTTTTGTTAAAGGGAAGTAATATTGTCCCGGACTTTTTCGGAACATCTCTGCAAGTACACATAAAACAAAGAAAGGGATACAATGATTTCCGAACTATTATAAAAAAGGCGCAACTTTTTCGTTGCTGAAAAAAGAAAAGATCTGTTTTAGAAATAATGGCAAGTCAATCAAAGGAAGAAATTACGAAGGAAAACATAGTTTCATGGTAATTTATGAATATACAAATGCTCACACAAAATTGTCTTATGAAAAGAATTAAAAAAATAATCCGTGGACCATTTGATCTGATATTTTTTTTATTTTATTTTATTTTGGGGGGGGGGGAGTGCACTTACAATCAAATTAAAGGCTTGACCTTGTTCTTCGTCCATCATATCTGTTTGTTTACATTCAGTATTATTTCGGAAATCATCGTATCCCTTTCTTTGTTTTATGTGTACTTGCAGAGATGTTCCGAAAAAGTCCGGGAAAATATTACTTCCCTTTAACAAAAGTTCGGGAAAAAGTAACTTCCCCTGAATATAAACAGTAAACTTCCGGGCACGAAAATTGGAATTTAGTGAAAATAGTGAAAATCTTTTTATTATATGCTTGAGATGGACTAAAAATGTTACGAACAGTCGCAATTTGATAAATAGAAACGACGTCTGCGATCGGACTGCGAGAAAGGCATGTTTTCCATAAAAATCGATGGGGAATCCAGGTAGGTAAATTTTATTATTTATTTATAGCACGCAAGATGGCGTCGAGTTAGTTGCCTTTTTGTTTCTTAGTGTGGATAGTAAAATGGGGGTTTGTCTCAAAGTTGGTAAAATCACTCGAAACTAGGTGAGACATGCGCAGTGGTGATAGATATGTAGTATAAATATAGAAAATTGAATATTTTAATCAACAACAACAAAAAATTAAAAAAAATGTCTGTATCATATACCCAAGCGCCTGTGATCAGCTCATAGACATAATTTTGTCATGTGACCTTGACGTCATTAACGTTTTTTCATGATTTATTCCGGTTTAAAATGGAATTAGGATTAAATTATATGAAATGACTGTAACATTTTTTCTGTCTATTCGAAATAACATAAAAAATGTGGTGCACACTTTAAAATAACCCGCTACGCGGGTTATTCAGTGTGCACCACATTTTTGATGTTATTTCTTCATAGACAGAAAAAATATTACAGTCATTCCTTAAGTGGAAGGAAGAGAAGCGACACACAAAATGAGGTCTTCTCATTTAATAGTATAGATAATCAACTGAAAATTTGGCGGGAAATGATTCTCTCTAGACTTTTCATACATTTTCACATTGTCACTTTTTTTCTTACAAAAACATTGAAAAAATAACAAGGATTATATAAGATTTTCAAAAATGGAGTTTTAAACTATATGTTATAAAATTGTGAAAAGAAAAGTAGGGTTTAGCGGACAAAATTTTTATTGGCACTACATGAATAAAACTATAGGATTCCGAATATCTGACAAAATGTCAAAGCGAACATATATAAGCGAATGTATTAGAAATTTTGTAAAATCGCGAAAATAAAGCGTCGCGCAATCTGAGGGTTAAACGCGAAATAAAGTATATGCAAAAATACATTGTTTGCAGTACAAGTTTGATTTCAAAGGAATCATATATTTGTTTTTTTTTTCTTCTTCAAGTATTGCTATAAAAACTTATCTCCAGCTATCTTAACATGTTTTTCTTAAAATGAGGTTTACAGAAGTCGGAATTTCGCATCTAGATTTTTATAACAATTTTGTCATCAGCGCGTAGGAATACAACTGATGCATATATTATCATCATATAATCTGACATCTTGAAGTACATTTAAGCGTCCCATTTTCATCACTCACTAATTTTCCATTTTAATTTTCTGTCTTTGACAGTTTACATGTAATAATTTATTTTTTCCTGATAAAATTAAAATTTAATTTATGCATGGTGAGTAAAAAAATGTATCTAATTCTTGACTTTTTAAAGCTTTTATGGTCCACCAGTAATACTGCAGACACAATAAAAAGATTTTTGAAAGTAAACGGGTAGCTACTTAGCTGACAACGCCCATAGGCGTGGTTGTCATATAAGACAGTTGTGACTTTCACCTGAAGATTTGACATTCTTGGATTAAAGTTAATTATATTGTTTTGTTCCGATAGCATGGTGACAAATGGTATAAAGCCAAAACGATGAAGCTATTCTATCTTGATAATTACTTTTTAAATCCAATATTTGGTTTTTAATGACTATTTTTTATTTTTCAAAATGATCTTTTAGAAGATGTTAATCCCACATGAGTCAAACAGCTGAGGAATTTAGCCTTATAGAACGTAAAACATCTGGGGACAATTGAAGATGATGACTATGTTATGTGAGTGGAAATTCCAACAAATTAATTACAAAACTAAGTAAATGGAGCCAAATAAATAGGGGACAATTATAGATACACTTATTACAAATTGCTATTTGATTGTTGTGGTAGTAGTTTAGCGTAAATAAAATGTTGTGGTAGTAGGTTAGCGTAAATGAAAAGTATGGGGACACTTTTCCCACTACTAGTGTAATATTTATTGGAACATTAAAGCAGACAAGTTGAATATTCTGATTGCGATTAAATTGTTTCCATTTCTACAGATTTTTTCTCTGATTTATATTGATAATATTATAGGTGCGATGACAGGTGTTATAGCATACCAACGTGTAATCTGATGAAAAATTGTAAAAAATATGAATTTAATCTCATAAATATAATATAAAGAAGATGCCTTTCCTGCCATGCTAATTAAATAAATATTTCTAAAAATGAAATATATTTTTTACAGTTAAGTTTTTCTGCAAATCATTTAGTTACTTTTTTCTTTAATGAAATACAAATTACATATGCAATTCTATATGTAGCAAAAACATAATGTGTATTAGTAAAAATGCAAATGAATAAGTAAATCGAAAAAAAAAATAATATAAAAAAAAAGATGCCTCAAGTTGAATGTAAAAATGAAGAAAGGTAAAAAAACAAAAGGAGTAATCGAATATAAAATGTATTGATTTTTTTTTCTAAAAACTAACCCAATGTCAAGTTTTTAGAACAAATCAATAAATAAACAAGAAGAAAGCATACAAACAACAAACAAAACATCACTCTAAAGAACAAATATATAAATAGGGAGATGTGGTATGATTGCGAATTAAACAATTATCCGTCAGACTCTCCAAATGATGGGGAAGTAAGCAACTATATAGGTAACAGTACGGCCTTCAACAATGAGCAAAACCCGCACTGTATTGTTAGCTATAAAAGGTCCCAACGTGAAAAAATGTCAAACAATTCAAACGAGAAAACCAACTGCCTGATTTATGACAAAATGTTAAACGATTAACAAATAAAAAAAACAACGACAACCACTGAACTACAGGCTCCTGGCTTGAGATAGATATATTTCTCTTCTTTGTATCCCAGTGACCAAAATGGAAGAAAACCTTCAACTGTAAATAAAAGATAAAAACAAGTATCAACAACACTTTAGGGATTATAAGTAAAAAAAAAATATATAGTTAAAATTATGTTGTTTGAAATACTTATACACCTGCCCTTTTGGTAATCGATGCAATGACTAGACTGTGTTTAATAAATAATAAAACTGATAAGAAAAAAACACAACAAAACAAACAAAAAAAGAAAAATTAATACTTAAATAGGATATTTATAGCAACTGGAATAACAATAACATATGGTGACTCCTACGCGAACAACAGATGTATAATCAGACAAAAACCAACAAACAATACACGGTCCTGACGGTCTGACTCGGTATAAAGGCACAAAATGTGGTGGGCTTAAGCCAGTTTTACGTGCGCACAACCCAATCCCCTTCCTTTGCTTATCAAGACTATATGCCGTAAAGTAAAACACTCAAGCTACCAACAGGTATGATCACTTACGAGGACTAGGAAATAGAGGAACGGTACGCAATTTGGAAAGCGAGGCCAAAATGTGCTTGCTACTACAGAAAGCAAGGTCAAAATGTGCTTGCTACTACAGAAAGCAAGGCCAAAATGTGCTTGCTACTACAGAAAGCAAGGCCAAAATGTGCTTGCTACTACAGAAAGCAAGGCCAAAATGTGCTTGCTACTATAGAAAGCAAGGCCAAAATGTGCTTGCTACTACAGAAAGCAAGGCCAAAATGTGCTTGCTACTACAGAAAGCAAGGCCAAAATGTGCTTGCTACTATAGAAAGCAAGGCCAAAATGTGCTTGCTACTACAGAAAGCGAGGCCAAAATGTGCTTGCTACTACAGAAAGCAAGGCCAAAATGTGCTTGCTACTACAGAAAGCGAGGCCAAAATGTGCTTGCTACTACAGAAAGCAAGGCCAAAATGTGCTTGCTACTACAGAAAGCAAGGCCAAAATGTGCTTGCTACTACAGAAAGCAAGGCCAAAATGTGCTTGCTACTATAGAAAGCAAGGCCAAAATGTGCTTGCTACTACAGAAAGTCAAGGCCAAAATGTGCTTGCTACTACAGAAAGCAAGGCCAAAATGTGCTTGCTACTACAGAAAGTCAAGGCCAAAATGTGCTTGCTACTACAGAAAGCAAGGCCAAAATGTGCTTGCTACTACAGAAAGCAAGGTCAAAATGTGCTTGTCATTTTGCTTAGTTTCTTTTGTTACCTATTATGACATCGGACTCGGACTTCTTTTGAACTGAGTTTTAATGTGCGTTTTGCTATGTGTTTCTTTATTCTACATTGGCTAGAGGTATAGGGGGAGGGTTGAGATCTCACAAAACATGTTTAACCCCGCCGCATTTTTGCGCCTGTCCCAAGTCAGGAGCCTCTGGTCTTTGTTAGTCTAGTATGTTTAATTTTAGTTCATTTATATGTTTTGGAGTTTAGTGTGACGTCCATTTTCACTGAAGTAGCACACAATTTTATTTAGGGGCTAGCTGAGGACCACCTCCGGGTGCGGGATTTTCTCGCTGCATTGAAGACCCATTGGTGGCCTTCGGCTGTTGTCTGCTCTTTGGTCGGGTTGTTGTCTCTTTGACATATTCCCCATTTCCATTCTCAATTGTATTGCTACTACAGAAAGCAAGGTCAAAATGTGCTTGCTACTGCAGAAAGCAATGTCAAAATGTGCTTGATACTACAGAAAGCAAGGTCAAAATGTGCTTGCTACAACAGAAAACAATGTCAGAATGTGCTTGCTGCTACAAAAAGCAAGGTCGCAATGTGCTTGCTACTACAGAAAACAAAGTCAAAATGTGCTTGCTGCTACAAATAGCAAGGTCAAAATGTGCTTGCTACTAAAGAAAACAAACTCAAAGTGTGCTTGCTACTACAGAAAGCAAGGTCAAAATGTGCTTGCTACTACAGAAAGCAAAGTCAAAGTGTGCTTGCTACTACAGAAAGCCAAGTCAAAATGTGCTTGCTACTACAGAAAACAATGTCAGAATGTGCTTGCTACTACAGAAAGCAATGTCAAATTGTGCTTGCTACTACAGAAAGCAATGTAAAAGTGTGCTTGCTACTACAGAAAGCAATGTCAAATTGTGCTTGCTACTACAGAAAGCAATGTAAAAGTGTGCTTACTACTACAGAAAGCAAGGTCGAAATGTGCTTGCTCCTACAGAAAGCTAGCTTAATTGACCACATATTGTCGCTTAAAAAACAGAAGCAACATTTCTAACCGGTTTTGTGAAGTGTCCTAAAAATATCTAATTATAATCAACACTATTTGTGAGAGGCCAGTTGGTATTAAATTCGTCAGACTAATTGAAAAAAAAGCCAGTTTATAACTGAATTAGCACGTTTGTCTTTCATCTAATCCTTGCTGTCGAAAGATGTAAGAATGACCCCGAGTTTAAATATATTATTGTTCCAGGAACATTGTGCACGATGTTCCTACAACACGACGTTACACCAAAAATGGGACGTCAAAGAATGTTTTCTGAAATTTTGACGTCGATTAATTAAATTTGTTAGTTTCATTGGTGTTTTTTTTATGGGTTGATTCTGTCTCTGTTGTTTTTGTGATGTATATTTACCATGAATTACCTCAAGTTGTAGAAATCGATTAACAATGTTTTACCCTTAATTCCCCTTAAAATGCTGTATAATCGTAAATTATGTAGAAAGTCAAAATGGGACGGAACTATTAAATATACAGTTTTCCATAAATAAATTAAAACATAATTTTAGAAGCACAAAACTTTTATCACAGGCTGCTAAAATTTTATGGTGCATATCATATGTCATTGTAAATTTTCCATATCTCGATTCAACCCCAATACAAATATATCCGACACTATGCAAGTAAATCATTTTTTTTTAACCCTTGATTAATTTGAAATGAATTGTACTTTCCTTGACACACAATTTGTCGAAATACAGCCCTTCAATTATTTGAACCCCAGCTTCAAAATTATTTCCCCAGTCATCTATAGTTTCTTGCTTCAGTTTTCTAACGTCTGATGTACTTTTTAAATTTTAGAAATCTTCTCCTGGATCGTCCGTAAAAACGGGTAATACAATCCCGGGTTGTATTATTTCAATGACACTGTTTTCGTTGATGTTTGCAATTAGTCTTTAAGTTACCTCCGTTTCATGCACAAGTTTATTTTGACGAAAAGGTCCGGCTTCGCTAGTACATGAATTAATTTCAGTACGACAGTTAAACCATGAGTAGCAGGACAAGTCGCGAACTAAAACTTTTCGAGTACTGTACTTTTAATTTGGTGAATGTACTTTACTGAAGGGGCGACTTTAAACGATCTATATCTATTTCAGGGTACTTCCGCAACATAACGAAACATTCACCTTTAACATATAGAGGACTGTGATGGTGTCTCCAAATTGTCTTTGCAAAAGTTGTACATATCATTCGCATTCTGAATCAAACATTTGCCTCTAGCAACAATAAATCACTAAAAGCTAAAAATGGTTATAGAATATCAAAATTTAATCTGTGTCGAATCTATGTTCCGAGTTTGTCAATATGCACTATTCTTTTTTCGACAGCCTCTAATATCTTTTTCCAAATTTCACCACACGATTTGTTTTTATTATCAGGAACATTTATTGCCTCGTTCACACGTACATTTAATTCGAATTGAATTCGAATCGAATGCGAATCGAATTCGCTAATCGCGTTCACACACTCTTCTTTTTTAATTCGAATTGATTCGAATTGGCTAAATCGCATTATCCAATTCGCATTAGAAATGCGTTTTTGTTAATACGAATTAAAAGTTAACGTCGTTAGGACAGTAAAGCGAATTTGACGCGCATTGCAATTCGAATTAGAATTTACGTTTCGACGTTAAACGTTTCGAATGCGAATTAAACTAATTCGAATTAGTTAATGCGAATCGAATTCGAATTACGTGTGAACGCAGCATTAATTGAAATAAATTTAGCACATGCAACGTCGGAAATAAGCGTTTTTCGGATTTTTCGAAGTTTTCACCCGTTTGGACAAAATGACTACCGTTTTGTAATGTTTCGTAGCATTTTATTCCTTTCAGACCCAAGCATGTAGTTAATAAAAAACAAATCTAGGCATTGTGTACTCTTCGTGTATCTAACTTTTGTTTTTATAAATTATAAATAACTTATTGAAATATCAGGTAAAAAACCCGCATTAATTGCTCTGACAAATGAAATATCAACTTGGACAAAATGACTACCGCTTGAAAAGCGACTGTAAAGAGAAGATTTTATAGAATCTACAATATTTGAACTCACGAACAATGAGGCAAATAATTGTACTATTGGTAGATGTTATTATCATCTTACCATTTTTAGACATTTTCTGCTATATCTACTTATAAAATACACTTTCAGTCGTTGAGTCAACGAAAAACGTCGTTGGACATTTTTCTTATTCCAGCTTAATATGCAGCCGCCGAGTCAAATGAAATTTGACAAAATAATGACTTGATTGTCACAAAGAACCGGCACATGTCGTTGTTCTCGCCAAGTTTCAGGAAGATCAGAGAATAAGAAATAGGATCACTATACATAAGAGTTAAAACAGTTGTTCAAAAATGTAACGTTGGACATCCGTTTTTTCACATACAGCTTTGTTGATTTAATCCTCAAATATACTAGATATTACTAAGCATATGACCAAGAGCTATAAGAACATTATTGAAAACATATACTGAATTTGCTTTTATAGTGGTTAGTGTTTGCTAACATTTTTTTTTTTTTGTTTTGCGGAAGAAATGTCGAAGATTCTTTTTTAAATCCTATGGGTTGTAGGAACAGCGTGCGTAACGTTGAAACGTTTTTGTTCTATATCAACCGAAATGTTCTCATTCGCCGTTTAGTCTTTAGTGTACAGTCTATGTTAATATTTGTCTTAATTCGTTTATATGTAAAGATGTTCATACTGCCACAGACAAGGCAATTTTTTTCCAAACATGCTTTAATATTACAATGATAATACGGAGAGATTTTAACTTTTTATATTAATTTCAACACTTATTTGACCACATACGTAATATAAAATGTAACGGTAAACTTATTATAATATATGTACAAAAAAAAAAGAAAAAAAAAGCTGAACATGCTATGAATTATGAAACTAAAACATAAAAAAATGCATTGATGCTTATTTATATCACATTTTATTTGATTGTTAAATTTAGGCTTTTAACTAGTTTAATTAGTAACTAATTATAAACAACTGTCATACAATTGGGAAGTTTAGTTAGCTATAAAACCAGGTTTGATCCACCGTTTTCTTCGGAAAATGCCTGTACCAAGTCGGGAATATGGCAGTTGTTTTTCACTTTTTCGTTGATTGATATCGTCATAGATCGGTATTTTGTGTCTTGTCTTTTTACCTTTCGTTTTTGTGGTTAGTGCCGAGCTCATAAGTCAAGCCTTCCAACTGATCTTTATAGTTTATTCTTATGTTGGATTGTTACACAGTGTCCAGGGGGCGGTTGGGCGCTTAAAAACATTTAAAACCGCTTAACATGTTTTATGTGCTGTCCGAAGCCATTCACATTTTGACATACCTGTTCCTTTGATAGTTGCTTACTTTATATTTTCATGGTTTTGCTCAATGTTGAAGGATGTACCGGTGACTTGTTATTGTTAACATCTTTGTCAATTGGTTTTTATGAATAGATGTATCATGGCAATCATTCCACATTTCGTTATTTTATATTAGAATAACGTATATTAAAAAATTAATTGTTTAACTCATTGATACAAGTACAATAGATGAAAAACACATGCTGATTCAAGTTACTGAAAAAGAAAGGCGAAAGATACCAAAGAGATATTAAAAGTCGAAAACAAACTGACAATGTCATAGCAAAAAACGAAAATCGACGAAAAGACAAATAACAGTATACAAAACACAACAAAGAAAACTAAAGACTGAGCAACACGAACACCACCAAACAACCGGGGTTGATCTCATGTACTTCGGAAGTGTAAGGTGATTCTGCTCCATATGAGGCAACCGTCGTGTTGCTCATGTAAGTACAAATGAAAGCATGTTAACAGTTATTTATTTGATATAGTAATTATGCCGTGACGCTCTTAATTCGGTAGCTGCACTTCGAAATAGTTTTCATCCATAATCGCTATTCAGAATTAAAAGTAGATCGGTCAAGTGTAAAACAACATGCAACAATTTCATAAGTTGGAAAGTACTTTCACTTTTACTTTTAAGAAGGGTGCCACATGTCAAGCAGAATATGCTTAAACTTCCGCAGCACATGAGACCACCTCCTGTTGCTCAATTTCTAGTTTCCCATGTAGTGTTTTATAGACTATTGATTGTTTTTTCCCGTATTTTCTGTTTTTTTGCAATGTTCTTGTCGGTTTACCATCGAATTTAATATTTATTGTCCCTTTGGTGTCTTCTGTCATTTTTATAAAAAAAAATAGTTATAGATATTACAGAGCGAACAAAGTTCTAGCTTTCATATTTTCTGGATTATAAGGAGACATAATTTTGCTCTTATACACAAATGTTTTAAATCCTTAATGCTGGTTTTTTTTTGGGGGGGGGGCGAGGATAATATTAGTATTACTGCACTTCCATCACGTATTAAAATTTTAAAGTATAAATTTATTTTTCTTGCGTTTTTTTTCTTCAGTAACTTATTTCTTCAATTAGAGTAACCTCGTGTTTTCCTACACAAGATGTATTAATTGAGTTTGCGTTGCTCGGTCGCTGTCAATGATGTTTATCATGCATTTCTAAACCGTCATCACCACGTGATAGAGAAAAAAAATATATAATTTATATATGTGTTATGCTGAAGACGAAGATTTTAGATTTGATTCATCACAAGTAGAGATGTTATTTGAACTGTCTACATGGAATCGGTTTATCGAACAATCATAACTGATTTTAAATGATTTCTTATCTTTTTACCCACAGGTATTTGAATTCACTAAGCACATGCCGAGGTCACCAACCGACTGATGGGTCTTTTCACGATACCTGACCAATTGAGTTGGCGCCAAAGATTTGTGGTAAACACACCAAGGACAGCAACAACAGAAGTAAAAGATAGTTCCCAATGTAAGCATATATCATTGTTCGCACGTGAGAAGTCCATTTGACGCATATCCACGCCATAATGATGTTTTACGAGTTTTTAATGTTACCTATAAAATTCATAATATTTTTTTTCTATTTGATCAGATGGCGTCCGTCAATGCAATAAGTCCGCAATGAAACAACGCCTTATCATAGCAGATTGTAGTTACATCGTTTACATAATGTTGTATCTTGAACATTTCATGTAATTCTAACCCCATTATCGAGATTCATACAGACCCACTACGATGCTAAGCTCTCCAAACTAGAATTTTAAAGTTTTTTTGTTGATGTAATCTTCGTGTAGCTCAGTTTGAAAACAAGTATTTGTAGCAAAAATCTATGTAAGATCTTTTGATGTTGATCATGTACCAACTGACGAATCGGCATGTGGGAATTGTTAAGGGTCTGTTTGGGAGACGCCATTAGACAAGTACCCTTCAAAACATCATGTTCTTCAAAAGTTGTAAAAACGTAATTAAGATCGCTGTTAATGTTGTATTAATTACGGTTCTTCCGTTTTATAAGTCAATGTTTTCTGTAATTTTCTTAATTTTGTCGTCGTGTTCAGTATTTAACTTTAATCTTACCATCGTCTGAACTGCTTTTCTTTTTGTCGCTTTCATTTTTTGTTCGTTGGCTTTTATTTAAGTACATGATACCTTACAAAGTAGTTATTTATTGGCAAGTTCCTACAAAGTACCTCAGTCTTTGAAGTAAAAAGTTATGTCTATAACGGCACATGTAAAAAATGTTTAAACTAGTTTTAATTTAATGTCCCTGATAATGAGGATTAGGTTTGGTCAAGTTAAAAAAAAAAACAAATATCGGAAGAAAGCAAAACAAGCATAACCGCCTGGATGCACTACCTTGGCATGTTTTGGCATATCACACCTGTGTCCATGTGAAACTGTGACAGTAAATGTCAGTTGATATTTTTCCTCTATTGTTTCTTTCCATTTAGTGATAAAAATCAAAGGTAACGGTAATACATGTTTTTTACTAGCACTGCTAGCGACTCTACAATCGATGTGCTATCAAAAAAATGTCTTTGAATGTCATATCTAAAACGGTTTCCACGTGTTTTTTTACAAAGTGTAATGTTTCCAACGCTTAGATAATAAATCAAAGAAGAAACCATAGACGTTTATTAAAATCACAAAACAAGGAAATACAGACAAAGCCTTGGCAAAACGAAAAAAAAAAAGACGAAAACAACAGTTCACAAAATACCCGCCAAAACCTGGACTGAACTCGTGCGATCCCAAAGGGTAAACAGTCCCCGCTTAAGTAGGGCAATTATCGTCTTGCTCATGGCAAACAATATTCGATGATAAGTCGCATTCTTGTTCAATGGAGGTATGTCATCTTTCTTAGATTAAAAATCTTAGCAAACTCATAAATGGGGCTCGGATTAAAACAGTTGTAGTCCAAACCAATAACGAAGTAAAAGAACATTGAAAGCCAAAATTCAAGAAATCTGTTCCAAAATCTGACTTATTCCATCTATCAGAATGATTTTTCATTTATCATTAGATAAAACAAAATAGAAACAATAAAACCCGCAAGATAACATTCAGGAATAACAATAAAGCAAAACATTAAAAGATATTCTTCTATCGTGGAGTTGTTGTCTCGTTGACGTAATTACCACTCCTCAATTATAAAAAAAAAACAACAACAACAACCAACCTTCCAAAAAACCCTTCTAAAAGACTCTCTTTCAAAACTGGTAACCTTTTTTCTTACAATAGATGAGAATTAAACATCTCATGTTAGATATACATCATGCGTAGACGTGGAAGAATTGCAACAAAGAAAGCATGGATATTTTTTCCACCAGGAGGAGAGTAAGAATTATACAATAACAGGCGGACGAAAGAACATGTATATCCCACTTCCCTAGCGTGGGGTTTTTATAAGTATTTAAGTATACGATCAATTCTTACAGCGATATATACTCAATTACAACAAGTTTTTAGATATTTATTTATCTGTTAAAATTTTATACAATGTCATGTACTGCTCTTGACGGTCAATTCTTTTAAATGTCAATTTGGTCACCGTTTAAATAAAATACATTCTCGTCAAATAAGAAGTAGAGGGTCTCTATTGCATTTAAACAATACAGCCACGACTGTTTTATATAAGATAAACAGCTCTCAAGAGCAATTTTGAATGTTTTAATACCACTATGCTCTGTTTAATGTAAATTTTCTCTAAGTATTACATGTGCTTCAGGAGGGGAATGAATTATGTTAAGAATTTTTTCAATAGTTGACAAGTTTACTCGGTAAATATCTTTTTGAATTGAAAAACTAGTGTAAATACCCATAAACTGATACTATGACCACCTTTTTTACGGAAACAATGACGGAATATTGTTCCGGTATTGAATCAAATGCAGTAATAAAGAGGTACAAGTAAATAAACGACGCGCTACTCTACATTCGCAAAATGTCAAATAAAACGCCAACAAAGGACATTAAATTTGACAAGTAAAATGTCTTTGATAGCGATTGTTCTCCTTGCAGTTTACATGGATATTTAGAAGTCCCCTAGTCTATACTTAAATCTAAATTTAAAGACGACAGATTATAAGATAAACACAAAACGTAATGAATAAACAAATATCGACTACGTTTGCCATTTCTTAATTGTGCATCTTGATTTATGTGATAACAGTATTCGCATAGTACCTTGCACGAAATGGTGACATTATTTTGGACAAATAAAATTATCGTCCCTTATAAAACCGAACCCCCCGATTACTGTATTAGGGCATATTGCACAGCCTGTGTATACTCTTCCAAAAATCTGTATCTTTTGCATTAATCTTTATGTCATGCACTTGACAGAAATGTTCCCATCTGACCGGAAAGAGGGGAGGGTGCTATCATTTACAGAAATTATGACATATTCGCTTAACAAGATCAGTTATAAGCAATACCTAAATATGTATGTGATTTCCTGCTTATTATAAGACAGGATTTTATTTTTACTTTATTCTTTAAATGTCGCTAAAATGTATTAAAAAAACCAAACTAACGCTGATCTCTCTTCTGATATAATATGACGAAGTCCATAGAAAACACCGATATAAGCTCGTGTATATCATATATATATATATATATATATATATATATATATAAGTCTAAATTGAAAACAACGTTCAAACCTATGATTGCGTTGGATAAAAACCGCAATTTTTATACGTGTGCATGCAAAACAAATTTCTTGGTAGAGTGGTCTAAATACAGCACAAACAACATTTTCCAAAAGACCAAAAAGTGAAAAAGTATATTTTAACAAAACGCATTTGACTAGCAGGTCGAACAACGGATGTTCTTAAACCCTGCTGACTGCCATGGTGATTGCCAAATAAACGGATCACCAGATGTAAAAATGGATCTTAATTTATAAATTAAATACAAAACAGAAAACAATAAACTTGCGGAAAAGATGGTATACCGCAAACATGAGGTGCAAAAATTTGTACACCATATCCGGATTTCGACAATTAATGTCTCTTCAGTGATGTTAGGAATCGAAACTGTATTTGGAAGGCCATATAATTTACCTCAATTTGGGATTGACTCTTGAATTTTGAAGAGTCAAAATAGGATGAACGGATCATATAAGCTCGAAGGCAAATATAATACAAACCCAAACGAAAAAATATAAACAAGTCTAAATTGAAAACAACGTTCAAACCTATGATTGCGTTGGATAAAAACCGCAATTTTTATACGTGTGCATGCAAAACAAATTTCTTGATAGAGTGGTCTAAAGACAGCACAAACAACATTTTCCAAAAGACCAAAAAGTGAAAAAGTATATTTTAACAAAACGCATTTGACTAGCAGGTCGAACAACGGATGTTCTTAAACCCTGCTGACTGCCATGGCGATTGCCAAATAAACGGATCACCAGATGTAAAAATGGATCTTAATTTATAAATTAAATACAAAACAGAAAACAATAAACTTGCGGAAAAGATGGTATACCGCAAACATGAGGTGCAAAATTTTGTACACCATATCCGGATTTCGACAATTATATATATATAAGTATGTATCTTCAATTGTCTAAGTTACAGCTCATATGCTTCCATCAGATCAAGGATTTTCTATTCGAATGGAACCATCTTGATCAGACACACTGATCTGTATATTCGTGCATCTATTTAAAAAAAAGTTATTTATATAGCTTAAGCATTTCAAACATGTAAATATATAATGGTATTATATTTATTATCCTTATTTATGTTGTAAAATTGAGAATGGAAATGGGGAATGTGTCAAAGAGACAACAGCCCGAACAAAGAGCAGAATGGTTAGTCAACTTATCTCTCAAAATGTGTTTCACTTGCAAATATAAGTCCGTGTATTATCGACTGAATTGATTAACTAATTAATTGATTGTGTTTAACGCCATTTCAGCACTCCTGGCTATATCGTGGCGGCCAGTTATTATTGGTGGAGGAAACCGCAGTGCACGAAGAGAACCACAAGCCTTCGGCAAGAAAACTGGCTATCTCAGTCAAATAAGTTCGGAGTCACGTGCGGGCTTGGAACTCACAACCTTAGTGTTGATATGCCATAGTGATTGCTGCAGATGAACTACTGAGATCACTCGGCCATCGATGCCCCTCGATTGGATTGAAGAATATAGTATATTGATGGAATGCCACGTGTCCTGCCTTAAATAATACATATGACTAAACGTTCGTTGAAAACCTCACACAAGTAAAAAAAAGGTCTTCCTATATCAACAAGGCGCCTTGTCCGTATTCGTGAAATGGTAGCACAAATGCCACACAATTAATGCAAACACATAATTGTCTTGACATTTTGTGTTATCTCCCTTGCTCATCCCGGTGGACCTACTTAGATGGACCTACCTACAGTATATGATTTTTTGTTCTGGTCCTGAAAATGCGTGAAATATATGCCACTGGGCGTTACTGTAACAATCGATCAATGAATCAAACCATTTTTTCTTTATAAGTGTTCTAGACCTTAATTCTAAATATCATTTGTTGAAAGTATTGTATGTATTTTCCTTTTCGTTGTTCATGCAATGTTGTGTCACAAGAATTTTTATATCTTTGAATACTTTTCATGTTCTTTTCTTTCAGTTGTTTAATAAGACAAAATTCGCTATTATAATGACTTAATCGACATTTAAAAGTGCGTCAAAAGACTTTGAAACCTTAATATTACGACTGCATTGTGCATGTTTGCTTATATGAACTAAAAAACCCTCTTTATATGCTCATTTTAACGGGTATATTATTCAGCAAGTCACACCACGGCGTCAATTTGGGGGAAATATGCTGTAATATCCATAATTTTATGCTTGCAGTCTGGTTTGTCTTCTTTGCCGTGTAAATAGTAAATGTTTACTTGTGACGTTGTGCACGAGTCCGTACAATGGCAGTTAATAATGGGCGTAACTTATACATTTTGCTAAGATTTAATGATATTTACGGTGGGAAATATTTGCATGGATTTATTTTGTATTTTTCAATGCATTTATCATTCGAAAATATGTTCTGTTTGAAAATTTTCCGCATGGAAGATTATTATCAAGTTTTTTTGTGTTTTTTTTTCTCTCTCTCGCAAAACTGGACTACATATATATAGTGCTTTCTGAACTGATCTTGACACGCAAGGATATGGTTCCATAAGCTGAAAGTGTTTGGGTACTGGGTTTCGAATATTTGGTTAAAACATTGTGCCATACATTCAGTCGTTTTACTTTTCAAGGCAATGTGTAAAAATAACTGCATATGATCTTTTTATTAGTATTATTTCAATTTAGATACAAACAATAGTCTATCATGATCCAATTTAAAAGACAGATTTCAAATTAGCGCAAAAGTAGTCAAAATCTATTACACTAGATAAAAATGTATTTAGGAAACCCGCGTTTATATGCAGTGTTAATATCAAGTTTTTTTGTGTTTTTTTTTCTCTCTCTCGCAAAACTGGACTACATATATATAGTGCTTTCTGAACTGATCTTGACACGCAATGATATGGTTCCATAAGCTGAAAGTGTTTGGGTACTGGGTTTCGAATATTTGGTTAAAACATTGTGCCATACATTCAGTCGTTTTCTTTTCAAGGCAATGTGTAAAAATAACTGCATATGATCTTTTTATTAGTATTATTTCAATTTAGATACAAACAATAGTCTATCATGATCCAATTTAAAAGACAGATTTCAAATTAGCGCAAAAGTAGTCAAAATCTATTACACTAGATAAAAATGTATTTAGGAAAACCCGCGTTTATAAGCAGTGTTAATATGCCCTTTTAGCAATCGTACAATTCTGCATCAATGATTAAATTTAAAATTTTGACAATATTACACAATCTAGGGGCTTTTTTACTTCCAATTTACACTTCCTCAGTACTCCAATTTCATGTTAAAATATTCGCCCCATTATTCAATTTGAATATAAAGCCCAAAAGGACTGTCCAAATCTTTAATAAATTTATAGAAACATCTTTATTCGACCATATTTCATAAATGTGACAATGAAATTGCATAGTTGACAGAAATTGATAATTTATTTTTTATATAAATCCCATATTTCTTCATCAATGAATGTATTCGGATTATATTAGATTTCGAAATATTTATTAACGTCTTGATTGGAACACTAAAATCATATTGTTTTATACAGATTTTTCTTTCAGTAAAACCTATCATACAACGTGAAAAGCGAACTGCAACAAAACGAATTATAAAAAAATCACAAAAATCACCGCACATTCCTAGGTAAAGACGATTAACGAGAAGAATTGGGGAAAATTGGATTCTACTCGATGTTGAATCAAGTCCAAAAAACCAATTATGTTGCACGGTGATGCATAAAATAGAGCTTAAATTGTATTGTTTTACCTCTTTATTTCAGAATTCAATCTTATCTCAGCTTCACAGAAGACTTCAAACCGATTTACATGCAGTATTCATGATATTAATGTTGTGCTTTATGAAAAGATACATATCTATACAATACTGCCTATTTGAATTATAGCAATTGAAAAGTGTTTTTCGTGATATTGAAGAACACATTTTTGCAAAGTCTGCATGCAGCCACTTCATGCAATTTATAAAAAGACGAAGAAACAAAAACATAATGTTTATACCAACTTGAAATTTTTATGGAAGTGGACGTTGCCATGGTGTGTGGTAAACATTATGACAAATGCACTTTAAATCTCAATTTTCTGCTGCATTCATTCATTGAATTACATGATTCAACAGGTAGGACCAATTTCCACAGAATTTATCTCACACCAGGGTCATTTTCCAAAGGCCTAACAATCTTTACTAAAATTCAGAGTTTTACAGCTTCATATTATGATCAGGGGCCTCGGTGGCCAAGTGGTCTATGTAGTTCTACTACTGTAATCACTAGCCAGTCAACACTGAGGTTGTGAGTTCGAACCCCGCTCGTGCGGGTGCACTCGACTCCAATCTTAATTGACTAGGATTGTCAGTTTTCCTATCGAAGGTCGATGGTTTTCTCCGGGCACTCCGGCTTCCTCCACCAATAAAAACTGGCCGCCACGAAATAGCCCAAATGTGGCGCTAAAAAGTGGCGTTAAAACACCAACAATCAATCATCAGTCAATCATATTATGACGTATTTCTAAACAGATGTACACGTGATAAACGTCTGAAGCTACCTCAGAATCGAATGTTTGACAGATGCAGATTTTGGTAATTTTTTAGTATTTATCCAGAAAATGTATAAGAACATTGCTAACCAAAACCAAAATTCTGCTGGAAGTATATAAGTATATATTATCTTTCGGATAAACATTATTTCATTTCGGTTAGAAACGCCAATCAAAGCAAAATTTTAACAATTCATGAACATGTTTGCAATTTAGTATCAAAATGCCTTCAAAAGCAACATGTATCGATAGTGCTGATTTTCAAATCGATTTTATCGGAATATTTAAAATGGTTAAAAAAAAAATTCAAGTATATGATAGACTGTTTAATTATTCAAATTCCAGTAGAGTTTGACAACTTTTAGATTTTGGCCATGTGAGTGAAACAAATGCAAGGTGAATTGATCCTACCATTTTTACAATTTGAGATCTACACAAATATTTATAGTTTTCACATATCGAACACACCTTCTTTCATTAACCCATCTTTTTATCATGTGTATAAATTGTTTATACGGACTATGCAAAAACCCAGTACCTATTTAACTGTTCTTAAACTAAGATGTTCTGTTTATGCAAAGTTTTGATGTTCCAAAACAATTTACACATTTAACTGCTCAAAATGTTAGTTTAAGGTGTACTCGACGAAGGTTATTCAGACACACTAGTCTCTCTCATTGCTAATGACAGCATGCTCTTTTTTTTAATAAACATTGACGTGATTAAAAATACAACAAAAAAATCAACAATAACCTTACCAACAGCGTATTGATGCCAATGTCTTATTTCAAGTGTTGCGTCTTTTAACCAATAAATGAAATCGCTCCATCTAGGTTAGGTTCAGAATTGCATATTGAAAGTAAATAATTCACGACACAAAATGACTGTTATAATTATATACTTTCCTTTGCTATTTATCTAAGTTATTTGTATCTTATTTGAATTTTTTCTTGCAATTTATATATGACCATGATTTATTTTGTATTGCGTTTTCTCACTGTATTCTATGTGACAGCATATGCTCCAAACTGCTACAACTCACACCTTCGTCTTAATTGTTTTTGTTTTGCTCCTATATTGTATGATTTACTTTATTTGAAGAGTGTTTTATGGAACCGTTATTTTCCTTTCGAAAAAATTGCATATTTAAGAAGAAATAAGAAATGGCGTTATGTATGTTTTTGTTGTAATACTTTAAGTTATCCTTCATTTATGATAATCTGTGTCACTTTCAAAACCCTTGGCTATTGAATTGTTTCATATTTTTCATGTCGGGGCCTTTTATAGCCGACCATACGGTATGGGTTTTTCTCATTGTTGAAAGTCGTACGGTTGCCTATAATTGCTTACATCCACTTCATTTGAACTTTGGTGGATAGTTGTCTCATTGGCAATCATACAACATATCCTTATTTTTATATATCATGGCGACAAGTTGTCATTTACGGAGGAAGTCGGAGTTCCCGGAGAGAACCACCACCAACCTTCGGCTGAAAAACTGGCAATCCTAGTTATTTAAGATCGGAGTCAAACGCACCTTACAAGGCGCAGGGTTTCAACTCGCAACATCTGTGTTAACAGGCTAGTGATTGCTGTAAGTGAAGTACTTATATCATTCAGCTACCGACGCCTTATGCTCATCGTATGAAACAAGTTACAATTCTTAAGCAGCATGTACCACCATCAGTGCACGATAAACAACAAGTAATTCTATCAAAATGATCAATTATTTTTCATAATAAATGTAATGTTGTTAAATTTATTTTCAATTATACTACGAATTCTAAAATTGGATGAACATTTTAGATATAAGATTTAAGCGATAATAACTGAGATGAATTTGCACACTTTGTTTTTAATAAGAGTCGTTCATGCATGCACTAGTTGTAAAAGAGAAACAGAAGATAACAAAGGGATTTTCAAACTCATATACAAGTCAAAGACGACTGACAATACCATGGCAAAAAACAAAAAAACGACTGACAATACCATGGCAAAAACAAACGACTGACAATACCATGGCAAAAAACAAAAAACGACTGACAATACCATGGCAAAAAACAAAAAACGACCAAAAGACAAACAATAGTCTACAAAACACAACATAGAAACACTCGTTGTAAAATGTGTTTTGTCACATGTCTTACATCGCATAAAAGATACCAAATCTGCAATCTAAGCTTCTAATATATATTTTATTTACAGTCACGAAAGAAAAATGATGGTAGTGGCATTTTCTGCATCGTTATCTAAAAAGTAATTCTATTAAGGGACAAAGTAAGTGTGTTCAAGCAAAAGGATCCTTTGTTATAAATTCATAAGAAATTCAAAAAAAGGGTAACTGGTGAATGAGATGAAAAAAACGTAATTAGTTAATATTTTTTTCCTTTTCATTTCGTTTTGTTCATTAAAGAATGTGTTAATGTTACATATTTGATTGTCTTAAAAATGTATACACATATATTCTACACTATGTGCGTTTGAGATTTGTGACATATCGGATAGTCTTGTCTTCTATTGAAGCAGTATGTTGACCTCTGGATATTTCCATATCTTTTCATTTTTGTGTTGTCGGGTTATTGTATCATTCAAGTATGTCCAACATCTCCTTTTAATGATAGAAATAATAGAATATTATCAAATATATTAGAGGAATAGAGCTTTGATTGCTGTTCTCCATCCTGATAGTTGGTTGGAATGTCTTCAATGGTGAACTATATACATTATAGTTGATATTTACAGCACTTTCTTATGTTGTGCTGTTACACCACTGTCTTAGGTTAGGGGATGGTTAAGCGATCCCGCAATATTCTTTATGTGTCAGTAACAAGCCTGAAGCTTGTAATTCAATGTTTGTCTTTGGTTGCTGTCTGCCATATTTGTTTTTCGTAAATTATTTTGTCATACATCAGACCGTTTGTTTTCTAGTTTGCATTGCTTCACATTTTGTCATATCGGGGCCTTTTTTGCTGCCTTTACGGTAGGACGAAAGATGACTTATAGTTGGTTACATCAAGTCATTTTGGACTCTGTTGGATAGTTGTCTCATTGGCAATCATACAACATCTACCTATTTTCTCAATAGAGCTCACACCTTGCAGCAAACCAAGAATCCTCTAGCGTCGAGGCAAGCAGTATGGTCTTAATCATTGATAATAGGTATTAGGCTTGCATAAAAATAAAACAATTCAATTTTTCATCTCGCTTTATTTCACTTTTTAATTCATTCAACATGTACCACGTGACAACATTCTACAGATTCGCTGGAAGTATACACCATACAACTTTCATTCAACAAACGATTGAAACAACATGAACATGATATGATAATATTTTATGTACATGTTAACATGACAGTTTCAAAATTAATAATCCGTAGAAAAATATGCCGGAAACAGCACACTGTTTAACACGATTTTACTCTCTTTCGTATGTCACGTGAGTGAAATAAAAAAAAAATCATATGGAAAACAAATACGGGACTTTATCAACTTCATCACTCAAATTGGACAAATTCATTAAAAAAAATTCAACACCATAAAAATGAACATTGGCAAAAATGAACATTCGAACGTCAATAAATTAAAGATTACATATACACATGAAATTATAACAACAAATAGTTTCTCAGTACCGAGGTATTTCGCGGTGATCCAGTTGAAATGTTGTTTCACTATTTTATATTTCTCAACACTGGAATGGAAGGTCATATGGATGTTCGTTATGTCATCCCCACGTTTCTCCTGCCATTTCTGGATGATGAGACAAAGAACCAAAAGATCGTGGTGGACCACCAGGAAAATGATGCCCATCGTGTCCATGTAAGTTCAAGGGTTCAGGTGATGACGGTTGTACCATGTCATTTGGCAAATAATGGCTTTCTGGGCCCATGTTTCCTGAAAACACAAACAAAAAATATTCAATAATGTTATACTTATATGAATAAAATTAAAAAAATCTAATTTTGCTGCGTTTGATTAGGAGTGGATGGAAAACTATTTTTTAAACACTTTGTAATATTAATATAAGTAGATGTGTAATTTGTTTTCAATAAGACAACAACCTAACGACACAGATAGCCAAAACGGATATAATTTCTAAGTTCATTTGAAAATTGGTGTAAAACTCTATATATAAATATCGAAGAATGTAAAATTAATTAATCTGAATATTTTTAAATGAAATAAACAACGGAAACCTTTTGCTTCACATAAAATGAATTTTATTTTGATTAATGTTGTACCTTGGTACATTGATTTAGCTTTGTATTTCTAAATTTTCTGTCGTTATGCAAAACATATAGGTCTTCTTATTGAGGAATTTCTAACATCCTCATTATATAATCAAAGGTCAGCTGTATACATAGATTTCGTCATTTTAAAGCATGGCTCACATGTTTAGTAATAAAAAGTATTATTTCGTAAGTTTATAAAGATAAAACATGTGTTGCCTTGTTAGTTCTTCGTCACTTTATAATTTTACCGTTAAGCAACACTAATTAATTGATTTTTATATTATTGCTACAATTATCCAAGCTGTTACTGCTTTTCATGTTTTAGCCTTCAGAGACTATTGGTAAAGAAGAATACGTTACAGACGCATTTTGTCTATTGTCACTGTTGATTTTACGGTCCGTTGTTGTTCTATACATCTTTGCGACCGATTGGCTTTTTTGTCGACAACTGTCACAAAATTGTTTCTTGTAGCGAAATGGATTATGAACTTTTGTTCCAGGAAAGTAAATATAATAGATGGTACACGTGTAAAATATGGAAACATTACTTAACAGTTGTTGATGAACAGGACAATTCTAAAGTGACACTTTGTTGTACAAACGCTTCAGTAAAGCTTTAAAATATGTTTTCAAAGGATTAGATCAAAGATCAATTTCTGTGGTAAAGTCAAACAAACGTCATTTAAAAAAAATAAATGTTTTAATGCGATATGATAGTTTGATAATGATGTAAGAGATGCAAGGATCCTTCATTTTGCAACTACAATGATTGGCAAAATAAATAAAAAATGTACACGTATATATTATTTTTGACTTCTCCGCTTTCTAAATAATTTCTAGGGAAATGAATTAGGATTCGTCAAAGGATATTCTTTAATTGGGATGGAATACCAATAGCTTCTATTAACAAAATAGGCCTTCGCCATGGGAGACAGCTTTGGGTCAGTCGTAGGAAGTCATTCAAGAAGGTGAAATGATAGAGGGCCTTGTCATGGACGACAGTTTGGTTCAATTTTTTTTATTTGATAACGAAAAATTGTTTATGATATGACATGAAGAGATAAGTGCAGCTCTCAACATTTATTTTTAGCGCATTCGTACTCTGTTATTAGCGGGTTCAATATTCCAAATGTTATTAATGACGAGACTGAAAATTTAAGTTTTAATTAACATAACAAAGGTCTTCTTATACGTTTGTTGTTAGCTTGCCCATCTTATTTACTTATTTTAAATGTTACTTGGGATTATTACTTCATTTTAACATGACCAAAAAATCTAAATTCCATCAGATTTAAACATAACAAAGTATAATCAAAAGAAACATAATATTATACGAAATGGTTATTGAAATATATTTTATCTGTTTTGGGGCAACTCAAAATTACGTTTTATAGGATCGAGTCATTCTGACGACCATTTGGTTTGCAATAAATTGACAACTATACCATGTTATAGTCAGTTCCAATGTAGATTGCACGTCATAAAATTTCAGCTGAAATTCGATGTCTGTTTGATGGCTTCTTGTGTGCATGGGAGTAATTTCAAACGAAAATTATCTTGTTTCCCATAGGACATTATAATTGGATAGGAAAACTATAAAAGTCGAATGATTGTCTAACCTTTTTATGGGCATTTTTTTTCGTCAATTCATCTTTAATATGTTTATAGTCTGGAACGTATGTGTCAGTGGATTTCTTTACAGTCTTTAAGCAGAAATGTTTGTTGAAAATTTTAATTTTATATTTTTACCTGAATGATGCATTGGTTGGTCTAGATTTAGAGGAGGGGTTCCTTGAGACGTAGGTGGCAGGAAGTTCATATTTCCAGGTACGCCATCTTGACCAGGAAAGAAGTCGTTGTAACCTTGGTAACCCGGGTAATATTCTTGGCCATTTTCTGAAAAAAATAAAAACATTTTGATAATCATACATTTTAGAGAGAGGCGAAAGATACCAAAGGTATATTCAAACTCATAAGTCGACAACACACTGACAATGCCATAGCAAAAAACGAAAAACAAAACATAGAAAAGTGAAGACTGCAACTGATGTGTAGTGTTGTTATTCATCGTGTTTGACTCTAGTTATAGAAACACATTTTTGTTTTCAATTGTCCGTACCCAAAAAATTGACACGTGCTTTCCTGATCTGGAAATAGAACGATTGCTTCAGATAAAGTGTTCCAACGCCTAGAGGATTACTTATGCACCTTAAATCTGAGATATATATATATATATATATATATATATATATATATATATATATATATATATATAAAAAATAAGTCAAATCATGACTACAATTCATAGGCTTAAAGTATATCGATACTTTCTTCTCCTTCCTTCTGACGTGACAAAAAAAAAAACAAAAAAAAACCATTTTTCTCTTAAACAAAAAAAAGTTACCCGATTTATCCAATAACCGATGATTAACTGGAATCTTCCTCGGACATGTTGTTCTTTTAGAACATTGAGTATTTGAACAGCTTTTCTGTTGATCATAATGACTGAAACATTCGTCATTGTCAAAGATCATCACCACATGATAAATCAGAATATTTTTGTAAGCAAGAAAAAATATCCAGTCGGCATTCCTTTCTGTGGCGCACTATGTCATTCGAAAGGAAGTTATTCCGCGATCGTGCATTGGGCGATTTGGTCTCGGTGTCGTTTTTCTAAAGATAAATTTACAAAAGGTAAAAGAATGAGAAGTCTTTATATCATATTTCCAAACCACAGGTGGCATTAGAAGAAAAGTTACAACAAAAACATTGAAAAGCGGTGATGATAAAACCCTACCATCCATCACCGACCATCGTGTTTGATATTCTACACTGCGCCGCGTTGGAAGGTTTTGTAAAAATGTAAGCTGTACAAAAACTGTCAAGTTTGCAGCTTATGATGTTATGGCGATAGAGTTGTCACTGTCCTATGGGGTTAATTTTCTAATCTGTATTGTCAGTTCTATATAAAACACTCCATCACCGAGATTGTGATACAATGGAACATAACAGCTCGTTTACGAATAACAGTTTTTAAGGCTTGTCAAATCACATCTAAATATTTGACGGCACTAGCTGTGTGCAAGGAAACTAACAGAGAAGACAATACTAAACGGATAGCTTAAATTAAGATTATTTCATAGAGTAATATATGTGCACTCTTAACATATGAATTATTAATGAGAACGGTTATTTTTTTTGACAGAACCATAAATTGTCCCAATAAGACGAAATTCTTCTTTTTAAATCAAAATAGCGTACATAACTGATTAATTTTCAAATCTAGTACTGTTTTATTTTTAATTCTTAGGGAGAATGACCTGTGAAGCCTTATAAAACATTATACACTTGTCTAATGTTGAAGACTACACGTGTACGTCTAGGTGTCGTTTGGTTTAGTGTGTATCGTTGTGTTGCTGGGTCTTGGTGTTTACAGCACTTGTGTTATTGTTATATAAAACATCCATTTACAATGAGTAACATTTGAACAATGAAGATAAATAATTTTGAGCATTTCTAACACTAATAAATGAAAAGTATATTCAGTGTACTAAAATTACATCGTTTAAGTCTTGGTGTTGCATGCATATATAAAAACCTCTGTGTCTATACCTCGTATTACTTCTTTTACCAAAGCTTTGTTGACTAAAAAGTGAATTATAGAATCCACTAAAGTTATGATCGACTAAACACAATTTCTAAGACATTATCACAATATTTCCAAGCATAAATAAACTGTTTTCTCGTGAAAAATTTAATAATTTTTGTTGATAACTTTCTTAGATACAAAGCTTACAGTCATTATTAATACACAGATGCATCATTAAATCAAAATTCCGTTGAATTTTGTGTTCTAAGTAAATTTGTTCAAAGAAAAGATTTTTTCAAAGAATTGTCAAGAGAAAATGTTGTTAAAATATTTATAATTTCCGAACATCTTATTGAAGCGTAAGCCATAAACTCGTGCTATATCTATGTTTAACTATCCGTACATGGCATAGGGGCATTAATAATGCAATGCTTACGTTCATAAAAATATAAAGTCTTGAAGAAATAAGGACCCTGGAACTTTATTTTTTTTTTATCATTATCGTTTTATTGTCTTCGTAAATACAAACATGAATAGAAATAATATTGTTTAAGCAGGTGATATTCGAAATCAGATTCGGTACTATTTTTTATCTTCAATATTACCTTTTACAAACGCAAAAAAAATGTGTTCATTACCTTAAATAATTCATGTATGCAAGTATAATTTAAAATTGTTCGGGTTCCATAATCTGATAATCAGGACGATTTGCTTATATGTCAAGTCATCTGAATTATGGCAATCTCTATATCTAGCTAAGCTTCTTTTCCAAACAAAATTTAATATATTCCGGAGTTTTTTTAATAACCTTATCCCATCGGGATCTTACAAATCCCTTAGATTTTCTTTTGCAACTCCAAATCAATAAAACTACTAATGTATCAACCATTCTGATTTTTTTTAAAACTCCCAATTTATTACAAAACTGCAGATCGGTCTTGAATGAAACATGTTTGTTTTGTTTTGAGATTTAGTTCTGTCAAAGATTCATACTGTATTTCATGGTTTTTTGTGCGTTTTAGAAACCGAAGTATCCTAAGGGACTTTGAAGAGTCATTAAGATGCACTCGAACTGACATTAAAATTCATGGATACCCAAATCTCATAATCCTCTGGCTTAGTTCAACCCAACTGCGTTCCGTATTTATGATATAAAATCGTTAAAGGATCTCCAAGCCATGCCATCATTTAACATGATGAATAGAGGCTTAGATGTCGCAGATTCATTTTCGAACAAAACATAAAGATGTGGCTACAATAAATAAAAATACAATCTCAAAGTTTTGATCTATGTTTATCTAACAAATATATGTTTCTGCTAATTTTGAAAACATATAGTAGTAGAGATAAAGAATCAGCATTTTTGATGAAATCAGGCTGATTTGAAGAAAAAACGTGAATCCCTCAGCGACAAATAGCATACACGAAAGACAAATTCGCATAGAATTAAGTGAAATATTTACCCGAAAAATATCCAAAGCCCGGTCCTCCTCCCATCATCTCCTCATCTAATTCACTAGGAGACATTCCAGCCCTTAAAGCCCTCATACGTCGTGGATTCCGGAAGAAATGTCGTCTAGCTCCCAAAGCACTTAGTTGTTTCATTCTTCTTTCCTTTGACCTTCTATTTTGGAACCAAACCTGCAATAGTATGTATGTATATATATAAAATTTTGCATGAAAATAAATAGAACTTAAACGAACAAGAAAAGACAAAAGGACAACTAAAGAAGTAACAGAAAACCGACAAATACTATCTTTGGTTTTGTTACCTTGGAGGAAACTGTCAGATGGTAATAATAAATTACATTCTTAACAACTTTTTGTCATGGTGGTGATGTTGCAGTAGATTAATTATTAAAGGAAAATCTCTAACATTTCACTATTTCAAATTTAATGTGTTTGTTGGTCATTTTACTGTTAAATTACATTTGTTAAAATACAGTAAAATGACCAACAAACACATTACATTTTCTGAGATATGTCAGTGCCATCACTGACCATGTGCCATCACTGACCATGTGCCATCACTGACCATGTGCCATCTAAGTTATTCACTGTAAAAACTCACCAAAGATACCTAACCTGAATAATTCAGTCGTTATATTCCGCTGCTCTACGATGGCTACACTCGCGAATGGAGGAGTCGATCACGGAGAGGGACTGAATTATTCCGGTTACATAGATACCAGGATTATAATTTGGTACGCCAGTGTCGCGCGTTCTGTCTGCATAAGACCCATCAATGGCGCTCGAATCAAATCAGATAGAATGCCAAATCAAATATAACGTGTCATGGTTTCAAAGTTGTACCAAATACAACTTACTATACGGCAATCTTTTCCTAGGGGTAGAAAATCCTTAGTATTTTGAATAATTCGGCATTTTATAAACAGTAAATTTCCAGCAAATGAACATATCAATAATATTTCATGTCAAGACAGAAGTAAACTTACAGAAAACATTGTTAACGTAAAAACATTGATCAAAATGAAAAGAAAAAAAAGAACAAGGAAGTGTTTTGTAGTTAACTTTTCATATTGTGATAGGCAGAATACTGGCTTTCTTTTACTCAAAATTGAAACAGACGTGACACCATAGAAGTAGTACAAAAGTGTAGGATATTTTATAATCTAAATTGAATAAAAACAAAGTTTCACGTTACAAGAAGTGCTACATCGTCGGTGTCATTACTTCTATGGCCTCCTCAGCCATAACAAAGACCAACTGCACAAATGTTATTGTGTCAAGAAACCGATATGATCTACCAGAAATGTGTCAAGCACATGGCACTTTAAATATAATGTTGCAAAGATTTGGCATAAAGTATCTGTGAAACATGAATAGACTACTATTCCGAAGTGAATGAAGTATACATATTCGTCCTTAAATCCTATAGGCTTTCCTCATTTTGAACCAATTTAGGAATTGTTTAACAAGTGTACTAGCTGTAAACAAAACTAGTGAAATATCAGGTCATGAATTTCTAATACGCTCAGAGTTATCTCAAAACAAAGCTAATTTTGCACCTAAATATCAGGGCAAGACAGTATTTATTGTAAATACATTGTAGATGTCTGAAGATAAAAGATGTTTGAATCATAATATTTAAGTTTGACCTATGGCTATATTCTGTCTATACATTTGTATTTTAGTAAAGAGAAAACCTGAGAATTGAAATTCTCTTCTTTCAAAAATTATCATTTGCAAGGATGCCAAAGTAGAATTTTCTTTGGAAACACCCATGAACCTTTTGTGACAGATGTAACGTATTCTATTGTTGCCGTATGTAATCACTGTAGAGAGGCACATAGGTAAACAAGACAAGAATTCTATCCAAGTTCTGTAAGAATGGCCAGGTGTGTTAAAATAACATATCATCAATTAGAGAGGCCTGAGTCAGCACGCCTCAACGGTGGGCTTTATGTACTGACATAGTCTCAAAACATTCTACATATGTAAAACGGGAAAGTTTAAAATGGTCTATAATTATATTGTCATCCGAAATAAAACACCGAACATCTTGACATCACAGATAAAAAGCAGAGTTGAGTTCTTTTTACAGTAGATACGGGTCTTTTTGACACCATGGTACTTATAAAATTACCCCACACCGAGGTGGTACAACAATAGTAGGACGAAGTTAGATATACCTATAGGCATTGGTATTGAAAAAGACGTAACTATTAACGATTACCGACCATTGACAGTTACATTTGTACGTTTCACTTTTCATGATCGTTCCGGTCTAGATTTCAGATTTTATTGTTACTTGGATTTAGATAATAAACAAAGATTTGTTGTTGAAATGTATGAAAAGATCAAATGCGATTAAAATGGTAAGAAAAACATAAAATAATTATTATTGACCATCTAAAACTTCCTTCCAGGCAGGTGCGAATAGCGGCAATAGAAATTCCAAACAAAAGTATTAGAAAATAAAGTCACGTAAATCGCCGTCAGCAAAATGTTTCGAACAATAAGGTATAGGAGAAATAGTAAAATAATAGGAAAAACATCGAACTGTTTGGTCAATATGGCGTTATTGATATAAAAGTGCTATTTGCACAAATGTTTCCCGTTATACAATTTTTGTATACAAATCCGTGCTTTTTAAAAGTAAATCATCCATTCATTATTATTTAAGTCCTTAATCGACTTTGGTTAACATAAATGTTTACTTTACTACTTCAGGTTTATGAAAACGTTATAAGGACTTTAGTCTTTATTGCTTTAAAAATTGAAACAACAATTTTTATTTCGGAAAACAACAAAGGCCTTAATGAATTTTGTATCCGGTTTATACACATTTTCATTACCGTGTTATTTCACAAAATGGGCTAGGATATTCAATTGTGATTAAAAAAGAATATTCAACATGTTGAATATGGGCAGTATATGGAAGAAGCATAAACCATGTAATGATCAGAAGCTATTTAAAATTCGTAATGTACATAAAAACACATGTATGGTCACGAAAAACGCAAAACCATGTTTATACATCCATGTATACTACTCTTTAGGTAGCATCTTGAGGCCTGTATAGATTACTTGTCCCTATCAATTTTTCAATCCAAATTCCCAGCAAAAATTAATATATTGTCATTGCATTGTTCTGTAACATTCTCATTTATTTAACTTTTGAGTTTATGATTTTATTTATTGTTCAACCTGTACTCGTCCGAAACGTATGTATTGTGTTGGCCTAAGGATCTTAACGTTGCTGCTTCGACAAAATATTATTACTGCGTGTACTTCAAACTGATACTTACTCCACGAGCTTCCAAGATTTACAAAAATTATTTTCTTATTTTGCTACAATAAAATACACGTGTGTTGTTATTACCACTTTTATTGAAGAAAATATCGATATTATGACTTATTAACAGGTGCGCGTGAAAAGAGTTTAATATTATGATACCGTAAGTTTGTTTATGGCAACGGAACGCTTTTACATGGAGCTGTGGGTTCTTTTTAATCATATTGAAAACTTCGGTCAGCTTAACTCTTACCAACATGATATATTTTAAGTAAATTTCAAGTTAATTCTAATCAAATTGTTGTTAATGCGATTTTTAGGTTCAAATCCCCACATCACCACGACGCACCCGAAAGAACATTGGTTGTCTATTTCAAGGCTGAATTAAACCGGATTGACCACCTGGCCGGCTATGTTTCAGCTTTTATTGTAATGTTTTTCGAAACGGTAACTGGTACGCAACGCAACAATACATTTTCTGAATAAACATAGGATTTCCAAATGTAATCCTCTTAAGAACACGAATTTTCACTCGATGGAATTTAAGACACCTAGGGTTTAAATGCAGCAAATGATATTTGTAAAATTTCATATAGCTATTTTTTTCTAGCCAGACGATGCGTAAAGATTCTGTATACAATTATATAGAGAAAGTTTTTAACTTTTAACTCGTTAATTTGTCTACATCGTGGAGTTTTAGAATCGGAACTAAGATGCAAACGAAAACATCACTGCATGCATCTATGCTTTTTATAATGTATAAAAACGATCTCAGAAAATATTCACGATCAGAATGGCTTCCCGTTAGGGTAAGTGCGTATATCGCCGTATACCACGTTTAACAGGTATTGTTTCACCTTAAAAGAAAATCAATTCCGAAATGTTCCTGCTGTGCAAATTAAGTGTTCAAAATGGTAAAACGTAGTTTACACTGGAATAACAATTTCTTTATTGTTCCTGACTTGTTATATCAATTTCAGTTCACTGCTTTGGTTTCAGAAAACACAACTTTCATGAAGTATACAGTTTGGCAGTAATATTCTGAAGAACTTAGATGCGGAAATTAAAGCATTCATCAAAATATAAACGAATGACATGTGAGACAAACGTCAATAAGACAGTAACGCCACAATACGAGTAAATCAATATAGACCTTCGGGTGTCACCATATGAGTTGCAACAATGGACAAGTGCCTTAACATTCAATTCATATGTTCTTGTATCATTATGTATACAAACGTTCGTTTACATTTATAGCTAGCTATAGTACAAATTCCATGTATGTCTGTAAGTCAGAAAGATATTACGAGCGGAAAAGCATGATTATAGAACTAATAATGTCGGTATGAATATGAAGAAGAAATAAAATCAACAAAAAAAGGCATCAGGATTAAAACGTTTTACTATCTTATGAAAATTTTGTGAGTTGACAAAAGTTGATTAAGATTAGACTTCTAGTGTGTCAGTATTCTCATGGCTGTACAACAGAATACAGTTTGTTTATGACCGTCGTTGTTAACCCCTCAAAATGCTTTAGTGTACGCTTTTGAAAATACTGATAGACTCTTAAACTGCGAATTTTGGGTTAAAACACACGTGAAACATAAATTCGAAAAAACAGTACTTAGGCATGTCATACGTTTCTTTTTAAATTTAACAATCACGTTAATAGAAATTGGAGGAAACAATTTTACACTAACATATTTTTCAAAATGACATAATCGCATTTGTTATACATATGGTACACACATATATAAAATAGAATTTTGACAGTCTCATTAGAGAATTATATATATCATCAAATAACTGTATTTTCTTTGTTTTCACTCTTTTCCCATAGTAACTTTTCTTGGGATAAGGTAACACAAATATTCCAGTCGTTTATTTCGCTCAACCTCGAAGAAAGGGGATAGAACCGGAGACGATGATGGTTTGAATTATTCGAGTTATAGATGTACCTTCCATATATTCATTAGGAAAATGATTAACATGTTTTACTCTGTATTTGTTGGATGCTTAGACATTGAATATAAATATCCACATGTAAGAAAAACAGGAATTGATGTTTTAAAATAAAAATAGTAAAAGAAACTGATATAGATATGATTAAGAAATAGATATACATAAAATAAATGTATAATGCGCTACAGATTGTAGCCAAACCAGGAAATAACTCCAATAAAACTTTAGGCTGGTTGCTTCCTGTATATATATATGTGTGTGTTAAATAGTTAACTGTATTCAAATATTCTACATAAAATTGGAAAAAAAGATCTAAAAGTCGAATTAACATAATAATAAAATGATAATTTATGCATTTTCGAAGTGTTATGTGTACTCCAATATAGAAAGTAAAAAAACTATTTAACGTCACATTTATAATGTCAGCATGTATACCTTATAATTATATATAAACTTAAGGACGTATGCTTCAGAATACAATACAGTTACTAGCTAGTTAATTCACGTGATTTTACGGACGTAACGTTAAATGGTGATATATTTTATCTGTTTTAGTTTAATACATATTAAAAATACTTAAAACCGTATTTATAATGTAAAAAGTGGACAAAATATTCCAACACTGGTCATAATGGAACATTAATTCATAATTTTAATTTTATAGTCTAATAAAACATTCATTTCCCCTTATTTTAGCTAAATTTGTAAGAAAACTATAACACATTATATATGAATGTGTAATTACATATCTAGCTACTCAGCCTGGAAATGTTATAAAACCAATATTTTTTTTACTTTAATCTAATGCCTAATTTACGGTGTTTTTACTGTTTGTAATAAGGAGATGTGTTTCACCTTGATATTTTCATTTTCCCCCTTATAAATAAAAGAGTATGTTTCCATGGTGTTGGCTTATGAGAACGCTTTACAGAATATCTTTGAATTTAAATAGAAAGGAAAACGGAGCCATTATGTTAAATTTATTTAAAACTACATACACCAAACTTTCTATTCCTTCATATGCAAGCAATTATTACTGGATACACAAAATACATGAAGACTAAAACTGATCAATACGACAAAACATGATCAAATCTTCTTCCGAACAATTCCAATTTATATGATAATTAAGTTTCCCAAGTTTCACTCCTCTCTAAACCTTAACATGCAAAACTGACTTGGAAGGCTACGGCGGGGTTACTGACATACTTCGTATAATAACCTCGACTGTTTCTGAATATTCTGTCTTGCAAGTGCGTAAGTTACGTCTTCAGATTTTCATCTTTTTGGTATGAATTAAATATCTTCAAAATGGTTCTTCAGTTTGGTCTTAAATCAAATTGAATCTATCTTTGTTATATTATTATTAAGACATATAAAAACACATGGATAAAAATGTATCTTGTGCTATGATTCACAAGTAACACGCTTAACAAAGTACCAATAGCCTGATTTGGGGAATGACATTTTCATTAAAAATTTAAGGTGTTAAATACTAAAGTCAAGACAAATATCGTACAGATGCACTGCTGTGTTTACCTTGACAAAAAGTCCGTGAACTATGGTCTTCAAAATTAAAAATATTTATATAAATTATTCATTTAAATGAACTTCAGTAATCAATGCTTATAAAATGGATCATTAATTTTTTTACTTTTTCTTTTAGACAAAGAAGCTAGCCAGTCCACCATTAAAATAGGAGTGCGACTATCACACAACAGGATTAAACTATTTTATTGATTGAAAAAGTATAATTAACTAAAAAAAACTTCGATTAATTGATAAACAATTAATAAACTAGGTGATGTTTATGTTTCTTTCTAATTGTAGATGTTTATCCCGTTCGGATGTCCTTTGTCGTTTACGTCTTATTTGTGTGTCAGTAATCCCGTAATTCCAGTCTCGTTTGATTGCTATTTAATGGGACATAATGAGCGTTTTCTCCTAATTTTCATCAATTTAGAAAGAATAGGTCAATCAATGATCATAAACATGATAATAAACAGAATCAAAGATTACTCATTTTTCAACAATTTATTGACAACGATAAGAAAATTTACATCATCTGACATGAAAAATTAAATAATCACAAAATCATTAATAAATTTTATATCAATTATTGAAAATAATCATCAAGTGATTTTTTTTCAAATTGAAATTAATGGGTTTTTGTTGTTTCCAAACACATTAAAACGTCTTTTATCACGGCTTTTTACGTGAAAAAATGTTAATGTCTTTTGACCTTGTTAATTTATAAAATCATACAGGAAACAAAAAAATACATATTCGAATACTATAAAAATCATATTAAAATGTACTTTTATCCATATCTGAATAGGGCTCTACCGTTAATGACTCCAGAATAACTTTGAACTTTTAGACTTATACATTTTTTTTGTTGCAAAATATTTTCTGCATATTTAGTTGTTTATCACTTATGTTATTATTATATTTTAAAATCCTGAACATACATTAGATGACTAAATTGTATGCATTAGGAATGAATGTAAAATATCTTTATTTGACGGCAAAATGTATATTAGAGAATGTATAATGGGCTAAGTCATTAGATGTGAAACGTCACAAACTAATGGGGTGGTAGCTCATTTATCATTTTCTCTTTTCTAGTGTTGAATTTAAAAACAACATCTATTCTCAATTCATAACTTCATTAATCAAAAAAGTAGTTGTGATCTTTTTTAGATCGATTTGTATGCGTTCCAATATGGTTATACGTGAATAAGGACGCGAGTTATCACAAAATCTGTTTCGTTGAGGTCTTCAACTGGGTGGTATATCTTGTTGATGGAAATGAAATGAAAAAGAACTACTTAATAAAAGAACATCGCTTTAAAAACAAGTTGTCTTGTCAAATGACAGATCACGGAATCTACACGGTTCATTTCCGACCTAGGTCTCGGTTTTTCACATACACCCATAATTTTTTTTAATGTAAACTGAATTACATGTACAGGCTCGTATTGCATTTAGAATAATTTAGTCTGAAGTGGATTTTTTTTAACAACAATATCGTTTAAAATGTTGGCGTTTTATGATTTTGATATCCAAATGTGATTATTGAATAACTAGTTCATACCGTTCCCCAATTTTTAAAGGTTTTGTTTTTTAGGGAAATAATATTTATATAGCTTTCTTATAATTTTATTCGCTCTTCTTCTGATAATTTTAGGTCATTAATTTTCATCGATCGATCTTGTTTAATTATTATAATCTTTTTTGTAAATCACGTAATTTGCCTCTGGACTGTAATTTTATTGAAACTAATGATCAACAAACTCAAATTAGGCCTCTAAACATATAATTTTCATGGCATGCCTTATCACATCTCTGATAATCAAATTTCATGGATATTCCTATTTCTATGGACAATTTGCAATTCAAGTTAAGATAATGAGAATTTTTAATTTACAGTTTTACATGTTTGATACATCTATTATGTTAAAAACGAACTAAACATGCAAGTCCAGACGAACATTGTTTTATTTTTCACAACATTGAAACAAGGAGCATGGTTTTGTGACGTCACCGCAGACGACACTTAATTCATACAGAGTTCAATATGAAAATACCAATCAAAACATTTCTCATACCCAAAAAGTCCTAACACTATCTTTGTTTTATAAAAAAATTAAAGTAGGTTTTGAAACATCTCAAATTATGAACACCTTTTTAAATGTCATCGGTCTCAGCGTGGTACCCTTTAAAACTTCTCGATGCAAATGAAATAAAAATAACCAACGGCGTCTAAACAACACGACAAAGACAAGACCCGTCAGAAAATCATGGTCTATTGTTCTTTACTTTGAATGAACAATTTGAAATATAACACCGTTATAAGGGGTGGATCGTATAAAATTCCATTCCCATTTAAAACACAAATCTAAAATAATTTGATCCAACTTAACATATTCAACGAGTTGTACGTACAGCTTTAAAAATATAGTTTCTTTACGGATTCAAATTACACTATATTCTCTTGTATAAAATCTTCAACGAGTTTGGCAATTTGAATCGGATTCTTTAACCGAATAATAACAAAGTATTTACATTGAAACGAAACAAGAGGATTTCAATTGTTGAAATGGACAAAATTATTTTTTAAATGTTCATTCCGTAAGCATCACGTATCATAAGAACGAAGTGTCGCTATTAAGGAAAATGAACTAAAATCTAAAGCCGTTTTCAAACTCACTCAAAACTCAAAACTCAAAAGCTTAAAACTTATACATGTATATAGTAATCTTAATGCAGCAACATATTCTACCCTTTTAATTTTATAAAGGCATTTCCTCTTCCTGCTATAGAAGGGGTGTAAAAGACATTTATATATAATACCTGACAAAATGGTATATACAAATCAAATTAAAACATCGTATGTCCTGTGACTTAGCAAGACCAGACGTGATATTACATGAAGCTCTTGGTTCTGAAATGTTTTGTTCATTAAGTTTTGCGTTGAAGTAGGGAGAAATCCTAATTACACTCGTTATGATGGCTATCACAAGAAAAAAAATATTCTGAGATAAGATGAACTTGACCTTTTTATCTTTTCGCAAGAAAATGCTCTGAAAATATCACTGACGGCTTCTACAAGAACGCTGTTTGAATCAAACTGTTGCCAAAGTAAAGCATTTGGATAGTGTATAATTGACTACTTTGTGTCGCGGAGTGATATATGTCTGGTATCCATCAATCACTCCGCGAAAAGTGCATATACAAAGTCCGTACACAGTTGGAGAAGATATGCAGAAGACGGTATAGGTAATCTTGTCATCAACATCTAGTAGATTCAGACCACCCATCATTATTATCTACATCAAAGTTAAATAAACTTAAAAAAATATTTGATATGCATATACTTAATTGTTTAATGACAGTCACACTTTCAAATTTTGTTCCTGTTAGCTGTGGAACAACACCCTATATCCAATATAGCTTTGATGTACAGTGATCGGTGAGGTCGTTTGTCCGTCGGTCACCCTTCTCAAACCAATAACTTCATTTAGCGACACCTCAAGAAAGTCTTCAGATTCAGCTTCGTAATTATATTGTTTTTTTAACATCTTTAAAGGTTTGAGCGCCACTGACGAGTCTTGTTTGAATGAAATCCATGTCAGGCGTATTAAAATTAAATGCTTTGTTTATTTTCTACTTTAAAGTAAAAGCATAGCAAAACACAGTATTTTCCATGTCGATGTTAATTTGGAGAGCATTTTTCAGAAAATCCTTAGTACTTAATGGCATTGTGCGCCTTCTTTTTTATGTTTTGATCAAAATGACATTATGGGTTTCCTTTAGCAAAACAACGACGATGTTGTATGCAAAACTTAGAGGCTATGTATTCGTAACTTTACGGTGAGCCAGTGTTCTAAGAGTTTTGAATTTTTTTATTTATAAGAACCGTATCCGGAAGGTTGCAGTAATTTCTCAAGGAAAAACATATGGCTTCACATTCCATTATTTACATTTATTATTATATAATTGATGAAAATTGTAATATTGAAACGAAACTCACTATAAAATACTGCATATTTTCTTCATCTATACGTTCAACATTTAATGGCTCACATTATTTTTGTATCACTGGTGCTTCCGTTAAAATTGGAAGTATCCAAGCTTTTTATAAAGTGCTTGCCTTAATCATAAACTATATAATTCTCTTAAAAGATATGTTGAAATTATAATTATTTAATAATAAAATGCAAAAATGGTATTTCGGTACAGCAGTTTGGTTTCAAATGAACGGGGGCCAAACCAGACAAATTTCGATGATGAGCTTAGGGTATAATATATAATCTCTTATTGGAATATCGGTTTGATGTCAGTCAACAAAAAAGCAATATAAAAGCTAATCTGGGCAAAATAGCAATTAAAGCTACACAATATGAATGAATGATTCTGAAACAAGATAGATAACTCTTTTAAAAAAGATAAAAACTGACCTGTATGACCCTCATGTTGAGACCAGTCTCCTGTGCCAATTGTTCTCGTATGTGTCGGGTTGGTTTAGGCGTGGCATTAAAAGCTGCCTTCAAAGTTTCTAATTGTTTAGCTTTTATTGTTGTTCTAGGTCCTCTACGTTTCGACCCAGCAGTTGAATTCCCGTTTGTTCCGTCAATAGCTTCGTCTCCTGACCTATTACTATCCGGAGTTACATTTGAGTTTGGATGAATGGAATTTCCGTTCGTATCACAGCTCTGTGTACTATGATTAGAGTCCGATGATATTTTCAACAATGATGTGTCGTCCTCTTTGAGTGGTTCCGGACTGGATTGAGGAGAGTTCATTATACTTTTGTCGTCCAGATTATTGTTCGTAATATTGTTATTTGCAAGATTGTTATGGTGATTATTCAATATAATATTTTCTTTGGAATCTAAGTCTTGGTTGTCACCATCAATACTGAAGTCTTTATCAGACAAACTGGTCTGTTGCTCTAAAGCGCTGTCTAAATCACCTTCGTCTTCTATATCCGACGATCCTGGTTATGAAAAATAAGAAAACACCATATGTGATTTGCCAATTAAAATTTATAATTGGAAAATGTTCAAGTTTGGGCAAAAATTTTGATAAGCATCGGACCGTGGTACAGATGGATTTAATTTGACACGGATGAAAATATACTGAAGTTTTTCCTGTAAATTAGAAAATACCACCCCAAATCTGTATCCCATCATCAATCTGTACCATATGGTACCAGTCGAATTCCTGACAATCCGAAGTACTAACCAGAATTTTTGCGCCAGGTAAAATAATCAATAGTAAAGGTGGTGTTATTTTCCGCATTTGTACAGAAAAAGAAGATAAGATATTTTATGAATGAGAGAGAGAGAGAGGCATTTGAACTTTAAGTGACTTTTGATATATATTTTCAAATATTCGACTTTGAGCGTTCCTTATGAGAGTATATCCAGAATAGCGCTTCGATCGCATACCATTTATATAAAGTATTATTTTCCATTTTTTGTAATTTTTTATGTATGAAATAATGCATTGCAGTCCAAAACTGAAAATGTTTTCTCATATAAAAACTGTCTTATATTAAAATATAAGATGCTTCCGTGCATAATTACTGTATCCAATTTAGAAATTTTAATTTTCATACTTTGAATAAACCTCAGTGGTATATTTTGGTACACTTTCCTGTACAATTTTTTCACAGATTAATTTTACCAGAAAGTGCACAGCTTTTTTAAATAATAATTAGTGCCGAATATGCCTGTACATAATATTTTGAGATGGTGTGTTTGACTTGAAACAGTCGCAACACTGCTGTAAATTTTAAATGTAGGTGTGTAAACATGTACACATATGCTGTGTCTTTAAAGTCTCTCGTAAATCTTTATAAGATTGCTCTTTACATTGCAAATGTTTTAATTGTGTCATATGTTATCCTGTGAATCTATATATTTGTATGTTGTGAGACTCTAATAAAATATTGCATCTGAATCTGAATCTGTTAAGATTTTGGTAGATACCATATAGTTGTGCCAACAAAATCTGTTAATCTTTAAAACAAAACAACAAAATATAAGCCCTGTTCATTGATAATTTTCTATGTTTTCTATGTATTGTGTGCGATTTTGTCCCATGTACATTTACTCCATATCCTTTCATTTTCTAATGTTCATATTAAAAAAAAACCACAAAGTTCTTTTATTCAGAAACAAACTATACTGAACTGATCATCAATTACAAATATTCAAAAGCAAGAAAAAAGTCTGTTTGACGAATAGCTTGGTATAACTACCATCGATTAATGTAACGTGCGTGGTAAAAAAGTAAATATTTTTTCCGTCCTCTTTATCTGAGAAACTGAATAAAAAATGTAGTTTTCATAAAGACATAATCTGTCTTGATCTCTATCTTTGTTATAGAAAGAATTGGAAACAGTGGGGGACGGGATGTTATGGAATTCTAATAGGAACATAATTTATGCAGAGGAGCAAATTTGATGCTGGTGTAGTTATATCGTGGTGTGCTCCTTGACGCGAGAAAAGCGCTTGTAGTTAGCTTTTTGTAAGTCGTGATACACGCCAATGAACAGAAAATATGATGTATACAAAGTTAAAAATGTCTTTTCATAGTCTGCCTTCTGTGGGAATGGGTCTTATGGAAATAGGATAATTTATATGAGTTTATAGTGTATTAATATGACCAAATGTATGTGTGAATTTATAAATTTGTCTATAATTTCAGAGCGGCATGGACTGGCCAGACGAGTACTTATAGTTAACCCTCGAAGTCATGAATTCGGCGAAAACACTTGTACATATATGCCTAATCTGTTTGTGAGGTATTTTAGTGAGTGCCAACACACAATATAAAATTCAACGGAATCGCCTTATTTAAGTTCTGCTGAAATATTAAATAATTCACATTAAGTTATGGGAATTTACTTGCAAACCTGTAACATTGTAAAATACTATAATATTTATCTATAATAAATTGGATTACTTTTCAATAAAATATTTATAATTTCTGCTTACAGGAGATACACACAATGTTTTCTTATTTAGTTGCGGTTATTTTCCCAGGTGTGGCATGGAAATTGACTAAGGCTTTGTTTTGCCGACATTACTGATATACGATACCCAAAGAAAATGAATTGGGTGATATCAGAGCCATCATAGACAAGACAGAGATGTTCCGGTTACATAATAAGTTTTTGTTTTCGAACAACACTAATTCGATTGTATTGGAAAATTCTCAAATATGACAAGATAATTATAATATCAGTTCATATTAGTTGTTACTTTACAGGTGTGTCTGTCGTTAAATGTGTATACTTTGAACAATTTAATTTCACTGTACAATAATGAAATGACACTGAAAATTTTAACTTTTCATGACTCCATTTAAAATTTACTCTGAAAATGTTTTAACCCCCCCCCCCAAAAAAAAAAAAGAAACAAAAACAAAAAAGAATTGCAATGACTAATATTCTATGTTTGTGCCCATATAAGTCACGACGTGAAGAAAGATAAGGTTTCTGCTAAACTGAATTAACTGGAAACACGCAAAAAAAATGTGAAAATATGAAAAGATTGAAAATAACCATTCGTTTCTATTAACATAGCATTCCTGTCAAATTTGAATTTGAAAGATGTTAGTTACTTAATATCCAATAACAACTATTTTAAACATATTTACTCCAAAAGGACAAGTAAATGTCGTCATTTTATTCTAACAGATTGAGATTTTCAGCATTTACACATTTTCATAGCCCTTAACCACAAGAGTTTATTTGTAACCTTTTGGGAACCAATCAGAGCTATTATAACAAATTACCGTCATTCGAGTTTAAAATGTAGTCAACATACTTTAGCTTCGATACACATAAAAATCACCGGCGGAGAAAAATATGATCTTCAAAGGAACCCACGAGGTATTGCTCAATGTAATGGAATAAACGAACCTCTTGAAGCTTAATGTAATAACTTCGCATGCTTAACAAGTCCTACACAAATGATTTGGACTTGAAAATCCAATTTTCTCCCATTTTTACACTTGTCGTCTGCTGTTCTATACAAAATGTGCATGTCAAATATTGCAAAAAAGAATTAAAAATTATTTTTTTTCAACGTCATTATTAAGGTTTTCTTTATTGTTATTTTTGTTTTGGTCACAAGTTGAAACATTGACTTTTCCGCAATTGTTCCATATTTATTGTTTCCAGAAGATATTTAATAGACGGATGACATTAGGATATTATAGATTCTTGAGGTTTCTTGGCCACACCGTTTTGATATTTAAAACTTATTGAATCTTTGAGCTCACTGATTATTATTTACAATCGAGTCAATAGTATGCAAGAAGTAACCTTTGCATCTGTGTATATTTGCTGTGTTTTTACTTATTTTTTTCAAATATTTCTTTTAGTGGAGCACGCAGAATGTTAATACCAATTTTAAGAACCAATTCTAACAGCCATTTGAGAATCGATCCTACAACCTCAGTCCCACTCTCAGGACGAGAACTGATACAAGACCACCGAAACGATTTAATAAAAGAAAAGAAAACCACCCCAAATGCAAGGAATATATGGCACTTTGATATATATCTAGTATAAAGATGCTCATATTTGGATTATTTGTTTGTTTACAGTTGGACTGCTGTCTCATTGATCCTACACCACACCTCCTCTTATTCACGTTGTTTAAATGAGTGATCGAAATTCCTGAAGTATGTACTTCACTTGCAATGGTTATTGTGAGTAAACAACAAGTTCTTCCCTGCAAAGATATTTATCACTTGGGTTCTGTAAACGTATAGGTTAAAGCATCATCGTACATTTTTTTCTATATAAATCCGACATTATTGCCCCTAGATCCTCTTGCATTATTATTTAAAGGTATTCGTTTGACTTGAGACGGCATGATTCAGGCTTTTGGTCGAATTATCCATTTCAAGTACCTCTACTCAAATTTCGAGGAGCATTTCTCGTTCTATCAGCATCGTCCTGGCCTTGATCGATACAATGAACAAACCGACTGTTCAAATAAACGTTCCTGGGACGGGTCGATATCCTCGATGTGCGGAATCGGATAAGGACCTGTACTGAAAGATATGATTAATTATATCAATTAATCATTAGCTGAAGATTTAAAGAAGATTCTATTGAATCCAATAATTTCTCTTAAACACGTCATAAATATTTTAGACTAAATCAGACGTATCTCGGATGATGAAAACACATGAAACAGCAAAACAACGCAATCAACCGCTATTGATCCGGAATTTAGAATACTTAACGAATATCCGTTTATAAATGGGCCAGATAAATGTATATCTGTCTTGTTGAAAATTAAGCATTTAAAGTACATAAATGCAGCCAAGTGAAACGCACAACTGATCAAAGAGATTTGGGGGCAGGCATCCAAAGAAATCAACATTTCTTTTTCAATTGTTTACAAACTACTATAAATGTACGCCACTAAGTCTACCAAATGAAATACAAGGTTCACAATTTGTATGTTCTTCTTCCTTATCATTTTACATTGAAATGAAATTATTATGTTGCTTTCATATTTTCTAATAGTATGAGATGAAAGGGAACCTCCCACTGTCGAGTCTCCGAAGGCCACGAGACCGGTAACGAGATTTTCCTGCCAACTCTTGAATTATATACCATTTAACGAGTATCTTAATTGAAATAAAACGTTTAAACATGTCTTTTAAAGCACAAAATGGTTTATGTTTCAATTCGAAAATAAAAAGATCCTTTTCAGATGGTTCACATCTATAACGGCGCCATGGTTTTATGTCTAAAGAAATCCTGGCGTTTGGTAAAAGTTATGTCAAAGTTACGATATTTTAAAGATCTTGTAAAATTCGTTTTTGTCGTTTAAACAGTCATATAGGGTTACTGTTACTCATAAGAACAAAGAAACTTCAAAAAGGGCAATTTCTTTGATTATATTTCAATAAAATATTCTTGCGAAGTTTGAAAAAATCTTTTTTCAATGTATGAAGTCATTTTCTACTACACGTATATAACTGTGTGTTTGTAATAAATTCCAAAGATTAATCATCTTCATGAATATCAAATTCGTATTTTAAATGTGCTCAAAATATTTTTACACTGAATTTCTAAAAAAAAATCTTACAATTGCATGCGATAAATTACTTCTAGAATGGGATTTTCTGAAATAGCAATTATGATATTCGTTATATCTCTGAGGAAAGGCGTGAAATAGTTTCTCACACAAGGGACTCGGTAGCGATTAGTTGTGGTCAGTTCTGAACACGCGTAACGGCTGAATTCTGTAATAACTAAGATGGTATGAGAGTTCATAACAACATCATTCAAGACTAATGAAATTTACACCTCTGTAATGCAATTTTGTGAAATGGACAACCATCGTGTCTGATTCGCAATGCGAATGATTTACTCAATCAACTATTTCTCCAGATGAAGAAAAGTTTTGCGGGTTATTAACAAAATAAGGTTATAGAAATGGTTGCCGAAAGCTGGTAAATGATAATTTAATTTTTTCGTTTATCGTTGAAGCAGAAAATTTACTCTCGCGTGAGACATTATTAAATATAGATCATACTTATTATGGTTTTTCTGTTGAGTCACAAATATTCTTCACAATTTACCCAACATAATAGAAACTGGAATGTACATACGGTCCAATGTAAACTACATATGGCTGAACTATCGATACAAATATTTATTGTATATATTGCAACCAATTTGTATTTTTAGAATGATAGACAAAAGAAAAGTATAACTCTTACTTAAAAACGTTGCTTCATTGATATGTCTAAGTTCTTGTTTTTTTCAGCAATTGCTATTAGTATATAGGCTTACAAGCTTTCAAGTATGCGATGTGAATTTTGCTTATTTATAATAAGAATATTTCAATTAAATAATATAACATTTTATAATTTTTGGAAGAAAAATGTTAATGTGTTTAATAGCAATAAAATGTCCTAAAAGCGCGCGTGCTGGGTTAAATTGACTCGCAGCAACTGCAGAAAAGATTACGAAGAACCGTTAAGACGTCGATTAGACAAGCAATCGAATTTGCATTAATGACAAGCCGATGATGTTCAAACCCTTTTATTAACTGTGCGTGATAATATGCGTACAAAGACCTTTGATTTTAGAAAAAGAAAACATTTTTAAAATAGCTGTAGTGGTTATTTATCGCAATTCAATCAAGATTGCAAATGAAGTGTAATGATAGGTCGAATTAATGGTTAAACAATTCTCGAAACTGACGGACTAAATTTATCATCAGTAATGAACGAAGATACGTTGGTTTGCATTTAATCTTAATTTCAAAATCAAAAGTGTCAACTGAAAATTTTTGAAGTCTTGATTGATAAATACAGGTGACTGCATAACTATATATTTGTATACATTTAAAGTTCGAAAGTATTTTATTGTTTAAAAAATAGTTTTTGTAAGGATGACCAGGTCAGATTTGGAAACTTTTGTACAAAGTTTGTATAATCTGAAATTTTTCTGTTCAATGTTATCAAATATTACTTAATTGTTTCTGGTGTAAAGGGAAAAAGGCTTATTTGCCTTCTCGTGTCAATATATAAATTGTAAGTAATTTGTCATTAAACTAACAAATTAACACCAGACGACACCATTGAGGGCGCTTTTCTAGCTTCGTCTTTGATATGTCAGATCAAATTAAGAAATACATATTAAGAGCATTAGGTTGACTTCCAAACATGACATGACGTACAGAATTATCAATGAGTATAGTAAAAATTAAGTTCGAATTTTTTAGACGACTGCGGCCATTTTTCGAATACCATAGGGTCACCCTCGTGCAGTTTTGCGTTTAAACTCAGCAAGAATTCACAAATATTTTCCCTATGTGCTAAATGAACAATCTTTCATATTTTATTGTCTGTCAAACAGAAGAATGGATAATAGACATAATTCCTTCATAGGGAATATTCCGACACCTATTTTTCATGTTTATGAGTAGGGTGTATTTGGTTGTTAGACAGTTCTTTGTTTTACAGCCATAACCTCACGCAATGTCGTTTCACTTTTCTGCTATGTAATTCCGGGGAGGATCACTATTCACAAAACGTTGCCACCAGTCTCTAGAATCCAACATGCACATATGAATTGAAATATAAAATGTCTCACTGTGGAACTTTAGTGATACGTAATTATTTAAGCTTGGGGTTTTTATTATGCACGGTTAAAAATTTGTAATTCTTCGGTATACGTGAAAGAGTAGACATTTAAGATGTAAAAATTCTGTTTATTTTTATTCAGATAAGCAACTCGTTTATACATATTTTGAAATGGAATTTGTTGATTTAGAATATCATCGCCGCTGATAAACACGGATATTATGTTACTAATATTTTCAACAAAAATATACATACACCGTTTACATTGTTAAAGGAAAAATTGTTAAAATAAATAGAACTTTACACTAAGAAGGTTAAATATGCTAAAATATATATATTTTATTTACATCTTCACAATGGTAAACCAAATTTAGAATTTAAATTAAATTCAATATTCCATTGCAGGTGCTTGTTCTATTGTCTAAATTTAAACAAATGTTTGACAATTAAAAAAATAAGTTCTTCACATCTTCGTAATACATTATTTGTTCTGCTATTCAGAATGTCATGTAGTACTTAAGAGCCGATAAAAATAAAAATCGCAACAAGTTTAATTTTTGAAAGATTGTTTGAATTTTCATTGTCTTAGACTTTTATTGACAAAAAATCGGGTACACAAAACGAGTATGTTGACATTTGAAGGGATATAGAACCCTATAATTGTTTGAACAACCCAAGACAGGTAATCTTAATATTTTGTACACACAACGTGTTGAAAAGACTTCTTTTTCAAGATTTAGCCCATACAACTTATCCCGGTTCTAAATTTCTATGTAAACTTGACTGTCTTATAAGTACCTTATTCTTACTTTTATTTTTCTCACTTAAGATGTCGACACAGATGTTTTGAAGGAATATAGAAATATTCAAGTTTTATCAGGGATTTTAATATTTACATTTTTCTTTTTTCATACAAAAGGTTTTAATAGGACACTAGGTGCTGTTTTCATCACTTTGTTTAAATATATCTGCACCAAGTGACTGTAGTAAAATATCTTTTTTACGCAAGCATCTCATTTGTCAATTAAAATTATGTTTAAATTTATTAATATGTCGCCTAGCGTGGTGAGAATCCATTCAGGAAGTCTGAGTCTTAAAGGTCGGTGGAAAACAAAAAGTTAACGACAATAAACGTATAGCTATTTCAACGGTGGAACTAGCTCGCAATCATATAACCAGAGAAGTATTAAAATTCCAAAAGGTCGGTGTTAAAACTACAAGCACTGCTACTACTATGTCAGGAAAGTATCATAGGATAATGTATACATACATATCTGATGTTTACATGTTTCTAACATATAAAAACAAAATGTTTCATGTCTTAACCGTTAGGCGATAGGGTTTTTGACGCCTTATCACCTCGGCCCCCTATAGAGGAGAGCAGTTAATGAGATTTACATTGCTAGTATCTGTTTCAAAATGTACATTGATATAGCCTAATCATTGACAACTTACAAATGACCCAGAAGCTACAAATTTACATGGGTGACATTCGCTACTGTTGTTGACATTTGGATTTTATCTCCAGTTCTAAAAATTCCAATGAATTTTAATCTTTAAAAATAAAATTGTTATTTCGTTTTCAGATTTTTGAGTAAATATTTATTTATAAATAATGCGATTAATACAATTCTTAATACAAAACAATGAACACAGACGGTCTGTTATTACTTATATAACTTATATATTAAAGTACATATAAACCCTATACATACATGTTTTAGAGGATATACCTCCATCTAAGGCACACCACAACAAAAAAGGTGATGTTAATAATTTGGCTATTCAAAAATTTTGAAACATTTTGGAAGTTAGCAAATTTAGTAATTGGAACATTTTGGAAGTTAGCTAATTTAGTAATTGGAACATTTTGAGAGTAGATATTCAAATATTACCTTGTAGTTTACTATTAATATAATCTTCCTTGCAGATAAATCTGTTTTCGTCCATAATATATAATTCTTCTCCTGTTGACAACTGTTTCCTACAGATCATACATGTAAAACATTTTAGGTGAAATACTTTATTTCTGGCACGACGCACGAGGTCGTTTGGAGAGATACCCTGTGAACATCCGGCACATTTCGTTCCATATCGTCTGCAAAGAAAGGAAAAATAAGATTTTTTTTAAATTCTACAGTGGAAAATTATTCAAAAGATCTTGACCATGAAAACCTCTCACAAAGATTAAACGCATAAAAGTGTTCTGTCTTTATTTTTTATGTAAAATTTTTGAGACTGCAGTTGTTTGTCTTTTATTCGTTTCTTGTTTTTTGCCATGGTTTTGTCGGTTTCTCTTTTTTTTTTAATATTGATTGTCCCTTTGGTATCTTTCGTTTCTTTTTTGCAAATTAAAGTATTATTAAAAACTATCAGTAATAGTTTGGAGTAATATTTACTGTTTTGAAGACATTTATCTGTTAATTAAGTAGGACATATATTTGTGAAAAAATGTTTACACTAGTTTAGATGATAGTAAAAAACAAATTAAGCATTTCAATAACACTGCCTGAATTAAAAGTTAACATTTTTACCATTTATCTTTATAATTTTCAATCTGTTCTGATTTGCTTTCAAGTTTAAATAGCTTTTAATCATCAAATATATTTCGCTTGATCCGTTAAGGAAAATCAATGCGTTTTTCCAAGCAAAGGAACTCTTTCATGAAATTGTACGAATCATATAATAATTCTATTAATAAATCTGTCAATAAATCATGCCGCAATTTGAATGTATAAATTCATACATTTTTTGTCTTATATATGGAAATCATTTTCAATTATTAATTTACTAAAATTTCAAGGGATTGCTCAATGCCGTTTTGTGGTTTATGAGTTTATAAATTATTTTTCGTCTTCCACGCAAAATGTTTTTACAGTATATTTTCATAAAGATTTTAAATTTTAATGACATTATTTGAAATCGTTGCTTTTAGAATCTATTCAAATTCGATAAAAAATTGATGCAGAATAGCATATTTGCTTTCATATGAAATTAAACATAAATACAAGCTCGAAACTGCTTAATTCTCACGTCGTATTATTTACTTTTTAACAAACATTTTGATATGTTATAAATAATTTAATATTTAAACAATAAAATGCATTTTCTAGCAGACACTATTGATTACTATGTGGGATGAAGTACAAAAATTTGTAAAGATAACCAACTCCTCCATTAATTATTTAATTTTAAGATATTGATAGTGCTAATTTTCTTGCGTTGTGAGTGCCTGTTAACGAGCACTTATCTATACAATCGCTCAAACCTTTATGATAAACATGACAAAAATAATATTTTACTAAAGTAATAATAGCAATATTGGGTTCATTGCCTTGGTAGAGTTGACCTTGAATTTAATGAATTAAAAAATACCGTAGGTACACAATTAAATTCAACTTTATATTTTAAACAATATATGTATAAATAATGTATCTTAAGTTCATGACTAAAAAAAAAAATTTATATCATGCAAATATATAAGGAAAAAACTTACCTAAAGAAATCATTCCGACAAAATAATTTTCCGTCTCTTGAAAAACATTTATCAGTCAAAGAAGATTTGCAGTCTGAACACTGCACACATTTAGCATGCCAAGCCCTGTCCAAAACATTAAGTAAGAATCGGTCCAAAATCGGGCGCTCGCATCCGGCGCAGTGCACCATTGCCGATTTCCGTCCGACCGCCACAATGGAAGTTGAATGCATACAATCCAAAATAAAAGTTTTCCAACTTATAAACTAGAGGAAATTTATATTCCTCCAAATGTACCAGAAATGATGTCAACAGAATTATTCGGTTTATGAATCAATTTATAACATGTTCGATCCACACTTCTAAAGGTAAAATAAATTTTAAGTTTTTGTTCCGAAATCTGTAATAGTTGATTTTCTTGTTAAAAAAGTTAACTGTTTCTAGAACTTATTCAAACTTGCATGGTAATTGTTATTTTTTTAACAAATAAGTTTCAACTTTCAGTATCACAAACTTCTTAGACCGTTAGATGGGTACGTACAAACATTTATTTCTCAACACCAGTCTGTAACATTATTTAGACAAATAGTTAGGGGCGTGGCTTAGCTTTGATTTGGCCGTCAATCATATCTGTCCGTTGCTGCCTGATCAATGGGATGTGCACAGAGGGTGTGAATTATGCCGTCAGCTATCGTTTCAAATGAAATATCATTTAAATATTAAATGTGAATTAAAATATAATTGTAACCGTTTGTAAGGAGGATCGTGACCTTTTTGGTGTAGAGGCTTACTGAATAGTATATAGGTTCTCCATTCTCTGTAAAAAATCTATGAATCATAGAATACCCTTTATTCATAAAATATTTGCTTTTGTAAGAAATTAAATATGTATTTAAAAATCAGACAATCGTTCAAGCTTGTTCAATTGACAGTGATAATAAAAATGTACATATATTCACGGATTGTGCCAAAGACATAATCCACCACAGCTTTCAATATTTGCAAAATTTTTACTTTGATTTAGCGTTAAATGTCACACGATGTGTACGGAGAAATTCTATAAGATTTTAAAGCATGTTTGCTTTGGAAATGACAGTTTGTTGTGGTCTAGCACCATAAAAGAATTAAGGTCCGTAGTATTGTTATCTTGGCGTTATATGATATTTTATTACGGAGAATTAAATTCTCTCTGTCTCAACATCTTTTGTTAGGGATCCGATATTTTCTGTCGTCCGAATATTTATAATTCCTATTAAATATAGTTCAACCTTTGTTTTATTGCTGATAAATTTAACTATTATGATAGGACAGTAAGAATAAAAATACATTGAAATATAAATATATTCATGTAAATGTGACAAATGTAACATATTATGTTGTGTGTGTTTGAGAGAGAGAGAGAGAGAGAGAGAGAGAGAGAGAGAGAGTATACCCAAATGTAGACAAGACAAATACTTTATAAAAGTCTTGTTTCATGTATAATATATGTATAACACATAGACATATATATTACCTAAATATACCAAGAAATCACTATCAATCAAATGAATGGTGCTGCTGTTATAGTTATTCTTTATCTCGATTCTCGTTAAACAACAAACTAACATTTTAAATAAAAAGTGGACAAATTAACACCACATTGGTTTTAAATTGAACATAGTCAGTAAAGGCATTCCATGTGAGTTAGTCTTATAACTTAAAGAAATACCGCAACACATTTTGTCGTGTTTCTTTGTTTGTTAATATTATGGATTTTATTTGATGCATTATATTTATTCAATAATTTATTCACTAAATAAAAATCAAGTAATTGTCGTTTAAAACATCATCCATAAATTATATATCATTTAGTACTATTATATGCACATTTATATTTTACTGTTTAAAATTCGAGATCAATTAAAACAGTAAATTTTCACATTTAAATTGAAATGAAGCCATCAACCAAGGCAATAAATCTGCAATTAAAACCTGATCATAAACAAGATGTATCTTCAAAAATGATGTTACTTTTATCGATTGCGAATAGAGAGTTTTAATTTGGAATTGCTAGGATACAAAAGAAGAGGGATCTGGTTGTTATATCTGAAGTAGATCTTTTTTCTTGAAATAATTAAACAAAACATTTAAACACAACTACCAAACTTCAAAAAAGAAAATGCGCACAGGCAACTAAAACCAATGAAAACAATATAATCGCTAAATATCCCGACTTTGGCTAAGGTATTAGTTTGAGTTTATTCTTTTTTTAATTTGGAAGTATTCTGCAACTCATATAATAATAATAATAATAATGATAATTTTATCAAAAATGAAATAACTTGACATATTGCATCATTTCCAAATATAGTTATTGCTAAAACATATCTAAAAGTTATCACGGACATTTATCTACTATAACTTTCATTTGAAAAAAAAACTGTATTTCCAGTGTACATGATTATCTCACCATTGACATTTCGTTATTCGTAAGCACATACTATCTTTTTTGCAATCTTCAGGGCATTTCCGCCTATCTATGATTATTTTACAGAAAAAGTGTGAAAATGTATGTATATCGCCTATAGATAATTTCACACAGAAGATGACAAATTTCTTCCATTATTTCAGAATTTAACCGTCACCTTAACACCTTCATTTACCTGTTAATTGAATTAAACAATTACCTATTGTGTATTAATTACCACGGAATTTTTCTTGTAGAGCAATTATAATACGATAATCTTTTAATTTGTTTAAAGAGGATCGATTGATTTTTCCGCGGCGTTTTAGATGTCCTTCGTTAATCTGTTTTCCCTAAACAAACAGTCCACAGAACAAGAGTAATTCCGTCGTCTACTTTGTCTACGATTTGTAAAACTACTTTTTCTTTCTTTTTTGAGTATTTTCACATATACAAAATATTTTTATAGGAGTAGTGTTAGTTTTACAAATCGGATTTTTCCAATATTTTTTTGTTAAACATAATCCTATTATCGGTAACGATTTTATCATCTTTATTGATCTGTTTTTATAAATAATAGATTTGTTTATTTATTTCTTTTGTTAGATGAAGAAGGTTTTATACTAAGAAATATTTAGATATTTTCTTTATTTACCGTAGAACTAACATAGACTGTAAGTATGCAGTAGATATAATTATTCACATTTGGATTTTGGACATCCCAGTTGGAACAAATTGATCATCTTGACATGCACTGTTACTGATAATATACATAGAAAATCCGTCCATCACTAATTGCAATTTGCTCCACTCGATTTGGATGATGAATTTTGCATATTCTTTTCATTATATAATAAATATAACGTTGATCAAGTTGATACAAATATTATTAATATAGACAAAATGAACATAGAAAGCCGCTTCATTAAAATACTAGTAGCATTTATTTTCAAATCTAGCCCCATGAAATGAGAGCTAATGCGAGGCAAGATTTGCGACTTCTAAATAAAAGCAATACACATTCATATATACTATCAAATGAATAAATAAATATGACAAAGAAATAATCATATATCTGATATATATTAGGGAACATACTGAAACTTTGGAGAAGATGAAGAAACAAAAACATGCAGTCCCACTTCAATTTGTTTTTATAAAATTTATAAACTTTATGAAATATCAAAGACAAAAGTATTCAATATCTCTGATAATCTTTCCGATATGAATCAATGCAATCCGTTAAGGCATTGTCACACAGCAGAGCCTCATCAAGCAATTTTGTTAACCACAGACAACGGTATCATGTTTTGTTTTGATTTCAGTAAATCTAACTGGAACTGCCGTTCATTGTTGATTTGAACCTGACCAGCACCAGTAAATTAAGCTACACGTCTTTGTATGATGCAGTTTTCAAATTTCAACTTCCTCTATATAATTGGTTACCCTATCAAATTTGGTAAAATATCGGCGGTTAACGACAATTTACGATGACTTGACCAGTCGTTACAGACCTTACATCAACAATCTAAACAAAAATCTCGGATTTTGAAAATGTCCCAGACATCATAAATTTCACATCGTTGTAAATTTATGTATTAGTTTAACAAGAAAATGTGCATGCTTAAAGTTTCATTTCCGTTTTTTACATAAGAAATATTGTGCTTCAACTTTTGAATTACACATACGTATATATATTTATATATAAAAATAGAAATGTTTCGGTTACGGCTTTCTATTTATTTGCAGCAAAAATAATATTTTTGGAATTTTTCTTATTCCAAATATCCTGGTGAAAAATCGCAATTTAAAGCAACACAAATGTACGTTTAAGCTAACATAAAAATAAAGATGAACATAAAAACAAACAAATAAACGAATAAAAAAAAAATTAAATATTTTGTTGTGTAATTCTACAATCATGCATGTACGTCATGACAATTCGACACCAAAATCTAGTGACATACGTGAGAGCCACAACATATTTTATTGCTATTCCTCTTCTTGACGTTGGTTGTATTCAAAGATGAACTGAAGTCCATCAAATACTGAACGGTCCATGTATGGCGTCGAATTAAGTTGAACTCTTTGAAATTCATCGATGGTCAATTCAATGTAAATGAAGTTATGAAATAATAGAAAAAGTTTTCCTATTAATACTGTAATTTGTTGCCAGAGAAATTGCATTAATTAGTATATGCAATGTTTATAACATGAAAACAATTTTAGGATACAATAATCAAGATTACTAAAAAAATAATACTACTAGTATAATATTATATGTGTAGACAATTGCTTTTTGTTTTTTTTTCTTCTTGTAAAACGGTTGAACTGCATAATTAATTCGGAAACCAAAGTGTCCTGTAAAAAAACCGTGCGATTAAACAGTGAAACGTAAGAGAACATTGGTGTTATAGCTTTTATTTTTTGGCATGTAAAAGCTTAAAACTTAAAGGGTTCTAACACACTATTTAAAAGTAAACACTGTCCCATTTTTTATGATTTCTGAAAGTGGATTGGATGACAGGATTTTCAATGAATAAATAAATGCAAGACCAAAAAGCACGATGAATATTTTTCATAATCAACAGTTACCAATAAAATGAATTAAAAATCACAGAATTTGAGAAAAATAGCACCACACTAAACTAATTCCCATATGTTGTTTTGCTGATTTTGGTACTTTTCGTTTGTAAAATAATAAGAAAGTCGCTGATCGATACGTTGTAATTGCACATTTATTTCCTTTTAGAAATGAATTTTCCATGGTACATATATCGATTTCTATCTCAGGGGCATTTGATGCAACATCTCGGGGGAAAACGTCAAGTTTTTCACATTTTTAATTGTAAACAATTTCTGGATGGTCGGGTTGTATTGGTAAATTTCAATGAGTTAATTTGGTATTATGTATGCATGACTGTCAATTCACAGTTTTTGAATAAAACTTTGATTGGATTTCAAATGCTTGTCAAGTTGTCACAGAACCTTGCGTAATCACAAGATGACACTTGTTCGTCATTGTCCGGAGCTTCCGTTCGGTCATTTCCGTAAGGGAGACGGCAAAACAAATAATAAGAAAATGGGGAAAAAACTGAAAGTCAAATAAAAGCTTAATATAAAATGCCACAGGGTCTTTCAATTTAAAAAAAATACAGATTTAATTTATTTGCGTTGGTTTACTACCATAAACAGTAATTTTAGATTTAAGTGGCCATCTGCTATGTTGGTCGCACAGTTGGAATCCTCACCCCAAAGACTGACATTTTGATCCCGGGTAGCTGATGCGAAAAGTCCCCATGAAATGTCAGGGTAAATGGCTGACCCTTCACGGAATTTCATGCCACGATAACAAAATATGAATATTTAGTCAAATTTATAGATAGTTCTGTCATTTGAATCATGCTAAAAATTAATTTTTAGTTAACATCTGAACATTCACGGGAAATTCAATACTGAATTAGCAAAACAAAATACAGTTTGTTCAAAATCCATTCATTTTAGTGTTTTTTTCTTCTCTAAAATGTTTACTGACTGAAACTATTTATTTTCCCCTTTTCATTCAGCTTATAAGTGTTTCTTTTAAAAATATTTTTGAAACTATTTAATAATTATTTAAGTTCTGTAAGGACATGTAGGTAACATGTAGACCTTTTAAGATATTTCTGATATAAATAGTAAAATAACTAATTTATTCGCTATTGAAATCACCTTCCAAGATTCCCGGGTAGTCCATTTAGACGTTCTCACAAATTTGATCACAGATTAGAGATAATATAATAATCACATTGTTTTGACAAAATTGGTTTTTATTTTCACTTTTCCCCATGTTAGATCTAACGGAACATGTCATTTGTTGTTACAAACTTAGATGATCTTGATAGAGATGTAACAAGACATATTGTCCCCTAGGGGACACTTATCGTTTACGGATTAATTTCGTAGTCAATTCAACCGTGGGACTCTGATTTTAGATTTTTTGTTGACCACATGTCGTTAGTTTGCGGAAAAAAGAAATATATACTCTATCTCTTACTAAAAAGAAGCCAGTGTTTATCAGAAAATCGAATTATAATTTTGTAGAAAATCCTGGGTTTATATATATTTAAAATCACCTTTCAATTTGAAATGCACTATATACAGCTTCATAAGTGTTGAGAATGAAAATGTTTGAGTAAAATTTTACACACTTCAATTTATTCTAAATTTATGGTATTTCTTTTTGGGAAATCTGAAATATGCAATTTGAATCTATACTCTTAGACCAGGCGTTAGTTTCGACATTAACTGAAACCTGTCAGCTCGCTTTGTACAGTTCCTAAATTAATATACCGTCCCGATGCGAAGACCACGCATTCTGACAGTTTGCCGGTTTCTTTCCATGAAATCAAAATAATGAATTTTACAGGACTTGAACATCTATCGTCCAAAATTACAGCCACATATACGAAAACAAAAATTGGTACCATAAACTAAATTCAAGTTACGAAAGAAAAAATACAGCAGAGTATGTACGACTAAAAAGAAGAAAATGTTCAATATGGAAATTGTGTTTCCCTTTTTCACTCGATATGAGGAGTGTCATAGCTTGACTACCTCTCAGTTCTTACATATCCTTAAATATATCTGGATTTTTTTGGTGTTGTCTGCTTAACATTCGTGTATAGTGATAGTATTTAATTCCCAAAATGTATCTACACTAACTTTAGAGAAAGTGAGAAAAACAAAGTCCGTCAAACTTTCTTTTGTCGCTTTACCTGTGCAATTTACGTTTATTGTATGTATCCTACAATTGCAATAGAAGTTGGAATGTATTTTTTACACACGAATCTTTGTTTCAAGTTTTTGAAAGAGGTTCATCTGTTGTGTACTGATTGGCCCTTTTTTTCTCTCTCTAAAAAATCGACATTGCATGGACTCGGACCGAAAAACGAACTTTAATAGTAACAGAAGCAGGTACCAGCAAAAAATTAAAGGTTAGAAAAACAGTTTGAGGCCGTACTTTGACTTATAATGGTTTACTTTTACAAATTTTGACTTGGATGGAGAGTTGTCTCATTGGCACTCATACCACATCTTCTTATATAAGAAGATGTGGTTTACTTTTACAAATTTTGACTTGGATGGAGAGTTGTCTCATTGGCACTCATACCACATCTTCTTATAAGAAGATGTGGTATGAGTGCCAATGAGACAACTCTCCATCCAAGTCAAAATTAAGAAGATGTGGTATGAGTGCCAATGAGACAACTCTCCATCCAAGTCAAAATTTGTAAAAGTAAACCATTATAGGTCACAGTACGGTCTTCAACACGGAGCCTTGGCTCACACCGAACAGTAAGCTATAAAGGGCCCCCAAAATTACTAATGTAAAACCATTCAATTTATCTATCTAAATGATTGTAAACACAATACCTCACATTTGACCATATATAGATATAAAAAGATGTGATATGAGTGCCAATGAGACAACTCTCCATCCAAGTCACAATTTATAAAAGTAAACCATTATAGGTCAAAGTACGGTCTTCAACACGGAGCCTTTGCTCACACCGCACAGCAAGCTATAAAGGGCCCCAAAAATTACTAGTGTTAAACCATTCAAACGGGAAAACCAACGATCTAATCTATTCATGCATTCTTTGACAATTGATAGTCTACAAATCAGATCGAAAATAAAACGAGAATTTCACCTATTTAATTTATGATATTCAGTCAGCTATTTAAAAGATATAAGTTCCCAACTGGATTTAAAAAATGCATCTAGTAAAATATTTTAAGCAAAATTCTAGATGACCTGTTTTTACACCCAGTCAGTTATTACAGAAATGGGTTTCCTTCCTCCTTTGCTAGTCCGTATATAGCGTGTAGTTTGTTCGGATAGAACCAGTCTAAACATCTTACCATATGAATATTACATATGGAAATTGTAACTTTGAATTCTTCCGAAATGCCTTCGATATAACCTTAACATTGTAAATTACAAGGACCTCCACTTTAATGGGACATTACAAACCAAAAATTCTTGTAGACCATAATTAACGTTAATTTATTACACAACACGCTGAGCTTATCATCTTCATATTTTCATATTGATCCATTGTCAAAGGCAGCAACTGCCAACATTGTATAGTGGTGATTCGACATCTCAAATAATAACTCAATCTCGCATTTGTCGATCTACTAATTATTACTACAACACAAAACGATAAATAATTTAGAATAAGGACGAATGACATTATAACTCACAGTTCTTCGGCAGGTGGAGATGATAGGAGGGACAATGAGATGATATCCGGTCTGCCAGCTTTGTCTTTAGGGTGCATAGGAGAAGTTTAAGTGGGATTCTACCAAGATTCAGAAGTATACTAAACATGCAGTATCATCAAGACATAAGACATGCTTTCAGTTTATTGAGAATTGGAGATGTTGCTTCTTTGAGGACTTACCTAATGTATTTATTGTTAATTTGTTCTCGTCTTGAACATGCATGCCATATTTGCCACTGGACATTGAGCAACCAACAATTAATCTATTAATCTATGAGACAAAAGTAAATTATTATCTTAAAACCTTTATTGCAACCGGTCCCGTTCCTTTTAGAGTTCATGCAATTCCCTCAGTATTTGTTTGTTACCTTGCTTTGTCTTTTCTTAATCGATTTACGAGATTTGAACATCTGTAAACTTCTGTCGCCTTAATTGCACTATTATGCTATTGATTTCATATATTAAATACATTTTAACAATTTGTATGTTTCCTGTCATATAATAACATTTTGTCTGAAGAAAAGATTTCTGAGGTGCAAAGCTATTCATTGGAGACACGGGAGGAGTTTCTGTAATGGGACGAAGTTTGGTTTTGCGGGATATACAATATACAGACAATCTCAAGATTTAAGGCGACTTCAATTATAACCGTTTCCGGTATATCAGATCCTGTGTAAACGCTTAGCTTACAAGGATCTCATTCGTCACAACTCGGCCGATTCCGTACCTTCATCTAACAATAGATGAAATGGATAGAAGGAGAGTGGTGGATTCACCCGAGGATTGCCGATTGACAAGGATCTAACAACACTCCGTTCTTCTTCCTGTTCTGATAAATTATATATCAACCAATGACACTTCTGCCTCCAATTTTTTGAAGGTGTTTATCATTACGACAAAACCAAAGTATCCCGAAAGATCGTTAAACAGAAAGAAGAATGGAATGTTTTCAGATCCTTGTAAACGAAGCTTAGACACAGAATCTATATTTCAATCATATTGCGGTATATTAGCCTTATTCTGTTTCCTTTAGTGTCGGGTTATCAAACTATTTGAGAGCCCAATTTTAGAAGCTATACTTGTCCTCGTTGTGACTGACGAATCTTGTTTTGTTGCTTTATTTTAAATAACAGTAACTATATCAAGGTACATCGTCCGTTGGGAGTGTCAAATATATTATAGAACATGTTTTCTTCCTTGCATGCGAATTTCATGATCGGCAAGGTCTTACTTTACTTGAAATGTAGCTCAAGAGAAAGAAAAAAAAAAACTCAAAACCATACATGTGCATGCAACTTTCTTTTTAGCTCCCTTTTTTGTTATTACAATGGCCAAGACTTGACCGTCTCTCTATCCAGTGCAAGGTTCACGAGAATATTAAATAATGACAAGTCTGTGACAACAACGAAAAGACTATGAAAATAATACAATAAAATATAAAGGGACATACTTATACAAACAACATATAAAAACTAAAGCTTGAACAAAAAACAATCTCCCAAAGCAGTCAGAACTAATTGTTAACCGTTATCCACCAAGTGCCTTTGTTTGGGTGACGCCTGAGGTGATCTACACTTGAAGAGTGTAGGATTATGAGAACATTTGAAATAGATGGAATAAATATTCAGTTGTCTGGGTTTTTGAAGCAATATAAACTAGCTACCAAATTTCTAAATTTCTGGAACATGTAGGGATTCCTTGAGAATCGTTTTCAAAACTTTGAAATGTTTTTGTACAGCCTGAGCTTGTGATGAAAGTACTTGAAAATAAATTCCCTGATGTAAAGAAACCTCAAAAGATTTTAATATTTTCGAACAAGGACAGCTGCTTTTAGGAAACATCATAACAGACAATGTAGACAGAAAATACAGAAGAGTACAGAAAGGCACGTTATAGTTTCCGTAATATAGTAAAAATTCTGTAAAAATTAAAAGATTGTTTACAATTTTGGACATCAAGGAAATCTCATACCATATAGATATAAGAAGATGTGGTATGAGTGCCAATGAGACAACTCTCCATCCAAGTCAAAATTTATAAAAGTAAACCATTATAGGTCTTTTATACCTATATCCTGCCTTTATGGCGATCACTGTTGGTCCATAATGGTACGGGTTCACTAAAGTTGAAATAAACATGTACATCTGTTAAAGAAAATTACTGTTTATAATTTTGAAATTTCAGCGCTACAACCATATTTCCCTTCAAATGGAGAACATAGATTCCGACAATGTTCAAGATACAATAATTCAGGAAAAATATATATGTACTCATCAAGTCAACGTTTCTCTATTAAAACGGTCTCGGACAGCCTTTCTTCTAAATTTTTATTTACTCGCGTAACGTTTCATGTAAAAAGACACGAAAGATAAGAGAGGAATGTAATACAGGTGCATGCCCCTTAATTATTAAAATGCGTGATATGAAAACGGGTCTTTTCGAGGGTTTGTAAATCGTAATGTATTTCCCTATAATTGAAAGAAATATAATGTTTTATTCAAGAATTTGATTTCGGAAAAGGAGTACTACATAATGTGTCACATTTTCTATAATTCCTTTTTTTTGTAAGTGAATATAATCCATTAAAGCCCGACAACCCAACTTTTGATTTCATGTAAAACAAAAGAGAGGCAAAAGATACCAAAAGGGATGTTCAAACTCATAAGCTGAAAACAAACAGACAATGCCATGGCAAAAAACAAAAAACGATGAAAAGACAAACAGTACACAAACACAACATAGAAAACTAAAGACTGAGCAACACGAACACCACAAAAACTCGGTGTGATCTTAGGTGCTCCGGAAGGGTAGGCAGATCCTACTCCACACGTGGTACCCGTCGTGTTGCTCATGTTAGTACAAACCGTGTGATAAGTATTGAACGTATGATTCCATTTAAGAGAAAGGACGATTTGAAGAAGACAGTTATGTTTCTTTTTAAATATTTTTTTCGGATTTTGAATTTATATTCAACGAAACGTTTAAGTTTACTTCAGACAACATATGAACAGAACATATATAGTATAAAACGTTAACAGCTAAACTATATTGGTCTTCGTGTACGTTTTAATTTATGTTGTATATTATGATTAAATTAAAAAAAAAAGTTTTTAAGGTAGACATTGTATTTAGTTTTCGAACGAGGGGTATAGTATAGGGGACCACGATATTTATGGGAATATGATTTCAGAGAGGAACACGGATATGTACCGTTTGTCGTAGACACCATATCCTGTCCTTATGGCCTGTCATTTATGACATCGATGAATGCAACTTATCATCGGATTTTTACTTAACGAGCAACACGACGGGTACCATTAGTGAAGCAAGAGCTGCTTCAGAGTTAATTCCCGGATTTTGCATGTAACGCAGGATTACTGTTGCTCAATATCTAGCTATCATATAATTTTATGTGTACGGTGTATTGTGAACTGTTGTCTTTTTGATTTATTCTTTGTGTCATATATATATATACATTTTATATAGATGTCTTGTTTCTGCAATTTACGTTTTTTTCTCATTTCCATTTTTGTTGATTGATTGATTTTTTAAAAGTTCAGTGGTAGATATTTCATGCGTTTTCAGGACGAGAACAAATTAACAATAAATACAATAGTTATAGGTCCTGCAATAGAGGTCGACCGACATAAAAGGCGGGAGATTTGAAACGCCACTTGAAAATGAAGATATATTAGATAGCGACGTAAATTTAGCCTTCCAACAGGCCACATACGGGACCCATCAAAGAGTTGTTGCAAGGTTCATTAGAGAATGACAATCTCTCTACACGAGGCATTGGGTTTAACGTCCTCATTCTAACCGAACGTGAATACGAATTTATACATCCCGCACAGCCCAACGTTTACATGGGCTTTTTTGCCGTTCGGAAGAAGACCAAGGAATGAACATATTTATAACCTTGTCAACCTTTGGGGTTGATTCCTCTTGGCAATTTCTTTCTTTTTAATCTTCGATCCTAGTTAGTATCGGTATTGTCTTGCCTATATTTAAACATTTATCAAATCTAACAAGGCCACAAGGCTACATGATATTGAGCAGTGGAACACATCTTTGTATGCGTGTCACATTTGAAGATCTCGTGCATCTATACTTAGCAATGGTCTTTTACATTATGGGAATGATATACTTGTATAACACACAATATCGCGGAAAATAACAGTGTCATTTTTGCCATAAAACATTATGTCTGGTAGAAGATTATGCAATATCCAGCAATTTAAGTGGAATGTCCGTTTATAAAAAGTCTGAAATATGATTTTTTTTTCTATTGTTTCATCGGTCAATCTTATGAATATACAGACAAAATTCTTGAATTATTAAAGTAAACTTATTGGTTTTATATTATATATAGTTTTGCATTATTTATTGCAATTTGAATACATTCTTACATGAATGTAAATTGTTTAAAGCAAGACGAAATTTTCGCCGGATTCCCATTTTTTTAAAAATAGATGTCAGTACATTTACAGTACGAAGATATACGGATAATAAACTGTATTTATATTTGGTGATTGTGTGCACTTTTAATAGGAATTCCTACTCTTGTGTTCTGTAATAGATAAACCAAGCATGATTTTGTTTATTTTCTTTTGTTTCCTATTCTGACATCGGACTCGGATTTCTCTTAAACTGAGTTTTACTGTGTGTACTGTTGTACGTTTGTTTTTTCTACATTGGCTAGAGGTATAGGTGGAGGGTTGAGATCTCAAAAAACATGTTTTAATTTTAGTTTCTTGTGTATTATTTGGAGTTTAGTATGATGTCCATTATCACTGAACTAGTATACATATTTGTTTAGGGGCCAGCTGAAGGACGCCTCCGGGTGCGGGAGTTTCTCGCTGCATTGAAGACCCATTGGTGGCCTTCGGCTGTTGTCTGCTCTATGGTCGGGTTGTTGTCTCTTTGACACATTCCCCATTTCCATTCTCAATTTTATAATGAAACTTTCGCCGGATTCCCTATCTTTTTATACAAATGTCGGTACATCTACAGTACAAAGTTATAAGGATAATGAACTTATATCTGGTGAATGTTTGCACTTTTATTAGGAAGTCTTATTCTTGTGTTCTGTAATACATAAACCAAACATTTTCCACATTTCCTTACAGATCAGTTAAAGGTCCAGATGACTAAACTGGTTATAATCCACTATATTACGTTTAACATCACGGAGAACTTTATTGAATGTTAACGTGTCATTTTTTTCTCACCTACTTGTTAACATTTTCTTTTGTTTTGTCACCGTTCTTTTATGTTGTTGTTGGTTTTACAAGGTCGGTTTCTTTACCATTTGAAGACTAAACAAAGGTTTGAGAACAGTGATCTCATGGGTCAAGTATGTACATTGACAAGAAAATCCTCCTTAATATAATATTTCTTTTTATTTGAATACTTCATATTTGACTTGTTTTGGGTAGTATAATACAGCAGCTAACATCACGACAAAATTAAAATATGCTGGAGAATATTTTACCTAATTGTGCAAAGACCCCACCGACAGCGCATTCATCGTTTTGAAAGGACGACCACGCCCCCTTTTATAAAATGAAATGTGGCCACGTGCGGTCGTGGATAATGACCCTCATGCAGCACTTTAACTGAATGATTTGCTTTATGATCGGCCATTACATCGAGCATGTATTGGGATAACTGCTGAGATAATGAGGAGAAGAAAGCCTTTTGTAGAGGATAAAACCTACAGCCCTTTGTTGTACAATTGTCTTTAATAAACACCTTAAAGTCAGGCGATATATGGGTATACGGCATCGAAAACATAAATCATTGAATTATGTGGATTTTAAGATCTTGTAAGATAATAAATCCGATATAATGTCAATTGTTAAATAAAAGAAGAATGAAATATAGTAGGCAGTTAAATATTTTGTTGGCTATAAAAAGCTTTTATTTGGAGAGAAATATTACACCAAAATCCATAGGAATGAATTAGTGCTATGGGAAACTAACACAAGGGTTCAAATATTTCAGACATTTAGAGTTACATTTCTGTGGTAAAACGTCTTCTGAAACGTAACCACTCTAAAAGTGATAAAAGTGGACAAAGTGATAGATGGAAGAGTGGTCAATCAAAACTGCACTTGTAGGACCGTATTGGTCATCCACGTCTATAAATTGATTTTATTCAACATAATTCACGTTTTTACATACACCCTTGACAACAAATAATAGTATACAAAAAGATTATAGTCGTTAACATTGTTCCGAAGCATAAATTTTCAGTTAGAAAAACCCTGTAACATTGTAAAAATTTAAAACCTAAGGTAATATACACAATTCATTTCTTGCCTGTGTGCAAATCCTAGTCGAACGAGACATTGATTGATATAATAATGAACTTTTATAACGCAGAGTTTTCCAATTCCGGACTGATATTATATTTGCCTATGAAGTTATCGATATACACTATATATATAAACATGTATAAAAGAACCTCACAACCTAAATAATGTCGTTTCATTAGATTTAGGATTGTAAGCTTTTTCAAGAACTGAACAATTTTTAACCCATGGGTGGCTTGGGTATAGAAATATAACAAATGAGGTATATTGAGTCTAGTGCCGAAGGGCATTCTTTTCGTTGTACGGGATGTATAAATACGAAGCCACGTTCGTTCTGATAGAGAAGGTAACTCTAAGGCATGCGTCAGTGAAATGCCATTCATCCACAGTCAAAACCCTCTTTAGGGGTCTTTTAGTGGTACGTTGTTAACATCAGTTAACTTTCTGCTTGAGAACATTCAGAGTACTACAGGTGTAAACAATAACAGCATTGTCAATTTGTGGGACACGTATACATACCTGCCAACTTTTCAAAATCTCCATGGGGGATTTTAAGCGCAAGAGGACCTTATGCTCCTCTTATATTGTCATAAGTGTTCTTAATCTAATACTGTATTGTTTGAATGAGTATATATGTGCTTACATACCCTTTTAAACTCATTTGAATGCCTGTTTTAAGGTTTTAAGTTTATAAAATAAATTTAAAATTCAGGTCAACACCTCTCATGGGGGATATCCCCCATGCATAAATCGGGATAGTTGGCAGGTCTGCGAATATGGACATCAATTGAAATCTACCCGCTTCTCTCTGGATTCATTTCTTGTGTGGGAAAGTCCTTCATTTAAACAGTTTATAAAATGTGAACTTTCCGCTTTTCACTCAGGAGCGACACGCTTTTTATTTTCTTGTGTGTTAAACATAGCAGTTAGCGCTCTTAATAGCTGTTATTTCTGGTGAAAATATTCGCGATACCAACACATTTAACGTATATGAACATCAAAACAAAACTGATCAGTCAAAACTGTCTATGGCCAACCTTGCTCGAGTGAGTTGCAACCTTAAAACAAAAACAGTAATACTAATAGATCATTTTTAACTGGTCAATTTAGAAAAAAAAATATCCTTTGAATATAGTAAAAAAACAACTCGATCGCATCTGTCGTAGGACAGTCTTGTTATAGTTGAATCAAACGGGAAACAACGTTTACGAAATGTCCAGGGTTACGGTTCACATTACATACAAACAGAAATGTCCAGGGTTACGGTTCACATTACACACAATCAGAACAAATAATTTCCTGCTGTAAACATGAGAAAATATGTCTGGTCATCAGTTCGATATTGTTTTAAAAAAAAATTCAGAAAACAATTGACCAAATGGAACTATAGGTCAGAGTCATCCTTAATTTGAGTGTAAATAATATAAACATTGGGAATTCCTTTGTGACTCCTACAAAAATGCCTATTGGGAGAAATCACAGATAATTATTTTTCTACATTTAAACAATATATCGACAAGAATAGTTTTGTATTGTCACAAATATATTATGCGCCAAAGGATTGTAATAAAAAAATCTCCGTAATGTTTCAATAGTTCAACGAACTTCAATCAACATTGAAATATTTCTAAGTATGGTACACAATTTTGTTTATGCTAAAAACTGCACAAGCATATTAAGTTCAAATAAATTTAACTTGAAAATAACATAAAATTTAGAATTTAACAAAATAAAGAACTTAAATACCAAAATTTCGAGAAGAATAAAATCATGCACATTTAGACGAGAGTTGCTCGGGAATATTTCTAGTCCTTACAATCGGTACTTATAAATGACACTTGCAAGCTTTGTTTATTTAATATTTTATGGTTTTTTTTCCATTGTTATAACATATTTTCATAATCGTCTAAAATATAAAAAGAACGACCTCTTGCTTCATTTAGTAAACATTTGATCATAAGTATTTGCTGTCAGTATCTTGTAATAACATTAACGGTACCAATTTTACTGCACTGGATGTACATTTCGACAATCAATGTCTCTTCAGTGATGCTCAAGACTAAAATATTTGAAAATCCAAAACCTAATTAAAACTTTAAACGGAGACGTTAAAACCAAACAGAATCAAAAGTAAGAACAAACCTGTGATTGTGACGTCACCCATCAAGGAATTCAACCAATGACCCGAAATATATCTATTTACACACTGGACCGTATATATCTAGATATGTTCTGCATTGTTGAAATGTTGAAATGGCAAATTTTAAATGTATATTCTTTGATTTTAAATAAAAACCAAGATTCAAGGATATGGACAAATGTGCTTTAATGGAGCTAAGATTGTATCATCACTTAACAAGCCGAATAACCAACTTTGACCCGTCTGTCATCTGATACAGTAAAGTTATAGATATAAATGACTTACAAAAAATTTAGTACAAAACCTAACCACAAGTACTACAGAATAGATTACTTTTCCATAACAAATAAATTGGAATTGACTTGTTATAGGTAAAACCAATCAATTATAATCACTATTTTCTTCCCATGAAATGTATAGAGTAGATACATATTCATCGTACCTGTTGAAGAAATGATTTACAAGTAATGTCACGGGAAAGATTGTAGCTTTGTGACTTATCTTCGGCTACACGGCGGACAGATGATATCGCACTCTTTTTAATTGCTTGTTCGCGGAAATTAACATGTATGATTAGATAAGAACTCGTTTGATTCCAAATTTCACTCTGATAGTTTGTGACAGGGATTTCATCCGTCAAGTCAAAAATTCGTAAGATGGTGTGAAAATATTCGAAAAGATATAAAAAATGTGTAACTTTGATCCAGCTAAAAAGTTAATTTATATGCAGTAAAATAATTTATAGAGGCGAGTGGTTTAATATTTACTAATTTTTACAATTTTGAAATGACAACAACGTGTAAAGTTACTAATGTCAGATATTATCAACGTGTAATCATTTATTTGTACAGAGAACGCAAAGGTGATAATGATACGATACTTTCTGACAGAAGAAGCTAAAATCATGTAAAATGAGGTATAAAGTGACTATCTGAACATGTTAGCAAAGATAGAAACGTATAAAAACACGTCCAAAAGTGCAAATGTATATGCGTCATGCATGTGTTTCTTTGGGAAATACTAAGATACTGGGTCATTTCTGTATAAATCAAATAAAGCATTTCACATATGTAAACATTAAAACCAAAATAGATGCACTTCACTTAAAGAAAGATTGAAAGAATTTATTCAACTATGAAAAGAATGGCGATCGTTGATACATGTCTTGTATAAGGAAGGGAAAAGTCATACTTTGTAAAAGAACACTCTGATTCTAAAAAAAAATATCTCTGAAACTGACACCGTTCATGACTTTTTGTTGACAACACACTATGTGTGTATGGACAAGCAAACATCTTTCACTTGGCAACTTGAAATGTTCTTATCTCTTTGCCGACTTGCTCTTCTAATAATATTTTATCTTGTTGAATAATTCAAAGCTTGATGGATTTGTAGATCAAAACTATCCCAGTGAACCCGAAAATATAGGACACCACAGACATATATAGGTCGGTCTGCTTTATACATTGACTTATATCTATGGGTAGAAGGATAGCTTGTTAGAGAGACAGAAAGGATAAAAAGTGTTGGTTTGTAAGATTTTCTCATTTATCTGTTGACAGAGCTATAGCAATTTCTTAACTTATTGGCCGTTCATTGTCAGTGGTATCTTGGACTAATAACAATCTCGTGTTTTCTATCTGTCGCATTTTCACTTATTCTTTGACAACTTAAACCATGCACATAGTTGAATTCTATCGAAAGTAACACCATTCCTTGTTAAAGCTCACTTTACTGAAATAGTATATATTATCTATTTTCAATACTAAGCAACCCATCACGAGTCCGATATTGTTTTTCGGAAAGATTATCCAAAATCGCTTGATCAAATAAAACTAAGCATGTCTAAGAGTTATCGTAAATTACTTGTAAAGTTTCAAAGTTGTTTCCGATGTTCTAGCTGACCAATAAACATCACCACTGTTACTAAAGAAAACGTGACAGTTAAATAATAAAATGTCAGTTAAAAATACTGGAAAAGATAAATAGCTACCACATAATTAGGAAATAAATATTAATGAACTATATTCAAAAAATGGTCGACACTGTCCCTAAAAACAAAATAGTTAGATAAAAAAAAACAAGAAAAAAATGTAATTAATGGCTAGTGATTACAAAACTTAAAGGGAATTTTGTTATCCCCTAAAATTATGGTTCCCCTCAAACATAAAAGCTACATTTATTTAAAACATAACATTTGCAAAACAGCATACTGAATAGTGACCATTCATGGCATGACATAAGGCCAAAAAATATACATGTGTTTCCGCTAACGTGCCGAAAAAAAATAGGGTCGGTAGGTAGGCAATATCATTTTATTTTACAAACATTTTTTAGCTGGTTACTACTAGGGAATCAGTCTGACTTTAACAGTACTTGTTCCAAAATGACATAAAAAGTGTTAGGGTAGGCACTAAAATAAGGGTAGGTAGGGTTACCGGAAACACATGTATTATTTGTTTTGGCCTAAGGCAAATACAATAAATACCAGACAACCTTTTTTTTAGCGATCCATACTCCTAGAACTAACAGTAATATTTTGCTGTACGGTTTCTTATGGTTTTGTTAGTCTCCCCCTCCAAAACCAGTTGCCGGAGAGGCATTTATTGTTGCTTTTATTTTACTTTTGTAATGATTTGTGTAGACGTAAACTTTTTGTAAGCTCTTCGATGCTAATATAGGAAAAAAGAAATATAAAAAAAACTGCACATCCTCGTTTTTTGGTAGGGTTCATGTTTCTCAATATTTTGTTTTTTTATGTAGTGCTGTACTGGTAGATTGTTGTTTCACTTATTTATTTTCCTGTCGTTTTTCTAAGACTTATGGTTTTGATTGCCTCTTAGAATCATCTTACTCTACAGATATTCTTTGAAGTTTGTCATCGAGGAATTTTGGAAAATAAAAACGGATTTGAAAATTTTAGATTGTTTTCTAATAACTCCACTGTGTCATTATATCATATTTTAGCAAGGTGTATTGTTTCATATTAAGTATGCTTGAGGAGTTAGCATCATAATAAAGGATTCTAATTTCTAAACATCAGATTATATAAATTTATCAAGCAATCTTTTTAACCATTCATCAATTCGACATAATCTAGTTTAGACAAATCCAATATTTATTATTTGCCAAACTCCGCAGTGAATGTAAGGCATTATTTTACTATCCGTAGCGGAAAATAATCAAATTTTAATACGAAAGTGATAAGTATCCCACTGAGAAAGGTGAAGTCGAGTAGTCCTTCAAAAACAAAACGATTCTGCGTTAGTACCGGGATTGGAATAACTCGCACGTGAACCGTGATTTAAAAATGAAAATAGAATTGTATTGGAAGCGGCAGGCGCAGTAGGCTTTCGCTAACGGTCTTTAGTGAACCCAGTTGGCGATACGTGTCCATGTCATTTCTATTCAGTCTCAGTGATGATTGTTTAATTAAACATTGATTGGATTTCATCTCTTCAGTACACGGTATACAAATTATCAAAGAGAGGAAGCGCTGTGAAATTGGATCATACGAGAAAGTCTAGAATTATGTTATTTTGTCCGTGTTAGTCTTGTCACACGATATTGCTAACATCTCAGAATTGTCAAACATGTAAACCGAAGAAGAGTTTTATTTGACTAACTGAACAAACATTGGCCATTTCTGTGCTAATAGTTCACATGTTAAGAAGTCTTATTAGGTATCGGACTCAATTACAGGTATTTGACATGCCACTTTTCTTCAAGTAAAGTTTGACCAAAGAGGTTTCACCCGCATTGCCTCCTGGTATAACAGTTTTAATTTAATCAGCTGAAAATTATAAACATTCAGAAGCATATACAGTCTTATGCAGTTATTTGCTATCAATTTACATTTAGAGTATTATAATAGTTAGTATTTAATGCTTATTGATTTTTTTTTATTAAACAACTCCATAGAAAAAAAAAGAAAAAAAAAAGACAAACAACAGTATACAAAACAAAACATAGAAATATATTAAAGACTTAGCAACATGAACCCCATAAAAAAAACGAGGCTGATCCCAGGTGATCCGAGAGGGTAAACAGATCTTGTTCCACACGTGGACTCGTCGTGTTGCTCATGTAAGTACAAACTCGGTGAACAGTGTAGTTCGGTAATGTCACATGCGAGAAACAGAGGACGGGATTGTGTTTTCGACAGTTGGAACATATCCATCGTCTGTGAAACAGATATTCCATAACGACAGACCAACTCGTGATGGCGTCCGTAATATTTAACTTCACCACTTGGGACCCGTGATTTAGTAGCTTCCTTTTAAGCAGTAACCCCTTTTCAATGAAATCATGATAGGAAATGGAATAAATTATCGACTGGGAGATATACTACATATGCAACCGCTGCGAGGATTGTTGCTACATAGAAATGGAAAGTACACAATTCGGAATCTGACATCATCACTTTTGTCGTACAGTTTTGTTCTCAACCTACCTTCATTGCCAATATCTAGTTGTATGCTATGATATGAGGAACTACTGCTAACTTCTTTTCTTTCTTCCTAAGAAGTTCTTGTATGGTATTCGGGTACAAACTGGTCAAATGATAATGCTAGCTTCTTTTCATTCTTCATGTTTACTGTATTTTACTATCATAAAACGTTCTATCCAATTCATCTTTAGAATCATCGAATCGTCTACTCTCAAAGACTTTTTCGTTAAAAAACACCCGTGAAATCTCGCACAAGTGGATTGAATTAAATCTATTTTCAAATTTTGCAGTGTTAACTGATAAATTGGTACGAATGTTGAACGAATTAAGGCGTCTGTTTGGTGTGTTGGATGTATAAATACGCAGTCACGTCCGATCTAAATGTGGACGTTAAATCTCGTGTAGAAAGAGTTCCTTAAAAGAAATATTGCTACAACTCTTTGAGAGATGCGTAGACGGCCTGTTGCAAGACAAATCATCCGCCCTTCTAAAAATTACCTGTTTTTTTCTAAGTGGGAGTCCACATTTCCAACCATTCATACCGTATTACGGTATAACGTGTTCCCTGAAGTCAAATAAGATGATTTCATGAATTATATTGCAATTTTACAGTATCTTTTAAAAAGAAAATGTTTAAAATGAGTGTTTATGAAAAAATATTGTTTAGGAGACAGAGGGGGCGAAAAAGAAAATTGACCCAGGGAATACCCTGGTATTACCCACTCTGCAGAACTTGCCTTTAGAATTTATTGTCAATTTTGAGTTATCAAGAGAGCACAAAAATGAACTTGAGAACTGTGTGTTGTTTCAAATAATTGTTTTTCGCTGTTAAATGTTAAATTCCATAGCTAGATAAACGATACCCATTACCCATGCAATAATAGACTCTTCGCATTTTTTTGTTTGTTTTACTTTTACACAATGAACGCGCTCATCTACAACATCTTACGTCTTCCTACGGTTGTAGTAACTCTCTGGTTGAAATTTCTTTAAGATTATTACTCATTTTTAAAAGGAGTTGACAACTCTGGAAATGTAAAATTAGATATACATGCATATATATTTCTAAGTTTCGTGTAGAAATTTATACAAAAAACCCATCATAATTTATGACAGATTTACGAAGAATAGAAGATTTACAGTTCTGTTAAGTGACAGAATTTAGTAATAATTATTGAAGAATTGAAGAACAATTACTGACAGATATGTCCTAACGATGCATCATTCACATCGATTTCATCGATTCTCTCCTGGAAATGTAAACAAAAACGAGCACCTGTTCTAGCTACTATACGTGCCTTTTACAGCTTAATTTGAGTCTGTAATCATTGTCATTATTTCTCAGAGCAGGTGTTTAGGAAAACGGAATACAACACCAATATCTGTTATTGATATCAATTTATAAATCTCTTTTCTTATCCGGGATTCTGTTATTCCTGCCTACGGCTTATTTCCAGCGAGTAGATTTGTCTTTGATATTTAAGAAGTAAACCGGTATGTTAAGAATGAGAGCATATTGAAGTTTTTTTTCACATTCAATAGAAACGGTGATGCGAGATCTAAACACGAAATCTGATATTGAATAAGTATATATTTGTTTAATAACATACTTTTCTCACCTTAAATTTACACCTTCATGGAAGACAACGAGTCAATCATACGGCTAATGACAGCATGCGATCGAGTGAACAGCATCGTGCAAGAGAAGCTGAGATATTTCTGAGTCAGAATATAAGGGTCATTTTATCTTGTTTTGACGGGACCCATAGTTTGTTGACTGACAAGGACAAAACACATTCATGTGAATCTATTGTTAAAGAAGTCTTAATGTCACTTGCAAATGTTGTGATGCCCGAGGATTCCGAACGGAGCACGTGTCGTCAGGAGAAAGAAATGTCATATGCAAGTATCTTACTTCCGCCATTAGAGGTGACGATCTTGTTTGCTATATTATTAGGCTCCACTTAATACACATTATATTTCTGTGTACGCAAATTACGTTAGTCACATTTAATAATTTTGCATTCTTTCCTTGTTTAGATATTAAAGGAATGACGAAAATAATATTTATCTTTTATTATTTTATTCGTCGATTTCTGATAGGGAGCCATATGACCATTCTTATTAAACTATGAATTAAAACTACTTAGTAACCATCTGATATTTGTCGGTTATGATTTTTGTTACTTTGCGTTTTGTCTTGTATTTATGATTTCGATCCCCCTAAAACATGTGAAAAAAACAGAAGATTCTCATTTTTTTATTTGCAAATAGCACAATGCCAGATGTTGAAACTGGTCATAGCGTCGTCTTTCCTTCAGCGACCAATGGTTTTGATTACCACCCCCTCCTCCCCCTTTTGAATTAAATATGAAAACCTTTAATGTGTTGACTGGTATTAACGGAAACTTTGAAAAGGAACTTTCATATACGTAGGAACTTGGAGAGGCTAATTCAATCAAAGTCCGGTGTCCTTAAATTTCATTGCCGATTTTCATAGATATTCACCGTCCTATGTTATGAATAGGAGAAATATGACTAAATTTATTCCAGTTAAAACGCACCATGATATTTTCGTTTACTCGGATAAAGCAACAATGTTTTTACTTTCCAGTCTTTTTGTTTGACGAAGACATTTCCATTTTCCTGGCACGTTGAAATGTGAGCCAGTATATTTTACACAACAGATGGTCGTTTCAGTATGCATGAACAAACATTTACCCGTGAAATGACTTTCTAAATACAAAGTTAAATATATGTCTTAGGTATTGTAATGACCGCAAGCGATGAAAATTTAAGGTGACATAATTATAGGTCTTCCTTAAACGTCTATTGTTAAGTTCTTCTAACCCTTCATTTTCTAATAAAAACGTTTATTCGACCCGAATTCTCTAACAATCTTATAACATTTGTTCTCAATATAAGGGTAGTGTTGAATATATTGACTACATGAATTATCTGCTATTGCAATCTTCGGCACATTATTTTTTGATACGAGCGTCACTGATGAGTCTATGTAGACGAAACGCTCGTCTGGCGTACAAAATTTTAATCTTGGTATCTATCATGAATTATTTATGCACAACTACTGTCAAAAATTTTAAAATCAAATTAAAAAAAACCAATTATTATTGACCATCTAATGAAATGAAGCACATCACAAGTAAAATCTTGTATTGCATGCACTTATCTTCTCATTCCTCTTGGGGTACGACGATAAATGTTATACATGTTTAAATCTTTTCTATAATATTTTCTAGCGTTTATTAAACCCGTCTAAAAATCTGTATGGAAAAAAAAAAGATTTTCTAGGATGCATAACTAATTGAAAATGGAAAGGATCGTAGACATATAATTTCCATATTAATTACAAAAATTCTTCCGAAGACCCCCAAAAGGTGACTTGGGAATAGCAATATGGCTATTTTGGTCTCTTCCGATCGGCAGTAAAACCCTTGCCGAAGTGGGGCGTCCGTTTGTCTGTGCTGGATATACAAGTACGCAGCCATTTCCGATCAGAATGGGGACGTTGAATCCGATGCCTCATGTAAAGTGAGTGCTACGCTCTCTATACGAACCCTTGCAACAACTCTTTGAGGGGTCCATTAGTGGCCTGTTGCAAGGCAAAAATTCTGTCCCTATCCAATATACCCTCATCTTCCAGTCAAAATTTCTCTGACCTTTATCCCAGACGGCCTCTATTACGACCTATCTATTGTATTTATTGATTTGTTCTCGCCCTGAACATGCATGAAATATTTGCAACTGGACGTTAAACAACAATCAATCAATCCAAAGACATCATATCAGCAAGAGGTTTTAGCAATAGGTGATATGAGGCTATAACAATAATTTCCAGTCCAATATACATAAAATGATTTTGTCCCTTAAGACATTTAAGTTAGAGTTGACCTATTTACTTGTCATACTTATATATATATATCAATATATGCTCAAGGATAGATTAGGTTATATAGAAATACGGTCAACTTGATTTGTTCTTTTGACGGAAAAGAACTTTGCCTTTGGAAGGGGAGTTTGGCTGTGGTGGATTTATAACTACGCAGCCAAATCCGGTTGTCAAGAGACAATGAATAATAAATATCCTGCATTCTCTCGCTCAGAAAAGTTTAAGTCATGCTATACTAGTAATTTCAATTAATGCGTGTTTCTTTAAATGTCAATCTTATAACTTCATACAAAAAAATGTAAAGTTACTCCAAAAAAACCGACCATTTTTTTTTAAATTCTGGTTGCCCATTTAACGAAATTTCCAACATAAATAGATTATACCATCGAATAATTACTGTAAATTTCAATATTTTAATTTGGCCTGCACATTTCATTCATTAAAACATAGTCTGTTACATAGGAGTGAATCACTTCTGGACTGCTGGTTACAATCATTACCTTGATTGGAGGGTTACAGACGAAGGTTTACGTGAACGTACATGTATCTAGGTCGATTTCGACTTTGTCTAACCTATTGGCTTTATGGTTATTTTTCCTCCGTCCTTGATATGAATGACATATTTGCCATTGGATTTGATCAAACTTAATTAAAAAATCAACCTTATTTGATTTTAAGCATTTATTTTACATTCCATATTGAGATTTGTATATGTGAAACCAAATGGACGATTCACTTATATTATTATTGTGACGCGATTAGCTGTACCTTATATAAGAATACCAGCATCGATTATGTATACATGTTGTCAGGGGCGGATTCCGGCTGAGGCGTGCGCCCCCATAAAATTTGCAAAGCAGGGGTTGTCCTCAGCTTAATAAAGAATATTTCGATAATTTTACCTCAAAACAATTTTGCCCCATCCCCCCCTTTCCTTAACCTAAAATCCTGGATCGGCCCCTGGTTGTGATGACATTAGCTGGGCAAGATATCGATAGCAGCACCGCTTCCGCAAGAGATCGTGCTACAAATGTATCGAGCACATATTGGGTAATGTCATGTTCAATTGCAGTCATTTCACATTGGAATAATATGCATTTCAATGCTAAAAGGTGGTTAGAATAATTAAATAATTACCAATATTTTCTCTAAATTTTTTATATCATGAAACAAAACTCACGAATATATGCATATTTTATATAATATTTAAAAGATATATTTCAAAGTGTCGTTTAGCTGGTTTTTGATGGCTTTATCTCCATCAGCTTTAGTTGACGTCAAGAAAAATGTATCGTATAGCCTAGAATGGAAACAGTCGAACGAAATATAAAGTATATAAGTCAAAATAAATTATTCATTGTCTAAAATAGATACGGACTTTTAAACCCGCGTCGTTAATTTCTTTTTATTTTAAATTATTTATCGTGCTGAAGCAAATACATTTGTCAACACATTATTATCAAATGAAATCATTTTTATTCATTCGGAAATCAGTGAAATGTTGCTTTTTAATTAGGATATGATAGGTTCCTATAACATCATTTATCTTCCTAAAGAAAGTTATTGAATTCTTATCTCGCGTTTCCATCCGACTACGCTACCGGATAAGTGCGTGCAAACAGACTAAGAAAGCAGCATTTTATATGCGCCACTGAGCGACCAAATGATAAATACCTCATTATCAACATTTCACGTCATCGAAGGGCACTAATTCTTCGAATCAGTGTGAGGAATAGAAATTGGTTTATTGTTAAGATGCTGTGTATGAAGGATTATTGCATGACTTTCTCCCATCGGAGCATGCATTATCCCATAACAATCCTTATCGTTCAAAACATACTTCTGATCATGACGATTTTGTCATTCGCCATTATCTGAATGCATCAAGAAGTCCCCATTGCATTGATTTTCGAAGAGATCACACAGCTAGCAGATTTCTTTGTCAAAACATAACATCAAATTATACATTTCTTGGAAGCAGTTTCTGTCATACCATTCCCACAGAAACTAATGTCTTTGCTAAAGTTCAAGTTTTGTATCAATATCAGTTTTGAAAGGATATGTGTGGTGTAAGAGACTGAAACAGCAACAAAACAAAACAAAACAAAAAAGTGTCCATAGCCCAACATACAATCTTCAACTTTGCACAATTTCTCTTCCAAGCTATACATAACCCCAAGTGCAAATTAATTACAAAGGAATAAAATAGAAACTGTTCAAAGTTTATCGACAATACCACATTTTTATGGACCAAAAAAAAAAAAAAAACAGCGTTCAGATATAAACAAAGGGACGCACTGATTAGGAACGACTGAATGAATATTTTTATATTAAAGTGCAAACTGAATTGTAACAAAAAATTATGTTAAATATACAACATGATTTTCAGCCAGCCTAATAGGTACCTGACAGGCTAATAGGGATATAGCCTGTACTAACTAGTTATGGGTATATTTCAATAATAATAATAATATTAATAATCATAACCATAATCATAAAAATACTGTAGTAAAGTAAAATAAAAAAATATTTATTGCAATCTAAAGATAATAACAGAATCATAAAGACAAAAGTATTCTGTTGAGACATTGTTTTATTTTTAATTTTAATAATCAATTTAAAGTTCGACTACATATTAAACAAATGTAACTATTTTCATACATGTTTGAATTCCGTGATTTTCGCAATGAACGTAAAATACCGGTATTAGGTTCAAAAGTTTGTGTTCCAAACGTATTCATTTTCTGTGTAGACATTTTAAAATTGATAAATTCTCAGTCAACAAAATGATGTTAAAGATGAAGACCAACCTCTCAATGAAGGAAGTTATTTGGCTGTATTTTGTGTTGTGTTCATTTTGATTTTGTTTTGGCTTCAATATTATAATTTTTGGATTTTTAAACACTTTGGTTACAAGCACCACTGATGAAAAATGAGTTTTCGAAATGCGCATGTTGTATCAAATCAATTTCGTTATATTGTACTTTTGAAATGACTGTTTTATGCACGTGAAATTTTGTTTGTCCTGCAGACAGGTGTTGTCTTATAATACATTTGGACGAAGCACACAATAAGCGTTTCTTTTACTCCCGTTATGGAACATTGTTAATGACAAAGAGGTCTCTATGATATACTAACTGTTATTATTTCATATTTGTATCAAAGTCTAAGTTTACGGATATTCGTTATCACGTAAAGAACAACGAAGTGTCGGTAACAACACTCCGACGAGGATGTTCGGAAATGGAAAAATGAAACATTGTATAATTAACTCTTTAAAATGACCAATCAATGAAAAGAAATAATTGTGTCAATAGGTACACGTGCATGTGATCGTCTGTTAATGTAAAATCAACAAAACATTCTCTGTAATAATTCATCGATCTTAATTTCCTGAAGAAGTTAGTATTCTGTCGTGTTCTATCTGCAGATGAAATGTAATTCCGCAAGAAGACATATTAATTACAATACGAGAGTTTTCCCGGAGATGTTTACGTGAACTTCCGCGCTCTCTAGGATATTTGCTTGCTTGAAGCTACGAGTGATTATCACGTGAAGTATGCTTGAAATGGAGTAAACATACAGAGAAGCCAAGATTACATTTAAGCATACCTATAGATTTAAAATTTAAATGCAAAAACGTTGATTGAAATTAGGGAGCTACCATTTGATTTTTATGTGGGCTAGGATGAAATTTGAAAAAAAGGCAGGACAGGAGTTTTGTGTAAAAAAAAGGCAGGATGAGCAACTTAAAAGGCAGGATGACAATTTATGTAAAAAAAAAGCAGGACATTTTTTTTCATCCTAGCCCCCGCCCCCCATAAAAATCAAATGGTAGCGCCCTTAGAACAAAGTTCAATGTCAACCGCTGAAACCAGCCAAAAGATTATCACTGCAAAACAAGCTACCGCCTCAAGCATGTGCAAACAATAAATGTCACTTAAACAACCGTTACTTTAACAGTAGACTATATGTGGAAAATAGGTATATATTCCAGATACAAAGCTATAGAGAGACGAAATATCAGCTCTGTAAACCGAAATAAATGACCATCAAAAGCACGTAATGTTTTTACACTTCAAAAAAGATATATTCTCTTCTTTTAATATGCTTCATTACAAAAATGTATTAACAAGTTTTATTTTACTGTTACAGTAGTTATTGGAGTATTAAAAGACAGAAAGATTAGTTGCAGAACAATTACTTGAAGCCGAGATGGAAGAATATTGACGGTTTTGTGTGTATCTCAGATATAGCCAATACATGTTAAGGACATAGTATGTTCAGAAGACATACATGTTAGGGACATTTTATGTTCAGAAGAGACGTTAAGCCGAGATGTGGCAATGCTACGATTGTCTACTATTTGAATATATATGGCCGAGCACACGGCCTTGACTGTAAACTTAATATCATGCTTATGAACTTCCGTTTAGTATTTACGCCAAAACGTGTTGGTTGCTTCGTCGGCCGGTACAAACACAAAACTATTTACGAGTACTTGAAGTTTATTTCGAATCCTAGAGATAAGCGTATTATCAAACATTTTATTTCTTTCGAAATTTATTTTCAAAATGTGATATGTGAATATCTACAATATTGAAACATTCATTCAAAGAAGAATCGAGTGAATTTTTCAGATATCTCCAGTTCAAATCAATTTTTAAAGAGCGTATTTAATGGCTCAACGACATCTTTTTAATTTGTTTCCGATAATGAAGGATGATATGTTGGTCCTTTTTTAGAAAGCTATATATATAGTTACCTCTCGGATTTGAATTATGTTGAGGTCCCCAGTTATAACAGGTTAATATGGAACATATATAAACTTGTCTAATTTTGAACGAGAATTATTGTATACATTGACGTCTGTTGGAACGGACGTATAATAAACACATTTAATGTCTGATGTTTTTTTACGCATACAAAATAAAATGTGGCTTTATGGTATCAAGAAAAGAGGTAAACAGTTTTGGGAGGTAGAGTTATTAGATACACTACCTGTTAATAAAATTAATACCTCTTTTTAATTTTAAGATTTTTTAAGGTCTCTGGGTTTATCCGTTTTGAGCATTAAAGACAACAGGGACCAAATGGTATACTTGTACAGGGTTATCATGTTAATCTTATAGTTTCAGTATTACCATGCACATACTCTATAATCTGAATGAAAATGTATTATATATATTATGCCAATCATAGCGGACTATGTGTTGGCGCATGGTAGTAAGAGAAGGAAGTAAAAACAGTGTAGTCGGTATAATAGTATACTAAGTATCGTACGAAAAGTTGACGGATTCGAAATACGCAATTTTGCAGTAAGCCAATATTCAGTGGGAACCTTAACGTTTTAAATTGCAGCTTGAGGTTGTGTCATTGAGATGACGTATATTAATTATTATTTCACCCTCTGTTGTAGAAATTGATGCGAAGTATTAGAAATATTCATTTTATTGATAGTACTTTGGAGTAGTATAGTACTTGTGGCAAATTTAACAACTTGCTGCTTTGTCAGATAATACGACCATATCATTTGATTAATGTTAAATGCACTGATATTGTGTTGGTACATTTTTGTTAACCATATAGTCTCATGTAATTCTTGTTTTATCTTGTTCTTTGACTGCTTATAGATAGATGTGTATCTTTACTCTCTTATTTTGTTAACAATAATATAGATACTTATATAATATGATAACAAAAACGCAACGAGAAACCCTTTGCGACAAAAAAAAAAAAACAAAAAAAACAAAGGTCATGTAGAAATAAAAATCTATCATGAAATAATTTTGGTAGAGTTATAACATACATATGACAAGACTATAATTACGCGACCAAACGCTGCCCGCAGAAATGGATATAAAATTAAACGAAACATTCTCCTGTCAGATGTTTCTTTGTCAATATGTCTGAGTTTCAGTGATAAAATAAAACTCGCGCGCTCATTTGCAGTACAGTGACAGATTTATTTTCCAAAAATGAATTAAGCTGCAATGACTATAACCCACAATTCCATGTGGAATGACAGTCAAATGCATGATGGTGGACGATATATCTAGCTATCTGACAATCGGTACACATTTTATCATGTCCTTCGATCCTCTCGGTAATTATCTATCGATCTACCAACCAAAACTAGTTAACTTTAAATTACTTTTACGTCGTTTTGTCCATAAATGAATGTATTTGTGAAAACATGTCTTTTTGTATCAGACTATGAACGGAGAGATTTCGTGACTGTTGTTAAGTCTGTTCCAAGGAAAATTAACTGTTTTGTTTTTATGTAATGATATGAATAAATCTTTTCGTTGTGTCTATTAATTCGACTGCCGTTCGTGTACTGTATTTAACGGGACAGATCTGTTAATTTTATTACTTTTTAATGGCATTGCTATTGCTCTGACTTGGTATAAATCTAACTTTATGGCATAATTTCTTCCTGTAGTCTTAACATTTTATTGTTACTTTTTTCCTGCTTCATAATTTTATTTAATTTTATAGTTGATCAAAGTTTTTCTTGAAAGAGGACAAATAGAAAATAAAAATGAAATGATGTATTCAACTTAATTACTTCCATGATAACGTGTGTTCGGTGTCATTTTTATTTTGATATTGATTTTACTACTTCATTGAAAAATTAGTAAAACGAAAAATTTAAGTGCATAGAGGTTAATATTTGGTTTATTTAAATGTGATTGTTTTAAAATTTGAACCAACCACTGATCATCGTTATCATTTAACAATATAGCCGAGAAATATATTTTAAGAATCATTTCAGCCTACAAGTAACCAGATTAATTCAGGCCTTCTCCGTGATCGACTCTCCCATTGGCAAGGTTTAATGAAGCCATCGTAGAGGGCAGCGAATATTTATATAACGACAGAATAATTCGAAATTTCAACTAGTATTCACAAGACGAACGGCGTAATTATAAGAAACTGTTTTTGTCAATTCTGTTGCTACTCATATAAAAAAAAAACAGTATTTCAATAGAAAAGACAGAATATGGGGTATCCATCTATTACAAAAAAATCAGTACATGCACAGCAAGGAACACAAAAAGCAAAGGAACAGCGCTTTTGTTGATGTTCTTTACAAAGTCACAGCAATGCCTTCAACACGGAGAAAAAACTCTCGCCGTTTGTTTATCAATCTTAACTGCTTTGTTATTTGTGATTAATGGAAGAGTGAACAAATTATATCCCCCTTCAAACTTTACAATATGTTTACTAATTTTTGAAATTGTACAAAATACCTATAATAAAATATGTGAACTCTATCTATACAAAACATACATTTGAATAAAAAAGATATATTGAATTTGCCTTAATATACATTTTTTACCTTGTAGCATAACATGGTATGCAGGTATGTTAAAAAAAATGTACTTCTTTTGTATCGAATTTTTGTTTTTTAAAGCCAACCTATGTTATTTTCCTGTAACATGGTCTTGGTGTGGGGTCTTCATTTCTTTTATTTTTAGGCTATTTTTCTCTATCCTTTATTTTATTTAGCCGATTATTCTCTATTCTTTACATTTTAGCAACCAATTATTTTCTATTCTTTATTTTATTAGGGGCCTACTTTTCTGTATTCTATGTTTTTCTGCAGTTTATTTCGTATTTTCTCCATTATTCTCTATTCTGCAAACACCATCGAGACCCTCTAATATATGCTCAACACATTACCATCAAAAACTAAAAAGAAATATAAAGGTGTTTGGGTTCAGCCAGATTTGGCCTGTTCTTTTATACTCATCTAATCGCGATTTACAAATTGTTTATTTTTTCTTCTTCAAAAATATTCACCCGCAATTGATATTATATGGATTACATATGCATGACAGTTGTGCTTACATTTGCATTCATCGGCAATAACTCTGGTCTTTATGGTATACAGCCAAGATGACTTGTGTCATTTATGGGTTAGTACGTTAAAAACAATACCACCAAACGTATTAATGGGTGCATAACTTGATACACATCTTTCTACAGTCGAGGCTCCGATTTCGCTGGCGTTGAAGCAATAAGGAGGTGTTAAATTCTTAAGCCGACTTTATGTTGTAATCGAGTAGACTTGATTCGCCGCATGTGCTGAACGTTTATGGCCTATGTATAGTAATGAGACGTAGTTCGGTATTCAGACATGTCGATGCATTTTCTTTAAATATGCGCAAATTTGTTTTATTGGATTTAGAAATGTCAAGAAGAAATTTTAGGCTGGGTGACATTTTGCAGTTTGGGTTTCATTACCCGTTTAGTTGACGTTAATGTATTCAAGTGACATGAAACTTGATCATTTAATAAAAAGGTTGAAATTACTACAAATTATTTGCAAGTGGTTTTATGGTCATTTTATGACTTGTCGTTGTACCCTTTTAGATGGAGTTATTTAAGCGAGCAAGTGGCCCCAGAATAAGGTTGCTTTTCATATTTTTTTTCAAAATTTTGAATCATTGGAGGACTGAATTAGTTGTTACAACTGCTTAAGACCAAGCTGGTTATAGTATTTATTTGGATATGTTTCCCAATGGATAAAATATAAATGAAAAACTAACAAGATTTTGTTTTAAGAAATAGCTCCGTATATAAACACGAGGCATTTGTGTTGCATTATCCGAGAGCCTTTAGATAATATTTTTACAACACAGAAGGGAAAAATATAACTCATTCTGGTAACCTTGATTCTTAAATATATAAAATCTATAGAAAATTATATGAAAAAAAATTATAGAGGGGAGAAAACGTGCAAGTTTGAATAAATAAGATTTTAGATGCTGGGTTTATTTCATGAGGACACATAGTTCTGGAAAGATAATCATCTAATGGTATCACAGTTCCACGTTTGGGTCACAAGCATCTGACAACTCTGCGTCCTTCTTTCTATCTTAATAATTATTAAAGCAAAAATTGAAATTTCTTTCTCAACATTTCCGATGTAGTGTATTATGACAAAACCAGAGGATCCAGAAAAGTTCTTAAAATATAAAGTTAAACAGAATGCATTAATCTGGACAAGCGTTAGTGTAAAATCATTTGAAATTATGCATTGATCAATGTTTTCAAGAATTAAAGACTGCTTCTGAGTTTATATTAATATTAAAACATACCGAACAAGAACTCCTTACAAAATCAAAACAATATAATGTCATACCAAAGCCATACCAAAGCATGCTTGTATACTAACTGAAAACAGGTTCAAACAGCTCTTTTCATTATTAAAATAATATTGAAATATGCCATCTTAAAATTTCAAATATCGGCCTTTATTCGCCGCCTAGTGCAAACGTGTTATATTTATAAATTCGAATGTACATTCATCAAAGTTTCGGTGTAAATCATAAGGATTTTTGAAAGAAAAAAAACTATTTCAAGGATGAAATATCCATGATTATTTTAGGTGAAATCGTTTGTAACATTGTTTTTCGGTAAAAATATCATTTCATTTCTTTTCAAACAAACAAACAACTAGACTCGTCATAAAAGAATCCTTTTTTGTATACGTGTGTTTCTTCTCCCACGGTCTAGAGAGTTCTTAACCCCTATTGTTGACCCCGTAAATTCCAAAAAGCGTCAACAGATCACCCCTATATTGGTCTCTAATGTAATAGATCTCGGAGATCGTTTAAGGGTATTATTATTAAACCATACTATATCAATTCTGCTTGTATCCGACTTGTAATACAAAGGTGAAGTGCTCATCATGTTGTCACTAAAGTGTTAATTTACAGTTTTGTGAATTCACGCTTTAGTCATTTTGGCATGAAACATCAGAATGCAGGTTTGTACATACTTTGCATTTAGATGTTTTTCTTATGCAAATAAGGTGTTTTCATATCTATGCTAAAACAGAATATGACACTGAACAACTATATAAATAGTGCATGCAGGACGATAAGTAATTTATTGTCTTTCTAAATGATAAATGATAGTACAAAAAAGTTTGAGGAATTTCCCGTTTCTTATATTTTGTATTTGTTGATACACAGTTACAATTTCATCGGAAGATTTTTAATAAAACGGATTGCAACTTATAAGATATTATAACTTTGATCTAAAAAGGGCTTTGTGGAATATCAGGTATTTTTTATAAAGAAATATATAGGGGACTACCCTTTTGTAACTGACATATAAACATATAAATTATGTACGAACTATATATATATATATATAGCCGTTTGTTCGGTTATTCGTATGATATAATATATCATGGCGTTTTCGCAAGTAAAGATGTTGTAGTCTTAGATGAATATTTTTTTTTATAAATTGTTAGTGTCTTTGAACTTGATGTCAGTAACTGCATGCGAGTACTCTCAGATCTGTACACTATGTCTTTTTTGTTGTTAGGGATGTATAGATACCCTTCCACGTTTGGTCTGTGTTTTTGTTAGATGTTTTTTGATTTGTATCGATCTGAAGATTTAGCCCTTTTCAACTGATTTTTATAGTTTGTTCTTATGTTGTGCTGTAACACCACTGTCCAAGGTTAGGGGAAGTGTTGAGTGCTCACAAACATGTTAAGCCCCGCCACTTCTATATGTGCCGGTCCCAAGTCAGGAGCCTGTAGTTCAGTGGTTGTCATTGGTTCATGTCTGTCATATTTGTTTTTGGTAAATTGTTTTGTTATAAATTAGGCAGTTAGTTTTCTCAATTGAATTGTTCCATATTTGTCATGTCGGGGCCTTTTATAGCCGAATATACGGTATGGGTTTTTCTCATTGTTGAAGGCCGTACGGTTGCCTATAATTACTTACATCCACTTCAATAGAACTTTGGTGGATAGTCGTCTTATTGGCAATCATACCACATCTCCTTATTTTTATATATGTAAAACAACACTATGTGTGACGGTATGACAAGAACCAAACGTCTAAACAATGCTTAACGTATAAGCCAGCGCCGCGTAGTAGAGACGAACTAACCACTGTTTCGGAGACCGTATTTAGGCAATGAGGAGATATATCACCTGACTAAACTAAGTTTGGCCTTTTTTGATTCGAGCGTCACTGATGAGTTTTTTGTACGAAACTCGCCTCTGGCGTATACATTTTTAATCCTGGTATATATGATGAGTTTATCTATATATAACCAATTGTTTCTAATGGATCAGTTTAAGTTTGCACCAGTCGATTAAACGACCCGATATGAATGCGCAATTAAAAAAATGCATTAAATATAACTTACTAGGCTGAAATGAACCCGAACACACATATATATATATAGTGAAATACATATGTCGTTGGTTGAGGTCTCTCATTTGTGTTTAGTTTATTCTTCTGTTCTCAGATCGGTGGTTTTCTCGTTTTAAATTGTTTCAGATTGTATTATGTCAGTGTCTTTTATAGCTGACTGTACGGTATGGGTTTTGCACATTGTCACAGGTATTTCCACGTCATTTTTACGCTGGTGGATATATATATAGTTGTCTCATTGGCAATCATACCATAAATAGGAAATTTAATTGAATATAACCAAACAATACACGTCTTGTCAATCACCGGAACAGTATTGATATAGAAATATGAAAAATACAAATAAATGGGCGTTAATAATTTATATATAAGAACCTTTGTTATAAAAACGTTCATTAAATGTATGAGTACTTTAAAACCCCTTATCTATTTCATAAATCTATCAATATTACATGAAACGTTAACAAGTATCAACAATTTAGAGAAAATTAATGTAAAAAGAAATAATCTTATGCAAATTTTTACTAGTATACGTTCAACCTTGATATGCAATTTATTGTATTTAAGATGTCGTCTTCCATTAAAAAAAAAAACATTGATATGTTGAAGGAGGACCGACAAAGCCATGATAAAAAGAAAAATATATGATCCAAACAGCACATTGCAAACATTGAGCAAATCGAACCCCTCTAAAACTGGGTGTTCAATCAAGTGCCCCGGAAGGGTATGCTGTATGATATCGTTGAACGCGTTCCTCAGTTCTGACATGAATATTATCACATAAGAGAAACCGGTTGGAAAGAATGCTAAATTTATTTATTATACTTCACGTAAAAATGCCATATTTTGATTGGCTAATACGAGGGTGTTAATTTGTTAATTTACTCTATCACATGGCTGAGCGGGTGACAATTTTTTTGAATGTCACCCTCTCGTCCAGACCAATCAAAAATCGATAATTTAAAGGACAATCAATTGAAATTACATCAAGTTATTAAAGACAATGCTTAAGTTCTACGTTTTGGCTCAGATTCTATTATTTGACTGTCAAAATAAAAAAATAAAACATCTTGCTTCACTTCTAATCCCCGTAACGTTGTTATGTATGTTACGTCATAGAACATACTTTTGAATAAAATTCATCTGTAAAAGACAATAATGATAGGACATGATTCAGTATAAGGGGACGACCATTTGATATTCTGGGGGGGGGGGGGGGGAAGGAGGATTTTGAAAATAAATAACTCAGCCTTGATAATCACAAAAATAAATGGTTTGTTCTGTGGTAGTTCGAAAATAAATAACCTGACTTACAATGTATTGAAAATGAATAACTCGGCAGGTCTTTAAGCCATTTTATAAATGCTATTCGAAAGTATGAGGTGGCACCAGATTCTTCATAAAATTCATCTTTTTAAAAAAACAAATTCGGGAAACACTTCCCAAATCTTTTAATAATAAAGGTATAAATATTATTTAAATATACTTGAAATGTCTGAAAATGGGTTTCATTTAACTTGAGGTATATTGGCTCAGGAACACTTACCTCACTTTTATTACAGGGCTGTAACTACATTGAGACAGATGCCTTTATGTAGGAAATTTTAAAACCAAAAGCTTTTCTTCATATCAAATTGTTTTCACAGCGAGTGTTTGCAAGAAGCAAGTTCTGTTCTCCCTTGGACGTAGCACCTGTTTTTTCGGGATCAATGTTTCTTTAAATTTGTCTTTTGTTCATTGAATGCCCTTCTGTATCCCCTCTTAGTGTTGCATTCCTTTAGTGATTTAGTAATTTTGTTTTCAACTTGATCATGAGTTTTATTTTATTTAAGACTTTTTAGCTAATTTTACAACTTAACTACTTTAAAGTGTATCCCAGTTAAGAGCTACATGAAGTTGTAATTGAAATGTGTTATTAAAAATTACTTGACATAGTTATATCACTGATAATTAGCCCCCTCTTAACTTAATTTGAATAAAACCCCATATAATTTACAGGTATAAAAGATTTAAATTCTGCATGCCGAAACAACAAAAAAAAAAAAAAAAAAAAAAAAAAAAAAAAAAAAAAAAAAACCAGCAGCCACATACTTAACTATGTGAATTACATTTTTACTTTATTCTTCATATTGGTCTTTTGATGTTGTCCATATAAACTTAGGTCTTACGCTGAATCTATACATTTTGTTTTGAGACCAAAATATTGTCAAAAAATTATTAAAACAGAACTTGCATTTTCGGAATAAGAAAGGGTCTGGGAATGCCCAGAAAGCACGATTTTGCATCATTTGTTCTATAGTTTCTTTGGGCCTTCAGCGGCTTCAAAACCCTTCAAAATTTTTTGGCCTCGCTCCGCTCGGCGTAAATATATTTGGCAATACTTTTAAAAGAGGCTAGTCACAGCCCAACTCTAATACCATGTATGTATGCAATACATGTATATGCAGTTTGGGATTCAGAAGATTCATTTCCGCAGAGGATGATGATTAATTCTGATTAAATGGTACATTAATGACTTGACTGTACATGTATTATTTATAATAAAAAATGAATTTAAAAATTGTATGTTTTCAAATATTATTAATATAGTAAGAAAAATGAATAATCAGTCCCTTGTTTTAATGAAAATGAAAAATCTTGCTTCAACAGTGCAGAAAATAAATAATCTGTCCTCTTAGTTTACAAAAATAAATAACCGATCCAAAACAAATCCTCCTGCCTCCCCCCCCCCCCCCCACCCCAGAATATCAAATGGTTGTCCACTAATAAATTAAATAACACATAGCTGAGAGGGTGATAGAGCAGATTGGTACCCCTCGCCACGGTTGACAATGTTTTCTCGGGTACCAATCTGGTCTATCACCCTCTCAGCTATATATATATATGTGTTATTTATATAATGAACTATTTGAATGTTAAATTTTGAAATATAACATTATAATTTGACTAAAATATGTATACGGAACATTTAACTCTGTTTGATATAACTGATATGGTGTATATCTACGATAACCGTTCAGTTTAAACTTCATTGTATATATCTGGCCAAAAATATTGATAGGGCAAAAACATCTACTTAATTTCGACGTCAACTGCCAGGCCAAATTTTGTACAAAACTCCTGCAGATGTTGTGTTACGTATTCCGAACGAATAAAAATAAACAATCTTGCGAACGTTCGAACAAAACTTAATTTATCTAATACTACATTTAGAGTCAGAAGAAATATAATATAAAACGTGTTTTTAAAGACATTGTTTTTGGCGTATAGAAAGTTCTGAATCAGCACAGAAGTTTATGCCATAATAATACCATAATATGCGATCATCTGCTGTAAAATTACAGATTCTATGACTTAATTAAAGATCTAAGGGCATGAAATTTATAAAAATGACACTGTATCCCTTGTCACTAAATAAAGTAGCAGTAAACCTGGCTATTGGAACTAATATAATTATCGCTATTAACGCAACAGAGCACTAGCTATTAACACGCTGTCTTTTACCAATTGTGTTAAGGTACTAATATCATTACAATCTAGAGGTTTTTAAAGCTGAAATAATTTTGATGAATTGGCGATGAATTTTATCTTATTTGTCATTTCAGATTGTCATCAGTTTGAACCATAATTAAATATCCCTTTCACAACAGATATGTTTTCATGGATCAATCTTCAAGCATTTCAACGATCCCGTTTATGAAGATTACATTGTCATTAAAATGTTTTAATATAACAAGACGAAAATTGATTCAGAACCTGCAATGAAGATGGACATCAATGATATATGAAGGTTAAATATTTTTTTGCAATTTTAATATTAAATTTAGAAATGTAATGCATCTTCCAAAAAACTATGCAGAATTGTGAACTCTGCTACTTCGAATTTTCCAAAAAAGATACAAAGATGGTGCGCTAAGGGCCCTTTTCGGTCTATGAAATTAAAGTATTACAAAATGAAGTGATTATGGCTTGAATATGATAGTTAAGTGATATACAAAGTCTAAACTGTAAGTTTTATAAAATTTTATGAATAGTCAAAGAGATTTAATGATCAAAAATAGCAAAATTCCAATTCTTTAGTTTTTCATGTGATTTTTATTTAGTAATTTACATAATTCGTTATCTATCTGACTTGCCGGTATAAAGTGATTTAAGCACATGAAATTTAGAGTTGGTATATATTATTGGAAACATTCGGAATAAAATATCACCATTTTGTCTTAATCTATTAAACAAATCTATTTTTTTTTCTTTTTTTTTGGTTTTTCACAGAGACACAAAAATGACATACTTGTTACCTTTTAAGTATTATAATCATACAGAAAAAATAAAATAAAAATTTCATATATTATAAACATCGATTAATATGACAACTTAGTGGTCAGTTTGTCTACAAATTCGTAAATGGTCCCCTTTTGATTTTGTCTATCAAGCTTTTTGACAACCCAGAAATTCTTGCTCACTTGAACGCAGCTGTATATCAGTAATGGTGTTATATGATAGTTTGATGATAGTATAAAATCTATGAACCTGAAAAATCCTATACTTTATAAAGGTGGGTTTCAGACTCCTTGATGATAGGTGTGATACAATGGCCACCCAGGCACAGAGGTGAAGAGATATCATAAACTTAATCTGATGAACAGGTTGTCATCTATTTAAGTGAATATTTATGCATAATGAGAGTCTATTTAACGTTCACTACCCGTATCGAAAAGACATGAATGTTTTTTTGTCGCCGTAATAATGCGTAAATTGAAATAAAGTATATCTGTAATGATATGGTGAATTTTTTTTATACTTGGTTATCTAGGATATATTGTTTTCCTTGAATATTTTTGTTTTAGCCTATATTTTTTAATGACTGAGACAAATTGTTTTCGTATAGCATGCAAGATTTGCATCGCTATTGGTAATAAGTTTGAAATATCTTTAACCAAACTTTATGAATCTCGTACATTCTTTACCATACTGAAAATTTGAGGATGGAATCTGCGCATAATTTCATACTTAGAAGTGCACAGATGTAATACCGAGAAGCCAACATGAAATATAAATAATCTTAATTAAAAATCATCGATGCCAAACATATTCTGGACCCAGACGCAATAAAGCATACATCTAACAACCGAAATGGCCTATTGTTATTCGAAGTTCTTTAATTTGAAATCATTGATAAGAAAACGGCTTGTCTCGGGAGATAGACATTGATGGCCTGTAGATTGTCTTTTCTAGGTTCATCACTCTGCAGAGAAAAGAGAAAGTGACGTTAATGCGACATCTTATTAACTAGTAGTAATAAACTGCCGCTTACGACATCGATCTCTTCACGCCAACGTAGTCTTTTGGAAGAATAAAACGACACATTTGATTGGATCTTTATTTTAACAAGTTTGTGATATATTAAATAATTACAAGGAAACTCATTTCACAGTTTGTTATTTGCATTAGCACGTTATTGTCTCATTTGGTTTAAATTTTAATTAAAACAAGAAGATTAGAAAAATATTAGTCAAGTTTTTTTTAATGTATTGTTTCTGTGGTCTTAGTGAATTAGTTGACGGTATTTATTCGAACTGCATGTTTTCAGTATTTTTCTTTATTATAGTATGTTTGACAGATTGTATGATAAGTAAAATATTTGATTTTAAAGATACAGGATATGGTAGCTTAAACAAGAGATGCTTTGAATAAACGGGACATAATTTTTCAACAGATGTAATAAAACTTAAGATAAGTTTGTCACAAGTTTGGAATTTCTATATGTTAGAACGTTATATTTGGAAATAGAGTATATATGGGGTAACATAGACACTTAAAGATTAATTTTTAGAGCTATCGAGAATTTTCGAATTTTTCTCAAGTTTCGTAGCTTGTACATTTTATGTTTTATTTAAATGGGTTTATAAATTGATGAGTATTATCTGGACAAAACGCGCATCTAGCGTTACAAATTATAAGCCTGGTATCCCAAGGATGACTGGGGGATAGACATATAAGCCTGGTATCCCAAGGGTGACTGGGGGATAGACATATAAGCATGGTATCCCAAGGGTGACTGGGGGATAGACATATAAGCATGGTATCCCAAGGATGACTGGGGGATAGACATATAAGCCTGATATCCCAAGGATGACTGGGGGATAGACATATAAGCCTGGTATCCCAAGGGTGACTGGGGGAATAGACATATAAGCCTGGTATCCCAAGGGTGACTGGGGGATAGACATATAAGCCTGGTATCCAAAGGGTGACTGGGGGATAGACATATAAGCCTGGTATCCCAAGGGTGACTGGGGGATAGACATATAAGCCTGGTATCCCAAGGGTGACTGGGGGATAGACATATAAGCCTGGTATCCCAAGGGTGACTGGGGGATAGACATATAAGCCTGGTATCCCAAGGGTGACTGGGGGATAGACATATAAGCCTGGTATCCCAAGGGTGACTGGGGGATAGACATATAAGCCTGGTATCCCAAGGGTGACTGGGGGATAGACATATAAGCCTGGTATCCCAAGGGTGACTGGGGGATAGACATATAAGTCTGGTATCCCAAGGGTGACTGGGGGATAGACATATACTAGTATTCACCTTGTTCTTCTTTCGACCTGCAGTAAACCGCTTGCTTAAGTGGGGAGTTCGTTTGGCTGTGAGGGATGTACAAGTCTGCAGCCACGTCTTGTCAGAATGGGGACGTTAAATCCGATGCACGTTAAGAACCCTCTTTGAGGGTCCGTAGGTGGCCTGTTGCAAGGAAATATTTCTTTTCCTATCCAATATACCCTCATTTTCCAATGGCAGTCAAAATTTCCACGACCTTCATCTCGGACGGCCTCTATTACAGGACCTACCTATTGTATTTATTGTTAATATTTTCTCGTCCTGAACATGCATGAAATATATGCCAATTGACGTTAAACAAACATCAATCAATCAATCAATCTTTGATGCGTCCCCCCTTTTGATACTTACCTTGAATACGCTTACCAACACTTGTTTGACGACTGACAGATAGTTACTGCTTGATGCTACCGTACTATTTTTGCGTATACTTATATCACAAGAGTTAATCTTTTCACCGTATATCTACTGTTGAACCGGTCCATGACAAGACATATTTTTTTTTATTATTTAAATGCGTACGATTTATATTTTATTGTATAGGCAAGATATCTACAAAGGTTAGAACAATATTCTTTTATTCAATTTTTATATAAAACTTTTTTTTTATATTACTTTATTATTCAATTAAACGAGATCATAAATTGATGAAGCACAGAGTAGGACCGAAATGTTGTAGAAAGGGCGCGTCTGTTAGAGTTAGAAATGCTTTTTTTTTTACTGCGATACTACAATTGTAAAATCAAAGCTCAAAGAGGTTATTCCCCACCCATTCCCTTAATGTATAAACATGATAGTTTTAAGGTGTTTTAAAATATATTTCATGCGCGTAAATGATTTATTTACGTTAAAAGTTCTGTACTTAGCCAGCATCTACCACCTGTTTTTTTTTGTTTTTTTTTTTTATTACTAAAGGCTTAATTTTTTATCAACAGTTCCACAAGACGGAGGAGAAATAAGCGGACAATTGTGAAGGTATTATCATTGTGTTGAAATAATTCTAAAATTGGTTTCTGTGTAAAAAGTCATTAAATAGTAATGTTTTAACAGGTGGTATACTTTGCCATATTTAGATCTGTGTGCTCGATTAACCCAGTTGTTTTCCCGACAAAGATCAAAGGGTGAAAAAGGCTATTCATCAATGGCACTATAGGGAAAGAAAGAATAATGGAGAAAAACATTTTTCTCTAAATGGGATTACAAGACCAGGGAAATGTTACAATTCTTTGGACAAAACTGATGTTTTAATAACCCTTAAGACGACTTTTAGTCAGAAAATTTATCTTGATGAATGTGTCTTGTAAAAGTTAATCCAAAACGATATCTTTCGCCATCAAATTCCGGAAAAACTACTTTTTCTGCGGAAAATCGATGAAAATGAATAGCTCGTTTCGTTTGATAACGTGATTTTGAATAAACCCACAGATCAAATGTTCCTTGTACGAGATAACCAAACGCCATGAGGACTTATCTATTCCGCCTGGCCTCATCAAGAAACATTTCATTGTTCATTTTGCTATTAATCTAACCGATGGCTTGCGTGCAGATTAAGATGAAAATCATTGTATTATTTCTCATTGAAGATTTGGAAAGCTCAAGGTTCGGATAGTATGCTTGACCAAACCGTCATTGTTCTTTCATTACTGGATATCAATAAGACATCTTCGCCTATAGGATTCCAAATGTTAAAGACGAGAAAAATCTGATATTAATCTAATGTCTTTCTAAATAGCAAAATAGCATTTGTGATTTTAATTCTCATTATCTTGATTTTATTATTATCCATAACCATTTAAGAAGCTTAATTACTTCAATTTTCAGACGTAAATGTATTTTTTTAAGACACAAAATAACTTATTGTTAAATATTGTTAAATTACCGATGTGCTTTAAGTCGTATATTTTTATGAACTGTATAAAATTCACCATTACAAGATAAACTTGTAGGAAGTTTTTTTTCCGTTGACCGTCATGGAATATCAGTGTCACAGATGACCACGGATATGTTCCTTTTGTCGTGACCAAAACCCAGTCCTCTTTTCCTCGTTGTATAACGGTTCTTGCAATGAGTAACACGACGGTTGTCAATATCGGAGTGAACATCTTACCCTCCGGATCACCCGAGTTCACTTCCGGTTTTTGATCGCCCCCTAGGAATCTTTTCCGTCTTTTTTCGCCATTTTCAAAAGAATTTGCCATAATGCAATACTAGTAGAAATACTGCACTATCTAACTTGAAGGGATTATTACGCTTTCTTTTATATTTGATATACACGTTGAAAGGTCTTCTCTACGTCTGTATTATATTGTTTAGATCTGCATAACATCTCATATCATGGTTTTATGATGTACAGGCCTCATAGTGAAAAATTACTAAATAAAAAAAATTCTAAAACGGGTATTTTTGGCATTAAAATTTCCACTTGTTTATTAGTTTATTTTGAGACTCATTTTTCTCGTAATAAATCTTAGTAAAAAATGTTTGTTTAAATTTCCTCTTAAAGTCTGATTTTCTAATTCTCCTTTCACGCGCTTTGTTCCTTCTCTGACAAAAATTAATAAAGAAAAAAATACTATATCATGTCAGCACTGTACTGACTCCGAGCCGATCAGGAGAACTTTTTACTGACTTCATAATGTTAGACCCGACGTTGGTTAGTTTTGAATGAAAAGAACATACTTAGATTCCGATAAATAGATTTTCAATATGTCCATACTGAAAAGAACATAGATTCCGATAAATAGATTTTCAATATATCCATCCATCCATCCATCCATCCATCCATCCATCCATTCATCCATCCATACATACATACTTGTTTGTATTGTTTGGGGGAGAGGTTATATATGATTTTGTGGTTAGTTAGTTATTGATTTTTATCTTTTTGTGATGTGTCGAATGTCTCAAATGTGTTAATTTTTAGTCTGTTTCGGGATAACATGTGTTATCGTCTTTTATCGTTTTAGGATTATCTTGTTCTTGTATATTCCTATGTATTTTCGGCAATTGTTTTCTTTGTGACGTAGTCACTTCAATAATTTAGCCTTTATTTGTATATTTCTCCTCTTAAAGTCTGATTTTGTAATTCCCCTTTCACGCTCTTTGTTCATTATTTTGAATTCGTATTTAAATAAAGCATGAGAGCTTCTTGAATCATATCACCAGCCCAGTAGTCAGCACTTCTGTGTTGACATGCAATGTCATTGATATTGTCATATTTATAAATCAACTGTTTACAAAACTTAAAACTGTTCGAGACATTAAGGACTTTCTACCTCCGGGAATAGATTACCTTAGCTGTATTTTGCAAAACCTTTCGGAATTTTTGGCCCTTATGCTCTTCAACTTCGTACTTTATTTGGCTTTTTAACTTTTTTTTATTCCAGCGTCACTGATAAGTCTTTAGTAGACGAATGGCGCGTCTGGCGTACACAATTATAAACCTGGAATCTTTAATGAGTTTTAGTTGTAATAAAGTATGTATAAATAATACAGGTTCGCCACGTACCAAATAGTCGAACGGCGAATGAGACTATGAAAACAAAATACGGTTTAAAATTTTAAGATAATTTTAAACACTGCAAATGTATTTTAGTGGAAAAATGATTACGTATACCAAGAATTATGGCCAACTTTTCACCTTATCTAAATTGCTTAAATAGAAGATATACATTTTGTGCTTTCTAAACTCTTTTTCTTAAGCTTTGTTACAATTTTGGATTTGCTGAATAATTCATCCTATTTTGCATAAATTAGGTGTTGTAGGCAACAATCTGTGTTGAAAACTATATTCTACACATGGCTTCTTTCGAATGCTATGTAAACGCACTAAACTTAATATTAAAATCTCCTGGCATGGTTCCTATGAGAAGAAACACACAAAATGTCTTTATTCCTTAGCTGCAATAATCGCCTTAATTTATAAATGTTTATGTTATTTAAAAACCGAATAAAACATTCTAGTTTACTCTTTTTATTGATTTTTCTTCTTTTGGTAATATTCTTATTCTAAAGTTTTGCCGGTGAATGACCTACTTTATATTTATGGCATTCATAATTAGCATTAGGCTGACGTTCGCTATAAGTGGTTTTAAACATTCGGAACTTCTCAAGGATGTTTAAAAGTTCGATGCCGCGAGTTGAGAGAGTGTCACGCTCTCTTCCACGTCATAACTCCCTGCATGAGGGATCAGTAGGTGAACTATTGTAGAAAAGATAGATTAATTAAATATTCTTTTTAAAATTCTAGATACTATTGATCTATTACAAAATACAAAGCAGGATGAAAGGAAATATATGAATGCATCTTGCAGTTAAGTGGCTACACTATTTGGAAAGTTGGATCTACACGTTATTTGAAAAGGAGATGCAAAAACACTTTTCTATGAATAATCACTTTTTGCGATTGATTGATTGGTGTTAAACGCCACTTTCAGCACTATAGGCTATTTCGTGATACTCAGTTTTTATCGGTGGAGGAAGCCGGAGTGAACCACCGACTTTCGGCATCATTTCTTGTGAGGATGTAAACACAGTGTCATTTACGGAAACAAAATAGTTATATCATTAACAATCATGCCTGTCGTAATGTTATAACTGTTCTATGGACGTTAAAAAATGCTTTAACATTATGATGACTTTTCTGTATTATTACCTTTTATGTCATTAAAACTTGTGTGAATCCTTTTATCTAGGTTTTGATCAACTAAAAGCAACGACGATTAAAGGCGGAAGTATAGTTTGAGTTAGTCATAATATTACTCTTTTTTTCAGTGTCTAATACGGATAATCTATTATACCTATATTGTAACAATTACTACAAAATTTAAAGCTTAAAGTTTTATTGACTGCACTGAAAGTACTTAAAATGCAGTTTTAAAATTCTATTACCACTTTCATTTTCAAAAGATTCGGCAAAGTGGCTTACATCCACATCATTTGGACTCTGGTGGATAGATGTCTCATTGGCAAACATGCCACTTCTCCTAATTTTTATAAAGGTGATTGTCATCGAAAGTTAATAGCCAGCAAACATATGGTGTTTCTTTACCTGAAATACGAGCATTTTACATAGAACAATTCTTCGTTCTGTTATAGCTTACTATATTGGTGTTTAGGTGTCATGTGTTTCTTACTAATGTGAAAAATCTTTTATTTTCGGATTCAGTTAACACGAAAATGAGGTATAGGTCAATCACACTTTTGTTTTCGGCAATTTAGATCAAAAATATATATAAAGGAAAATATCGCGTGAGGGGAGTAAAGGATATGTTCTTAATGCTAGTACATGCCAATGTTTTTTTTCGTGACTGGTTTATATTTTACATTAATATTCATGTCAACCAATCCTTATTGAATGCATTGCTCTGTTTTTCATTGATATTCATGATTGATCAGTTTTAAGTAATCACATGTGGTGCTTTAAAAATAAATTGGGTATAATAAACGTTAATAATAAGCTTTTATTTTTAGTTTTTTTGCCGACTCGCTATTAATTTTTGCACCAGAAAAGCGTTCTTTTGACGAGAAACAACCATTCATAACCAAAACTGTAGGAATGTAAGCGGCGATTAGCATTGGTATAAAACATGCATGTCAAATATGAGGTTAATCTCGCCATACACATCAGAAGTGTTTATTATTATAATCCTGGTAACAAATTTGCTGTCATGTCTTCTTTAAGGTACAATGTATTATACATACGATCTTAGTTTTAACCAATCCTCTAGATAGCTATAGGTCGGGAAAATATATTTAAGGTACAATGTTTTATATACCTACGATCTCAGTTTTAACCAATCCTCTGGATAGCTACAGGTCGAGAATAATATCTTTAAGGTACAATGTATAATATACATACGATTTCAGTTTTAACCAATCCTCTGGATAACTATAGGTCGTGAAAAATATTTTTAAGGTACAATGTAGTATGTTCATACGATCTCAATTTTAACCAATCCTTTGGATAGCTATAGGTCGGGAAAACATATCTTATTAAGGCGAATTCCAAGGACTGTCATGGTTCTGATCAGTAGTGAAGGATCAGCCTCTGTCAGTTCCAAAAGATTATTCTTCGAGTTCTATCATAGAGAACATGCAGTTATGTCATCAGAAAAGGTTTTGTCAGGTTCAAGTGTGGTCTCAGTCAGCCCTGAGATTTTTGTATCAAGCTATGATGGATTATATGCTACTTATTTTATAAACAATAGGCAGGACTGGTGTTTATATGTATATTGCATTTTCTATTCAATGCCAAAAATGGTTATTTGTCTGAATGATAAATGGGAGACAACTACAACAGACAATATTGTTTTTAGAGTCTAGCGCATCACAACAGAACAAATGTATATATTATTCATGTCAAAAAAGAGAGAACTGAATAATAGATTGTGAAGTGAAGATCATGGTCAACGATAAAAGAAAGAAACAAAACAAAATCAGAAAAAATAATTAATTTTAATAATTAGCAGCAAACCGTTAAAGACACACAAAAGCATTTTCAGTTATAATTTAAAATACATTTCCAGCACCCAATGACCTATACATACCACACGAAATGGCAACAATCACAAACAGTGAATGGTACAGTCGTTCTAGAAAACCACAAAACAACAACACGAAAAAGTTAAAATGAATTATAAGAATCTCTACGTAAACACATTATAAAATGTGGTCAGCATTCAAAACAACGGTCACGCACCTGTGTTCGTTATTTGGTCAGTTTTGCATTTTCAAGGTTTTAAAATTCACAATGGAGTCGGTTCCTAGGTTATTTTTTTTCTAGTATTCACAATATGATAATCTAGTTTAAGAAGATTGTAAAATATGGAACCAACCAATTGATTTTTACAAGAGAAGATAATGCAAAAAAGTGTCCCGAATAGGTGTTTTTGAATTTGCAAGATAATTGTTTTTTTTTAACATGAGAAAGAAGACAAATGCAGCGAATACCTCAACAAGACAGTAATCCAACAACACAATTAAATCAGAAACTATATCTATATCAATTTCTTGCTTTTGTTTCCGTAAGAGCTAAAAATAAATACTATTTCAATTAACTTAGAAAAATCAGATGTATGTCTACATTTTAATATTATTACACAACGAGGAGTGAGTGTATACCAACAGGCTTTGTATATTCGCCTGTCAGTCAACAAGCTTGTCGGTTTGTCCATCACTCTTTCTTCTTTACTACTAGACTCAAGCTGGCAGCCACTTTTAGCAGCCAATCAAGATAGCAGCCACTTTTTTCCAGCAGCCAATTTTGATGATATCTCTAAAAACCCAAAAACTATAACAGACTCGAATTTTCCAAAAATCTCAAAATCTAAGTTAAATGTAATTTAAGAGCGGAATTCGACAATTTCACGGCTTGTAGTGATTCTCAAAGGATTTTTTCGTTTTAAATACCAATAATGATAGCAGCCACTTTTTTTTCGAAATTCTAGCTACCAATACGATATATGTATTATTTTTTAACGTCTAAATGACCACAGATGTTCAGCCTTAGAAGTGAACGTTGAACAAACCAACACAAATGACGTCAGTAACTGAAAGCACTCACTAGCTTGATTTCTAAATCCGGCATATTGGTGTCAATGTGTATAGAAATATCTAGTTTCTACATAACTAATATATGTGCAGTTAGCCGCCGGTTCGATATTATATATCCAACTAGCTGTGAGCAGTCGGTTCAATATTCAAACTTATTTGAAAATCATAAAAAATATCAATAGAAATATTTATGGAAAGCCCCCACCTGTCCCAAAAATTGTATAGTAAAAACCTACCAACTTTGAACCCCAACAATTTCCGAATGGGCCTAACTCCCAAAAATTCATTTCAGTGTGGCCTTCCCCAAGTTATTACCTTTCATTTGAGCAATGTCCGGTGGCGAACTTTACCGTACAGCGCTGGCGAGGCTTACCGAAAGAATATAGGGTGTATACATATTTTTTTCCTTAACAGCAACTTTGAACCCCAACAATTTCCGAATGGGCCTAACTCCCAAAAATTCATTTCAGTGTGGCCTTCCCCAAGTTATTACCTTTCATTTGAGCCATGTCCGGTGGCGAACTTTACCGTACAGCGCTGGCGAGGCTTACCGAAAGAATATAGGGTGTATTCATATTTTTTTCCTTAACAGCAACTTTGAACCCCAACAATTTCCGAATGGGCCTAACTCCCAAAAACTCATTTCAGTGTGGCCTACCCCAAGTTATTACCTTTCATTTGAGCCATGTCCGGTGGCGAACTTTACCGTACAGCGCTGGCGAGGCTTACCGAAAGAATATAGGGTGTATACATATTTTTTTCCTTAACAGCAACTTTGAACCCCAACAATTTCCGAATGGGCCTAACTCCCAAAAATTCATTTCAGTGTGGCCTTCCCCAAGTTATTACCTTTCATTTGAGCCATGTCCGGTGGCGAACTTTACCGTACAGCGCTGGCGAGGCTTACCGAAAGAATATAGGGTGTATACATATTTTTTTCCATAACAGCAACTTTGAACCCCAACAATTTCCGAATGGGCCTAACTCCCAAAAATTCATTTCAGTGTGGCCTTCCCCAAATTATTACCTTTCATTTGAGCCATGTCCAGTGGCGAACTTTACCGTACAGCGCTGGCGAGGCTTACCGAAAGAATATAGGGTGTATACATATTTTTTTCCATAACAGCAACTTTGAACCCCAACAATTTCCGAATGGGCCTAACTCCCAAAAATTCATTTCAGTGTGGCCTTCCCCAAATTATTACCTTTCATTTGAGCCATGTCCAGTGGCGAACTTTACCGTACAGCGCTGACGAGGCTTACCGAAATAATGTAGGGTGTATACGTATTTTCTTCTTCTTAAAAGCAACTGTAAACCCCAAGACACATTTGAACAGTTATGTACGGCAAAAGTCGCAACAGGACATGTCACAATTGAAAGGTCATACATCAGAGCAAGGTGCAAGGAAATATACGTTTGGACGTTAGAACCTTCTGGGAATTTAGGTTCAAAGTTGCTGTTAAATTATTTGTTTACGTGTCTATCGTTCATTATTTAGGAAATCCTCAAAAGGAAATAAATGATACGAAATCAGTACAGATCAAATGAATTCTTTTTCGGGGGTTAGAACCTGAAACTACTGTAAAAAGGCGACCGACAGAAGAACTGTTACAAGATGTTGCTGAACTGAAATCTTTAACGGATCTTATCAAAACAAATCAAAAGACATTATCTGATCTTAATGAAAAGACAATCGAAATTATTGAACAACAAGAAGAAATCGACGAAGACATTAAAGAAGTTGACAGATACGAGTTAGAGATACAGATTGCTATCACGAAAATTGAGAAGTACTCTCAAAGAAGTACGTCTGTCAAAAATCAATCCGCATTAAACACGTGCACTCAAGCACCATATTTCATATATACACTAACCACAGCGTAGAAGAACATACAAATCCGATAACTTTCAACTCAAAACAAACGAGCGTAAGCCAATCAGACATGTCAAATCATGACAACAAATTGCCTAAACCCAACCTACCCACTTTTGGCGGAAATGTACTAGAATTGTCAACCTTATGGGATACATATTATTCTGTCGTACATGAAAATCCTTCATTGAGTGGCGTACAAATATTGCGCTATCGGAAATTGCAACTTTACGGAGAAACTATCCATGGATATATCGGGAATGCAAATTACAAGTACAAATTATAACCAAGCAATACATATTCTACACGAGAGAATTGGCCAACAACACAACATTGTACACGCATATACATGCAAAACTTGCTAAATTTGCCGGCACCATTGCACAGAATTAAAGGACTAAAATTGTTCAGTGACACGATAGAAAGTTATAAACGTGAACTATGAGGAATTGCCGATATGAAGAATAGTACGGATGCCAATTGATACCAATAATACTGAAAAAATACCATGTTTGGTCAGAAAAAAACATTACTCAAGTCACGGTGATAATGATATCTCAAGATTACACAAAGCAGTAAAGAAAGAAATTTGTATACGAGAGGCCACTAATGCCAACCCTATTGAAACCGACATTATCTCAACAGCATTGTTGGTAACAGGAATTCAAACACTAGATGAAGGTCAACATGGTCTAAAGAAAGTTACGACAATAGTACATTTCAGACTGTGTTTTCCAAATGAATTTAAAGTCACTAATATTAAGGCCCGCACAAAAATCTTCAAGGAATAAAATTAAAAGTTTCGATAATTATAAGGTTTCGAAATGTAAGTTACAATATAGCTGCCGATAAGTAAGACACGTCATACCAGCATTTGCCGTAATAATTTACAAAATAGAAATTCCACTTCGAATGAAGATAAAACCTAATCAAACCTAACATAACCGGCGAATGGAGATTTTCTAAGTACAGAAACAAAGAGCATCGCTTTTCATTCTGCTTTAACAGCACCTACCAAAGTCTATCAAAATTTGCCGTAGCGTCGAGTGATACCATGACGAAAGTGGTTTGACTAACATATCATACTTGAATAAAGGCACATAAAACTCATTTATTTCACAATAAGTGGTGAAATGGTATAGTAAGTAATCCAATTTCTGCATTTCTTCAGGAAAGAAGATTAGGTATGCAACCTGGAGAAAGCGACAATATCAGTTGAGATAGAAAGAAAAGAAAGAATTCCAATGGAAGTAATAATTGTTCCAAAAACTGCCCTACCAATACATTTGAAGAAACGTGTAAATATCAACAACTTGACCTATTTACGAGGATTACAATTTTACCACCCAGTCACAAGCGAAAAAAAGTACAATATATCTTGCTTTTCCTTTAATGTATCAAGAAATGTTTCCAACTCGTCCTATTCCGGTTTTTCTTCTGATTCACTCTTCTCGTCAAATCTTCTTAAAATCAAAGAAACTGCGCTTCTGTGTCTCGCTCAAATAGATTTAAGCTTTGTAGTCATCTTCTTCTGGTCACGCTACGAATATCGTAAAGTGGTTTTACTAAAACTGCATTTGTAATAAGAAAGACGTCTAAACTGTATGAATTTGTATTGATGACTAAAGAACAAGATAACGTCATAAGTTAAGACGTTGGATATACAATAATGCCGCGTTACGTTCACGTTTTCTTCTGCGCGTGATTTCCAACATTCACCGGCCCATGAAAAGTGAAAATTCTTAAATTTAGAAAATAATCAAAGTCTCTCCCTTTAAATAAATAACATGAAATTACCTTTAAAGTCCATCATAAACATTAAAACGTTTACCACAGTTTTTTATAGTACGGTGTCACATTTATTTCACTTTCTTTTTTTCTGGTAAGTTTCTCCCTGTAATCCAATTCCTGATACAACGTAAGCTGTTTGAACGGAGATTTTGATATTCTCATGCCTTGTACATCATCGTAAAAGTATTTGTTTTGGTTAGTGTCTCTTGTCCACATTAAATCTGATTTGTCTGTTTCATTTACTGTCAACGGACCAGTGGTTCTTTGTTTTGTCCTTGAAGTGTCCATAATTCTAGAAATGTGTTCAATGTTAATAGTATTCCTCTCTGTTTTATCCTCGGTATTGTGCGTCTCTTCTTTTTCTCCTAAATTTGTAGCACGAAAGTGTGCTTTGTTGATTGAACTGGTTCTTTTGAGTGGTCCTGAGAGCAGGTATCCTAGTTTGGACTTTACTGCTGTTTGCCCCTCGTCCCTTACGATTTCATCCTCGACCATATCCCAGTATTGGTCAGCTCTAACAAGCAGTCCAATTTCAAATGATGTATCCTCAGTAACAGCGTGTGCTAATCTTAAGTTTTGCAAATACGGCAACTGTTTTTGCATTTTCAATATCAGCCTTAAATGGTGCGGCGATTTTCGGTACAATCAAAACATCGACTGGTATTTCTTAGCCATAGATAGTTTGTATCTTCATTGTTGCTTTATTTAGCTGTTCAATAGAGTTGTTCTCATTATCGTCTCCAAATCTAGATAGGGTAATTGCTTCATTTCCTGTGGTTCTTAACTCATTTTCTCTGCTAAATGTCTTGTATACGTAATAAATGACCTTGTGGCGATTCGTCAAAAAGGATCTTTGCATCAATCGATTGTTCTTTGTAGTTTAGTGGTGCTATTGCGGTCTTCAACAAAACATAAGGGCGATCACAGTTTAAAGATGAATAAAATTGTATCAGCTTCCTCCGCGTTGTGTGTTTTTACTGTATATGTACTACTTGTACTTAAAATTTCCTTATCATGTTCTTTGCTGCATAGGCTTGTGTGGTGACGTCTATCACATTTCTTGCAGTTTGATTTAGATTTGCAATATATTACGCGGTGTCGCCTTAAGCAATTAAAGCACAATCTATCTTCTTTTACAATTTTCATGCGGTCGTTGTGGTCTGTATATTTGGTACATTCAGACGAAAAGTGGGGTTCCTTGCAGTATGCGCAGCTTATTTGATAAGATTTCTGTGATAAATTGGTATTTGGCCAGATTTCGCGCGATTTTGAGTTTGTGTAGAAAGTACATGTAGCTGTTTCAAATGTTTCTGTACTTCTACCAGACTCTAAAATTGCTAGCTCCTTAAAAATAGATCTCCTAAGATCACCGATAAACCAATCCGTCGAACCATGTTCACGAGTCAAGTGTTTGCGTATTTCACTGGGCATTTTGTTGAGAATGACTGGTACTAATAACGAGCCGTACGAATCTTGAGCTTGTTCGAGAGATTCTAGTCCACGTATGTATGTTTCTGTCCTGTCGTAGTAACCTCTTAGATGTGTAAGCATATTCTTTGGTGTGGGTATTTTCTAGTAGTGCTTGCATGTACGATTGAATTATCTTATGCTTTTGTTCGAATCTTTCATGTATAAGTTCAATAGCTTTGTTGTAGTTTGTGTGCGTTAGAGCAAATCCGGCAATGGTGTATGACGCTTCTCCTTTTAGTAAAGAATTTAGGTAGTTAATTTTTTGAACGACGGTTAGTGTGTTGTTGTTGTGAATTGCTGAATCAAATGAATCCCAAAAAAATTGCCATTCAAGTACGTTTCCATCAAATGTAGGTAAGTTCAATTTCGGTAGTTTAGTAAAGTTGCTGATATTGACACTTGAATTTGAACGTAAAGACGTGAAGTTGAGGCCAGTATTTTGTGAGTCATCTCTAAAGTTATATGCGGGGCCAACATTTTGAATGGGTTGCAGTGTCTCATTGTGTGGCAAAAACTTCTAGAGGCTGCATTTAAATCAGATGTTCGATGGTGAATGAATTTACGAAGAATTTTGCGTATTCTCGTCTCTAAGTTAAATTTATACTCATCTGTGTCAAGTTTCTCTTGCTCTATATCCTCCTCCTGTGCACTTTCTAAAATGTTTTAATCCAAATCCTTAAGAATATCTTGCTTTTCCTTTAATGTATCAAGAATTGTTTCCAACTCGTCCTCTTCCGGTTTTTCTTCTGATTCACTCTTCTCGTCAACTTTTCTTAAAATTATAGAAACTACGCTTCTGTGTCCCGCTCGAATAGATTTAAATTTTGTAGTCATCTTCTTCTGGTCACAGTACCAATATCGTAAGGTGGTTTTACTAAAACTGCATATGTAATAAGAAAGATGTCTAAACTGTATGAATTTGTATTGATGACTAAAGAACAAGATAACGTCATAAGTTTACGACGTTGGATATACAATAATGCCACGTTACATTAACGTTCTCTTCTGTGCGTGATTTCCAACAATATCACTACTCATTGGAGCAGATTACTGGTCTTTAGTATGAGATGAAATTATTCCAGGTGACGGACCAACAGCGGAATCCAGCAGATTAACTCACTCGAGGACTGACTGCGGAACAGTTTTTCAGAACTCACTCTGGTTTAACGGATCCGAATGGCTAACCGATAAGGGAAAGGGCCGACATGAATGTAAACGCTCACAGATAGTACCGTATTATCATCATTCGTAGAACACGAAAGCAACGACGACCCAACAACGAAAGAAGTAAGTAACAGACTAAATGAAGAAGGAATTGACATTATTATGGATAATACTCAGTTAAACACTTTATTTAAAATAATCGGAGTTATCGCCTTTATTCTAAGATTTGTAGCCCAATGTGAAATTCCAAAATCACAGAGAAAACCCGACTAACTTATAATAAGTAAATCACAACATGCCATGGAACTATGGATAATGAACTGTCAGCAGGACAATACTCGGAAGAAATTGGCAAGCTTGAAGTCACAGACCAGCAAAAGATTGTCGCTCGTGAACAGTTAAGACTATTTCTTGATACAACTGGAACTATTCGTTGCGGATGGGGGATTCTCAACGCTTCATAAACAGACTGCTAGATTCTCTTATTTATAAACAAAGAGGCTACCAACTTACTCGATTGTTTGTTCTGGGTGGACATGAAATATCAGATAAGACAAACATACTGTATATCGTGCATTCGCCAGTACGCGGAGAAGGTTCTACACAAATGTATAACTTGTCAAAAAGTTAGCTAACCATACATAGCACCTAATCGAACGCCATTACCGAAAATCAGATTGACAGAAGCTCCGCCTTTTACAGACACTGGAATCGACTTTCCAGGAGGACCCATGCACACTACGAAAAGACATTGAAATGAGAAATAAGTATGGATTTGCCTGTTTACGTGTGCTTTAACACGTGCCTTTCATCTTGATGTAGTACCTGACCTTACAGAAGAATTATTTGTACAGTCATTTAGAAGATTTACAAGCCTTAAATCTCTTCCTCGTACAGTGATTCCCGATAATGCGTCAACATACCTAGCAGTGACAACTCTACAACAGATTTTCATCGGATTACCAGCAGTGATGGTGATACATGGCTGTGTACATCCTGTATATACAACTCGTCTAAACATCAACCCAACAATTTTAGATCTGTAAATTTGCTTTCGCAAATATTTTGTTCTTCCCTCGTCGGGATATATATAAGTCTGAAAATTACACCAAACAGTGTTAGAGTTAGATTTTCTACTGACAATTTTTTGTCCGTCCCTCAGCGGGATATGAACTCACACCTTTGATACACTACAGCACCAATCGCTTAGCCTCATGTCCAGCGCTCATATATATATATATATATATATACAAGTCTTAATTAAAAACTACGTTCAAATCTATGATTGCGTTGGATAAAAACCGCAATTTTTATACGTGTGCATGTAAAACAAATTTCGTTGTAGAAGGGTCTAAATACAGCATTGACAACATTTTCCAAAAGACCAAAAAAGTGAAAAAGTATATTTTAACAAAACGCATTTGACTAATAGTATATAATAGTATATATATCTTTAGACGAAAAATATCCCCATTGACGCCATCTCATCTTTTACATGAAAGTATAATTTCGAAAACAGAGATGCACATCGACATTCACAACGCGAATATTCAAGAACTGGACACGATCACAGAAAACAAACTACAATGTATTTGAAAGAAAAAGACTTTTACTGAGTATTGGACAATTTTGGAAAACGTTGGTCTAACGAATATCCTTCCGAATTACGTGAATACCTTCGAGCCTCCGGAAAACTTAATGGTTAAGTTAACATCGGTGATATAGTTCAACTAGAAAATGAACCACCACGACTTTAATGGAACAATTGAAGATTTCATTAAAGGAGGAGATGGACTTATTCGTGCAGCAAAAGTAAAGACTTCTAGATCACTAGTTACCACATGCACACAATTGTGGAGTGATATCCAATAGAGCTATAGTACTAGTAACTGTTAGGGTTGAACAAAACACAATCCTTTTCAGAAATGTACATAGTTATATACTAGTATGCCATACAAAAAAGATTCTTTGATTAATATTGCTGTATCTTAAAGTGTACTCGTACCCAACTGTTACTGTTTGAACATAATATGTTTATTGTATTATATTTTTCATATTGTACTGAATTATACAATTGCTATCATCTTGAAATTTTGTATATTATTATATTATTTTAAGTTTTTATAACTTGTATCCGATCCTATTGTATATTAAGACAATAAAATTTGTTTAAACTAACTGTTAAATGAATTTTGTGAAGAAAGTTAACGTACTATTAAATTTTATCTTTTTTATAGAAGTTTAATAGTTTTAATAATGTATCACTTTGATATAAGCTAATGTGTTTTGAATTTTGAAGCCCCCAGAATGTCGGCAATACTGGCAAAAAGACTTAAGAACAATATGTCATATAATTGTTCCCGTACTTTCGCGTATACTATTGTAAGTCCACACTGAAATGATTTTTTGGGTAAGCCTCGCCAGCGCTGTACGGCAAAGTTCGCAACCGGACATGGCTCAAATGAAAGGTAATAACTTGGGGAAGGCCACACTGAAATGAATTTTTGGGAGTTAGGCCCATTCGGAAATTGTTGGGGTTCAAAGTTGCTGCTAAGGAAAAAAATATGTATACACCCTACATTCTTTCGGTAAGCCTCGCCAGCGCTGTACGGTAAAGTTCGCCACCGGACATGGCTCAAATGAAAGGTAATAACTTGGGGAAGGCCACACTGAAATGAATTTTTGGGAGTTAGGCCCATTCGGAAATTGTTGGGGTTCAAAGTTGCTGCTAAGGAAAAAAATATGTATACACCCTACATTCTTTCGGTAAGCCTCGCCAGCGCTGTACGGTAAAGTTCGCCACCGGACATGGCTCAAATGAAAGGTAATAACTTGGGGAAGGCCACACTGAAATGAATTTTTGGGAGTTAGGCCCATTCGGAAATTGTTGGGGTTCAAAGTTGCTGCTAAGGAAAAAAATATGTATACACCCTACATTCTTTCGGTAAGCCTCGCCAGCGCTGTACGGTAAAGTTCGCCACCGGACATGGCTCAAATGAAAGGTAATAACTTGGGGAAGGCCACACTGAAATGAATTTTTGGGAGTTAGGCCCATTCGGAAATTGTTGGGGTTCAAAGTTGCTGCTAAGGAAAAAAATATGTATACACCCTACATTCTTTCGGTAAGCCTCGCCAGCGCTGTACGGTAAAGTTCGCCACCGGACATGGCTCAAATGAAAGGTAATAACTTGGGGAAGGCCACACTGAAATGAATTTTTGGGAGTTAGGCCCATTCGGAAATTGTTGGGGTTCAAAGTTGCTGCTAAGGAAAAAAATATGTATACACCCTACATTCTTTCGGTAAGCCTCGCCAGCGCTGTACGGTAAAGTTCGCCACCGGACATGGCTCAAATGAAAGGTAATAACTTGGGGAAGGCCACACTGAAATGAATTTTTGGGAGTTAGGCCCATTCGGAAATTGTTGGGGTTCAAAGTTGCTGCTAAGGAAAAAAATATGTATACACCCTACATTCTTTCGGTAAGCCTCGCCAGCGCTGTACGGTAAAGTTCGCCACCGGACATGGCTCAAATGAAAGGTAATAACTTGGGGAAGGCCACACTGAAATGAATTTTTGGGAGTTAGGCCCATTCGGAAATTGTTGGGGTTCAAAGTTGCTGCTAAGGAAAAAAATATGTATACACCCTACATTCTTTCGGTAAGCCTCGCCAGCGCTGTACGGTAAAGTTCGCCACCGGACATGGCTCAAATGAAAGGTAATAACTTGGGGAAGGCCACACTGAAATGAATTTTTGGGAGTTAGGCCCATTCGGAAATTGTTGGGGTTCAAAGTTGCTGCTAAGGAAAAAAATATGTATACACCCTACATTCTTTCGGTAAGCCTCGCCAGCGCTGTACGGTAAAGTTCGCCACCGGACATGGCTCAAATGAAAGGTAATAACTTGGGGAAGGCCACACTGAAATGAATTTTTGGGAGTTAGGCCCATTCGGAAATTGTTGGGGTTCAAAGTTGCTGCTAAGGAAAAAAATATGTATACACCCTACATTCTTTCGGTAAGCCTCGCCAGCGCTGTACGGTAAAGTTCGCCACCGGACATGGCTCAAATGAAAGGTAATAACTTGGGGAAGGCCACACTGAAATGAATTTTTGGGAGTTAGGCCCATTCGGAAATTGTTGGGGTTCAAAGTTGCTGCTAAGGAAAAAAATATGTATACACCCTACATTCTTTCGGTAAGCCTCGCCAGCGCTGTACGGTAAAGTTCGCCACCGGACATGGCTCAAATGAAAGGTAATAACTTGGGGAAGGCCACACTGAAATGAATTTTTGGGAGTTAGGCCCATTCGGAAATTGTTGGGGTTCAAAGTTGCTGCTAAGGAAAAAAATATGTATACACCCTACATTCTTTCGGTAAGCCTCGCCAGCGCTGTACGGTAAAGTTCGCCACCGGACATGGCTCAAATGAAAGGTAATAACTTGGGGAAGGCCACACTGAAATGAATTTTTGGGAGTTAGGCCCATTCGGAAATTGTTGGGGTTCAAAGTTGCTGCTAAGGAAAAAAATATGTATACACCCTACATTCTTTCGGTAAGCCTCGCCAGCGCTGTACGGTAAAGTTCGCCACCGGACATGGCTCAAATGAAAGGTAATAACTTGGGGAAGGCCACACTGAAATGAATTTTTGGGAGTTAGGCCCATTCGGAAATTGTTGGGGTTCAAAGTTGCTGCTAAGGAAAAAAATATGTATACACCCTACATTCTTTCGGTAAGCCTCGCCAGCGCTGTACGGTAAAGTTCGCCACCGGACATGGCTCAAATGAAAGGTAATAACTTGGGGAAGGCCACACTGAAATGAATTTTTGGGAGTTAGGCCCATTCGGAAATTGTTGGGGTTCAAAGTTGCTGCTAAGGAAAAAAATATGTATACACCCTACATTCTTTCGGTAAGCCTCGCCAGCGCTGTACGGTAAAGTTCGCCACCGGACATGGCTCAAATGAAAGGTAATAACTTGGGGAAGGCCACACTGAAATGAATTTTTGGGAGTTAGGCCCATTCGGAAATTGTTGGGGTTCAAAGTTGCTGCTAAGGAAAAAAATATGTATACACCCTACATTCTTTCGGTAAGCCTCGCCAGCGCTGTACGGTAAAGTTCGCCACCGGACATGGCTCAAATGAAAGGTAATAACTTGGGGAAGGCCACACTGAAATGAATTTTTGGGAGTTAGGCCCATTCGGAAATTGTTGGGGTTCAAAGTTGCTGCTAAGGAAAAAAATATGTATACACCCTACATTCTTTCGGTAAGCCTCGCCAGCGCTGTACGGTAAAGTTCGCCACCGGACATGGCTCAAATGAAAGGTAATAACTTGGGGAAGGCCACACTGAAATGAATTTTTGGGAGTTAGGCCCATTCGGAAATTGTTGGGGTTCAAAGTTGCTGCTAAGGAAAAAAATATGTATACACCCTACATTCTTTCGGTAAGCCTCGCCAGCGCTGTACGGTAAAGTTCGCCACCGGACATGGCTCAAATGAAAGGTAATAACTTGGGGAAGGCCACACTGAAATGAATTTTTGGGAGTTAGGCCCATTCGGAAATTGTTGGGGTTCAAAGTTGCTGCTAAGGAAAAAAATATGTATACACCCTACATTCTTTCGGTAAGCCTCGCCAGCGCTGTACGGTAAAGTTCGCCACCGGACATGGCTCAAATGAAAGGTAATAACTTGGGGAAGGCCACACTGAAATGAATTTTTGGGAGTTAGGCCCATTCGGAAATTGTTGGGGTTCAAAGTTGCTGCTAAGGAAAAAAATATGTATACACCCTACATTCTTTCGGTAAGCCTCGCCAGCGCTGTACGGTAAAGTTCGCCACCGGACATGGCTCAAATGAAAGGTAATAACTTGGGGAAGGCCACACTGAAATGAATTTTTGGGAGTTAGGCCCATTCGGAAATTGTTGGGGTTCAAAGTTGCTGCTAAGGAAAAAAATATGTATACACCCTACATTCTTTCGGTAAGCCTCGCCAGCGCTGTACGGTAAAGTTCGCCACCGGACATGGCTCAAATGAAAGGTAATAACTTGGGGAAGGCCACACTGAAATGAATTTTTGGGAGTTAGGCCCATTCGGAAATTGTTGGGGTTCAAAGTTGCTGCTAAGGAAAAAAATATGTATACACCCTACATTCTTTCGGTAAGCCTCGCCAGCGCTGTACGGTAAAGTTCGCCACCGGACATGGCTCAAATGAAAGGTAATAACTTGGGGAAGGCCACACTGAAATGAATTTTTGGGAGTTAGGCCCATTCGGAAATTGTTGGGGTTCAAAGTTGCTGCTAAGGAAAAAAATATGTATACACCCTACATTCTTTCGGTAAGCCTCGCCAGCGCTGTACGGTAAAGTTCGCCACCGGACATGGCTCAAATGAAAGGTAATAACTTGGGGAAGGCCACACTGAAATGAATTTTTGGGAGTTAGGCCCATTCGGAAATTGTTGGGGTTCAAAGTTGCTGCTAAGGAAAAAAATATGTATACACCCTACATTCTTTCGGTAAGCCTCGCCAGCGCTGTACGGTAAAGTTCGCCACCGGACATGGCTCAAATGAAAGGTAATAACTTGGGGAAGGCCACACTGAAATGAATTTTTGGGAGTTAGGCCCATTCGGAAATTGTTGGGGTTCAAAGTTGCTGCTAAGGAAAAAAATATGTATACACCCTACATTCTTTCGGTAAGCCTCGCCAGCGCTGTACGGTAAAGTTCGCCACCGGACATGGCTCAAATGAAAGGTAATAACTTGGGGAAGGCCACACTGAAATGAATTTTTGGGAGTTAGGCCCATTCGGAAATTGTTGGGGTTCAAAGTTGCTGCTAAGGAAAAAAATATGTATACACCCTACATTCTTTCGGTAAGCCTCGCCAGCGCTGTACGGTAAAGTTCGCCACCGGACATGGCTCAAATGAAAGGTAATAACTTGGGGAAGGCCACACTGAAATGAATTTTTGGGAGTTAGGCCCATTCGGAAATTGTTGGGGTTCAAAGTTGCTGCTAAGGAAAAAAATATGTATACACCCTACATTCTTTCGGTAAGCCTCGCCAGCGCTGTACGGTAAAGTTCGCCACCGGACATGGCTCAAATGAAAGGTAATAACTTGGGGAAGGCCACACTGAAATGAATTTTTGGGAGTTAGGCCCATTCGGAAATTGTTGGGGTTCAAAGTTGCTGCTAAGGAAAAAAATATGTATACACCCTACATTCTTTCGGTAAGCCTCGCCAGCGCTGTACGGTAAAGTTCGCCACCGGACATGGCTCAAATGAAAGGTAATAACTTGGGGAAGGCCACACTGAAATGAATTTTTGGGAGTTAGGCCCATTCGGAAATTGTTGGGGTTCAAAGTTGCTGCTAAGGAAAAAAATATGTATACACCCTACATTCTTTCGGTAAGCCTCGCCAGCGCTGTACGGTAAAGTTCGCCACCGGACATGGCTCAAATGAAAGGTAATAACTTGGGGAAGGCCACACTGAAATGAATTTTTGGGAGTTAGGCCCATTCGGAAATTGTTGGGGTTCAAAGTTGCTGCTAAGGAAAAAAATATGTATACACCCTACATTCTTTCGGTAAGCCTCGCCAGCGCTGTACGGTAAAGTTCGCCACCGGACATGGCTCAAATGAAAGGTAATAACTTGGGGAAGGCCACACTGAAATGAATTTTTGGGAGTTAGGCCCATTCGGAAATTGTTGGGGTTCAAAGTTGCTGCTAAGGAAAAAAATATGTATACACCCTACATTCTTTCGGTAAGCCTCGCCAGCGCTGTACGGTAAAGTTCGCCACCGGACATGGCTCAAATGAAAGGTAATAACTTGGGGAAGGCCACACTGAAATGAATTTTTGGGAGTTAGGCCCATTCGGAAATTGTTGGGGTTCAAAGTTGCTGCTAAGGAAAAAAATATGTATACACCCTACATTCTTTCGGTAAGCCTCGCCAGCGCTGTACGGTAAAGTTCGCCACCGGACATGGCTCAAATGAAAGGTAATAACTTGGGGAAGGCCACACTGAAATGAATTTTTGGGAGTTAGGCCCATTCGGAAATTGTTGGGGTTCAAAGTTGCTGCTAAGGAAAAAAATATGTATACACCCTACATTCTTTCGGTAAGCCTCGCCAGCGCTGTACGGTAAAGTTCGCCACCGGACATGGCTCAAATGAAAGGTAATAACTTGGGGAAGGCCACACTGAAATGAATTTTTGGGAGTTAGGCCCATTCGGAAATTGTTGGGGTTCAAAGTTGCTGCTAAGGAAAAAAATATGTATACACCCTACATTCTTTCGGTAAGCCTCGCCAGCGCTGTACGGTAAAGTTCGCCACCGGACATGGCTCAAATGAAAGGTAATAACTTGGGGAAGGCCACACTGAAATGAATTTTTGGGAGTTAGGCCCATTCGGAAATTGTTGGGGTTCAAAGTTGCTGCTAAGGAAAAAAATATGTATACACCCTACATTCTTTCGGTAAGCCTCGCCAGCGCTGTACGGTAAAGTTCGCCACCGGACATGGCTCAAATGAAAGGTAATAACTTGGGGAAGGCCACACTGAAATGAATTTTTGGGAGTTAGGCCCATTCGGAAATTGTTGGGGTTCAAAGTTGCTGCTAAGGAAAAAAATATGTATACACCCTACATTCTTTCGGTAAGCCTCGCCAGCGCTGTACGGTAAAGTTCGCCACCGGACATGGCTCAAATGAAAGGTAATAACTTGGGGAAGGCCACACTGAAATGAATTTTTGGGAGTTAGGCCCATTCGGAAATTGTTGGGGTTCAAAGTTGCTGCTAAGGAAAAAAATATGTATACACCCTACATTCTTTCGGTAAGCCTCGCCAGCGCTGTACGGTAAAGTTCGCCACCGGACATGGCTCAAATGAAAGGTAATAACTTGGGGAAGGCCACACTGAAATGAATTTTTGGGAGTTAGGCCCATTCGGAAATTGTTGGGGTTCAAAGTTGCTGCTAAGGAAAAAAATATGTATACACCCTACATTCTTTCGGTAAGCCTCGCCAGCGCTGTACGGTAAAGTTCGCCACCGGACATGGCTCAAATGAAAGGTAATAACTTGGGGAAGGCCACACTGAAATGAATTTTTGGGAGTTAGGCCCATTCGGAAATTGTTGGGGTTCAAAGTTGCTGCTAAGGAAAAAAATATGTATACACCCTACATTCTTTCGGTAAGCCTCGCCAGCGCTGTACGGTAAAGTTCGCCACCGGACATGGCTCAAATGAAAGGTAATAACTTGGGGAAGGCCACACTGAAATGAATTTTTGGGAGTTAGGCCCATTCGGAAATTGTTGGGGTTCAAAGTTGCTGCTAAGGAAAAAAATATGTATACACCCTACATTCTTTCGGTAAGCCTCGCCAGCGCTGTACGGTAAAGTTCGCCACCGGACATGGCTCAAATGAAAGGTAATAACTTGGGGAAGGCCACACTGAAATGAATTTTTGGGAGTTAGGCCCATTCGGAAATTGTTGGGGTTCAAAGTTGCTGCTAAGGAAAAAAATATGTATACACCCTACATTCTTTCGGTAAGCCTCGCCAGCGCTGTACGGTAAAGTTCGCCACCGGACATGGCTCAAATGAAAGGTAATAACTTGGGGAAGGCCACACTGAAATGAATTTTTGGGAGTTAGGCCCATTCGGAAATTGTTGGGGTTCAAAGTTGCTGCTAAGGAAAAAAATATGTATACACCCTACATTCTTTCGGTAAGCCTCGCCAGCGCTGTACGGTAAAGTTCGCCACCGGACATGGCTCAAATGAAAGGTAATAACTTGGGGAAGGCCACACTGAAATGAATTTTTGGGAGTTAGGCCCATTCGGAAATTGTTGGGGTTCAAAGTTGCTGCTAAGGAAAAAAATATGTATACACCCTACATTCTTTCGGTAAGCCTCGCCAGCGCTGTACGGTAAAGTTCGCCACCGGACATGGCTCAAATGAAAGGTAATAACTTGGGGAAGGCCACACTGAAATGAATTTTTGGGAGTTAGGCCCATTCGGAAATTGTTGGGGTTCAAAGTTGCTGCTAAGGAAAAAAATATGTATACACCCTACATTCTTTCGGTAAGCCTCGCCAGCGCTGTACGGTAAAGTTCGCCACCGGACATGGCTCAAATGAAAGGTAATAACTTGGGGAAGGCCACACTGAAATGAATTTTTGGGAGTTAGGCCCATTCGGAAATTGTTGGGGTTCAAAGTTGCTGCTAAGGAAAAAAATATGTATACACCCTACATTCTTTCGGTAAGCCTCGCCAGCGCTGTACGGTAAAGTTCGCCACCGGACATGGCTCAAATGAAAGGTAATAACTTGGGGAAGGCCACACTGAAATGAATTTTTGGGAGTTAGGCCCATTCGGAAATTGTTGGGGTTCAAAGTGTGTAGGTTTTTACTATACAATTTTTGGGACAGGTGGGGGCTTTCCATAAATATTTCTATTGATATTTTTTAAATGTTTCTAGCGTTAAGGTTATATTTCTATTGTTTTAAGAAATATTGTATATAAAATACATCTTCAATGTTGTTTTATTTATAAAAACTATATTTTACATAAAGACAATTATGCAACTTACATAAGGGATTATATTCGAGGACAACGAGAATTTACGACAGCTTGAAGGGGTCATAAAACGATTTCCTACGTATTTTTTCACTCCTCTTAATCCTCAATTTTTTATGATTTTCAAATAAGTTTGAATATTGAACCGACTGCTCACAGCTAGTTGGATATATAATATCGAACCGGCGGCTAACTGCACATATATTAGTTATGTAGAAACTAGATATTTCTATACACATTGACACCAATATGCCGGATTTAGAAATCAAGCTAGTGAGTGCTTTCAGTTACTGACGTCATTTGTGTTGGTTTGTTCAACGTTCACTTCTAAGGCTGAACATCTGTGGTCATTTAGACGTTAAAAAATAATACATATCGTATTGGTAGCTAGAATTTCGAAAAAAAAGTGGCTGCTATCATTATTGGTATTTAAAACGAAAAAATCCTTTGAGAATCACTACAAGCCGTGAAATTGTCGAATTCCGCTCTTAAATTACATTTAACTTAGATTTTGAGATTTTTGGAACATTCGAGTCTGTTATAGTTTTTGGGTTTTTAGAGATATCATCAAAATTGGCTGCTGGAAAAAAGTGGCTGCTATCTTGATTGGCTGCTAAAAGTGGCTGCCAGCTTGAGTCTAGTTTCTTTACTTGATAATTTGTTAGAATTGACCGTATTCCAATATGTTTTTGTATTTAGGCAGCAGACATGAATATCTTGAATATCTTGGATGAATTCTAGATTGAATTGACTTGTCAAATACTAGTATTTTTGTAAAACTACTTTGTTTTAAAAACTAGTTTGGATTTTGAGTGATGTTTACCCGATAATTTAAGTAAAATGACCGAATTTTAGTAAGGCTTCAAAAGCTTGAAACAGTTCTTAAACGGAAACAATTCTGTTGAAAGTGTCCATTTTGAGAAGTTATTAATTTATTATTTATCAATTCTTATGGTGCTTGTTTACCCTTTTCCTTTCATTGCAAATGTATTTATTGGGTATAATTAAAAGATAGATTGTTACGAAGCATACTCTACACCATCTTCGCTAGTCAAAGGTTACGATTCGACCCTTTCCTCTTGAACCCACGTAACCCTTGGCTAGGCAAGATGCATATGGCTCTATACGTCTAAAGTAAAAAGTTGTATATTAGTATAGATAATACATTCCTATACGTTTAGTATATAGTAAAAATGTACAAGTGGATACAAGTCACAAAAAGACTCCATAGTGGATTTGACGCACATGAAATGATCCCCCCCCCCCCCCCCCGTTATTTCTTAAAATAGAGGCGAAAGATACCAAAGGAACATTCAAACTCATAAGTCGAAAAAAAAAATGATAACGTCATGGCTAAAAAAGAAAAAGACAAACAGACAAAACAACAGTAAACAAAACACAACAGAGAAAACTAAAGACTGAGCAACACGAACCAGAAAAAAACAACCGAATTAAAATGATTCCCACAGGAAATTTTCGCTAATTTTTTGCTTTTATTTCTATGCCCACACATTGGTCAAATATAAATAAAAATAAAACTTTTAAATCAGCTTTAACTTAAACTTTGTCAAACCAAGATTCTTTCACACCATAGACATAATAAATATGATGTATCCAAATTTGATTGTTTAAATTTTTATCCACCGTGACAAGGTTACTTGTTTTTATTTTGGATAGAAAAACATTTGTTGAATATATTGAACAATTGATGACATTTTTCAATCACTTTACCTTTAAATTTGTCATGAATAATGTTCTATGACTCATCCGTTTGACTGTCAATTCCCTTAATACCTGATAAAATTAAAAATTTGGCATTTAGAATTAAGTGCCAATCTTATACGAAGGCTAAGCATTCTATCCTTTGTCCAGTAACATTGAAATGTACAGCAATCCAATCTTAGGACCATTGTATAATTGACAAACCAACAACGGGATTAGACTGAAATATTTACCATTTTATGTGATTAATATTTTAAATCTGTTTGCTATTGTGCAGTTTTACAAACGTTTGTTCACCTTCATTTCTTGTCCATTTTTTGATCGACTAACCGTTTAGATTAATTTATTATCAGAGTATGTGAAAATTCTAATCCCAAATCTAGAAATAACAGAATGGCTGAACACATGTTATGTGTATTGTTCGCGCAACAATAGTGGAAGTTAGCAAGTACAGTCTTACAATATAACAAATTTATATCTATAATGATGCATACAGATCTATTCGGCCATTGCATATATTTGCAATGTATGTCTAGTTGAACCGAGTACAAATGTTGAAACAGATGTCCAGCCTTCAGAATTTTAGCATGGCTTGTTTTTTTGACACTGCTGTGTACACGTAATAAAATATAATGTTGGGCTTCACAAAAATAATAAGTTTAAGTCTACTGATTTCTTTCTTATTGTATAACGATTTCATTCTTTTGTCATCTTGGTTAACATATGTTGGTTGTATTCAGCTTGATATGTTTCAAACAATGGGCTTTTCCATCTGTATGAAAGCAAGAATAGAATTATTGCAGTGTAATTTAACACTTATGTAAAGTTTTTATTATAAGTTCTTTGAAAATTGGAATAAAGCATAAAAGCGTAAAACATTCATTTACAATGTTTCGCATCTAATGCCCTGTCCTACTTGATATCACGCAAAACATCAAATGTTGCCTAAAATGTCAGTTATTAGATATTAGGGAATAGAATTTGACAGACAATACGACCTTAAGGTAACTAGGAATTTGTTTTCAAAGACTTCTCTATGAGAATAAGATTGCCAATGAGACAATTCTCCACAAGAGACCAAATGACACAGACATTAACAACTATAGGTCACCGCACGGCCTTCAACAATGAGTAAAACTCATACCGTATGGTAGTATGACATGCTGAAAAGTTGCCGAGTTGACTGTTGGGGATGTATAAATACGCAGTAACGTATATACAGTTTCAGTGGGAACGTAAAATCCGATACCACATTTATAGAGTGTATTATGTTCTCTATAATTAAAAATCTTATTGTGGAGTCGTTTAGAGTTTCTTTACCTGCTACAATACTATAAGATTCTTCCCTTCCTTATCAGACATTATTTCCTTTTTAAGTGGCAGTCCAAAAATCCTATCTTCTCTATCCCGAACAACTTTTCTGTGTCTATTTATTAGATGCATTTTAAAGTTTTTTCGACCTTAACATGCATGGAATATTTGCCACTTGACGTTAATAACATAAACGGTAAAAATATTTCTGCACCAGATGCGCATTTCGACAATCAATGTCTCTTCAGTGATGCTCGAGGCAAAAAAATGAAAATCCAAAGCAATCAACAATCTTATTTATATTCTTGATAGTAAATATCAAATGGCTATGGTTTAGACAGAGAAAACCTTCAACTAAACTATATGTCCATAGTAACATACCAAGCGTCTATTTGTCTATTTATTCTGCATGGATAACGTCTAGCTAGATCAATTTAAGGATGTACACCTCTGAGGAGCCAAAAATTTCTAGAATTACATTTTATTTTCTTAACTTGATTTTTGGGTTTATATGACTAAGAAAGTAATGGATGAAGAATAAATCATATGAAAGTGCACTTCTTATTTTGCTACGGCCATTTGAAAATACACCCTGTTTAATGATTTTCACATTTTTCATCAATTTTTACCCATTTTTGGGCTATCATCATGAAAAAAATCACAGTTTCACAATTAAACTTTTTCCATACTTTCACTAAAGATGAAGTGGACCAATCTGAATTATAATTTAACTTAAAAAACTATAGGTTGGTGTTAATATTAGAAAGTTTTATAAAATTTCGTTGCTTTTTCGTATCAAATTAACCATGCTGTCAATTTTGTCAATTTTGGATTTTTCTCTTTTTTTAGAACAAAAAGCATATTATTTCAACTTCTCTGTTATAAATGATTGAAAAAAATCATATCTGAGAATTTTGAAAAGAAACTAGAGGCTCTAAAGAGGTTGTGTCGCTCATCTTGGTCTATGTGCATATCAAACAAAGGACACTCTCCAACATTGTAGACGAGAATAGACTTAATGACAAAAATCTCTATTTTGTTGATCTTGTATTACTGATCTTTTAGTCTGTTTAGTTTCTCTCTATCTTCTTTAGTTTTTGCTCAAAACATATGGAATGTTCATATTTTTGGTAAAATCATTTCTTTGTACCCTCACTCATTTTCTCAACATTTTGGCCGATGACACTGACCGGATTGGTTATAAAATTTGAAAATTTTATTACTAAAAAGCTACTTATTGTAAGTACACAATTTTTTCACAGATATAAAAAAGAAGATGTGGTATGATTGCACATGAGACAACTCTCCACAAGAAACCAAATGACACAGAAATTAACAACTATAGGTCACCGTACGGCCTTCAACAATGAGAAAAGCCCATACCGCACAGTCAGCTATAAAAGGCCCCGGAATGATAATGTAAAACAATTCAAACAAGAAAACTAACGGCCTAATTTATGTACAAAAAATGAACAAAAAACAAATATGTAACACATAAACAAACGACAACCACTGAATTACAGGCTCCTGACTTGGGACAGACACATACATACAGAATGTGGCGGGGTTAAACATGTTAGCGGGATCCCAACCCTCCCCTAACCTGGGAAAGTGGTGTAACAGTACAACATAAGAACGAACTATAAAAATCAGTTGAAAGAGGCTTAACTCATCAGATGGATAAAAATACAAATACTACAAATACATGTACAAGTGGAGTTTAGTTTGATTATAATAATATTTTTTAAATTCATTTATACTTTCCACTTGTATCAAATGTTTTGGAAATAATTCCCGAACGAGATTTCAACGAGACTGAAACATCAGAAGAATACATCCTTAAAGGGTTTGTTAACCTTGAGAATTACAATACGTTTTTCTTTCCACTGAATGTTGCCTAATCATTTCCACATGTATTCGCCACGATCCTACCATCATGTGCGTATTTATTTAAGCTATGACCACTAAACTTAGTCGTGCCTCTACTTCCTTCTGGTCCAAGTTCAAAAATGCTACATAATTTCATTAAAGGCATTAATCGTACGTAAAGTCCTAAATATTGATTGTGCATGTAATTTCACGGTGAAGATTATTTTAATGCTTATTAAATACATGCCATACACGGAACTTCTAGAACAGTCAGGAACAAAAAACTTGTGATTGGTTCATTGAACGTTGACTATGCAGAGAAACCGATTTGGTCTTTTAAATATACAACATAAGCCAAACGAAGGAAAATCTTATTATAATGAGTAAGAAATTGTTACAGCATATCTGAGTGTAATAAACAGTTTCCCATAACTATTATAAATATGTTATAATATATATAGCGTGCAATGTATACCGTGCAAAATATGCGGGTTTAATTTAAGCATGTAATATGCTTTCCTCGAGTAACAAGCGTAATACTTTTTTCTGCACTAGTATTTGTAACAGTATAAATTATTGAAATAATATGCACAAAATTTGTGAAATAAGAAAACCATGGCCATTTAAGCAAGAAATTATTCAAATCAAACGGCTCCATCTAGATGTGAAATCATTGATGTGTAAAAAACGTGCTAATCCAGCCATAGTAGTTCAGGTATGTGCGTAACATCCCATCAACCGTCTCAGTTAATATTTAAAAAGCTTCAATATCAGGGATAGACTTGGACAATGTTTCAACAATACCGACACACCGCATCGGGGTTTTGTGACAGTGTTCGGGGAGGAGGAAGATAATCATTTCTAAATGAAAGAGCGAGTGAAGTGTCCGGCTGAATGGTCACAAGTTAATCGACTGCTGCCACCTCATATTGTCATTGAACACGTCAATGGTTTACATCTGTTTGGCTTCCAAAGGAAATCCGTCGTGAAGTTAGTCATTTAAACTATTGTATAGTTCGAGTGTTTAGGGTTTATTTTGATTAGGTTCAGTAGATTAAAAAAGTCAATTGGAAATAATATATGAAGAGAAATGCATGCAGAATTTGGATTAAAGTATTCAATAAGGGTACTTAACATTTTTTTACTAGTGTAGAAAATACAATAACACCAAATGCTAAAATCACACTGATGAAAATGATTAGTTTCAGAAATCATGGCTGAAAAAAGTATTGTGTGATTCGTTCAAAATTTCTTGAGAACAAAAATGAAATTTGTTTCATATAGAAAGTAAAAAAAAAAGTGATCTGCTACATGTTGATGGGGTATGAAATATGATCTTAACCTCAACCGGCATCCCATGCTAAAAAGTGTCTTTTTTGACTGATAATGTATAAATATGCAGCCACGTCCGATCCGTCGCGTAGGTATAGTGCTACAACTTTTTCACGTTAAAGAAATTTGCAAGAAGGATCCCTTTTCACAACATATATACTGTAGTGTGAGGCCCATTACATGTACAATAAAATTTAAAAATGTGTCATATTTAATAAAAAATAAATAATAAACTATTGATTATCCCTTAATTCAAAGAGTTATTCACGTATTTTTTGCTTGATAATTCGATTTAATAGTTGAAGCCTTTCATAGGGTGTTTCACAAAATTTCTACTTTAAAATGATCAATTACTATAGTATATTATAAACATTATAAGTAGACCAGAAACAGCTTAACCATACTGCAAGATAAAGTGTCTGTGGTTCTTTAATTTTCACAAAAAAAAGTATTTTAAAACCGTAGTTTTACAATTTGTGGCATTTAATTGCTGAAAGTTGCACAAATTGTCTGCACGGTTTATGCATTATAGATATAATCTCTGTCTCAAACGTCATTAAGGAAAATTGCTTGTTTCTTCTTGCAGAGTTGGACGCCGGTTAGTCTGTCAGTGGCTTGTTAAAATCCAAAACTGTTGACGGGCCCGACCATCTAAGTTCCGCTTTTTTATATCTTAGTTACGTGTGATTAACAACTTTCTACAAACGGATACAAAAATCTGAATATTTTAACACAGATCAAAGTGCGACTAGTAATAATGTATAGATCTTTCTACAGTAATGTCTTACAAAAGTATAACTAGTTATCGTATGGTAAACTCATTTGCATGGATGAAAGCAAAAGCAGCAGGGGTAGTTTTTGCTATGTCGTCATCTATATTATGTTATAATTCAACAACACATATTATTACCGTTATATCTATTGGTATACAATAAAAAAGTAATTTCACGAGTAAATTTTCAAAGGACGTCCCAATGAGCACAGCACACTTTAAATGATCTTATTGCGTAATATAGATCATTTAGGAGAATTACAGAGCTATTGCGTTAACGATGGGATATAACATTGATGTAATTTGCATTGTGAAAATCATATATTTTAATGGTTGATCGTTATGCAACGAGAGCGTGAAATCAGAAGTAAGCGATACCCTAACAGTTTGTCTCACAGAATTATGATCAGAAGGACTAAATGATTAGTTATCATTTAACACAAACATTTATGTTTAAATTATTTAAAGGTTTATATTTTTTTCTGAACAAGCAATTTAAAAGTTAATCTGTGGATGATTGTCTTCCATACCAGAGTGACACTGAAAGCAAATGCATTAATGTTTAGATAGATCCGCTGCCATTTTTATGGTTTGATCATCGAAGCATTTAATTAAAGTTTATATAATTCGATTTCTCGGGTTGATTTAGGTATAATTAATTAATAATTATAACCACATAGGAAACATATATTTGAAATCTAAAAATTCCGATAATTTAACGCTAATTTCAGTATTTCACAGCAAAGCTAATTGTGATTAAACATTTTTCGTTCAGTTATACTTTACCTAACCCGTTTAAAGAGGTGTAATATTAAAAAGTAATTCCTGTAAAAAAATGCAACATTTACTTTAAAATATCTACATCCTGAAAGAATTTGTTTTCCAACAAAATTGAGAATGGAAACGGGGAATGTGTCATAGAGAAAACAACACGACCAAAGAGCAGAAAACAGTCCAAGGCCATCAATGGGTCTTTTTGCAGTGCCAGTCTACATTTTCCACCTTTCATCCTGGCCGACACACTTAACATAACCTGTATACCTATTAGGTTTATTGATAATTTGCTCTCCTCCAGACTTTTCCTGAAATATTTACCGCTGAACGTAAGGCAAACAACAGCCGATCAATCGTTCTATTACTTTGCATTAAATAAAAAAAAAAAACAATAATTTGGAAAGGAAAGGTTAACTTTGTTTTGTCACAAATGAGGCCGAGTTGTATATCACTGACCATTTTAATGGGATAAGTATATAAATAAAGCTTTGAATCAAGATGAAGTTTGCGTTTTTACCGTTATTGATGTGGAAAATTTGAAACCATCTTTCGAAGTCCATTGCTACATACTAAAGAGATATACTTGAATTCCACTTTTGGTATCTTTTGATGTCAATCACATTTTGTCCTCGATAGCCACAACGTGAAGAGACCTATCAACATTGCTTTTTAAAAATTCGACCGAATTTGAACACTTTAAAAGACTACCATACAAAAAACTACCGTTTTTGTCTCACCTGCGACGAAAGTCGCGGAAAGCGAGACATAAGGATTGATTTTCCGACTCGGTCGACGGCGTCAACAATTGTTAAGTTTTCTGCTTAATATAAAAGTAAGAAGATGTGGTATGATTGTCAATGAGACAACTCTCCACAAGTGACCAAATGACACAGAAATTAACAGCTATAGGTCATCGTACGGCCTTCAATGTTGAGTAAATCCAATACCGCATAGTCAGCTATAAAAGGCCCCGAAATGACAAATGAAAAACAATTCAAACGAGAAAACTAACGGCCTGATTTATGTACAAAATAATGAACGAAAAACAAATATGATATACAGCAACAAACGACAACCACTGAATTACAGGCTCCTGACTCCTTAGTCGCATTACTATCAGTACATATCAGTTTGACGACTATTTTGAGGTACTGCCCCCTAGGACATGGTCCAGTGACTCTGAATTAATTAGCAATTTTCAATGTTAAGTGTTCTGCTTAAGTTAGTTTGATATGATCTACTTGTGATAGATCAATGATATTATGTATGCAGTTGCATTACTATCAGTTCATATCAGTTTGACGACTATTTCGAGGCCATGCCCCCTAGGTCATGGTCCAGTGACTTTGAATTAATTAAAAATTTTCATTGTTAAGTTTTCTGCTTAAGTCAGTTTTATAACAACTACTTGTGATAGATCAATGATATTTTATATAAAGTTGCATTACATCAGAAAATAGCAGTTTGACGACTATTTTGAGGCCCTGCCTCCTAAGGACATGGTCCAGTGACTTTGAATTAATTAGCAATTTTTAATGTCAAGTTTTTCTGCTTAATTATATTGAGAGGAACTACTTACAATAAACAACGATATTTTCTATAAAGTTACATTACTGTCTGTACATCTCAATTTGTAGACCATTTTCAGGCCCTGCCCACTAGATCATGGTCCAGTGACTGAATTAATCAGCAATGTTGATGTCCATCAGATTGTCTTTTTCTGAATTTTTATGCCGATAGATGAGACATATCTCTTAGTCAACAGTTTATTATAATTACCATTGTACCACAGTTTGTCCGAAGGTTCCAGTAACACCCTTAGTATGGCCTTGATACAATGCCACTTTATTGTGCTTATTCATCATGGCATTCATTCTTAAATAAGAATTTAAAAAATTAACTTCAGTTGATATTTTATAGTGTGTCTTTCTATGTTGTGATGTTACACTATTGTTTCAGAAAAAGGGTGAAGGTTTGGTACCATTAAAACGTTTAAACCCGCTGCATTTGTTTGCACCTGTCCTAAGTCAGGAATCTGATGTTCAGTAGTTGTCGTTTGTTGATGTGGTTCATAAGTGTTTCTCGTTTCTCGTTTTTTATATAGATTAGACCGTTGGTTTTCCCGTTTGAATGGTTTTACACTAGTAATTTTTTGGGGCCCTTTATAGTTTACTGTTCGGTGTGAGCCAAGGCTCCGTGTTGAAGACCGTACTGTGACCTATAATGGTTTACTTTTATAAATTTTGACTTGGATGGAGAGTTGTCTCATTGGCACTCATACCACATCTTCTTATATCTATTCAAGTTTTACTTGTCAGATTTATTAAACATTATATGATTGTTGGAGAGAAAAAAAAAAGATTATCCTGTGCTTGCAGATACTGTTTTTTTTTAAATGTAAATTATAGAGTTAAAAGTTACGTCCGGAGTATATGAAGGACAACTTTGCGAAAATCAGAGACGGTCACTCACATCACACAAGAAATAGTGAATGATTAGATTGTTTCACCAAAAAAGGGTTTAGGTGGTAATACTTCAAAAAATACATAATGCTTTTGAATACTCAAACAAGTTACCTTCAAATGTGAAAGCGGTAACAAACCTAGAAGCCTTTAAATCTGGTGTTTAGGACTTTTTTATTTGAATAACTTCTAAAAAAATAGGATCTTTATCATTAAATTTTTTTAGTCTTTTAATTTATAAGGGAACATAATTTGATTTTTTAATTAACCTGCCTAAAGTCTTTGGTTAACTGTTTTATTATTATTTTTTTTTTTGTTCACAAGCTTTATATACCACTAAGAACTCCATAGGAAAAAGCACATTAAATTGCTTTTAAATGACAGCACCTGTGTGCAGGGTAAAATGTTTAGTGACAATCATATTTTAGTATATTATACTGTATTGCATTTCAAATTTCTAGTTTGTCATTGTACACTTATGTATTTTACATTGTATAATAATATCAACATTTTATAAACATACCTACCTTGATTTGTATCTATTTAATCAACTCATGAGATTTGAACGATGTCGACATTTATAGGTATTAAAGTCTAATAAAAAGCTAAAAAGTCGTCAACAAATTTAAAACGTCTGCGTTTATTTTTTTCTGTCTTTAGAGATTTCAAATTTCAAAAGCAAATTTCTCTGCTGGAATGGAGAAAAAGACAAATTCTTTGGTAGGCTCTAATTCACGAGATGTCATTGAACTTGAAAATAATTAAATTCTTAAACCATTCGTTTAGCTTATAAATGGCTTATATTCCCCTATTTTGCTTCATTTTGATTATATCTTTTGTTCGTTTTTATATGAAAAAACAAACTGTTATTAATGCTGATGAGTTAGCACATTTTAAGTAGGGGTTCAAGGGTTATTCATGGCCATATTGCAAATAAGAATTTAAACCCTTTCATTCTTTAATTTAACTTCTAAGGGATAATTCGAGCAAGTCGGCAAAATTAATTGAAACAAGGAAAAGAAAACACAACTAATCATCATATATTATGTTATGTTTTTGATGTGAAATCACTGTATTATTTTCAAAATGATTCCAATGAGGAAAAATACACAAATAATGATACAAGGTAAATTGTAGTTTGTTCATTCATAAAGTTAAAGATAATAGCTGTAACATATATTTCCGTACAAAAAAAAAAAGAAAAGTAAATGATTGGAACTCTCATATGTTTGTAAAAACACTCAACTGACAATTGACGCCTCTAGCGTAGCGAGTAGAATGAAAGAGAAATAACAGCAATTTGTTGCTGTTTCAGCAAAAACATACAACCTTAAAATGACAAATATTTAAAACTTTTCATTGAGAAAACTTCCGTTCATTATAAGTATCACTTTTTTAATGTTTATGCAACGGGAAAATTGTAGAAAAGTCATTCATTAGAACCAGTGACAATTACAATACCATGCAACGCATGTCATAACTTATCAGAACAAGGGAGATAATTGATATCCAGGATCGCAGAAGTCACAACACTGTAAAATACCGTTACTTGTGTTTATATCAAGGTTATATGGATTTGTGTGGTTCCGTTTAATTAGATACAACAATTGTAATGGTGCGATAAACATTAATAACAATGCACAACTTTTGAATAATGTACATTTTGATTTATAACATTTTAAATGTGTTATGCTACACAGAAAAAAGTAACTCCTGATTACATTCTAATGCTTCCTGTGTACTATATACCACTCTTACATAAGTAAAAAGATTCTGTTATATTTGATAGGATACGATGCTTATAATTTTGAAGGTAAGGCGCAAGTTTCGTCTGCGCAACATTTATCAGTGTCGCTTGAATTAATATATCATTTGGGTTAAAGCATAAGCTCATTATTAACTTTTAATGACATTATCTCTATTAAATAACTTTGTTTTGCAAATTTTGCTGTTTTGCATAAAACACAAGACGGTTGAAGTCCTAAAGCAAATATAATGACAAAATTCAAAATATAAATACTGATATGTGACTGACTAATGTCTTTTGAGCATCTGAAAAATTTTATTAGAAAGATTTGTTATACTTTTTGATTTCCTTATTCAAGGGGTAAAAGGTTGCTATAAAATACCCTCTTCTTTAAATGACCAACGAATTGTCTACACTTGACTAAGTTACAACTTGCAGCCGATCGGTAATTCCTCTGCTAACAATACAGACATTTTTCATAACAATATATCGAACCATGGTCATTTTACCAAAATTAACAATCTGTAAAAGTAATTAACCCCTCCAGCTTTACGAGCACTTGCATACATTTGCAGCATATATTCCACACCACATAGACATGGAATACATTAAGATATTATATAGGTGGGCAGACAGCTGGTTCAGTGGTCATTAAACCACATATTTACATTCCAATTGGCCATTTTCATTATTGGAATTTGTCCATCTTCTGTGAATGAAAAATATTTATTGCTTGTAGAATGGCCGCATTATTTTGCTGCTCTGAACTTAACAGACCATTGATATTTTTTTTTCTTCATTAAAGACAAATTTAGGTTAAGACGGAGGTGTCACCTATTCGATCAAATGTGCGTTGTTGACCTTAACATACTTATTTTTCATGCCAGAATTGCTGTTGTAGGACTTTTTTTTACTTAGTAAGGTTCCTACATTCGGTCTTTCAGAAGCGAAATCTATTTTTGTTTGTAAAAAGTTGCAAAAACCCATGTGCTCTTGATTTGCATCAATGACATAGATAATATCATCCATCCTCTTTGCTAATAACCTTGTTCATACGAGTGTATATATTAGCCAATTTATTTGACATTTATAAACGAAAATAAACGTTGACCAATATCAACATTAAGGTTTGTCCATTTCACTAAATTGACTTAAATAGCCCGATGATTAATGACCATCTCAGCTTCGTTCAAATCGTATGTGTCGGCACTTCATAATCGTACCTAAATTGTTACAGCAATAGTAATTATCAAATAAAAGTTTCAACCAAACCCGCAATCCATTTCCTTTGCTGCGGGGTAGATGGCGATCATTTTCCCGCCCATAAATCAACATTTGAAATATACACCCATTATAGATGTCACTCAGTCATTTGTATGCTTTGTTAAATAACTATATTCCTACAGATAATAACAACCCTTCACAGTAAGCTTTCAGTATACGTTTCTTACAAATCAAGTCATTATCTAATTACCCTGACATCATTATAATATGATTGGTATTAAATGATGATTTTATTGTCAATGATATGATTCACTAGTGAGATCCGGGTATTTTTGATACACAGGTGGTACATTCCATTATTACCAAACCAAAAATGTCTTTTTAAAAGGGATTCGATGTAATCTGATCGGTTTTGTCCAGTTATAAGATATTTATTTACAAATTTCATAGCTTTTATAATGTGCAGGTTCAATTTCTTTTGGTTCCGAAATTTTATTCGAGCATAAATGGTGAAAAGCTTAAAAGCAAAAAAAAAAAAAAAAAATTATTGTTCAGTTACTTGCCTCCTCACACCCACTTAATGTGCATGCCTAACCAAACACATTTTATCTGCATTTTTGTTCAGAAGGTCCAGTACATTTCTCTATTTAGTCTATGTTAATCATTTTTCACAAATATAGATTATATATATTTACTTTTAGCTTGTGAATTTTAAAGCAAAGATTCCCTTTTGGTTTGATTTTGACGTACGAATGTTGCACCTTTGTCAATGCGAAATATAACTATATACATCTTTGATTCTTTTGCATAAAAGAGTAGATTGAGTTATTTAAAATAGCCAGATGTATTTGATTTCTATTTGGACATACTTATCTGTTGCGGATCCAGGATTTTGAAAGGGGGAGGGATAAAGGCAACGTTAGGATAGGGACTTGTAAACAGTCTATGCATTAACCATATATGTATTTAAAAAAAAGGGAGAGGGACAGGCTCCGGCTCCCCTTAATCCGCATCTGCTTACTAGTATATATACTTAGGTTATACTTATATACTAATACCAAAGCAAGATATATAAGAATAAAAGGAGACACGGGGTAAATATATATATTTTTAAAACTTTTTATAAGGGCCCAGCACACTTTAAAGAGGATTCCACCTGTAATTCCTTCACACATCGTGTCAGCTGAGTTTTCGCTTTGGGCTAGTACCTATTTTTGTCAAAGACAGAAGGCCAATAAGTTCCATATCTAGCCCATGCGTTAGTGCAAATTAAAAAGTGTCCATATATGATCTTAAATGTGCCCAAACTAGACGACGGTCAAACGTTTTCGGGAAGAATATTCTCATTTGACCAGTTATATACCATGGCAACAAACCATGACGAAACTACTAAATTGTGTAAAATTGCTGAATTTACATAGTTGTGTATCAATTATCAGTATATTTTGAACTGAAATAAATATGGAGGCACAAAAATTAAAACTTTACATTTGATGTGATTATGTAAATAGCTGAAGAAAGCTTCTCAAAAGTTATTTTGTTTTTATTTTGTTGTGGTCAATGTTTCCACCAAAGACAAATGAATGGAAAACTGCTTGCATTCGACATTTCTTTGCTTTCGTGAAATTCGCATATATTTTAACGTAATTATGACTTCATACATTTGTTAATCTTGTTCAATTCGCCGTTTCCCGATATAAAGGACTATGTGATATTTCATTGTTCGTACCCCACAAATGAAAACAACGTCACGTAATTGGTCAAAATTCCATTGTAAATTGTTTCTATTAATTTACATTTTTCGGTTCAACAAATTGTGTAATTTTGCTAAATCTAAGATTTAAACCTCAGCGAGTATTGCTGTTCTATTTAAGGTCGTTTGATTTTTATATTCTGAAACGAATGATGTACAAACGTATCTTACTTTCCAATTGTTTAGTCTCGAAGTGTCCGATAAAGGATCACCCGATATACCTGTGCGCGCGGAAATCTTAACATGCGCTTAAAAAACTATACAGCATGCACATATACGTTTTAAGAAAATAAGGTTTCATGTCCTATCAATTACCATAAGGTAAAAATAAATTATTGAAATGCCCAAAAAAAGGCGAAAGCCAGGGCCGACCGTGCAGGACCCTCACGGGTAGGCAAGGTCGTTTAAAAAACCCTTCGTCGTCGTAGGTTTCAGGTCCCTCGGGCAACGTTGACCTTTGATGGTTTTAGTTATTCTTTTTATGTCCATTTCAGCCATATAGCTACTCAGTATTTATACATCGCTAACTTTCAAGTTTTTAGTTTTGAGCGTTCTTGATGAAGGTTAATAAACGCACAAAATATAAGTCACACGTCACACAATAATTTTGCAGAAAGCTATTTAATTGTTTTATATAAATTGTACATTACATGGTATTTCAAAGATCCAACAACATGCAACTTTACAAAGTATCCATATTATGTTTTTTAAAATTATCATAGAATATCTACATTATACATGACTTTATTTTGACAAATCAGATGCGTATGTATTTCAACTTTTACTAAAGATGTGTTCCCCAATCACCTGCATATGAAAAAGGAAAAAGGTAAAAGTACCTTGGCGAGATTTCTTTGAAATGGGAATTTATTTGAAATTATGAATACCATTATTTTGATAAATCAGCAGCTAAAGGGAAATAAGATCCCAAATACTTAGTATACCAATTTTTTTTATAATTTTCGATTACTAATTTCACGTGTTAACAATTTGACATCTTTTTTATCAGCGATCAAAGCCGAACTTAAGGGCTACTGTAAAACTACCTACTCTAGGGGTTGGGTAGGATGAATCAGATGTGAATACTAAAATATTGAAAGATAATTTGAAAGAAAACATACAGTTTAAGTCTCTTTTCTTGTAATAGTATGAAAACATTTGCCCTCCCTGCCCTTCATACTAGTATTCCTTATTCTAAACTTAAAGACAGATTGAAAGCAAGAATTATTCAAACTTTGTTTCATAAAAAGAATAAACAACGTATATACGAATATCTTATTTTAAGAAGGAATTAATAATACTTTTTAAAAATCACTCATTTTCAAACAAAATAATTCTGACACCCTGATGCTTGGCTTTTTATTGACAACATATTTGTGTTGTTTGGAGAACTTTTTTTTCAACAGATATGAGGCAGACTTCTTAAAGAAGCACTCCGAAAAGATTTTAAAGACTCTAGCACATCAAATAACTTCAAATTCCGCAATAAACATGATGTCCTCTCACGTAACCATATTGTTTAACATTTCACAGCGGTATACCATGTTACTTTAATTATTCTTCCCTTAGTTTATTTATTTTGTATTTACATTGTATCATAGATCAAATTTATTTGTTCATTGTATGTTCACTGGTGTTAATATGTCTTTTGATTGAGTAAAGCCATTTCAATTGATATTTTATAGTGTGTCTTTCTATGTTGTGATGTTACACTATTGTTTCAGATAAGGGTGAAGGTTTGGTACCATTAAAACCCGCTGCAATTGTTTGCACCTGTCCTAAGTCAGGAATCTGATGTTCAGTAGTTGTCGTTTGTTGATGTGGTTCATAAGTGTTTCTCGTTTCTCGTTTTTTATATAGATTAGACCGTTGGTTTTCCCGTTTGAATGGTTTTACACTAGTAATTTTGGGGACCCTTTATAGCTTGCTGTTCGATGTGAGCCAAGGCTCCGTGTTGAAGTCCGTACTTTGACCTATAATGGTTTACTTTTATAAATTTTGACTTGGATGGAGTGTTGTCTCATTGGCACTCATACCACATCTTCTTATATCTATTTTGGCATTGCAGAAGATCTCTGATTGACGTCTTTACACTAAATCCATTGGATGTTTGATGTGTACTGATTGATACTTTAGTCTTAGATATACATGATTTTTTATTAGTTTATATTGACTTCGAACTAGCTGTCAGTAACCTCAAGTCCTCCGAGATCTGTACTTTGTGTCTTTTGTTGTTGTGAGGGATGTATAAATACCCTTCCACGTCCGGTCTGTGTCTTTGTTAGATGTTAGATATTTTTCTGCTTTATATCGATCTGATGAGTTAAGCCCTTTTCAACTGCTTTTTATAGTTGGTTCTTATGTTGTACTGTTACAACACTGTCCCAGGTTAGGGGAGGGTTGGAGCCTTCATACATCTTTAACCCCACAACATTTTTTATGTGCCTGTCCCAAGTCAGGAGCCGGTAGTTCAGTGGTTGTCGTTGTTCATGTCTGTCATATTTGCTTTTCGTAAATTGTTTTGTTATAAATTAGGCTGTTAGTTTTCTACATTGTATTGTTTCATATTTTTCATGTAGGGGCTTTCATAGCCGGCTATACGGTATCCCGTGGTCAGCAATCTGAAAATAAATAAATAAATAAATAAATAAATAAATAAATAAATAAATAAATAAATAAATAAATAAATAAATAAATAAATAAATAAATAAATAAATAAATAAATAAATAAATCAATCAATCAATCAATCAATCAATAACAATAGTTCTACTTTCCCCGATGTTTTTGAGATTGATCCGCCCAATAGTCATAGCCACTGTGGGGGTACAATTTAATTGACAAACACTTTTTCATATACTGACGATTAAGGTATCAGCAGCACAGAACCTAGTACTTCAGTACTAGCATGAAAATACGGATATTGTGTTATTAAATTTTATCGTAACAAAATTTTGGAAATAATTTTAGATATATCTCCCTCGTGCAAAGCTCTGGTTCATTGCCCAGTTATGGCTGTACTTTTTGCCTTTCTTTTATAACCTCTTCAATCTTTTAATACATTTTGAATTTTTGGCCTAAACTGAAGAGAGGCGAAATGTACCAAAGACACGTTTGACCATCATAACATAAGAGACATATATCATTATTGTTTGACGTAAACTTTAAATTGAGGTTCTGCAAAAGGAAATCACGAATTCACCAACATTCCAATTGACTTCATTTTCGGATAATGACATCTGTAACAAACATAAATTTTTAGCTACTTCTTTACAAGCAGAACCAAATACAATGAAAGTTCCAAATATGTACTGGCTTCTGAAGCTGCACAAAACACCTTACACATATAGATTTATTTCGTCTTCAAGCCATTGTTCCACTACTAAACTGTCTATTCTACTTACTAGTACACTTGATACAATCAAAAACCTGGTAATAAATTGTTCAAATAAGGCCTTTGGAAATAGTGGAATTAATTACTTTTGGAGTGTCAAAAATTCTTTGGAAGTAATTGATAAATTACATGCTTATATTGGTGATTTCGAATCTGTTCAAAGTTTTGATTTTTCTACCTTATATACCACTTTGCCTCATAATCTAATAAAAAATTCACACACCTAATTAAATGGGCATTTAAAAAGTCAGAATGCGAATATATATGTTCAAACTCTTTTAGGTCATTTTTTAGTAACAACAAACAAAAGAACTATGTCAATTGGACCTGCTTTGATACTATAACTGCCCTTGAATTTTTACTAGATAACATTTTTGTTCGCTATTGAGATTCCGTATACTAGTATCGTCAACTTATCGGAATTCCAATAGGGACTAACTGTGCACCACTTAATGCGGACCTGTTTTTGTATTGTTATGAGTTACAATTTATGACTAAAATCAGCAAAGACCCATCGAAACAACATCTGATATAAAAATTTAATAACACTTTTAGATATTTGGATGATATATTGGCTCTCAATAATGACGAGTTCAGTATGTACACTAAAGAGATTTATCCTGCTGAACTCACTTTAAATAAAGCTAATACTAACAATGAACACTGCCCTTTCTTGGATCTTGATATCTATATCTTTAACGGAAAGCTTAATACTAAAATATATGATAAAAGAGATGATTTTTCATTTCCTATTGTTAATTATCCATTTTTAGATGGTGACGTTCCATTGTCACCATCTTATGGTGTTTATGGTGTTTATATATCTCAACTTGTTCGATTCGCTCGTGTATGTAACAACGTGTTTGATTTTAACGAAAGAAATCTTTGTATTACGGAAAAATTATTACACCAGGGTTTTCGATATCACAAAATAGTCAAAACATTTACTTAGTACTAAATTTTATCATCGGTACAAGGACATCATTCGTAAATATAAATCAACATGCAGACATCTTATACATTCAGGTATTTCACATCCAATCTTTTATGGTAATATTCTTTACAAATCACAAAAAAGCTAACCAAACCTTTAAACAGACTTAATCAGAAGGGATATAGTTACGATACTGTTATAGTCATTAAAGATGGCATATTTTGGTATTAATATTGATTCACTCATAGGGTCTTTGAATCGAAAATAAACACATTTATTCTAAAACCAGTTGTTGGCATGATGCGGGTTATGTTCTTCTCATATATTTTATGATGGTATGATACTAAACCCCGTACGGGAGGGATTGTGCTTGATTTTCATATGATGAAGACATAATCTTTCAATCAGTTTAATTGAGGTCGTGAGCTGGCATGTCAGTAACTGCTAGTAGTCTTTTGTTAATTTATGTATCATTGTCATTTTGCTTAGTTTCTTTTGTTATCTATTCTGACATCGGACTCGGACTTCTTTTAAACTGAGTTTTGCTGTGTGTTTATTTTTCTACATTGGCTAGAGGTATAGGGGAGGGTTGAGATCTCACAAAAAACGTTTAACCCCGCCGCATTTTTGCGCCTGTCCCAAGTCAGGAGCCTCTTGCCTTTGTTAGTCTTGTATGATTTTTAATTTTAGTTCATTTATATGTTTTGTAGTTTAGTATGACGTCCATTTTCACTGAGCTAGTACACATTTTTGTTTAGGGGCAAACTAAAGCCCGCCTCCGGGTGCGGGATTTTCTCACTGTATTGAAGACCCATTGGTGGCCTTCGGCTGTTTTCTGTTTTCTGCTCTTTGGTCGGGTTGTTGTCTCTTTGACACATTCCCCATTTCCATTCTCAGTTTTATATGTTATATTCACCACTTCAGAGTTTTATAAATTCGGTGATTTACATTACATTAGTCATGTGTCCTGTTCCATCTTCTTCAATCACCTCAGCTGGTTTTGTTTGTGCTCTCATTCCGTAATTATTTCATTGACTTTCAAAAGTCAAAATTTCCACTGGACGTAAAGCATCCAACAATAAATCAATCTAAAGCCAAAAGCCTTCCTGCAACGGCACGTACAAATATACTACTTAAATATGAATAAAAAAAGTGTGGAATACATTAATGAGACCGCAATTTATGGTATGGTAACCTAAGGTTGCTAAAAGATGGCCCAAAGATACCAAAAGGACATTCAAACTCATAAGTCGAAAATAAACTGACAACGCCATGGCTAAAAAAGAAAAAGACAAACAAACAAACAATAGTACGCAAAACAAAACATAGAAAACTAAAGACTGAGCAACACGAACCCCACCAAAACCTGGGGGTGATCTCAGGTGCTCTGGAAGAGTAGGCAGATCCTTGCTAACTTCTACGTCATTTGGTCTCTGTTGAAGAGTTGTCTCATTGGCATTCATACCACTTTTTCTAATTTTATACTTTTTGGTTATCTTCATTGTTTATATTTCTTTTTCTCTTGCGAAAAAAATGACAGTTTTTATTTAAATATATATGTTTATATACTTACCTGCTGTGACAATAATGCGCATTCCATAATGTCACTATTTTCAACCAACGATTGAAATGAAAAGATCACAGATATAATTCATGAATTGTAAATTTATCAACAGTATTCATATGAAACCGTTTGCCTATGCATTTTTGGAGCCGAATGACGTTCAACATTGTCAGTGTTTAGTACACGAACGGGATTCACGAATAGCTGACACGCGAAATCGTTCGTGTCATGTAATCCAATCAAGCAGAGTCTTCTAACCGTCCCTGATGGAATAATTTGTTTGTAATCGGAAAGTTGCAGTGTATAATTAATTTTTCTCGTCCTAATATCTTGTTATCTTTCTATATTGGTCCTCGTCTACCTTCAAGTTAGATACTAGTAGTTGCAAGTCAAAACTGGTAAAATTGGTTACACTATTGTAGTATGCGCAAAATTCGTTTCTAAATATACGACTTGCATTACTTACTTGCATTACTTACAACAAATGGTCAATCCACTACAAGGGAAGCCCGAGTACATCGTCCAATGACGGTTTGGTTTTTATAGTCATGGGGACAGGAAACACTCACAAAATATCCTTTTCAGCGCGTGCATCGCTTGTTCCTGACAAACATTAATATTTTAGTTGGTTCTGTGTAACATCTTTCTTACTGTGATCAACGCAACAATCATTGTAAATTCTACACTCCTGATCACAGTAGCAAACCCAGTTTCCGAAGGCAGGGGCGTTTCTGCATCGTCCATACCCATAAGCAAATATCAATTTCAATATTCGAGTATTATCAGTTGAGGTACTGTTTGCACCCGCTTCTTTTTTCGAGACAACAGTATATTGTTCGACTTTCGCCTTGTGTTTAGACTATCGGAGGAGAGATGACATTATTATTTTTTGCTGTCGATGAGTCGGGACTAGAAACAGTCAATATTATAGACAGAAATAAATATTCTCATACGATATTGAAAAATAAATCGTATTTGTATGAATAAATATACACGCTGCTTGAAATGGCCAACACTGAGTATGTTTTTTGGATGTTAGGTTTTAATCACCAATGAAGTTTAAACAACGGAAAGGGGTACTGTGTGAACGTTCATTTATCTTTTATTACAATTGTTTCAAAGCTTTTTTAATCAACAGTTTCTAAAATCAGGAAATTATCTATACTGTCTGACTAGTCGACAGGAGATTAGTATTTTTATTATTATTATGAATTATAATCTCGTACAATAGACTTAATAGGTCTTAAAATCAGAATGATAGAGAAAAAGGTCGTCAACATTTGTTTATGTTATCCCTACTTTCTTTTGTTTAATTTTCATAGTTAATTATCAGTAGCATCGCAATGTAGACAACGCTTTGAAGCTTTGACAGTGCAATAAGTAAAGCAAATACCTGTCTGTCGAATATCGCTAAGCTAGACTAATTTGTGAAACTCTACTTCCATGAAAAAAAGCCAACCGTTATCTTCATAATAGCGAACCATTTTACTAACATCCTTTTAGTTTGGAATATAACATATATGCTATGTATAAAATATACAAAAGTCTAAATTGAAAACAACGTTCAAACCTATGATTGCGTTGGATAAAAACCGCAATTTTTATACGTGTGCATGTAAAACAAATTTCTTGGTAGAGGGGTCTAAATACAGCACAAACAACAATTTCCAAAAGACCAAAAAAAGTGAAAAAGTATAAAATATACATACTAAACTCATTAAACAGATAATACCGTTTCAACGTTGTGTCTGGTATTTTTGGGATTTGAATCCCTAATTTGACTTTAAAGTTAAGATTCTATGCATGTTGCCGTTTTGCTCGTTTTATATCATTGCTGTATGAAACTTAATAGTTGATATGCAGTCGACGATATATTATATCATTAGTTTTGAAGTAACTGTTCAGACATTCTTTTGTGGGACGTTGTTTTACTTGAACATGCATTTGTGTTGCTTTTTCTATCGGTATTTTGTATTTATTTCATATTGAAGCATAAATTGAACTAATTAGTATCTTACTTTCTTCTATTCACCTTTGTGGCACCGTTAAAGTCCACAATTCCTCTAAAGTCCACAACACCGCTTAAGTCCACAACAAATTTCCGCTAAAGTCCACAACGCCGCTAAAGTCCACAAACTTCCCGCTAAAGTCCACAAAATGACCTCCGCTAAAGTCCACAAGAAAACGCCGTTAAAGTCCACAATAACAAGTTCCGCTAAAGTCCACAAAAAAACACCGTTAAAGTCCACACAACTTTTTTTTATTATTAGAATATCAATTCGCTTTTTTTTTTATCCCGGTAGTACAATAAAAAGCATGGGCTTTTGTTCTTGGTAGTTATTTTTTTATCAGTTTGATAAATGAAAAAAGGACAGTATCTGTAGAAGATTTTGTTCCATTAATTTGAACTTTGTATTATGATGATCCGATCAATGAATCAAACAGGCCAATTTGGACATCATTTCTAAGTTATCTAGTCATAGTACATTTGTTAGTTATTACATAATTACTGCATTCTTCAAGTACTTTTTTTTTTTCTTATTCTTTGTATATAATCACTTTTTTACGTCACTATACATGTACAGAGCAAAAGCCTCGGGACATGTTATTAATAATGTTTTTTTTTTATGTTGATGTTTAAAAACATGAGCACCGACAAGAAATTCGACATATAATTCGATTTTGCTAGTTTTAATTAAATTGTTACTAAACATAAGCACATGGACATGGGGTCATAATAATGTATCCGGCACTCCCCTCCAGCTATTTTTTCAACTTTTATATAGTTTGCCGATATAAAAATAGCTGGATAGTAAAACAGCACAAATAAGAAAAAATATCAGTATAGATGACCAGGAATAAATAGGTAAACGTTATTTGTATAAATGGCTTGAAATCAGAACTTTGACAAAATATTGCCTCGTAAAAAAGGGGAGGACAGGGTACATCATCATGACCCCATGTATTGTGTAAATAAGATGTGGTATGAGTGCCAATGAGACCACTCTCCATCCCAATATTTTTGTATTGATAATTGCTATCGGATTAACGTATTTAAGAACCTACATTGTATACATAATTATTATAACAAGACTGGACACACTTAAATGTCTTCCCTGTTTTAGTGTTTATAATTGAAGTTATTTGAAAGTGAACATTTTTTTTTACAACAAGCAATACATTAAATTATCAATTCAATGATCAATGAACATGATGTCAAGGTGAGATAAATCTTTTCAGACAGACATGGAGGCCGTATAAATTCATCCCATGATATACCAAATTAAGTTAACTATCGCTTAAAGTATCTCGGAAGCTAACATCATCAAGAAATAAGAACTTTGACTAATGAACCATTAAAGAAGGTCAAGGAAATATGACACAGACCAGACAGACAGTCATGAACATCTTACAACCATTCAATACACAAGATGTATACATGACTTTAATATCACTTATAATATCTGAGAAACTGTCAAAACTATATATTAAGCATTTCAGTTTAGTTCTATCAGTCTTCTCACAAGTAAACAGCTGGCTTGACGGTTTTTGTAGTAAAGTTCCTAAATTTTCTAAAAACTTATCTTCCAACATTATTTGTATTTCAAATAACTTCAATTTCAGTGAGCGTTTTAACTCAATTTCATACTTAATACAGAAGATTAACTAATAAAGTTACAATGTAGCGTGACTTTTGTATTTAGTTAAAGTTTTTATTTCAATTTTTATTTCTAGATTTGACAAATTTCGTAAAATTAGGCAAACGGTACGCGTACGGTCCGACCGTATACGTATTTTGAATAAGTTCGTCTAAGGTCCAGACCATATACGCGTATGGTCTAAATGTGCATATGGTCTGGAACATCCGTACATTGGATTTGATGTGATTAAAGTGATTACAATTTGATATAATTAGTAGGTGAACTACTAAAAAAAAAGTAAAAAACAATTACATTATAAAGTTATGTTGATTTTTACAAAAAGAGGAAGAAGTTATATTTTCATTTATTTAATGCAGAATGCCTGTCTATCAGTTACTTGCTAGTTATTATAAAAGGCAGTGTTAGATTTTTAACACGAATGAAATAGTAAGTTAAGAATTCTGAGTATTCGTACATTTAATTTAGTTATGAATTTACCTTGTTCACCAATAACGAAGTACATGATTGTTTTACTGAGAATGTGTACGGTACAGGGTCTTAAATGTAAATTTTGGTATAAGATTATGAGTAAAGGGTTATATCGAAGCCATTATTGTACGGTTGAAAGTCAAGTCAAGTACATGACCCTATTGGTCATGTAAGCTATGTAAGATGTTAGATTTTCCTACGAAGCTTCAGTAGAATGGATGTGAAGATTTTAGTTTAAAGAAATGCATGTCCATGGGGACCGAGCACTAGAGGTCCAAAGTTTAGAATACGCTTCAATAGAAAAAAGCTTAAACTATGTGTTCCTTAAAACCAACAATGATCATATTTAGGTCAAGTGAACGATACAAGCTTAAGATCATATGATACTCTAGTTTTAATAATATTTAGATTTGTATATGTTGTACAGAATTTCCTGTTGTTTATTACATTTGAATGTTCATTCTATACTTCATTATTATCCGATTTATTCAATTCTCATAAAACCAAAAAACGAAAGTAATGTTGATCGCCTTTCCTATTTTTTTTTATACCAAACAAATCAAGGGAAGGAACTAAGACACAAGCAGCCACTTTGATTTGTTTAGTAATTCCTGGCAAACTTGAAATCAGAGTAATATTTTAATTTTGATGTTGTCAATTGGAAATGTTTGCCTACCAGGTCATTCGACCTATTAACTGATTAACCGGAAGTAAAGTGGGTGTTCAAAGGTCTTGTTTAAAGTAATCTGCAAGTTCATGGTATTAGAGTCTGATGATTTTCTCATCTAAATCTGAAACCTAGTTTAATTATGCAAGTTTAGTCAATTTCATTTAGGAGTGTTTTGATCAAATTTGCATCTTCAAATTGTTTTACAGTGACCTACAACATATATGTTTCAGACCATATTATTATTTGGACCGTACGCGTACGGTCTGGAGCGAATGCGTACTTTTTTAAAATACGCATACGGTCGGACTGTACGCGTACGGTCTGCCTTATTTTGTGTATTAGATACAAATGTACATTACAGATCAACATAACTGAAATCTTAAATTAATACAAAAAGTTCAATTGCAATTGAAATAAAAACTTAAAATTTTAATTATTCAAAAAAGTCATGTTCATATGATATGGTAATCTTCTGAATTTAGCATGTCTGTAATACACGAAATTGAATTATGCTCGCTGAAATTGAAGTTATTGGAAGTAAACATAATGTGGGAAGAAAAGTTTTTCGAATATTTAGGAACTTTACTAAAAAATGTAAATGGCAAGGAATATGCATGAACAAAACATGTAAATGTAAAAAATCTAATGTTCCTTGTGGGCGAGAGTGCCAAAAAAGAAAACAAATAATTCATTTCAATTGATTGAATGTTCGCTTATTCTCTTTATTCATGTAATTGTAACAATATTAGTTTAAGATCTTAACAAATGCCTGTATTTAAGAATTGAATGCTTCTTTTTGTAAATTCATTGGGGTGTAAAAGCGTTGACCGAAGTACACTTTGTATGGAGCGCGGAAGCGCTTCATTCTAAAAATGTGCGCAAATCTTTTATACTTGTACTTATCATGGGTCAGACATTATACAGAACCGCATCTGCGTATAATCTATTCAATTCATCTTCAAAGCATTCTGAAACAAATACATACTCCTTTTTGAAAACCAAACAAACATGCAAACTAATGAGTGATCGAAATCTGCTTAGCACCACAAAATGCATGTGTGGAATTCTTTTATTTATCATTATTTTGATTTCAAACAAGAACATTATGGTTTAAAGTCTATCTTGAAGCCTATATTTGACATTGAAATTTCGTTTGCAAATATCTTTGCAATTATCTATAAAACATAAGAACGAAATCCATTCAGTTTCTGTTATGCTCCACAGCAGCCAAAACGGTCCCTTTGATTCATAGAAAATCACAATACAAAGATCTTTTATGGGGATCAAAATCAGAATCTTTTCATTTATCAAAAACATAATTCAAGCGGATAAGAAATACTTTCCAAGAACAGAAGTCCATGCTTTTTATTAGATCTATACCATCGGGATTAAAAAAAAGCGAATTGATTTTTTAATAATAATAAAAAAAGTTGTGTGGACTTTAACGGTGTTTTTTTGTGGACTTTAGCGGAACTTGTTATTGTGGACTTTAACGGTGTTTTTTTGTGGACTTTAGCGGAGGTCACTTTGTGGACTTTAGCGGAAAGTTTGTGGACTTTAGCGGAAAGTTTGTGGACTTTAACGGCGTTGTGGACTTAAGCGGAAATTTGTTGTGGACTTTAGCGGTGTTGTGGACTTTAGAGGAATTGTGGACTTTAACGGTGCCACACACCTTGTTATTCATATGATAGGTATTAAAAAGGGGATTATTGAACGCTAAAAAAACCCGCTACATATCAAAATTGTGTCTGTCTCTAGTCGAAAACTTGACAATTATAGTTGTTTTTGTTATATCTTTGTGTCTTTTTATAAATGTCCAACTTTTTTTTTGGTCTTTCATGAATTAAATTTGATGGTAGGTCTTTAACCACCTCTGTTAAAGTAAACTTACACTTTGTGAGATGGTGCAAACGTTGTGCTTTTCTGGATTTACCTTCATCATGAACTCTCAAACCCCAAAAATTGAAAACTAACAATGAATAAACACCTGTTGAATTTACTCGCAACTTTTTAATGTTAGCTTTTAATTTTTTAAGAAAAAAAGAAAAATATAGGTTTAGTTTTCACAATAACCAATGTTAGATATTAAACAACCTGAAATACCAAATGCAAAGTTTTTACAACGGGAAAACATGTATCAATAAGACAACTGAGCCAAAATGAAAGACGGATGTTATCCATTTTTGAAAACCATAGAATAAAGAGAACTATTGAATGGTATAGGTAGATTTTCAATGTAACCTGCGAAGACTTTCTGTTATTAAAATTTCATAAAGTTTAATCTAATTTCAATATTTGACACTGTTAGTGAAATATATTATGCAAAAGAAAGTAGTCAAAGCCTTTTTATGGTATATTCATCTATAATATTACAACAGTGTTTGTATCAAAGAAAATCGTGTGACCTAAATAATTTAAATCACACAACTGATGGAAGCTATTCTAAATGCATTGAATAGAATGCACATCTAAATATATTTGCGGTAAAACAATAAAATCTCAATAGATCAACAGTATTCAAATTTATTAAACTAGAAGCTTTAAGTAGCCGGTTCCATTCACCGGGCGTTTTGGAATGAAATTGCTTTGAAGCCATTATATTACTTTTGTAAAATGGAAACTGTGTGGTTCATAGTTTTTCCGTATTTAACACCTTTGCTGGACCGAGATTTCGTCCGTAATTACAGATTTCATGGTAATAGGTAAACATGACGAATGGGATAATATTGTGATCTAACAGCAACACTAATATAACGGGTTGATTAATTTGTAGAGGATAAAAAAGTATTATAAAAATACCGAACTCCAAGGTAAATTCAAAAAGGGGAAGTCCATAAAAACTGACAAAATATATCTTTAAAATATTGCAAGACATTAGATAAAAATGCTAAAATTGGTAAAACATTCATCGTTTACTGGCAATAGCTGATATAAGGAATGAACTGACGATTTTCGACATTTGACTTATTTGTAGAAATTGTCCTGCTGATGATTTTTGCTACAATAAGTTTTTCTCTATCTGAACTACAAAATTAATAAAAATAGTCATTGGAGCCAATTTTTCCTTTCAGGAGTCAACTGGCGACTTTGGTCATTTGTCATTCAAGTAGAACTTAAAATGTGATATTTTTTGCTGTTGGTATTTCCCCTAAGAACTACAATTTGTTTTACAAAAATGCAAAAAAATAAATCTTACAAGGAGTCTACAGAAAGTTTCGGTATTGCAGATATCGTTTTGCTGATCATTTATGCTGTATTTAATTTATCTCTTTCGATTATAGTTTTACCCAATAAACACAAAAAAATGAAAATAGTTTTTTGAGGGCATACACTACTTTCCTATTATTATCATAATGTTGACTATTAGATGTTCATTTTTTATATTAAAGGCAAACCTGGGTGAAAACAATCATTTAAGGACAAACAAAAATTGTGTCTAATAAGGCTGAGGATATCTATATGCATGGGGGTCGAAAAACCTTTGTGTTTCGAATAATTTAACTTTTTTTTAAGGTAACAATCGTCATTAAATGACAATAACTCCAATGAAGAGTTGATTGACGATTTCAGCCTTGACGACTTATTTGTAAATTATACCTGTTCATTTTTGTGATAAAGGTTTCTCTCTTTCTTTTATAGTTTTCAAAATAATAATTAACAAGAAATGAGCTATCAAATTGACAGCAAACCCGGGTTTCTGTATTTTGAAGGCGCTTTCAGGCTTGTTTCACCAGACACGTTTTGTGCCTTTATTCTGATCTATCAAGGACCATAACTCATCAACAATAAAAGTGAAAAATGTCAATATCGAAATTGACCTGTATTTTTCGCATCAGTAACAACATATTAAAATTTGAAAAGCATTGGTGGAGCTGTTCATACGTTATTGCACAGAAACAACATACAGTCCCAATTTTCAATATACCAAGGACTATAACTCCTGAACAGTAAAAGTGAAAATCGTTAATACTAAAGTATTGAACTTGACCTCCATTTTATCATCAGTATTACAAATAATATAAATTTGAAGAAAAAAAACAGTGATGGAACAGTTCATAGGTTATTGCACGGAAATTGCTTGCTAACTGCTTGCCGGTCTTCAAGGATAATTGTTGCGTAGTTTTGTTCTTACTGACCATGTCGTTTCATAGACGAATGTTGTAAAAGTTAACAGACGACGGACACCAAATATTGACAGTGCACCGTGGTCTTTTTGGCTAGGTGCGCTAAGTAGTAATTAAAGATATCAACTTAATAAAAAAAAATATGATAAATTTATGTTTATTAATTATCCATATCATATACAATAAGGAAATACCTTCACTGAGACTTTAGATGCAGATACTTGTAATTCCTTTTAAACATTCTACCAAACAATACAATTTTACACCATTTCCTGTTTAAAAAGTCAGGTTATGTAAAAAGGCTAACACTCACATGTGAAGGTGAACTACTAACCACTTAAGGTCGACATTTCAGTATCCGTACATAACTACATATACCTGTACTTATTAAATTTGCTATTTCAATACAAAAACCCTTGCAACCGTCAAAGCACGGTGATGATGTATTCCAAAACATTTTGACACAATTACAAAAACCCACAAAATACCAGACAGGACAACTATTCGTAGATTTTCGTTTATACCTTTATCTCATTTCTTCACGATATCGTGATACATTTTGTGAAGCTTTAAAAAATGTTAATCATGTGGATGAATTTTACTCCTCAATAATACTGTTTCATTATACCCCATCTGTTTATGCAACGTCCATGTACTACAGTTTTGGTAAATACCCACAATCGTATGGTTATAATGACGGTTCTCTGTGGATATTAGAAATATTCGCTTGACCGCAACAACTTAACATTGCATAACTTTCCCCAATGCACTGTACAAAAAAATATTTCTAATAAATAATTTCAATCTTGCAAATCAACAACGAAAAATACAAGGGAAGGGATAAATCTTCGAAATATAAAGCAATAAGTATAAATGGTGTTCGTTTGAGAAAAATGAGAGCTATTTTAGTTTAATTCCTACGTTAAATAGCCTCAAACTAACTAAGGACTATTAACCACTAAAGGTTGATAGTTTTGTGACGGTTATATTTTCTGAAGATTCATTTGGCTTCTGACAACATCTGACTTTACTTGTTGTCAAATTTGCTATTGCAATACAAAATCCTTGCAACCCACAAAGTATGGTGAAAATATACTCCAATACCTCTGTTTCAAAAACTGCCGAAGCAATGCCAAAAGCCCACAACATACCAGAAAGGACAATGATTCGGAAATACACCATTGCATCCTGAAACGGAGCTGACTTACGTATATTCCCAATTTGATATCGAACCCTGCAAATCTGAAATATTGTTAAGGAAAGGCAAAGGAAATTCCAAATAACTGAAACAATTACAGGACCAGTGAAGAAAATGAGATTTCCAGGGTATCGATTTGGAAAGCACACTTGACCATCATAACCTAGGGATAGGTATTCAGGTCCAAATTGGTCAACGAGAACGGAAAGACCAACAATCATAAGAGGAAAAGCAAGTCCAATTAATGTAAGCATCATACGTCTGCTGAATACTTTATCACTTCCAGTTGTATTTCTTGATTTCATTTGAACAAGATTTTTCACTATAAATGTAATAGAAATGGTCATAAATGAAAATACCGACAACCAAAGATAATGGAGCAACACACCGATGACGTAACATAGATTAAATACATTAGGTACTCCTATACCAATCATAAAGAGCACATTTGAAAGTAAAAGTGAGACAGATATATTTTCTAGATTTGATCCTGGAATGTTTGTAATCAAATTGTGTTTGCGATTAAATATAATAAGTCCAATTAATGCTACCACAGACAATGAAAACGCAACATATGTCACAATTGACATAACCGAAAATGTTGTCACAACTTCGTTGATACGAGTAAGACATTCGTAGCTATCTGCCCTTAAAAGATCCCCTAATTGTGTCACCTTGATAACCCAATGGCCACATAGCTCATCTACTGATCCAACCAGCATGGTAACCTGTAAATCGGGCAAATGATATTTCAAAAACTCTGTATCATAGATTAAGAAAGTTGTAGCATAGTCGTAAGTGTCAGAAACATTCTGATAATCGGTTACATCTTTCTGCATTGTCTTAACTTCTACAGTTTCACGCGTTGTGTTATCAGTAACAATAAGTCTGATGCTCTGGTCTTTCAGATATGTTTCGATGTTTTTCATTTCCCGATAAAATGATCGTTTGATTAATTTTAGTTTGAAGTGAACGTAAGCTGTCATGTTGTTGTTCTTTGTCATCACGTTGATATTTTCGGCGGATATCAACGAGGATATATTCGAAATTTCATACGTCCAAACTGACATGAGACTGATGCGGCTCCAATCAGTCAATGTTAGGTTTGTAGTAGATGTTAGGAAATATTCTATGTCAATTACTTTATTCTGGTAGGTCTCTAAATGTGAACACGTTCCCTGGTTAGCAATCTGAAAAACAAATAAATAATTCATTAACATATATAAATGACATAAAACAAAAACAGTTCAAAAAAAAGAAATTATTTTTTTGTTTTAAGTGTAAATCCAAGTCGTTAGTTGTACTTTCCTCGATGCTACTCAGATTAAGGGGTACCCAACACCTCGACTAAAATAGATTGGACTCGTTTAATTTCCATAAAATTTTCATAAAATATTTACTTTGGCTAGTTGACAAAAATATAAATATTTCAAGAATTTGAACCAGACAATTTACAGGAATAATTTCACTGGGTATATAGCAGTTGACAAACACTAATTGTGATCATTGAGAAGCTTTTTACTTCTCTTTACTAATAGTATGTGATTAAAACTTTCAACTGATTTTTAAAGAGTTAACTCCCTTAGGTGTTCTGTAAACCCCCCCTCTGAAATACACCAAATAGTCATTACCTTTTTTCAGGGACATTATTTAATATATATTTGTTCATATATTGACGATTTTACCAACCCTATATTTTAGCTGTATTTGTCAAAATTTCGAAATTTTGTGTCAATCTTTTTTTTTATCACAGCCAGTTTTGCATGTGCTCTCAATGATTTTTGTTCACCCTGCTGCAACACATTCATCAATTTAACTGATATACGAATAAAAGATTATGGGATATACTCCAATGGTACAGTAACTCAAAGATAAAATAAAAGTCATACGAATTAAGTATGCCAATGAGACTACACCCAACTACAAAAACATTGCAAAAGACATCTAGAGGTCAACCAACTGTTTTCACCAATAAACATGCATCTTTATAAAACTGTATTTATGTAAATTATGTTCATGAAAATTGTTTTGTTGTTACATTGACATTGACATGTGTTCATGTTATATAAAATTGTTTATAAATGACTTTGAGATATTTCAGTGCATTCATATTCAACAAATCTTACACAAAACATCCTAATTCTACAAAATGGAGAGTCTTGAGCCATCTTCAAGCGTCTAAAATTATTTAACTTTCCGAAATATGCTATAATGTTTTAGAGCCTAAAAGTCCCGTCATGAGGCAATTATACGGTCAGGAAAATTGGACCTACCTAAATTATATCTTATCAATCTGCTCATATAATGAACTAGCAATGATATATTTAAATGCAACCACGGGAAATTCAGTAAGAAACCACTTTCTATGATTCTGAATGGATCAAAATACAATTATACAAATATTAGAGTGCAGTAAACAAAAAATCTTGATCTATTTTCCTTACATCTTGTGACAACAAGCACTCTTTGTAAATATAAAAATAAGAAAATGTGGTATGATTGCCAATGAGACAACTCTCCAGCAGAGACAAAAGGACATAGAAGTAAACAACTAGATGTCACCGTATGGCCTAAAACAATGAGCAAAACCCATAACATACAATTCACACACACTTGAACTACTAAATGTGGTCCAAAAAGAGATACACACCAATAAACTCCCGGCAGTTCCAGTTCCGATCCACATGCTACTATACATTCCGTTGTAAGAAAGACCAATTTTTGAACGGAATAGACGATGTCTAGAGTTTGACACAACAATATAACCCCACAAAGAGATTGTCCAGGTTGAAAAACACATTCCCAAAAAAGAAATCAGAATGTGGTGTTAGTTGTATTCTGTGCTGCCAAATTACATGCAAACCATAAGCTACAGATGATGTTAAAAAACAAAAATTAGATTTTCGTTTTCTATAAAAAAAAAAGAAGATGTGGTATGATTGCCAATGAGACAACTCTCCACAAGAGACCAAATGACACAGAAATTAACAACTTTAGGTCACCATACGGCCTTCAACAATGAGCAAAGCCCATACCGCACAGTCAGCTATAAAAGGCCCCGAAATGACAATGTAAAACAATTCAAACAAGAAAACTAACGGCCTAATTTATGTACAAAAAATTAACGAAAAACAAATATGTAACACATAAACAAACGACAACCACTGAATTACAGGCTCCTGACTTGGGACAGGCACATACATACAGAATGTGGCGGGGTTAAACATGTTAGCGGGATCCCAACCCTCCCCCTAACCTGGGACAGTGGTGTAACAGTACAACATAAGAACGAACTATAAAAATCAGTTGAAAGAGGCTTAACTCACCAGATGGATAAAAATACAAATAATACAAATTCAAGTTGAATTGTTCTACATTTTTTCATGTAGATGCCTTTACATTTCGTAGCTTACTACACAGTACAGGCAATGCTCGTTGTCGAAGGTCGTACGTTGACATATTGACCTATAGTTGTTAACATCTACGTCATGTGGTCACTGGTGGATAGTTTTCTCATTGGCATTCATACCACATTTGCTTTATTTTATATGTTTTTCAATCTCAATTAGATTAATTCCATGTACAACATGTTTTCAATCTTTATTAGATGAAACTTTCACATAACTTGCAAAACATTTCTTCAGTGTTGATTATATAATACTGCTATATAATTTCACATATGAAAACATGATGAACTAGTATATGAATTTGATCACACAATTTGTAGTACAATGATTAGAAACAAGTATTAATAGAAAAATAGAAACAGAAAGGAAAAAAACCCCGGAAAAATAGATTGAATATGGAATATTACATGACTTTACATATAGTTACACACAAAATATGCAAGCATAAAACAGAAACAAAAGCGCTGTTCCATATTAATTCCATGTACAACATGTTTTCAATCTTTATTAGATGAAACTTTCACATAACTTGCAAAACATTTCTTCAGTGTTGATTATATAATACTGCTATATAATTTCACATATGAAAACATGATGAACTAGTATATGAATTTGATCACACAATTTGTAGTACAATGATTAGAAACAAGTATTAATAGAAAAATAGAAACAGAAAGGAAAAAAACCCCGGAAAAATAGATTGAATATGGAATATTACATGACTTTACATATAGTTACACACAAAATATGCAAGCATAAAACAGAAACAAAAGCGCTGTTCCTTTGTTTTTTGTGTTTTTTTGCTGTGCATGTACTGATTTTATGTCATGGACGGATACCCCATCTCGTTTCTTTTCTTTTATATGATTCACTTACTTTCTGAGACCATACCGCACATTCGGTGTTGTCACTTTTTTCAATCACTGCTTTAAAGGAAAATAACACTGACAATTTATGAATTGTAAACTCATCCACACCTGGGATGTGGTACCTTCCGGGCAAGCAACGTATGTGCTTAACGTCACTAGGAATAACACAAAAACTATTTCTGTACATATGTTTTTCATTGTTTGTGTCTAGTACAATAACAGGATTTACGTATAGTTGGCATGCTATATCTTTTATGTCACGCAAACCAGTCATGCAGAATCTTGTTACAGTCCCGGATGGAATAATTTGTAAGTAATCGGCAATTTGCAGTGAATAATTGAATTTTTCTAGACCCGTTAGTTCACTCGAAACCTTCCTGTATTCATCCTCGTCGACCCGCAAGTTGTACAGTTGCAAGTCAAAACTGGTAAAATTTGTGACACTATTGCAATATGCACAAAATTCGTTCCTAAATATACGACTTTCATTACTTACAACAAATGGTCCATCCGCTGCAAGGGAAGCCCGACTACATCTGTCAATGACTGATTGGTTTCCGTAGTCATTGGGACAGGAAACACTCACAAGGTATCCAGCAGTAACACTGGCGTCGCTTGTTCCTGAAAAACATTCATATTTCTGCTGATTCTGTGTAACATCTTTCTTATTGTGATCAACACAGCAATCATTGTAGACCATGCATTTCGAATCACAGTAGCAAAACCAATTTCTGTCGGGAGGAACATATCTGCATGATCCTTGACTGAAGCACATATCATCATGAAGATTTGGGTATTTTTGTGTTGTGTTACTGGTTGCATCCTTTTCTTTTTTAGTAGCAACAGTATATTGTTCTGTGGTAGATTCCAAGTTTGACTTTCGCCTTGTGTGTAAAACATCGGATAGATGAAGATTGTTATTTTTTGCTGTCGATGAGTTGTGGCTTGAAACGGTCAAAATTATAGACAGAAATAAAATATTCTCGTACGAACTTGAAAAATAAATCATATTTGAATAAATATACCCGTTTCATGAAATGACCAACACTGAATACGTCTTTTTTCAATGGTAACTTTTATATGTTTCGATGTAAGTTTTTCATGACCAATGAATTTTAAACAACGGAAACGGGGACCGGGTGAACGTTCTTTCATCTTTTTATTGCACTTAATTGAAAACTTTGTTATTCAACAGTTTCCAAAATCAGGAAATTAACTATATTTCCTAGGAATTAGACAGGAGATTAGTAATTTTATTATTATTATGAAATACAAATTAAAATCTCGAACAATATACTTCATAGGCCTTAAAAATCAGAATAATACAAAAAACGGTCGTTAACATTTGTTTATGTTATCCCTAGGACTTTTTGTTGGTTTTTAATATTTGATTATCATTTACATCACATTGTTGACTGATTCCTTTCCTGCAAAGTACTGTGACCTTTAAGCTTTAACAGCAGTAAGTATTTAAAGCAAATATCAGTCAGTCGAATATCGCTCAGCTAGATACACTTGTATAACTCTGTTTCCGGAAAACAAATCAAACGCTGTCTTGTTTATGGCGATCCATATGGCTAACATTTTTTTTAAATATCATATATACATACTAGACTCATTAAATCGGATGATACTATTCCAACGTTGCGTCTGGTACTTTATAACCCATATTTGAATTAATTGTTAAGATTTTATCCATTTTGTCGTCCTGCTCTATTCATAACATTGCAATATTTGATGTACTGTCGCCGTTATTTGAGTAAAGAACAGAATGATTTATGTATCCCAGGTTTGGTACATACAATAAGCTTTGAAGTAACTGTGATTTACTTGAACATGCATTTTTGTATATTTCCTATATCGGTATGCTATATTTTATTGCATTTATTGAACTAATTTAATTTTACCTTCTTCTATTTACCCTTTGTTATTCATATTATAAGTATTAGAAAGGAAAGACTTTAGTGCTAAAAAAAAGCCATATATTCAAGTGTCTGTCAGTTGTTAGAAAGCTCAACAGTAGTTGTTTTCGTTATATCTTCGGTTCGTTTGTGTTAGTTATGCATAGTATTGATGGCAGATCTTTACCCCCTATGTTAGATAAAACTAACAGTTTGTTGGATTTGTGTGTACGAGATTCTATCTTTAATTTATCTTCACCATGAACGCTCAACCCAAAAATTTCAAAACCAAGAATGTATAAACATTTGTTAAATAAACCCGCAACCTTTTTTGAATTATAGCTTGATATGTTGTATAGATATTTTTCTATATAGAAAAACTGTATGGGACTCAATGTGTCTTTGATTTGGATCCCGACATATATCAACATATCTCTTTCGTTCATATTGTTTAACATCAAAGTAATTGCCAATACCCAAAACAGACTTCACATACACTACTTCCGAAAAGTAAAAAAAGGAGAATTAACACAATGAAATAATACAATCTTCAACCATTTTTTAGCCATGGCGTTGTCAGTTTATTTTCGATCTGTGAGATTGACTGTCCCTCTGGTATCTTTCGCCCCTCTTTTTTCTTTGACAAGTGTAGTAAATACAGAGTCTATACATGTAGTAAATAAAAATGCAGAGTCAATTTATCCCTAACTTATTTCACACCAGGGCCATTTTCATGCGTTCTCTAACATGTTCTAACATGTACAGTATCACATATATGTATACGTATACTTTGAGGTTGTAACAAAGTTAATTCGTATCTCTAAAAATGTAACAAAATTAGAAATGGTTAAATAATTAAATATAATAGCTTATTCGATTTTGGCACTTTTAGTATTTATTCCATAAAAAGAATGATGAAATAAACAAATTAAATATTGATGTTTTTTTTTCATTGCCTTTTAGATACAAATGCTTTCATCGCTTTTAAAAATGTCCCTCGATATAACGTTTTCCATACAAATGTAAATATTGTTTTCTTCAGAAGCAACACATTTTGCGGATATATCTAACATCGATGAAGTATCCTTTCAGTATAATAGGTCTACATTCGGGTTCATTTAAAATTACAACTATTTATTTTGTTTTGAAATGTATGATAAAGAGCTGATTGCACACCTTTGTGTATATCAGTCCTAATATCATTCCTCGACAACACATCAGACCCTTTGGACGATATGGGAGTCTTGAGATGCAACGGGGAACCGAATCAACTGTGTTTAGATCGTAACTCTGGAGATAATGCAAAAATGAAATAAATCAAAATACAAAAACTGTAGTTAAATTTAGAAGAATAAATATGCAAACATGCATGTTATAAAAACGATCATCTTAATCCAAAAGATTTAGTAGGTTTTAAAAATGACACCCATATAAAGCGATTAACACATTTCTTTACTTTTATAGACGCTGTTTAAAATCTTTTTCAACAAACCGTTTCTGTTTTTATGTTATTTTAGTCGTCATAAACTATTCGACTGACAAAAAACCTTTTCATATTTACGATATAATTTCGTTCCAGCCCATTTCTATTCTCACATTTGTCAAGCTAAGGTCGTGGTCGGGAAATACCGGCGCATGGGTGATGACACACTATCAGATAAAAACAAGATTTATACCATCTCCGACTGCATTAAAGACCGTTGTACAGTCATTAATAATTGAACGTTTTGGGTATTAAGGACTTTCTATAGTCTATGGTACTTGATAATGTCTTATAAATTACTGGCCTTTTACTTCTTCATAATAAATTATTGACGCTAATGTCTTATTTATAAATATAGAAGCTGTTTAATAGGATTTATCACTGATCAACTCCATTTTTATAGTCTCAACTTTAGATAACAATAATTTCACTTTACGGGTTGAAACCATCACATTATAATATACGTCTCGTTTCCTTATGCATAAAAAATATAAAATGCAAATGTATCTTCCACGCAAATCTGCTAAATTCTCCAAGAATTTTGAAGTGCAACCCGTTTGGTTACTTTGTTTTTACTTGTAGTAACTTAAGGATGTTCCCTACTCTGTTTCAAAATGACAAGCTTTTTAAAAGACTGTTCTTAAATGATAGTATATAGATAATGGAACTAAAAAAGAAGAAAAAAATGAAGGGTCCGTGTGCTTGTTTTCGAGATAAAAGCCATTGAAAATTTGGCGGGAAATGATTCTCTCTAGATTTTTCACACTTTTAACATTGGCCGCTTTTTTGTTTCAAAAACTATGAAAAAATAACAAGGATTTTATAAGATTTTCAAATATGGCTTTTTAAACTATATGTAATAAAATTATGAAAAGAAAAGTAGGGGTTAGTGGGCAAATTTTTTTAATGGCAATACATGGATAAAACCAGAGGATTCCGAAAATCTGGCAGAAATTCAAAAACAAGAGGAGCAAACATCCTTAACATACAACAAGGATTTGGATATGATGTTTAACTTCGTTGAAGTATCGAAAGCATCTTCATTCATTAGGGGAAAAATGCAAAGTATGACGAATACAACTTTTCTTTCAATGTAAAGTTGTGATATTATAGTATATTCAACGTTTCAAACCGATTAAAAAAGTTTTGCTTTGCTTTTGTTTTAATAGTGCTAATAGTATTGGCTTGGCGTAAATTTCCAATGTAAGATAAAACTAAATAGAAGACATTCGTGCTCAAGTCCCAAGAAGCAAAAAAAAAAAAAATTAAAAAATTAAGACATTCGTGTTAAAGTCCCTATAAGCAATCATTCATGTCATACTTAAAAGATAGTAAACATCTTCGTTGAACAACAAAGAGCTGTATCAAACAGATGCTGAAGGTCCTAACCAATGATTAGATCTAACGACATCTTACAGTCAATGATGTTGTGTTTTCACCTGTTTGACAGAGTTGTTATCAATTAAATACCCAATTAGTATGCGTTAATGACTTAATTATATTGTTAACAAGAACGACTTAGGTCTGTATAAGGATTCTTATCAATAATTCAAATCGTTTGGTTTTATAGTCTGTTTGTGTCAAATAGAATGTAACTGTTCACGCAATGAGTTTCCTAACAGTTTACAATCATGCAATTATGGATACATGTATAATTCAGTTATGTGTACTTATAGTCCTTAATGGCAGAAGTCATGGTTCTGAACTTTTGCAGCTTTGATGGTTAAATTGTACCGAGAGGACAAAGAACTATTGGTCTCTGGTGGATAATTGTCTCATCGGCAATAATACCACATTTATTTTTGTATTGAAATTTACGGTATATTGTTCCTTAAGTCGTTCACTTTGGTTAAGCAGTGAAGGACGATTCCTTCCATATTAATCCCCAATAGGGCACCGACCTACTATGCCTGGCTATAGCAGTCCCTCGACTCATTGAAGTGAGATAGCGGTCACTGGCCATATTTGTTGCAAAACTAGCTTTAAGTGTCCGTCTGTTGATTCGCACACCTTCCTCGTTGTATATTGCTTTGGTCCTATATATTCATATTTTCTGTTTCTCTTGTTATCAAAGCTGATCTGTTTTCATGTTCATAGTGTTCATTTGAACAGTTATTAGATAAAAATACATAACTAAATATGTAAAAATAAGAAATTAGAAAAAATATAAATCCTAAAGACAATGCACAAATTCGGCATATTAAAAGCAAAAAGGGATTTGACAAAAATGAAGAAAGTATGCATTAACGAGAAAACGTTTAAAAAAAACTTTATCTTTTGGACAATTGCAACTGCTACTGAAAACTGGAGATGTATGTACTATAAGTCCTTGTTCGTTATACGTATTTCCTAACTTAATTATTTGTTTTGGTTTTGTCAATACACTTTCTAAAGTGTCAATCGACTGGCTACAGAGTTATAAACAAAGACAAAACAACAACGAGCAACATAGGTCAGGGTAGCCTAAATTAATTGGTACAGGTCAAAATGTGGGGTGCGAGGGGCTTAAATATGCATTTTTATCGTGCGGACACCCCTCGTCCTTTTCCACTGTAGATCACCTGGCGTAAAAGTAAGACACACAATAACAACCTACAAAGTCAAAACTATTATCAGGATGACCACTAATTTAAACTAGAAGTTAGTAATGGGAGCAAAACTCACTTAAGGAAATCCTCGCTCTAGCGAAGTCCATGATTTGCTAAGCCAAACCTCAAAAATAATTCGGATGAAGAAACGAAATAGGAGGTGCAAAAGTATAATATTTGCTTAGGATCTTTTGTAAGTTTAAGAAAATTCTGTGGAGCTTCAGGAGCAGTTGCGGATATAAAAGGGGGACAGAAGGACGGACGAACGCACTAACAGATGGACGGACTCCCCCATAACTACATATCGTCCGCTTTAGAAAGCGGGAGGAGGGAGGGGGAGGTATTAAAATATAGCTATGGGATAACCTGTCGCTCAAGTAGTCAAAAGCAAAAGAATCCGAAACAATTCTATTTGTAATACTTATAATGATACTAATGGTTACAATGATCATGGTTTATTTGTTCGGACACGCCATTTAGCCAAAAGCGAGGAATCTCTTTGAACATTTAACAGTTTATAATCCGTGTTTTATGATTGATGGTTTGTTGTTTGCTTTGCGTCCAGTGACAAGTTATGAGTTAAATGTCTTGACTGAAGAATCTATATAAGTGACTACTATTTTCAGTTTTTAAAAGATGCTACAACTAGTAACAAGTTATCTAATCCAAAATGCTACCAACGTATCATAAGATGCAATTAGATGAATCATTTTTTATAAATATTGGTTATGTTCTTGTGCTCTAAATGAAAATAATTTTTTATCTGATTTGTAACTTCTTTAGGATTAATTTGAAACTATTTTTATACACTTTTTCTTGGAATTCACATTATAATATACTTTAAAAGTAAGGTTTTATGGACCTATACGATTTTCCGAGGAAAATTATTTCTTTAGAATAAGCCAAGAAATGTAAACACCACGTACAAATTAATATGTATTGAATAAGAATATTAACGATAATGGTATTATTTTATTTACAGTGTGATTTTTCAAGATGTGGGATATCAAATGCGTAAAAAGTCATGCATATTTTTTTTAACATACTCCCATATATAAAAAAATTAACACGAAAACACAAACATACAAGGAAATAAAGAAAGAATATAAAATAAAATAAAAGATATAAAATTAAAGGAGGATATATCTTTTAGCGGGAAAATATTAAAGGATAATTAAGATGTACATCCAAAACTTTACTAACAGCCAACTACATACATTAAAAATCCCCGTTAAAAGCCTAAATGGTTCATTTTCAAGTAAAATTAAGAAAATTTTTCATTGTAGTGCTTTTTTATAAAGTAAATCAATGTATAATTCAAAGTAATTATATTTAAAGTAAATAAATATTTACGAACGAGAAAAATGATATAAATAAACTTTGAACTTTTCTATTATGCTTCAGCTGAATTATATGGGAGCTCCGCAGTGAAATAAAATATGAGTTATATCTTTCTGCACAATACCTTTGGTAATGAATATATATGCAAATGTCCTAAAAGCAAGATCTAATTTAGTAAATGTAATAATATAAATGCATTGAATATGAACCTTGCATCTTTAGTAATTTATGATTTGACAGGGTGCATGAAACATAGTTAAATCCAAGTTGGCCTTTAGTAAATACATGAGCAGTTCCACTTTGAAAATGAAGATGACAAAATGATAAGTATAAAAATGAATTAACTACATTTTTATATTTGTAACCTTGTAGAATTGCAAATTACTTGCTTCATATATCAAATAAACGAATACTTTTACTCAAGTAAATCAGGATAAGTAAATAATCCAATGTTATTTTCAAACATAATCTATATTGTCATATACAATGTGAGCGGAGTACTGATCCTAACCACACAAGACCGTCTCCTCTAAATCAATGGTTTTGTGAATACGGTTTTGTATTGTGATACTTGTGGGCGTGGCACGGTAAGTTTTTGCACTTGAAAAACGTAAAATTATTGACAAGTATGCTCATATTTCTATTATTTATCCCTTCATCTGATAAGAATTTATTCGACGGTTATCCTATAATTTAATGATGGTGTAATATTTTTTGTCAAGCTACCCTGACACTTTATAATTACGGCGGCCAATTTGTTCCAATTAATTGAAATTTTATGACAAAAATTTTAAAATAAATTGACAGATTGAAATATGATATAAAAAAGTACCGCATATGTCTACGAACACAAGTATAGATTGTATAACTGAGTTAATATGTGATTCTACCTTTTATTCTGGTGATAAAGTTGTCACTGCATACGGTTCTGTGGATAGTTTGGGCAAAGGAAAGAAATAATCACTCATGGAAATACGAATTTCCCGTACTATATTGAAAATAACTCAAAAAGACATTCGACTCTCATTAAAATCTTTGAATAAAGCATCGTTTAGGTGTATTGCTGTTTCCTATATTTTAAGATATCATAGACTTCTATAAAAGGACGTTTTTAAGTTTTGTACTTAGACATGTTAGATTAAAACCAATCTTACTAAAATACAGATTCTGTGTCCACTCCATTTTACTTTCTGTTCTGATAATTGTTACATCAGCCTATGAAATGTCAGCCTTCAAATGTTTGAAGGTGTGTACCATTATGAAAAAAAAAGAGAATTCCGAAAGGTCTTTAAAACAGAAAGTAAAATGGAGTGTTGTCAGATCCTTGTAAGCAAAGCTCGGACACAGGAAGTGTATTCTAATCAGATTGAAATATCAAAATAAGATTGATATAACGAATGTCTGATGTTTCGTGCCTAACGTACAAGGAAAATTCATCATGTTAAATAATATATCCCTCCCAGTCAAACGGACACCTGCTAATCATGGGTCTATTGGTGGACGAGAGAAGTAATTTAAAAAAATGACTAAATTCATATTCCTCGACTTACTCCTTTGATTGCAAGTCGTAATCAAATGTAAATATATATTTATATATGTTAATATGTCTGTTCCAGGTCACTTTTTTTTTCTGTTCCTTTTTCCTTTTTTTTTCTTTAGAGGAGGGGGGTATTTAGGAAACGTGGTTTTGACAGCTGGTCGTTTAGATCTTCTATAGACTCCAGCAGATACGAGATTGGTATGTATGGTATAGACAACATCTGTTACAGACTGTAAAAAATGCTACATCTAGATGTCTTTTGCCTTATTTGTTGTTGGTTTGGTGTAAATCTATCACTGACATATAACTCCCGGCATGCAAAATTTTGATGTCCGTTTTACATTTCTATCAATAGCGCGACTCAGTTGAAGGGTATTACATGGTCGCATATTACAGCGAAAAAATTAGCAATGCGAGTAATTAATACCACTTTTTTTATTTGTGGTAAACTATCGATACATAATGTATATATGGACAAATTAAAAAATCTAGTTTGAAGAACATGCATGAAAAACTTGAAAGAGTATTCTTTTAGTTTTCCTCAGTTTTTGTTTGTTTTCTTGATTTGTCTCTTTTTAATCGATTTACTAGATTTGAACATAGGTAAACTACTGTCGCCTTAATTTTTCAATTTGATATTCTCATTTATTTTGTCAGGAATGGTGACTACTTGGCTGGTGATGACCTCGGGGACAAAACGTCCACCAGTATTGGCATCGACCCGGTGGTTGTAAAAACTCATCAAAGATATATGACTTACAATTTGGTACGCCAGAAGCGTGTGTCGCCTAAATAAGACTCACCAGTTGCGGTCGCAGCAAAACAGTTGAAATGTCAAATCAATAACGAAGTATTTATATTTCTATGGCTTTGAAGTGTTTTTAGTCAAACGGTTCTTGATGAAGCTAAATCCAGAAAAAGCGCTTTCGACACACCCCATACATAAAGTATTACTTTCTTTTTCTTCACTGGGTCGATACAGCTGCTTTGAGACTGCTAGTCTCCGTGGGTTTCATCATTTTAATATATATTGTATCGGTACTGATATGATTTATCAATTAGAAAGTGTTAAAAATCCTAATTTAAAACTTCCTTAGGCAGAATTGACCTAATGTGAATTTGGTTATCCTCTTTAAGTCACATAGCTTTTCAGGTATTGAAGTACATCTACATCCTCAATTTTTTTGGATTGCGCAATCCCAATCAAAGTAAATCCAGAAAAAACACTTTGGATGCACGCAATGTATAATCTTTTATTTTCATTTTGAAGAACAGTTTAACCCCCCCCCCCCACCCCATAAAAAAAAAATCAAATCAAATGTGTGTACTAAATCTTGCTAAGGATATCTTTTCATGGGTAATCTAACCTAAGTGTTTTTACCATTTGTTAAACAGTAAAACTGAAAATGACATAAATGACAGTATCCATGATAATACTAAAATGTCAATAACTGGATTAACAGTGTCGACCAGCAGTGGGAAAGTATAACAAAAATATCGAACTTCAAGGTAAATTAAAAAAAAAGCAGCGGTGGTATCGACCTATTGCTTCGACAAAGATTAACAGTGTATACCAGCAGTGACATCAACCTATTGCTACGGCATAGATCAAGAGTGTATACCAGCAGTGGCATCGACCTATTGCTACGGCATGGATCAACAGTGTCTACCACAGTGGCATCGGCCATTGTTACGACATGGGTTAACAGTATCGACCTATTGCTTCCACATGAGTTGACAGATTCCATATGGATGAAGAGTGCACCCGAGGTAAATTGTCATTCTCCGAATAATTTTTAATTGCCCCTTGGTAGCTTCTTACATTTTGATATTCTATCTATAATTCTGCTAAAGTTAAGGTGACAATCTCCCAAAGGTGTGTCTTGGCCGTACTGAGTATTTTATTGTACTAAAATTCCATGCATTTAATCTTGAGTTCACTTTGATGAAAATTTCGTGTGCTCTGAAATCAATATACTGCGTTTTATTACAAATATTCTTTCTCACATGTCGTTAATTGGCTCATTAAGGACACACATACCATTTTGGTAGTCAGTTCTTTGATCCTTTATAGTAGTTTTGTCTAAGCATGTGTTTTGTTGTTCTGTAGGGGTTTAAATGGAAGTTCCGAAATATCGCTACACTATTTATCATTGTCTGTTGTGTTTGTTAGGGATTTGAAATGAGGATCATTTGAACGCGGAAAGTGTGGTTTACAAGAATGAATTTTAATGCAAAATTGTACATTCAGTTTAACTACACTGTTAAAGTCTCAATAGTGAGCTATAGAATCATACGGGCTTCCGATTGTTTAATTTTATTTGATATAAACCTGAAAAGAGATTTTAAATGCATTATGAAATCAAGTAGACAGCATGAAATATGAATAAAAATAAAAATAAGACTTTTTGTTATAAGTTCAATGTTAAATATTATGTCATTCATAAGAAATATGCATTAGTAACTTAATTTTTACAATATAATTCATTTAAATTAAGTTATAGCATTTTGTTTTGTATAAGGTATATAGAATAGCTTACCATTTCGGATAAGAGGCAAGTGAAGCATTCGTTTGAAATATAAAGAAAGTTGATCACAGGTTACGAGCAAAGGAATTCAAACTTTGTTAAATTTCAATGTTTGGGTAATTAATAGTTTCTTATTCAATTGACTCGATGTATGATGGATTAATTTGTAGCAGTAAAACTGCTTTGGGGACAATATTTTACATCTAAATTACATTAATCAGTTGTTTACATAACATTTAACGACAAAAAAAGTCCAACACTCGGTGCAATTCTAAACAAAGTTCTACTAATAACATGATTGCGCCAATGATATCAAAATCAATTCAAATTCAAAATGACGAAGCACAAATTATTGGCCACTATCAATCAAACCATATTGTAAATAACTGGTTTGCAATACATGATACTAAACTTCAACTCTGTGCAGGAGTGCCAGAACAAAAGTGACATTTCGGACAATAAAAAAATAATAAATGTTTGTTTTTCGACTACATAATCACAAAACGGTTTTTATACCCTCTTGAACAAAGCGTTGTACGAGAATCATGAAATGGTGCAATGTTTTGACAGGTTGTCAATAGCTTCTACAAAGATGACCACATATCTGAAACATCAAAAATTACTCAAGACAAAACCCTGGGAAGACCGCAATAATCACTGACGAATCTCCTGCCATTGAACCTGAATAGCTGGAGCCGCTAACCATATCGAAACACCCGGTCACGTTTCGTTTATATTTCATGTTATTCTCTCATGTTTTGTATTTAATCTGATTTGGAATATTCTAAATGAATGTACTTGATTTAATCATCGGACCTACAACAACTTGGCCTCTAATTTGGGACAAAATATTGATTGATGTAACAAGATAATCGATTAAACAACTTTGTAAATTTTGGTGAACTTTTTTCCAAGAAAAACATCTGCTTTATCCTTTTGTAAACCGAGGAAATCCAGGCTCAAATTTGTAACAAAATACATCATTTGCATACACAGAGTTTATTACAAAAATATACCAACTGAATACACACATCACACGCATCTGCTCCGACAACAAATGCCTGCAGTAGGTCTTCCTTCCCAAAAAGCAATGTTGCACTTAGACTCAAAAAGAAAGGTGAAAGATATCAAAGGAACATTCACTCATGAGTCGAAAATAAACTGACAACACCATGGCAATAAAAGAAAAAAGACCAAAAGACAAACAAAAGTATACAAAGCACAACATACAAAACTAAAGACTGAGCAACAGGAACCCCACCAAAAACCGGAGACGATCTCAGGTGCTCTGGAAGGGTAAGCAGATCCTGGCAGGTGTGACAACCGTCGTGTTACTCCTATACAACATATTGATAACTTTTTATCAAGTGATTAGTCATCAGACAATTGCGGATTGGTAATAACAAAAATACGTATTAAATTTTAAAAATTTCTGCTTAAAATATCTTAGAAATTTCTGTACAATAATGATGCTTTTCATAGTGGCCTAGTTATTGTTCTTGAACTAGCAATGTTTAACAAGGACAAATCAAAAGGCTAACACCAAAACATTGTACAATAATTACCGTTAACCAGTAAAATATGCACTGTAATTGAACAATATGGTTAAAAACCTGTTTGACTGACCATAACCAGCTAAATACGAAAGCAAATAATTTTACTGTTTTAAAAAATCTAAATTTAGCAATAAATAAGCTGGGTTAATGCATAATCGTCGATTTTTGCAATGGCCTTCTAATCTGTTTTGTAAAATTTTCATTTGTAACATGTACAGAAGACAAAATATAATGAAATACTTGAATATACAAGGAACATCAAAAACTAAATAAAAACTAACATAAAATGTAAATCTATTGATTAGTATATACCTTTAAGACACGCATTAAGACAAATTCTGAACTTTTGACACGGGTTTCTAAAATTAATTATATTTTGGATGATTAAAATTGTCATACGTAATTAAAAAGCTATCAATTAATGTTTTGATTTATTTTCAAAGTTAAATTATCCATGTACTTTTGACTTTTAAGTATGATGCTTATTATGTAGAATCAAACAACAAAACTTAAAGAATTTATACAAAGTAATAATTTGTACCATCATTTATTGATTATTATATCAAGCCCTATCAAAAACAGTTTATCTTTTCAGCAATTGATGTTCTCTTATTGACAAGGGTTAAACAAAAAGTATGTAGCTATCGTTGACGTTTCACCGTCAATTTAACACATGTAATGGGTTGCGATTATGTCATATCGAAAAAGGGGCTCATTAAGGGAATTGTGAAGTGGTATAAGTTGTTCTGTCACTTGCGTACTCGAGTCAACAGAAAACGTATATTGGAAGGTCGAAAAAATATTTAACAAATTTAGTTTCTAAAAAAATATATGTTTGCCGATGTATTTGAAAAGAATCGAACAAATATAACTATCGAAGATGATAGTTTTGAAACTAGATCCTGTATACGTGCAGTCATGTCATTAACATTTCTAATAAAAAAAATATATAGACTTTAGCATACGGAGATCGACTTTTGAATACGGAAATTGACTATTGAATACGGAGATCGACTTTTGAATACAGAGATCTATTCTTGATTCATGGCAAACTATTCGAAAAAGCCAAAAGAAAAGAAAAATAACATTTAAAATACTACAAGATGATTAATTAGCCAAATTTGATGATACAAAACCTTTTGTTTTAAATGTTATATAGGTATAATGTTTGTATAGGATTCATTGTTTTTACTATTGTTTTCAAGGTAGTAGCATGTTGCAAGAATTGTGAATTTTCATCAGTCTGAAATGTGATTTACGAGCTTTCAATGGCTGTCATTTCAGATATGTTGATACTTTACTTCTTCTTACTCAATCTGTAACTTAATTGTAAGATTTAGAAATTTGATGAGACGACTGCTAATCAGAGTTCTATATAAAGAGAGGAAGGTTTTAAAAATTCTGAAACAAATCAATGTTATTAAACTGTATTCAGAGGACATAACCAACATCTGTTATTACATACTAGAATACTTGAATTCAAGTCAGCATTAGTTTACTAATGTTCATAAATCAATTAAGAAGATAAAAATCAAGATACAATAAAACAACAAAACGTAAGGTGAACGCATGAACTCAAAATGATTTGGACCGGTGCGTCGACCGGTTGAGGGTATCCTGCTATGTATGTATCATTTTCGTGCGAATTCACACTCACAGTATCACACAAGACTCTTAGATCGTATTTCTGGATTTTGTCAAATATTCAATCATACCTCGTTTCTCCTTCGAGAGTTTTGTTGTTCTGATTGATGGAACTTATTTAATTGGTGTTATTAGGTTTTAAGTTCCTTAAATACACATACAAGGAAAATCATCTTTCACAAGTCATTTATACATGAACAAGGGTCAAACAAAAACTATATATCTACCGATTAATGAAGTTCAACCGTGAATAAAAAAATATGTGGTGCGATTAAATCATATTGAAAAGGGGCAAATTTCGTAAATCTATTTAGAAGGGACACACCAAGGTAACAAACGTTGTCTGTATGAAACAAAATCATAATTGGAATACAAAACACTAAACTGGGTAACATAAATTATAAGGATATGGATAAAACAACCAGTTTTAGTCGTGCTATTCTATTAAAAGAACTGCCGTGCATGCACTGATTTTGTGTCATGGATGGATACCCCACATCCTTTGTTTTTCTATTGCTATAGGTATCTGGTTATAGTTGATGTCAACTGTATGTCGCCCTTGCCATGTTGAGAAAACACTTAATTGTGTGCTAGTTGCTGGTATCCAGATGTCTGATTTTCCAAGCGCTACCTATACCAACTATAAGTGCTGAAAAAGTATTCTTAATATGAAAGTATTTATTACCTTATCTGACCCCCTTAAATTTAAAGATTTCAGATCAAAGAAGTAAAAAGAATTAGTCAAATTGATTCCTCATGTAAATTGATTTACAACAGTACCATGTAATGATATTTTTACTTCATTTGATGACAATTTTATATGAAAAGAATTGACGTGAAATCGCCAGGAGTCAATCTTCAAATGATTTTCTTTTTGTCAAATATATAATTCATCGTGTATTTAATGCGTTAAATTTTAGAATATTTTGTATTTTTATCATTAGTGTTTGCAAGATTTCATGCTGGTGATTTCTTTGATGCTGTCATTAACTGCTGTGAAGCATTTTTCTGTAAAAAGCATATTTCACACATAACTATAATTGTATAACAAAACAAAAAAGCTGGGTGACATAAATTCTTACATTAAAATACCATAAGAGAAATGAAGAGGTTATGTGTCCCATTTTCTAATATTCTACAATTCGTATAGTTAGCGCTTGGAAAATCAGACAATTAGTGATTCCGGGTTCTAAATATAGACATTACGTTCCTTATATAGTCAGATATTTTAAAGGCGTTGTCTTAAAACGCACTAATCAGTAGGTTTAACATGGTCCTGTTATGGTATCATTTTAAGTTAAAAATCAAAATTCGGATTTAGTTATTACAATGTATGATAAACTGAACTATGACTAACTAGATTTTTTTTTACTTTTACATCTGCGTCCTCTTTTGACGTCGATGTTAGCATAATTTGAATTTCCCACAAAATGAAAAAGATAGATTAGGCCAACTTTCAAACGGCATTTAGGATCGTAATATTATAGTCAAGCCTCGACAAGAAGATCTTTTAATATTGTGTTTGTCATAACAATTTACTTATATTATAAGTGGAATAATTAGTTAGTTAAATCCTGCTTTCTGTTACCTTTACCTTGATTGGTGGATGTGTCCTTCCCGAGTGTATCACCAGCCAAGTAAGTAGTCAGCACTACTGTGTTGACAGGAATTATCATTTTATAACTGTTAACAAGACTTCGAATTTTTCGAAATACTTAGAATTTTCTACCCAAAGGAAAAGATTGTCGTATTTGGCAAATCTTTTGAAAAATTTGGTACTCAATGCTCTTCAACCTCATACTTTATTTGGACTGTTTAGCTGTTGTAATTCGAGTGTCACTGATGAGTATTTTTGTAGATGAAACGCGTCTGGTGTACAAAATTGTATCTATGATGAGATTATTTGATATGGCTGAAATCTAGAAATTTTTTTAACCTCTCCTCACAATTTTTCTATTTGACCTTTTTGAGAACATATGTCAATGCCTCAGAAGAAAAGCTCGACAAAGATCGTTCTATTTTTAATTTTTCATATATTAATGCATCATCTTGCATCAACTTGAAACAATGTTTTACTTGGTCCAAATAGGGCACACAAACAATGTCGTTTGCTTTATCATCACTGTACCTATGTATCAAGGTATAAAATGAAGACAGTCAAAGCATTTTGATACATTTTTGTGATTCTTTATATACAATTGAATTTTTGACTTGTGTAAACTAGTTACATATAATCTACAATTAGAACCCTATACCCTTTAGAAATCCAAACGACGAGTGTATTCGTCTAGTTCGTCTTATGTTTGACGTTAATCAAGTGATAGTATATAAGTGTCTGGTTAATAAGCCAAGTTTTCTTTTTGAAATGCTCACGTGTCGTGGTTTGTCTATGCTTTTGGTCATTTTCGGTTATATACGATCCTCAATGTTTGGATTTTCAAATACTTGACCTCGAGCTTCGCAGTCTTTAGTAGACGAACGCACTTCTGGCGTACAAGATTTTAATCCTGATAACTATGATGAGTTGATTCGCTGCAGAAACAATAATTGTCGAAATATCTGGCGCAGTAATTATGTAACGAAAACCAGATTGACAGGGGAAGATGAAATTGAAACACACTAAAGGTGCATATTTTCAGGGAATATTGTTACCATGAACACTCAGAACACTCCTATCAAGGACTGTTATCACTAAGTAGAGAGAATCAAACTGTTCCTACAAATAATCGAGATACCTAAACCGAAAAGTTTGGAATATGATAATAATTTTTGTTTTTCGTTTTATTAATCAACACCAAACTTTACTTAAATGATAGCAATATGATTTTAAAGAAACGATTTAAAAACAAATAGGTTACACCATTTTTGTAGTCATTTTCTTTAACCACTACTTAATTAATGGAATTTACACAGGAAAATATTATGCTTCAAATCACCCATACATTCACTAAATAAATCACTCCATGGGAGACAGCTGTATCCTCCTTAATATCACTTTAATGGAGATATTAAACGGCAAATTATTTTCTCCTTTAAATATTACATAATGTTATAAAAACCCATTTTGCCGTATACTCTGGTAATGACTATATAATGTATTATTACCAATGCTGCTACTATGTGGTGTCAAAAAGAATATATCATTTATTAATACAGTTGATAAACAAATTCCACAAAATAGTCTAGGAGTGTCTTTGTACAATAAAAATACCTAAGCATATTTACAAGACTAAAATAATGTTTAACTGTAAAACATTGTTCCATGTTACTTTAGAAACTATTTTATTCTATATGTATCTAGATATATGTAAAATGACTTTTGATTGTAGATGGTCTATGTGATGACATATATTTATTACATATTTTGATGTGATATGTATTTGTGCATAACCTTCACCATGAATGGGTAAACTTTGTCAAATATGAAACAAAAGTCCGATATGGGATTGAAATAAATATCCATATCAGCTTCAGGTCCGATATTGGCTTTCTATGTAATTCCATTTCAGCTTCAATATCCATTATCAAATTCGGTATTTAAGAATGTTCACCTCTGAGGAGCCAAACATTTCTAGAACTAAACTTTTTTTCTTAACCTGATTTTTGGGTTTAGCTGAATGTAAGAAAGTAATTGATGAAGAAAAAGTCATATGATGGTGCACTTCCTTTTTTGCTACGGCCATTTGAAAGTACCCAATTTTGATGATTTCCCCATTTTTAAGCTATTATCATGAAAAAAAATCACAGTTTCACAATTAAACTTTTGTTCATACTGTCACTAAAGATGAAGTGGACCAATCTGAATAAATTCAATTTAAAAAACTATAGGTAGGTGTTAATATTAGAAAGTTTTATAAAATTTTGTGGCTTTTTTTGTGTCAAATTGACCATGCTGTCAATTTTGTAAATTTGGGATTTTTCTCTTTTTTTAGAACAAAAAGCATATTATTTCAACTTCTTTGTTAAATGATTGAAAAAATACACATCAAAGACATTTGAAAAGAAAAATTGACATGGGATGTTTATATTTTTGGTAAAATAATTTCTTGTACCCCTAACCCATTTTCTCAACTTTTTGGCTGATGAGACTGACTGGATTGGTCATAAAACTTGAAAATTTTATTACTCAAAAACTGCTTATTATAAATACACAATTTTTTCACAGAGTTTAGTTTGATTATAATATTTTTAAATTCATTGATATTTTCCACTTGTATCACATGTTTTGGAAATAATTCCAGAACGATATTTCAACGAGACTGAAACTCAGAACAATACATCCTTAAGAGCAATTCTCTGTAACCACCAACCATTTCATATAGGGAGGTCGGCACGCATAGTCACCGATTTTCCTGAAACTTAGCCTTAACATGTAATCAGGTAAAAAAGTAAGAAAAATGCCCACCAAAATGTTGCTAGGCCACGATTGCTATGGCAACCAAGTCAATGAGTTTTCCAGTACATTTTAGGGAATTAAGAATTAAAAAACAACTACATTGCAGTTATTTGGAAGCAAAACCAGATTTTATTTAATGATATTTGTTTATATTTTTCAGAAACATGATAGTTAACAAACAAAACAGCAATGTCATATATAAACAAATATTTTATCTGAATATTGTCACAAACGCAGAAGCAGAAGTTATTTTTCATTGTATTTGTGGCGGCAAATTATACACATTTTGCATGAACAAAATATACGTGTTTGCATCCACCTCCATTTAAGCTGTGGTTATAAATAAAAAGTATCAATGATTCTAGTCAACAAATCATAACAAAATGTTTGGGATTTAGGGTGCTAGGATGGTTGCTATGGAAACCAAAATGTGTCATTTTTGCCTTTTTACCTTTGAAATTTTCCCATGTTATTGAGATAATCGCAAAAAAAAAGTAATAATTATTGAATGACTATGATGTGCAAACTATTGGCATTTAAATTACCATAAATTTGACCCAAGGTCAAAGGTCATTGATGACCTTGACCTTTGACCTTGTGTATATTAATTAAATTTTGTTAGAAAAGATAATAGAAAGAAGCAAACAATACATGGGAAAATTTTCAATACGTTTAACGCCACTATTTTGTTAACAGATCAACATTAAGAAGTCAAGTTCAAGTCAAAAGTGCTTAGCAACCACCCTTATTTAATAAAAAAAAGTACTTAGTAACCATACATGTTTTGATTCAGGACTATATAAACTATTACATAGACCTTACCTTAAAGTTCAAGGGGGAATGTCATCACACATAAGTCATACGCAATCATTCATTCATAGTGGAAAAGTGCAAAGCAACCATTTACTTATATTGGAAAACTGCCTAGCAACCATTTATTTATATTGGAAAACTGCCTAGCAACTATATATTTTCGGTTTCATTAGGACAAAAATCAGACAAAAACTAATATTAAACATGCAGATTTTCTTAAAATTAATAACTCCTTTAAAGAACACATGTATAATCCAGAATAGTAAATTATATGGCAAATTCAATCTCAAGGGATTGATTACAAATTCAAATACAAAAATTAAAAGATGTGGTATGATTGCCAATGAGACAATTCTCCATAAGAGACCAAAGGTTATTTTTAAGACCAGTCCTATAAAGAAACTACAAACTACAAGAACAAGATGAAAGGAACAAAGTCGCTAAGAGAACGACCAATTTATGTCTTTGGTTGGGGTTGGGCTTTTGGCTAATGGTTTTGCATAGACAAAATAATCATTTTCACCCGTTATAATATAAATAAGAAGATGTGGTATGAGTGCCAATGAGACAACTCTCCATCCAAGTCACAATGTGTAAAAAGTAAACAATTATAGGTCACAGTACGGCCTTCAACACGGAGCATTGGCTCACACCGAACAGCAAGCTATCAAGGCTGGATTACTTATTTCATTCTTTTTTTCGTCGACAGAATAATCATTTTCATTCGTTATAAGGCTGGACTACTTATGTCATTCTTTTTTTCGTCGACAGAATAATAATTTTCACCCGTCATAAGACTGATTTTACTTATTTCATTCTTTTTTTCGTCGAATAAAAATAATCATTTTTCATGGTATACAATTCTTTTTTCTATTTCGAATCGTATGTGCCTGATGTGCATCTGAATGTACAAAAAAATCCTTTTCAGCATGTCTTGGGCAATATTATTGATCTTCAGTTCTAGACACCATCACATTCATTTCATTTAGCATCACTTATCCCCATCACAAAATATAATATGGTCCGACCTAGCTAATAGAAATACTCTGAATCTGCTCAACTGCAAATTTGTATTATGTGGATATTTAAAAAAAAACTTTCTTAAAAAAAAATACATTGTGTGTTTTTCAAAATTTACTTTTTTTTAGCTCACCTGGCCCACATGGCCAAGTGAGATTTTCTCATCACATTGCGTCTGTCATCGTTAAATTTTCCAAAAATCTTCTCCTCTGAAACTAATTGGCCAAATATAACCAGACTTGGCCACAATCATCATTAGGGTATGCACTTTAACAAATATGTCCCATAATGGCTGACATGGCTTAAAATAGAACATGCAAAATTTGTCTATTATCATGAAAACTGTTATAAATAGAGAAAATCTGACAGGGGGTTCAATATTCCAAATGATGAGATCTACTTATTGCCTATTTACATTAAAACTGTTCGACAGCTTCTTATATGAGTTACTGCCCTTAAATTACAATTTTTTACATTTTTAAAACTTTTGCCTATTATATTGAAAACTATTATAGATAGAGAAACATTGAATATAAAATAATTATCAGCAGCACCAGATCTACAAAAAACTTGAACTTGGTTGAAATCGTCAGATGATTCTTTATTGGAGTAATTGCCCTTATATAACGATATCTATCATTTTTTTTTGGCGTTTTTTGCCCGATAAAAAAAAATATCACAATAGATAGAAATAAACTAAATTACAAAAATTATCTGCAAGACAAGATTAAAAATAAGACAGCATGGTTGAATTCGTCTGACGACCCCTCATTAGAGTTATTGCCCTTTGATAACGATTTTGGGTAACAGTCGGCATTTAGTGTAAACATATCTTAATAAAGAATTTGCTATGTATAGCTACAAGAGAAAATAAGTAAGAAATATACAAGTAATTTAATAATTGGGATAAGGAAACAAGAGCAGTGCTGTTATTTAAATCCGTCTCCCTTAGTAGTTATTTAAGGGCAAAACGTCTATATGGAGTCAAAAGACAATTTCGGCCATGTTGATTAATAAGTCTTGTTGGTAATTTTTGCTATTAAATTGTCCATCTACCCATAATAGTTTTCAATACAAATAACTTTGAATTGCTATATTACTTTCTATCCATTTATTGAAGTTTCAAGATTAAGACCAAAAAAAGTAAAACATGAGGCCCCAATGCAAGGAAGCTGTATTCAACTGGTATTTTTGCGTAAAATTGATACATTAAATTAGAATAATATGTCAAGCAAAAACGCAAATTATAAAATCATTATTCTGCCGTGTTCTTTATTTTATATTATAGTGTATTTATGTTCCTTCATATGTTATTTATCTATATTTCATAAGAACGATTCGTTTTGGTTGCAATTTGCCCACTGATTTCAAAGGAACAGATTTTTGCAAAAGTTTACAGACGACGACGACGAACGATAAGAGATGAGAAAAGCTCAATATGCCCTATAGGGTAGGCTCCCAAAACAAAAAAAATGGTAGAAATCGTCTTTCAAAGACATTTTAACTTCTTTGTAACTTTTAATCTAAAAAAGTTTTTAAGTAAAATAACTGCGAAATTTGCTCATAGCTGACATTGAATGTTGTCCAGTTGTTCTGAATGTTTTACGATAGATCAATACCTACTGATCATAACATTCCTGTTAGTACGTTAGTGAGTAAGTAAATTTTATTTAATGTCGGCATATATGTCATTCCTTGTCCGGCTTTGGCTATACTTTTTTTGTCATTTTTGGTTTAGAAGCTCTTCATATTTTTGATAAGCTTTGGATTTTCAAATATTTTGGCCCCGAGCATCACTGAAGAGACATTTATTGTCGAAATGCTCATCAGGTGCAGAAAAATTGGTACAGTTAATTTTATTATGTACATAATAACAGAGAAAACATGAGCTCTGATGAGCTCTTTAACCGACTATCATATAAAAATCATGCAGCTTCATGCAAATGCTAACAAATAGAAATATAAAGCATGCAAATATAATGAAAGCAAATTAATTTTGATTTCTGAACCTCCAGGGTCAATGTTCATGTGGCAAACATCTCTATGTGCATTAAGTGGGGGAACCAGCAATCACTGAAATGTCATAAAATACTAACAGACTAAAAAGCATAAATAGATAAATTAAAAAAAATAAGCATTGGCTATTAATAGCAGCTATATATATTAATATATATTAATAGTAATATATATAATAATGCATAAAAAAGCCGAGCAAAAGGCCAGAAATAAAAAAGAGAAAGAAATTTCAGCTATGAGGCAGCACTGGATGGAAACGGCACGAACTGCAATTGCATTTTTGACCCCCACACCAGGAATTTATATAATTTCTAAATTGTTCAAAAGAGGTCATAGTTCTGGCCTCATTGGGAAGGGAATTCCACACTTGTGCTGCCTCAAATCTAATTTCAGTTAATCACCAGCCACTTTGTCTCCTGTTCTGACTTGAAATACAAATGCAGTTTTTTTTCCAGTCATATATATATATATATATATGTAGGACTCTAAAGTGCGATGGGGACGCTAAAACGCGATGATCACTCTAAAGTGCGATGGTCTACGCTAAAGTGCGATGGTCTACGTTAAATTGCGATGGTCTACGCTAAAGTGCGATGGTCTACGCTAAAGTGCGATGGTTTGATACGCTAAAGTAATTTATTACCTAACAGAAAACAATTAACTTGCGGAAAAGATGGTATACCGCAAACATGAGGTGCAAAAATATTTGTACACCATATCCGGATTTCGACAATTAATGTCGATCTCTTCAGTGAATTCAGGAATCGGAACGGTATTTATATATATATTTTCTTTCTGTAAACGCCCCTTATATACCAGAATAAGGGGCGTTTATAGAAAATCATGTCTTGCTCTAACTGCTTTAGTTTTATTAAGCCAAAAAGTATCGTTTAAATTTCAGTGTTTTATTTTATTTTGTACCAGCCATAATTGTTATCATGTAGTAACAGAATAAGGGAAATTTACAGAAAATATGCTATGCATTATCACTAACATTTGATTATGCAGTTTCAAAGGGAAATATTTTAGACTGACAATGTACAAAATGATGACAATGACGAACGCCCAGTGTTTGTATAACCTCAAAAAGCTTTGAAGAACCACATGAGGAAAGATCTTTGAATCATGATCAGAAAAGAGAGGCGAAAGATACCAAAGGGACATTCAAACTCAAAGTTGAAAATAAACTGACAATGTCATGGCTAAAAAAGAAAAAAAAAAGAACCAACAGACAAACAATAAGACACAAAACAAAACATAGAAAACTAGAGACTGAGAATTTTTTAAACAAAAAGATTTTTTGGCACCTTTTGTCTTCGGTGACACAAACATTGATCGTTGCTAGTCATTTTTCACAATTAAGAATGGAGTCAAAAGAATTTTGTAACGATATTAACCACTGTTGTAAACCTGTATATATGCCTGGAAAAAACAGCATTTGTATTTCAAGTCAGAACAGGAGACAAAGTGGCTTGAGATTAACTCAAATTCGCATGAGTAAAATCATGTCTGAATTATTTACGTCAAGAGACACAATTTCTTTTCTTAAAAGGAATTCGAAATTCTAATTGGAAGAAAGAATTACAAGTTTAGTTTAAAAATTTTGGAATTTTGACCTAAGTGACCAAAATATTGATGGTTGCTAGGCATTTTCAAACTAAATGAGAATGAATGCTTAAGTCTATGGTGACAATATCGACCCCTTATCTTTCAAATAGGATCTACACTATAGTTCATATTAATCTGAACCCAAATATGTATGGTTGCTAGGTACTTTTATATCAAGTAAGGGTCGTTGCTAAGAGCTTTTGACATGACATTGACCTCTGTCATTTTGCTTTATTACCAAGTAAAAGCAATATTCCATTCTGAACATTTTTTCTATTTATTGTATGGGTTATTTGTTACAATTTTTGACAAAATCTCTTAAAAGACTCAAGGTCAAAGGTCAATAACTTTTGACTTTTGGGTCAAACTTACGGTCATTAAATGCGCAACATTATTTCAAGTTATTTTCATTCTTTATCTGTCACTTTTTATGAGCTATTTTAATAACAAGGTCAAAATTCTTTTACAAAATAACAAAAATTACCCTTTAAGTTTCCCCTAGCAACCACCATAGCAACCTGAATCCCAAACCATTAGTTATGAATTATTCGTATGCAAAAGTGATAGTTTACTTCAATAACCTCAATATAAACGGGCGTGGATGCAAAAGTGTGGAATTATGTCATCCAGAATGCCTATAATTGCCTTCTTAAATACAATGAAAACTCCCTTATTTTAATCAGTGTTGCCCCCTTCTCCCCTTTTTATTAGAATTAATTCTTATCTTTCATCTTACTCATTGAGTGTTATATCTTAATGAACAAATGTCAAAATATTCATCAATATTGAAATGTGTGCATGATATCTCCTTAAAATTGGTATTTTTTTCTACCTAAAAATATGCATTTTTGTGTAAAATCCAACGTGACCAGTTACCATGGCAGCGGAGACATAAAAAATGTTGTCAACATATTTCTTGTATGTTTATCGATAGCTACCAAATAACAAAATTTCAAGAAAATCTGAGACTATGCGTTCCACAGCTTGGTTGGTGGTTACAGAGAATTGCTATTAAGTATATAATCAAATGAAGTAATATTTATAAAATAACGTTCTTATTACTCATATTGTGTTCTATGGCATATCTGCTATCGTAATACCAAACTTACTTATTAGAATATGAAGATGATATATCGATTAGTATCAAAAATCTAAAATCTGTAATGAAAGATATGTTACAGAACATACATTCATATTCGTCCCTTTTTGCATTAGTATTACATCAACTGGCATTTCCACCATTTACATACTTATACCTGATTCTAAACTCAAAGACAGATTGACAAAGTCTTCCAATTTCATGACAACAATAACCTATATTTGAATATTTGTAATTTTGGCAAAGGTGTTTGTCTTTAGGGAATCGAAATTTATATGGAAACTAACAGTTCTCCTCCCTCGCGCAAATTTGTCAGACTCCATATAAGACAGCTGACGTAAACAGCAAACGATCTATCAACTTCACGTTCTGTTATATTGATAACGTAAATAAAGGCAACAGTAGTATACTGGTGTTCAAAAGTCATACATCGATTGAGAGAAAACAAATCCGGGTTACAAACCAAAACCGAGGGAAACACATCAACTATAAGAGGAAAACAAAGGAACAACAGGAACACCGAAGTGCAACAAAAACAAACGCCAACACACATAGAAACGAACTATTTGATAACAACTGCCATATTCCTGACTTGAAACGGGACATTCTAAGAAAAAATGGTGGATTGAACCTGGTTTCATGGCATGCCAAACCTCCCGCTTTATGACAATGTTAAAAAATATCGCTAAAACACTACGTGACAGAAATACAGCACAAACACACGCAAGAACATCCATAACAGAGAAACGCACAAACTAATAATATAATAGTCGACACAACATGCAAACCACAGAACAACAAAGAACATATTCCATCAACGAAAAACACCACAGGATATCAAAAACAGTGACGCGCTTACGTAATTAACATGCAATCTCACACTTTATACAATTATTTTCACAATAATCGTCCCAACAATTTTCATGACAATGATGGTATGGAAAGGCAATATTATAATTATTTACTACAAACGATAAGACATAACAGATTATCCAACCGAAACCATAACAGAATCATCAAAATAAATCCATTAATGTTGGATGTTCAAAACACCGCGACACGCCGCAATACAAATTCACATTCAGGAATATGACAATGATGGAACTAAAAGGCAATTTTATAATTATTTCGACAACAAACGATACGACAAAACACATTATTCAACCAAAACCATAACAAAAACATCAAAAATAAATACATGAATGTTGGATGTACAAAATACCGAGACACGTCGTATAGCAATGTAAACTCACTCTCGGTATAACAGTCATATTCGGGAATAGGTCACGTTCGGTACTAAACAGACAGACGACATAGATGTTAAACCACAATCTAAGACGTGGTAAAAATGTCATTAGTTAGTTTAGACACAGACACATCGTATTGATCAACCAATTGGTGATGGTGTCCATAAAATTTACGTAGTGTCATTTTTAATCTGTCCTCCTCATAACTCTGTTGTAGCAGTTTCTGCGCAAGGAGCACACTCCTGTATATGAAGTCAGTATAGTGTGAACATGCACGGGCATAACGTATCAATTGAGATATGTACACACCATAGAACGGAGCAGGGGGTATGTTACTGCAGAGAAATGGGAAATTGATAATTGGGAAGTTCAAATCATCCCGTTTGTCATAGATTTTAGTGTGAAGTCGTCCATCATTGAATAATTGAAAGTGTGGTTTAAACCACCATTTGCATCGGCAAATGCCTGCAGCAAGTCAGGAAAATAACAGTCAGTTGTTTTTTATTAGTTCCGTTTATTGGTATAGTCTAACACTTGTTTTTGGCAGAACTTATTGACTTCCCCTCTTTTAATTTACCTTGGAGTTCTGTAATGTTGTTTTTAATAATTTTAATAACTGTTACTGTTAATAATTTACTTTCCATGGTGACATTTCCATTTTCACAAGCGACAATCCAGAGACAAATACATATGATATATCTCCCACCTGATCTGATATACTGCATTTGGTTACTATGCATGTATCTTTAAATAAAGGGTTGTTGCATACACTGCACTCTAATACTAAGGATTTATTGAAGGTTAAGTTGAAACACATTACGACATATCACCTAATCTGTGTCGGTCATATGTAACTTGATTGGTGCCATTTGTGGCCTAGAAACTGCTTATCCTTCCTGAGAACATGAGTTCGTCCCTGGTGTTGGTAGGGTTCGCGTTGACAAAGCCCTAATCTGTTTTCGTAGTGTTTTGCAATCTGTTGTTTGTTAGTAGCTTGCATTTTCGACGTTATATACATGATAATGAAACACCGTGGAAGAATAGTTTCTCGTTGGTACGGATTTAAATGGAGTTCAAGAGTCAAGTCGCGAATTTTAGTATTGAACAAAATGAAAAGTTAGTACAGAATTATATGAAGATTTCATCAAAACCATGAAATCAAATATCCATGAATTTTTACAAAATTTGTAAACTAAAAAAAAATGAATACATACTATTTTGCTAGTGGGCATCATACCACCAGTAATAATTAAGAAATTAAAGTTTAATAAACATCTGTATTATTTATAACAATCTTCTCATACTGACAGTTTTAAGCATGCCATAAATGATGAGTTTAGTTTTCTTCTAATTACGGATTGCTGTTTTGTGTTCATCTAGCAACTTTTTCATATTTTATTGATGGGTAAACTATAAGTCTAGGTTATATAAATAATATTTTCTCATAAAACAAATTTAAATCTTACAGCAATTAATTTTGGATGAGTGTGATTCTATTGAAATGTATTGTTAATGTATACACGACGTCTAAAACATATCCTTTCCTTAAATACATCCCGAATTGATTTAAGAAGTTCTATAGACACTGGTTTTAATTATCTTAAAAATTAGTCTGCTATATTACTTTTAAATTACAGGTGATGATTTTATTTATTATTGTCTTTTGAAGGGAAACGTACAATGAAAAAGCCATTTAATTCTTATAAAATTTATGGAAGGTAGGCATGATTAGAATAACATTGTTTTACGAATAAAATTGAGCAGCAATGTGCAAAAAGAGGCAGAAAATCCCAAAAGGAGAATCAAAGTTACACTAAACCCAAACCGTATAAACATTTTATGGTTCGGGTAGAGATAATAGGACCTATCGCTTGCATTAAATACTACCATAGTGTCTCAGCATGATGAAATATATTTTCGTACTGGGTTCATAAGTTGTTCAATTGCAATGTTTTGGTCTATTAATAATATCGATGCTGACGAATCATCATGCCGCACTTGTTTAATCCAGCAACTTGAAACTGTGTGAATGATCGACCAAAGTCCGTATTCAGAGACAAAGAAGCTGTGAAATGTCTATCATCTCTTCGCGATAAATATGTTGTTGTTCCTATGGACAAAGCTTCAAATAATATTTTAATTTGTATGTAAATCGGACTACTACGAGTGTCATGTAAAAGAATATTAATAAGGAATAGATGAGCACTCAAATAATCCCACATACAAAAATATACCATATGACAAGGATGAGATATAAGTCCATCGTGGCTTCAAGGAACATTACATTGAACAACAAATCCGAGGACTTACCTTGTTTGTATTGGATACCTAAGCTTCACAAAATTCCGTACAATCAACGGTACAGTGCCGGCTCATTTGAATGTTCTACAAAGGAATTGTCCATTAGATTGACAAAAATTCTGTCTCGCAGTGACAGAAGGTCTTCAGAAATACTATGAAACTGTTTACTTGCGTAGTGGTATCAACCATATGTGGATTCTAAAAACAAAAAAATCTAAAGAACTTCTGGATAATTTTAAATCTCGACCTTTCTTTTAAATTAATTCTATCAAAACCTTTGATTTTTCAACTCTTTAAACCACCATTCCCCATGTGAAATTGAAAAATCGTCTAAACGAAATAATCCACAATGCTTTTCAATATAAAAATGCTAGCATACGCTATAAATGTATTGCTTTGGGATACATTACGGCATATTTTGTTAATTGTGAACAAAAAGGTAAAACATGCTACACAGAGGAACACCTGATCAGTATGATGGAGTATCTTATTGAAAATATATTTGTTGAATTTGGATGTAGACTTTTTCAACAAATTGTCGGCATTCCTATGGGAACTAACTGTTGGCCTCTCCTTACCGACTTTTTCTTATTTTCATATGAGTCGGAGTTCCTTCAGACACTTGTCAAAACCAAGAAGACCAAAGAAGCCAGATCGTTTAATTTCACATTCAGATATATTGATGATGTTCTTTCCTTTAACAAAAACTTTTCTGATTAGGTTCCATTAATATATTTCACAGAACTAGAAATTAAGAAGATAACAGATACAGCTTCCTCCACCTCAGTTTTAGACTTATACCTCGAATTTGACAAAAGTGGTCATATTAGTACCAGAATCTGTAACAACGAGACGATTTTAATTTTGAAATTTTTGGTAATATCCTTTTTTTATACATCCCGCCATTATGTTATTGTGCTATGGTAATTTTTTGTATACTTGTCTTTCATTTTTGCTTATGTGCTTTGTCTATAGAGTGTCTATATGACATTTTGTTTTTCTTTGTTGACATAATTGTTTGTTTTTATAGTGATTAAGATTACAACAAAATGTTCACTGCTGTACCCCAATGTTTGACAATTTGATCTATTATTTTTGTTTATTTTGCTCACACATTGTTGTCAGTATAATGGATTTCTTCTCCTGGCATCCTGACCCAATCTAATACTTCGTCGATAGGGCCAGGCGTAATACAATCCACGTGACCAACTATCAGCGCTGAACAGGACTGAATTACTGCGCATGTGCATGTTCTATAAACAAGGAATGTATCGATCGGATCGTTAATTAACAGTTGATTCACGGTGTTAATCAATAACGTTTGAATTACACATGCTAAATTTTTCGAAATTTGCATTTCATTTGAACTGAAAAATTATTTTCAATGAATTCGTGACAATATAAATATTTCCCGCCATATGTCAAGAGATGACGCTATCTCACGATGCATCATTCTAACATCCAATTGACGAAACCATGTCGTTGTATTCCGCCTGTTTCTACTGTGGAGTAGTGAGCCAGGATCCCAGGCTATGAATTTCTATGCGACTGTCATACAAGCGAGATGTTTAGCTAGCTTTAAAACCAGGTTTAATCCACCATTTTCTACACAAAGAAATGTCTGTACATAGTCCTTGGAGTTCGGTTTTTTATTTTTTTTTTAACTTTTTGATAAATTGCTTAAATTTTAGTGATAATTTTTTTTGCGTTTACAAACAGAATACACTTAGAAAATACACTAACACCAGAGACGGTAAAGTCTGTGTGTGTGGAATGAGTATTTAGTTCTGTGATTGTTAAAAAGATTGGAGAAACTATCATTATTGGCATTTACATACATGGAATGAATATTATGAACACATCATAATTTTGCAGATTAATATCATCATGTAATTGACAACCACGACAGACTACTATTGTCAGATATCAAGCATAGCATATTCAAATGATTGATTATATTTAATACTTGTATTTACTTCATATCAGATCTAAATCTACTTTTGTCATTGGCGAAAACATGGTCACGTGCTGTTATCTACTCTACTGTGTATGAATCTAGCATGCATTACCATGAGAATGCTCAATCTGGATTTTAGTCACTTTTTCACACGCTGTACATTGTCTTATTATATATTTATCAGTGTTGGACTTGATTATGTTTTGTTGTAGAATGGTCAGATAATAACGTGGAGAACCTACTTAAGATTCTCATATTTTTTATATTTCTAGCACACATTTTTTTCTTTAATTGCACGCACATTTGTCTAAAAAAGGCAGTGAAAGACACATTATATTAACTTATGAATAGGGCATTGTTGTGATAAATAAACCTTCCTTGGGTCTGTTGTATTGACTACAGCATTGGAAACGTCATAGAGTTCGTCTCGGTGTCAATACTACTATCATTTAGTCTTTTGTAGACGAAAATAGCGTCTGGCATACACAGTTTTTATCCTTGTATCTTCGAATAAAAGTGCACCAATTAATTCTTGGAATCTAACTTCAGTGTCGATGATGATACATTCGAATGACATCAAACAATAAGGAATTTATTGCATGAACAAACCAAATTCAAAGAAAACAAATATCTATCAATATGATTTTGTTTACATTAGTACCTATACGTAGGATTTATTATTTTAAGTTTCTTCCTTACCAATTTCTTTTTACAAAATTAGTATGAAAAGATTTGACAAATCAGGAACAATTTTATTTCTTACATATGTTTGCGTAGCAATGTGACAAAATCCATTCCAAACACACTATATGAATAATATTTGTTAGATTTGAACCACTATTCTATTTGACATGTAACTCAAAATATTAGACTTATCAAAAAGCAGCATAATTGTTTAGCTGACGCAATTGACTTCTTTATTAACAAGATATTTACAAATTATGTTACTGTAATTGTTATTTGTTTGCTGTCTTCTCCTGTATTGTTGTGCTTCACCTTTAAGTTTCAGATGAAATATTTATTCTAATAAATATTCTATATACCTGTTTGCTTCTGTATAAGCGTTGTGACATCCATACAAACAAATCTTAAAATACAGTTACAATTATAGATCAAACGCTGTTAGTTAACGACCTAAGACAGCGAGTGAGTTAAGACACCGACAAATCGTATCAGACAACCAGCTCGTGATGGTGACCGTAAAAAATATGTATTGTCAATCTCAGTCGTTCTTCCTCATAACTCTATTGGTGTAGTTTTTTCTATAAGGAGCACACCCCTTTTAATTAATTTCGTATAATGTAAACATGTACAAGGGTAAAGTATTGACTGTTATATGTTATACGCCATACGATGGAGCAGATGGTATGTTACTGCTACAAAATAGGAAGTTGACAATTGGAAAGTTGAAATCATCACGTGTGTCATAGATTCTAGTTTAAAGTCGTCTTAATACGGCTAATGCAGTATATATATATATAATTGAAAACAACGTTCAAACCTATGATTGCGTTGGATAAAAACCGCAATTTTTATACGTGTGCATGCAAAACAAATGTAACAAAATGGATCTTATAATAATTTATTATCAAAAAGAAAACAATAAACTTGCAGAAGATGGTATACCGCAAACATTTCGACTCCTTCAAAATTCAAGAGTCTATCCTAAATTGAGGTAAATTATATGGCCTTCCAAATACCGTTTCGATTCCTAACATCACTGAAGAGACATTAATTGTCGAAATCCGGATATGGCGTACAAATTTTTGCACCTCATGTATGCGGTATACCATCTTTTCCGCAAGTTTATTGTTTTCTTTTTGATAATAAATTATTATAAGATCCATTTTGTTACATCTGGTGATCCGTTTATTTGGCAATCGCCAATGGCAGTCAGCAGGGTTTAAGAACATCCGTTGTTCGACCTGCTAGTCAATTGCGTTTTGTTAAAATATACTTTTTCACTTTTTTGGTCTTTTGGAAAATGTTGTTTGTGCTGTAGTTAGACCCCTCTACCAAGAAATTTGTTTTGCATGCACACGTATAAAAATTGCGGTTTTTATCCAACGCAATCATAGGTTTGAACCTTGTTTTCAATTTAGACTTGTATATATTTTTTCGTTTGGGCTTGTATTATATTTGCCTTCGGGTTTATATGATCCGTTCATCCTATTTCGACTCTTTCAAAATTGAAGAGTCTTTCCTAAATTGAGGTAAATTATATGGCCTTCCAAATACCGTCTCGATTCCTAACATCACTAAAGAGACATTAATTGTCGAAATCCGGATATGGTGTACAAATTTTTGCACCTCATGTTTGCGGTATACCATCTTTTCCGCAAGTTTATTGTTTTCTGTTTGGTTATAAATTAATAATAAGATCCATTTTGTTACATCTGGTGATCCGTTTAATTGGCAATCGCCAATGGCAGTCAGCAGGGTTTAAGAACATCAGTTGTTCGACCTGCTAGTCAAATGCGTTTTGTTAAAATTTACTGTTTCACTTTTTGGTCTTTTGGAAAATGTTGTTTGTGCTGTATTTAGGCCCCTCTACCTATATATATATATATAAATATACAAGTCGAAATTGAAAACAACGTTAAAACCTATGATTGCGTTGGATAAAAACTGCAATATTATACGTGTGCATGCAAAACAAATTTCTTGGTAGAGGGGTCTAAATACAGCACAAACAACATTTTCCAAAAGACCACAAAAAGTGAAAAAATATATTTTAACAAAACGCATTTGACTAGCAGGTCGGACAACAGATGTTCTTAAAGCCTGCTGACTGCCATGGCGATTGCCAAATAAACGGATCACCAGATGTAACAAAATGGATCTTGATTATTAATTTAATACCAAACAGAAAACAATACATTTGCGGAAAAGATGATATAAAGCAAACATAAGGTGCAAAAATTGGTACACCATATCCGGATTTCGACTCTATATATAAATAAGTTTTAGGTCTAATGTCATAAAGTTGGTTCTTTTGAAGTCTGTTCTTAATTTGATCTTCACCAAATAAGATTAAAACCTCTTTATAAATATAATAGGATTTTATAACATCGTATTTGATTCTTTTAAAAAGCTCATCGTATATTTGAACTCTTTATCCGTGATATACTGGAAATTTCACTGTTCTTAAAGTGCAAATTTATCTAGTATTCAATGCACTATGCTTCCATTTATATAATTAAAACAAAGTTTAAGCTATACCTTTTAATGTATTTCATACATAAGATTGATATGTTATTAATATATATTATACTTTAATAAGCAATTTAATTTATCATGAAATGCATTTAAAATTTGTAAATATAAACAGTAAAATATTTAAGCACAGTTCATTTCTAAAATGTGCAGCGCCTGACTACCATCTGCTTATCTTTTAATTGTATTTTCAAATTGATGAGATATTGTTATGTTACTTCATAAATAAATTCTAGTGGTTCAGTTGAATTGAATTAAACAAGCTAATGAAATTATTTTTTTCATGTTAGACATTTAATTATCGTTAATAGTATGTTAATCAAACATTATGATTCGAAAAAATTTTGTTCAAAGAGATATTTATATTTTGGCATTGCACAAGGTCATGTTTTCCTTGACTATTAATGACGTCTTTACACAAAATTCATTGGATGTTAGATGTGTACTGATTGATATTTCTATTCTAAGAAAAATGATTTTTTTATTAGTTGTTATTGGCTTTTAAACTAGCTGTGAGTAACTGCGAGTACTCTCAGATCTTTACTTGGTTTCTTTTTTGTTGTGGGATGTTTAGATACGCTGCCACGTCCGGTCGGTGTTTTCGTTAGATATTTTCTGCTTTGTATCGATCTGATGAGTTGAGCTCTTTTCGGCTGATTTTTGATAGTTTGTTCTTATGTTGTACTGTTACACCACTGTTCCAGGTAAGGGGAGGGTTTGGCGCCAGCAAACTAGTTTAACCCCGTCCCATATATGTGAATGTCCCAAGTCAGGAGCCTGTAGTTCAGTGTTTGTCATTCGTTCATGTCTGTCATATTCGCTTTTCGTAAATTGTTTTGTTATAAATTAGGCCTTTAGTTTTCTCAATTGAATTTTTCATGTCATGGCTTTTTATAGCCGACTATATGGGTTTTTCTAATTGTTGAAGGCCGTACGGTTAACTATAATTGCTTACATTCACTCCATTTGAACTTTGGTGGATAGTTGTCCCATTTGCAATCATATCACATCTCCTTATTTCATATTAATTCATATAAATGAATATTAATTGAATATATCATATTGGATTGTTTGTAATTCAATGTAATAAGTTAATAACCATAGCACCAATAGTGAGGAATATTGTCTAGAAAAGTATATTATTATGATATACTGCGAGGGAAAATATTCCTTAATATCAGTGAAATAATTCTTTTTTGATATAGTACCATTTATTTCAGCATAATTGATACTACCTCGTCCAATTCCTGATACCTACAACATGGACCACATGTTTATTTCTCTTCTATAAGACCGCAAATGTCGGTTTACTCGGGACCTCTCCAGTGTGTACCAGGTGGTAGGAAAAAAAACAACAGTTTATCTTACTCATCGGAAACGCTCTGCGTTTTCGGTTTATTCAAAAAGGAGGACCAGTAAAAAATCGGCAAATGTTGCATTTATTTTACAAAAATGTCTACATGAGAATTTGTTCAAATGATTCAAATAATGATGAGAAATTTTAATACAGAGATGTGAATTTAGGAAAAAGAAAAGAATAAAAAGTAAAGCGTTTTCAAGACAATATGTTTTGCTAAATAAATTAATAGAGACATAGAAATTACTTAAAAGCCGATGCATAACTTATACTAGTATTTGCATATTGTTGGAGAAGGGGCATTAAGGAACTTTTTTGGCCCAATAAAATAAAGTTTTTGAGAAATATTTCAACTTTGCACATAATGTTTTGAAATGCTAACTTTATGCAGTTTTCCGTCAATATTTCCTTTGATGAAACATCGTGCGCAGGCAAGAAACAACAAAATAATTAAATAGAGAAGTTTTATTATAACCATTGGCATATTCTTACCAAATATAAAGATGTTTCTTGGGTGCGCACATACTTTTCCAATCAAATATATACTTAAAAGGTGACGTAAAACAAGGGAAATCTTGAAATTTTACAAAATATACATATTTTATCATAGTTTGTTGCCATAGTAACTCGTTAAATGTGAAATTTGTTTTTATTTTCTAAACACATTGTATTTTAGTGTAGTTTGGACAAAGTAAAGAATATGTATGGTAACTTTTCAATTTGCACTAATATTTGTGCCAAACAAGGGTCTTATTGCCTCTAACCTTTTGCAGAACAACTTTTTATTGTTGTAAAAATTCATTGATGGATTTAGGATTGATTTTAACGTCCAGTGGCTTATATATCATGGTTATCAGGGCGAAAACATGTTGATGTGATATGATTTAAAACCCTGCTTTATGCTGTACAAACACACTGAGGTGGATTTTTAGCATGCTTTTTCACATAGAGATATGTCCTCCTACTCTGAGCCGATCAGTCTTTGCTCTTACTCCTCTATGCTGCGTGCACATGTAAAGCGGAGAACAAGTTTTGCGCCTTCAAACAAGTTTAACCCCGCCACATTCTATACGTACCTATCCAAAGTTATGAGCCTGTAGTTCAGTGTTTGCCGTTGGTTCATGTCTGTCATATTTGCTTTTCGTAAATTATTTTGTTATAAATTAGGCCGTTAGTTTTCTCAAATGAATTATTTCAAATTTTTTATGTCGGGCCTTTTATAGCCGATTATACGGCATTTTTTTTCTCATTGTCGAAGGCCGTACGGTTGCCTAAAATTGCTTACACCCACTTCATTTGAACATTAGATGAAAGTTATCTAGTTGGAAATCATACCGCATCTCCTTATTTTTACATGACAATTTTGAATTTTCAAGAACTTTCGACCTCCCACACTAGAAGCGAACGCTACCACGATACCATTGAGGCGGTACTATAGAAAAAGAAAGGCAGATGTGTTGCATAATAATTTGTGGAATCGACTGTGCCTCAATAGTAGTCATCACTTGAATTTCTGATAACAACGCATGAATTTTTTGGAACACATTTTTTTAAAATTTGAATTTTTTTTTTAAACCACATGGTTTTGACTTTTTTCTGTTATGTATGTAAAGAGAGAACTCTGAGTCATTTCATATGACTTGTTGAATTTTTTTTCTTTCAAGTCATTACTCCATAAACGAAATATTTTTTTCATCGTCTATATAAACTTGAATTTCATTGAAACTAAAAAAATATTAACTTGTTTTATGATAAAAACAATCTGGAAGTAAACTGGGATTTAATAATAATTAAAATCCAGAGAAAAAATTATTATTCTTTCGTTAAATCAACATCCCATAATGATACTAATCAACTTTTGACTCATGATATTAATATCGTTATTTTCTATATTTATACTGAATGTCCCCGTAGACAAATAAATGTTTCACAATGATATTTTGAAGAAAGAAATCATATTATATTTATAAAGAGGTTTTAATATTATCTGATGAAGATCATGACATTTTACCATAATCAGTTATCTTATATCTCTTGAGGAATACCTAACAAACGACTGTGTATTATTTTACAAAACGAAAGTTTTATAACATTTTAAACATTTAGAGGGATGAAAGCACAATTCACTGGGCTTGCGCTCCATATTATTAAAACAATATTCCTCTATAGGATTGCCAGAACAACTACATGACTGTATTTATTTTTGTTTACCATACAAATTGATAACCATATACGGTCATGACGGTAACGACAAGTAAGATTTTTTCATATAGACTCTAGGTGATGTATTTTCTTCAATGCTACAGCTATTGCCTGCATACAAGGTAGACAACTTTTGTTACATGCATTTTTTAACACACACACATTGCTACAAGAACACACGCTTCACGTTGTCTCCAATTTATCTTAAGCACAATGAAAGATATCGCCTAATGTTATTTTTCACAAACATTTCCACACACTAAGGGGCGTCTTCGTACCCACTGATATAATCAAAGCCAATTTTAACAGAATTGATAAAGCTGTATGTTACAATTAGGGCATAATTTGGCATTCACACCAATGAAGGACGTAAAATATTGCTATAATTTTAGCTTGCCTATCGCCAACTTGCCATTGATGACCATTAAAAATCCTCTGCCCAAGCGATTGGTGTTCTCATTTTTGAGTTGATCCAATATTAAAGATTTCTTATGGAAGGGTAACCAGCTCCTGATGGATCAATGAAACCCGTCGAATTGCTCATGACAATAGTTCTGTGATTCATCGCATTCGATGATACTATAAAATGGAAAAAAAAATCACTTCATAAATTAGGTGCATCTGAAACTCTTTTCGGGATTAACCATCATCAGAAACACTCAAACCCTCAAATTTGATAGCCAAGAGTAATAAAATACCTGATGCATAACATATACTAGTATTTGCATATTTTTGGAGTAGGGGCATTAAGGAACGGTTTTGGACCAATAAAATAAAGTTTTTGAGTAATATTTCAAATTTGCACATAATGTTTTAAAATGCATAAAATCAAGAAATGTAAATGAATTTCATATGATTTTTTATATTATGACGTCACATTTACGTCATAATATGCACTATTTTCATCAAAACAAAGAAAACTGCCAACTTTATGCAGTTTTCCGTCAATATTTCCTTTGAGGAAACATCGTGCGCAGGCAAGAAACAACAAAAATAATTAAAGAGAAGCTTTATTATAACCATTGACATTTCTTACCAAATATAAAGTTGTTGCTTGGGTGCGCACATACTTTTCCAATCTAATATACACTTAAAAGGTGAAACGCGTTTCGGGATTAACCATCATCAGAAACACTCAAACCCTCAAATTTGAAAGCCAAGAGTAATAAAATACCTGATTTATAGAATTCAGTATAATGAAAATGTTATTTTCTGTCTATGTTTAGTTTTTTTTATCAAGTAACGTGGTAGTTAGTCTTAATACTTGATATACATTTCAAAAACCCAAGACGGGTCATGCATGCAAAGCCGAGGAACAATTTGTTCGGGCATCAATTTGAGCTAAAGTGATTCCTGTAGTCAACCCCTTCATGAGTAATTTTATTCGAATTTATACAAATGAACTATTGGTATAAAAGAGAGGCGAAAGATACCAAAGTGACATTCAAACTCATAAGTCGGAAATAAACTGACAACGCCATGGCTAAAAAATAAAAATACCAACAGACAAACAATAGTACACAAAACACAACATAAAAAACTAGAGACTGAGCAACACGAACCCCACCAAAAACTGGGGATGATCTCAGGTGCTCCGGAAGGGTAAGCAGATCCTGCTCCACATGTGGCACCCGTCGTGTTGGTTGTTCATGTTAGTACAAAAGAAGTAAAGTATTATAAGAATGTGGGGTATATTCCCTGCACGTTATTATTCCTGTTTATGTGTAACCCTTTGTCGAAATGCGGGATGTAAAATTACATAAATATAGACGTCCTAGCTGATCATGACAGTTAACTTATGAATGCCAGCCTCGACTGAAAGTTAATATACCTTTATAACTCTTGTAGATAAGGAGGGATATGTTTGTTTTTTAAGGGTAATGTATATATACATTGTCGAGTCAAGACTGTTTTAGGACATTTCAAAAATTATAGCCATGGAAAAAAAGTAAATAGTCAAATCCGTCAGTAATGTAAAGTGAAAATGTTTGCACTTTTTCTAAATGTGAAGTATTGTTAACTAGGCCAATTGTAAACGAACGTTGTGATTTTAGTAATTTGTGGTTATTGAAAACGAGGATGGCGATGATATGCCATAAATAAGTGGCAAGAACCCGGAATATGAAAAAATGGAAGGAGAAAGTCATTTAAATCTGATGGTGGAATACTTTCATTTAAAACATTTATATTTGCTGCAAACAAAGTTTTTCACGGGCAATGAAGGATAACTCTATTTTCTTTTTCTTTCTTTTCTGAAATACAACTACGCGGGGTTTTTTACCAATTTCAATCAAATTGTCTGCTACATACTTTGAAAACACGCTGTGTGACTGACGAAAAGAACTAAATAATATTTTGTTCGCTCCTTCTGAACGTTTTTTTCCTCATTTGACTTTCTTTGCGCATCTTAATTAACCTAATGTTTTTCATCACACCATGCACATCCTTAACTGGTTGATAATCTTATCATGAACAGGTATGATATATATCCATTTAATCGTTCTTTTTTAATTGATTAATAACCCTATAAACAAAGGTTACGTTTATACTGTTGATGTCAGTTATTATGTCCTTCTATTTTCTATTTGATATTTGCCCAACTTTAGACGTTAAAAACCATGCTTATTTTATTTTCTTTTTTACTTGTCTTGATGTATACATGTCAATTTTCAAAAAGGGACATGATAATTTTTATTGTCTTGTATAAAACGTTGCTTATAAGGTTTAAAATGTGTATCCCCTAAAATGCTCTGTGAGAACGCAGGATTTTATTGTATTTGAGTTGCTTTCAGTAATTTTTGTGATACGGTTTTATTTGGTATCGTGTGTCCTGTCACTTATTTTGTTATCTGTTTTATCGGTATAAAAAACTTTACTGCCCTTTTTCTTGTTTTCTTATTTGCAAATAATTTGTATTCTATTTTTTGTTTTTATTAGAACCCCTACGTTCTGCGGATGATACTCAAACGATCTAAACAGAAGACTCTATGTACGATTTAAAATAAATTGCAGTCGGTCACGTTTTATAGATAGAGAAACCTGGAGTTCCCAGAGAAAACCGCTGACCTTGGGCAGGAAAACTGACAATCCTGGTCAATTAAAATTGGAGTCGAGCACGCCTGCCACGTGCGGGGTTCTAACTCACAACTTCAGTGTTGACAGGCTAGTGATACAATAGTTGAACTACTGAAACTCGGCCACCGAGCCGTCTGTCAGGAAATTGAATTAAACCTGTTACTTCAGAAACAATCTTATTGTATATGTATCTCTAGATATGTATATGACATTTGATTGAAGATGGTCTATGTTAACATATTAATCTAATATCTTAATGTGATATGTGATTTTTGCATAGCTAATATTACTTATGGCTATTAAATGTCAAATGAGAAACACAAGCCCGACATTTGCTTAAATATGAATCCTTATCAGCTTCAGGTCTGATATAAACTTTCTATGCAAGTCTATTTCAGCTTCAATGTCCGTTGTAGAATTTTTTATTATTAAAGGAAGTAAATATTATAAAATAACGTTTTCATTACTAATATTGTGTTCCATGTCAGATTTGCTACCAAACTTACTTAATAGAATATGCAGATGATATATCGATCTTAGTATCAATATCTAAAATCTGTAATATAAGATGTGTTACAGTACATACATTCATATTCATCACTTTTTTTTTGCAATAGAATAAAATCACTTGACGGTTTCACTTATACCTCTAACTAACAGTGCCCCTCCCTCTCGTCGATTTGGAAGACTCAATATGAAGGCAGCTTAGATAAAACGAAAAGGATCTATTAACTTCACGTTCAGCTATATTGACAATATAACACATTGAAAAATTCAAAGTGGGGATTAACCCTAAATTTTCTTCTGAAAATGCCTGAAACAAGTCAGGAATGTGACAAGTGTTTTCTATTTATTCCGATGATTGGTATATGATAGCATTTTATTTTGTCAGGATTATGGATTTCCCCTTTTGAATTTACACTAGAGGTCGATATTTTTGTTAATACTTTTTTAATTATTGTAATTGTTATAATCTATGGTGACATTTTCATTTTCAGAGACACATGCATATGGAGTATATATCTCCTAGGTGATGTGATAATCTCCTAGGTGATGTGATAATCATCTGCTTGCGATACCTATCAAGCAAGATTACTTTGAAATAAGGTGTTGTTGTATACACTTACGCTCTTATACTAAGGGTTTCTTGAAGGTTATGAGGAAACAAGTTACGACCTTGAAGGTTATGTGGAAACAAGTTACGACCTTGAAGGTTATGTGGAAACAAATTACCACCTTGAAGGTTATGTGGGAACAAATTACGACCTTGAAGGTTATGCTGAAACAAATTATTAGTTATATCGGCATTGCTTTAAATTATCACAAAAAGTAGTCCGCTTTATGGCTTTTAAATCATAGGTGATAATTTCATTTATTTCTATGTTTCGAGGGAAACATACATTTACAAAGTAATGTATTTCGCATTATACAACTGTATAAACATTTCAGTGTTGGCGCAGAGATACTTAGACCCACTGCTTGTATTAAATACTACCAAAGCCTCTCAAAATGGTGAAATACATTTCATACTGGCGACCAATTCCAATAATTTGGTATTTCAGAGGCGGATATAGGGGGGACATGAGGCCCGGCCACCAAATTGAGCTACATATATAATATGTGTATAAAACTTTTAAAAGTATCAGTCAAAACGATGGCTTGCCAGGTCCCCCTGGATTTGAATGACTTGACAATGTTGAGTTGTGGAATAGTCAGAGCTAACTATGTATTCTCATATTGTTGATATTTTTAGCATGCATATATGTCTTTTATTTTTCAGTGAAAGAAATATAATATTTACATTGTTTAAAAATGCGTTCCAAATCACTGCATGCTTAATATTTGTGTTTGATTCAGACCACTATTATATATGACCTTAACCAAAGAATAATGGTTTAACTGTAATCGACTGACATCTAACGAGATATTTACAAACTATGTTGCCTGCTGTTCTTGGTTTTTTTTAATGTCTTTTCTTGTATTGTTATGTTCCACATTTAACAATTCTTACAGTTTTGTTACAATCCATAGAACACAACCGGTATTATTACAGATCAGGTTCTAAAGAAGACACGAAAACGAAGTCAGTAAAAAAATGTCAATAGTGAGTGGAGACACCGACACATCGTATCGGGCAACAATTTGTGAGGGTGACCGTAATGCATATGAAGTATTGATTGGATCTTCCTCATAACTCTGTTAGTGCTGTTTTTGTGTTTGGAGCATACACCTGTTAATGAAGTCTGTATAGTGTGAACATATACGAGCGTAATGTATTAACTGAGATATTGTAACACCATACGATGAACCAGAGGCACTGTTACTGCTAAGAAATGGGAAGTTGACATTGAAAAGTTTAAATCATCACGTGTCATAGATTCTAGTTTGAAGTCATCTTAATACGTCCAAGGCAATCTTTACCTTGGTGTTATGTAAAAGTTGGTTTGTTTGAAGTCTGTTCTTAACTTGATCGTTATCAAATAAGAATAAAACCTCTTTATAAATATAACAAGATGCTCTCAAGAGCCTGAATCGCTCACCTGTATTTCAAAGGAGAAGATCTTTAAATGTTAGCAAACTTGATGAACAAATTGTGTAAAATTGTCTTTAAAAGGCAATAACTCCTTAAGAGGTCAATTGACAATTTTGGTCATATTAACTTTTTGTAGATCTTACTTTGCTGAACATTATTGCTGCTTACAGTTTACATATATCTATAGTAATATTCAAAATAATAACAAAAAACTGCAAAATTTTGTTAAAACTACCAATTCGGTGGCAGCAACCCAACAATGGGTTGTTCGATTCGTCTGATAATTTCAGGGCCGATAGATCTTGACCAATTAAACAATTTTACCCCCTGTCACATTTGCTCTGAAAGCTTTAGTTTTTGAGATATAAGCCAAAAACTGCATTTGACCCATATGTTCTATTTTTAGCCATGGCGGCCATGTTTGTCGATGGATACAAAATTCGGATACAATTTATAAACAAAATACCCTAAGGAACATTTAGTTAAGGTTTGAAGGTAATTTGCCCAGTAGTTTCAGAGGAGAAGATTTTTAAATGTTAGCAAACTTGATGAACAAATTGTGTAAAATTGTCTTTAAAGGGCAATAACTCCTAAAGGGGTCAATTGACAATTATGATCATATTAACTTTTTTGTAGATCTTACTTTGCTGAACATTATTGCTGCTTACAGTTTATATATATCTATAATAATATTCAAAATAATAACAAAAAACTGCAAATTTTGTTGAAACTACCAATTCGGTGGCAACAACCCAACAATGGGTTGCTCGATTCGTCTAAAAATTGCAGTGCTGATAGATCTTGACCAATTGAACAATTTTACGCCTCGTCAGATTTGCTCGTAAAGCTTTAGTTTTTGAGATATAAGCCAAAAACTGCATTTGACCCTTATGTTCTATTTTTAGCCATGGCGGCCATGTTTGTCGATGGATCAAAACTTCGGATACAATTTATAAACTAGATACCCTAAGGAACATTTAGTTAAAGTTTGAAGGTATTTGGCCCAGTAGTTTCAGAGGAGAAGATTTTTGAAATAGTTTATGACGACAGACGACGACGACAGACGACCGACGGACGATGACGGACGCGAAGTGATGGCATAAGCTCACATGGGGCCCTTCGGGCCGCGGTGAGCTAAAAAGAATTTCTAACATCATATTGTATTGCTCCAAACTGCTAATAAAATATTTGAACTCATTATCCGTGATAAACTGGAAGTTTCACTGTTTGTAAAGTACAATTTTATCTCGTACTCAATTGACTGCTTTCACTATATAAAATAACTTAAGCTATTATGAAACGGAAAATCTGATCACCTTTTAACGTACTATATCCATTAGATTAATCCGTTATTAATATATATCATACTTTAATAAGCAATTTAATTTATCATGGAATACATAAAACATTTCTAATTATTAACAATAAAATATTTAAACACATGTGCAACGCTTTTCAACTGTGTGCTTATCTTTTAATTGTATTTTCAAATTGATAAGATATAGTTACGTAACTTTGTAAATAAAAAAAATCTCGCGGTACAGTTGATAACAATCAAACAAGCTAATGGAATGATTTTTAACCTCATGTAAAACATTTAATTCTCGTTAACCGTATCTTAATTAGACATTATCGATAAAACATTTAGGTAAACAAAGATGTTTAAATCCATAGAAATGACTGTAAATTAAATATCATATTGTATTGATTGTAATTCAATATTATAGGGTTAGTGTACTCATAGTCAAGAATATTATCTCGAAAAGTGTATTAATTTTTTATACGACGAGGGACGATATTTCTCAATATAAGTGCAAAAATCCTTTTTTTTTTTTTAATATAGTAGCAAATATCTAAAAAAATTGATACCATTTCGTCCAAATCCTGATACCTACAGTATAGACAAAATGTCGATATCTTAAGTTTGTATATCTGTCGGTTTGTTTGCGCGTATATCTCGTTTTACTCTGAACCTCTCTAGTGCGTACCAACTTGTTGGGAACATATTGCTTACAATTTTTTTTTATTATAGGAAATGCTCTGAGTTTAAGATAAATTTAAAATTTAGAACCAGTAAAAATATTGGCAAATGTTGCATTCATTTTCCAAAAAATGCAGAATGAAAAGAGATAGCGTTTTCAAAGCAAAATGTTTGGTAAATAAGTTAATCGAGACATGACAATCCTTTAAAAGACGATGCCTCACATATGAATGGAGGATTGAGGCTAAATGTCCAGTGACTGTGATATGATTTAAAACCCTGCTTTGTTCTATACAGTCATACTGAAACGGATTTTTAGCATGTTAGTTCACAAATTAACATTCCACATGAAGATATGCCATCCTACTCCGCCGATTAGTCTTTGATCTTACTACGATATGCTGCGTGCACATGTTTAGCAGAGAACAAGCAAATGACAATTTTCAAGTTTGAGGGTTGACCCATACTTGAGGCAAACATGCTACCACGATACCATCCAGGCGGTTCTATGGAAGTTGAAAATAAGATGTGTTGCGTATTGAGTTATTGTAAAATTGATCGTGTCTCAATAGAAGTCATCACTTTTTTTTGTTAAACCCATTTGGAAAAAATGAATTTGGATTTGTCAAAAAAAATGTGGTTTAAAACATTTTTCTGTGACGTATGTGAAAAAGAGAACTATGGGTAATTTCTTATGACTTGATGATTTTATTTTCTAACAGATCATTACTCCATCAATACACACATTTTTCCATTGTCTATATAAACTTGAATTTCAGCATTAATACTTAATAATATTTAGATAAAAACTATCTGCAGGTAAACTGGGATTTAATAAATGATACTTATCAACTTTGGACTCGTGATATTAAAGTCGTTATTTTCTGTATTTAAACTGAGTGTCCCCATAGACTTATTAATGTGTCAGAGTATTATTTTGTAAAAAAAAAATCATAATATATTGATAACGAGGTTTCAATTTTATCTGATGAAGATCAAGTTAAGAATAAATTTCAAAAGAGCTATGGCATTTAACCATAATCCGATATCGTATATCTCTTGAAGAATAAATAAAAAAGAAAAAAAAAGAAAAAAAAAAAGAATGTGTTTTTCTTTCAAAACGAAATTTTTATAACATTTCAAACAATCGCAGAAAAAACAATTGATTGTGCACTCCATATGACCAAAAATATTTGTTTTTCTTATTGCTAGAACGACAAATTACATTTGCTTATCATACGAGTTATTGATGGTAACGACAAGGTAATATTTTTCCATGTAGAATATAAGCACATGTATAGACATGTCACTTATAAACCTACATGCATCTTATTTAATGTAACAGCCTTTGGCTCCAAATACGGTGGACAAACAATCTTACATGCGGTGTTTTGAACACAAAATCAAGGCGGAAAGAACACACCCTTCAATGTAAGTTGTCTCAATTTTCTTCGCAGCACAACTCTGTCGTGAAGTAAATTGTTTTGCAAAGTACTTAGCTCGATAATCGTTATCGCTTATGCTATCAAAGTCATTAACAAAGTGTAACTTTTCTCAAATATTTCCACATGGACACTCGTTAAGGAGCGTCTTCGGCCACAATGACAAAGTCAAAGCCGGTATAACCCGAATAAGAGAAATATTGAAGCAGTATATTATTATATTTCTGACAAAAATTCGACACTCACACCAAAAAAGTCGTATAATATTGCTATTATTTCAGGTTACTATTGATGAATGTTAACATAGCCTCTTCCCAAACACATAGTGTTCTCATATTTGAGTTGATCCGAAATGAAAGATTTCTTATGGAAGCTAAGCAGGTCCTTCTAGACTTATGACACCCGTCGTATTGCTCATGACAATAGTTCGGCGAATCTTATAAATTTGGTGGGTTCAAAGCAAATTGCAAAATTAAAATTGATCAAGAACACTCAAGTGTTCAACTTTGATAGCCAAGAATTAAAATTAAATGAATTATGACCAAACGAGATCTAAAAGTTAGAACCTTTGCCTAAATAATTTGTAAATTCATCAATGGGTAATTAAAGAAAAGCATTATATAAATAATGTCAGTTAAAATCACTTACTACTGAGCCTATATTTATATGAGCAGTTATAAACAAAGGAAGGAGATCAAGTTGGTAGCTACGACAAATGAAAAAATATTAGGGGACATTTATGATACAAATATTCTGAAACAATTTACCAAATAGTCGTGATAATTCCTGATTTGGTTCCGACGAGATGTCTTATTTGCCATGGCAATACATGGCTTCGATGTCAACAGAAGCATCTATAAAGTAAATTACAATAGGCAATTCAAGCACTGAAATATCGCATCAACTAAAAAATATTTTCCATATATAGAAACAGTTATATAAATTTAAGGACACTTGTGTGATTTGCAGAGTGTCAGAAGATCCAGTTTTTCATCTTTTATTGAAAATCCGAGGGCACATACGCATATATATAGGACTTACGATTGTATAGGAGCTCTTCTTTCGTAAGTGTCGTCGATGAAAATAATACTTTATAAATTAGGTGCGTCGACCAAAGCGTTTTTCTGGATAAACGGTCAACGGGAACGCTCAAAACCTACACAGTTTTGTCTAGGTTGTAAAAATTTATTGAAACGGTGGTTAGTTTATGACCAAAATAAAAAGATGAAGATGAGCCAAATTCATCTAAGGTCAACTTTAAATGACTTATTTTAGGGGAGTTTACCTTGCATGATAGATTTCAATGTCAATTGTCAATTACTTTGATCAACCAATTTATTTACGTGATTTGCTCACAAAATTAATAGTAAAATAACAAAAATACCGAACTCCAAGGAAAATTCAAAATGGAAAGTCCCTAATCAAATGGCAAAATCAAAACCTAAAACACATCAAACGAATGGAAAACAACTGTCATATTATTACTTGGTACAGGCATGGAGGGGTTTGTTTGCTTTTTAGGGTCATACATAAATGCACAATGTATTTAAAACTGTTTTATGTCAGTTACGCTTTGCAAAAGTATACCATTGAAAACAACTCAAACTGCATATCTCTCAGTAATGTAAATTCAAATTGTGAATCTGTCGAAATGTGGAGTACTGTATTGTTAAGCAGGAACATTTTAATCGAACGTTGTTACGCTTCCCAATTATGAACTTTCCGTTTCTATGTAGCAACATTCCTACAGCGCCTGCACACGGAGTATATATCTCCAGGTTGATATGATATTCCAGGGCTTTTATTTCCTATCATGATTTCCTTAATAGAGGGGTGCTGATCACACAGAAGCTATTAATCCATGAGTTCCAAGTGGTGAAGTTGAAATCATCCCTCCGTAAATTTTACGGACGCTCTCGCGAGTTGGTTGACCGTTATGGAATATCTGTTTTAAAGATGACAACGGTTATGTTCCCATTGTCGTAACTACCGTCCCGTCCCCTTTTCCCCGAATATGATCATGACCTACCAAATTAGACTTATCACCGGTTTGTAATAACATGCATGAGCAATACGACGTGTGCCACATGTGGAGCAGGATCTTCTTGTCCTTCCGGAGCACCTGAGATCCCCCTAGTTTTTGGTGGGGTTTGTGTTGTTCAGTCTTTAGTTTTCTATGTTGTGATTTGTGTACTGATGTTTGTCTTTTGATATTTGACTTTTTTAGCAATGGCGTTGTCAGTTTATTTTCGACTAATGGTGTTTGAATGTCCCTTTTGTACCTTTCGCCACTCTTTTGTAATTGTAGTAATAAGGGGTTCTAAAAAAACAAGTGTATACATAATTTGCCATAATCAAGTGGCAAGAACCCGGACTCAAAATGTCTAAACTGAAGACAAGCATATAAATCTGTGATGATATACTGTCATTAAAAGAAAAAACTGCAAAATTGTCTGTTACGAGCATCAGCTGTATGACATTTCTATTTGCTGCACAGACAGATGTATCACGTGCAATGAATGATTACTCTAGTTATATGTAAATTTTCAGAAAAAGGACACGACCATCTTTTATTGTCCTGTATTGAAATTAAGTTTGCTTTTAGTAACTTTTGTGATATGGTATTATTTTGGTTTCGTTTGTCCTGTCACTAATTTTCTTGTCTGTTATAAAAGTACTTAAATGCCACTTTTCCTACATTCCTTATTCGCCGATAATTTATTCTATCTCTGGTCGATGAAATAGGATAAATGTTTAATACTTACAAAGTGTTGTGTTGGTTGCGTTTTTTGTCATTGCTGAATACAGTTTATTTGTTAATGTATTGATGGATACCAGTTGGTAATATCAATATAAAAAACCTATCATTTACAGAGTAAACCAAACATAAAAGTTTTCCCTCTGTCTTCTTGATGAAACTATAAGAATATGATGTGTCAAGTGTATTCTTTTTTGTTTTGTTTTTATTAGAACCCCTACTTTCTGCAGATGATTCCGAAAGCAATCTGAACAGAAGATTCTGAGAACATTTTTAAATACATACCAGTTGACAAAATCTCTATCGTAATGTTATTTGAAAATAGCTTTAACAGTGGTAGTAACACAAAAACTAATTTTGCCATATCACCTGTACATTCACTAAATAAATCACTCAAAGAGCGACAGCTGTGTCCTCCTTAATATCCTTTTAACGGATATATTAAACGGCAAATTAGTTTCTTCCTTAGATATGACATGATTTCATTAAAACCGTAATGGCTTTATAATGTATTTTATCAACACTATTTGATGTCAGAAAGAATTTACTATTAATTAATACGTATGGTTAACAAATTCAACAAAATGGCCAAGGAGTGACATCATTGAACATTAAAAAAACGTAAGCGTATTTATTTGAATAAAAAAATATTAAACTATAAAAGATTGTTCTATTGTATATGTAGCGCTTTCGTCAGGAAATAGGACAAATCTTGTTACGTCAGAAATAATGTTATTGTATATGAGTGATACTTTTAATCATAGTTGGTCTATTTAATATATTCATGATATATTATAACAATTCTAATTAGTCTATGTACACATATTTTATGACACATTTTTTATTTGATATTGGACTTTTGCATAACTTATACAAATGATGTTTTGTTGAAATATGGAACACAAGAATGAAGAGGGTTATTTTCCAATCAATATCAGCATCAAGTCTGATACCGTCTAGATCTATAAGTCCATATCAGCTTCATTATACAATTTCATCATAAACACATATGATCTATAGTTTTTTTTTATACAATAATTAAGTAATCATAAGATAGTGTTTTATTACTCATATCCTGTTCCATATCAGACCTGCTATCGTAATACCAAATGCACTTTACAGAATTTTAAGCCTATATATATATTTTATTTTAGTATCAAAATATCTAAATCTAAAATAAAAGATCTGTTACAGTACATAGAACCGTATTCACCATCTCTTTCAATAGCATAAACACACTTGACCTTTGATATTTACACCAATATTCCCTGACCCTATTCTAAACTTAGAGAAATTGGCAAAATGTTTCAAACTTCATTGAAAAACTACTATTATACACTTCTTAGAATATACTGTTCGGAATATATTTTCTTTTAAATGTCTGTGCTTCATCGTATGAAGGAAAATCCAATAAATGCGCTTCGGACACATGCAATTTATAAAGTGTTATTTTCACATATTAGTATGAGACAGACTCAATGTGAAGAATCTATAGTAGAAGGATCAAAAATCTTCACTTCAGGCTCCGCTATATTTATGATCTATTTCAAAGAATAATTCAAAAAGTAGTGTATGCAATATCAATAGCATCTATTCCATTGAATTTGATATATGGAAAACAAAAAAGAAACTGTTAGGTATGCCATATATCTTTACTTACATCTTGAAATTGACAGTGAGTGTCGATTAGAATTGACGACAGCAAAACATTTCCATTATGCTATTTCATTTTGCACTAAGCAAGACTGCAGAATAACAAGCATATGAAATACATTATTTCTAGTTGATATGATATTCTTAACCTTGAGATTCTTATCAGAATTTTCTTGAAAAAGGTCTTGCTGCACACAACCCCATCATGATTTGCTGTGTACATGAAATCACCAATTAGATTTAATACCATATTTATGAGTAACTTGATCGGATCCATGTGTGGAAAAGGAAATGCTTATCCTCCTTGAGTAACCGAGTTCATCCTCATTTTTTTATTTGTGTCGTGATAATAACGTCTTCGTTTTCTGCGTAGTGTTTTGTCAGTAACTTGTATTTTGTCGTGATGTACATGATAATGAAGCACTTTGTATTCAATTTACTTCGTTTGGGTGCTAATTTAAGTGGGATTCGTGGGTCAAAGCCGATCAACAAATTGTAGTGTTGGGCCAGATGGAAATTTACTATTTGCTTGTATAACGATTATGTCAAAAACATGAAATGAAGTATCCGCGAACTTACAATTGTTACCCTAAAAAATTAAATAGTTCCTGAATATTTAGTGCTAAGAATTTAGCCACCAGTTATCATTTAGAAATTTAATAGATATAAGAAGATGTGCTATGAGTGCCAATGAGACAACTCTCCATCCAAGTCAAAATTTATAAAAGTAAACCATTATAGGTCAAACTACGGTCTTTAACACGGAGCCTTGGCTCACACCGAACAGCAAGCTATAAACGACCCCAAAAATTACTATTGTAAAACCATTTAAACGGGAAAACCAACGGTCTAATCTATATATAAAACGAGAAACGAGAAACACTTATGAACCACTTCAACAAACGACAACTACTGAACATCAGATTCCTGACTTAGGACAGATGCAAACAATTGCAGCGGGTTTAAACGTTTTAATGGTACCAAACGTTCACCCTTATCTGAAACAATAGTGTAACATAACAACATAGAAAGACACAGTATAAAATATCAATTGAAATGGCTTAACTCAATCAAAAGACATATTAACACCAGTGAACATACACTGAACAAATAAATTTGATCTATGATACAATGTAAATACAAAATAAATAAACTAAGGGAAGAATAATTAAAGTAACATGTTATACCTCTGTGAAATGTTAAACAATTTAAGAAAAACAATATGCTTGAACAAAAATATCAGCCATTTGCAATTACTTTAAACACAGGTAAATGAAAATAATTTTGTTGATAGGTATACGTGTACAGTTCAAAAGGAGAAAGGAAATATTTTTACAAAATAAATAATGTTAAGATTTAATGTTCAACAGTCTGTTATTTTCTCCAGAATAGGACCAGACATACGGTTTTGTGCATAACATATAAGATTGTTTTTTTAATTAACGGATTGCTGTTTCGTTGACGTTTAGCCTACATCTGTTGTTCATATTATATTGATGATCAAAGTATAAGTCTAGGTTATATAATTAATTATTTCCTATAATACAAATTCTAAACTTGCAGAAACTAATTTGAATTGGTGTTATTCTATTGGAACTTTATTGAAAATGTATTAACGATGTCTAAAACATATTCTTTTCCTTAAATACTTTACCAATCGAGTTTAGAAAGCTATATAGACATCGGTTATAGATTATCATAAAGAGTTGTCTGCTATATTGCAGCAAAATTACAGGTGAGGATTTAATTTGTCATTATGTTTAATACATTGATGAAGCAATTCATTTCTCATAAAATGTACGACATGAATAAAAACACAAATTGTTTTACAAATATTAGGCAGTAGGAATGTGAAAAATAAAAGCTGAAAATACCGGGAGAATCAGAATTGCAACAAATCTTAACCATTGTAGGGTTCGTGATAATAAAACAGTATCTACTGATAACTTTAAATACTACTATAAGCTCATACGAGTGCTTATCATGTGAACTATTGCAATGATATGGTGCTTACCATAATTCATTAATAATATCGACGTTCACCAATTTTCATGAGGCACATGTTTGAACAAGCAACCTGATTAGAGGAAAAATCTTTAGTGATATTCATTTCTATTCCTCCGAACAGTAAGCTTTGGTAAAAGAACTTTGTTACCACAATTTCTACTCATTTGATCTTTTACAAAGAGAATACCATTATAAAATATATACCAACATTATGCATGTGTGTGTGTGTGTGTGTGCGACGATATTGTTTTAAAAAGTTATTGAGATGTACCTAAAAGGATTAAACATTGTGAAAACATCATCATTTTCCAGGTTATTATCACTATCGTATTGATGACCACGACAGAGTCCTGTTGTTAGTTAGCAATAACAGTATATTAAAATATCTGTTAATATTTGTTATTTGTAATTATTTCATAAATATAAATTCAACTTTTGTCATGGTGTAAATGTTATCATGTGTTATTCTTTAAAAAGTAAAATTACAAAAATACAGAACTCCAAGGAAAATGCAAAACGGAAAGTCCCTTATCAAATGGAAAACAACTGTCATATTCCTGACTTGGTACAGACATTTTCTTATATAGATAGCTAGCCAAACCTCTCACTTGTATGACAGTCGCATAAAATTCAATTATATTGAGAATAATGTGTAAACATAACGAACAGACATAATAGGTAAAAATGTTGAAAATTAATATACAGTTAAAAAATCTAACAGGCACTATCATGAGAAATCCCGCTCGTAATTTTAGAGTCATCTTTCTACACGCAAACCTTTTTCAGCAGTAATTAGATTTAAATTAAAATTTTTAATAATTGCTATACATGTTTGTGTTTGACTTGTTAATGTTTTGTTGTATAATGGTCAGACAATGGCTTAAAGAACTAACTTTGGATTCTTATATTGATAATATTTTTAGCACTAGTATTTGTCTAAAGTTCTTGGTTTCTTCACTATAATAATCATTTTAGTTACTTATGAAGAAGGCATTGTCGTGATAAAAATACCTTCCTAGGAACAGTGTTATTGACTATCACATTGGTAATGTCTTCGAATACTGCTCGGGAAATATCAATGTTTCTGTCAATTCTGCTGTCATACAAGACAAATGCACTTTATCATAAATTCTCTGAATCTAACTTCATTATTGTTGATGAAAAATTAGAATTACCTCATACAATTAAGAAATGATAGCATTTACCATCCAACTTAAGCCGCACTTTAAACAATAACATTTTAAACAAATAAAAAGAATTAAAAAAAAACTTTGATAACATAAGTTAATATACCCATTCGATATATGCATCAATTGTGTATTGTATTTGGACCAATGTACCCATATATGTTACCCTTATCCACAGCATTAATATTTAAACTGAAGCATTCGACTTATATAACCAGATATTTACAATATATGTTTCCTTAGATGTTGGAGTGATTTTTGTTTTCCTCCATTCGAGTATTGTATATTTATCCTATCTCGAAACTGTATTGTTGTGCTTCACATCATTGTTTTTAGCATTCCATTTAAATTGTCTATTCTGTAGAACATTGGAGAAAAATATGAGCAGTATATTATTGTATTGACGGTATATCATTTTCATTGAGATTTTAATAAAAGTACTGGAGTGGGCCTGTTTGATGGGACTTTTAGTGGTTCTCGTTCTATAATCGATTATAAGCAATTAGCGACGTTCACGACCAAACAGTTTGACAAGTGGTGCATGCGAAATCTTTTGTATTTCCTTTCCGTAGGAAAAGAGTGGCGAAAGGTACCAAAGGGGCATTCAAACTCATAAGTCAACTGCTGTCAATCAAGTATTCATAATTAATTGGTCTGTTTCAACAAGTATGTTTAGATGGCCAGCAAGCCTCAAATTCAACAGTTAAAGACTTAGCATCATGTTTTCATAACGCAATCTTGTTATTACTTATTTATTAATAATTTCTAGTAATTATGATAGGTAAACTGTAGACATAACTTTGAAAGACTGTATTTAGACATTTTCGTTTGATTGAAGTCTACGTCATATGAGTGAGGAAACCAACTCAAACAGGACATATCTATTGCATTGACAAATATTTACAAATAAGTCCAACGAATGCAACGGAGACGTTATAGATTAACGATCTCATCTGCATACAGCGTATATGCATACAGTAGATCAAGTAATCTAATAATTTAACGATATTTGTTCCTTATTAATTTCCTATGACAGCATTTCTGCGGTAAAATGCATTCTGTTTAAATTTATACTTCTGTTTTCTAATATTGCCAAAAACCTACAAAAAAAACCCAATGTTATCTATTGGCTTATCTATCTGTTGAAACGGACATTTGACTTAGAGGTGGCACGGTAGTATTTCCTGGCCCATAAGCGATAATGATAGTTTTTTTTAGAATTTTCACCACTTTCTAACACTGCCAAAAATTCTACATTGACAGTTAACTGAAGTACTTTCATTTTACTATTCAGAAATGAATTTGAATATGTATCATGACCGTTTACTTTTTTCGCTATCTTTAAGAACCTAAGGCCACTAGTGCTTTTAGGTCTTTTATCGTGCAGTGAATACAAAATTAAAAAAAATTCTCAAAAATTCATTTTCATCTGTATGTAAAATTATTTCATATTTTTCTACACCTGATTCATCCCTCAGTTTGGGAAAGTATGTTCAGTTGATACTGTATTTTTTGTCCAATCATAATGTTCAGATACATTGACTTAAGTAGGGTACACAAAAGAGCAACCTAAATTCTGGAATGCAAATACTACCGTGCTACCTAGAGTGGATATATTATGCGTACATAACTTGTTCGCTTCCCCTTATGATAACGGATAATCAGCATTACATGTTATAAAGCCACTGCAACTATCTGGAAACGGAACAGCATCATTGTGCATCCACCTTTTTGACGTATTTTATTCATTTGATTTATCTGTTATTAATATCTATAATACTTAAATAAGCAATATAATTTATCATGAAATACATATAAAAATTGTAATTATTTACAATAAAATATTAAACACACTTCATTTATAAAGTGTTCAACGCCTGGCTTCCCTCTGCTTATCTTATAATTGTATTTTTCAATTGTTGAGATATTGCTATGTAATTTCATAAATAAAATCTCGTGGTCCAGTTGAATTGAATAAGACAAACTAATGAAATATTTGTTTTAACCACACGTTAAACATTAGAAAAAAATGTATCGTTGTAGTTACAGTTTATTATTTAATCTCAAAGGTTTTTATTCAAGATTTAATCCCTCCAATGTTAAAGAACTATTTATATATCATATAAATGTACTTGAAAATAATATTTTTGAATTTTATAATAAAGTGGAAAAACATCAGTTTTTATGTTTTGTTTGTTTTGGATTTTAGCTTTTAGGACTAATACAAAATATGATAACGAAAAAGATGGTTATGGAGTATCAAAATCTTCAACTCACCATTATCATTTGCGATATGCTTGCATCGGTTGAAGCAATGACACTCAATCACTCCGATTTTGAACCAGTGAAAATCAATTTCCGATGCATCTGGTTAATATATGTTGATATTCATTAATAATTTTTAATAATTTTTTATCTTTATAACAATTCCTGATCAAAATGATCTGTATCAGTGTACAACATTATATTCATTTTTTTTTTCTCTCAGTCGTTTGCCTAGAAATACCATATGAGACGAATAGGCTTAGTTCTTTATCTAAAACATAAACAGTTCATTTATGATGTTGTCTCTATCCTGCATGAAATAAAAAACAAATACATTTGTCATCTCTGTAAATTTCGATGTTTTATTAATCTTAAAAAATTGAACGACGACATTTGCATTTTATATTTCGAAATAATGATAATACATGCCACCGAAATATAAAATGCAATTCAAAGTATGTATATTCTCGCGTTTTTGTCTGTTTATCAACAATTTCCATTGAGAATGCAGGCAACACTTGACGACTTTAAGTGCCACCAATATTGTCACCTTTCGGGCTTTGTCAGTTGAGATTGGATTATAAAATGGAATCGTCTCACGAGTGATGCCTGTATTGCAGAATATGCTTTCTGTGTCGACACTCGGGCATACTCAAATCATGGACCCAAGTATAAATAGACTTGTGTTATAACTTCATTAAAATCGGTATCAAGGAGAATGAAAAATGTACTAAGAATTTCTACATATATCTATAAATCCAATTTAAAGAGCTTATTGCTTTTAAAATTTCTTTTATAAAATGGAAAAATTTACCCAGTAGTAGCAAGGTTTAACTTCGAATGAAAGCCGCAACTGAATGAATTGCTTGTAGCTTAGAGACAACACAAATTTTTACATCCGATTCAGTTTAGGTTTTTTGTTAAAACTAACTTGAAAGCGAACCTTGTAAATTCCCACATATTTAATACATACTCACACCTTGGTATATATACAAATGTTGTATAAAGTAAAATAACAAACATACCGAACTCCAAGGAAAGTTCCTTATCAAATGGCAAAATCAAAGACTCAAACACATCAAACGAAGAGAAAACAACTGCCATATTCCTGACTTGGTACAGGCATTTCCTTATGTAGAAAAAGGGGGAATAAATCTGGTTTTACAGCTAGCTAAACCTCTCTTTTGTATGACACTTGCATAGAATTTCATTATATTGACAACAATATGTGAGCAAAACAAACAGACATAATAGGTATAGATGCCAAAAAATGTCATAAAGACACTCTATAGACAAAGAACATACGCAAAAATGAAAGACAAGAAGACAAAAAACGATCATAGCACACAATGGCGGGATGTATACATAATGAGCCACGCCGAAAGGATATAACCAAAAATGGACTAAACATTAAAGGTAAAATATACAAAGACAAATTAAAAGATCACTATAACACGTAATAAAAATTATTAGCAACGTCAGTACCTAGAATCTATAGTTCAAGACCATCATGCATTATTTGTGTAGTTGATACGGAATATTATCAACAAGGTCTTGGTATCTTCCGATGAACTTTTCTCGAAAATATGTATATAAATTATTTATAAACCATATGTATATGAACGATTAATATTTTTATATATATCATGTTCTAATAAGGGTCTCCTTAGAATATAAATTGAGTCTAAATAGTTTGTATCTTATATTTCACAAACATAATTAAATAGATATAATTTGATATCTTATTGTGAAAAAAAATACACGAATAGGAGATTCTACACAACCAAAAACGTAAAACATGAACTAATAAAAGATTTTAAAAGATAAAACGATCTTTACTTATTATGACCACATACTTTACGAAGTATTTACATACATACGATTGCTACATATGACTAATAAACAGAGGATTACACAGAAAAGTTTATAACAAGTAAAATGCAAATCAATATACAGAAACTTCGTTCTGTTTCTTGTTCTTAATAGAAGTTACGATGACACAAATCGTGTAACAATAATCCCACTCAACAAATACCACTTTCTCTTGGTGTAACTAGTATTGTGAACTTATACCACTGTAATTATTATTTTTAAACGAAAGTTATTGTTTAATAATCTCGTCTTCAAAAAAGCTGTTTCACTTTTACGAAAAGGTTTATAAGAGACATTCAATTAAAGCTCATGGTGGTACGAAGTGATAAAGTAATCAGCCATAACACATTGCGTTTAATGCTCATATGTATTTATCACATCCAATGAGAGATAACTCAAAATTCTCTGTTTTTCTCTTCTTACTTTTTTTTCCGAGATAATGACTGTGCATGTAAAAAGCACTGTCGCAGTCTTCAAAATAAAACCTTAACATTTATATATGCATTTAACCTTTGTCTTTTTGTGAATTTTTTCCATGTGTACCACTTTCTACTAAAAATTGTGTTGATGATTCAATGTCTACTTCATACTTATAAATATATACACAACTGACGGTAAAATATGTTTGAATATTTTTTATTAAAAACGTGTGTTTACTTTTTTAACTACTGTAAATCTCGTATGTCGCTAAATTTCTAACTGATTTCTTTTCGCTAGTTGAGAAATTGAATAAAAGTTGTCGATTTTTTGTTTTTCTCATGACTGTGTGCGGACTAACGTTTTTTTGTTCAAATCAGTTTCTATGCATTTTTTAAAAGTATATTGTAAAAGATGAAAGATTATTTAAACGAATAATTTTATTGTATTTGAGTTTGCAAACAGAAATTATCTTTATTTTTTTAACGTATTGAAATACGATATAAGTTGTGTAAACAATAGTCATACAGGTGGGAGGTTTAGCTAGCTTTACAAAAAGAAAAATGCCTGTACCAAGTTCAGGAATATAGCAGTTGTTTTTCGCTTGTTTCGTCAATTGATTTTGTCAGTTTTTATGGATTTCCCCTTTTTGAATTTGCCTTTGAGTTCGGTATTTTTGTTATACTGTTTTATCGCTTGTCCTGTAATAAATTTTGTTACAAGTTCTACCGATATAAAAGATTTGTAATGTGCTTTTTTCTCAGAGATCGTTGTTCATTGACAATTTGTTTGTCTGGAATTGAGATTATACAGTTAGAGTTTAGTAGTAATTTCAAACTTCAAATTATATAATAAGGAACCTCTTCAATGTTATTTGTTGACTTGTTTATTCAGAATTTGATTTTTGTATTAGTTTTTTTCCTTACTGTACAAAGGGATAAATTGATAAGATAAGTGCGTGATAAATATTTTCTAAGAAATAATGAATTTTGATTTAATGTTTAACAGATATATCATCGTTAACGCAACAGATGTTGCCAAAATTATATTACTAATGCTAGTAAAGAGAAGGAGAACAAAATTTTCGTGTGTTTCACACATCCGTATATTAATCAACCAACGACTCAGATTAAGTATAGAAAGTTGCCTATTTCTTATAAGCATGTGAAGTACTGTTTGCTTTCTTTCAGTCAGTGCACGCATTCTGTAATACGATACAATTTGTTATTTGTTTTGTGTTTTTGTCATCTGTTATACCATTATTATTATAGAGCTAAATGTTTCATGTACTAATTGTTTATTTTATCTTCTTTTACGTACGTTTTGTTAAATTACTGATTGGGTTAAAAAAAAGAAAAGAAGGGAGATTTAAGATCTCAATACACTAATATAACCCCTCCTCGTTTTATTGTGCCTTTCCCATGTCATGAACTTCGTTGATTGTCATATGTCATAATTTATGTTTTTGTTATATGGTGAATTCTGTGTTCAAGGCAGATCTTTGGTTGTTTCTGTTTTATAACCCTTGCAACAATTCTTCAGAGATTTTTACGGAATCTGTTCAAGGCATAATTTCTATCTAACTTATATACACTGGTTTTTCCCGTCACAATTTAAGTTATTAATTGATTGTCGAAATTATTTCTATGGTTTCAAACTCAAACATTTGTATGACAGTCGCATAAAATTCAATTATATTGAGAATAATGTGTAAACATAACGAACAGACATAATAGGTAAAAATGTTGAAAATTAATATACAGTTAAAAAATCTAACATGAGAAATGAAAAATACAAATTACCTCATACAATTAAGAAATGATAGCATTTACCATCCAACTTAAGCCGCACTTTAAACAATAACATTTTAAACAAATAAAAAGAATTAAAAAAAAAACTTTGATAACATAAGTTAATATACCCATTCGATATATGCATCAATTGTGTATTGTATTTGGACCAATATACCCATATATGTTACCCTTATCTACAGCATTAATATTTAAACTGAAGCATTCGACTTATATAACCAGATATTTACAATATATGTTTCCTTAGATATTGGAGTGATTTTTGTTTTCCTCCATTCGAATATTGTATATTTATCCTATCTCGAAACTGTATTGTTGTGCTTCACATCATTGTTTTTTATCATTCCATTTAAATTGTCTATTCTGTAGAACATTGGAGAAAAATATGAGCAGTATATTATTGTATTGACGGTATAGCATTTTCATTGAGATTTTTATAAAAGTACTGGAGTGGGCCTGTTTGATGGGACTTTTAGTGGTTCTCGTTCTATTATCGATTATAAGCAATTAGCGACGTTCACGACCAAACAGTTTGACAAGTGGTGCATGCGAAATCTTTTGTATTTCCTTTCCGTAGGAAAAGAGTGGCGAAAGATACCAAAGGGGCATTCAAACTCATAAGTCAACTGCTGTTAATCAAGTATTCATAATTAATTGGTCTGTTTCAACAAGTATGTTTAGATGGTCAGCAAGCCTCCAATTCAACAGGTAGAGACTTAGCATCATGTTTTCATAACGCAATCTTGTTATTACGTATTTATTAATAATTTCTAGTAATTATGATAGGTAAACTGTAGACATAAAGTTGAAAGACTGTATTTAGACATTTTCGTTTGATTGAAGTCTACGTCATATGAGTGAGGAAACCAACTCAAACAGGACATATCTATTGCATTGACAAATATTTACAAATAAGTCCAACGAATGCAACGGAGACGTTATAGATTAAAGATCTCATCTGCATACAGCGTATATGCATACAGTAGATCAAGTAATCTAATAATTTAACGATATTTGTTCCTTATTAATTTCCTATGACAGCATTTCTGCGGTAAAATGCATTCTGTTTAAATTTATACTTTTGTTTTCTAATATTGCCAAAAACCTACAAAAAAAACCAATGTTATCTATTGGCTTATCTATCTGTTGAAACGGACATTTAACTTAGAGTGGATATATTATGCTTACATGACTTGTTCGCTTCCCCTTATGATAACGGATAATCAGCATTACATGTTATAAAACCACTGCAACTATCTGGAAACAGAACAGTATCATTGTGCATCCACCTTTTTAACGTATTTTATTCATTTGATTTATCTGTTATTAATATCTATAATACTTGAATAAGCAATATAATTTATCATGAAATAAATAAGATAAGATAAGATATTTTATTTCCAATTATGGGCCCCAAAGGGCATAAACATTACAACATCAATAATTTTTTCATAATACAATACAAACAATGAGATAAAAAAAAAAAAAAAAAGTTAAACGAGAACTATTTAAGTTCTTAAAGAATACGTAGATAAAGAATCTATAGTATGTTGTTTTTTTTAATACTAATGCATTTTATTGCAAGTGTGGTTGATATAGATAACAAACAAGCAGCCCAAAAAGAAAAAAAGAAAAATAGATATCCACATATGTATAGTACACAAAAATTTGGATCAATTAAATATATAATAATTAGCCAAAAAGAAAGTAGAAATTAAACATGTCCATGACTCATCCTGTGTCAGCAGCAAATAGGAAAGCATTATGGTTTCCTAAAGGCAGCTGACACCAGGGGGCGATACCTTATGGGCCATAGGCATGTAAAATGTGTGTAAATGTCTCTTTCCTACCTGTATCAAAAGCAAACAAGGAAGCATCATAGGTAACTTGAATGCAGTTGATACCAGGGGACGATGCCTCAAGGATATAAGAGAACATTTGAATAAATAATATATCTTAACACTTATTTTTTTTTTAATCGGCTAGTATGTTTGTGATATTCAGATGAATATAATTTTCTATGTCCAATCAAATGTATATACACACATAGATTTCCTTTAACTAATCTTCACTAAGGAAGATGTTTGTATATAAAATTACATATTATTTTAAGTAACTCAACATTTTCTACACTAAATAACCAGATAATTTTGCTTTGACTGTTCATATGATTAAAATAAGAATTATATTGTGCAATACTAGCTAACATACAATTTCTATCATCCTCAAATTTGTTACAATCAAATAGAAAATGAGCCTCATCTTCGACAGTATTGGAAGAACATTTATTACATATTCTGTTAATTCGGGGAATACCCTGATATCTACCTAATTCTATTTGTAATCTATGAGAAGATACACGTAATTTAGTAAAACTTCTTCTAAGTTCAAAATTCTTGATCAATGTTAGATATTTTTCAAAACCAAAATTTGTTTTATATAAAAGGTAGGTTTTCAGTTTACTGTCTGAAAATTTATCTATTTGTTTTTTCCAACAGCTAATAAACAATATTGATAGCTTGGTTTGTATATATTTCTTAAATTTGTATAAGGATTCACAAAATGGAGCATTTATGGCATTTGTATAGTCAATACCAAGTATTTTAAAAACAACATTTATTGAACCATACCATGATGTTATATTCATGTGATGTAGTGTCTTTGATTGTGTATATGCCTCTTTTAATAGAGGAAAATTATTACCTAAATTCTCTAATCTATACCAGTACAATAACATTCCTTTTATAATATTAAAATATATTGGAAATCTTCCAAGTTCAGATAACACTGCAGCATTTGTTGTTTTCTTGTGTACCCCAAGTATAAATTTACAAAATTTTATATGAAGTTTCTCACAGGGTAAACCTGAATATAATTTTTCAAAAGATATATCTTCCTTCTTACATTTAGAGGAAAGAGAATTAAACATCCCCCATATTTCGCTACCATATAATAAAATAGGTTTTACAGTGTGGTCAAAAACATGAATACTTGTTTTTACATCAGGATTAAGTGATAAAAGATCTTTCCTTAATTTGAAATGAGCTTTCAGGGATTTTTTGTATAGTTCATTTTGAGCATAACTGAATGAACCAGATGAGCTTAAATATAAACCTAGGTATTTGTATTTTGAAACACATTCCAGATTTATATTCTGAAATGTGAATATCTGTTTTACATGTCTGCCTGCCTTGTTGAAAATCAGCACCTTTGTCTTATTAGTATTCACATTGAGACACCAATCTTTGCAAAATTTATCAAGCATTCCCAGCTTTTCTCGTAGTCCTTCAGCTGATGTAGATAATAAAACAATATCATCAGCATACATTAAACAATGTAGATCTTTGTCATTCACATTAACTGGGTCTCTAGTATCTGACAAATATCTGGGCAAATCATTTATGAATATCTTGAATAAATTCGGACTGAGGTTGTCACCTTGTTTGACTCCAATATCTAATGGGAAAAAATCACTTACTTGATTTTGAATTTTGACACATGATTTGCTAATTTCATACATACTTTTATTAATGTTATAAAAATAAGACCCAGCCCCAATATCTAGTAGTTTAATCTTGATCCCTGTATGTATAACAGTATCAAAAGCCTTCTGAAAATCAACAAAACAGGCAAACAGTCTACCTTCTTTTGAATTACAGTATTTGTTAATAAGACAGTTTAAAATAAACATATGATCTGCAGTTCTGGCTTTCCTTGTGAATCCAATTTGACTATCATGTATAATATTATGTTCCTGAAGAAATTTGTCCAGTCTTAGACTTAATATTCTATTAAAAAGCTTTCCAATTGCACTTGTTATTGTTATTCCTCTATAATTGTTAGGGTCACTTGTATCGTTGCTTTTAAAAATTGGTGTAATATAACCTTCAGCCCAAGATGTTGGGTATATACCTGAAGACAGACAAGTATTAAACATCTGTTGAAAACTTTTTAAAAGGAAAGTCTGTCCATTCTTTATCATATTATTACTAATGTTATCCAAGCCTGATGATTTATTGCATTTTAAGTGTGAAATGGCTTTGGATATTTCAGACTCAGTGATAACGGAGTCCAACTCGTTGAAACATTTTGAGTTTTCTAACTGTTTCAGTTTTTCACATAGCTCTGTATATCTACTTTGAAATTCACCTTTCAGTTGTGACAACTTTTGGAAATGTGATATCAAAGTTGATGGTTGTACTCCACATTTTTTTTTAGTTTCATTTTTTTCCTGTAGTTCATTAATTAAGTTCCAATACAGTTTTGGATTCTCTTCGTGCAAGGAGTCCAGCTGACTAATCAATGATTGTTTGTATTGTTTGTATTTATATTTCCTTAGTTTGGAGTATTCACGATTCAGTTTATAAAAGTGATTTTTGATAATTGGATCATATGGAAATCTTGAATAAATTTTTCCATAATTAAGCAAGTTAGTTCGAGCTTGTTGTAAACTTGCGTCAAACCACTTTTTGTTTTTTTGTTTGTTTGTGTGTTTTTTTAAAGGTCGTTTAAGTGATAGATTTGCTGCTGATAAAAAGATGTTTGAAAGTTTTGATGATGCTTCATCTACTGATGTCTGAGTAAATTGAATTGTGCTTTTGTTGAATTCTAGTATGTAGTTTTGTAGTGTATCTGAAGAAAGTGTTTCTTGAAATTTTATTGCTGAACAGTCAGTCCAGATATAATTAGGTGTCATATTTTTCAACTGGATTGGAATATCATTTTCTCCAGGAACACAATATTTTGCAGATAATTCCCACTCAAGTTTACAATGACAATCAGATAATGTGGGAATAAATCTGGATACTTTAAAATACAGTACATTTTCAAGAATTTCTTCCGACACAGCAACATAATCAACCACACTTGCACCATTGGGGGTATAGCAAGTAAAATTACCAAATGTATCACCAAGAACTCTGCCATTTAAAATTCTTATTTGTTTACTAATGCAAAAATCCAAAACTTCTTTGCCTCTTTGATCAATTTTTTGGTCTCGACTTTTTCTTGTCATAATGTTTTTGTCAGTAGGGTATGTATCAAAAATTGGAGTAAATTTTGAATCATCGTTTACTATAAAGTCATTTTCAGAGCCTATTCTGGCATTAAAATCTCCACATAACAAAATTTCACCCATTTTTTTATACTGAAAGATATCTTTTTCTATGCATTCAAAAACATCAGAAGAGAGTTCTTGGGTATATTTAGACGTAACAGGGGGGTTGTACAGTACACAAATAAATAGGTCACTTTTAAATCCAAAAAAGGATTTTTCTAATTTAATCCATTGATAATCTGGATTACTGTTAATCAATATTTTGACATGAGGTTTAACGTGACTTTTCTGTAGAATTGCTATACCCCCAAAATGACGGTTATTATTTGATAATTTTCTACCTATTGGATGATAATGAAATTTACCAATATTGTGTATTTGGGAATTATATCCCACATGAGTTTCGACTAAAAAAACAATGTCGTAATTCTCTATATGTTTCAGAAAAAGGGGATCCTCTGCTTTATTCATGCCCTTTGAAAATAAGCCACCTATATTCCAATAACCAAATTTTACAGATGATTGGTTTGATTTTGGCATTTTGGTTGATACAATTAAATCTGGTATAAATAATAGAATAGATTTTCTATCTATAAAAAAAAAAATAATAAAAATTTGTCTCTAAATAAAAGGAAGAGACAACAAGGAAAATATTCAGAAATGTAAATATTTGAAATAAGTAGATTTATTTAGAGGATAGTTTTTACAATGGTTTTCTAAATACAAATAGTCTATGATATAATGACAGATAATTTCTTTTCTATGTATCCTCTTTTAACTGAATAACTATTAAACTGATTTGGGTTGAATAACCTGATATCCTGGGTTAATTCAAGATCAAAAGTATGATTCAAATGTGAAAACTAAAAATAAAAATGAATAAAATAAAATAAAAAAGGCGAACTTTTATACCTAGCAGAGGTTACATATATATGACCATGTAATAGTGTGACTTCTTCACATAATGGCTGTTTCATTTGAAAAATCTATTCAAATGTGAATATGAATTTATCAGCCCAAAAAAAAGAAGAAATATATAAAGTTGTACATGTATATATAAATTATATGTAAATGACTTTAAACATGTTAAAGGAAGTCAACATAATGATATGGTAATATGTATAATATTAAAAAGCAAGTTATTCATGATGACCTCTGCCACGTCCACGTCCACGTCCTCTTGTGTTGCGCGATTTGGATCTACCTCTTGAATTTGGCATGGGAATGTTTAAGGCAGTGTGTATTCCACGCTTTAAGTTTGCCGATAGCTGAGACACGCCAGAGTCAGAGAGATGAAATTTATCTTCACTTAGTAGCTCTGCAATTGGGTTTCCATTTCGCAACATATTGCCATGATCAACAAGTAGAACATCTTTATTGTCATCATATATTTGTTTCAACAAGGCATTTATGATTTGTCCATTTGTGTTGAAAATTACACTGTCGAGTCGAGGAGTAGTAAGAGAGATGATGCAACCACTATTTTGCCATTTTTGAAGTGCAAGCTTGACAATATCTTGTATTTCTTCTACACATTGCTGTGGTGATTTTATTTTCAAATCATTCGTCAGGGAATGAAACACTACTAGATTTGGAATTATATCCGATATCTCCAAAATAGCTTGTTTAGTTTCTTCTAAATTGAAAGCAGTAACCTTATTGGTTGTAAATGATGGCGATAGCTTCTCTGCATTGATACGTTTGGTATTGGATGTACCAATTAAAATATTTGTTGGTTTGTTATCAATGTCAAGTTTAGATTTGTCAGTATATTTCGTGTCTGCATTAACAAGATGAAAATCTTCAAATCGAGAAATCATTTGGGAGCGGAGAGAGATATTTTCTTCTTGTAATTTCTCCAAGTGTTGAGTATGTCGTTTTAGAGTATCAGTTAGTTTGTCAATTTCTTCATTTTTGGTTTGTAGGCTTACCGATAGAAAGTCGATCTCAGAGTTTGAAGTAGTTAATACCTTTTTCATTTCTGCTCTAGTCTCCTCCAGTATTTGATTGTGACATTTCATTTGATCTTCATGTTGAGCTTTAATTAACATAATATTGCTTTGCTCGTGTTTTAATTTAACTTCCAAAGTCTGTTTTTCTGTTTGTACGGTTTTATATTTTAATTGTAATGTTGATATCTCATTGTCGTCTTTTCTACCTTTTCCCAAGACTAGAACATCATCATTGCATTGTTTAACAGCAGTTAATACTTTGCTGAAGTTTTCATTGTGACTGTGTTCTATTTTAGCCAGCGTGTCAACTAAATTTAATTCAAGCCTTTGAAAATCATCTTTTTGAGGTTGATCTTCTTGTACTAGTACTGATTTTAACCCAGTCTGGGAGTCAGGTAATACACAAGTGACCTTGTCAACAGGGCATAATTCATTAATGTGTTATTGTCATCATGACATTCGTGTGAAATACATGTATTAGTAGGACTGGTTTGTGATATGTTTGTAAGAACTTTATCAAGAATATCTTTCAGAATTGGAAAATGAATATCCACAAACTCATAATAATGACTGCCTTGTACTCTTATTGTTCCTGTTGTGACCAAAAATGTAATATTAAATTGAAGTTTCCCCTTTTTTAATACTTCAATCATCACAGAATTTCCACTGTTGTTTCGGTTTTCCCATGTTTTGGGTTCGTCATACCATTCAATATCATAATCAGGTTCCTTTCCAAGATTGTCATAATAGTAAATATCTAGTGTTTTTATCCATGGTTGGATTCTGTCAAGGTTTGTGTAGAATGTGATGATTTTAGCATGTTCATCATATAAGTTTGGGTCAATTTGCTCGAAAAGGCTTAATTTTGCTTTACCAGTCCTCTTGTTTTGCTTTGATGGGAGAGATGAAAGAGGATAGTCATTAATGGTTTTGTCCATCGATAAGTCAATTTTCAATTTGCCTAAATCTACCATGATGACCGGCTTGTAGTCAACACGTGTTTATATAGTTATATGTGCACACACGTAAATCAGCGTAAATAAATGTTTGTAAATATAATTGATCGATCGGAAGTTATCTTAGTGTTTCTTCCTCTCTGATATAAATATTTGGTGTATTTTAAATGATGGAAACTGTTAAAAAACCCAGGATTCTCAGAATATTTTACCAGTGAATTTTTCCACCAACCGCCATTAATCAGGGGCGATAACCATCAAATCACAAATGTTTTTAAATATAAAAATTGTAATTATTTACAATAAAATATTAAACACACTTCATTTATAAAGTGTTCAACGCCTTGCTTCCCTCTGCTTATCTTATAATTGTACTTTTCAATTGTTTAGATATTGCTATGTAATTTCATAAATAAAATCTCGTGGTCCAGTTGAATTGAATAAGACAAACTAATGAAATATTTGTTTTTACCACACGTTAAACATTAGAAAAAAAATGTATCATAGTAGTTACAGTTTATTATTTAATCTCAAAGGTTTTTATTCAAGATTTAATCCCTCCAATGTTAAAGAACTATTTATTTATCATTTAAGTGTACTTGAAAATAATATTTTTCAATTTTATAATAAAATGAAAAAACATCAGTTTTTATGTTTTGTTTGTTTTGGATTTTAGCTTTTAGGACTAATACAAAATATGATAACGAAAAAGATGGTTATGGAATATCAAAACCTTCAACTCACCATTATCATTTGCGATATGCTTGCATCGGTTGAAGCAATGACACTCAATCACTCCGATTTTGTACCAGTGAAAATAAATTTTCGACACAGCTGGTTAATATATGTTGATATTCAGTTTTTAATAATTCTTTATCTTTATAAAAGAGGGACGAAAGATACCAGAGGGACTGTCAAACTCATAGATCGAAAACAAACTGACAACGCCATGGCCAAAAATAAAAAGACAAACAGACAAATAATAGTACAGATGACACAACATAGAAAACCAAAGACTAAGCAACACGAACCGCACCAAAAACTGGGGGTGATCTCAGGTGCTCCGGAAGGGTAAGCAGATCCTGCTCCACATGTGGCACCCGTCGTGTTGCTTATGTTATTACAAATCCGGTAAATAGTCTAATTCGGTAAGTACATTCGTGAAAAGGGAGGGTATTGTAGTTACGACATAAGGAACATATCCGATATCATCTGTGAAACGGTTATTCCATAACGGTCAACCAACTCGTGATGGCGTCCGTAAAATTTACGAAGGGATGACTTCAACTTCACCATTTGTAACTCTTGGTTTAATAGCTTACTTGTGAGCAGCAATCCTCTATCAAGGAAATCATGATAGGAAACACAAGCCCGGGAATATCGTATCAATTGGGTGATATATACTCCGTATGCAAGCGCTGCTGGAATGTTGCTACATAGAAATGGAAAGTTCACAATGAGGAAGCTGAAAATCATCTCTTTTGTCGTAAAGTTTTGTTTTCAACCGACCCTCATTGTCAATTTCTAGATGTAAGTCAAGATATGAGGCAGACTTAACTGTATCTGTAGTATCCTTTATCTCTAGTTCGATGGGATAGATTCGTTCAATATAGTCACCAAATTTTGTATTATTTAGTGAGAGAACATTATCTATATAGCGGAACGTAGAGTTAAAGGATATTGCTCACTTCTTATCTTTCTTCCTAAGAAGTTCCTGTATGAAGTCAGCCTCATAATAATAAAGAAACAAGTCGGCAAGAAGAGGGGCACAATTGGTTCCCATTGGAATTCCGACAGTCTGTTGAAAAACACGTCCTCCAAACGTAACAAATATGTTGTGAATCAAGAAATCGAGCATCTTGATAATGTCAGTTTCAGGGAATTTTTTGTTTGAATCAGGGTGATTCTTTACAAAGTAGGATTTATCCCTCCCCAAGACAAGATACTTGTATCTACATTCGTCATTCTTTTAAATGAAACAAAGTAATACCAACTCTTTCAATTTGTATTTTAGTTTGGAATGGGGAATACTTGTGTAAAGTGTAGGAAAGTCAAATGTTTTAATACTATTGCAAGGTATAACAATTCCTGATCCAAAATAATCTGTATCTGTGTACAACATTATATTCAGTTTTTTTTTCTCTCAGTCGTTAGCCTAGAAATTCCATATAAGACGAATAGGCTTAGTTCTTTATCTGAAACATAAACAGTTCATGTATGATGTTGTCTTTATCCTGCATGAAATAAAAAACAAATACATTTGTCATCTCTGTAAATTTCGATGTTTTATTAATCTAAAAAAATTGATCGACGACAATTGCATTTTATATTTCGAAATAATGATAATACATGCCACCGAAATATAAAATGCAATTCAAAGTATGTATATTCTTGCGTTTTTGTATGTTTATCAACAATTTCCATTGAGAATGCAGGCAACACTTGACGACTTTAAGTGTCACCAATATTGTCACCTTTCGGGCTTTGTCAGTTGAGATTGAATTATAATGTGGAATCGTCTCACCAGTGATGCATGTTTTGCAGGATATGTTTTTTGTGTCGACACTCGGGCATACCCAAATCATGGACCCAAGTATAAATGGACTTGTGTTGTAACTTCATTAAAATCGGTATCAAGGAGAATGAAAAATGTACTAAGAATATTTTCTACATATATCTATAAATCCAATTTAAAGATCTTATCGCTTGTTAAATTTCATTTATAAAATTAAAAAAATTACCCAATAGTAGCAAGGTTTAACTTCGAATGAAAGCCGCAACTGAATGAATTGCTTGTAGCTTAGAGACAACACAAATCTATACATCTGACTCAGTTTGAGTTTTTTGTTAAAACTAACTTGAAAGCTAACCTTGTAAATTCCCACATATTTAATACATATTCACACCTTGGCATATATACAAATGTTGTATAACGTAAAATAACAAAAATACCGAACTCCAAGGAAAATTCAAAACGGAAAGTCCCTTATCAAATGGCAAAATCAAAGACCCAAACACATCAAACGAATGGAAAACAACTGCCATATTCTGGACTTGGTACAGGCATTTCCTTATGTAGAAAATGGTGGAATAAATCTGATATTATAGCTAGCTAAACCTCTCTTTTGTATGACAGTTCCATATAATTTCATTATATTGACAACAACATGTGAGCAAAACAAACAGACATAACAGGTATAGATGCCAACAAATGTCATAAAGACACTCTATAGACAAAGAACATACACAAAAATGAAAGACTAGAAGAAAAAAAATGATCATAGCACACAATGGCGGGATGTATACATACCTAACCACGCCGAAAGGATATAACCAAAAATGGACTAAACATTAAAGGTTAAAAATATACAAAGACAAATACCACTTTCTCTTGGTGTAACTAGTATTGTAAACTTATACCATTGTAATTTTTTTTTTAAACGAAAGATATTATTTAATAATCTCTGTCTTCAAAACAAGCAGTTTCAAAATTGTTTTATATGATGGAAATTTGAAAAAAAGGTCTACATGAGACATTCTATTTAAATTCATGGTGGTAGGAAGTGCCAAAGTAATTAGCCATAACACATTTGCATTTAATGCTCATATGTATTTATCACATCCAATGAGAGATAACTCAAAATTCTTTGTTTTTCTCTCCTTACTTTTTTTTACAAGATAATGACTGTGCATGTATAAAGCACTGTCGCAGTCTTCAAAATAAAAGCTTAACATTTATATATGCATTTAACCTTTATCTTATTGTAAAATTTTTCAATGTTTACCACTTTCTACTAAAAATTGTGTTGATTATTCAATGTATGCTTCATACTTATAAATATATACAGAACTGACAGTAAAAAGTAAAATAACAAAAATACCGAAATCCAAGGGAAAATAATAGGTAAAAACGTCAAAAATTGGAGTGCAGCAGTCAACATTGTAATATAATCTTAATCACTGTATAAACAAATAACTGTTTCAACAAAGAAACACAAAACGTACGTTTGAATATTTTTTTTATTAAAAACGTGTGTTTACTGTTTTTGACTTCTGTAAACCTCTTATGTCGCTAAATTTCTAATTGATTTCTTTTCGCCAGTTGAGAATTTGAATAATTGATTGTTTTTTGTTTTTCTCATATGACTGTGTGCAGACAAACGTTTATTTTTTTTATTTAAATAAGGTTCTATTCACTTTTTTCAAAAGTATATTGTAAAAGATGAAAGATTGTTTGAACGCATAATTTTATTGTATTTGAGTTTGCAAACAGAAACTATTTTTATTTTTTGAACTTATTGAAATACGATATAAGTTGTATAAACAGAACTATAAACAATAGTCAGGTGGGAGGTTTAGCTAGCTATAAAACAAGAATGCCTGTACCAATATATAAATGAGGAGATGTGGTATGATTGCCAATGAGACAAATATCCACCAAAGTTCAAATGAAGTAATAAGCAATTAAAGGCAACCATGAGAAACACCCGTACCGTATGGTCGGCTATAAAGGGCCCCGACATGAAAAATATGAAATAATTCAATTGAGAAAACTAACGGCGTAATTCATAACAAAATTATGAACGAAAAACAAATATGACAGACATGAACCAACGACAACCACTGAACTACAGGCTCCTGACTTGGGACAGGCACATAAAGAATGTGGCGGGGTTAAACATGTTTGTGAGCGCTCAACCCCCTCCCCCCCGTAACCTGGGACAGTGGTGTAACAGTACAACATAAGAACAAACTACAAAAATCAGTTGAAAAAGGCTTAACTTATCAGATGGATGTAAATAGAAATACATCTAATAAAAACACAGAGTGGACGGGTACTTATACATTCCCACAACAAAAAGACACAAAGTACAGATCTGAGAGAACTCGCAGTTACTGACAGCTAGTTCAAAGCCAACAACAACTCATAAAATAAATCATGTATCTAAGACTAAAATATCAATCAGTATATATCCAACATCCAATGGATTTAGTGTAAAGTCGTCATTAACACTCAGAGAAAAACACCACCTTGTGGACTGCCAAACTATAGGTATCGACAGATTGTAGTACCGTGGAAGTACATATGTGTAATATATTTAGTATGGTTTTAATTTACTGATAACAAAATCAATATTTATACCAATGAAAACAATATTCAAAGATTTGATTACAGTGTTGAATAGTTAACCGTTTAGATTAAGTTTATTTAAAGGATTGATAAGTTTACCCGGATTGTATATAAATTTCCGGGCTCGGTTTACAACATCACCGTAAAATGTAGGATCTGCTATTCCGTTTAAAATAAGTTTTTTTTAAAAGGTACAGCCAAACTTGCAAATCAAATCTTTGTATCTATGGTAGAATTTAGTAAATGTTTTGAGTAAGTTGTGGTAACGAAATCACTGACTTAATAATTTACTAGTAATACATAGATTACGATCATTGAAATCAAAAACATCACTACAGACACGACCATAGCGAACGAGTTGGGATATATAAACACCGTAAGACAGTGCCAAAGGAACATCAGCGCCCAAAAAGGGAAAATTCACAATAGGGACAGAAAAATCATCCCTTTTGTCATAACTTTTTGTGTAGAGTTTCTGGTGTATACTGAAATATCTAAATTTGGGAAAGAACAGTTATTGCTGTTAATATTTTATTTATTTAAAGTAAGTTCTTTTGGGTAAATTTCAGCAGTATATTTAGATAATTCTTGATTATTTAACGAAACGATATCATCAAGATAACGGTAAGTGTTGTTGAATTTATCAATTAAATGGAATTTAGACGTTTTTTTACTGAGTTTGGCCATAAATTGTGATTCATAACAGTAAAGGAACAGCTCTGCTATTAAAGGGGCATAATTGGTGTCCATAGGAATACCTACAACTTGTCGATAAACTTTATTGCAGAAACGTACATAAATTTTGTCAAGGAGAAAATTTAGTGCTTAATCATCTCATCACACCTTCAGTAAGTACATCCAACATATTTACCTTTCTCATTAGAGAAAAACGCTTTATATGAGTTGCAGCAAATAAATTTGCAACCAGATTTATCAAACGACCATTTAATTAAATAGGAAAACTTTTGTTTAATACGATTGTGTGGAAGAGTAATAAAATGGAACAGGCAGAATATGGCAGTTGTTTTTCACTTGTTTCGTCCATATGTTTTTGTCAGTTTTTATGGATTTCACGGTTTTTAAACGCCTTGGAGTTCGGTATTTTTGTTATCCTTTGTTGTATCGCCTGTCTTGTAATAAATTTTGTTACAAGTTCTACCGATATAAAAGAGTTGTAATGTGTTTTTTTCTCAGAGATCGTTGTTCATCATGATTTTAGCGGTCAATTTGGTTTTCTGGAATTGAGATTATACAGTTAGAGTTTAGTAGTAATTTCAAACTTCAAATTATATTATTAAGAACCTCTTTAATGTTTTTGATGTCTTGTTAATTCCGAATTTGGTGTTTGTATTAATTTTTTGTCTTTACTGAACAAAGGGGTACATTGATAAGGACAAGTACGTGATCAAAATTTTCTAAGACATAATGAATTTTGATTTAATGTTTAACAGATATATCATCGTTAACACAACAGAGGTTACCAAAATTGTATTAATAATACTATTAAGGAGAAGGAGAACAAAATTGTCGTATGTTTCACACATCCGTATATTAATCTACCAACAACTCAGATTACGTATAGAAATCCAAACTTGCCTATTTCTTATAAGCAGGTGAAGTACTGTACGATTTCTTTCAGTCAGTACGCGCATTCTGTAATACGCTACAATTTGTGATTTTTTTGTGTTTTTGTTATCTGTTATACCATTATTATTATAGAGATAAGTATTTCATTTTCTAATTTTTTATTGTGTCTTCTTTTATGGTAATGTTTTGTTAATTTACTGATTGGGTTAAAAAAAAAGAAGAAAAGAGAATTAAAGTCTCAATACACTAGTATAAACCCGCCTCTTTTTATTGTGCCTTTCCAACGTCATGAACCTCGTTAGTTGTTCGTTTTGCTCAGTCTTTAGTTTTCTTTGTTGTGTTTTGTGTACTATTGTTTGTCTGTTTGCTGTTTGTCTGTTTGTCTGATTGTCTTTTTCTTTTTTAGCCATGGCGTTGTCAGTTTATTTTCGACTTATAAGTTTGAATGTCCCTTAGGTATCTTTCGCCTCTCTTTGTTGTCATATAATGGTTTACTTTTATAAATTGTAACTTGGATGGAGAGTTGTCTCATTGGCACTCATACCACATCCTCCTTTATCTATATATGTCATAATTCATGTTTTTCGTTATATGGAGAATTCAGTGTTCATTACAGATCCTTGGTTGTTTCTGTTTGATAACCTTTGCAACAATTATTCAAAGATTCTTACGGAATCTGTTCAAGGCATAATTTTTACCCTAACTAATATACACTGGTTTTTCCGTCACAAACCCAAATTTCGAGCTATTTGGTTTCAGTCGACCGACCTTTTAGATATCAACTTTTTTAGATTCATTTTTGTTCTCATCCCAAATATATATGAAATATTTGCCACTAGATATTAATTAAACACCTAATTGACGACAACATTGAATGATTGACTGTCGTCTTGTTTTAGTTGATACAACAAAAATAAATATTACATGTGACGTTTTAGAGTATAATAGACCTATTAAAAATAACAAAGGATGTGTATAATAAATAAACATAGATATCATTTGTTTAAGATGTTTACAAAATAACTTTATCTATATTGATACTTAACTAAAATCAAAGCAGGCTTTATATCTTGAGTATTTACCAGGAGGAGCACTTGCTACTGTAATAAAACGTTTATTGTATTTACTTGTGGTTTTCTGTGTATCATATATTTTAATTATTAACATTGATACTTTTTTTATAACAATCATGTCCTTTAAGCATACTTAAGAACACGACAATCTTCTTCTTGATTAAGTACGAAAGTTAAGGATAGAATAATTTGAAAGATTACCATTTTCTCCAGGGAATTCACTTGTGGAATAGTAAATTACTTCCCTTTACGAAGCACCTGATGTCATGCCTAGATTTGTTTTAAAACAATTCCTGTTGATTTTGCTTTGATTTAAAGTATTGTATCTTGTGCTGTTTCTTTTTCAATCTCAGAATTGTCTCTATCGGTTACAATCTTAACTATCCTTTTTACTGAAAACCCCCATTTCCCTTCCAAGCTTTAAAATTCGGTCAAGTTGAGGGTTAGAAAATCATAATTTACCAATGCTTCATGAATTTAGTTATGTCAAAATACATCTACCACTCTACTATCGATTATACTAAATCACTTGGTATGATTAATCAAAATATTTGAACAGGTGTAACCTTACGGGTTTCGCTATTGGTGCATGAACTGCTGACCCTTCCGGAGAACCTGCGTTAACCTAATGTTTGGTTTGTCTTTAGTTTTCTATGTAGTATTTGATTGAATGTGGTAAGAGTATGCCTTCTTCTCGCTTATCTTTTTAAACAGGATATTGTCTGTTTTTTCATTAGTTCCTTTTTATCTACCAGATTCAATTTGCAGTACGTCAGAAGATATTCTTAACTAAATTTTACATTTTTATTGTTCAAAAAGACTTATAACAGACAGATAGATTTTTTTACAAAATTTCCTAGAGCAAAATAGCAAAATGTATCGACCTTTTTCCCTTAAACGTGCAGTAAGACATTTAGATATCTACATAAAATTATACCTTTATAGAGGTATGGGCTTTATTTGGTGGTCAAAAACATGAATTAAAAATCGGAATTGGGCAAAAACTCATTACACATTTTAAGTGAGATTTTAATGATCTTTGATACAAATAATTGTTGCCATATGAAAATAATCCAGATCCATTACACTGAATACTAATACCAAAATACACACCTTAACTCATTCTCGTTAATAATGACTGTACATTACAAAATGTTATAATGTCATCAACATAATACGCATATAAGTGAATAGGTTTGTCGTCTTTGACTAGCATAATGGAACCCTGTTGACCTGGTTTGTGCGATATATTCTGGATGGCTATTCATACATATTTTGAACAAGTTTGGACTCAAAATATCTCCCTGTTTGAAAGCTGTTTTATATAATTCAATTCTTTTATCTTATATTTTCGAATTTAACCAAAAAAAATGTAGACTAATCTCCCAATACATTAGTTTTAAGTTATGTATGCGTAACTTTATAAAACGCTTGTTAAAATTAACAGAACAAGAAAATACTCTTACATCTCTAAATTTATAATTACAATGCTTATACAAAATACATTTTGAAATAGATATATATCGTCAGATTTTCTTTTTCCTTTGGGAAAATCTTTGAAAATCATTTACTAACTTATTTTACAGTAAATAAAGACCAAACGTTATATCCATTCGAATATTATTATAATAAGTTTAATTTGAGTTTTACATTGTATTGTATTGAAAGCAATTAATTATAAATGGATTCATGTTGTCATTTAGTATTATATTAGTCAAAAGTATTAGGGATAGAATGGGGATATCGTAGAAAAACAAAGAATATGGGTATCCATTCATGACACAAAATCAGTACTTGCACAGCAAAAAAACACACAATAAGCAAATGAAGAGCGCTTTTATTTCGGTTGATTTGAAATTTAAGTTGTACTTAATTTGCTAAATGGCTGCTTTGTCTTTGCATGGGATAGGAAATAAACGTATGCTTCCGATTGGATTTTCAGTCTCGAGCAAAAGAAGCTCATTTCTTGAATAACCATCAGGTACACTCTTCACAAACATTTGATTAGTCAAATATATGCAATGATCAAATCAGGACCTAAAACAGTCAACAATCGTCGCATCTATTTCTAAAAAGAGGCGAAAGGTACCAAAGTGAGCAACAAAATTCATAAGTCGAACAGAGACTGAGAAAATCATGACATAAACGAAAAACGACGAGAGTACTAACAACTCTCTACAAAAAAACTACATAAAAACTAAAGACTGAGCAACACGAACCCCATCAAAAACTGGGTCTGATATCAGGTGGTCTAAAAGGTGCTCTGCATGTGGCACTTATCGTGTTGGTCATGGTAAGACAAGTAAAGTATACTACCGACTGTACGTATTCACAAAGGGTAACTGAGCACTACAGAAAAATTAATTCAAACCTGTAGCTTTTGTCGTTATAATTATTGGTGTTTATGATAGATCTTTGGCAGTGGATGTTATATTTTGTCAATCAACCTGTTTAGACACAGAGATTTATAGGCTTACATGTAGCACAGACACTTGTATATTACCAAAGCCGTATGTTGATCTTTATATATTTGATAAGCATTATTGTTGTTTGGTTTCTGTCATATTGACGTGTACAATGCACCTTACGTATATTTTCATTAATGTACATTTACGAATAAATTCGACAGTAAAAAGCTTTTACTAGAAAACATTAGTATTTATTTTCATTTCCCTTCCAATGTCCTGCATTGTATTTTGTATCATTTTTCAATTTGTTTGATTTTGTATATCTATATTTTTTAGTACATTAAATAAACTCATCATAGATACCAGGATTAAATTTTATATTTACGCCAGACGCGCGTTTCGTCTACAAAAGACTCATCAGTGACGCTCGAATCCAAAAAAGATAAAGGCCAAATAAAGTACGAAGTTGAAGAGCATTGAGGACCAAAATTCCTAAAAGTTTTGCCAAATACAGCTAAGGTAATCTATTCCTGGGGTAGAAAAGCCTTAGTTTTTCAAAAATTCAAAAGTTTTGTAAACAGTTAATTTATAAATATGACCATATTAATGATAATTCATGTCAGCACAGAAGTGCTGACTACTGGGCTGGTGATACCTTCGGGGAATTAAAACTCCACCAGCAGTGGCATCGACCCAGTGGTTGTAAATAAACTCATCATAGATACCAGGATTAAATTTTATATTTACGCCAGACGCGCGTTTCATCTACTAGTGAAGTAAGGAAAAATTATTGAAGTACATGTAAAAAGTAAATTACGTATTTACTTTAGGTTTGATGTGAAGTTCGATTATACATAACATGGTTCGTTTAACCACGTCTGAACTTATTGAGGACATTAAATCAAATACATGTCACTGTGCATGTAATCTAGATACAATTCATTGCAGTTTCCCTTGTTCAGATGCATTGGAATGACTCTACGGTATGAATACTATAGAGTTCGAACATTGGTCAGGAATATTTATTTGGATGGCCGATGGCCGATGGCTGTCTTAAACGATGGATGTATGGTGCTCTTTTACTGATGTTTGTGACAATGAATATCACAAACAATATAAAGAATACTCGTTATTAATAATCTTTTAAATCTACAACGTTTTTTTTATTAAGGTTTTTTAGAATTAAATTCGTATCAATTGATTGTCGAAATTATTTCTATGGTTTCAAACTCCTTTATAACGAATTAAAGATATTTGTCATAACGAATTATTATAGTATTGTCACAAAATCAAATATTCGTAATGACAAATCGAAACAGTTATGACGAAGTCATATTTTTTTATATTAGAATTTAATCCGTTGTCAAGAATGCTAAAATGCCGTGATAACGGAGTAATGGATTGATCACGGATTACAAAAATCTGCTATATCTAAACCGCAGATTCGTTATCACTAATTTGATCCGTGATAACGATTTTTATCAATGATAACGATTTTGTTAAATTCGTGATCTCGAATTTTTTTTTTTTATGAAGGTCTTCAACGGGCTTCCGTATTCCGTACTATAAAGCACTTAAGTGTCTTCAAATTATATTTTATTGCCTCATAAAACTCGGCGAACAAAATTATTCTTTTTAAATGAAAGAGATTGAACAGCAACAATCAGATGTCATATGTCAAAAGCTTCTTTTAAGTGTATATAATAAACGAGAATCAACTAATTTCTTCAGAGAAATTCTTTGATGAAGATCTGACATCGAAATGGTGAAAATATTTGTACATATTGTGTACCTGTCTTTAGTCGGGATTATTATTCTAAACACAGTAGTATGTCAAACGTTAAATGAAAAACTCGCAAAATTATTTAATAGGACTGATTTGCTTTGTCCTGACGAATGTCTTTTAGCTGAGGAACAACATCCTTTTTTAAGAGACGAAATGAAGTGTTGTGTATGTCTTGCACAACCATTTTGGATATTAAATACCTCCAGTGTTGGACGGCTTAATATTTCGTTTCGACAAGAAAGTACACCAATTATTGCTTTTAACACCGTAAGTAATGCTAATTTATACAATGTCACTAGCCTGTACGGGAATCTTACAACTATACCCAACGATTTGTGTAATATCAATGGATTGGTGTATGTTGATTTCTCCTACAACAATATTTCGAGTCTTGATACGATCTCTTGTATTATTTCACTAGATACACTCATCCTTAAAGGCAACCATGTGAGATATATGAAAAACAATGTATTCAATGGGATGCGTTTTCTTAGATTCGTAGATTTATCATACAATGGATTGAGAAATATAGAGCCAGGACTTTTCCTTCATATTGATGGCAGCTTATCATTTTTTAACGCCTCGAATAATTGTCTGGACAAGATTGATGTAAGCAATATTATCTGGGAAAGGCAGAAATATTTTTGTGTAGCAAATTTTTCATATAACCAAATTAATATTACAACAAACGCCATGGGTTGGAGCTGCGAAATTCATGCAGACTTAGGAAAAGGGGGTAACGTTGACTTCACAAACAACCATTTTACCTACGTCTTTAATGTGACTGAATTGGGTTTCGATGACATAACATTATTAGGGAAGTTGTATTCTTACAGCTTCGATTTTCGTTTTAATTCCTGGTTTTGTGATTGTCGAGTTTTTCCGATTGCAAATAAATCCACTATTATTGATCAAATTTTAGGACCTGCATATCATTGGATTAAATTCGTTTCACCTCCTGAATATAACAACACAATAATAAATGATTTTATAAAGGAGCAAGACTTGTTAATATGCAATATTTCACTTGCAGATAAATGTCCTCCTTACTGTCACTGTTTTTATCAACCAAGCAGAAACAGAACTGTTGTTAATTGTCGGTCATCATTGGTATCTCACAAATTACCCTTGGTGTTACCAAACTATGTCAATTTGGTTATTGACTTTTCTTCAAATCGTATTTCCGATTTACAAGCAGAGTTCAAGCGCCTGCTCTCCGAAGAAAGGACGTATTTAGGAAGAACAATGGAAATAAGTTTTGCATCAAATTTCATAAAAGATGTTCCCAACATTGTTTTTGTTGCCTTAAATAATGCAACAAAGATAAATTTTATGAACAAAATCCAATAAAAAGAATTCCAGAAACACTTAAAATCCATCGACCATGTGATGTTCTGTTTGGAACAGTTAATATAAGTTGTGGATGTAGCGATATGTGGTTACAAAATTGGCTTCTGTCAAGTGGACACTGCTTTAATAACACTCGAGTAATGTGCCATACCTCTGCTGGGTTAATGTCTATTCTTGATATTGATAAAGATATATTTGGATGTCAAAATGGCGATGCCATTACCATGTGGATAAGTATTTCCCTCGCGATTTGTCTGTTTTGTACAATGATTCCTGCTATTATAATAAATCAGTTCCGATTAGAAATGTACATATTTTTGCGAGAACATTTATTTACTTTTAGACAAATTTCAAATTCCCCACCATTTGCATATGATGTGTATATATCATGCAACGAACAAGATGAAAATCTACGCAAATGGATTACATATACGCTGTTACCCTATCTTAACGATAAGAGAATTAGTGTTTTTCTTCCGTATCGTGACTGTCAGCCCGGCACACCAAGGGAGGATGAAATAAGGGAGACAATGACGAATAGCAGAAATATATTGATCATTTTGAGCGAGATATATGATGATATATCTAAACGTTGGTTATCGTTAGAACTGAGATACGCATGGCTGAACTACCGTAATGATTTGCGTAGGAATATTGTGATTATTAATTACGACCTATTGAACAGCGCTGATATATCGGAAAAATACATAAAAGCATTTTTGCGACTTGGCAAATGTATTGATTTCTCAAACCACCAGAAGGACATCAAGACCAAGGTGACATCTTTAATAAGTTGCTAGCAAGCAGGCATTTATAAATTATGAATTCGCAAACATACGGAGTTGACTATTGGATACGAGGGTCTTATTGACAGAAAACAAAATAAAATTATTTTTGTGGTTTATAACAACAAAAAACCTGAATGAAAAATGTGTGTTACTTTAAGTGCAAAAAAATTACACCTTATATACGTATGCTGGCTTTTGATTTGTTCATATCTTGTGAATTTGTCATGTATTTTATCATTTTGTTCATATTTCACCTCTACCAGGTAATATGCGATTGGATATACCTATTTACTCTCTCTGTAGTGGTATTTCTCAAAACGAATATTCTTTTTTACCCTTCACTGAGACACTTGATAATTTGTGTTATTTTTGCTAAAGGCTCTCGAGTGTTTAACCTAATTATTAATTTTGATATTCTGTGTAATCAAATATTTATATAATGTGCAGGAGGGGAATTTTTGAAAAAATACCAATCTTGAGAAAAAAATGATTTCGCATAGCGGCTCAAAGAAACGTTACCTTCATTCGACTGCTAGTAAGATATATCTGTTCAATATTTTACTCAGTACAGGAAATATAAAATTTGTCCATAATGCGGTCATTACCAGAAAATAATTTCTAAAATAGTCGTCTGATCTGTAATATATATATGTAATACAACCGATTGTCTCCTATGTTTAAAAACTCCTTCACGACTGTTCGAAAACAGGTCTTTAAAAAAATTAGTAGATTTTATTTATATATATATACACACAACAACAAAAAATGTGTTCGAGAAAATGGTCCATCGAAACATTTATTCGAAATAACCTCTTTTTTCAATGTCGCAAGAATATCGCAGAATCAGAAATGCAGTTTCCATTGTGCAACAGTTTTATTCAAATGTAAATACCGGTTTGTATGTTTGTGAAACACATTTTTGAATCTTAATTAGATAAAACCTGAAAAATTTACTATGGCGTTTTTTTCATAGTGTCGTTGCAATATGAAAAATTTAGTATGCTCTAAAGTGAAGCATTTCATAATTTTTAATCCCAAATTGACAATGTGTTTTTTTAGTATGGTGTTCCTTTTTCAATCTTCTTAAACAAAATGATAAATTAGAAAATGTGAACATTTTTCATCTTATAAATTTTGGAAACATTCTAGAAATTATCAACTTTGGTGCATTTTTCTACTTTAATTTTTTGAGAGAAAAAAAAATAAAATACAAAGTACATTTAAGACTTGTGAAGAACCGCGATGTTTCAAAAAACAAATATACCGAAGAAGATATCATCAAAATATTGGACTAGTAGATCGACAACATGTTTGTTGAGTTTTGTCGATTGATATTTCAACAGGCAGTCGGTATTCTAATGGCTTATAATTGTCCACCCCTACTGACCGACTTGTTTCTGGCTGAATTTATACAAAACCATCTAAAAAAAAATAATCTTGCAAAATTCTTTAATTACAATTTACGATTAATTGATGACGTCCTGTCACTCATTGAATCATATTTCGTTGAGTGCTTGAATCTCATATATCCCAGTGAACTTGATATTGAGGATAATACCGAAACTCAAAGGGCAGCTTCATATTTTGATCTTTTCTCGATATTGACACAGATGGACGACTTGAAACAAAATCTATAACAAACATGATGATTATAACTTTCAAATTGTTAACCTCTCATTTCTCGTCAGTTACATACCTCCTGTATACTACAGTGTTAATGAATATTGTTATCAATTCATATGGAAGTTTTTCGTTTTTTTAACTGAAATATCAATTCTATAAATAATAAAAACTCCAATTTTTTTTCAATTTGATGTTGTGTTCCCTCTACTGGAGTGATTGGTATACTGCAATGTCCTATGTCCGTCAGTATATTTAACTTGTCATCCATATTAAAATATCGTTACATGTTAAACAACACGTAGACAATTGTCCACAAAACACGACATAGAAAGAAACAAACTCCACCAAAAAATTAAGTGATCTTAGGTGCTCATGAAGGGTAAGCAGATCCTGCTCTTCATCTGGAACAAGTGTGGAAGTTAAAATTGTAAGCAATTTACACATTAGCGTATGTGCCGAAAGTAACGTCCTGTTGTACGATCCTTGAAATATATCCACTAAGCATATATTTTTTTCCCCAATTCTAATGTATTATAACAAGTTGCGGATATCGTGTTCAGAGTAACTTACAACAACTCTTTGATTCAGCAAAATTAACATTATTTTACCTGCCTGGACATTTTGAGGGGGTTTCAAATGAATATTTTTTAAACACATTTAAAAATTTAACCCAATTTAAATATGTTTTGTGACGTTTATATCTTTATTTCTCTATATTATATATAGACAGACGACATTAAATGCAAATACCTCTACGTGTGTCATCTAAATCATCAACAATAAATTCAAAATATTACAAAGAAATTGTAAAATATTACCCCGATAAAAATAGCTTCAATCACTACTCGAGTAGTGCATATTTTAAGCCTACGTTTTCTCAAAAAATGTGTCCGTCTGTCATTCTTGAGAAAACAAAGTCTGTCCATATAGGTCAACTGAGCTACACAATCAAATTAATAAACATTACATAGACAGTTTTATTGAAAAATATTACCCAATGTAAACAAGATATATCTCCTTGAGTATTGCGTAATTTTGTGAATTTATCTTTCTCATAATTTATTTACATATTTACTGTAAATCGACTGAGTACCAATGAAAATGAAACAATTGCTTATGAAATTTTTCATAGAATTGTTTTTAATGAATTTTTATGATCAGGCTGATATCCAGTTGATATTAAACAAAAGAAAGGGAACTCTCTATTAGAGAAGGTACAACAGATTAAGTTGATATATTTGAATTGTTTACATATGTTTCTTTAAAAGTTTAATGTAGGTGTAATATTTAGGATCTTTTGCATCTTATATACGTGGTTTTACTTAAATTATAGTATAGTATTTCGAAATATTTGTAAACTTTTAAATTAAAGACAAATTTTCACAAAACAGTCGATTGTGGTAGGTACAAATACATATGGACCTTTTTTGTGCATAAGCATGAATTCCGCCGAAACAAATTCCACAGAAAGATAAAAGAATGATTTTTTTAAAGCATTAATTTGCATTTCTGCCCCCGGCGACAGTTTTTTGTGAAAAAATCCTAAAAATGGACACAATTCTCATCGAAAAGAGAAAGTAGAGTACACCTTTTTATGTTCAGGCGTGATTGAGTTGACTGTTTTGTCTTGAAAACGTATAAAGCAAACATATGTGATACATCATCTCGCTTCAAATTCTATTATTTTTATTTGTTTAGGCGACAGGTTGATATAATAACATTAAAAATTCACAGTACTAAATAATGAAATATATAAGTCAAGTGAAATACCTTTCTAATGAACCATAATAACAGAATTGGTGTGTTTGTATAACAAATTTTTACTAAAAGTAATTGACGACAGACTTTACAAGTGGATCTTAAAAATGCATAACTTCAAAAGAATGTATTTTTTTGTGTGTAGTTTCTACGATAATAAGTCTTCAAACTCTGAAAATATTTAGTCTGCTCTTCAACGAAATATTTAATTAGAATTTTTTGGTATTTTTTCATCTTTCGATAATCCCCCTGACAACCGATCAAAAAATTGTTTGAAGTTGAAAATACGACTTAAAGTACATTAAATGACGCTTAATAGCTAGTAGATACATTTGTCTTTTAAAATACAACTGTCATGCAAGAATCGTAATGAAGCTATGTGGATAAAGTTATCGGTTTTCAAGAGCTAAATCCACAGCGTGTCATTCCTACAATGGCTTCCGTTTTCACGATTAAAAAAATTTAGGTGGCATAATGGGGAGATAATTTTGACGAAGTAGTATCCTGACTGTATAATTACTTTATTTTTCTATCGGTCGATTTTCCCTACACCTACATCCCGTATCTGGACACAATTTCTTGTTTATGGCACTAGATAACTGATTCTCAAAGCCAACAGAGTGACACATTTGAAAAACAAAATATTCAGTGGAATGCATTATCTTAGAAATGAAGTTGAAATCATCCCTTCGTACGCTTTACGGACGCCATCACGAGTAGGTTGACCGTTATGGAGTATTCGTTACAGAAATGACAACGGATATGTTCCAATTGTAGTAACTACGGTCCCGTCCCCTTTTCCCCGAATTTGACCTAACGAATTAGACTTATCACCGGATTTGTACTAACATAAACAACACGACGGATGCTACATGTGGAGCAGGATCTGTTTTCCCATCCGGAGCACCTGAGATCACCCTGAGTTTTAGTGTGGTTCGTGTTGCTCAGTCTTTGGTTTTAAATGTTGTGTTTTGTGTAATGTTGTTTGTCTGTTTGTCTTTTTTTTTTAGCCATGGCGTTGTCAGTTTATTTTCGACTTATGAGTTTGAATGTCCTTTTGGTATACTTCGCCTCTTTTTTTAGAGTAGTAGATTTAACCCCTAGCGTGTTGAAACATATCGAACCAGAACTTTTTCTTAATATGAACGGAAGTCTGTTACATTTTGATGTTTTGAACAATCTGTTAGATAATATTGATATTACCAATACTGTTATGGAAAAGCATGAATATTTTTGTATTGTAAATTTCTCCTATAATGTTATCGATAATGAGAAACGTAATGAGTTGTTTTGTGTAATGTTGTTTGTCTGTTTGTCTTTTTTTTTTTAGCCATGGCGTTGTCAGTTTATTTTCGACTTATGAGTTTGAATGTCCTTTTGGTATACTTCGCCTCTTTTTTTAGAGTAGTAGATTTAACCCCTAGCGTGTTGAAACATATCGAACCAGAACTTTTTCTTAATATGAACGGAAGTCTGTTACATTTTGATGTTTTGAACAATCTGTTAGATAATATTGATATTACCAATACTGTTATGGAAAAGCATGAATATTTTTGTATTGTAAATTTCTCCTATAATGTTATCGATAATGAGAAACGTAATGAGTTGTATTTGCGATAAAGAAAAAGATTGAGGACACGGTGGGTATGTTGACTTCACGAATAATTTATACACATTTCTTAAATGTCGCTGAGCTGGAATTCTGTGATATAACATTGTTAGGAAAATTGTATTATTATAGCTTTGATTTTCGTTTTAACAATTGGCTTTGTGATGGTCGATGTTTTCCAGTTGCAAATAAAACGGGTATTTCTTGTCAAATTTTAGAATCGCCACATCATGCTATTAAGTGTAATTCACCTGCTGAATATAAAAACAAAGCAGTTGGTGAATTTGTAAGAGAGCAGGACTTGTTGATATGCAACATTTCATTAGTAGAAAAATGTCCTCCGCATTGCCATTGGTTTTTTTTTTCAACCAAGCAAAAACAGAGCGGTTAAAAATTGTCGATCGTCATTGGTTTCACACAAACTGCTTTGACTTACCAGATTATGACAATTTAGTCCTTGAATTTTCTTCAAATCGTATCTTTGATTTACTGTGGAGTTCCAGCGTTTGTTGTCTGATGAAATGCCGTGTTTATTGAAAACAAAAGAAATTAGTTTTGCATCAAATGAGATAAATATTGATCCTAATAACATTTTCGTTGCTTTACAGAATATAATAAGGATAAATGTTACAAACAATCCTATTCTAAGCAATCCAGTGTTACTTAAAAGACTTCGACCATGTAATGTTTTATTTTGAAAAATTAAAGTGATATTTTAAATTTGTCTGTGTTGTATGATAATTTTGACTTTTATTATCTATAATTTTCGTATAGATATGTACATACTTTAAGGACGTATTTTTAACGATTAAGACATCGATTTCATCGTCATATGATTATGGAGTATGTATATCATGCAACGAACAAGATGAAAATCATCGCAAATGAATTAAATTTACGCTGCTAATATAAAAAAGAAGATGTGGTATGATTGCCAATGAGACAACTCTCTACAAGAGACCAAATGCCACAGAAATTAACAACTATAGGTCACCGTACGGCCTTACTATGCTCCTATCGACTAAATTGTGAATGATAAATAAGGAAGTCAGTATAAAAAATAAAATATTATTTTTCTTTTTATCGGCAATTTGTCTTAACAGTATGTTTTTTGGATAAGAACATGAAATAAAGTGAAATAGTTAGTATAATACCTCATAAAGGCTATGCCGGGTAGTTTTGTGTGTCATGCGTTCTTCTTCCTGGTCGTTACTCTCATGCATTCAAAATTTAAAAGAAATGTATCGCCGTGCTCTTGAATATACTTAGAATATATGCAGTTAAAAGGGCATAAATGTAAATGATAAGATTTATTACCAACAAAATACACAAATTATTCACAATAAAATTATTGTGATTAACAATAAACCTTTTTTTGTTATAAACAAGACAATCAGTGGTTGTCGTTTGTTGGTGTGGTTCATAAGTGTTTCTCGTTTCTCGTTTTTTAAATAGATAAGACCGTTGGTTTTCCTGTCTGAATTTTTTATTCATTTTATACCTTAATTATAATTTCTTGTTAAGATAATTTTTTATTTTATAGTTTGAATATAAATCGATATCTTTTAGAAAATAGCTAATCATTTGCGTTGATTTTCCTTTACGTCAACGTAATTATAATAAACGTGCGTTTACTAGAAAACGCGGAAATGGGAGTAAACAAATGAAATATGTGCACGCGTCGTTAACGTGCGTTTACTTTATGCTATGCTTGGTCTGCAACCAACTGTAATTATATCAGATTGTTACGCATCTGGTTACTCCAATTCACCAACGAATATCTAAGGATATCGTATAACCAACGTTTATTGTTTTGTGTTTATACAAAGGTTGTTGCAAGAACTTTATATCGTGGTGACGAGACATTGGATTTAATGTCCCCATTCCGACCGGACGTGACTGCGTATTTATTTATCATGCACAGCCAAACATACGCCCATCATTTAGTCAAACATGATACATTGTACTTGTCCTAATTAAGCATAATTAAGTTATGGTCATATTCACTTTGCATTTACGCTAGTTTAACCCGTAAATTATTCGAATACTATTTGCTTGAGGTCCAGTGGCAAATATTTCATGCTTAATTAGGACAAGTACAATGTATCATGTTTGACTAAATGATGGGCGTATGTTTGGCTGTGCATGATAATATTACTTTGTGTCCGTTTAGTCAGTAGTTAACGGGCGTTTACTTCCGATTTTACACCTTAAACTGTACATACAGTTAGTAAACACGCGTTTGCTCTTCCCGTGAACTATCTGTGACAATATTACCTTAATTATAATTTCTTGTTAAGATAATTTTTTATTTTATAGTTTGAATATAAATCGATAACTTTTAGAAAATGGCTTCTTTCCAATTATCATGAAATGTTAATCTTGAATACAGCAATTGAGTTTCAATATCACATAACAGTCTTATTTTCAATATTTTTCAATGACATATCAATATGTTGCATATGATAAATAAATAAGGTATCACTAAAAATATTTACAGAAATTATTGGATAATTAAAAACTTGAAAGCTTTATTTAAAAATAAGTTTTGTATTTAGTCAACAATATTCATTACGGCAGATTTAACTAAAGGCAATGCTTCAAGGCTTGAAATAGACGAACGACATAGCAGTACATGGTTTATTTAATTTAAAAACGATTTTATTGACCTATCCACATTATATATTGTCAAATTTATTGAACCTGTTTATTCCTGCAGAACCCAGCAATTGCTTTTTAAAACAAAAATCTTCCGTCAAAATAATTCCTTCTCTTTTATGTGTAATAATTCATCTTGAGGTATAAAAGTACCCAATTATCAGACCAGAACAAGTATGTCATAAACTCTAAAGAAAAGTTGGTACTTTCTATTTATACCGAAATAAGTCTTCGTAACCGTAGACCTTGAAAAAAACTCTCATTATGGGTAAAACCATAAATCCTGTGGTACCAAAAGATCGAACATAAATTTATATTTTTAGGCACAAAATGTGCACCAGAATTAAGTTATCTTGATAGTTACCTCCATTGACGCAATGGTTACATTGGTTCCATTGGTTGCACATAAGGCAACCTTCATATTATAGTTAAATTAGAGTCTTTTCAGGTTGCAATGGTTACATATATACATTTGTACCCCAGGATGGATAGTTTACAAAACATTAGCGCTCTTTATGTCTGTTGTTAATAAAACTTATATCGACAACAATAAAAAGTGACAATATTTCTTCATAAGATTCATGTATTGGCCTTGAGTACTTTTATACCTCAGGATGGATTGTTTGAAATAAAAGGGAAGGAATTTAAGTGTAAAATTGCAAAATTTGTTGTCGACATCAATATAAGAACCAAGACTTAATGGATAAATATGCAGTGTCTACTTTACAAATAATACAAGAAGGTCTTAAGTTATAGATTATAGCTGCTGGCGTGACTCGTTATTTGTGCATTCAGCTATTTGGGTTTTTGGCTTTAGGCGGGTCCAGAGGAGAGATTCGGACACAAGAGGTTTTTACAGTGTTGTTTTGATTTGTTTACCTTTGTATTTATATTTTACTTACTAAATCGGGATAGTGTATAGTACGGCATTTTATTTAAATATACCTAAGTCACGGACTTCGTTGCCCCAAATTACTTAAAACCTTTACTAAATTCTTCAATAGATATAAAGATATGGTTTTGAAGTTTGATTGTTCCTGTTTGTTCCTGTAGAAAACTTATTTCAAAAGGGATAGCACATCCTATTTTTTTACGGACATGTTGTTTACCGAGCCCGGTAATTTAGAAACGAGATAAACTTATCGATCCTTTAAATAAACTTATTCTGAAAGGTTACCAGTTCAACACTGTAAATAGATCTTTGAATATTGTTTTTATTTGTATTAATATTGATTTTGTTATCAGTAAGTTAAAATCATACTAGATATTATTTTTATATACATATGCACATTCATGGCTCTACAAATTGTCGATACCTGTATCTTGGCATTGCACAAGGTCATGTTTTTCTCTGACTGTTTATGACGTCTTTACACTAAATCCATTGGAAGTTGGATGTGTACTAATTAATATTTTAGTCTTAAATGCATGATTTTTTGTTTTTAGTTGTTATTGGCTTTGAACTAGCTGTCAGTTACTGCGAGTACTCTCAGATCTGTACTTAGTATCTTTTTGTTGTGGGGATGTATTAGTACCCGTCCACGTCCACTCTGTTTTTGTTAGATGTATTTCTATTTGTATCCATCTCAAGAGTTAATCCTTTATCAACTGATTTTTATAGTTTGTTCTTATGTTGTACTGTTACACCACTGTCCAAGGTTAGGGGAGGGTTAGCGCCTTCAAACGGGTTTAACCCCGCCACATTATGTATGTGCCTGTCCCAAGTCAGGAGCCTGTAATTGGTTGTCTTTTTTTGGTGTGTAACATATTTGTTTTTCGTTCATATTTTGTACATAAATTAGGCCGTTAGTTTTCTCGTTTGAATTATTTACACATTTGTCATTTCGGGTTTTTTTTATAGCTGACTGTGCGGTATGGGATTTGCTCATTGTCGAAGGCCGTATGGTAACCTATAGTTGTTAATTTCTGTGTCATTTGGTTTCTTGTGGAGAGTTGTCTCATTCACAATCATACCACATCTTGTTTTTATAGTAACTGTAGTTTACTAATGTTTAAAACTAGTAAATCCTTTTTGAAACAAAACAAGCAAATACTGGCACGTTCTATCCGTAAAGATGCCACCCTGAAAGCAAACTTTTAAACTATGGCAGTAAAAATCGAAATGATTACGGTTTCGGATAAAGTTCAAATATTATTTTACTGTTAAGCATGTAAAGCATGCAGCAACTGAACTCTATCAAATGAAGGTATCTGATTATAGGATAATTAATTCTTGTTTTAAAGAAAAGAAACATTTGATTTATCATTTACAAAACTAAGATAGATTTGAATGTACCCTTCAATATAAACTGGGGATTTCCGCGCAAAGGGAGACTACTCTTTAACTCGGTACTGATATAAGTGATAACATATCTTTCTAAAATTCACCTTTGATAAAAACAATAATTTTTTTAAGATACCTAGGTTCCAACTCCCTCGGGCAAAGTTGACCTTTGGTGAATATGATTTTCTTTTTATGTCACTTTTAGTTATGAAACCTTCAACGTTTCTACGTTTTTATACATCCCTTGCTTTCAAATGTTTAGCTTCAAGCGTTGACTCTCATGGTTAATCCAGAAAACCGCTTCGGACGCACTAAATTTATAGAGTCTTATTTTCGTTTTTAACCTTAACACTGTTACTGAAAGTACTCGCCATTTGTTAATGATTACATAGAGTACTAAAGAATCTTGAAAGGTGAAATTGGAAGACTACAAAACGGTCATACGTCATGCGTCTAAGAAAATAAATAAATCATATGAGAATTTGGGATTACACATAATCAATCAGGGTTGATATTCATATTACATAAAAATTGAGAATGGAAATGGGGAATATGTCAAAGAGACAACAACCCGACCAAAGAGCAGACAACAGCCGAAGGCCAGCAATGGGTCTTCAACGCAGCGAGAAAATCCCACACCCGGAGGTGGTCCTCAACTGGCCCCTAAATAAAATTGTGTACTAGTTCAGTGAAAATGGACGTCACACTAAACTCCAAAACATATAAATGAACTAAAATTAAAAAACATACAAGACTGAGGCTCCTGACTTGGGCAAGCGCAAAAATGCGGCGGGGTTAAACATGTTTTGTGAGATCTCAACACTCCCCCTAAACCTCTTAGCAATGTTGAATAAAGAAACACATAGTAATACGCACAGTAAAACTCAGTTTAAAGTCCGAGTCCGATGTCAGAATAGGTAATGAAAGAAACCAAGTAAAATTACAATGATACATAAATGAACAAAGGACTACTAGCAGTTACTGACATGCCAGCTCCAGACCTCAATTAAACTGATTGAAAGATTATGTCTTTATCATATGAAAATCAAGTACAATCCCTCCCGTTAGGGATTTAGTATCATATCATCATAAAATACATGAGAAGAACATAACCCGTATCATGTCAACAACTGGTTTTAGAATAAATGTGTTAATTTCCGATGCAAAGACCCTATGAGCGAATCAATATTAATACCAAAATATGCAATCCTTAAATTAACATGTTCTCGTCCTGAATATGCATATATGAATTTGCCGCTGGACGTTAATAAGCAGCCATCCATCACCACATCACAATTATTATGTCCTTCTATTTTCAATTTAATCCTTCCTTACTTTTAAACCCTACCAATGTTTTGTTTTCCTTTGTTGTTTATACATATATATAACTTTTCCGAATGGGACACGACCATTTTTCATTGTTCATTTATTGAAATTGAGGTTGCTTTCAGTAACTTTTGTGATGTGGTATTATTTTGGTATCGTTTGTCCTGTCCCTGATTTTCTTGTCTGTTTTAAAAGAACTGTAATGCCCTTTTTCCTACATTCCTCATTCACTGATTATTTTCTCTATCTCTGATCGATGAAATAGAATAAGTGATAAATTATCAAAAAGTGTTGTGTTGGTTGCAGTTTTAGTCATTGCTGAAAACAGTTTTTTTATGATGTAGTGATGGATACCAGATGGTAATATCAATATAAAAACCCTACCATTTACAGAGTGACTCAAAAAGAAAAGTGTTCCCTCTGTTTTTCGGTGAATAAAAGGAATATGATGTGTCAAGTGTTTTTAATAGAACCCCTATGTTCTGCAGATGGTTTCAAAAGCAATCTGAACAGAAGATTCTGAGAATAATTTAAAATAAAATCAAGGTGGCAATGTCTCTATTGTAATATGTTGTTTGAAAACTGGTTTATCAGTGGTAGTACACATAAACAAATTTTGCTCATATCATCTGTACATTCACTAAAAAATCTTTCAAAGGGTCCTTCTAATGGATATATTAACGGCAAATTATTTTCCTCTTTAAATATTACAAATTCATGAAAATATATTTTACCGTAAACTCTCTTAATGACTTTATGATGTATTTAAACTTTATGATGTATTTAATCTACGCTGTGTGATGTTAGAAAGAAATTTACCATTAAATAATACGTATGGTTAACATATTCAACAAAATGGCTGAGGAGTGTCCTCATTGTACATTAAAAAAAGCGTAATTATTCGAATAAAACAATATAAAACTGTGAAAGATTGTTCTAATATCGTAAATGTAGCGATTTGTCAGGAAATAGAATAAAGCCTGTTACGTCAGAAATAATGTTAGTGTATATGTATGGTTCCTTTTATTGTTGTTGGTCTATATTAATATATTCATGATTTATTTTAACAGTTGTAGTTGGTTTATGTAAAGATATTTAGGACTATTTTTATTTGATATTGGATTTTTTTTGCAAAGCTAATACCAATAATGTTTCAATTGGCTGAAATATGCAAAATATGAAACACAAGTACGAAAAGGGGTTACTTACCAATCCATATCAGCTTCAGGTTTGATAGTGTCTTTACCTGTAAGTCCGTATAAGCTTAAATGTCCGTTATACAATTTGATAATAAAACATATGATCAATAGATTTTTATCATAAAATGAAGTAGTAATTATAAAATAATGTTGATATTACTCTTATCCTGTTCCATATCAGACTTTCTATCGTAATATCAAATGTATTTCTAGAATATTAAGGCTAGATATTTGATTTTAGTATAAAAAAACAAAAAGTATTAATGAAATGAAAGACCTGTTACAATCGTATTCATAATCACTTGCAATGGAATGAAAACATTTGACCTCCGACCTTTACACAATTATTCCTTATTCTAAACGTAAAGAAATTGACAAAATGTTTCCAACTGCATTGAAAAAACAATATACAGTGCGGAATATATTGGCTTTAAAATGTTTGCTTTTCACCGTTCCTGTTAAAGGTTAATCCCGAAAAAAAAACTACCTGACTACTGTTTATCGTTTAACTGTATTTTCAAATAGATGAGATATTGTTACGTCACGTTGTAATTAATTTCTCATGGTTCAGTTGAGTTGAATAAAACAAGCTAATGAAACGATTTTTTACATTCGGTTAAACATTTATTCGACGTTATAGTTATGTCTATAGCAGGATTTTGTTTTCAAATAATTACAAGCTTCTTAATACAGGTATTTCAAAGAACTAGGTCGGGTTGATTCATGGTAAACAAAATCCAGATAGTTTTAATGATTTGTTTGTGTTAAAATTAATAATAATGCAGACAATGTCATTTTTGGTCAATTTTATTTCAAAATGTTTAGTAATAGCGGTAAACTTGTATTTGCGTCAAAGAAATTACCTTAAACAACACATTTTAGATAATAGATTCTTGCGATATGTTAGAGTGGATTTTCTGCACAAGATGTTTAGAAAGAATTCTCTCACTTCTGTTATTATGTTCGTAGCTGATGCCTGCTGGCTGGTGATTTATCAAAAATGATATTTTAGTTTCGATGTCATTTCGGAAGTTAGAGAAATCAATACATTTTCCTAGTCGTGAAAATGCTTTTATGAATTCCTCTGATATATTTTTCTTTTTAAGAAAGTCATAATTGATAATAACTATATTCTTACGCCAGTCACAACGATAGTTCTGCCATGAGTATTTCAGCTCACACTCATACCAACGTTTATGTATATCGTCATATACCTCACTCAAAATAATTAATACATTCCTGCTTTTTGTCATCATTTCTCTTATTTCATCTTCCCGTGGAGTGCCGGGTTGACAGTCAAGATACGGAAGGAAAACGCTAAGTCCATTTCCTTCAAAATAGGATAACAATATATATGTTATCCATTTGCGTAGATTTTCATCTTGTTCGTTGCATGCAATATATACTTCATAATCGAATGACGGTAAACTCGATTGTCTTCGAAAATGTTCCCTATACAGTATATACATTTCTATACGAAAATTATAGATAATAAAAGTCGAAATTGTTATACAACACAGACAAATTGCAAGGCACATTGTTATCAATCTGATGACGCCATTACCAGTTTCACATCCTAAAATACTTTTGTCAATATCAAGAATAGATATTAAGCCAGCAGCTGTGTGGCACAATACACGAGTATTGCTATAACAATCTCCAAGTGACGGCAGCCAATGTTGTAGCCAAATATCACTACACGTACATTTCATTTGAATTGTTCCAAAAAAAACATTACATGGTCGAAGTCTTTTAAGTGATACTGGAACTCTTAAAATAGGATTGTTTGTAAACGTGATCTTTGTTAAATTTTCCAAAGCAACAAAAATAACATCCGGAACAACATTTATTTCATTTGATGCAAAACTGATTTCTTTTGTTCTCCATAAATATGGTCTTTTTTCAGACAACAGGCGCTGGAACTCCACAAGTAAATCAGAGATACGATTGGAAGAAAAGTCAAGGACTAAATTATCATAATCTGGTAGAGTCAAAGGTAGTTTGCGCGAAACCAATGACGATCGACAATTTATAACCGTTCTGTTTTTGCTGGGTTGATAAAAACAACGACAATGCGGTGGACATTTTTTTGCTAAAGAAATGTTGCATATCAACAAGTCTTGCTCCTGTATAAATTCACCTATCACTTTGTTTTTATATTCAGGGGGCGAATGACATTTAACACCATGATGAGGTGATCCTAAAATTTGATGAGAAATATCTGCTTTATTTGCCATTGGAAAAAATCGGCAATCACAAAACCAACGGTTAAAACGAAAATCAAAGCTATAGAAATACAATTTACCTAACAATGTTGCGTCATAGAATCCCAGTTCAGCAAAATTGAAAATAAAGCTGAAATTGTTGTTTGTGAAATCTACATATCCCCCGTGTCCTAAATCGACATCTTCATCACAGCTCCAACCCATGGCGTTTGTCAGCCTATTAATTACGTTAAAAGAGAAATTGGCAACACAGAAATAGTCTTGTTTATTCCTGAATATGTTGCTTATATCAATGTTTTCCAGAAGATTATTCGAGACGTCAAAATATAATAAACGTTCATCCGCATTAAGAAATATTCCAGGCTCTATAATTTGTAATGTATTGTAGGATAAATCTACGACTCTTAGATAATGCATCCCACCGAAAACGTTTCTTTTTAGATATTTCACTCTATTACCTTTAAGGATGAGCGTATCTAATGTCATTAAACACGAAATTATGTCCAGACCCGAAATGAAGTTGTAGGATAAATCGACATATACAAGCTTGCTTATATTGCACAACTCCTCTGGTATAGTTGTAATGTTCCCATACTGGTAAGTGACCGCACATAGATCAACGTCACTTTCTCCTTTATTAGAAATAATTGGTGTATTTTCATTCAAAAACGATATATTAAGGTTCGCAATACTTGAAGAATTCAACATCCAGACTGGTTTGGCAAGACAAACGCAACATTCCATGGCGTCCTCAAAATACGGATGTTCAGCAGTAAAAAGACAATCGTCTGGACAAAACAAATCGCTTCTATTTAAACGAAGGGCTAGCTTTTCATTTAAATTTTGACATTCTGATGTTTTCAAGAACACAAAGGATACTAAAAGTAAACATAGTGAAAACAAATTCCTCATTGTTAGTTTTTTCCAACGCTCTTAATTAAAAGAATTATGTACATATGTGTTGTCGTATGCATGTAGTTGTCCACTTTTGTTCTATCAAATGTTATCTTTACAATACAAGTTGGATTTGCATAATAAGTACTTGATATGAGTAATACAAGTGTTATTTATATTCAATGATCACGTAAGCGAAGGTATCTTGGGTTAAAACCTCCAAAAGGCACTCAGGGGTAAAATGTGTTGAGACATTGTTTATAAAGAATATTTTGATGTGATGAAGATTGATTGGATAAGGAACGATTTCGATGATTCAGAACTAAATACTTTAGTAACCCCTTTAAAAATCAACATTTTTATTGACCTATTTGTTTGTTATCAAATGTCCTATTACAACGTAACAACATTGGAATCATCGGATTGAATGCACCAACTATCAATTACGTAAATTTCACAATATACAAAGTTGAAATATAATCATTTATATATAGTATACTTGAATTTACTTTTGTTTATATCATATCAATTTATTTATTCTAATCTGACCGTAACACCAGGATGTCATACAAAAGTTTTTCTAAGTGCAGCAGACAATTGTTTATACAATAAAACTGAATTTGATCACAAGACTATATTCCATCACAAGGTGAAAATAGTTTAATCTGTAAGATCAACTTAATCTCTTCCAATATTATTATATTTTGCACTAAGTTAGGGACTCAAAGTATTCACAAGCACGTCCAATGTTGTATTTTGCTGGGGACAATATTCCTTAAAAATTGTACAATAACCATTTCAAAATATAAGACCAAGTATTTCATACCATATTATCATATAGTAGAGTAATTTCAAATGATAGTGTAAGATCTTCCGACCTGCTTTGCATAAACAGTTACTGAATCTCTCATTGAGCTTTTTTTTCACTTGTTTAAGCATGCAATATGGGTTCACATTACCTCTTTAATGCCTACCTTACATTCAGTGGAGAAGTGTACAAATTTTGTTTAACAATTTTGAAATTCTTAGTAGTTAAGGTATTTCATTCAAAAAGTAAAAGAAATAAAAAGCCGAATATTGGATAGTAGTTTATCAACAAACTCTACGGGAAACATTTGGTATTCTATTGTAATACTTCAAACCAATGAAGTGACTGAAACTTGGTACGATATTCATTCATATATATGATAAATTAACAAGGTAGGATCAGTCGGGAAAGATAGCAAAAGGACATGCATATGTTGGGTGTGATCATAAATCGTTCATTGTAATAGAATATCCGGAAACACAAAAGGTTGTTGCAAGATATATTTCATGTACAACGCTTATAAAACTATACTTACACAGGAATTGAAATTAAATGCACGTTCCCATTTAATGAGGGGGTGAATGTGGTTTAACGAAGCCAAACCAGAAATATCATGCAGGCCGAATCTTTCTATTTGACCGGTGAAGAAAAAGTGACCAAACTGCAGTACTTAACTTTTATTAAATCTACAAGCTAAGCTACCAGATACTGTAGAAATAGAGAGGTTGTGAATGTGAGAAAAGCGGTGGGCATCAAGACATATCTTTGCTATTTTCTACATGCATATGAAAGTAGTTTGGTAACAATCCAAAAATATGTTGCAAAGTCGTCAGCAATTTTTGGCAGAGGAGAGAAAGTTGTTAAAACTCTTTTAAATACATGAATGTGATATCCCGTTGTTATGATATTTCTACAGATATGTTCAACCTACCAAACCAAATCAGTGTAGCCATGAAAGGATTTAGTAAAGGTTTAAAATTATTTGTAGTAACGAAATCCAATAATTTAGCAGTTATACATAGATTATGAAAGTTGAAATAAACTTCACAACAGACACGAGTATATCATACTGATAATACTGAATAGATGGAAAATGTGTCCATGTTTAGAAAAATAAAAGTTTCATTGTTCTTATTATTTCATCACAGTTACCATCAATATTTTACATCTATGTCTACCTCATATCTTGACTTACATCTAGAAATTGACAATGAGGGTCGGTTAATAACAACATTTACGACTAAAGAGAAAGTTAAGCTTCCCACTTGTGAAATTTCCATTTTATATGTATTGAAGATAAATGATGATCGACTATTTACAATATTCTGTTTTTCTTTGTTGATAAAAACAACGACAATGTGAAAAACAAATATCTGCTGATGAAATAATGCATTTTAACAAGTGTTGCTTATTTACAAAATTCATCGACTACTTTTTTTGTAAATCAGGGGTGAATGACACTAAATGCCATGATAGGGCAATTTTTTCTAATTAGATGATTTATTTGCCCTGTTTAAATTCGAACAAATAGTTGTTAAAACGAAATTCGAAGTCATAGAATAACAATTTACTAAAAAAAAAACGTAATGTCATAAAATCCTGCTTGAGACACAGTAAAAAAGTATACTTCATCGGTAAACACTACATTTTATAAATTATGTGCGTACGACACTTTTGTCTGGATTTACCTTCATCAGCAACTCTAAACTCATAAAATGAGAAAGCCATAGAAACTTTAACACGTAATGCGCTCAATGACCAAAAGGGAACTAAACAGATTAACCAAGGTCTATGGTATCAACTAAACCACCTATTCGATGGACTAATTTGTTCTTTGATAATGATTTACACAGGATCGGAAATAAAAGAGAGTTTTTGTTGATTTTTTTTTTATAACAAACCGATCAAAAATGAAGTAATCAATATAATATGTTAACGGACATCGACAATTCGACTATCATTTTTTCAGTTCATAGTCGAAACAGTGTCAAGGCCTTATTCACTTAAATTAACTGTTTTAGTTTGCGTAATCTGTCTGATTTGACCCTTCAGTCAAGACAGTCAAGGTATGAAATGCAATGCAAAATGTCTTTCGTTCAGTTCAAGTAACAGGAAGTGTATTATATTCTATTTATGTAATATAAATATAAATATTTATATGGCTTATTATATAATTCTATTTACATTGATTTTCATTGGTTTAGATATGCCTATCTGAGACACTTTAATGATAAAGTGGAAAGCTAAATCAACTGTATGACGTATGGTTTAAAATATATTTCGATGAAGTATGTATTGGTTGAATGATTGCATTATCTTTATAATTGCTCGTGACAAACAACAGATTTGAATTTAAAATTGATTCAATAGTTTTACTGTGTTCTTTTTATTATGTAACATGTGTAAGGACGAATATATTTTGTTAGAAAGCTGAATGCATTTAATATGTTCAATAACACTGTTATGTAATGTTTTACCAATATAATTTTGTGATCAGTAGGCCCCAATGGACAGAAGAATGTTCCTGTGTACTATAGACGGATACAGATTGTGCACCAAATTTGTATTATTGTATTACTCGAGGAGTCTTTAAGTCTGTTTACAGTGGACCCTAATTTCAATGAAATTGTCTTTGCAAAAGTTTTAAACTAAATAGATATTTCAAAGAAGGCAGGCCGTACTTTGACCTATAATTGTTTACTTTTTATACATTGTGACTTGGATGGAGAGTTGTCCGGGCTCCAAAGTTATTGTGAAACTGCCTATTCTAGAGGTGGCGTGAATCAGATGTAGATACTAAAAAATTCCAAAGATCTTTTAGAGTACATACAATCTAAGACTCTCTCATCTTGCAATAGTATTAGAACATTTGACTTTTCTACACTTTACACAAGTATTCCCCATTCCAAACTAAAAGACAAATTGAAAGAGTTGGTATTACTTTGTTTCATTAAAAAGAATGGCGAACGTAGATACAAGTATCTTGTCTTGGGGAGGGATAAATCCTACTTTGTAAAGAATTACTCTGATTCAAACAAAAAATTCTCTGAAACTGACATTATCAAGATGCTAGATTTCTTGATTGACAACATATTTGTTACGTTTGGAGGACGTGTTTTTCAAGACTGTCGGAATTCCAATGGGAACCAATTGTGCCCCTTTTCTTGCCGACTTGTTTCTTTATTATTATGAGGCTGACTTCATACAGGAACTTCTTAGGAAGAAAGATAAGAAGTTAGCAATATCCTTTAACTCTACGTTCCGCTATATAGATGATGTTCTCTCACTAAATAGTACAAAATTTGGTGACTATGTTGAACCAATCTATCCCATCGAACTAGAGATAAAGGATACTACAGATAAAGTTAAGTCTGCCTAATATCTTGACTTACATCGCGAAATTGACAATGAGGGTCGGTTGAAAACAAAACTTTACGACAAAAGAGATGATTTCGGCTTCCCAATTGTGAACTTTCCATTTCTATGTAGCAACATTCCAGCAGCGCCTGCATACGGGGTATATATCTCCCAATTGATATTCCCGGGCTTGTGTTTCCTATCATGATTTCCTTGATAGAGGATTGCTGCTCACAAGGAAGCTATTAAACCAAGAGTTCCAACTGGTGAAGTTGAAATCATCCCTTCGTAAATTTTACGGACGCCATCACGAGTTGGTTGACCGTTATGGAATAACCGTTTCACAGATGATATCGGATATGTTCCTTATGTCGTAACTACAATATCCTTCCCTTTTCACGAATGTGACTTACCGAATTAGACTATTTACCTGATTTGTAATAACATAAGCAACACGACGAGGTCACATGTGGAGCAGGATCTGCTTAACCTTCCGGAGCACCTGATATCACCCCCAGATTTTTGTGGGGTTCGTGTTGCTTAGTCTTTAGTTTTCTATGTTGTGTCATCTGTACTATTATTTGTCTGTTTGTCTCTTTATTTTTGGCCATGGCGTTGTCAGTTTGTTTTCGATCTATGAGTTTGACTGTCCCTCTGGTATCTTTCGTCCCTCTTTTGTCTCATTGGCACTCATACCACATCGTCTTATTTATATAAGTGGTATGTTACAGGAAAAAATGGCCTTCTCTGAAATTGATATACCTTTCCAAACATATCTCAATTACATCACCAGAGAGCTGCTAATTTCAAATATGTATATCATAACAATTCATGCCCAAGAACTGAAACATAGTAAAATCATCAAAAAGATGAATAAAGAATCCGAAAATCTTGTAATGAATCAAACTCGTTAGAAACGACACATTTGTGACCCACGGTACGTCATATTTATGACTCATTATCGCCAGTAATCAGCAGCATAGATACATATGATAAAAACAAAGTGACAACATGAGTATGTTCATTAACCGTCAATACTGGAATTTAAATTACATGACATAAAGTAATTAACAAACTGTTCTTCATGGTATTTATATTGATTTTGTTATCAGAAAATTAAAATCAAACTAAATATTATTTTTGTATACATATGCACAATCATGGCTCTACAATCTCGATACCTGTATTTTGGCATTGCACAAGGTCATGTTTTTCTCTAACTGTTTATGACGTCTTTACACTAAATCAATAGGATGTTGGATGTTAACTGATTGATATTTAAGTCTTAGATGCATGCTTTTTTGTTATTAGTTGTTATTGGCTTTGAACTAGCTGTCAGTAACTGCGAGTACTCTTATATCTGTACTTAGTGTCTTTTTTTTGTGGGATGTATAAGTACCCGTCCACGTTCACTCTGTGTTTTTGTTAGATGTATTTCTATTTGCATCCATCTGATGAGTTTAACCTTTTTCAACTGATTTTTATAGTTTGTTCTTATGTTGTACTGTTACACCACTGTCCCAGGTTAGGGGGAGGGTAGGCGCCTTCAAACGAGTTTGACCCCGCCACATTCTGTATGTGCCTGTCCCAAGTCAGGAGCCTGTAACTTAGTGGTTGTCGTTTGTTGCTGTGTAACATATTTGTTTTTCGTTCATTTGTTTTGCACATAAATTAGGCCGTTAGTTGTTTCGTTTGAATTACTTTACATTTGTCATTTTAGGGCCTTTTATAGCTGACAGTGCAGTATGGGCTTTGCTCATTGTCGAAGGCCGCACGGTGACCTATAGTTGTTAATTCTGTGTCATTAGGTCTCTTGTGGAGAGTTGTCTCATAGGCAATCATACCACATCTTCTTTTTATAGTAACTGTAGTTTACTAATGTTTAAAACTAGTAAATCCTTTTTTGAAACAAAACAAGCAAATATTGGCACGTTCTATCCGTAAAGATGTCACCCTGAAAGCAAACTCTTAAACTCTGGCAGTAAATATCGAAATGATAACGGTTGCAGATAAAGTTCAAATATTATTTTACCTATTTGTATTTAAAGCATGCAGCAACAAAACTCTATCAAAAACACCTTGCAAGTGAAGGTATCTGATTATAGGATAATTAATTCTGATTTCAAAGAAAAGAAACATTTGATTGTACAAAACAAAGATAGATTTGAATGTTCCCTTAACTATAAACTGGGGTTTTCCGCACAAAGGGAGACTACCCTTTAACTCGGTACTGATATTAGTTATAACATATCTATCAAAAATTCTCCTTTGATAAAAAGAAGTTTTTTTTAAGATACTTATTATCCAATTCATTCGGGCAAAGTTGACCTTAGATGAATTTGATTTTCTTTTTTATGTCACTTTTAGGTATGAAACCTTCAACGTTTCTACGTTTTAATATATCTCTGGCTTTAAAATGTTTAGGTTCAAGCGTTGACTATCATAGTAAATCCAGAAAACCACTTCGAACGCACTAAATACATAGCGTCTTTTTTTCGTTTTTAACCTTAACACTGTTACTGAAAGTACTCGCCATTTGTTAATGATTACATGGAATACTAAAGAATCTTGAAAGGTGAAATTGGAAGACTACAAAACGGTCATACGTCTGCGAAAATAAACAAATCATTTGAAAATTTGGGAAGTCACTTTATTACAGAATATTTCATTGTTACGGGAGTTAGGCGTTCAACAGCGCATATACAAAGTAAAATATTTGCCATTTTTTACCTATTATGTCTGTTTGTTTTGCTCACACATTGTTGTCAATATAATAGACTTCTATGCTACTGTCATACAAGTGCACGGTTTAGCTAGTTATTAAACCAGGCTTAAACCATCAGTATCTATATATGGAAATGTCTGTACCAAGTCAGGAATATGATAATTGTTTTCCATTCGTTTGATGTGTTTGAGCTTTTCAATTTGCAATTTGATTAAGTTAGTTGAATGTAGTTTTACATTTGTCATTTAGGGGCCTTTTATAGCTGACTATGCGGTATGGGCTTTGCTTATTGTTGAAGGCCGTACGGTGAGCTACAGTTGTTAATTTCTGTGTCATTTGGTCTCTGTGGAGAGTTTTATCATTGGCAATCATACCACATCTTATTTTATATGAAACAACAAATTGCACTTAATTATCAAATAAATTGTTACCTTGACCGTTGATCTAACAATCGACAGACTACATCGCATTCCTGATTATCTCTGTTAGCATAAAACTAATTTTAAATCAACTAAAGAAATTCAAGTTAACTAATATAACCAGAATCAAAACGTTTCAATTGTAGTAAAATGATATCGGCATCTCCACCTCCAACTTCTGTAAACCGAAGCTTTGCTAAAACAGTTTCTATTTTGTATAATAAAACTTGTTCGTTTACTACAAATTTATTTAAATACCATCCAAATGTTTTATTACATTTTCTGATCAGAATGATCCCCCTCTCCTCTCAACGCCCGTCCCGACTTAACATAGATCCTTTGACCATCTCCATCTGTTGCCGAGATATGATTAATAACTGTCAACTGGCTGGTGACTTAGTAATGAAAATATCTTGGCTTTGATTTCCTTCTGGTAGTTTGAGAAATCAACAAATTTACCAAGCAAAGATAATGCTTGTATGAAATCATCAGATATATCCCTCGTTTCAATTAAATCGTAATTAATAATTACAGTATTTTTACGCCAGTCATTGCGGTAGTTTAGCCATGAGTATCTCCGTTCAAACGCTAACCAACACTTAGATATATCACCATCTACCCCACTCAAAATGATCAATATGTTTTGGCTTTTTGTCATTGTCTCTCTTATTTCATCCTCCCGTGGTGTTGACAATCTCGATATGAAAGAAAAACGCTAAGTCTCTTTTCTTGAGTTAAGTTACAGCGTATATGTTATCCATTTGCGTAGATTTTCATCTTGTTCGTTGCATGAAATATAAATTTCATAATCAAATGAATGTGCAATCGATGTTATTCTTAGTAGTAGAACATGTTCTCTTATGTGCTCTCTATATGGAAATTATAGAAAATAAAGCTAAAAATCATTTTACAATACAGACAAAGTCCTAGACAAATAGAAATCAACTTAATGACGCTGTCATCATTTCCACAGCCTAATACATGTTTATCGACTTCAAGGATGAACTTTATGCCAGATGACATTTGGCACATTTTTCAACTATTATTATGAAAACGTGCAGCTGACCGAAGCCAATTTTACAACCAAATATTGCTACATAGACATCTTAAGTTAACTGTTCCAAACATGACAGAACGTGGTCGAATTCCTTTAAGTTTTTCTGAAATTTTATTAATTGGATTGTTAGTTAAATTGATGATTGTTGCTTTATTTTAGGTAAACAATGTTTGGAACATCTTTTAAGACATTTGATGCAAAATTAATTTCCGTTGTTCTTACAAAATACGTTCTTTTTTCGGAGAGCATGCGCTGGAACTCTGAATATTAATCGGAAATATGATTCGAAAAAAAGTCAATAACTAAATTGTCATATATGGTAACACCAAGGGTAATTTGTGCGAAACTAATGAAGAACGGCAGTTTACAACTGTCATGTTTCTTCTTGGTTGATAAAAACAGCAACAATTGAGGAGGACATTTATCTGCAAATGAAATGTTTAAAATCAACAGGTCTTGCGTCTTTATAAAGTCACTTGCAAACTTGTTTTTATATTCTGCCGGTGAATGACATTTTAAACCAAGATGGGCGGATCCTAACATTTGATTTGCAATATTGGATGTATTGGTCAATGGAAAAATTCCACAATCACAAAACCACAGATTGAAACGAAAATCAAAGCTATAAAATACAATTTCCCTAACAAATTTATGTCATAGAAACCAAATTCAGCAATATTAAAAAAAAAAATGGTAAAATTGTTGTTTGTGAAGTAAACGTATCCACCATGTCCTAAATTTGCATATTTATCGGAGCCTCAACACGTAAGGTTTGTCAGATTTCTAATTATGTTATAAGGAGATTTTAAACACAAAACAAATCCTGCTTATTCCATATTAAATTTCTTATATCTATGTTTTCCAAAAGATTATTCGAGGCATCATATTTCAATCTATTTGAAAGAACAGTCCTGGTTCTATATCCCTCAACCCATTATAGGATAAATCTACGATACTTAAATTGTAGAATAGATCAACATACACTATTCCGTTGATTGTACCCGTACTGGTAAGTTTGATTGAATAAATCAACATAAATTCCGTTGTTGAAAGCAATAGCAGGTGGATCATCCTGTAAAAAGGAAATGCTAAGCTGTCCAACATTAGAGGAATTTAACATCGACAAATGGTTGAGTTAGACACACACAGCATTCCATGTCGTCCTAATAATACTGATGTTCAGGAGTACACTGACATTCGTCAGGACAAAATAAATCATTTCTTTTCAAAAGTAACGCGAGTTTTTAAATCAAAGTTTGACAATCTACAGCGTAATGAATGGTATATATGACACAGCACACAAACACACTATGTAAATAAGTTTTCGTCATTATTTAAACTACATGTACATACTATCCACTAATCTTCATCTAAGAATTCATGTAAATTAGTCTAATATCTTATATAAAATACACTAGGAAGAAATCTGTTAAAATTCAGTTTTCTTTTGAGCGATATGTCCAACACAAGCTCACGAGACCTTTAGAAATCGAATATAGAACCTATAACTAATGAAATATTAAATGAATATGAATTCCTTTTTATTGCGAAAATTTGATTTGGTGCACTTGGTATAAACAAACTATATGGTATCATTTATAGAAACATAAGTGTATTATAAAGTAGGCCATTGAGGATATATCTGAACGTAGAATGTGAGTTTAGTGTGGCTTAAATTTTGTTATTGTATTCTGTTTTTTTATTCGTAATTATACATTTTATAAGTCTTTTTACCGACATCATTATGTGATGGATTTCAAGATTAACTCCTAAAAAAACACACAACATTTTATATAAATTGAATGTCATGCGTCCGAAGCGCTTTTCTGGATTTACCTTCACCAGGAACGTTCAAAACCGATTATTTGAAAGCCAAGGACATTAACATATTCTAATATCCTAATATATTTTTTGAAAATCTGAAATATTAATCTGAAATATACATGAAAACCAGTTTGTCATTATGTATTATAAAATTTGTGATAACAGGCCCTGTATAAGATTTTAAAGATTGAACTTTAAAAAAAATAAAAAAATTAATTTGTAGTCTACCATATTAATTGAAAAAATCTTTTTACGTATTTCGTGCTTCCGAAATGCTTACCTGAATTTTCGTTCATCAATTAAGTTCAAACCAAACCATTTTAAAACTTTTTTTTAAATACATAGAGATGTTTAGAGCTAAATGATCGAAAGGGATCTTAAAGAGTAGCCACATTCAGCTAAGGTAAACTTACCTGAGGAAGTTGGACTCTTTGTTTATTAGTACCTTCATACATTTTCAACGGAGAATTTTAGAAAAACACGTTATAAATCATGTCAGCACTGAAGCATTAAATACTGAGCTGATTATATACTGAGACAAACAGTCCACCAGTAGTGGTATCGACATCCCGCCCTTCATCCCGGTCGATCTACTTAATAGGACCTACCTATTATTTTGGTTTATTTGTTCTAGTCCTAAATATGCATGCAAATGTTTGCCAGTGGAAGGTCTTATTTGGTATCGTTTATCCTGTATATAATTCTATTGATTGTACTACCGATATAAAAGAACTGCAATTATTTTTATTTCCATTTTAATTTTTTCTAACCTTTTTTACGCAATAGTTCTATCCATGATCGATATTATAGAGTTCGGGTTAGTACCATATCGTTTTGTAATGGTATGTTTTTCGTTATTGCCGAAAGCATTTTTCGTATTGATGAAGATTGGTTGGTAATACACATTGCTTAATAAATGATGATTATTTTCGTTAATTATACCTTCAAGGAGTTTGTCATCTTAAACACCGGAGGGTATGTTTCATATGCATATTATTATTATTTGTCTCCCCGACAAAGTTTTAGTTTTGATGACGATTCGTGTATCTTTTAAAGCCATTGAAGTACAGCTAAATATTTTGATATCAAGCCGGATGTTTATAATTAATAAAATATATATCATGTGTTAAAGATATGTACAAAATAAAATATCTACATTGATACTTGTTAATCGAAGCAGACTTCATATATTGGGAAGAACTCTTGTCTTGTTAACTAAATATGTTTAGTGTAAACGACAGTAACTTTATAGTAAATAATATATGTAACTTATTGATTGTAAATCTTATTATTAAATGATATGAGCAAATCAGCCCTAATACAGATAAATCAGCATGTGCAATACTGATGACGTTGTCCTGTCGATATAAATCAAGAGTTAATATTGCTTTTCTGACCGGGCCAATACGGAAAAAGCCGTATTGGCCAATGGGCCAATACGGGACGTTCGCTTCCGGTTTCAATTTTCTTTGCCTAAGCTTACTTAACTTTGGACGTATCAATATGCATAAAATGCAGTTGTATCATATTTTTTTAACTTTATATCATTAAAAAAAGAGTTTAAATGATGTTCAGTGTTTGTAACGTCTTGAAACGGAAATATTTCACAGCCTTTTCGAGTACGACTTTGGATTATTATCACTGTTTCATTTCCGTTGATCAATCATCAGAACGCAGACAATTCAAGAGTAAGAATAGTTAAACTGTCTGATTTATTCTTCCCAGCTACTTTATGTTTGCTAGATAAAATGAATTTTAGTAGCATAAGATTAAGTACTTGGACGAAAAATCAGAAATTAAATCTGACTATGTTGACAAAAAATCCACCGTGAACTGGTGAATGCGAAAAGACAAGTTCAGATATGAATTTCTGTATCTTCTTTACGGTAAGTTTCTTTGTTTAATCGAAGAATTAAAATCTTTTAATAAAAGTGGTATGAACTGGCTGTTTCTGTATTGGCCCTGTTATAGATTCTCGATCAGCTGTATTGGCCCTCGACTCTTCGAGTCTCGGGTCCAATACAGCTAACCTCGAATCTATAACAGGGCCAATACAGAAACAGCCAGTTAATAACACTATATTATTAACGTAGGTACTTTTTTTAACTGTATGTACTTTAAGTATACATATCATATTTTTTTTTAACTATGAATGAATACGAGTGAAGATTAAGAAGACGGAAGTTAACTATTTTTAACAAACTTAGATTTTGTTAAAGTGACTAATGGCTTATTTTACAATTCTTGATAACTTAAATCATTGTATTCGAGTCTGTTTGGTTTGTTGATAATGCGTTATGGTAATAACAATTCAGTGGAATCCGTTACAGGTCTTCACTTCGCATAATATTAGTCAGAGATAAAAATGGGACAAGGATATCGGGTTTTCCGAAATTCTCGTTGGGCCTGTTTTGATCATTTGTTGCTTTGTCTACAAAGGAGTTGGAAAATAAATGTATCATAAAGTGCCACCGATGTCAGTGCGCATGACACAGATTCCTGGAATAACCTTTATGAGGCATTATAGTCGTTACGTCAAATAAATATGGAGATCAAATCTAAATAGGGTATCAAAAGATCAAAATGAAAAATAGTGTGACAAACTTCGATGTACTAATTATAACTCCACTGTACATAATATAGAAAATGGGTGCAAAACACACCTAGTTTTCCTTATGGTATATATCCTTTAAAACATTTGGTGTTTATGGTACAACTAAATTATTCACATTGTAGGGAATATAGTGTTGTATATGGTGCAGACACTTGTCTGTTGTTACAAACTGTATGTTGTCTTTTAGATGTCTTTTGCGGTACATTAAGATTTGACAAGGGTATAGAAATATTGTCATATTGATTTCGCTTATACAATAATGAAACCTTTGATAAATTCTAATGCAGTGTTATATTTTATATTTATGTGCATAAATTTACTTATTTTGTGGCAAATTATGATATACAGTAAGAATATATGATCTCTTCAAATTTGTCTGATGACTCTGATATTGAAATAATTCTGTGAAGGAGAAATGTTGAAAAGAAAATGTCATACATATATTTCAATTATGTCAGACCCCAAGGGTTGTTTATGGTATAGAAATATAAATGATATATGAGCATCCCGTTAGTTCATCCGTCTGGTAGTAACACCCTTGCGTAAGTGGAGTGTGTGGTTGGATGTCCGAGATATATATATATAAGTTTACGAAGCTACGACCTGTCGGGATTAGTACGTTAAATCCCAAGACTAGTGTAAGGTGAATGGAACGCTTTTTGTGCTTTAAAGAGCCCTTGCAGCGACTTGCAAGAGGTCCGTAAGTTACCAGTTACAGGACAAAACATCTGACCTATCGAGTATGTGGTTAATTGGATCGTATACGTATAACATGAATACCCAGAATTTTGTTTTTGTTTAAAGCGGTCCATTGTTTTATTCTGAATTATTTAAATTCTGGAATAGTAAGCAGTATTAGAACTCTGATATACCTTAATAACATCTTAATTTTTCTTGAACAAACACACACACACACACACATATATAATATTTAGTGAGAAAAACGGAAGAAAATTTTATACACATGTAACATAGTGGAAAATATACCTACGTTGCACTTAATATTATATAAATGATACAACCCCGTTATCAGACGAACCAAGATGCAAGATGACCATCTACCATCTACCATCAGCCCAGCCTTGGTGATATACAAACCAATTGCCATTTATTAACATTAAGTAGGAAGCAAGGAACATAATGAAGAAGTGAACCTTAGTATCCACATCATTAATTGACTTTCAATGAACTTATGCCAGATTTATCAACGCATTATTTGCAAAAAAAATTGGGACAAATTTGTCCAATTGATTTTTTTTATTGATAAAACTCTTAAAATGTAAGCTTTAAAAATCAGTAATTATAGATAAAAGTGCTCTGTTAAATACTTTCAAGGGCTCGGTTTTTTTTTATAAATATTTCATTATTTAAAATAATTTCAGGCATTTTGTAAAATGTCTTTCAATTTTTCTAGGCATTTTATAAAATGCCTACAAAAATTAGTTAATACATAAATCTTACAGGCATTTTAGAAAATGCCAAAAGTTTTCAGGCATTTTATAAAATGCCTGTAACATATCTATACTTATCAGTATGTTTAATTGATTGATTGATTGATTGATTGATTGTTGGTGTATTATTCCACTTTTAGGACTATTGGCTATATCGTGGCGGCCGCTTACTATTGGTGGCGGAATCCGGAATGCCCTGAGAGAACCAGCGACCTTCGGCAGTAAAACTGGCGATCCCAGTCCATTCATCTTCAGTGTTAAAAGGCTAGTGATACGTTAGGCTATTCAGCAATCGATACCCCAAATCTATCAAATAGAAGTAAAAAAAAAACACGAAAAAATGTAGCCATAAAATATTTGATGCAAATTCAAAATACTCAACGCTTTGGCTATAACAATCAAACTGAGTGATTTTAAAAGTACTACAAAGTTCTCCTAGTTATATTCAGTCATCGTCACAGTATTGAACTCTTTCCTGGACATATTATTTTAAAAATAAATAAATAATATTTCCACAGTTGTGTATCTCACACCGTCCTTTGATTCAAACTGATCTGTGTTGTTCACTTTTAGCGTTACATACATGTATTTCGATTAAAGTCTAATAGAATATGTGACCATATCTCAATGTACCGAATGATCACCATAAATGGAAAATGTTTCATTTGCCACGCCATGAGGACATTCAATATGCTTATTACATTCTTGAATGACATGCTGTTATTCCGATGACCTACTATTTAATAATTCAATAGATTAGTGTAATTATTCTAGGTATTTTTTTGTTTGCTTATTGTGTGTTTTGTTTTTAAGTTCAAAATATAAATGGTGCAAATTTGCACCAATTTTCGAAGTGGATTGTTTGAAAAATGCAAACTGTATGTTGGCATTCTGTATAATGTAATGTACCCTAACAACTACTTCTGCCAAAAAAGATCGATTGGCTCGTTTACACTGTCAATGAATACGCAGCCACTTCCTTTCTACCTGCACAAATAGACATTTACCCCAAGATTCATCATTGGAAATGAAATAACTGTCATGCAAGCTCGCTGTACAACTTGATTCAACCAACCACGTTCACGGGACTTTCGTGCCCGTTTGAACAGCCAGATTTCCCGTCTAAAAAACTTATTTGATGTTGACGTACTCTATTGTTTGCATAAATATCTATTGAAAGCGTCCTTTGTATTTCTAATAATTTCTGTAGCCACATGCACATTATATATGCTTAATCATATGATAGAGTTTTATTCCAGAATAAGGAGCCGTGACTGATTTCGATTACGTGACGTCATACAGATTACGGGAATGATAAAGCCTTTGCAACCTTGACTGATATCGATATCATCACGGATGGTTAATACAACACAATTGTCATTGAATGTATTACCCATAAACTTTACTTGTATTTACTACTAAGTATATTATAAATAATTATATTTACTTCCTGTTACTTGATCTTAAGGGAAAGATAATTTGCATTTCATACCTCGACTAAAGGTTGGATACAGGCAGATTAGGCAAAACAAATGTAGTATATTTTTATAATTATTATGAATTAGATCCTTATATATTTAAACATTGTGAACTGAGATACAAATGGCTGAACTATCGATAAGCGTTAATATATGATAAAGATTACTTGATTTTGATTCGTTTTGTTATAATATTTATTAACGTAAACAGTATTCACACAGAGGCACAAGTGATTAGTATGCTGGAGTTTCTTGTTGACAACATATTTGTTGAATATGGAGGTAGACTTTTTCAAAAAACTTGTCGGCATTTCTTTGAGAACAATCTGTGCGCCTATCCTTGCCGACCTTTTCTTATTTTCATATGAGTCGGGGTTCATTTAGACACTTGTCAAAAAACAAAAAAGATCAAAGAAACCAGATCATTTAATTTCACATTCAGATATATTGATGATGTTCTTTCTATTAACAATCCAAACTTTTCTGATTGGGTTCCATAAATAAATCTTCCAGAACTAGAAATTAAAGAAAAAACAAACACGGCTTCCTCATTTCTAGACTTACCTCGAATTTGACATAAGAGGTCATCTCAGTACAAGAATCTATGACAAACGAGACGGTTTTAATTTTGAAATTAAAAATTCCCACCCCCCGAACACCTTAATTACAATATACCAACCTCACCTGCATATGGGATATACATTTCCCAACTCATTTGGTATTCAAGAGCTTGCAGCTGCTACTCAGGCTTTATAAAACGTCACTAGTGTCTGAGCAGAAAGTTGATGAGCCAAGGTTATGCCAAAGAACGTCTCGTCCTTTTTCGAAAAAAAAAATCATTGGAAGATACCAAGACCTTGTTGATAAATATTGCGTATCAACTTCACAAATAATACATGCTGGTCTTGAAGTATAGATGCTAGGTATTGACGTTGTTTTTAATCTTAATTACGTGTTATAGTGTTCTTTTTATTTGTTCTTGTACATTTTAAACCGATACTGTTTCGTCCATTCTTGGTAATATACTTTTTACCTGGTTCGGTACTTATACATCTCGCCATTGTGTGATTGTGCTCTGTATGTTTTGTATTCCTGTCTTTCATGTACTTTGTCTAAAGAGTGTCTATATGCCATTTTATTTTCTTTGTTGAAAGAGAAATTTGTTTTTATAGTGATAAAGATTATATTACGTATATAATGTTGACTGCTGTACCACAATTTTTGACATTTGTACCTATTATGTCTGTTTGTTTTGTTCGCACATTGTTGTCAAAATAATTGAATTTCAGCGGTTATCATACAAGTTAGAGATTTAGCTAGCTATAAAACCAGGTTTAATTCACCATTTTCTATATTAGGAAGTGCCCGTAGCAACTCAGGAATATGACAGTTGTTTTCCATTCGTTTGATTTGTTTGAGTTTTTGATTTGTCATTTTATAAAGGACTTTCCGTTTTGAATTTCCCTTGGAGTTCGATATTTTTGTTATTTTACTTTTTTGTATTCAAGACACTGTTTAAATCATATCCGAGAACATATTGGGGAATGGAATAGGTGGTTTAGTTGGTACCGTAGATCGTAGATGGATTTGGCTATTCTGTTTAAGTCACTGCTTTTTATATAGAGCCTTTCGTGTTGATGTTCCTATACATCTATGGCTTTCACATTTTTGGGTTTGAGCATTCCTGATGAAGTTTTATTCAGAAAAGCGCTTAGGACACACTTAATATATACAGGGTTATGTTCATAGATGAGGGATTACTTGTTTTGTTATTACTGTGTCTCCACTAGGATTTTATGACATAATGTTTGTATTAGTAAATTGTAATTTTATAACTTAGGTTATCGTTTTATCACTGGATTTTTTGATTGTCGTATTTTTATCTTCGTATGCATTAAATCTTCAAATATTATGTTCGCCATATCATGGTGTTATGTCTTATTTAACTCCGGATTTGGAACACGAAGTAGTTGATGAATTTTGTAAATGAGCAAGACCTATTGATATGTAATATTTCATCAGCAGATATGAGTCTTTCAAAAATTACTATTGTATTCATTAGCTAAGAAAACCAGAGCGTTGTTAATAGTCGTTTATCATTAGTTTCAAACATATAACCCTTAACGTTATCAGACTATGATTAGTCTGTCCTTGATTTTAACTACAGTTTAAGTTCCGGCGCCTCGTGACTAGAAAATGGTTTTCATTTCATTTTCCTGATACGTTCTTTTTCTGAAGATTTGTAATATTCATATTTTATAAGTAGAAGTATTACAGTTTTAAATGTTTTACGTAAATCAGTAAAAAATCTTTTCAAAGTTAATGAGGGAGGGACGGAAGGGTAATTGCTATTATAGAAATGTTCCAATTTCGTGAAAAAATTTAATGTTCTCGACTAAAATGCCATTGTTAAATGAATATTAGTGATCAATTATTTAATAAATTGTTGTTTAATGTACAGAATATACTTTGTATGCCTGTGGTAGCAATTTTTTTGGGTTTTTTTTTATATTATTTTGTTTGGTCATTTCAACGTTTTATTCTGTTGTATAACCTTTATTATGCCTTTTGGCGGACTTCATTAGTTTACAGCGAATTATTCTTCCGCAAAATCTTCTCTTCCGCATTGAAGTGATTTACAACATTGCCTAAATCATAATTATGACTTCTACTACAGACTCACACTCTCATTTATTTCATCTCAAACATATATAATTGTAAATGCACGTGCTCGTCATTAATCCGTTGCGTACAGTCATGTAATTTTTGCAACTTCGTTACCTAATTAAGTTCATTGAGGCCTTTACACCCGTCAACCAGCAATATTATTTCCGTTTCCTTATAATTATCATGGTCAAGGAATAACTCGCTAAAACCTTTATACGATGTCTTTGCTTAGCCGAATTCGTCAAAGTTATTTGTCTACTACGATTGTATGTCGTTTAAATGAATAGGAATTATTAATCAATAGAAATGTGTACGCCTTCAAATATAATGTTAATCCATGGTAATATCGATATGGGTTTGGTTTTCAATGGGTATTTTCGGAACGATAAAAATTCAACAGTTTGATAAAAAGTAAATTATTGCAAAAATATTTGCCACAAGATAGCTTTCATTTGTATTTCACAGAAAAAGATCTTTATTCCTAAAACCCCAGAATGTTCACATTTATGCGAAATTGAGTTCAAAGGTCAAACCTCAAATATATCATAAATTCAAACATGACGAAGGAATTTTCTTAGATATATTCAGTAAAATTGAGAATGGAAATGGGGAATATGTCAAAGAGACAACAACCCGACCAAAGAGCAGACAACAGCCGAAGGCCACCAATGGGTCTTCAACGCAGCGAGAAAATCCCGCACCCGGAGGTGGTCCTCAGCTGGCCCCTAAATAAAATAGTGTACTAGTTCAGTGAAAATGGACGTCACACTAAACTCCAAAACATGTAAATGAACTAGAATTAAAAAACTTACAAGACTAACAAAGGCCAGAGGCTCCTGACTTGGGACAGGCGCAAAACTGCGGCGGGGTTAAACATGTTTTGTGAGATCTCAACCCTCCACCTATACCTCTAGCCAATGTAGAATAAAGAAACACATAGCAATACATACAGTAAAACTAATACTCTTACCGTCATTGTTTGCGAATCCGGTAAGAGTATTAGTTTTACTGTACTATTGCTATGTGGTAATAGTAGCATGCTACAAATACGATTTAATAACAATTCTAATATGACGATATTTTTGCGCTTTTGAAACAATCGTGAAACGGTTCATTTTTTATATCGTTTTGGCTTCATCAAATTTAAAATGGCTGCCTTTCGAATGTGTATTATAGGTCCGCTTCAGAGAATAAAATGTAAAAAATTTCATATTAGAATCGAAATATTTATATCATGCCATGCTCTATGCTCATTTTCACATGGTTAGACATTATATTTGTGAACATGTTTGTACCTCGCTTACGCTCGGTATAAAGATATTGACAAATATAATGCCTATCTATGTTAAAATGAGCATAGAGCATGGCATGAAAGAATTATTTCTTAAGCATATATTGTAGAGGATGTCAAAAGGACAAGTACAACTATTTGTATGAACAGTTTCCATTACAAAATGGCGTCAATGATGTACATATCTTAACATGTTTCACCATAGAATATAACAAAATTATTTTCTTTATTGTAAAACACCAGTTTCACGATATATTTCGTGTTTTCCATTTTGCATACACAGAATGTTTCTTTTGGAAAATTAGTATCTGGAGATTTTTTACCTATTCGACCCTTCTTGTTTCGCCTTCTAATCTCTCTGTCACCAAACATGACATACAAGATCATCCGGTATTTGCCTCTTCGTGTATCCTGACTTAATATAGAAATTCATTAATAAAGGCAACAGTAGTATACCGCTATTCGAAATTCATAGATCGATTGAGAAAAAACAAATCCGGGTTAAAAACTAAAACTGAGGGAAACACATCAAATATAAGAGGAGAACACAACAGAAACACTAAAATGCAACACACACAGAAACGAACTATAAGATAACAATAGACATTTTCCTGACTTGGTACAGGACATTTTAAGAAAAATGGTGGGTTGAACCTGGTTTTGTGGCTAGCCAAACCTCCCGCTTTAATGGCAATGTTAAATATAACACTAAAATGACAACACTACATTACAGGACTACAATACAAATAAATTGAAGAACATACAGGACAGAGAAACACACAAATAAATAATACAATAGAACATTACGACAACCTAATAGTTATCAAAGGTGCCAAGCCAAAAGATGAAGAGCATTGCTGACCCAACATTCCAAAATACTGTGCCAAATACGGCTAGGTTATCTGCCTCGGATAAGAAAATATTCAGTTTTAAGAATAATTCATATTTTTGCAAACAGTAAATTTATAAAATATAAAAATGACTATATAATTTATATACATGTTAACACGGAAGTATTGACTAACTACAGAATAAAAACGAATACGTAAAACAACCTAGATCAGCACATAAAAACAGCACAGCCGAACAACGCATTTTATGTCAGCCGAATAGATCGACGCACATAAGTGACGTCACAGGTAAATTTCTAAAATTTCCAAAAAATTGGATAGAGTTCAAGATTAAGTTTGTAATACTGATATTACATGTATTTAATAACAATGAAAATTACAATACTTATAAATATAAAAATTGTGTTTAGTAATTAGATAATTAATTGTATTATCTAGCTATGTCGGTATTTCTTCTAAATCAAACTGAAAACCAAATACATATTGTAAGTTTAGTTGACCCAAACTAAAATCTTATAAATGAACTGGATGATAAATTATCTTTACCCTCACACACGAATAGAACAGAAAAAAGTAAGAATTACAACTACAAACGATAAGACATTTGACAATAACAAATACAACATCAGAACTAAATACATGAATTTTGGTTAGCAAACTACCGTGACACGTCTTATAGCAATGCGAATTCACACTCAAAAAAACAATCACAATCGGGAATAGGTCACGGTCGGTACTTAAAAGATCAGATGACGTAATGGCAAAGCACAATCTAAGACGTGGTAAAAATGTCCTTAGTTAGTTTGGACAAAGACACATCGTATGGAATAACCAATTCGTGATGGTGTCCATAAAATTTACGGAGTGTCATTTTTAATCTTTCCTCCTCATAACTTTGTTGGAGCAGTTTCTGCGTAAGGAGCACACTCCTGTATATGAAGTCCGTATAGTGTGAACATGCACGAGCATAACGTATCAATTGAGATATGTAAACACCATACGAAGGGGCAGAGGGTATGTTACTGCTGAGAAATGAGAAATTGATAATTTGGAAGTTGAAATCGTCCCTTTTGTCATAAATTTTAGTGTGAAGTCGTCCATCTGTGTCAATATTGAGGAAAAGATCAAGGTATGAAGCAGTCCTTCTAGTATCAGTAGTATCCTTAATTTCAAGTTCACTGGGATATATGAGATGTAAGTATTCGCTGAAATATGGGTTATTCAATGATAGGACATCATCAATATATCTGAAAGTAAAATTAAAGCATTTCGCAAGGTGCTTTTTCTTTTTGTCACACCAAAACTATCAATTTATTGTTGAACAAAACGTCCTAATAATTGAACTTGATCAATGTTACCATAAAAAATGGATGTGAATGACGGATATAAAATTTCCATAGTTAAAAGGGTATAAGTGATATTTTTATTTCTTGATTTTTAACAAAACTATTTGCATAAAACAGCATGCAATATCTCAATAATATATTCTTTCTCCCCAAATATGAAATAATGTTTTTGAATCATATGTTTTCTCGTTTTCAATAAAAAATGCGTTAAATTTCCAGGTAAAAACCTGCCAGCTTTAAGTTTTAAAAGTATTTGTGAATGATTTATTATTTTGTCTTCATCCTTCCAATGACACTTGCTGATATGAGCATCGAAAATATTCACGAACATAGCCTAAACCTTTTTTTAAATTCTAAAGTGACTACCCAAAACCATAAATTGAGAAAAGCCCCATAAACAGACTAGAATAAAATAATGTGACCTAAGAAAGTTTTTACGACCAAACGATATATAAAATATAGATAGTATTCTATCATTTAAAACAATTTCCAACCATGTGTTATTCCGGTACATTAAACTCGTTAATTAAAAAGTATAATAATAAAAATACCGAACTCCAAAGGAAATTCAAAACGGAAAGTCCCTTATCAAATGGCAAAATCAAAAGCTTAAACACATCAAACGAATGGAAACAACTGTCATATTCCTGACTTGTTACAGGCATTTCCTTATGTAGAAAATTGTGGATTAAACCTGGTTTTATAGCTAGATAAACCTCTCACTTGTATGACAGTCGCTGAAAATTCAATTATATTGACATAATAGGTAAAAAAGTCAAAAATATGTGTACAGCAGTCAACATTGTGTTATAATCTTAATTACTGTAAAAACAAACAAATATGTCAACAAAGAAAAACAAAATGGCATATAGACAAAACACATAAGCAAAAATGAAAGGCAGGAATACAAAAATTGACCATAGCACAATAAACCAATGGCGGGGTGTATAAGTACCGAGCCACGACGTAGGAATATTACCAAAAATGGACTAAACAGTAAAGGTTATAATTTACAAAGACAAATAAAAGAACACTATAGGGCCACACCAATTTAATTTCTTGTTCTACGGATTTTTCCACTCCAGAAATTGGGGCGAGCGAGCGATTTGAAAATCTTAATAAAAAAAAAAATTTAAATTGCACATTTTTGAGGCGAAAAGTAAAGGCGAGCGATTATATTTTTTTTTTGTAAACATAATATCATAGGTTCTGACAACATTGATCAAATTAAGATGGTATGAAACTTGATTTAACACTTGTACTTTGACATTTCTCTTATTTATCAACTGCTGAAGTGGTTTTTTTTTTCATGTAATGCCCACATTTAATTGCAGCATATTTATGACTTCTTTCATTACTATTACTTTCTGAGGACATCAGATCTTGAACTGAATAATTGAATAATTACTTCATCTGCCTTAAATGATCTCCATTGAATTGTCATAGATGTCTTTCCTCCTTCACCGGACATAACTTATAACTAGCAAGACGGTGGGTGTCTTGCAAGAAGCAGGAACTACTCATCCTTCCGGGACACCTGAGTTCACCCCCAGTTTTTAGGGGTTCTTGCTGTTCGTTGATGTGTGTACTTTTTAGTTTGTTTGTTATATTGTTATTTTTGTTGTCTGTGTCTCCGTCGTTTTGGTGTTCTCATTTTTATTCTTTGTCATTTTGTCACTTTGTATATAAATAAGATGTGGTATGAGTACCAATGAGACAACTCTCCATCCAAGTCACAATCTATTTAAAGTTAAAATTTTTAGGTCAAAGTACGGCTTTCAACACGGAGCCTTGGCTCATACCGAACAGCAAGCTATAAAGGGCATCAAAATGACTAGTGTAAAACAATTCAAACAAGAAAACCAACGGTCTTATCTATAAACAAAGCAAGAAACACATATGAACCACACCACCAAACGACCACTACTGAACAACAGGCTCCCGACTTAGGACAGGTGCATAAAAATGCAGCGGATATGAATAGTTTTGCTTAAAGGTGTCTGTATTAGCAAATACATCTCCTTCAAATTTCTAAGTCCTTTATTCTAACAACGAAAATCGGCATGATTTTGTGAATAATAGTCCTTGACTTTGTTAAAAAAAATCTGTGGTAATGTTCGAAACAGTTTAAATGGTCGCGATTTGACGTTGACTAAAACGCTCTGGCGATCGCTTTTTTTAATGTTTACAAAAATACCGGCGAGGGAAATAAACACGATTTCTTCACCGGATGCGGGAAGCGGGAATATTTAAAAATATTTTTTTTCCGTTTAGAAAAAAATATGTGCGGGCGGGTCCGTTGAACAAGGAATTATATTGGCGTGGCCTAGCAGAATTTTTGTTATTGAATGAAGCACAATAAACAGTTTAGTAAACTTCTGTAGATGATTGTTTCATTTACAACCATACTCTGATAAATATTTTTAAACTGTAAATGTCAACTGATCTATTTCGGTAACTGAATTGTGACCCCTTGGGAAATCCCGAAATTTTATTGACCATGTCCGACTTTTCACCTTATCTTATTTTTAAACCTTTTCCAATATGTTTCGTTCAATAAACAAACTCCTGTAATACAATCAGGACTAGTGCTAAGCGATTTCTTTTTTGGGACACGATTCATCTATTTTTGATTGAAATATAGAATGTCAACAGTGTTAACTTGAAAAAAAAATCAAATCATAGGAACACCATTTGAAGCACATTTGGTCGAAAATGGTTGAATGTTTGACTTTTAAAATTTTCTTATTTATATTAACTTCTTCCAAACTGGTTTCATTGTAAAGGCTTCTTCCAAACTGGTTTCATTGCGAGGCCTTCTTTCAAACTGGTTTCATTGTTAGGGCTACCAACATACAATATAAGACCGGATTATCATGCCGGTTGTCATCATTAGTTAAAATTCGACGGGACGGGATCATGTTTATGCATTTGTCCGTAAAGTTCTAGACATGTTCGGTAATAGAAGAGATAACGATGAATTAATGTTGTGAGTGTACTACAATGTAATAATATACTATCAACGTCGTGACACAGCAACGATGGCATTGTCCGTTTTAATATAACGATTGTATTTTCCAACTGTCTATGTTTTCCGCTTGTTTAAAATTATTGCTTTCCATTTCCTTTCATTACTTTAAGAATTTTAAGTTTAATTTGTTTTCTTTTTCAAATACACATTACAATCCCATTAGTTTTTTTTCAAATGTGCCAAGGTGATATATGTAAATGTAAATCGTCCCTTTTGAAAATATCTTCAGCTGACTATTGGTCAGGTTTGTACTAATCCATCTGACCTGAAATATCAAATAATCAACATAATTATATACATCTGTTTATTATTGTCGAACATACAACTTAAATTGGACATTTAGTTCTACGCTTTAACAAGGAAAACTACATTAAGTTAATACCGTAGGGATTAAGTGAACTGACAAATTTTTACATTACATATTATCAATTATGCCAAAAAGCTTTGATACGATTCCATCTAATATTAAATTGTAGGGATTTAGTGACCTGACTCATTCTTACATTACATATAATCAATTATGCCAAAATACTCAAGACTCACTCAATACATGGTTTGTATGCTATGCTACTGTTAACGTTGTATTTGTTTGAATGCAATTTTCAGAGAAGTTTTAACTGTATAATGCCAGGCATCCTAAAACTTAGCTCACACAAACATAAACAGGTCAGATAAAGTTGCGTGCTTCAAGTTTCGAAGTATGTGTCACGTGGGAAACGATTGGATCACAGTCTTAGTTAATTGCTCCTTGTGTAAACAGTTTTTTCAAGCCTCTTCTCCAAATTAACCACCGTCCAACCCCACCTCATGATTCACCTTCAATATTTCAACGACAGGTGAAAGAACTCAACAATAAACCTTTTGAAATATTTCACTTGTCATTCAAAATTTTCATTTATTTTCTAAGCATTGTCATTTAACATCTCCAGCCTCAACTCAACACCTTAATCTCAGTAGCTACTGTCACGCGGGGGCTCTTCGACTGCCACGCATATGCCGACAGATGAAGCTTCGCTTTGTCATTCTTTTGATCATCTGTGTTGTTTAAGTTGAGCGTAGTGGCTTGTCAGCAGATATACTTTCCACAAAAGATCTGGTTGCTGACAAAGTCCTGGAGCAAAATTGTTTTTCAGATAGTTGAGTGATTTCCCGAAGCTTCGTTCGTCAGAAGCCCTTCCCAGGATTTACCTTCATCAGGAACGCTGAAACCCAAACATTTGAAAGGATGTACAGAACTAAACAGAAGAGCTATATGATCAAAAGGAACCTTACAAATAGCCAAATTCATCTAAGATCAACTTTGTCTGAGTGAGTTAGAACCGTAGTTTGTTCACACATTGTTGTCAATATAATGGAACTTTACGCGACTTTCATAAAAGTGAGATATTAAGCTAGCTATAAAACAAGGTTTAATCCACCATTTTCTGCATAAGGAAATGCCTGTACCAAGTCAGAAATATGACAGTTGTTTTCCATTCGTTTGATGCGTTTGAGCTTTTGATTTTGCCATTTGATAATGTACTTTCTGTTTTCCTTGGAGTTCGGTATTTTTGTTATTTTACTTTTTTTCTTAAAACATTCTTAATTTATCAAAGGTGAATTTAAGAAAAGGTAGTTAAAAATCATGTCAGTACAGAAGCACGGACTTTTGAGTTGATGATTCCCCCGCGGACTAACATTCCACCAGTTGTAATGATGATATCAATGATTTAATGCGTTTCCGTTCCCTGTAATATAACAATAAAATCACCATCATTCGATATAATATAAAAAACGGTAAATAGTATGACTGAAAACTTTTCAGCTTAAAACAATTATATAATTTCCAAATATAAACAGACGACATCGTATCAATAAAGTGTTCCGATTCTTCAAGCCGTTTTCTTGTTTATCGATAAAAACTTTCTTACATCTATTACTACAAGCTAAATTAACATAAGGATTTATGGTTGGAATAATCTAAAATAAAACCAGGATCTTAAACTTCACCGATATATCACATGTTTATTTTTTTTTAAATTAATGGAAAAATCCTTTTCAAACATAAGATAATTTGAATTTACGTTGAATGTACAACATTACAAACACATTTGTTGATAAATTAAAATCGTATAAAATAAAAAGCAACAATACATAGTATATCAACAAACATTGATATAATAAGCAAAGCATTTTGTTCTCCATGAGAAAAGCTTGAAAGCGTTAGTTTATTTCTACTAGTAGAACAAACAGAAGTAGCAAGTAACATTTAAACGATACATTGATCTCTTTATACATTCAGTTAGAATGGTTTTAGACCGTTATACAGTAATACTATGAAACAAGGTCATTTATGTTAACACGTATATAACAAATGTATTCTTTGCATTCTTTTAACAATACTAAACAACAACTTGGACCTATCATTAGTTTCATGATTGCATATTATAACAGCAGTAACAATTCCAATATTAAATAAAGAAACAACAATGACAGAATAAAGTATAAAAACAGTCTTATATACGTCTACCAATTTGTCGATTGTATTTTTCTCTATTTTTGTCTTTTAACATGCATAAATTGGATTACAAAATTACATGAGTTGAATTATAAATTATCGTAAACAATTCATTTTATTTTTTGTTAACTTATGTTATCTAATGATATGTTTAAAAATATCTTTTATTTATTTACATGTTCTTACCTTCTTGTCTATAAAACACAACACCATAAATCTGCCCGATATCTGTGTGCACAACAGTTGGGCTTTGTCCTGACGATTTCTGTATTTTTAGTATTTGATCATAGCTTGAGTAGAATATGTAATCACCATCGATATCAATGTTCCGGTTCTTATTTCGCACATTTGTGCTTATCACCGTTTTAACATCGTTTCCATTATACCATGCAGATTTCAAATCACCCGTGTCATATTCCATCCAATAAACTCGCTTGTCAACAAAATCTAAAATATTTATCAGATAACTAGCATTGTCATTGAAAAATAAAATTTATTTGTTGTATTTCTGCAAAAATGGGTTATTATGCTCATTATAAAGTTTTGTCGGTATGATTAACTAATAACTATTCGGTTCGAAAAGTATTGTGTTCCTAATTAGCAAATCTATTGTGTATTGTATCGTGTATTGTTTATGCTTGACGCGAAGTATTTTTGTTACGTTAAGTTGTTTGTCTTGATATACATGTATGCCGTCTTTTTATTTTGCATTCATCCTAGTTGTCTTTGAGTTGTATCTTTCTTCTGCTGGCTCATTTTTCACTTCCAACATTGTAGTTTTTATATATGCGTCAATTTGGGTTTTTTCGTTTGAAAAAAAAAAAGGAGAACGTGTTGTCGTTTTCCAGTTCATGATATTTTGATACCAAATATGAAGTGTTTCATATTTTGGTTTTCATATCATCAAACAAAAAACATATGACAATGGTATTAAATTGCTCTTGTCAATTCTTTAAAAGTGGAAAATGCATTTTTTCTCGATTAATGAAGTTACTATCTTGGAATGAAGTTTTACGAATGTTGTTTATTTTTTGGTTAAAGTGGTTATCGAATATAAAAAGATTTAACATGTTAAGTTTATACCTTGCAAATAGGTATATTTGAATGGATTTATGCTGCAGACCAAATACACCACCTAACATGAATTAAGACAGGGTAATATAAGTAACAAAGATTTGCAAATTATTTTACTTTCACCGATCATAAAAAATACAATAGATGCATAACAATTGTAATTGTATAAAATCGTTCGTTTAACAAATTATATGAAAATGAAGATAGAAAAAATGAATCGCATTTATGAGGGACGTTACTGCATATCCGAAAACTAGCCTGGTTTTCTTTAAAAAAAAACAAAAGTAAAAAGAACGGTCAAAAACTGTAATGATCAATTCAATTAGGTAAAACCATATCAGATTTAATGTTATTTTTATTCAATAACTTTAGTATGCCTCACCCGTCAAGTAATTACCCGATGTTGGTGTCCATTAAGTTACGGATTTCACTGAGTTCGATTTTGACAATCAAGCAAACCAAAAAATACAGTGGCATTTTCCGAGGAAGGTTTTGCATCATACCCTTTTTGAAAACACATGTTGCAATTTTTTAAAGATTATTATAAATATAGATCTGTAAAGATCGAGAAAAAAAAAATTAAAAGTTGCCTCCGTTACCAGTGAAAAAACTTGGCAAACACAGGGTTATAGACTTAATTTAACCTTATGGGTGTGAGACCTGCAATGCCAATAAGTGCTGATAAAGTTTGAAATTTTCTAAATTGGTGCTGTAACCATGGAAACTACAAATCAGTTGTGAAATTCACAACGATTGCTAACGAAAGAACCTCTCCAAAACAAGACTACAAACTATTAATGTATGGAAGGCTTTAGGCTGCTACCCGGACCGTTATTTGACAAGGCGTTCTGAACATTTTACACAGGGATCCAACTAGGAAGGCTTAGATGTCTAGGTGTGCATAAATATCTTCGTTGTGTCTATAAAGGCTTAATTTGGTGGATCACCAGAAGCACAGATAGATAAGGATTAAAGAATCCCATGGTAAAAATGATAATTTACATTTCACTCTTTCTATCAAAACTGTTTGATGAATAATTGTAAACGTATGGGTAAATGAAAATCCTTCATAAATATCATTAAACGAGGTTCCTGGAAGGTACTTATAAACTTATAAACGCTTAACAGTAAAAACAAAATAGTTTGAAAAGCTATGTCAAACTGTTAGTTGACAAAAGAGTATTGATAAAGGTCACGCACACAACACAATTGGTATCATCATGGAAATGTGTTATCGTGGCCAATAAAATATATATCAGACTTATTGGGTGGCTATCTTAAATATTTTCAGAAATATTTAACAATTTATGATATCAAACCACGCCGGGACTCTGACCAAATATGTAAGTCTCCACCTATGTTGCAGTAAAAAATGTCTGTATGATTGAGAAGTTGGCAGTCTTAAAATTAAAAAACAAAGGATGCGGTGCTTAAAGAAAAACAAAAGTAAAAGAACAACGCTCAATTGTTGTCTCTCAACTCATAGTCACAATGATGTTTTTCAAAATGAGGACTCTTTTCTTACTACATGGTCAAGACGGTTCCCTAGCACAGGTATCAGTTGAATTCTGTCCCTGATGACAAGATCTAGATCACAGCAAAGGGATAACTTTAACAATTGAACAATTGAAAAGAAATCTTACAAATACTGTCATTTTACGTGGTTAAATGTAAAACAAAAATTGAAGTAGTGCGGGGGAAAGAATAATGTATCAGAGTATGCTTGCTCTTGATTATATGACCAGAAAATATACGCATATTGGCCGTTGGACGTTATCCTTATAATATTAGATCAATCTTTTACCAAATTTAATAGATCTTCTGTAAAACAAAAGGGACGGAAAGTACCTATTTAAAGGGATATTCAAAACGCATAAGTCGAAGAGAAACTGACAAAGCCTTGACAAAATGCTAAAATGGATGAAAGGACAAACACTATTATACAAAACACCACATAGAAAACTAAAGACTGAGAAACACGGACTCCACTAAACACCGGTTGTGTAAAGATTGTTACAGTCTGTTGAATGTTTAGCTTAATTCATCAGTCACAGTCCTTGTGATGTTCATCTCAAATCAGTTCAAATAATTTCGTTTCCAGCTAAACACGCAATATATTTGACATTGTGGTATATTCGGTAACTAAATGTATGGGAACAAATGGACAATTTCCCTTAAACCTTTTTCCTAAATACAACCTAAATCTATACACCTTTTAAAAAACAACTTCTAGGATTTAAAAATAAAAGTGGAATAAAAATCTAGTTTTTTTGGGGGGAGGGTGGTGTTTCAAGCTATCATAACAAGAGAGCGAATGAACTCAAATTTCACGGACCGAAAAGTAAAAAGCACTTACACTTTATCAAATGCAGCTGTAAATCGGATTAAATTAGATGCAGTAAAGACGTAATCGGTTAATCTTTTTGATTTAAAAAAAATTAAAACGTTTTATAAATGTATAGTTTAAAAATTGTCTCTATATAACCAGACTTCAGAAAGAAGGTAAACATCAACAAATAAAGTATTCACAGAATTCAGGTTAACTGAATAATATGTATATGTCGTGTGTACTATATAGGTACAGTGTTTCAGAATATATAGTTGGTGTATATTGTCAAAGGCAGCATTATTAGTTTCATCGTTATTTCATTTCATTACTCAGATACAACATGATCACACTAATTTATACCATTTTCAATTCAATTACATTTCTATGGATGACATACCTGAATGTATACCTATCACACGCGATGTCTGGTTTCTTACGACCCGTTTTTCCTTTCCATCGAATGTCACTCTGTGTAATCTATTACTGTTTTCTTGACCATAATAAATCCATCTAACAATTTATAAGCAAAGTTTATTGCCACATATTGAAAACGAACTCAGAAACAAAATGTATTTATTACAAAATAGATAGCTTAGTAAATAATTCGATTTAAAGGGCTTGACCGTTCAATCGCGTTATCAGAGGAAGGCAAGACTTGCGACAGTTCATGCACAGGTCAATGTAACGCGCATGTCTTAATTCGATTACACGGCATATCAATTTTAACAGCTATAGCACTCCTCACACTATTCTGAATGCCCGGTCTGCTAGGAAGTAACTGAATATATCTAACGTCAGATTGTTTAGTTATTGTAAATACTTATCTTATTAATTTTTAAATTTCAACAGATTATTGATTAATTAATTATAAAAATCGGTCACATTCAATTTGATAATTTATACATTAGTGGACAATTTACTAAAGCAAGGATTTATATATAGTATACACATCCTTGACTAAAGTAATTATAATACGAGCGAATTTATTTTAATTTATGTTGGATTGTATAATAAATGTTTGATTCACATAGTTTTTAATTCCAGTTACATTAATATTTTTGTATCTTTATCGAGGTATTAAATAATGAAAACACGATTCCAGGTATTTCTATTCAATTTACATTTTGTAATGCAGATTATAATGGTACTGTTCCATTATCAGGTATGTTAACTATTATTTAATAATGGGGTTGCCTTGTGTGACATTAACACCATCAAATGCAATTAATTATGGTACCATTTATTGTTCTTTATCGTGTTTAGGACAGCAGTAAACCGTAAATTATATTTCAAAGTTGAGCATCCGTTAAAGAAAATTAGTTGATAACTTTTTTTTTAAATGACAGCTACAGTGATGTCTTTATAACCGATTGTTTTTCGGTCAGCCAAATTGCGTTGCATATATACAGAGACATATAATACAATATGTTTCTGATATATATTAATATTTATTTCAAATAATATTCATTCATATTTCGTTGTAATGTCTTTATAACCAATTGTTTTTTTTTTCGGTTATCCAAATTGCATTGCACACATTTTAATGTTTATTTGAAGTATAAAATGTATATTATTTAATTATATTTGTTTATAATGACATTTATTGGAAGGTTGATGCCTAAGTAGAAAAGGCGTTGAAAGAGGTGTTATAATTGGGGTAAAGAAAACTGCTTTAGCCACCTGTGATGTCAAAATAGCTACGCATCTGAAACAGAAACCGAAAATTTGTTATGCAGGATTATTTCATTCATCAGCAGGACCATCTATATGTATGTCAGTCAGAGAAGTGGCAGTATGCCTTATCTAAATACATCAATAAAACAGGCACATCTTTTATTCTTTAATTTTAATGTAGCTAATTCAGTACAGGACATTTTTAGCTTTAACAATGATTTAAGTAGTAACATTTCGAGCATAATAAGGAAAACGATTCTAAATGGCGAATACTATATTGATCCGGATTGCTTTTACTATCAAAGACCATACCACGAATAAGAATAGAATAAGATTGATTTATTTATTGGTTTCTTATCTATATATCTCATCCTGATTAAGATAAACAAAAAACATTTCAACATTGATTTATTTTATAATCACACTGAGGAGGTATAGTCCCGCAAGTAATTTTATATTCAAAGCATTTTTAGTATGTGTACATATCACGAAGGAATTTTTACAATTATTCTAATTATATCATTCTCACCACAAGTATACCTAAATTTGATTTATTTTCATCTGTCGTCTTTATAAAAGAGAGAACCATTTCACTAATTTCAGAAACTAGTTCTGCACTATTTATGCAAAGTATATATAAATATAAAAATAAATGGTATCTCGCAGCTATATAAAAATTCATCACCGTAAATATCAATTATATCAGTAAGTAAACTGATGCATTTTTATATAGATATTTATTTAACAACCAATTTGAATTAGGCAAGAGAGCTCATCCAATATATGAGCAAATAAGACTTGGAGCTAGATGGGTTCAGGTCATAAGTTGGAAACGAGCTGTTTCGGTTATAGAAAGTAATTTCACAGTCTTGTAATTGGGGACCAGTTGATTTAGATCTATGGCTATTATTCATGTACCATGACCACAACAAATCATTCATTCCCTGTCTGTATTATGTATAAATAATGTGATCAAAACTATGGCTCTTGCACTAGAATAAACCGTCATTACTCACACAGCTTTTTTCCGTACGTTTTAATCGTGCCCAGAAAAATAAAATGCTACATGTAATGGACAAGATAATCAAATGTTGATTTTCATGATTGCTATAATTATCAAATATTTACATAAGCTGAAAATTTTATTGCCATCTGTTTGCCGTTCAAGTAACGAATCTTTATTGTTTTTTCGGGACTTGTTTAGACTAGCTTTATTGGATTTTTCATATGAGTGGAACTAGTAGCTATCAATCCACTTGCGCATTATCAACGTTAAAGTCAATTGATATTAGTTTTACAGATAACAATGTTTCCATTAGTCTCAAATTTTAGAAAATTGATCAGCAAGGCAAGATAGTTTTACTACTATACTTGGAAAAAGGCATCGTTGGTTTATGTCTGTCATATTTGTTTTTCGTAAACTGTTTTGTTATAAATTATGCCGTTAGTTTTCTCAATTGAATTGTTTTATATTTTTCATGTCGGGGCCTCTAATAGCTGACTAAACGGTATGGGTTTTTCTCATTGTTGAAGGCCGTAAGGTTGCATATAATTGCTTACATTTACTTCATTTGAACTTTAGTGGATAGTTGTCTCACTGGCAATCATACCACATCTCCTTAAATTTATATTAGAGAATTTTAGTTTAGTTGTTTTGTTAAAAAAAAAAAAAATAGTCTTTTAATTAACATCAATAACGAATAGAGAAGAAATAGCCTAAGTATACATTATTCTGCAAGTTACGTTTACGAACTTTATCACCAGATGTGTAGATCTTTGTTGATATAAATTTACAGCCTAAGCGAGTTAATTGTCTGGGTTAATGGTTTTCTTAAATCTTATTTATATCATTACAGAAGTCAAGAAAAGTTCAAATAAGTTAGGTGATAAAATGATTTTATTGCTTTTGTGGTTTAGATTTAATAGTAGCGTATATCTCAGACTATAAAACTGCTAATTAGTACGAATTTGTTATCTGAAATAGAAACAACGAAATTGGGTTAAATACTGTGAACAGTTATACATGGAATTTTATGTATATACGTATATTAGAGAATATTCGTTTTTGTAAGCAGTCATAAATGATTTGGGATAATAATTGTTGTCGAACGTCATACGCATGATATGCAATAAAACAAAAACAAAAACAAAACAAAAAACAAAAACTAAATTAAACAAACAAAACAAAATGTTACACGATACCAGTTTTAATGTCGTATTGACGAGCGCCCTAAAGACGGCAAATATTCCATCGGCTATTTTTTTAGAGTCAAATTTTGGGGGGTCTTAGCTGCATCTCAGTTTAAAAAGTTTTTGTCTGGGAAACATGATTCATTTACTAGTTTTAATTGGCTTTGAACTAGCTTTCAGTAACTGCGAGTACTCTTAGTTGGGTACTTGGTGTCTTTAGTCTATTTGTAGTTGTTTATTGTGTTTTGTGTCGATCTGATGAGTCAAACCTACCTCAACTTTGTTTTATGTTGTGTTGTTAACCACTGTCCCCGGTTACGGGAGGGCTTAGTTCTCACAAACTTGTTGTTTGTCGCAGTCTATTATACTTGTTTTACGTTTCAATTGATTTATACTTAAACATGATCTTGTTTTCTTGTTTGAATTGTTGCCGGGGCCTTTTATTGCTATTATACTGTATGGACTATGTGCAATGTTGAAGGCTGTACGGTATCCTATAGCTGTTTACGCCCACGCCATTAAGTTTTAGGCGAATAGTTGCCTCATTGACATTCATGACAGATCTTCTAGTTTTTATATTTTCATATGGTAAAAGTCGAATTCAGTCATTGGTAATATAAAAAGTATTAACCATATATCAGATTACTAACATAACAGTTGGCAAGTCAAATATCTTCATCTGTTATCAAAAAAGTAAAGAGATAAACTAATCGTATGCTCATTCTCGAAGAACCCCGCAATGTTAAGCAATCAACTAAAATGGACATGACATCGGACAAAGCGTTCTATACGATAGGACTTAACTTATAAGCGATATTGATTTTCTCCAAGATTTATTACCTTAGTCAAATTTGCTTGGTTCCAATGTTACCAAGATTGCAATACAAGAACAAGATTTCAAATAAGTGATTGAACCAAACTACAGTGAGAAGGAATAGTTTATTTGTCAGATATTGAAAGATATCTAATTTCATTCACGTTACAACTTCGGTTATGCTATTATCAATTTTCACCTATTTATTATCCAGTTATGCTATTATCAATTTGCATCCATGTATTGTCCACAAAACGGCGAAGTAGGTTATTGGCTTCGGGAATCTGTTAGTTAGTAGTTACTGCGGTCAGATTCTTGTTATTGCAGAATATTACAATCAGAGTTATATCGAATCTCAGTGTATGGTAATGTTTTTGAACTTGTTTAGTGGCGGATTTTATAGGCTGCACCAGTACCGATGAACTTGATTTATCAGTGTATTATTATTTAATTTAGAACATTAATCCATGTAATCTTCATTTCCACCTCAAACGTAGTTTCTCATGTTGATTTTGGATATCTGTTGCCAGGGTTCAATTCAGCACCCCATTATTTCAAAATTTCATTTCATTTTAGTTTTTATTTGAATTTTGAATTTTATTTATCTATTTTATTTGCATCTAATTTACGGTTGCCCAAAGACCCTTTGTTTGTGGGTTGGTAACCGACAGAAGCCATGATCTTACTTCGCCAAAATAATATATTTTAACTTTGATAACGTCTTCTCTCTTATAATTGTATTTATTAATTACTGAAATAAAAAACTGAATAGATGAATAAATAAATAAATAAATAAATACGTAAATAAATAAATATTGATTAATAAAATAGATAAACAAATAATTAACTAATCAATTAATAAATCCATGATTGAACAACATGAAACAAAAATAGATAAATAAATATATTAATTAAAAAAACCCACATACATCGTTACCAAAAAGTTAACATTTAGCATTCCTGTCATACCTAAACATTTTTTTTCTTATAGAAGGCTAATTCAAAAATACAAATTGTGCCATTGTTAAGTGTAAATGAAGCTGACAAATTTATAACGACAGCTAGAATTTGTTTTCAAAGCTCTTCAAATTCGTGTATTATTCGATCATCCAACTGTTTTGACTTGAGCACCACTGACCATATAGAAGAAATACGCATCAGGCGTACTGAATTATCAGCCATGTGTCTTTGAAGAGATATGTGTGATATTGTATTTAAGTTCTAAATCAATTTCTTAAGATTTAGTTGTACTTTAATGATCAAGAACCGAAATATTTTAATTTTTGAAATAATCAAGGAGAATTATTGTTAAATGACTCAAACGTCAAAATTGAAAATTGACCTCTATTTAATGGTTCATATCATTATGATAAAAAATAAAAGTGTCAGAAGACGGACAGATGGACTGACGGAAATGTGCATCAATATAAACCCCCGCTTCATTTAAACTTTCTATTGTTAGCTTCCCAATTTCTCAGCAGTAATAATTCCTCCGCTCCATCATTTGTCGTTTGCATATCCCAATTAATATGTAACCTTCGTACATGTTCGCACAAAACGGTCGTCATTAACAGGGGTGAGATTTATACACAAAAGCTGCTCCAACATATTTAGGAGGATCAACGGCTGAAATCAAAACTACGGTTTTTATCGAGTTATCAGATTAAAATCATCGGAAAACTACTGCAGTTGCTTAATTCATTATTGAGAGGTTTAATAAAGATATAGTTTTTTCTACAAACAATAAATAAATAAGACAAAGCCGGTTGTCATCAATGCTTTGTGTAAATATCCTCTTACGTATCAATGAGACGATACTCAAATAGTCACTCAAAATTATTTTGAACATTCAGATTGAATTCGATCGACACTTTCAAATTTGAAATATCATAAAAATGAGTAAAATTGTAGATTTTTTCAGAATTTATGTAAAACGATTTCATGTTTCAAAATGCTATGTTAGTTCAATGCGTGTTACTATCATACTATACAAATATGTTTTCCTATATAAAAATAAGAATAAGTGGCATGATAAGTAAAATGTCAATTATCCACTAGACATCAAATGACGCGGATGTAAGCAGCAAGTGAACACTTTGTTGGAAATTCATCCACGAATCTTGCTCAGTATGGACTTAAAGGGAATTGACTGGATACATCTATACCTGATACATTCTTACATTATGTTTGTTGTTCAAACATTGTAATTTTGAACAAATTATTATTTGTACAGACTTTATAAACATATTATTAGTGCTTTGTTAGCCTCTAAACATAATTGAATGGAACAATCACATGTTCTGATTCAACCGAGCACTGTCGTTGTATTTTTTAACATGCCTTAAGCACAACACTACAATCAATTTTTCATAAAAATGATGTGGCATATTTTGGAAACATATCATGTTTGAACAGCCAAATATATAAAAAGAATCCAATTTGGTGTTTGCAGCTATATCATTAAAGTCAGGCTGCGCTATATACATGTTTGAGTAAACACACAAATTACTAATTCAACAAACCTATTCTGTATGCCGAGTGCAATTCCAATAGGTTCTGTTTCATTTATAATAGTTGTTACATTAGATCCATCTGAGTTACATCTCATTATCTTTCCTGTGCTGATTTGTGTCCAGTATAAATGACTGTTTATTGAGTCAAATGCTACACCGACTGGATTATTTGCCTGGACAGCAGTTTCAAACTTTACAGAATGTGCGTTTGGATAAGGGAATCTAAAGAATGAAAAAAAACAACACTTTTCCTATTTGTTTTCGAAATTTTTTAATCAGAGTTGATCTTCGGTCGTATTAAAATACATATGGTTCTTTTTTTAATATCAAGTTCATATTGTTCAATTTCATTTTGGTAATCTATATTTATAATGTTATTATACAACAGTTTATTTCCAAGAGGAATTATACTGAGATTACAAAAAGCCACAATTTCCTTTGCTTTGTATCCAATTTCATCACACCTGTTCTGAACTGCGAGATCTAATAAACAAACAGACGATGCTGTTTGGTTTTTACTTTCGTGCTTGTCTTTTGTCTTTTTGTTCGTTGCAAGATGTAAAGAGATAGAGAGTATCCTCTGGGGGTAATTGAAAATCAAAATGTAAATAAGAAGAGAAACCACCAAGGGCAAAATAAAAACGAGAAAAGACAAGTACATATAACACAACATCACACAGAAAACAAAATATTGAGCAACACAAACCTGACAAAAAAAAAAGACACAGAGGGTAACATGCATTTCTTGAAGTTATTATACTTTAGTAGCTGCCAACTTCAAACATGATATAATATTAATAATACTCCTCTTGCTGTTAAGTTTGTATAGATAAAAAAATATATATAATTATCTGCTATCTTTTATAAATTTCGAAAATTGTCTTGTGTTGGCAAACAACAAACAAAAAAAAAAGCAAAATATTTGTTTTTGATTTTAAACACTTTATTTCATTAGTTGCAATGAAATATCATAATTTCTCAGTCAAAAAAATTCGTGAATCTCACATTTGAAATAAATCCGGTAATGTCACTCCTCTGACGTTATACAGCGATAGGTGTGGTCAAGACGTTGTCGTTGACGTTACATCAAAACGAATTGAGAATGCGTAATAAAAAGGTATGGTTCCTTGTATTCTTTACTTCAAAAAAAATCATAGTCGATGTGATAAAAAGAATAACTAATCCAAACATTGAAAAATATTCAACTTGTGACCAAACAACACTGACCATTAATTCATCCGATATGCGCATTTGTGATTAAACGGATGTTCGATCACTCGTTAAATATTTTTCTATGTTTGCATTCTTGGAGTGGTTATTCTACAAATATAGGTAATTTGTGGTAAAATATAATAATGTCCAAAAAAACGACAATTGAATAAAGTTTATAGATCATAGTACTAAAAACTAATCAAATGATTATACCTTACTATATCATCGTAACTAATTCTTGGAACATACACATATCTTTCTTTTGTATCATAAGCTATAGACAGAACGTAACCGGTTTGATTGGCAAGTATTTTCACTACTCCTGTATCCAAATCTATCTCTTTCACATTATTGTAAGTACTGAATAACAGTTTTTCTTGTCTACCTGCAATGACAAACTATAGCAGGATGACGACATATAACAAATCAAGAATAAAGTTCAATTTACGAAACTAGCCATCTCTAAAAAAGGAGTGGGTCAAATGAACAGTACACACATTAACTTCACTTGTAAAAATGAAAAAAATAAGCCGTTATTATTTTAACCTTTCTATAAAAATCACCCGATATATCACAAATTATTAACAAAATACCATTGAATCTCAATATCTTTCAAATCAAATCTCAATTAGCATGAGTCCGCACAAAAGCAGCTGCACCCATAGCCCATGACATCTCTTCGACAAAAAATGAAATTATACATAAAATTGATACTTAATAAATTGCGTGCGTGCGAATAAGTAGATTAAAACATGTGTGTGCATAGTTCAAAAGTATTGATGAAAACATACGTTATCATGCTATACATGAAACATTCCCTGGTTTTGCATATATTGAAACGATATCTTCAAAACTTCTGATCTGAAAACCAATAATACCCTGATAAAACGGTTCTAAACAGTTCTAGAACAGCTGTATCTTAGATTTGTTCTACGTAAGAACTGTCAGCATCATTTCTAAGGTAGAACTTTTAGAATAAGTTAAGGGTTAGAAAAAGAGAGGCGAAGGAGGACAAACTCATAATTCGAAAATATACTGACAACACCATGGCTAAAATGAAATAGACAAACAGACAAAACGTTTGCGTGTTAATGAGAAATGGGACGCTCATATATATATTTCCTTGTTTCATGATTCGCGGCACGTTTGAAATTTATACTTGAAAAAATATTTACATTGTTGAAATGAGTGATCTGAACCAGTAACATCGGAATTTATAATCAAGAATTACTCAAAGACAAATAGACTACATAGTTCTCAATCAACGAGGGAAGGATGTGCAGTCCGATACAGTTAGTACACGTTTACAGGTGGGCATGACGGGAATACATTGAACATGTCGTATTCGGACTACGAAGATTTCAAAGAACGACTGAGTATCTTCATAGATTCGGATGAGGAATCCATCATGGATGCGGACGAGGAATCCAATACCAATGAGGAAACTAAAAACTCATTAATGAAGCTGAATGAAATTAAGAAGAAAGAGAAGGAGATGAAGATGTAGATGAAGAAGAGAAAGACTACATTACGTCAGGAAATAACAAAATGAATGAATTAACGTAAGTGAACTGAAATGTGCTGGAAAAATAGCAGGAGAAGGAGAAAGCTTGTAAAAAGGGATACCAGTCCAAGACTACAAAAGACAAGGATAAGATAAAGTTAAAATCAAGGATACAGGCAAAACAAAAGTGAAAGGTACAGGAAAAGGCAAAGATACGGGTAAAGATAAAGTTAAAAATTAAAATACAGGTAATGGTAAGGAAAACCTTAAGAGAAATAAGACAAAAGATGTAGTAAAGGACAGTAAAGTCGATGAGCGTTCTTTTTTAAACATTTAACATTTGAGAAAAAAGCAGAAACTAAAAAAATGTAGATAATAAAATGAAACATTTACTTGCCACAGATTTCACCTCTGAATCTGATTCATCTGCAAGTAGTAGTGTTCAAGTTCAAAAAGCAGTGTGTCAAAATCATACTCTGGGTCAGCTTCTGATTCAGATAGTAACAGAAAACTTAAAAGTAAGTGCAAGCAAAAGATAAAGAAAGTAATATCCGGTTTAATGGACAGGCAACATGACAAAGTTAAAATAAATAAAAATGAACTGGCCTCAATCGAACTTAAGTATGAATTTACGAACAGAAAAGCAGTGGAACTAAGACAGCTTATAAAGAGTCATGTTTGTGCTGGAGAATTAGAAATCAAAGTTATTGTAAAATTGGTAAAAAAGAAAAGGAGGTATCGTTATCAAAAAAAATTGTTAACTTGCAAGTGAGTATGATTGGTATGTACTGCTAAATTTTAACCAACCTGGGTTAAGATGAATGAAAAAGGTGAAAATTCATGATCAGATGACACTGCTTTGTTTGAAGTAAAAATGTTAAAAGGAAATGTGTTGAATATAACAGCAAGTAAATTTTTATAAACTGACACATCCAAAGAGCTTGTCTACTGGTCCACATATGTCATGATTAAATTAAGAAAGAGCTGTTATGATAATTCGAAAAGTTAATTGAAAGGCCATAGATTTTCATTTATGTTGATGGGTTAATTTAGAGTTTTATCCATGTTCAATTTCCTTCTTTGTGATTGATTTGAATTTACATATAAATCAATTTGAATAGATTGCAGTGATGATTTGTGTTAAAGTATGGTGTATACATTTTGTAAATAGAAAAACATTGCTTAAATGTGACAACTAGTCAACAGTACTGGAGATGCTTATATGCAATGTTGTTTAAGAGAAATTCTGTATTTTACTGCAAAGTATAATTTTGAAATTAAGGCTGTTCAATTTTATGGGGTTGAAAACAGAACAGCAGATATTTTATCAAGATGGCATTCTGATACTGATTTGAAGATGTATCTTATAAATTACCTGTTATCAGAATAAGTAAATGTTTAAAGACATTTATGTACTATGAACTGTTTCAGTTTACTCATGATAGGTAATTTGTTGTAGATAAAAAGGCCGAATTTGTTGAAAGTGGATAAACAGACATCTCACAAGTCAGTCTTTGCTCAAAGCACTTTTGAAATATTAAAGTTAAGTGGAGGACTTTTTTTAACATTTTATTTTTATTTGGGTTTTAACTTTTTACCGGATTCTTTGAAACCTGTGTGGTTTGTATGCTCAAATTTGAACAAGTGATTTAAATCAGTGCATTATTGTAAAAATTACATTAATGGTGTATGATTTATGAATTTATTTAATGACTATGTTTCCATATTTACAGAGACTTTTTCTTTTATCAAAACTTACTTTGAAAGGATTAGATTAAATCCTTATTTTCTCAGCAAAGCTCTTCCTATAATTCCTTTGATTTTAAAACAGATTTATGAATTGATGGATTTGGATAACACTCAAGATAAAACTTTCTTGATATTATTTTTGTTATCGTTTTTTATGATGAGTAGAAAATCGAATTTTGTTCCAACTTCAGAAAACAGAATTTAACGAGAATAAGCAATTATGTAGAGGTGACATATTTCTCGAAGATGATAATTAATTGTAATCTTGAAATTGTCAAAACTATTCAATTTGGGCAAAGAAAATTAAGAATTGCTATTTCTTATATTTTTGGGAGTAGTTTTGTCCAGTCCCTGCATATATGAATATGCCAGCGCATAAAAAGGATCCAGCATTTTTTAAAGTTAAAAAGGGACAAATTTCACTTATTACCTATAAAGAGTATCAAAATAAGCCAAAATATTTGATACAAAAAAACAGGTTGAAATTCTTTATCTTATTCTACACATACTTATAGAAGAGGGAGAACTTCGTCGACCTTTGATGCTGAGTTTCCAACAGACAGGGTTCATTCAACTGTATGAGATTTGCTTAGTGTTCAAAAGTATTAAGAATTTAAATTAATACATAAACTTCAGGATTCTCAGATGATTATTTAAACTATTCTTTGTTAGGTTATTAATAATTTGCTTCTTTGAACACTAAAGACATTTATGACAGTCTTAGACTCTATTGCTAATTATGTGTAACTTAACAATACTGATGTATTTGCTTTCCGGGGCTTGCATGGGTGATAGCACTATCCACTCAACAAGTACAAGGGGAGAATTTGTGAATATTATAATTGTTTACTCATTCATGTTGGTACAAATGATATTCATTTGTTGTCTATTGATTAATTTCAGTTTGGCTACTGTAATTTCATTTCTACTGCCAAATCGTAGAGGAGTTCATTATTTCATATATATATCATGAAAAGTGGTAGGCCAAAAGTGACATTATTTGCAGATAAAGATGGTTGTTTACATCTTAATTTTGAAGGTACAAGGCAGTTGTATATTGGTAATTTAAGGTTAAAATTTCTTAATGTGTGTATCGGGATCATAATTTAGTTCTTTTGGTACCGCAGGATGGATTGCTATACAATTAATCTGAGCTATATAAGTCTAGATAGCTGAAAATTTTGTTAGCAATAATTAAAAATGTGCCAATATTCATTATATAAATTGTTTTAAATAACACTTCTGTTTTGATTAATAGATACTGAAATCTAATATTAAAATTATAAGTTCAATCATTTGGAAACTGAACGATAAAAGCATTGTAAGAGTATTTTTTACTTGTATGTTCAGAATGAATTTCCAATTATTAGTAAAAAAAATAAGCAACAGTTTAACATAAGTCTTAAAGTAAAGTTCGACTATATCTGATTAATCATAAATGCTTCATGTACATTTATGTAATTATATTGATACTTGTTGTGGTCTGCAGGCATATCCGGTTTTACAAATTATTGAATACATTCATTTTCATTGCCTCCCGGTTAGATTGATACATGGTTACTGATAGGTCAATCTGAAAGTAATATACTGACCCAGGAAAAAAGTCTGAGGTTTGTATACTATCAGTTTGAAAATTAAAGGTTAGTATAATGCTTCTGCATTCACAGTGTGTGTCAATCTAAGTGTTACAATACAAAAGCTATGCATAAAAAAGATCAGACAATGTTTACTAACATTAGGGTCAACGGTCAAATTAAGGGTCAAATTGACCTGACTTTGATATATGACCCCCATCTCATGATGAATCAGCATACCGAGTTCGGTCAACCAAATTCGAATGGTACAAACGTTATGCACAGGTGCACAAATCAGACAAGGTTTGACTATCATAGGGTCAAATGTCAGAGTGGCCCGACTTTGGTATATGACATATTCCCAGCCCATTGTGCAACTATATACCAAATTTGATTACCTTAGTTTTACGGTAGAAAAGTCGTGAGCAGAACACGAATTAGACAAGGTTTTACTTTCATAGGAGTAAAAGGTCAATGTCAATGTCAGAGTGACCTGCCTTTCGAGTATGACACACCCCAGCCCATGATGCAACTTCATTCAAAGTTTGGTGAACCTAAGTTTTACCGTAAGTTATGCATTGGATACGAAGTGGGACGGACGGACAGACTGACGGACAGACGGACGGACGGACGGACGGACAGACGGACATGATGATTCCTTTAATCTCCCTTTTAACTTTGTATGTGGGGGTATAAACAAGGGATGTTGATCACGGGTTAAAATTGAAAACCGTTTTAACATGTGTTGAAACGAATCCTGCAAAAGAGTTGAACTGTTTTATGTGATATGATGACATAACTTCAATAGCGACAAATACACATTCGTTGTTAATGATACTAAATGACACATATAATATACAATGTTTTTCGTTGTTTTTCCTAGTGGTAAACGTTTGTGCTTGTTAGTCGTTTTATAATAATTGTTATCCTTAAGTTTTTGTATTTTGGGAATATTGTTATAAATATCACTTTAACATATAAAAAACTAAACTATATAAAACATGAAAAGTGACAACTGTTGAGTTAAACGTTATCACAAAATGATGTTATACTTTTTTTAACAAAGATATTAGAAACAAGAAGATGTGAAAAGTTAAAAAATCTATTAACAAACTCAGAAATGAAAATAACGAGGTAACAACAAATCAGGAACAAATCCTAGAAATGATAAAAGATAATTATAAAGTATTATATACAACCACGTGTCCAGATAAAAATCTGTTACATAAATATGTAGCTGATACTGTTATTGAAAGGGAGATAAATGTAGACGACTTTAAAAATAATGACGGGGAGGTTACTATAGATGATTGTACTAATGCTATTAACATGATGAAGCTAAATAAATCACATGGTCTAGATGGTTTAACATTGGAATTTTATAACACGTTCTGGGATAAATTATAAACAATGTTAGTAAAAGTTCTAAATAAGGGACATGAGGAAAAACTTCTTTCATATACATAACGAACAGGTGTTCTATCTTTATGATTTAATAAAACATTACCCATTATCTTTAGACAATTGTCGCCAAATATCATTATTAAACATAGATTTGACAATACTTTCTCATGTTTTGGTACAGAGACTAAAAAAGCTTCTTCCTCAACTAATTAATGAAGATCAAACCGGATATGTAAAAAATCGTTTTATTGGATTTAATTTAAGGCAAATCCAAGATATAATAGACTAAGAAGAATCATACGGAATTGATGGGGCTATTATATTTGTTCATTTTACAAAAGCTTTTGATTCTTTGGAATGGGAATTAAGCGTTCTATAACATTTTGGTTTTAATGAATCATCTATATCATGGGTGGAAACATTATATAAGGGAATACAGAGGTGTGTTATAAATAATGGATGGGTATCCGAAATATTTGAAAACTCTAGAGGAATCCGTCAAGGATATCCTTTATCTGCTTTACTTTTTGTTTTATCAGTCGAAAGTATGGCCGAGCGATTAAGGCAAACCTCAGACATTAAAGGTATTCAGATTACACATAGCATAAAAAATATCACAATTGGTTGATGATACAACACTTTTTTGTAGTTCAAAAACAGATATATCAAAAGCTATGAATATAATTGAAACATCTGGTTCTTTCTCGGGTTTAAGGTTAACTCGTAATAAAACAGAAAGAATTTGGATTGGGGCACTTAAAAATAGAACAGATAAAATTGAGGGCATACGCTAGACGGACAAACCCATTAAAGCTTAAGGCATTTATTTTGGCCATGACAGACATGAATGTGAAAAGTTAAATTGGGAACCTAAATAGATAACATGAAATCCTTAATTAAAACATGGGAAAAAAGAAAACTAACAATGGTTGGAAAGATATTGATCATAAAATCTTTAATACTACCAAAATTTACATTTTTGGCTACTTCGTGTAAAGTTCCAGACAATTACCTTAAATAAATTGAAAGCTGCTGTTTCAAATATATTTGGGAAGGTAAAAATGACAAAGTAAAAAGAAACACACTTATCGGTGAATATCAAAAAGGGGGGTTAAGAATGGTTGATGTTGACAGTTATTTTACAGCACTGAAAGCTTCATGGGTCTCCAAATTAACAACAACCAATCTGCCGAACTGAAAGATTATTCCTACCAAATATTTTAACAATCTCGGTAAAAACTTTCTTGTTTTTAATATGAATTTAGATAACATAAAATCACTAAATGAACTTGGAAAAATACCAGATTTTTATTTACAAGTAATTTCAAGTTGGGTGAAAACAGGAGGAGGCTTAGCAAAATTTACTGATAACTTTTTGGATTTCAAAAAACATATTGTTTGGGGAAATAGATACATTAAATATTGCAACAAAAGCTTGTTCTTCCAAAACTGGGTTACAAGTGGATTGGTGTATATTAATGACATATTGGATCGGGAGGGAAAATTCTCCGAAAGTTTAATTTAGAAAAGTTAATTAATAAATCAAACTGGATTGCAGAGTTTAAAATGTTGAAATCTTGCATCCCAAAAGAATGGCAGCAAGTTTAAAAAAAAGAAAACTATGTTAAGAGTAAAATCAATATATGTAAGGATGAATTGAGATTGCGAAAATAAACAAATTGAACCAAAAGATATTAACAATAAAACGCTCTACAATACTTTAGTAGATCAAAAATATACAAAGCCAATCGGTATCAATATTTGGACAAGATATTTAAAATTGGAATACACACCACAGATTTCATTTGTAAACGAATTTATATTTAAAATTTTAATAGAAAACAAGTTGAAAATTTTCAGATGGAAACTGCTTCAGTATATTATTTCTACAAAGCAGTTTCTATTAAAATGGAAAATTTCTGAGAATATTAAATGTAATTTTTGTAAAAAAGAAGAAGAAGATTACTTGCATTTCTTTATTACATGTTCAGTTTTGAAAGATTTTTGGGAGAAAGTGCATTATCTTCTAGCAAAAATGAATTTTCACAACAAGATATTAGCAAAACATATAGTATTTGGATACAAAATATCAGATCTTGGGTATCATGGTTTAAACTATTTTTTTTTACAGTTTTAGGTTTTTGTGTTTTCAAGTCTAACTATGTTTCCGAACAAAAATTAAAATTCATAAATGTGTATGATATGTTTATAAATGAACTACGAAGGGTTAAGAATGAGAACAAAACAGTATCTCAAAATGTATTTTTCATAAATTTAAAAAGATTGATGTAATAGAGAGAAAAAAAATGTTTATATTTGATTATATTCTGAGTATTTTCCTGGATACTCAGAAAGCATTTCACGGGGATACTTTATTGGAGCTTGGACAGTGAAGTAAAAACAAGCAATCTGAAGAATAAAGAATATTTATTTTGTTATAAAAAAAAAGAAGATGTGGTATGAGTGCCAATGAGACAACTCTCCATCTTAGTCACAATGTGTAAAAAGTAAACAATTATAGGTCAAAGTACGGCCTTCAACACGGAGCCTTGGCTCATACCGAACAGCAAGCTATCAAGGGCCCCAAAATGACTAGTGTAAAACAATTCAAACAGGAAAACCAACGGTTTAATCTATATAAAAAACGAGAAACGAGAAACACGTATGAAACACATCAATAAACGACAACCACTGAACAACAGGCTCCTGACTTCGGACAGGTGCAAACAAATGCAGCGGGTTTAAACGTTTTAACAGGCGCCAACCTTCACCCTAACCTGAAACAGTGGTGTAACATTACAACATAGAAAGACACACTATAAAATATCAATTGAAATGGCTTTACCTGATCAGTATATCTCATTTAAAAATAAACAACCGGTAAATTAAAATTTCTGGAGTAAGATTAAAATCAAGTTTTTTTTTAAATATATGGTAATATAATTCGGTAAAACGATCCGATATATGCCGCTGCCTTGATAAATTATACAAACAAAAGCATAAGTATAACTCCGAAACCATAACCACCAGTAGTTTTCTCTTCTTCCTCAAATAAATCACTATGTTATTAATTTTTAGCAATTTCATATTTTATTATACCAAACAAGAGCATTTTTAGTGTACGATAAGTTTTAAAAGCAACAACGTTGACTGAATTTGCAATAAAATGACATAAGATTTGAATTGTAACTCATACTTACTATAAATACAACACAGTGTGTTAACTAATAAATATAACCACAGCCAAGGTTGATGTGACCTCATGATGTTGCCAAAGGCTTTTCAATCGATGTTCATGAACATAGAAGCCTTAAAGATATGAAATGTAGAACAAATAGTATAATTGGTATATTAATACACGGCCTTGTTTCTGAGTTCTTTACAAAAGGGATTTCTAAGATGTTTTCTCGAATAGTTTTGAGTTTTAACGATGCATTTGTTAAAGGGGCATAAGCTGTTAAATTCATGGTCACCGATTTGACTCAAATTCTCAAATCTGATTCATAACATGCTAACACGTATATCCAAATTGCAATAAGTCTGATATAAACAATTAACAATACATGGACGCGATAAAATATATCGGCATTTCGTTTGTATTTTAGTCTAGACGCCATGTAATTAACCATCGAGATGACCTCCGAAGACTGCTGACGGTCACACAACCCGATATAAACATAAACATAAATATAAATAGATAGCGACCTCGTGCATTTGGACTTTTCTAGGTCTGTTTGATTTCATGTTTTCTTATAGTTTAAAAAAATAAGTTATTCATCGTTTTTATTTGTAAAAGAATGATGTTTTGTGGGTCGAATCAGTCAACGAAATGGTTCACCTTTGTTTCACTTTCAATGTTAACACTATTTTACTTGTAATGGCTGAACACGACTAATACATGCGTAACTAATCTCTAGCTAAAGGATTGAATTGAAGGTCACTTGAATACGGATTCAATGAGGCAGAATTTTTCACTTGCAAAGTGAATAATCCGTCAGCGATGTTTCGTAGCTTATTTGGTCAAAATTGAACAAAACTGGCTGGTAAAAGCGAATTATTAGGTCTTTCCACTTTTCTGTGGAAAGACCTATTGTATGTGTTCTGATTATTAGGTCTTTCCACTTTTCTGTGGAAAGACCTATTGTATTTGTTCTGATTATTATTATTTTCTTCCGCCTAATTTTGATCTCGCGTAAATTTTTTGTTTCGCAAGATTTCGCTTAGATATTTCTTAAATAGTATCATACAGTTTTTGCGCTTTTTATTTTCACCCATTCTAAGCCGAACAATTTTCTTTGTAGGAGTTATCTCCCTGAACACTGCTTTCCTTGTGACTACATCTCCTCCGTAACCGTAAAAGAAAGCGACAAATTTATTTTATAAATTTGCTCGTTATATCCTTTGCATGATTTGTCTTATTTTGACCGAAGCGATACGAACACTCTATATGAGAGTTTTTCCCCTTATGCATTTGATATAAGTGATATGCATTTCTATCTTGTAAACCATAAGTGATAGAGGCCTAGGATCTTTTGATTTGAGGTCCTTGGTCCAAAAAAAAAGGAAAATTAAGTCAAGGTCAAAGGTCAAGGTCATATTCAAAATTTTGATTTTGGCTTATTTTCACTTATTGGCAAAAACCGTATAAGATATCGACAAATTATTTTAACTAAATTTTTAGTTGCGACATGTCGTAACATGTAAATTTTGATTGCAAGGGTACGTTGAACGTAAAAGGGAGTTTTCTCCCCTCTTGTATGTAAAAATACGCGTATGGTGATATAACTCATTAACCAAATATAATTAGGACCTATGGTCTTTTGATTTGAGGTCCTTTGTTTATGACCTTGAAATTAATCTCAAGGTCATAGCTTAATTTGACATTCTAGATTTTGACCTTTGCTTTTACCTTATATTTATACATGATAAAGCCACGAGACTTTTTGCAATAGGTTTCAAACCATTTAACCTTGAAAAATAAACCGGAAGTGACCTTGTTTAAACCGGAAGTAGCTATTTTTTGTACTTTATTAATATAAAAGTATAAAGAACCAGATATTTTTGGATTCAGTGTCAAGTAAATAATCAAATAGTATCGGAAGTAACATTTTTCAAACCGGAAGTAACAAATTATCTCCCTTATTTAAAAATTATTGTATAGAAACCATATATTTTTGGAATCAGCGTACAATAAGCTATCATTTGGCGATTGTAATGACATTTTAAACCTAATTTTACTACTTTCATATTAAAATACAAGGTTTTTGGTGGAAAGACCTTCAATTGTTCTCTGAACAATTGGTTTTTAATTATCATTATTAGGTCTTTCCACTTTTCGGTGGAAAGACCTATTGTATTTGTTCTGATTATTATTTTTTTTTTCTTCTTCCGCCACTTTTATTTCTTGCGTATAAATTTTGTTTCGCAAGATGTCGCTTAGATGTTTAGTATATGATATCGCACAGTTTATGCGCCTTTGAAATTCACCCTGCGTAACCGAATACTTTTCTTTGTAGGAGTTATCTCCCCGAACACTGTTTTCCTTGTGACTGCATCTCCTCTGTAACCGTAAAAGAAAGCGACAAATTTATTTTATAAAATTGCTCGTTATATCCCTTGCATGATTTGTCCTATTTTGACCGAAGCGATATGAACACTCCATATGAGAGTTATTTCCCCTTATGCGTTTGTTATTAGTGATATGCATTTCTATCTTGTAAACCATAAGTGATAGAGACCTAGGATCTTTTGATTTGAGGTCCTTAACCAAAAAAAAAAAAAGAAAATAAGGTCAAGGTCAGAGGTCAAGGTCATATTTTAAATTTTGATTTTGGCTTATTTTCACTTCTTTTCAAAAACCGTATAAGATATCGACAAGATATTTTTACTAAATTGTAAGTTGCGACATGTCGTAACACATAAATTTTGGTTGAAATGGTACGCTAACATTAAATTGGAGTTTTCTCCCCTCTTATGTTAAAAATTAGGCGTAAAGTGATATAACTCATTAACCATATATAATTAAGACCTATGGTCTTTTGACCTTTGCTTTTTCCTCGTTAGTATACTTGATAAAGCCATTGGACTTTTTGCATTACGTTGCAAGGCACTTGACCATGGAAAAGCCAACCGGAAGTGACCTTGTGTAAACCGGAAGTAGCTATTTTTTGTACTTATTTAATGTAAAAGTATATTAAACCATATATTTTTGGAATCAGTATCAAGTAAACTATAAAAAAAAACCGGAAGTGACATCTTTCAAAACGGAAGTAACAATTTATCTCCCTTATTTTGAAAAAAATGTATAGAAATCATTTATTTTTGGAATCAGTGTACAATAAGCTATCATTTGACGCTGGATATGATATATCAAACTGAATTTTAATAGTTCTATATCAAAATTGATCTTTATGGATGGAAAGACCTTCAATTGTTCTCTGAACAATTGGTTTTTTAATTATTTCACTATTTCTCTTTCATAAATGATTAATCTTATTTATTTTTTTGTATATCTCATAGCTAATGCCCCTTTAACAAGGTATTAATCACTGAATAATTTTAATCAAGTTAGTCTGGTATTTTTATATAGTTTTAAAAAGCTGAAATTAAAACTTTCCAAAATTGGACATAAACATATCAACCAGTTATTCTAAACCATGCGTTTTAACATGAAACTACAAAAAATGTCAGTAATTGTTTATAGGTTCATGTTCACATCACTGCATAAGAAGGAAAAAAACTGCTATATCATGTTAGTCAATACTGTATGACTCATTTGCCACAAATGTATTTTTGTATTTTAGCGAAGGAGTGGTTGTGTCGTGATATGCAAACATGCTTATATTACAACATAAATTAAGAAAGAATACAATATATCAATTAACGTATTCAATTTTGTATAATTAAACGATTGCTATTTTTCATTTGTGCAAGCTAGCGTTTAAAGTTCGATTAGTTCGAAATGGGCGGAACTGTTGATACATAAAAGTATTAATCTACAATAGTGATAATCCACAAAATATTTGTCCACAAAAACTTTAAACAATAACTGTTTTCAATGCAAAATATGTTGTACGTAACAATATATGCATGTATATGATATTAATATATGTATTCATTGTATTGTGTTAGCTAAAGTTAAGTATACTCACATAGCGTTATAATTGTTTGTTGTTTACAAATTTAAAGTGTACTGAACAAAGACAAAGTTTTCCAGTCTAGAAAAGTCATAATCCTGTATGAATTTTTCTCGAAGAATTAATTACAAACAAAGTCATTGTTGTTGCTTGATATGTATATACGATCCAGATTAATATATTAGGTAAATAGTTGTCATTCTGCTTCATCTTATAAATGTAACATCTTGAGAGGTTGAGCTAGCTATAAAACCAGGTTTCATCCACCATTTTCCTTAATAAGGAAATGTATGTACCAAGTCAGGAATATGACAGTTGTTTTCAACTCGTTTGGTGTGTTTAAGCTTTTGATTTTGCCATTTGATAAAGGACTTTCCGTTTTGAATTTTCCTTGGAGTTAGGCATTTTTGTTATTTTACTTTGTAATATAAGTATCTTACTAACCTTATGATAACAGGTGAACGTTGGTCATAATCCATGAATAACCCTTAACCCTGAAATTTACCTTTATCCCATTTTCCTATACCAGGAAGCAAATTCTTCTATGTTATGAAACGGCTCACTATATAGAGATAAACTGTAACCTAATTAGATAACAGCTTAATCTGCAAAATTTAGTCTGCAATATTAAACGCTTTTATTATTTTCTTTTCTGTGGATATTACTCACAATCTTTTTACATTTGAACTGACAGTCGTGTGGACAGGATAATTCTTTTTGACCTCAATACTTTGTTTACAAACCATATAGAACAAGAAACACTGAAGAAATATAAGGATAAGACTATGCTATACTTTTGTAGATTATATCCTCATCTAAATTGGTCTGTCTTTAGTCTGCAATTTAACTTTTAATGTCAATACTTTTACCCCGGTAAACATTGTTTCTTGTAATCTGGGGTAACTGCTTACATCATATATTTATACCTATAGACATAAAATAATAACACTTTAAATTGATAGTTGTGTGGACAGGATAATTCCCACATACCTTTTAACTTGTTTGGAAGACATGTAAAACCACGACACACTTACCAAGAAACATTAGAACTATATTGTTATTGTTCAGATTATACATTTATCTGAATAAGGTTTAAACGATTTAGCCTGCAATTTTACTTTATATGTCGTTACTCTTTTTCTGGAAATATGGCACGAAGAGAAAATATGTATTACAGGGAAAGGAATCTTAGCTGTGATGCTGTCAGTTCTCAAATTCTGACACAATATTGTTTTTATATTCTGTACAACTACTCACATCATAATTTTTGAATATTCAAACGATCTAAACAGACAGTCGTGTGGAAATAAAATTTCCTATATATTCTAAAATTTGTTTGCAAGGCGTATAAGATACGACACAATACACAGAACTAACGATAAAACAGTGCAATATATTTGGATTATACTTTTATCCGAATAAGTCTGAAAAATTTACCATGCAACTTTACTATATATGTCGTAACCCTTACCCAGAATATTTTATGACGCTATTGTATTTGTTACACGGAAAGGGGTAGTAGCTGTGAGGCTTTCAGTTGTCTCCTTTTTCTTTCCAAACTAAAACAATACTAACTATACTCTGTGCAAACTGCTTACATCATACCTTTTGAAATACTTTAACGTTCTAAAATCAATGTCGAGCTGACAGAATGAATGGTATATACCCTAAACTTTGTTTGCACGGTATCAAATTATATCCTTATACGTCGGTACTCAAGAAACATGTTATGAAGGGAAAGTAATGTGTTGCAGGGAAAACTTGTATTAATTGTGATGCATTCAGTTGTTTTTGTTCTAAAATGACAGTGTTTCTCTATTGCTGAGGACACTATTCCTTTATGTGACTACTATAACACATGATGTATTATAGAAGTCTCAGTTCCTATATACCTCCAAACTGAGTTTCCAAAACGTTTAAAAAACGAAACAATTAGCAGAACTTTTTGGAAAGCTAAAGGTATACAATTCACATCTGAATATAACCTATGTTTTTGAAATTCATGCTAATGACCAATGACTGAATGATAACAGATTTAATTGGTTGGGTTGCACATATGGCTTATTTCGATACATAAAAACAAAAGAAGGGGGTAGAGAGTGGTGGTTAAAATATATTTGAAAATTTCGAGTTTCTGTCGTATCAGTATTATTTAAATTTGGTTTCTGATAATATTCATATAGTTGTACAGTATTTGAAACTGAAGTTGTCCATTTAAGATTAAATTTCCGGCCGGGGAAGTTTTATTTTATCGAGTTAAAAGTAATACAGGACTTGTGTTAGATTTGTTAATTTATTCTTTTTTATTCAGGTTATAAATGTATGCACAACATATTCTCTTAGCAACAAGTGAAGTCTTGTTCCAATTCCTTTTTTCTCTTGATTTTACTTATTCGCCATATATTTAAAACAATATAGAATAAAGTATTTATTTACAAAATCTTCACTGTCTGAAGTTGAAAACGCACTTCGGAAAATTCCGCGAACGTGAGCAGGTTCCTATTTCAAGTTTTATCTTGGGGTAACAGATACACGGGAAACATTATTTCATATCACTACTATTTTATTTGAATTATATTTTCAATGAAAAGATAACAAATTTAAAAAATACATAAAATGATAATTCATCAATATAATTTACGATCTCAAATAAAAGAACTGTTTGTAAATATTTGTTGATATATTTAATTCATAAAATTGAACAGAGAATATCAAACCATCTATTGAAGCGACATGATCTACAAGTGGTGTATGTTTTCAATGACCGTGTTTCCTATTTCATTGAGCAGAGATGTTAATTAATCTAAATTTGTTGATATTCCTACACCTTATCATACATACTTACATCATCAATTTTGTCGATGCATCCGTAAGCGATACATGTTTCCAATTTTCGAATCAAGAAACGTCTCTTCGTGAGCAATAATGTGTTGTCAATATGGAATCATTTGTTGAATGATATATTTTCTTGATATTCCTGACTATCATAGAAACACTGGATGTTTGGCTGTTGAAAGTGTTTATTGAGAAATGTATTTTATTTTTAGGATCATTAACATTAGACCGGTGATACTTATCACTTACGTTAAGTTTTGCCGTGTTTCACCGATATAAATAAGTCCACAAAGAGTAGGCCTACATTCTTTATTGTACACAATATTAAAAGCAATACAACCCTGAACCTCATTATTACGTTTATTGTAACATTTCATGTACATGATGTATGATTACACATATTGTCACGTTAACCAATTATGTCTGTTTGGGTTGCTCACACAATGTTATCAATATAACGGAACTATAAGCAATTGTCATACGCCTGGGGGGTTAATTTTAGACTCATGTTTCTATCTGTACATGCAATGAAAATATAAAACAGTTATAACAAAAAAAAGAGAGGCGAAGGATATCAAAGGGACATTCAAACTCATAAGTCGAAAATAAACTGACAACGCCATGGCTAAAAAAGAAAAAGACAAACAGACAAACAATAGTTCACAAACCACAAAATAAAAATTAAAGACTGAGCCTCACCAAAAACTGGGGGTGATATCAGGTGCTCGGAAGGGTAAGCAGATCCTGCTCCACATGTGGCACCCGTCGTGTTACTCATGTTGGTATAAACCCGGTAATAAGTCTAATTCGGTAGAAAATAAACTGTCTTTTAAACTGGTCAGATTTGTCTTTAAAAGTGATCCGAGCTGTCTTACAATTGGTCCAAGTTGTATTGGTCAGATTTGCCTTTGGTCCGAGTTGTGTAACACAATTTTGGACAAGAACATTATATACATACAGACAAATGTGTACTTCCTTAATACCTTACATATTGTTATACATGTATAATGACTCTATTGGTTACAATCTTAACTATCCTTTGTACTGAAAACCTCCATTTCTCATCCACGCTTTAAAATTAGGTCAAGTTGAGGGTTAGAAAATCATTAAATACCGATGGTTCATGAATTTAGCTATGTCAAAATACATTTACCACTCTACTATCGATTACGCTAAATCACTGGGAATGACTTATCAACGTATTTCAACAGGAGTAACCTTACGGGTTTCACTAGTGAATCATGAACTGCTGACCCTTCCGGAGCACCTGCGTTAACCTAATGTTTGGTTTGTGTTGCTGAATCTTTAGTTTTCTATGTAGTATTTTATTTAATGTGGTAAGAGTATGCCTTTTTCTCGTTTATCTTTTTGATCATGATATTGTCTGTTTTTCCAGTAGTTCCCTTGTATCTACCAGATTCAAATTACAGTACGTTAGCAGATATTCGTAACCTAACTGTAAATTTTCATTGTTCAAAAAGACTTATAACAGAGATGGATTTTTCTACAAAATTCCTAGATCAAAGTAGCAGAATGTCTCAACCTTTTCCTCCTTAAACGTGCAGTAAGACATTAAAATATCTATAAAAAACAAGTATAGCTTTATAGAAGTATGGGCTTTATTTGGAGGTCAAAAACATGAATTGCAGTTTAAAAATCAGAATTTGGCAAAAACTCATTACACATTTGAAGTGAGATTTTAACGATCTTTGATACAAATAATTGTTGCCATATGAAAATTATCTAGATCAAGTACACTGAATACTAATACCAAAATACACACCTTAACTCATTCTCGTTAATAATGACTGTATATTACAAAAAGTTATAATGTCATCAGTATAGTACGCATAGTAGTGAAAAGGTTTGTCGTCTTGGACTAGCATAATGAAACCTTGTTGGCCTGGAGTGCGATATAATCTAGATGGCTATTCATACATATTTTGAACAAGTTTGGACTCAAAATGTCTCCCTGTTTGAACACTGTTTTTTTTTAGAATTCAATGCTTGTATTTTGTATTTTCGAATTCTTGAAAAAAACTGTAAACCAATCTCTTAAGACATTATTTTTAATTTTTGTATGCGTAACTTAATAGAACGCTTATCAGAATTAACAGAACAAGCAAACACTCTTACATCTTTTAATTTTTTTTTACAATGCTTATAAAAAATTTTGAAATAGATATATATTATCAGATTTTCTTTTTCTTTTTTGAACATCTTTGAAAATCATTTACTAACTTATTTTACACTAGATCAAGACCAAACTTTATATACAGTCGAATATTACTATAAAAAGTTTAATTTGAGTTTACATTATATTGTATTGAAAGCAATTAATTATAAATGAAATCATGTCGTCATTAGACTTATTATTAGTCAAAAGTGTTAGGGATATAATGGGGATATAATAGAAACACAAAGGATACTGGATATCTATTCAAGACACAAAATCAGCACATTCACAGCAAACAACACACAACAAGCAAAGGAAGAGCGCTTTTATTCAGGTTGCTTTGAAATTTTAGGTGTACTTAAATCACTGCTTTGGCTGTGCATGGGTTAGAAAATAAACGTATGATTCCGTTTGGATTTTCAGTCTCGAGCAAAAGAAGCACATTTCTTGAATAACCATCAGGAATGCTCTTCACAAACATTTGGTTAGTTTAATACATGCAATGATTTAATCAGAACATAAAAATAGTCAACAATTGTCAGACATATTTCTATAAGATCTAAAAAAGATGCGAAAGGTATCAGAGTGAGCATCAAAATTCAAATATCGAACAGAGAAAATCATTACATAAACGAAAAACGACTTGAGTACTAACAACTCTCTACAAAAAAACTACATAAAAACTAAAGACTGAGCAACTCAAACCCCACCAAAAACTGGGGCTGATATCAGGTGCTCAAGAAGGTGAAGCATAATCTGCTCTACATGTGGCACTTATCGTGTTGCTCATGGTTAGAAAAGTATACCACCGATCGTACGTATTCACAAAGGGTATCTGAGCACTACAGAAAAGTTTATTTAAACCTGTAGCTTTTGTCTTATAATTTTTGGTGTTAATGATAGATCCTTAGCAGTGGATGTTATATTTTGTCAATCAACCTGTTTAGACACAGCAATTTATAGGATTACATGTAGCACAGACACTTGTATATTACCAAAGCCGTATGTTGATCTTTATATATCTAATAAGAATTTTGTGTTGTTTGGTTTCTGTCATATTGACGTGTACAATTCACCTTACATATATATTTTCATTAATGTACATTTACGAATAAATTCGACATTAAAAAGATATGACTAGAAAACATTAGAATTTTACTTTCATTTCACTTCTAATGTCCTGCATTGTATTTTGTATCATTTTTCAATTTGTTTGATTTTGTATATCTATATTTTTTAGAACATTAATAGTGAAGTAAGAAAAAATTATTGAAGTAGATGTAAAAAGCAAATTATTTATTTACTTTATGTTTGATGAGATGTTCGATTATACATAACATGGTTCGTTTAATTTCGGTTTTTTCGAATTAAATTAGTATCAATTGATTTTCGAAATTATTTCTATGGTTTCAAACTCCGTTATAACGAATTTAAGACATTTGTCATATTCGTAATGACAAATCGAAACAGTTATGACGAAGTCATATTTTTTTATATTAGAATTTAATCCGTTGTCAAGAATGCTAACGGAATATTATAAATGGATTAATCACGGATTACAAAAATCTGCAATAACTAAACCGCAGATTCATTATCACTAATTTAATCCGTGATAACGATTTTTATCGATGATAATGATTTTGTTAAATTCGTGATCTCGAGTTTTATTTTTTTATGAAGGTCTTAAACGGGCTTCCGTATTCCGTACTATAAAGCTCTTAAGTGTCTTCAAACTATATTTTATTGCCTCATAAAACTCGGCGAACAAAATTATTCTTTTTAAATAAAGGAGATTGAACAGCAACAATCAGCTGTCATATGCCAAAAGTTTTCTTTAAGTGGATATGATAAACAAGAATCAATTAATTTCTTCACAGAAATTCTTTGGTGAAGATTTGACATCGAAATGATGAAAATGTTTTTACATATTGTGTTCTTGTCTTTAGTAGGGTTTCTAATCCTAAACACATTAGATTGTAAAACTTTAAACGAAAAACTCGCAGAACTATTCAATAGGACCGACTTGCTTTGTCCTGACAAATGTCTTTCAGCTGAGGAGCAACATCCTTATCTAAGAGACGAAATGGAGTGTTGTGTTTGTTTCGCACAACCGTTTGGGATATTAAATTCCTCAAATGTTGGACAACTTAATATTTCGTTTCTACAAGATGATACACCAATTATTGTGTTTAACAGAATATTAAGTAATATTGATTTATTCAATGTCACTAGCCTGTACGGGAATCTTACAACCATTCCCAACGAATTGTGTAATATTGATGAATTAGTATATATTGATTTCTCCTACAACTATATTTCGGGTCTTGATACGATCTCTTGTATAAGATCACTTGATACACTCATCCTTAGAGGCAACAATATTAGCCATTTGAAAAACAATGTATTCAATGGGATGCAATATCTTAGAGTCGTTGATTTATCCTACAATGAATTGAGTAACATAGAGCCAGGACTTTTCCTCAACTTTGATGGCAGTTTGTCATTTTTTGACGCCTCGAATAATTGTTTGGTCATCATTGATATAAGCAATATTATCTGGGATAAGCAGGATTATTTTTGCCGTACAAATTTCTCATATAACGAAATTAGTGTTCCGACAAACATTATGGGTTGGAGCTGCGACGTACATGCGGATTTAGGGCATGGGGGTTATGTTGACTTCACAAACAACAGTTTTACAAATGTTTTTGATGTGACTGAATTGGGCTTTTATGACATAACATTGTTAGGGAAATTATATTTTTATAGCTTCGATTTTCGTTTTAATCCATGGTTTTGTGATATCGAGTTTTTCCGATTGCAAATAAATCCAATATTTTTAATCAAATTTTAGGATCGGATTATCATTGGATACAATACAATTCACCCATGAATATAACAACAAAATGGTAAATGATTTTATAAAAGAACAGGAATTGTTAATATGCAATATTTCATTTGCAGATAAATGTCCTCCTCACTGTCATTGTTTTTATCAACCAAGCAGAAACAGAACTGTGGTTAATTGTCGGTCATCATTGGTATCTCACAAGTTACCCTTGGTGTTACCAAACTATGTCAATTTGGTTATTGACTTTTCTTCAAATCGTATTGTCGATTTACAAGCAGACTTCCAGCGCCTGCTCTCCGAAGAAAGGACGTATTTAGGAAGAACAATGGAAATAAGTTTTGCATCAAATTTCATAAAAGATGTTCCCAACATTGTTTTTGTTGCCTTAAAGAATGCAACAAAGATCAAGTTTATGAACAATCCAATAAAAAGAATTCCAGAATCACTTAAGATCCATCGACCATGTGATGTTCTGTTTGGAACAGTTAATATAAATTGTGGATGTAGCGATATTTGGTTACAAAATTGGCTTCTGTCAAGTGGACACTGCGTTAATCATACTCGAGTAATGTGCCATACCTCTGCTGGGTTAATGTCTATTCTTGATATTGATAAAGATATATTTGGATGTCAAAATGGCGATTCCATTACCATGTGGATAAGTATTTCCCTTTCGATTTGTCTGTGTTGTACAATGATTCCTGCTATTATAATAAATAAATTCCGATTAGAAATGTACATAATTTTGCGAGACCATTTATTTAGTTTAAGACAAATGACAAATCCCTCACCATTTGCATATGATGTATATATATCATGCAACGAACAAGATGAAAATCTACACAAATGGATTACGTATACACTGCTACCCTATCTTAAAGATAAGAAAATTAGCATTTTTCTTCCGTATCGCGACTGTCATCCCGGCACTCCACGGGAGGATGAAATAAGGGAGACAATAGCAAAAAGCAGAAATATACTGATCATTTTGAGTGAGATATATGATGATATATCTAAACTTTGGTTATCGTTTGAACTGAGATACGCATGGCTGAACTACCGTTATGATTGGCGTAGGAATATTGTGATTATTAATTACGACTTATTGAACAGCACTGATATATCTGAAAAATACATAAAAGCATTTATGCGAATTGGCAAATGTATTGATTTCTCGAACTACCAGAAGGACATCAAGACAAAGGTGACATCATTGATAAGTCGTTAGAAAGCAGACATTAATTGGCTTTGAACTAGCAAACAGACTTGCAATGGATGCGAGGATCTTTTTGAATCGAAACATTCGAATGTCATTTTTTTCAAAATATTAATAATACAATTTTTTTTGTCGTAAACATAAACTTTAAATCATCTACATCTCACAATTCCGGAATAAAAGATGTTTGTTACTAGATAGTGAATCAAATCAGTGAACAATATTTTACAGAGTATGAAATCTACAAAGTTTCCCAATTAATAAACTCATCATAATACTAAGATTACAATTTTGTACGCCAAACTTGCGTTTCGTCTACAAAAGACTCATCAGTGACGCTTGAATCAAAAAATTAAAAAGGCCTAATAAAGTATGAAGTTGGCGAGCATAGAGGACACAAATTTCCAGAAAGTATTTCCAAAAACAACTAAGGTAATCTATTTCTTGGTAAGAAAATCTTTCATATTTTGAAAAATAATAATATTTATAAACAGTAAATTTATAATTATGACCATATCAATGATAATTCAAGTCAACATAGAAGTATTAAGCGAGGGTCGCCAAAAAATAGATATGACATTATGCGATATCTCAGACTGTCCATGGTTAATTCAGAATAAGGAAAAGTGGTATGATTGCCAATGAGACAACTTTCCAACGGAGACCAAATTACGTATGTTAGAAACTATGTATCACCGTACTACCCTTCAACAATGAGCAAAACCAATACCACACAGCAAGCAATAAAACGTACCGACATGACAAACTGTTAACCAATTCAAACGGGAAAACCAACTGCCTGATTTAAGTACAGAATAACAAACAAGAAACAAATATGGTATACAGCAGCAATCGACAACCACTGAATTACAGGTTCCTGACTAGGGGCAGCCACATGCAGAATGTGGATGGGTTAAACATGTTTGCAGGCGTCGACCTCCACTAGCCTGGGAAAGTGGTGTATCTACACAGCATAAGAACAAATTATAAAAAAAACTTTGAAAAGGGATTGAATCATCAGATCAATACAAAGCACAAAAACTTAACACACAAAGTACCGATCTGAGAATACTCGTAGTTACTGAAAGCTAGTGCAATTCCAATAATAACTAAATATCATGTATCCAAGACAATAAATCAACCACTACACATCCGATGGGTTTAGTGTAAATACGTCATAAACAGCCTAGGAAAAGAATGATCTGTACAATGCTTTAATTTGAATATAAACAGGATATAGAACCGTAAGTGTTAATAACTGTTAAGCAAAAAGTAAAATAGCAAAAATACCGAACTCCCAGGAAAATTCAAAACGAAAAGTCCTTTATAAAATGGCAAAATCAAAAGCTCAAACACATCAAACGAATAGAAAACAACTGTCATATTCCTGACTTTGTACAGGCATTTCCTTATGTAGAAAATGGTGGATAAAACCTGGCTTTATAGCTAGCTAAACCTCTAACTTGTATGACAGTCGCATAGAAATCCATTATATTGACAACAATGTGTAGGCAAAAACAAACAGACATAATAGGTAAAATTGTCAAAAATCGGGGTACAGCAGTCAACATTGTATTATAATCTTAATCATTTTAAAAACAAATACCTATTTCAACAAAGAAAAACAAAATGGCATTGATACACTCTATAGACAAAGTACATAACACAATGACGGGATGTATAAAATCGAGCCACGCCAAAAGTATATTACCAAAAATGGATGAAACAGAAAAGGTTAAAAATATACATAGACAAATAAACACAATAACGTAATTAAGATGATTAACAACGTCAGTACTTAGAATCTATACTTCAAGACCATCATGTATCATTTGTGAAATTGATACGGAATATTTATCAATAAGGTCTTGGTATCTTCCGATGATCTTTTTTTGAAAAAGGACGAGACGTTCTTTGACATAACCCTGGTTCATCATCTTTCTGCTCAGACACTAATGACGTTTTATAAAGACTGAGTAGCAGCTGCAGGCTCTCGAATACCGAATGAGTTGGGAAATGTATATCCCATATGCAGGTGAAGTTGGTATATTGCTGCTAAGGTGGGTGAATTTCTCGTTTGTCATAAACACATCTTCAATTATGTTTTAATTTATTGATAACAAAATTAATGTAGTGCCGATAAAACAATTTTCAGAGATCTGAATACAGTGTGTAATTGATAACATTTAAAATAAGTTTATTCAAAGGATAGGTAAGTTTACATTCATCTTATCGTATTTACGGGCTCTTAAATAACATCGCCGTAACAATTATGATGTGATTTTTACAAAATCTTGTTGTAATAGGTACCGCCAAACTTCCAAACTAAATATTTATATCTATAAAAGACTTCGGTTAAGATTTTAAGTAATCTATGTAAAGCAATCACTGACTTAATAATTCACGATTGTTACATTGATAACGTTCATTGAAATCTATAACGTTATTGCACACACGGGAATGGTGAACGAGTTGGGATATTCAAGAAACCGTAAGACGGGACTAAAGTACATCAGAGCCTCAAAAAAGGGAAATTAATAATAGGGAACGACAAATCGTGCATTTTTCTTGTAATTTTAGTATAGTTTCCCGTGCAAAACGGAAAATATCTTAATCTAGATTAGCAGTTAATGCTGTTTACATTAATTTAATTAAAATAAGTTTCTTTGTGTACATTTCTGCAGTACATTTAGAGAATTATTAATTATTTAACGAAAAAATGTCATTATAGTAATAGTAGGTGTTGTTGAATTTATCAATTAAATGCAAGGAGTAGGTTCACTGAGTGGCAATACTGGCCTCATAATTCCATGCAATTTAACTTCGTTAATAATAGTTAATATTTGAAAAAAATATGTAAAAATAGTTGACAAATTCAAACAGTAGAACATGTATGATGTCATTATCACGTCATAATAGTACACTCTTATGACGAAAATTAGAATTTTTACTAACTGTATGACTAAATTAAAATAAATCTTTGCGTAAAATTACCTTAGCCACTTGCAAAGACTGTTGTACTTTTTGTTATGTGTATCATCTATATTTTGCACATATTCACGTTCGTATAATAAACTAGTTTTGATCAAAATGTGTAGCAAATGTTTTTTTCCGAATGAAATTAACTTACAGATGCATCTGGCTAATTAACCTGAAAAATATCATACTTTTGAAGCTGTCAAGATTGTTAAACTGAACAACAAAAAATCAAGTCAAGATCTTATATATGGGTTTTTACGTGTTATATTACTAAGTTCCATTTTACGGCAATGTTAAGGCCTTCATGGACCTACTCCTTTCGACAGATCTTTACTGAATCTGGCCATAAACTGTGATTCATAACAATACTAGAACAGTTCTGCTATAAAAGGACTGCAACTGGTGCCAATAGGAATACCTTAAATCTGTCAACAAACTGTATTGCCGAAACGTACATAGATGTTGCCAATGAAGACATTTACAGCTTTATTCATCTCATCACATTTCTAGTAAGTATATCTAGCATAATAACCTTTTGTATTAAAAGAGAAAACTTTACATGAGTTGTAGCAAATAATTTGTCATCAGAATTGTCGAAGGACCATTTAATCAAATAGGAAACTTTTTGGAAGTTTTGGTCCTCGGTGCTCTTCAGCTTTGTACTTGTTTTGGCTTTCAAACTTTTTTTATCTGAGCGTCACTGGTTGGTCTTGTGTCTTGAATTTTAAGCCTAGTACTTTCTGCTAGCTATTATTCGTGTGTTTCTTTGTCCTATATGTTCTCCCATTTATTTGTATTGTGGTCCTGTCATGTGATGTTGTCGTTTTGGTGTTGTGTTTGACGTTGCCATAAAAGCGGGAGGTTTGGCATGCCACAAAACCAGGTTCAACCCACCAGTTTTTTCTTAAAATGTCCTGTACCAAGTCAGGAAAATGGCCATTGTTATATTATAGTTCGTTTCTGTGTGTGTTACATTTTAATGTTGTGGTTTTTTTTTGTCGTTGTTCTCCTCTTATATTTGATGCGTTTCCCTCAGTTTTAGTTTGTAACCCGGATTTGTTTTTATCTCTATCGATTTATGAGTTTCGATGAGCGGTATACTACTGTTGCCTTTATTTGTTAAATAAAACAGTGTAGAGAGAGGAAAAATAAAAAATGTCAACAGAACTGAAAGGACCAACAAATGAACGCAATTTATCTAAAACGTCCAAAGATTATTTTACACTCCAGTAATAATCAATACCATTAATTTCATATGCTTTAATCCAGAATTTAATGCTAAGTTATTCGATAGTAGTAAGAGAGCTAGTTGAACACACTGGAATTTAAGTTGTAGAAAACTTACTAGACACAAGGATGAAACGATATTCGACGTTTTTTTTTGTGTATGTTACGAAGCCAATATATACATAGTGAGGACCTTCAAATGTTCAGTGGAGGCCTTACGCTGAGATGTTCTCATGATATGATGTTTACTATTTGACTCCCTGTGGAACGCACGGACTTGATTAAAAAAGAGCATCTGAAATGAATGGAAGACTGTGTTTCCAATTTATTATAGATGAAAGACGATATTTTGGTCCTTTTTCAGAAAGTTCTTGAACATTGAACTTTAATAGCATCGCCATTGGAATCATATCTATATTCGATCTTCATGTTTATCGATACCCGGGAACAGCCTATGATTACAAAAAGCTGTAATTATACGCGTTCATTCATACATGTCTGCATATAATGGATTAAAAAAATTCGTAGATCAGTAATCTACGATTACTTATCAATAGTAGATCATTGGCTACGATTATCATGAAGATGCCGCGATAAAAATGTTATCAACGGTTAACTTTGTATTCCGGCGCCTATATTGTTCTGTGAGATGTTTGAATTCTCGTTCACGTCCGTTCAGAAAAAGGCTTTTAATAACATAAATATATTCAGTGACAAATATACGCACACAAAACCGCATTACACAATAAAGCATTTGTAAAAAGGAAAATTTCCACCGAAACATTTGTTCGAAAATATAATTGATGTCACTATTAATTATTTTGCAAAATGAAAATGTTTGCAGATATTTTTCAATTATGCTAATGTTTTTTAAAATACATATTCATTTGTGTACATTTTTGTATTCATGTCAAATACATAAAACTTAAGAAAAAAAAAAAAAAAAAAAAAATTCGAAATGGCATTGGTCATAGTGTCATTGATAATTGAAAAATACAAATGCTTTAAAGTAAAGTATTTTATAATTTCCATCCCAAAATGGTCATGTTTCATTGTCGGTCAATTGTGGGGCTCAAACAAAAACGAGACAGGGTGCGTCGACAGTGTAGGCGTCTCCTGCTATGCATGCATCACCCGCCATGCGAATTCACACTCAGTCAGCATATCACAATCAGGAATAAGACACAATAGGTTAAATTACAGATAAGACGGCTATACTGATATCTAAAGATCTAAGACCACGAAACGATCTCATGAATCTGATTTTCTCCTTTATGTAGTATCCTTAATTCAAAATCACTGGAATATATGAAAAACGCGCACTCTTAAACACCTCTAAATATCTTTTCGTTTTCGTGTCAGGTTTGTAATCTCATTGGCTAATAACCCAAATCCCGTTTTATTCATATGAAAAACCTGTGAATTGCATATATATATATATATATAAATGCAATTGCCGATCCTTTTATGTTCTCCTTAATGACATTAAGCCGCTGTCCTCCTGTATACATGTAGATATTGAGTTGTCGAGAAGAGACGCAACAGAAAACTACTGAGCACTATTTAATAATAAACTTTTACAAGAAAAAAACCAAATATACCATAAAAGTAGACCGTATTTATAGTATTAATGAATGTGGTTATCAATTCATATGGGAGTTATTCGTATCTTGTTCTCAATTAAAATCTAAAAATAAAAGAAACAACCCTATCAATTGTTTCTCTTTTTCTAAATTTCTATTACATGTTACTCAGCTCGTGTATTAAGAAAATATTTGATATTTAGTCCGGAATTTTGAAAGTTTAATGTATACCATTCAAGAGTTTTCAAATATCCTTTAAAGTCACTTTCTATGTGGTGAAACTTTGAAAAGTTGATCACGCACTTTTTGGTAAAAAAGCTCTTCAACTGTTTCGGTTCTTATACCTCCTTTGCTTTAACATATTCGGCTTTGAGCGTTCCTGATGAAGGTAAATCCAGAAAAAGAGTTTCGGACGCATGAAACTTATAACGTGTTGTTTCATATTTTACAGCACTGGATCGATACTGCTGCTGGTGGACTACCAGTTCCAGAGGGTATTATCGATTCGTTAGTAGTCAGTACTTCTGTACTTACATGATGTAAGCTAAACTTTCTTAAAAGAGGGACGAAAGATACCAGAGGGACAGTCGAACTCATAGATCGAAAACAAACTGACAACGCCATGGCCAAAAAAAAAAAGACAAACAGACAAATAATAGTACAGATGACACAACATAGAAAACCAAAGACTAAGCAACACGAACCCCACCAAAAACTGGGGGTGATCTCAGGTGCTCCGGAAGGGTAAGAAGATCCTGTTCCACATGTGGCACCCGTCGTGCTGCTCATGTTATTACAAATCCGGTAAATAGTCTTATTCGGTAAGTCACATTCATGAAAAGGGAAGGTATTGTAGTTACGACATAAGGAACATATCCGATATCATCTGTGAAACGGTTATTCCATAACGGTCAACCAATTCGTGATGGCGTCCGTAAAATTTACGAAGGGATGACTTCAACTTCACCATTTGGAACTCTTGGTTTAATAGCTTCCTTGTGAGTAGCAATCCTCTATCAAGAAAATCATGATAGGAAACACAAGCCCGGGAATATCGTATCAATTGGGATATATATACTCCGTATGCAGGCGCTGCTGGAATGTTGCTACATAGAAATGGCCGTTTATGAATTTAGAAATTATTAAGAAACTAATGTTTCAACTCCCTCAGTCAAAGATGAACTAAGATGGATTTGGCTATTACTTAAGTTTTATTTAATAATATCCAACTTATAATTACTGATATCTAAGTTTTGAGCACAAAATACGCTTAATAGTATTCAATTTCATTAAAATCAAGGCTCTTACATCGTGCATGTTTTTGTTGTCGAGTACTGCAGTCATATGGTCCAGGCTTTTTAAAGAAAATATGGTCATGAAATAAAGCATTCTGAACCTTTTAATCTGAATTTGTTTTAATTAATTACTGTAATTTAGTGAAGGACAACTACACATATTCATTTAAAGACCCATAAAACATATATCAATAATGTTCATCAATGTTGAGGAATATGCCAGAAAATGGGTAAATCGCGAACCAGATAAACCAGAACTGGACACTTTGTCTGAATGGATCATAGCTATTCGATCATGCATTCAGAAGTGCATTCAGAAACTACGATGTACTATGAGCACAAGGGTTTCTAACTCATTCAAGAGCCCGGAGGTTGTGGATGCTTTATCCTCTTTTCATGGCAAATATGCCGTTGTCCCAGCAGATAATGCCTCCAATAATATTGTCTTCATATGTAAAAACATTATTTGGAATGTCTCACGAAAGAGCTTGGAATAAACAGCAAAACTGGTAATCCAACATATTCTTTAACATCATTTACAAAGGATGAAATTTTAGAAAATCACAAATCTGTCCTTCTTTCTTTTGGTATTAACATCAAAGAAAACGACGAAAATCTACCGTTATTATACTGGATACCAAAACGTCACAAAACTCCTTATAAAGAACGATACATAGCTGCATTATCAAGATGTTCTACTAATCATCTTTCTAAAGTGCTGACTACTATTCTTTCTACAGTAAAAGATGGCCTTCAAAAATATTGTGATGAGATATATTCAACCAGTGGTGTCAATCAGATGTGGGTTCTTAAAAATTCTAAAGATCGACTGCCAAATCTTAGATCACAATCTGCAATTTTGAAGCAACATTTAGACCTTTGATTTTTCTTCGCTTTACGCAACTATTCCCCATGATCAATTGAAAGATGGACATCACCATCTCATTAAACAGAGCTTTTTCTATAAAATTGGTAATCGTAGATATAAATTTCTTGTTTCTTGTTTTGGGTTATAATACTTCTTATTTTGTGGAAGAACCACACTGATTCGATCAGAAAATAAACTGAAGATGATATTATCAAAATGACTTTTTGATCGACAATATTTTTTTTGAGTTTAGAGGATTGATATTTCAACAGGCAGTCGGTATTTAAATGGGTACTAATTGTGCACCCCTACTGGCCGATTTGTTTTTGTACTCATATGAAGCAGAATTCATCCATAACCTTCTAAAATACAAAAAGAAAAAGCACCTTGCGAAATGCTTTAATTTTACTTTCAGATATATTGATGATATCCTATAAATGAATAACCCATATTTCAGTCAGTACTTGCATCTCATATATCCCAGTTAACATAAAATTAAGGATACTTCTGATACTAGAAGGTCTGATTCATACCGTGATCTTTTCCTTAATATTGACACAGATGGACGACTTGACACTAAAATCTATGACAAACTGGATGATTTCAACTTCCCAATAATCAATGTTCCATTTCTCAGCAATAACATACTCTCTGCCCCGTCGTATGGTATTTACATATTTCAATTGATACGTTATGCTCGTGCATGATCACACTATACGGACTTTATATACAGGAGTGTGCCCCTTAAGTAGATACTGCTCCAACAGAGTTATGAGGAGGAAAGATTAAAAATGACACTCCGTAAATTTTATGGACACCATTACGAATCGGCTGATCTATACAATATGTCTGTGTCTAAACTAACTAACGACATTTTTACCACGTCTTATTAGATTGTGGTTTACCATCTACGTGGTCTGATCTGCTAAGAACCGAACGTGACCTAATCCCGAATATGACGGTTTTGCCGAGTGATAATTCGCATTGCTATACGACGTGTCTCGGTATTTATACATCTAAAATTCATGTATTAAGTTATGACGTTTCTTTTGTAAGTCCGGTTAGATATTGTGTTATGTCTTATCGTTTCTGGTTTGAATTCTGTATTTTCGGTACATTTTACATATGTCTTATTTGGCAGTATAGTCGAGTTACTCGCGGTTCGTCCGCAGTGTTTTTGTTTCATGTTGTTTGTTTTCATATTCGTTTACTGTTTGGTCTTACATGATCTTGCCTTATATAACAGTTATTTCATTTTTATTTTCTATATGTATGTAAAAGTTAAGATAAAAAATCAGCTATTTTGTTTATATCAATTCAAGTTTAAAGCAAATATATGCACAGGATTTTTTGGTTTATACAGTTTTGATTTAGAAGAAAAAGCCGACATGGTTAGAAAATACAAATAATAACACCATTACAAACACAATTTCATTTTAATATTTTTGTCATGGTTAGAAATACATAAAATAACACCATTTCAAACTCAATCCCAATTTAAAATTCTTGTACGTGTCAATAAAACAAATCTATTTTATTTTTAGAAATTTGCGTGTTTTGATATAAATGCCACAAAAAATACGTCACTTTTTGTGGCGTTGATTAATTCATGTGACGCGCAGTTTATACTTCGTTTGTAGTGTCCTTGTGTGCTGTCGTAGATTCATGGGAGATGTCCGTTCTTATTCTGCGGTTTACATGTTGTTATGTACTATTATATTATTTATTTATATATTTCTCTGTGCTGAGTATTCTTGCATTTGTTTGTACTGTATTCCTGTCACGTAGTGTTGTCATTTTAGCGGTATTTTTAACATTGCCATATAAGGGGCAGGTTTGGCTAGCCATAAAACCAGGTTCAATTTATCATTTTGTCTTAAAATGTCCGGTACCGAGTCAGGAATATGGCAGTTGTTATCAAATAGTCGGTTCCTATGTATGTTGACGTTTGTTTTGTTGCAGTTCAGTGTTTCTGTTGTTCTGTTGTTTTTCTCTTATAGTTGATGTGTTTCCCTCGGGTCACAGGAACATTGCAACATTTTAAGGTCTTTCGACGGAGCCGCAAAATCTTTTAAATATAAACCATCTAAAATTGGAAGCAGTATTTCTTAAAGTAAAGCAATTTTAGAAGTTTTTTTTCAAAAAGTAACAACTTTTGATTGCGGTCAGACAATGTTACATTAATCAAATACATAAACAAACAAGGAGGACTCGGTCATTTTAACTGTCTTAGGACTTGGGATCTTTGAATGTTTTCTCGAGACAACAATATTTATCTGAAAACATCACATATTGTGGGGATAAACAATGTGTTAGCAGATCAGTTTAGTCGGATTACAACGACAGAAGATTATGATACCATGTTTCTCTCCGTTTGTCAACTAAGCTATCAACATAACAAAATATTTTCACAGATATTTTTTTATTGAAAAGTATAACCTGATATTAAAAGGTACAGTCCTTACTTGAATAATGCATATTTTGAGGATAAGCTTTTTCAAAAATTTTGTCTGCCCATAAAACATGGGAAAACCACGTCTTTTCATATGGGTCAACGGGGCTACAGTTTCAAAAGAATAAACGTAAAATACACAATTTTATTGAAAAAAATATGACTCATTGTAAAGATATTGCGTCATACATATTTGTTGATTTGAACTTCCTCATAACATATTTACGTCGAATGTATATATATATATGTGATAAAATATAAACAAGTCTAAATTGAAATAAACGTTCAGACCTATGATTGCGCTGGATAAAAACCGCAATTTTTATACGTGTGCATGTAAAACAAATTTCTTGGTAGAGGGGTCTAAATACAGAACAATCAACATTTTCCAAAAGACCAAAAAAGTGAAAAAGTATATTTTAACAAAACGCATTTGATTAACAGGTCGAACAACGGATGTTCTTAAACCCTACTGACTGCCATTGGGGATTGCCAAATAAATTGATCACCAGATTCTAAATAGATCTTAATATTAATTTTATACCCAACAGAAAACAATAAACTTGCGGATAAGATGTATACCACAAACATGAGGTGCATACATTTTGTACACCATATCCGGATTTCGACAATTAATGTCTCTTCAGTGATGTTAGGGATCGAAACGGTATTTGGAAGGCCATATAATTTATCTCAATTTAGGATAGACTCTTGAATTTTGAAAGAGTCGAAATAGGATGAACGGATCATATAAACCCGAAGGCAAATATAATACAAGCCCAAACGAAAAAATATAAACAAGTCTAAATTAAAATCAACGTTCAAACCTATGATTGCGTTGGATAAAAACCGCAATTTTTATACGTGTGCATGTAAAACAAATTTCTTGGTAGAGGGGTCTAAATACAGCACAATCAACATTTTCCAAAAGACCAAAAAAGTGAAAAAGTATATTTTAACAAAACGCATTTGACTAACAGGTCGAACAACGGATGTTCTTAAACCCTGCTGACTGCCATTGGCGATTGCCAAATAAATTGATCACCAGAGGTAAAATAGATCTTAATATTAATTCTACACCCAACAGAAAACAATAAACTTTCGGATAAGATGGTAGACCACAAACATGAGGTGCATACATTTTGTACACCATATCCATATTTCGACAATTAATGTCTCTTCAGTGATGTTAGGGATCGAAACGGTATTTGGAAGGCCATATAATTTACCTCAATTTAGGATAGACTCTTGAATTTTGAAAGAGTCGAAATAGGTTGAACGGATCATATAAACCCGAAGGCAAATAAAATACAAGCCCAAACAAAAAAATATTAACAAGTCTAAATTGAAATCAATGTTCAAACCTTTGATTGCGTTGGATAAAAACCGCAATCTTTATACGTGTGCATGTAAAACAAATGTCTTGGTAGAGGGGTCTAAATACAGAACAAACAACATTTTCCAAAAGACCAAAAAAGTGAAAAAGTATATTTTAACAAAACGCGTTTGACTAACAGGTCGAACAACGGATTTTCTTAAACCCTGCTGACTGCCATTGGCGATTGCCAAATAAATTGATCACCAGATGTAAAATAGATCTTAATATTAATTTTATTCCCAACAGAAAACAATAAACTTGCGGATAAGATGTATACCACAAACATGAGGTGCATACATTTTGTACACCATATCCGGATTTCGACATTTAATGTCTCTTCAGTGATGTTAGGGATCGAAACGGTATTTGGAAGGCCATATAATTTATCTCAATTTAGGATAGACTCTTGAATTTTGAAAGAGTCGAAATAGGATGAACGGATCATATAAACCCGAAGGCAAATATAATACAAGCCCAAACGAAAAAATATAAATAAGTCTAAATTGAAATCAACGTTCAAACCTATGATTTCGTTGGATAAAAACCGCAATTTTCATACGTGTGCATGTAAAACAAATTTCTTGGTAGAGGGGTCTAAATACAGCACAAACAACATTTTCCAAAAGACCAAAAAAGTGAAAAAGTATTTTATTTTAACAAAACGCATTTGACTTACAGGTCGAACAACGGATGTTCTTAAACCCTGCTGACTGCCATTGGCGATTGCCAAATAAATTGATCACCAGATGTAAAATTGATCTTAATATTAATTTAAAACCAAACAGAAAACAATTACCTTGCGGATAAGATGGTATACCACAAACATGAGGTGCATACATTTTGTACACCATATCCGGATTTCGACAATTAATGTCTCTTCAGTGATGTTAGGGATCGAAACGGTATTTGGAAGGCCATATAATTTACCTCAATTTAGGATAGACTCTTGAATTTTGAAAGAGTCGAAATAGGATGAACGGATCATATAAACATGAAGGCAAATATAATACAAGCCCACACGAAAAAATATAAAAAAGTCTAAATTGAACTTTTTGGAATTTTGGGTCCTCAATGCTCTTCAACTTTGTACTTGTTTGGCTTTATAACTATTTTGATCTGAGCGTCACTGATGAGTCTTCTGTAGACGAAACGCGCGTCTGGCGTATTAAATTATAATCCTGGTACCTTTGATAACTATTGAAATCAACGTTCAAACCTTTGATTGCGTTGGATAAAAACAGCAATTTTTAAACGTGTGCATGTAATACAAATTTCTTGGTAGAGGGGTCTAAATACAGCACAAACAACATTTTCCGAAGGACCAAAAAAGTGAAAAAGTATATTTTAACAAAACGCATTTGACTAACAGGTCGAACAACAGATGTTCTTAAACCCTGCTGACTGCCATTGGCGATTGCCAAAATAAATTGATCACCAGATGTAAAATAGATCTTAATATTAATTTAATACCAAACAGAAAAACAATAAACTTGCGGATAAGATGGTATACCACAAACATGAGGTGCATACATTTTGTTCACCATATCCGGATTTCGACAATTAATGTCTCTTCAGTGATGTTAGGGATCGAAACGGTATTTGGAAGGCCATATAATTTATCTCAATTTAGTATAGACTCTTGAATTTTGAAAGAGTCGAAATAGGATGAACGGATCATATAAACCCGAAGGCAAATATAATACAAGCCCAAACGAAAAAATATAAATAAGTCTAAATTGAAATCAACGTTCAAACCTATGATTTCGTTGGATAAAAACCGCAATTTTCATACGTGTGCATGTAAAACAAATTTCTTGGTAGAGGGGTCTAAATACAGCACAAACAACATTTTCCAAAAGACCAAAAAAGTGAAAAAGTATTTTATTTTAACAAAAAGCATTTGACTTACAGGTCGAACAACGGATGTTCTTAAACCCTGCTGACTGCCATTGGCGATTGCCAAATAAATTGATCACCAGATGTAAAATGGATCTTAATATTAATTTAATACCAAACAGAAAAAAATTTCCTTGGGGATAAGATGGTATACCACAAACATTAGGTGCATACATTTTGTACACCATATCCGGATTACGACAATTAATGTCTCTTCAGTGATGTTAGGGATCGAAACGGTATTTGGAAGGCCATATAATTTACCTCAATTTAGGATAGACTCTTGAATTTTGAAAGAGTCGAAATAGGATGAACGGATCATATAAACATGAAGGCAAATATAATACAAGCCCACACGAAAAAATATAAACAAGTCTAAATTGAACTTTTTGGAATTTTGGGTCCTCAATGCTCTTCAACTTTGTACTTGTTTGGCTTTATTACTATTTTGATCTGAGCGTCACTGATGAGTCTTCTGTAGACGAAACGCGCGTCTGGCGTATTAAATTATAATCCTGGTACCTTTGATAACTATGGAAATCAACGTTCAAACCTTTGATTGCGTTGGATAAAAACCGCAATTTTTATACGTGTGCATGTAATACAAATTTCTTGGTAGAGGGGTCTAAATACAGCACAAACAACATTTTCCAAAGTACCAAAAAAGTGAAAAAGTATATTTTAACAAAACGCATTTGACTAACAGGTCAAACAACAGATGTTCATAAACCCTGCTGACTGCCATTGGCGATTGCCAAAATAAATTGATCACCAGATGTAAAATAGATCTTAATATTAATTCAATACCAAACAGAAAAACAATAAACTTGCGGATAAGATGGTATACCACAAACATGAGGTGCATACATTTTGTACACCATATCCGGATTTCGACAATTAATGTCTCTTCAGTGATGTTAGGGATCGAAACGGTATTTGGAAGGCCATATAATTAACTGAATTTAGGATAGACTCTTGAATTTTGAAAGAGTCGAAATAGAATGAACGGATCATATAAACCGAAAGGCAAATATAATACAAGCCCAAACGAAAAAATATAAACAAGTCTAAATTAAAATCAACGTTCAAACCTATGATTGCGTTGGATAAAAACTGCAATTTTTATACGTGTGCATGTAAAACAAATTTCGTGGTAGAGGGGTCTAAATACAGCACAAACAACATTTTCCAAAAGACCAAAAAAGTGAAAAAGTATATTTTAACAAAACGCATTTGACTAACAGGTCGAACAACGGATTTTCTTAAACCCTGCTGACTGCCATTGGCGATTGCCAAATAAATTGATCACCAGATGTAAAATAGATCTTAATATTAATTTAATACCAAACAGAAAACAATTACCTTGCGGATAAGATGGTATACCACAAACATGAGGTGCATACATTTTGTACACCATATCCGGATTTCGACAATTAATGTCTCTTCAGTGATGTTAGGGATCGAAACGGTATTTGGAAGGCCATATAATTTATCTCAATTTAGGATAGACTCTTGAATTTTGAAAGAGTCGAAATAGGATGAACGAATCATATAAACCTGAAGGCAAATATAATACAAGCCCAAACGAAAAAATATAAATAAGTCTAAATTGAAATCAACGTTCAAACCTATGATTTCGTTGGATAAAAACCGCAATTTTCATACGTGTGCATGTAAAACAAATTTCTTGGTAGAGGGGTCTAAATACAGCACAAACAACATTTTCCAAAAGACCAAAAAAGTGAAAAAGTATTTTATTTTAACAAAAAGCATTTGACTTACAGGTCGAACAACGGATGTTCTTAAACCCTGCTGACTGCCATTGGCGATTGCCAAATAAATTGATCACCAGATGTAAAATGGATCTTAATATTAATTTAATACCAAACAGAAAACAATTTCCTTGTGGATAAGATGGTATACCACAAACATGAGGTGCATACATTTTGTACACCATATCCGGATTACGACAATTAATGTCGCTTCAGTGATGTTAGGGATCGAAACGGTATTTGGAAGGCCATATAATTTACCTCAATTTAGGATAGACTCTTGAATTTTGAAAGAGTCGAAATAGGATGAACGGACCATATAAACATGAAGGCAAATATAATACAAGCCCACACGAAAAAATATAAACAAGTCTAAATTGAACTTTTTGGAATTTTGGGTCCTCAATGCTCTTCAACTTTGTACTTGTTTGGCTTTATTACTATTTTGATCTGAGCGTCACTGATGAGTCTTCTGTAGACGAAACGCTCGTCTGGCGTATTAAATTATTATCCTGGTACCTTTGATAACTATTGAAATCAACGTTCAAACCTTTGATTGCGTTGGATAAAAACCGCAATTTTTATACGTGTGCATGTAATACAAATTTCATGGTAGAGGGGTCTAAATACAGCACAAACAACATTTTCCAAAGGACCAAAAAAGTGAATATGTATATTTTAACAAAACGCATTTGACTAACAGGTCAAACAACAGATGTTCATAAACCCTGCTGACTGCCATTGGCGATTGCCAAAATAAATTGATCACCAGATGTAAAATAGATCTTAATATTAATTTAATACCAAACAGAAAAACAATAAACTTGCGGATAAGATGGTATACCACAAACATGAGGTGCATACATTTTGTACACCATATCCGGATTTCGACAATTAATGTCTCTTCAGTGATGTTGGGGATCGAAACGGTATTTGGAAGGCCATATAATTAACTGAATTTAGGATAGACTCTTGAATTTTGAAAAGAGTCGAAATAGAATGAACGGATCATATAAACCGAAAGGCAAATATAATACAAGCCCAAACGAAAAAATATAAACAAGTCTAAATTAAAATCAACGTTCAAACCTATGATTGCGTTGGATAAAAACCGCAATTTTTATACGTGTGCATGTAAAACAAATTTCGTGGTAGAGGGGTCTAAATACAGCACAAACAACATTTTCCAAAAGACCAAAAAAGTGAAAAAGTATATTTTAACAAAACGCATTTGACTAACAGGTCGAACAACGGATTTTCGTAAACCCTGCTGACTGCCATTGGCGATTGCCAAATAAATTGATCACCAGATGTAAAATAGATCTTAATATTAATTTAATACCAAACAGAAAACAATAACCTTGCGGATAAGATGGTATACCACAAACATGAGGTGCATACATTTTGTACACCATATCCGGATTTCGACAATTAATGTCTCTTCAGTGATGTTAGGGATCGAAACGGTATTTGGAAGGCCATATAATTTATCTCAATTTAGGATAGACTCTTGAATTTTGAAAGAGTCGAAATAAGATGAACGGATTATATAAACCCGAAGGCAAATATAATACAAGCCCAAACGAAAAAATATAAACAAGTCTAAATTAAAATCAACGTTCAAACCTATGATTGCGTTGGATAAAAACCGCAATTTTTATACGTGTGCATGTAAAACAAATTTCTTGGTAGAGGGGTCTAAATACAGCAAAAACAACATTTTCCAAAAGACCCAAAAAGTGAAAAGGTATATTTTAACAAAACGCATTTGACTTACAGGTCGAACAACGGATGTTCTTTAACCCTGCTGACTGCCATTGGCGATTGCCAAATAAATTGATCACCAGATGTAAAATGGATCTAAATATTAATTTAATACCAAACAGAAAACAATAAACTTGCGGATAAGATGGTACACTACAAACATGCGGTGCATACATTTTGTACACTATATCCGGATTTCGACAATTAATGTCTCTTCAGTGATGTTAGGGATCGAAACGGTATTTGGAAGGCCATATAATTTACCTCAATTTAGGATAGACTCTTGAATTTTGAAAGAATCGAAATAGGATGAACGGATCAAATAAACCCGAAGAAAATATAATACAAGCCCACACGAAAAAATATAAACAAGTCTAAATTGAACTTTTTGGATTTTTGGGTCCTCAATGCTCTTCAACTTTGTACTTGTTTGGCTTTATAACTATTTTGATCTGAGCGTCACTGATGAGTCTTCTGTAGACGAAACGCGCGTCTTGGGTATTAAATTATAATCCTGGTACCTTTGATAACTATTGAAATCAACGTTCAAACCTATGATTGCGTTGGATAAAAACCGTAATTTTTATACGTGTGCATGTAAAACAAATTTTGTGGTAGAGGGGTCTAAATACAGCACAAACAACATTTTCCAAAAGACCAAAAAAGTGAAAAAGTATATTTTAACAAAACGCATTTGACTAACAGGTCGAACAACAGATGTTCTTAAACCCTGCTGACTGCCTTTGGCGATTGCCAAATAAATTGAGCACCAAATGTAAAATAGATCTTAATATTAATTTAATACCAAACAGAAAACAAAAAACTTGCGGATAAGATGGTATACCACAAACATGAGGTGCATACATTTTGTACACCATATCCAGATTTCGACAATTAATGTCTCTTCAGTGATGTTAGGGTTCGAAACGGTATTTGGAAGGCCATATAATTTACCTCAATTTAGGATAGACTCTTGAATTTTGAAAGAGTCGAAATAGGATGAACGGATCATATAAACCCGAAGGCAAATATAATACAAGCCCACACGAAAAAATATAAACAAGTCTAAATTGAACTTTTTGGATTTTTGGGTCCTCAATGCTCTTCAACTTTGTACTTGTTTGGCTTTATAACTATTTTGATCTGAGCATCACTGATGAGTCTTCTGTAGACGAAACGCGCGTCTCGGGTATTAAATTATAATCCTGGTACCTTTGATAACTATTGAAATCAACGTTCAAACCTATGATTGCGTTGGATAAAAACCGTAATTTTTATACGTGTGCATGTAAAACAAATTTTGTGGTAGAGGGGTCTAAATACAGCACAAACAACATTTTCCAAAAGACCAAAAAAGTGAAAAAGTATATTTTAACAAAACGCATTTGACTAACAGGTCGAACAACAGATGTTCTTAAACCCTGCTGACTGCCATTGGCGATTGCCAAATAAATTGAGCACCAAATGTAAAATAGATCTTAATATTAATTTAATACCAAACAGAAAACAATAAACTTGCGGATAAGATGGTATACCACAAACATGAGGTGTATACATTTTGTACACCATATCCAGATTTCGACAATTAATGTCTCTTCAGTGATGTTAGGGATCGAAACGGTATTTGGAAGGCCATATAATTTACCTCAATTTAGGATAGACTCTTGAATTTTGAAAGAGTCGAAATAGGATGAACGGATCATATAAACCCGAAGGCAAATATAATACAAGCCCAACGAAAAAATATAAATACGTCTAAATTGAAATCAACGTTCAAACCTTTGATTGTGTTGGATAAAAACAGCAATTTTTATACGTGTGCATGTAAAACAAATTTTGTGGTAGAGGGGTCTAAATACAGCACAAACAACATTTTCCAAAAGACCAAAAAAGTGAAAAAGTATATTTTAACAAAACGCATTTGACTAACAGGTCGAACAACGGATGTTCTTAAACCCTGCTGACTGCCATTGGCGATTGCCAAATAAATTGATCACCAGATGTAAAATAGATCTTAATATCAATTTAATACCAAACAGAAAACAATTAACTTGCGGAAAAGATGGTATACCACAAACATGAGGTGCATACATTTTGTACACCATATCTGGATTTCGACAATTAATGTCTCTTTAGTGATGTTAGGGATCGAAACGGTATTTGGAAGGCCATATAATTTACCTCAATTTTATCAGTGATGTTAGGGATCGAAACGGTATTTGGAAGGCCATATAATTTACCTCAATTTAGGATAGACTCTTGAATTTTGAAAGAGTCGAAATAGGATGAACGGATCATATAAACCCGAAGGCAAATATAATAGAAGCCCACACGAAAAAATATAAACAAGACTAAATTGAAATCAACGTTCAAACCTATGATTGTGTTGGATAAAAACCGCAACTTTTATATGTGTGCATGTAAAACAAATTTCTTGGTAGAGGGTTCTAAATACAGCACAAACAACATTTTCCAAAAGACCATAAAAAAAGTGAAAAGGTATATTTTAACAAAACGCATTTGACTAACAGGTCGAACAACGGATGTTCTTAAACCCTGCTGACTGCCATTGGCGATTGCCAAATAAATTGATCACCAGATGTAAAATAGATCTTAATATTAATTTAATACCAAACAGAAAACAATAAACTTGCGGATAAAATGGTATACCACAAACATGGGGTGCATACATTTTGTACACCATATCCGGATTTCGACAATTAATGTCTCTTCAGTGATGTTAGGGATCGAAACGGTATTTGGAAGGCCATATAATTTACCTCAATTTAGAATAGACTCTTGAATTTTGAAAGAGTCGAAATAGGATGAACGGCTTATATAAACCCGAAGGCAAATATAATACAAGCCCAAACGAACAAATATAGACAAGTCTAAATTGAAATCAACTTTCAAACCTATGATTGCGTTGGATAAAAACCGCATTTTTTTATACGTGTGCGTGTAAAACAAATTTCGTGGTAGAGGGGTCTAAATACAGCACAAACAACATTTTCCAAAAGACCAAAAAAAGTTAAAAAGTATATTTTTACAAAACGCACTTGTGTTTCGTTAAATGATACTTTATTATTTGATTATAGAAAGCGTACAAAATAGGATTTTTAAAATCAACAAATAATACACGAAAACAACAAGATTAAATGTGTAAGGGGATTCACCCAAATGTCATACAATTACGATAATCGACTATTTACAAGGTCTCGCTATTTTTAGAGTCCATGTGATTTCCTCACATTTTTGTTACCTTTATTTGTTTCCTGAATCCATATCTAAGATTTAAACATCGGTAAAGTACTGTTGCCTTATCTTACAGCAATTATTCTATGATAATATAAAGTCATCCTAATAATGAAAGGTATTTTACATAATGTGTATGCGCTTGTAATCGGTTTTATTGTCATAGAAACAGTAGTGTGTCAAACTTTGAATGAAAAACTAGCATTGCTATTAAACAGGGATGATTTGCTTTGTCCAGAAGAATGTCTGTATACTCAACAACATCATTATTTTAGAGATGACATGGAATGTTGTATGTGTCTTGCACAGCCATTCTGGATGTTAAATACCTCATATGTTGGACAGATAAGCGTTTCGTTTTTACCGGATTATACACCAATTATCGCTGTTAACGACGGAATTAATGTTGATTTATACAATGTCACTTTTCAGTTTGGGAACCTTTCAACGATACCAAAAGAATTGTGTAACATCAGTGGGTTAGTGTATGTTGATTTCGCATACAACCATATTTCGGTTCTAGATGCAATGTCTTGTATAGGTTCACTAGATACCTTCATCCTTAGAGGCAACCGAGTGAGATATTTGAAAAACAATGTGTTTAGTGGGATGCGATATCTTAGAGTCGTAGATTCATCCTACAATGAATTAAAGGATATAGAGCCAGGACTTTTCCTTCATATGGACGGAAGTTTATCGGTTTTTGATGTCTCGAATAATTTTATCGAACACATTGATATCAACAATATTGTCTGGGATAAACAAGATTACTTTTGCGTTTCAAACTTTTCATTTAACATTCTTTGAAATATGACAAACATTATGGATTGGAGATGTGATATACATGCAGATTTAGGACATGGTGGATACACCGACTTCACTTACAACAATTTTACCTACTTTGTAAATATCGTTGAAATGGGTTTTTATGATATAACACTATTAGGAAAATTGTATCTTTATAGCTTCGATTTTCGTTTTAATAGCTGGATGTGTGGTTGTCGATTCTTTCCTTTGGTGAATAAATCAAATATTGCCAATCAAATTTTAGGATCGGCCCATCACGGCTTGAAATGTCATTCACCTCCTGAATATAAAGATAAATTTATTAGTGAATTTATAAAGGAGCAAGACTTTTTGATATGCAACATTTCACTTGCACAAAAATGTCTGCCTCATTGCCGTTGTATTTATCAACCAAGTAGAAACAGGACAGTTGTTAATTGTCGGTCATCATTAATTTCGCATAAATTACCCTTGATGTTACCTGACTATATCAATTTAGTTATTGACTTTTCTTTCAATCAAATTTCCGATTTACAAGTAGAGTTCCAGCGCTTGCTCTCTGAAGAAAGAACATTTCTAATGAGAACAAAGGAAATTAGTTTCGTATCAAATATCATAAAAGATATTCCAGACACCGTTTTTGTGGCCTTAAAGAGCGCAACAAAGATCAATTTTATGGACAATCTTATAAAAAGGATTCCAGAATCACTAAAAACCCATCGATCATGTGATGTCCTGTTTGGTACAGTTACATAAAGGTTGTGATTGTAGCGATATTTGGTTACAAAATTGGCTTCCGTCAAGTGGATAATGCTTTAACAATACCCGTGTAATGTGCCATACATCTGCTGGGTTACTGTCCATTCTTGATATCGATAAAGATCTAATTGGGTGTAGAAATGACGATAGCATCACCATTTGGATACGAATTTGCCTCGGAATTTGTCTGGGTTGTACAATAGTTCCTGCTCTTATAATCAATAAGTTCCGATTAGAAATGTACCTACTTTTGCGTGAAAATTTATTTACTTTAAGAAAAATGTCCAATTTCCCACCATTTGTATATGATGTATATATATCATGCAACGAACAAGATCTAAATTTACGCAAATGGATTACATATACACTATTATCCTATCTCAAAGATAAGCGGGTTAGCGTTTTTCTTCCGTATCGTGACTGTCAGCCCGGCACACCACGGGAGGATGAAATAAGGGAGACAATGGCAAAAAGCAGAAATATATTGATCATTTTGAGTGAAGTATATGATGATATGTCTAAACGTTGGTTATCGTTAGAACTGAGATACGCATGGTTGAACTACCGTAGTGATTGGCGTAGGAATATTGTGATTATTAATTACGACTCACTTGAAACCAATGATTTATCTGAAAAATACATCAAAGCATTTTTTCGACTTGGCAAATATATTGATTTCTCGAACTATCAAAAGGACATCAACCCCAAAGTGATATCTTTAATTAGTCACTAGTAAGCAGACATTTATCAGTTATGAACTCACAAACAGACTGGGTTGGCTATTGAATGCAAGGGTGTTTTAAACAGAAAACATGATAAAACATTGGAATATCTTTTTCTGAAAAAATATTTTGAACAACATAAAACTCCTGAATAAAAGATGTTTGTTATTTTTCAGTCAATCGATAACATAATTACACGTTATATAAGCTGAAGTTTGATTGGCGGAAAGCCAGTGTATTTTGCATATTTTTTTCTCATATTTGTAATGTTTCATCGCCGCCGGGGTATATGCATAATGATATGCCTTTTTATCCTCTCTGTCGTAGTATTTGCCAAAAAGAATACGCCTTTTTACCCTTCAAGGAGACTCTTGGGAATTTGTGCGTTATATAAAATGCAGCTGTATTTGCCAACGTCTTTGAAATCAAATCTCGAACGTTTAACTTGATTATTTGATATTCTGTGTAATTAAACAGATTTATGGTCTTAAGAAGGGGTATATGCGAGAGAGAAAAAAAATTGTGTTTTCGCCTATAGACTCAGAAAACTTTGCATTTTCTGAACTGCTACTTTTGGCAATTACTCCTAAAAATATTTTTTCTAAATAGTCGTCTAATATGTTATAATACAGATTGTGTCCTATGTTGGAAAACTAAATCAAGACCGTTCGAAAGCCTTTGATAACACATAAAGATTTTAGTGGCATAAAGTGTATATACATAAACACGCTTTAAAACGCATAACTGAATAAAGTATTTATTGAAATAAAACGTTCCATCGAAACAATAACGCAAGAATATCTTAAATAAAGTTTTTAGATATTTTTTTTCAATTATGTAAGTTTTGCTTAAAGCAATATACATCTTTGTTTGTTTGTGAAACACATTTTTTAATCAAAAATTATAAAACTGAACAAAAAAATATATTGCTAACTATGGCACTTTTCATACTGTGTCGTTGAAATATAAAAAGTTCAATATTCTCCAAACTAAAGCATTTACTGATTTCCATTCCAAAATTAACAATATTTCATTGTAGCACAATCATGAAGTTTCTTTTCAATATTCTAAAGCAAAATTATAAATTGGAAAATGTGACACTATGAAATGTTTCATGTTCTACCGAATACGATATTATCAAAATGTCTTTTTGATCGATAACATATTTTTTTAGTTTGATTTTCTATGGATTGGTAGTTCAACATTCAAGAGGTAAATCATTGGGTGCTAATTGTGATCCCCTTCCCTGGTTGACTTGTTTTGTACTTAGATGAGGCAATATGCATAAAAAATCATCCTTCTGACAGACAAAAAGACAAAAATATCTTTCAAAGTTCTTTCATTTCATTTTCAGATATATTGATGACCTCCTGTCACTCATTACCCACATTTCAGTGAGAGCTTACATTTCGTATCTCCCAGTGAACTTGAGATAAAGGAAACCAGAGGGTCTGCTTCATATATTGATTTTTTCCTCGATATTTACACGGATGAACGACTTCAAACTAGAATCTATGACAAAAGTGATGATTGTCACATCAGTAAAATACCATCTACCCAATTGATTACCGTTTACTTGTCTTAATTGATAAGTTACACTCGTGCATGTTCTCATTATACAGACTTCATTAGTAGGGATGTGCTTCTTACACCTAAACTTCTGCTACAGAGTAATGAGGAGGATTGACTGAAATTGACACTGCATAGGTTTTCGGGTCACCATCAAGAATAGGTTGACCGATACGATATGTCTTTGTCGCAACTCTTTAGATACATGTTTTCGCAGTCTTAATCTTTATTCAATGCATATACCGTGGCCGGTGTTATTGTGTAAGAACGAAAGATCTCGTTATTTTTCTATTTGCTCTCAGTAATGTTGAGCAATCTGTGATACGATATTATTTGCTATCTTTTGTCCTGTAACTAATTGTGTTGACTTGTAACTAATAGTGTTGACCGTACTACCGATATACTAGAGCTGCAAGTGTTGTGATATGCTATTTGTGATATTCTTCTTATATTTTTTTTTGGCGAACAATTAGTTTACTATGACCGATATTATACAGGTAGTGTTAGTAACCTAATAGTGTTGTGATGGTATTGTGTTTTGCATCATTGCTGAAAACATTTTACATTTTGATGTATTGATGAAGAGCATCTGGTTATATAAATTGCTTGATAAATTATGATTTATTATACTTTACATGGAGTTTGTCATCTTTTTACACAGTATGGTATATGTTTTATCTGTATATTGTAATTAACACCCCGTCAAAGTCTTTATTTCGATGACGAAGTGGTAAGATTTATGTGTCTATTACAGCAAGTGCTATAGAGGTTTTTTTTAAATTTTTTGTTATAACAACGGACGTTTATGATAAATAAAAATCTATATCATTTGTTTTAGATATTTACACAACACAATATCTACATTGATACTTGAAAATCGCACCAGGCATCATATACCAGTATTAGGTATCAACCAGGAAGAGCTCTGGCCTTGTTAAACAAACAAACGTTTATAGTAACTGACATCAATTTTATTGTAAATCATTTGTGTATTTTATTGATTATAAATCTTATCATTAACATTCATACCATTTTACCTGTATGTATTCTAAGTATATCTTAGAACACGGCAGTCTTCTGTTTTTATATATCTATGAATTAGAGTGAAGACCAGGAAGAAGGAAGTTTGCATTTTTCAACAAAAGTAAAAAAAAATTCAAAGAGACTGATGGCTTGTTTTATATTTTTTTAAATACACTAAATCATTGTATCCGAGTCTATTTAGTCTTTGGTGAAAGCAACGAAATTGAATAATTTTAGGTCGGTTAATCTCGTAATATTAACCAGTGGTCACTAAAAGGGTTGATGATATCGATTTTTCCGAAATTTTAGTGAGAGTCACCTTTGATAAATTGTGGCTTTGCCTACAAAGGAGTTAGACAATATCATTAGTACTAGATATTTCAGTGCGCATGACACAAAATGTTAGAATAACCTTCATCGACTATTATATGCGTGAAGTCAAAAGCTTAACGAGATCAAATCTAAAAAGGGTATAACAACAGCTGAAATATCGTGTGACATTTTGTTATGTACAATTTATCATTCCACTTAACATGATGCAAAAAAGGGGTCAAATTAAAAATAAAACACATTGTTTCCCCATGGTGTATGGCCTTAAAACATTTGGTGTTTATGGAAATACTGCATTATTCACAACCCGTATAAACTCTGAGTAATTTATAGTTTGTATATGGTACATACATTTGTCGGTTGTTATAAACTCTATATTGTCTTATACGGTACCCTAATATTTGACAAGGGTATACGATAGTCAAAACTATTGATAAAATCTAATTCAGTGTTTATTTTATATATGTTTAATATAAAAGTATACGGGGTTTGACATTATTTTCACACTTGTGCAATCTCACACCGTCTTTTGATTTTAACAGATCTGTGTTGTTAAATTTTGGCGTTACATATTTTGCTAAAGATCTAGTTAAAGTCATAAAATTGAATACGTGACCATATCTCGGTTTACCGAACGAGTACCACAAACAAAATGCTTCACATGCCATTTGATGAGGACATTTCATGTGCTCGTGACACCCTGGAATGGTATGTAATTATTTCAATGACCTTCTATTCAATGGTTCATTTGAATCGTGTTATTGTTCTGGTTATGTTTTGTTGTTGTTCGTATATTTTACTTATTTAGCGTTCAAAATATGAATGGTGCAAATTAGCACTAAAATCGAAGTTTATTGTTGGAAAAATGCAAACTATTAGTTGGCATTCTGTATGATTTAATGTTCACTAACAACTACTAAATAAGGCTCGTTCATCTGGCTCGTTACACTGTCAATGGATACGCAGCCACTTCCTTTCTACATGTGCAAATATACATTTACCCAAAGAATATTTGTTAGGTATTGTGCTTCTACTGTAAACAAGTAGAACAAAATACCGAACCCCAATTTAAATACAAAAGGAGAAGTCCATAACAATTGACAAGTTCAAACGTTATCATCCAACGGAACGAGTAAAAAACATCGGTCATAAAACTTGATTCGACCCACCACATTCACCGGAGAATGCCTGTACCAAGTTCTAAATATGACGAAAAGTTGTTCCTTTGAATGCTTGTAGAAATTTTTCATGAAAACTAGCCACTAGCACGGATTTAAGCTGTTAAATTTGTGACATTTGTTATTCGCTATTCTATAGACTGTAGTATTTGAATCAAATATCGTATTATTCTCAACATGGATGTTTTGCCTTACTAAAAGCTACAAACTTTCAAAGGGTTAAACTGGATTATTGAAATAGGATCACCTTAACTTCTCCTTATTGTTAAAAACCATGTTTGGGTGATGGAGCGTAGATTTGCGTTGCATAATGATTAAATACACCACCGCGTCTGGTAAAAATGGGAACGATGTATGTTGCAGAACCCTTGCAACAACTCTTTAAAAGGTCTGCATATGGACTCTTAAATGCGAATATTTGTCCGTTCTAAAATATCCCCTTCCCATTGAAATTGAAAATATCCCGATCTTCATCTCGGTTGATCCATTGACCGACCATCATATGGATACATTGTTAATTTGTTATAGTCCTAAGATTTGCCATTGGACGTTATGTAATCAACACTCAATCATTCAAAAATTGATAATACTTAAACATAAAATTTGGTTTTGATCAGTTTACTTTGATATTCTATAACAAATATTCAAATAAAAAAAATTCGTTATTAACAAAATATATTATAGCCAATTTTGTATTTCATTATAACGAGTTACTAATTCACACAATTTTTGATACGTATAATTTTACCATTTGTGAAATGGATTACAGCAATCGCTTAATTCTAACGTTTCTACGTATTTTATCATCCCTGGCTTACAAATGTTTATGTTTTTAGTGTTTTCAAAAGGAAAATAATTATAGCACTTCGGGAGCACGAAAAAAATATTATATTTAAAAGTTTTTCTTACACGAAAAACCTAAACATGTGCAATATCTTAATTATACACCGTCAGAAAATATAGTTGTCAGCCACGATTTGCAAGAAATTATATCTCTTTTTACCGATCACTTTAAAAGAACATAATCCTCGCTTATGTGTTAAGGTTAAACCACGCCCGACGGCTAAATTATAAGGTGAAATAAAACTCACTTATCTTGATAAAAACGTTAGTAATCACTGTACAGTCAAACTAAAATGTTACTGTTATTGCATGTAGCAAAACAAAAGAATTATTTTGGTGTATGAAAAATACAAATCAGTTCCGTTGAAAAAGCAGAGCTTATTTAGAATGATTGTTGTATATCTTGTGAACGGCAATATATCTTTTCTTAAACAAGTGATTTGGGATAGAATATTATACCCCCCCCCCCCCCTTTTGCATTTACATAACGTAACTGTCCCCTGTAGGAAATGAGAAAACTTATGATTTTCGATGTCCTTTTGGTATCTTTCGCCTCTCTCTTATCAAATCTATAATTACGAATTAAAAACAAATGTAAAATAGTATTAAATCCGTAATAAACTCGTATATAACGTTCCGATAGAGCCTCAATGGGCTCCTTTATAATACACTTAAGTTTCTACAAATGATACCTAATTGTTTGATTATAAAGTGGGAACGAAATAACATTTTAGCAATAAAAAGATATCGGTCAATGAGATTTCACGAGAAAGATGTTTTATAGTCGATTTACAGAGATCTCTTTAGCTTGTGATTTACTGCTTAAACATTCTACTCGAAATAAAACTGAATTTGAACAGATTCATTCGTGTTAATTTATATACTATATTAAACATGTTAAACTAATGAACACGAATTCTTTGGTTAAGATTAGTGTATAGTTTGTATAATTAGTTGACAAAATGAATAGCAATCATTTACATGGTGTGTTCTTGCGTTGTGTCATATGTTTCATTCATTACACAGTATATTGTCAAACTCTGAATGAAAAACTTGCGTTACTTTTAAATAGAAATGATTTAATTTGTCCTGACGAATGTCAGTATACTTCTGAACATTCATATTATGAGGACGACATAGAATGCTGTGTGTGTCTTGCTCAACCATTCTGGATGTTAAATTCCTCCAATGTTGGACTACTTAACATTTCTTTTCTACAAAATAATACACCAGTTATTGTTTATAACAACGGAAGTAATATTGATTTATATAATCTAACTTACAAGAACGGGAACCTAACAACTATACCTAATGATTTGTGTAATATCAATGGAATAGTCTATGTTGATTTTTCCTACAACTATATTTCGGATCTTAATACGATTCCTTGTATAAGGCTATTAGATACTCTTATCCTTAAAGGTAACAGTGTGAAATATTTGAAAAACAATGTATTTAGTGGGATGCGTTATTTAAGAGTCGTGGATTTATCTTACAACGGATTGAGGAATATTCGGCAAGGACTTTTCCTTCATAAAGAAGGAAGTTTGTTATATTTTGATGCCTCGAATAATCTTATGGAAAACATCGATATAACCAATATTATATGGGATGAACAGGATTATTTTTGTGTATTTTTCCTATAATATAATAATGAATATGACAAACCTAAAGGGTTGGAGATGCGATATACATGCTGATTTAGGACATGGTGGATACATCGATTTCACAAACAATAATTTTACTATTTTTTTCAATATTGTTGAAATGGGTTTTTATGACATGCATTTGTTAGGGAAATTGTATTTTTATAGCCTTGATTTTCGATACAATCTGTGGTTTTGTGATTGTCGATTTTTTCCATTGACTAGTAAATCTAATATTGGTAATCAAATAATAGGATCGGAACATCATTCTATAAAATGCCATTCCCCACCAGAATATAAAAACAAATCAGTAAGTCATTTTATAAAAGAGCAAGACTTGTTGATTTGCAACATTTCAATTGCCGATAAATGTCCTCCAAATTGTCGCTGTTTTTATCAACCAGGCAAAAACAGAACCGTTGTTGATTGTCGGTCATCATTGGTATCGCACAAATTACCCTTGGTGTTACCAGACTATGTCAATTTAGTTATTGATTTTTCGTCAAATCGTATTTCCGATTTAAAAACAGAGTTCCAGCGCCTGCTCTCTGAAGAAAGAACGTACTTAGTAAGAACAATGGAAATCAGTTTTGCCTCAAACGCCAAAAAAGATGTTCCCAGCATTGTTTTTGTTACCTTAAAGAATGCAACGATGATCAATTTAACTAACAATCTTATAAATATATTTTCAGAATCACTTAAATTAATTCGACCACGTGCTGTCCTGTTTGGAATAGTTAACTTAAGATGTGTCTGTAGCAATATTTGGTTGCAAAATTGGCTTCTGTCGGCTGGACGTTTTTATAACAATACTCGAGTAATGTGCCACACGTCTGCTGGTGTAAAGTCTGTTCTTGAAGTCGATAAAGATATATTAGGCTGTGGAAATGACGGCGGCATCACCAGGTGGATTACTATTTGCCTAGGAATTTGTCTGTGTTGTACAATGATTTCTACTTTTATTATTTATAATTTTCGTATAGATATGTATATACTCATAAGGGAACATTTTCGACTACTAAGAAAGACATCAATTCAAAGGTCACTTGACTATGATGTATAAAAGCATGCAACGAACAAGATGATAATCTACGCCATTGGATTAGTTATATTCTGTTACCTTATTTAAAAGAAAAGGGAGTTAACTTTTTTCTTCCGTATCGTGATTGTCAGCCTGGCACACCACGGGAGGATGAAATCAGGGAGGCAATGGCATAAAGCCGAAATATATTGATCATTTTGAGTGAGGTATATGATGATATATCTAAACGTTGGTTAGCGTTCGAACTGAGATACGCATGGCTGAACTACCGTGTTGACTGGCGTAAGGATATTGTAATTATCAATTACGACTTAATTGAAACGAACAATATATCGGATGCTTTTATACAAGCATTTTCCAGGCTTGGGAAATTGGTTGATTTCTCGGATTACCAGCAGGACATCAAAGGCAAGGTCTTTTCATTATTAAATTACAAGCCAGCAGACACTAATTAATCATAACTCGCAAACAGATGGAGTTCGTTAAAGGGAGCCTATTTGTGTTTTGATCAGAGTAGAGGGTCATTTAATTAAAATTAGTAAACGAAAGTGTATCATCATTTAAAACAGAAACTGAAGGAGATGTGGTATGATTGCCAATAATACAATTATCCACCATTCAAATTAAGTGGACGTAATCATGTATAAGCAACCGTACGACCTTCAACAGTGAGAAAAATCCATGTCCATTATGCAGCCAGTGCAAGAAAAGAAACCTGCTTTATTGATCGATTCAATACCACTTTGCCGCCGTATTATAATGGTATTTGCTTATGTTCTCGGGCTTCAAAAACTTTACTAAGATATCATTTTAATTTATTATCAATATTCAAAGAATATATTATGAACGTATATTGCAATCGCATCTCTAACCACGAGTTTAATGTTGTATTAGGTGATAATATATGATTGTATCGCTGCTCGTTTACATCTTCTAACTTTTTTCATTACAAAAGATAAGATTAAAATAAAATCTAATTGCTTTAAAAATCCATTTGAGAAAGATATATTTTGTTGTCGTCAGGATATGACAAAGCCTAATACAAAGTTATGTGTTCCAGAAATTTTATCATTGGAAATATTAAACGTTATACCAGTGTCTGAAAATCCTGTTTATATGAATTGGAAGTTATCTAGTATACAATTTGTAGGATATTGTAGAAAGTCTAAGCAAATAATTGTTAACAGTTCAACAAGTAAGACAAAAACGTATATACAACAACAGAAAAACAAATGATATTGGGTATCCATCCATGACACAAAACCAGTACATATACAGCAAAAAAGACATACTGGAAAGTAGTACATATTTAAAACAAAATAGTTCCTACTCATCGGTGTAAATATAAAACTATGTAGAATATATTTTAGTGATTAATGTATCAGATGAAAGGTGAAGGACTTGTGATCCTTGTCGAACAAATATTGACTGATAATTTTGAATAATACAAAAATGTATGAATTTTAAAATTGAGGACATATTTTGCTTGTTTCTTAGATATGAAGTACCTGTTTTGGTGAATCCAAAATTCAGGTAACCAGTACGGTCTGATGTATAAATAACGGTATATTGATTTCGACCCCATAAAATGGGTTGGAGTGAAAAAATTTAACGTGGATAGGAATGAGGGCCAAGAATAGGTGGTGTGCGTCTTACTAAAATCTTAGTACACAAACTGGCCTAACAGTCTATTTTCGAACATTCCAAAATATTTTAAGAAATACTTTAAAGAATATTCTAAATTTTATTTCTTTTGATCTTTTCTGACGAGATCATCGAAAATAAGAACTTGAAATTTGTGTACAGAGATCTTGTAGATAAAAATGCATACTCCCAAATTATATTTTGTTTTCAATTGGAGAAAATGACAAATTCTGAAATCCTAGAATTTTCTAAGTATTTCTAAGTATTTAATAATTTGAAAAGATGGCGTAAAGATACATATCTAAAAACAATTTCAGTATAAAGTATTAAACGGAAATTTTACCAGTAAATAATTTTTTTTTACATCTGCAAAAGGAAACATATATACCTTCTGTAACGATAAGGATAGAACATTTGTTCTATGATTGTAAAGTTACCTACATTTTCAGTTGTCTTGTTAGCATCAGTAACAAAGAAATTTTGTTAGGATTTATGACTAAGAGTATTGGTAAATTTGTGATTATTATATCTAAAAGCTACATCGTCAGATGTAAGTCATGCCATATAGCTACTATTGTAATTGGACTAGACTCTAGAATAAAACAATACCAATCTAGTGAATCTTATATTGCAAACAAAATAATTGAGGCAAATGTTTATGGAAGATTCTGGTTCCTATTACATAAAAATACTTCCATGAGTTATTATTATTTATCTTTCTAATTACCATTATGTGAGATGTGAGATATGTAGCGAGCAGTTGATATTTGTATTTATCTTGACTGTGTGTTAAAAGTGAGTGACAGCGTGAGTAGTAGCTTTTTTTCAAATATATTCTTGTTTAATTCATATGAATTTGAAAAATTCTGGAGGTGACTGTCGGAGTATTGTATTATCCTGACTTCTGAAAACAAATAAAAGATATTTTTAAATTGTTTTGTTATTCGAGAGGCACTCATGTAGACGAAACATACGACTGGCGTTCTAAATTATATGCCTGGTATATTTAAAGAACTAATATCCCGCTTCTACTATTTATATATATTATATGAATAAGCATAAAAATTGTAAAGTATATACATGTATGTCTTATCATAACGGAATATACCTGACTTAATTTGGGGGATCAAAGGTAAGGTATAAAAGAAATAAAATACACGGAGCTGTAAATTATATATCTCACTGCCAATTAATAGACTTTCTCTTCTGTTCTCCATTTATTATTGTGTTTAAGGGAAAACGGCAGAATTCTTCCTCCATAAACGACAATACTAATATTTCTGAATTTGACACTTTTTATAATAAAAAACCGGGACAAAACAGTCATAAGGGATATAAGTACTTTATTATTGTGTTTTAGAAATTGAAGTCAAATGGTGACAAAAGCATTTTCCAAGATAGTTTGTTTATAGAATCCATGGCCACCATCATTTTACAAAAATTTCATATGAATTTGGAAGCCTTTTCGAATAATTCTTAAGAAACTATTTCCATGTGTTTCAAATTGTATATTATAAACGACACGCTGCAGTTATTCATAGAAAAATATTAATTCATCCAATCACAGTGCTCCAAGTTGACTTCCTTCACATGATGATGATGATGATGATGATGATGATGATGATGATGATGATGATGATGAATGGCTGTTTAACGTCCAGCGGCAAATTAATATTCATATCGAGAACGTTAATGTTATATGAATATTAACCCTGCTTTGTACTAGACCGACACGCTGAGCCGGATTTTTAACGTGCTAGTTCACAAGGTAACAGTCCGCAGGCAGACATCTCACCTTACCCGGACATATTATTCTAACTCCGAGCCGACCAGTCTTTGCTCTTACTCCTTAATGCCGCGTTCTTAGCGGAGAAGCAGCAAATACCAATTTTAAAGTCTTTGGTTTGACCCGGCCGGGGTTCGCACCCACGACCTCCCGCACTCGAGGCGAAGACGCTACCACGAGACCACCGAGCCTTCACATGCCCTGTGTACACAAAAAGTCAACCTAATGCAAGGAAAGTGAAATACTACTTTTTCCCTTCAAAAAGGAAAACAAAACTTTATAAATTGCATGCGTCCGAAGCACTTTTCTGGATTTACCTTCATCAGGAACGCTCAAAGTCGAATGCTTGAAAGCCAAGGCGTGATAAGAACCGAAACAACTAAAGAGCTTTTTGACCAAAAAGGACCTTATATAATAGCCACATTCATATAAGGTCAACTTTTCCTGAGGGAGTTGAAACTACTTTTTTCTAACTTCTGTTTTCTTTTTTTACTAGTCCGCACCACTTCAAGTAAACATGATATCCTTTCATTTTCCTGGTTTGATGGTGTATCTTCCTGTCCTGTAGATTACTTTCGTGTATTTAATAGACTCATGATCACTGCAGACGATGTAAGAATGTAGATTGGCTTGGATTCATAATCAAGAGATGAAGTTGTTTTTCAGTAACTGCAGGTAGTATTATTCTTTCAACTGGCATAATATAAAATTGTTTAAATGTTGCTGTTTTCTTAGCTGTAATAAGGTATCAAAAATAATTTAAGTTCTTTTTTTCTGAACTCTTTTTATTGATATAGTTAGGGTTGTATTTAGTGTAGATGTATGCTATATAACTTTGAATGAAATCTTTAAATAGTTTATTTTAAAAACTCATTAAAGATAGCAGGCTTATAACTGTATACGCCAGACGCGCGTTTCTTCTACCAAATAATATGTGAACAAAAGGATATGTAAGATACTAGTATACGTCATTGAGACAACAACCCAATTACAAAAAGTCCAAAGGGCATCTAGTAGTATACGCATTCTATTCAATCTTATTCGAGTGTCTATACAATAAATCAAGCTTTAATTCGCCCCGAGTCTAGAAAAGGTGAAGGTACGATTTGGGAATTGCCGATAAAATCAAATGCATATCATAAATGTTTATTTTGTTTTGTATTTACAGTGACAAATAAGCTTCTAACAAACGTTATAAACCATCTTCCTTGCTTTTTTTATTTCTAGTTAAATCCTATCATTCTTTGTTTTGTTTTCAGGCCTTATCAATATTATATTTAAAAATCGCAGCATAATAGGTTTGTGTTATGGAAATATATCTATATAAACTCATCATAGATACCAGGATTAAAATGTTATATCCCAGACGCGCGTTCCGTCTAAAGAGACTCGTCAGTGACGCTCGAATGAAAAATAAAAAAGGCTATATAAAGTACGAGGTTGAGGAGCAATGAGGACCAAAAATTCCGAACGATTTTGCCAAATACAGCAAAAGTTATTTTTTCATAGGGTAGAAAAACCTTAGTATCTCGAAAAATTTAAAGTTTTGTAAACAATTAATCTTAATTATGACCATATCATGCAATGATAATTATATATTTGACACAAAAGTTAACTTTAGGAAACCACAAATTAACTCTAAAAAGAAGACAAAGACAAAATAAAACTACCTTCTAAGGTGTTCGAATAATGTACACGAATAAAGCAGCCCACGAACCTTTGCGTATGTAAGATGTACTTGGTGAACTAAAGGTTCTATAAAAACTCTATACGTGAGATGCTTGCCAAATGAAAAAGACAAAAAATAGTTAGCATTTATTTTTAAATTGTTTATTTCATTTACTAGCACTAGGTCTATACCACTGCTTTTGGACTGTTAGTCCCCGAGGAAGTCATCAGCTCAGTTGTCTGTGCTTCGGTACTTATATGATTTATAAAATATATACTTATTTCAAATTCACCGTTTATAAATTAGGAAATTATCAAGAAAATAAGGTTCCAAATCCCTCAGACAAAGCTGACCTTATATGATATTGGCTATTCTGTTGAGGTCACTTGGTCATATAGTCCTAGTATTTACGCATCCCTGACTTTCAAATGTTTATGTTTGAGCGTTCCTGGTGAAGATAACTTTATAATTGCACTACAGACGCACGAAATGTATAGAGTGTTTATTTTATTTACAAAGTAAAATTGAGAATGGAAATGGGGAATATGTCAAAGAGACAACAACCCGACCAAAGAGCAGAAAACAGCCGAAGGCCACCAATGGGTCTTTAATGCAGCGAGAAAATCCCGCACCCGGAAGTGGTCCTCAGCTGTCCCCTTAATAAAAGTGTGTACTAGTTCAGTGAAAATGGACGTCACACTAAACTCCAAAACATATAAATGAACTAATATTAAAAAACATACAAGACTAACAAAGGCCAGAGGCTCCTGACTTGGGGCATATGTTGATCGCTATAAACAAACTTAAATGTGTATAAGGAAACTTAAATTCTGAAATTATTGCGAGGTTTTCATTATTGCGAACAATGCGACTGGGTGAGTATTGGAATAATATGAACTCGCGTTCTAAAATCTGATACATATATGTATGAAATGGATTTGTTGTACGATATTTTAAGAAATTGCCAAAGTTAGTTTTCAATGTCTTGTTCATATTCAGAACAGTGTTGGATGACATCCAAATTTACAAATTCCAATTAATATGATTTAATCAACACAAAACCCAATTCAAGTTTATATAATTACCCTTTGAAAAAGTTCACACAATGCAATTTGAAACAGGAGTAAATATTGTACTGAATTAAACGTTATTGATGCACTCTGTTCAATCATGTATTCAACTGTTAAGATGTTATATACTATTCATAATAACGATATGATTTTATAAAGTTGACAAAGGGTTTCAAAGTTAACGTAATCTGAAGAAGCGTTTCATTGTTCATTCTATTATTTGCACACAGAATGCACTCTAAGTTTATCAATATCTCTTTTTCTCATCACTGATTGGTCTGTCGAATCTATAGCGCACGTGATTTTTTGGAATATAGGCTACATAATGGTCGTTTTATCCATATTAATTTTGGAGTTTTTTTCACAAGTGTACAATTCGGCTTATTAGCAGGATATCGGTTTATAAAAAAGTGGCTAATACTCAATTCAGGCCAATAATGATTATTTTGTTTTTACTAGGTTCACCAATTATAGAATTGTTTCTACACACGGCAGAATGTCAAACTTTAAATGCAAAACTAGCGTTACTTTTACAGAGAAACGATTAAGTTTGTCCAGACGAATGTCTTTATACTGCTGAGCATCCCTATTTCGAGGAGGACATGGAGTGTTGCGTGTGTCTTGCACAGCCAATCTGGATGTTTAACCACAAATGTTAGACAGCTTAAAATTTCGTTTTTAATGGATGATATTCCAATCATTAGTAATTATAACGGAAGTGATATTGATTTATATAGTGTCACTTACCAATATCGTAACATTACAACAATACCAAAGGATTTATGCAATATAAGTAAACTTGTATTTGTCGATTTTTCCTACAACTACATCTCGAATCTGGACACAATTTCTTGTATTATGGCATTAGATACACTGATTCTCAAAGCAAACAGAGTGACACATTTGAAAAACGATATATTCAGTGGAATGCATTATCTTAGAGTGGTCGATTTATCGTACAACGCGTTGAGATATATCGAGCCAGAACTTTTTCTAAATATGGACGGAAGTATATTACATTTTGATGTCTCGAACAATCTCTTGGCTAATATTGACATTACCAATACTGTTAGGGAAAAGCACGACTATTTTTGTATTGCAAATTTCTCCTATAATGTGATCTATAAGTTGACAAACGTAATGGGTTGGGTTTGCGATAAAGACAGAGATTTGGGACGCGGCGGGTATGTCGATTTCACAAACAATAATTTTACATATTTCTTAAATGTCGCTGAACTGGGATTCTATGATATAACATTGTTAGGAAAATTGTATTATTATAGCTTTGATTTTCGTTTTAATAATTGGTTTTGTGATTGTCGATTTTTTCCAGTTGCTAATAAAGCGGATATTTCTCTTCAAATTTTAGGATCGCCACATCATGGTATTAAGTGTGATTCACCCCCTGAATATAAAAACAAAGCAGTTGGTGAATTTGTAAGGGAGAAAGACCTGTTGATATGCAACATTTCATTAGCAGAAAAATGCCCTCCGCATTGTCGTTGTTTTTATCAACCAAGCAAAAACAGAACGGTTATAAACTGTCGGTCGTCATTGGTTTCACGCAAACTGCCTTTGACTTTACCAGATTATGACAATTTAGTTCTTGACTTTTCTTTAAATCGTATATCTGATTTACTGGTGCAGTTCCAACGCCTGCTGTCTGTTGAAAGACCGTATTTATTGAAAACAAAAGAAATTAGTTTTGCATCAAATGAGATAAATATTGTTCCTGATAATATTTTCGTTGCTTTACAAAATGTTACAAGAATAACTTTTACAAACAATCTTATTACAAAAATTCCGGTGTCACTTAAAAAACTTCGCCCATGCAATGTTTTATTTGGAACCATTAAAATGAAATGTGCGTGTAGTGATATTTGGCTACAAAATTGGCTGCCGTCGATTGGAGATTGTTATAATAATACGCGCATAATGTGCCAGACGTCTTCTGGCTCACGATCTATTCTTGATATCGATAAAGATATATTAGGATGTGACACTGGCGTTGTCGTCATCAGATGGATCACCATTATCCTGGGAATTTGTTTGTGTTGTATAATAATTTCGACTTTTATTATCTACAATTTTCGTATAGACATGTACATACTGCTTAGGACACATTTTCAACGATTGAGACAATCATCGATTTCACCGTCATTTGATTATGGAGTATATATATCATGCAACGAACAAGATGAAAATCTACGCAAATGGATTAAACATACGCTGCTACCCTATCTTAAAGGAAAGAGACTTAGTGTTTTTCTTCCGTATCGTGACTGTCAACCCGGTACTCCACGGGAGGATGAAATAAGAGAAATGATGACAAAAAGCAGGAACATACTAATTATTTTGAGTGAGGTATATGATGATATAGCTAAACGTTGGTTAGAGTGCGAGCTGAAATACTCTTGGCTGAACTATCGTTGTGACTGGCGTAAGAATATAGTAATTATCAATTACGACTTACTTGAAACGAAAAATATATCTGATGAATTTGTAAAAGCATTTTCCCGACTTGGCAAATGTATCGATTTCTCAAACTTCCAAAATGACATCGAAGCTAAAATGTCATCTGGATGAATCAACAGCCAGCAGGCATATTCATCAATTATGAGCTTAAGAACAGACGTGGGCGATTTCGTTCTAAACATCTTGTGCAGAAAACCTATTCTTATATATCGCAAGATTCTTTTTATTAAACATGTTTTTAGGGAAAACCTTTGACGAAAATACAAGTGTACCTTTATCACTAAAAATTATTACATACTTTTTTACAAACAATTCACGTTCTACTCATTGTGTTTGGTCGAATGCAGATATTAATATAACATCAATATGGTTAATTAAGAGATCTTGTAGGAAACAGTATTGCTTAAATCAAAATGTGCATTACAATATATCCAAATGATGCTATGTTTGCAATATTGCAATGCTTTTCCATATGTTGAATTTAATAGAGACAGCAAGTAAATGAGACATCTAAATAATATATATGTATACTGTTATATCACAGTCTTATGTCTTGTGGATGTATTAATATAAAAATATGGAGATGTGATATGATTATCAGTGAAACAGCTATCTAACATACACCAAATTATAAAGATGTAAACAACTGCAGGTCACCATATTGACCTTCAACAATGAACAACACCCATAGCGTTATTGATGTTCTGGTAGATGAGTGTGAATCAATTAGACTAAGAAAACAAATGGATCTATTTGTTAGAAAAAAAATATAATAATTATGAGAGACAACAACCAGCGACAATAACTGGGTCTTGTGACATGCACAGAATGAATCTGAAAGGGTTGATCGTGCGTGTTAGCTTTCAACATCTCTTAATCTAGGACAGTGGTTCAATAGTATCTAATCAGTACAAATGTAACAAAAAATAAAATAGAGCATGACTCATCAGGTCGGTACTAAGACATAAACCGAAAACAAAATAACATTAATAACCAACTAACAAAAAAGCACCAATTTAATATTCCATTGTCTATTAAACCGTTGAAAATAAAATCAATTATTTTGCCGAAAAAGCCTACGACAATATATTATGACCTTATCAATGTTTCAATGGTGACCTTTAAGAATAAGTATAAATAAGTGACATGGGTCGTATTTAAATTTACAAGTATAAGGAGATGTGGTATGATTGCCAATGAGGCAATATTCAAATAGGGTCAAGTGAATACGATTTTAGAAACATGGCGTCACCATACGGCCTTCAACAATTAGTAAAACCCATACCGAATAGTCAGTTATAAAAGGCCCTAACATGACAAAATGTGGAACAATTCAAACGATACTCCACGGCCTGAATTATGACAAAACAGTAAATGAAATCAATATGACGGTCATCAACCAACAATAACCACTACATTATAGGCTCCTGACTTGGGACAGACACATGTAGAATGTGACGGATGCCCAACATGTGAGTGAGAGCTCAAACCTACACTGACCTGGGAAAATGAAAATTTGGATTTGATATCCCGTTTGTAATAACGTGTCTAAAGATACAATTAGACTCAGTCCAAATATTTGTATCTATAAAGAAATTAAATACTAGTATATGTCTTTATGAAGTGACAAATCAGAATTTGTAAAAACCACTCTGATTCGAACAAAAAATTCTATGAAACCGACATCGTCAAGATGCTTGATTTTTAGAGTAAGTAGTTTCACCATAACTTTGAAGCCCGTCTTAGATTGCTGGTATAATTGACGTGAACAATTTAGAAAGAAGCTTTGTTGAGCACTGGAAAGATCTAGATATAACTTTGTTTGTAAGGTTACTTTAGATATAGAATACAGTGAAGGAAGATCCATTTCACCATCTTTGATTGAAATTCCAAACGAACATAGAACAAACCTATAATTGTTCAGGACAAATGTCATACCGGAAGTACGTAACTTCGGAATAGAAATTGCATGGGCCTTTCAATGAACTTTAATGTTTCCTTTATCCGACCTGTTTTCTAACTTTTTGCAACTCTTTCTTTTGTTTTCGAACAAAAAACTTTCTTAAAATTTTGACCCTTACAGTTTAAATTGAGATGAAATTACGTTCCAGATCAACTGTAGATATTGCTCTTTTTCTCCTCCTCTGATCGTTGGCTGTATTGTAAAACTAACAAACTTTTGTTACAGTCCATAAATATTATAACATCTGCTATAGAAAGGTACAGACTACTTTTGTTACAGTCCATAAATATTATAACATCTGCTATAGAAAGGTACAGACTTCTTACCTTTATTTGTGACATTTTTACCTATTGTGTCTGTTTGTTTTGTTCACGCATCATTATCAATATTATTAAATTTGATGCGACTGTCGTACAAGTGAGAGGTTTAACGCTATAAAACCAGGTTCAATCCACCATTTTCTACATTTGAAAATGCCTGTACCAAGTCAGGAATATGACAGTTGTTGTCCATTCGTTTGATGTGTTTTGTCATTTGATTTTGCCATGTGATTAGGGACTTTCCGATTGAATTTTCCTCGGAGTTCAGTATTTTTGTGATTTTACGTATACCTACATGTGTATATATGTCTCTGAGAAAGGTAAAACAACAGGTAAGCCTGCCAAGTTACAGACAGGTAGATAAAGTCTACAATACACAATTATTCAAGTAGTACACAGGAAACGTATGCCAAACCAAATTACCAATACTTGTTATAATCATCCCGTGTACAAAGTTATTTACAGAGTTTTAAGGTAATATACGACATTTTTTGCTTCCGGGAAACTCTTCCAAATACCAAATTTTATCACAACACTGGATAAAATATCAGAACAATAATAATGAAAAAAAAAATATTTACATATTTTCAGCTCCTTAATGTTTTAACTTAGTTATTTTTTTTATATAAATTATATATCAATTGTAAAATACATCGATTTTTTAAAAAAAAATTTTGTTGGTAACATTTATAATTTGATAACCAAAAAAAGATGAAGCCTAAACTGAATTTTTATAATTTTATTTGACAAAGTTATTACCGAAATTTGACCTAGTGTAGAGATAAAAGTGCACATAATTAAATGAAAGAACTTATCGACCCTTTACCAGCCAATCTGTACCGAGAATTATCGACTCTTATTGTGACTTGTAAGCTGCGTATGCGAGCCCCCTTTTTTCAAAATCCTGGAACTCCATCTGATATGTAAAAAAAAAAGTTAATAAAACAGATTATATATAATATTAAGAAGCAAATAGTCTTAAAAAAGGTTACACATAAACATGTCTTCACTATATTGCATGTTTTCTCAGTTTAAAACATTTATTGATATACCTAATTTCCAATACCTCTTGGATTGATGGTTTATTATATAAATTGAAAGTGTTTGGTATTTATAGTAATTTAATTGATTGGATTGGAGACTACCTAGGTGACAGATGCCAGAAAGTTGTTTTGGATGGGTTTAATTCATCTCAAAAAGGTATCAGTGCAGGGGTACCCCAAGGCTCGGTACTGGGTCCTTTCCTTTTTTGTAACTTATATAAATGACATTGTGGAAACTAAGAATAATCATATTAGAGTATTCGCAGATGACACCTCTTTATATTCCATTACTGTTTCTAGGTCATTGACTGATGATCTTGGGAGGATAAAAACATGGGCTGAAAATTGGGCTTTTACATTTAATCCCTCCAAAACAGAAACCCTTTTATTTTCTCGAAGAGACATAAATCCTCCTTGTTTATATTTTGGTATTGGTGGGGGTCAAATAAAAGAAATTACAAGTCACTGTCACCTAGGTCTCAACTTTGAGAGTAAGGCTAGTTGGAAATTTCATATAAGTGCAATTTATAAAAAAGCATGTTCTAGATTACATTTATTAAGGCAAGTTAAATATAGTTTGGATCGAAATGTACTTATTACAATTTATACAGCATTTATTGGCCCTATTCTAGAATATGCTGTATGGGATAATTGTAAAGTTTACAAGAAGTGAACTTATTCGAAAGTGTTCAAATTGAAGCTGCTCGTATTATTACTGGTCTCCGACGTACAACCTCTCTTAAAAAATCGTACACTTAACTAAGTCTTGAAAAATTATCAGACAGCAGGAAGAAGCATAACCTGACTACATTTTATAAAATAAAAAATGGATTTTCTCCAAGCAATATGTTAGATTTATTAGAATTTTGTCTTCCTACACAAAATGATTACAATTTTAGAAGAGATCCTCAGAATTATACCATTCCAAGGTGCAGAACAGTTTCATATTATAGAAGTTTCATACCATCTGTTGTTAAACTCTGGAATGAATTAGATCCTTATGTAAAAAATGCTTTGTCGATTAACCAGTTCAAATCTTTACTTGATAAAATATATAAACCAGAGATTCTTCCTAAATATGTTTGTTCTGGTGTAAGAAAATTCAATATTATTCATTGTCAACTGCGAAATGATCGAAGCAAGTAATTTAAATTCTCACTTGTTTCATGATTTTTTTATTGAAGAACCTTCTTGTCCTAAATGTTTATATCAATGTGAAGACAATCAACATTTTTTTATTGTCCATCATACACTTTAAACAGGATCATACTCCTTGATAAACTGTCTGCTTATGAAGTTGATATTGATTTGAAGTTATTACTATTTGGTGATCAATCTATGAGTATTGAAGACAATATTCAGATAGTTGAGGCTGTTCATGAATACATTAAAAATGCAGAAAGATTTGTATAGTGAAATATATTCTATAGTCCGGCGCGATACTATATAAACTTGTTACTTAGTATGTCTGTATTTTATTTTATATTCAAGTTCTTAGACCCCAAGCGGCTGAAAAAAAGTTAAAATTGAAACAAAAATTAGAAAGTAAATGACAATAATTGATATTATAAAAGGTTAAAAAAACTAAAGGTTAAGAAAACTAATCAATACACCTCTATTTTCTATATCATTCAAACCATCTTTTGAATAATTTTAGTTTTTTATGTTGTTTTTTTTTTTTGATTTTTATTTACATTCTAAATTCTTTTTTTTGTATATTTTTATGATTCTTTTATGTATCAATATGGTTATTAACTCACTGTCGTTATTCTTCAAGTGCGATCAATTAGTAAAAATAAGTACATGATATCAAACATGCTGTTTTGGGAAAATGAGTTATTATAATAATAATATTGAACAGCTGACTAGAGACAGTCAGTGGCGAATCCAGAACTTTTTATAAGGGGGGGGGGGGGGGGGCACTGACTGACCTCATGGGGGGGGGGGGGGGGGGGGCCGCTCCAGTCATGCTTCAGTGATTCCCTATATAATCAACCAAAATTTTCCCACAAAAAGGGGGGGCTCGGGCCCCCAGCCCCCCCCCCCCCCCCGCTGGATCCGCCTATGGCAGTTTAATTCAATGTAAGGCATCTTAATCAATATTGGAGTTTATTACTTAGAATATTAATAAATGTTTTCTGAGTTAACTATTTGTAGCATCCTTAGAATATTAATATTTTTTTCCTGAGTTAACTATTTGAAGCATCCTTCCAGTCAGCTATGAGGTAGTTTCGAAAAATAATTCTGTGTTGTCATTATGTTTGTGTATGTGTTGTTTTGTTTGAATGTAACATATTGTACTTTGTTTTATGGAGAGGGCTTACATAGGCTTTGCCTGTTGCCCAACCCAATTCAATTTATTTGAATAAAATATTGTTTAAACTAATACCTCTAGGTTTTCGTGAATAAAAAAGCAAATTGAAAGTATCACTTGTGTTTAAAACTTTGTAGAATCTATGAAAATCTAGATGAAAAGTTTTGAACGCTTTGAAAGTTCGAATTAGTGAAATTTAATGTGCACTTTCAAATAGAATTAAATTGAATTTTAGTGCGTTGTTTGTAGATATTTTTTGTGGTGTATAAACATATCTTTAATTTGTTCCTGTAGTAACAATACTTGGGGGTACTTGTTTTTTTTTTTATGTTTGATAACGTAATATCATGTGGCTATTGAGTGATTTATTATTTGTTGTTTCTTTTATCATTAGATATTTTGTTCTTTGTTGTTGTATTGCCGTTTACCAAATATATCGCGTTAATGTTTTTTATGTAATGCATATTATTCAAGGGTACGACAACCGTGTGGGACGAATATAAATATATTAATCCAAACTAAAAATGTCCATTATTTTTTTATATATTAGTAGTTGAATTTTATAATTTTCATCATGTTTTATTTGTAGACAACTTTCCAAAATTCTTTGATAACTACGAAAACATTGTACAGGTGAATTTATCAGAGTAAAAAGGTGGCGAGGGTACTTTGGACTGAAGGTAACTCTCCGAAAAAAAAGTTACATAAACACAGATAACTGACCGACATGGCAAGCCGATGTCTGCTTCGCAGACTTGCGAGGGTTTCGAAGCTTACAAACAACTGTAAGTGAAAATCTTAAGCAAATTATAAGTGCAAGTATATTGCACAGTTTGTTCCTTTATAAGATATGGCAAGGCGACTTCATAATCAAATTCCTGAGTGATTGATTCACAATTCTTTGGATTTGCTCGCTCCAAAATTTCGGAGGCTTAGCCTAAAGCTATTAAAAAGCAGTAGGTCTTTTCACCACTGCACACCGCCGAATTCAGTATCCATTTGGCGTTGTGTGAAACTACTGAACAGAGTCTTTAGAACTAGAAGTCTGGTAGAGTATGTATGCTTAGAATTGGTTTATTTGTGCTACCTAGTAGCCTAACCTATATAACAATAAATTATTGGTCTCCTTTATTAGAAACAAGAAGTGACGAGAAGAATAAAGTAAGTGAAAAGAAGAAAAAAATTAGCGACAAAAAGACAAATTTATTGATCAGAAAGTTTTAATAAGCGTAAGAGGACATAATGCACCTCTTATATTGTCATAAGTGTTCTTAATCTACTACTATATTGTTTGAATGAGTATATATGTGTTTGAGTGCCCTTTTAACTCATTTGAATGCCTGTTTTGACGTCTTTAGTTTATATAATAAAGAATTTCAAAATTCAGGTGAACACCTCTCATTGGGGATATCCCCCTATAAATCAGAACAGTTGGCAGGTCTACAACAGTGAAGTAATCTTGATACTTTCAAAATTTAAGTTTCATAAGAAATTGCAGTTTTGCAGAAAATCAGAACATGTACAGTAAAATGATTTTCATATAAAAAAAAACAGTTTTTGTAATACAGTTTAATTACTCGGTGCTACTTCTTTCTAGATGGAACAGTTCGATCATTATCCAGTCTGGCAGAGCTTCCAGAAACCCATCAGATGTTACAGAAAACATGTAGAGATTTTGCTGACAATGAATTAGTTCCTATTGCTGGGAAGTTAGATAAAGAGCATCAGTTTCCACTTGAGCAGGTTTTAGATTTATTTACCATGATTACCTTTATTTTGTAACTGAGATTATGAACCATACCCATTTTAAACTGGGTAGTTCTAAATAATATTAAAGTTTAATTTTATCCTTCAAATGATTTCTATGGCATATTGAGAGATATTTACGATTGAATCAACCAGTCATTGATAATCATTGTAAAACAGAATGGAATAACCTCTTTTAGTGCCAAACACTGTCGGTCCGACTGTCCTGACTGATGAAAGGCAGATTCCAAATAAGAAAGTTGAAAAATTCCCAAAATTATGTTTAACAAAATCAACACCAATAAGGTTCTGTTTTGGAATACATATTATACTTATATAAGTAAACACTTTTTGACAAAAAATAGATCTATTCACATTATATTTTTTAAATAAAGGACACCTTAAAAAAATGTTGCTATCATAACAAAATTGACAGACATTTTGACAGAAAATTCTTATATTAGCAACACAAACAATCCTGATATCTTCAGTATTTTCAAGGTTTGGATGTATATCTTGCTTAAATATGAAAGGCAAATTGGAATAAAATATTTCTTAACATCTGCACCAATAAAAAAGGAATTGTAATAACTTTAAAAAAGGATTATCTTGGAGTTGCTAACATAAGATTTGACAGACATGAACAATCAGGGTCCGACACTTACGGTTGTCCGATTGCCCGGGGCAAGCTAATGCCGTATTCGGACAAGTAAAAACATCATCTTGGTTGTCCAATCGGGCAAGTGAAAAAAAAAGTGTTATATGATTAAAATTTCACAAAATCAATAGTGTCTGTTGTTTTGTCCATAGATTACTCAGTGATAACACCGCACGGTCGAGTAAAGTGGTCTTAACCCCCCTTCAATGCGTATATTTCGTCAATTGTTCGCACTGAATTCCCCATTTTACCAAAAATAGATCACGTTTAAAAATATTGGCCAATCAGGCGGCCGCGGCGTTGCTTCGTCATTATCGTTATCCATCGGGACACCACTCGGGCGTTTCCGACGCACGTGTTATTCCCACCGACCAATGGAAAGCGGAGGTCTATTTTCGTTGTTCTAACTTTATAATTTGACATCGGATGTGTATTTCCCTAAGATGGAAAAACGTAAAAGCTTGAAAGAGAAAATGAAATTAAACTTTAACAAATTTGTCAGTTGTTGTCAGTTTATCAAGAAGGGTTTTTTGAAATGGCATTTCTTAGATAAATTATTATGAAATAAGTATCTCTATGTAAATGATCCAATAGTATATTTTCATACTCCATAATCAATTTACACCCCATATACATGATAACTATATTTTATCTGCATGTACTACATTACAACCACAAAAATAGCATGTAAAAGTTTGGGCATGTAGATTTCACTTTCGGACAAGTAAAAGTAATAGGGCACTTGCCCAACTGGACAAGTTGGTATAAAAGTTAATGTCGAACCCTGACAATGCTGCTAACATAAGATTTGACCAAATGTCAGACAGAAACTGAAAGAGTTTGGCACAGACTGTAACCTTGTGTGTATTGTCAGACCCAAGTTCTTCAAATGTTCATAATATATATCAGTCAGGATTCTACTTCATCAAATTATCTCCCATTACGCCACCTAATTTTTACAATTGTAAAAATGGAAGCCATTGTAGGGACGACTAGCTAGCAATTAAGCTCTTGAAAACCATTAAATTTGTCCACATAGCACCATTTCCATTCTTTTATGCCATGTGTATTTTAAGAGACAAATGTAGCTCCTAGCTATTGAGCATCATTGAATATACTTTTCTGCATTCAGTCAACTTAAAACTAGTGTCTGATTGGTTGTCAGGGGGAATTTTCGAAAGTTCAAAAACATTTAAAAAAATTCTAATTAAATATTTCGTGGAAGGGCAGACTAAAAATTTTCAGAGGTTGAAGATTAATTGTGACAGAATATAACTTCCCCCAAAATATTTGTTCCAAAGAACTTTTAGAATATAACTAAATTTCCATTGGGAACTTTCCTTATATAATATTTTATCCAATGCTATAAGAAAATTTCCTTCACAAAGGATAAAATATTACATAAGGAAAGTTCCCAATGGAACTTTTGTTATATGCTAAAAGTTCTTTGGAATAAATGTTATGGACAATTTTTTATATAATAAAAGTTCCAGGAATATTTGTTATATTATAAAAATTCCAGGAGAATTTGTTATATTATAAAAAGTTCCAGGAATATTTGTTATATTTAAAAGTTCTAGGAATATTTGTTATATTATAAAAGTTCCAGGCATATTGGAATATTGGCTATATTATAAATGTTTCAGGAATAGTTATCATGGTTATTAGTTCTAGAAATATTTATTATATGATCAAAGTTCTTGGAATATATACTACAATATCCAAAATTATTTCTAGCTACAAATGTATGGAAGTAAATTTCCAATAATAAAGAACTGGCATTTTCATCTGAAATTTGTGGCTAACTTCATGCTTGACTAAAGTATAAGCTAAACTTTCTTCATTGGTACAGACTAACGGACCATTTAGTTAAGTAAGTCACAGTGGAGCTGGAGCATGCAGTAATAAAATATTAAAAATATATATTCTTACCTTGTTTAGAATAAGAGCCATCATTTAAATATGTACAATTTTTGTTGTATTCCTCAGACTCCATTCTTTGTATGTACTACATGTACAGGTAAATGTCATGTGAGGTGAACATTAATTAAGATGTAATCAGGTGTAAAAAATCAAATGACACTCTTTCTTTAAAGGAACAATTATTATGAAACCATATGACGTTTTAGTTCCAGGAAAATATCTTATGAAGGTGGAAATAGTATTATGTAATGTTTGTTCCCAAGAACTTTTATTATCCATAGTTTTGTTCCAGGCGGAACAAGTATTATGCGGAACAAATATATGTTCACATAATAACCCTAGATAACACACACACTAAAAATGAAGTTTTTTTGAAGTTATGCATGTTTAAAATAAGATCCACTTGTTAGTCTGTCGTCAAGTACTTTTAGTAAAAATTTGATATTCGAACACACCTACTCTGTTGTTATGACTCATTAGAAACATATTTCACTTGACCCATATATTTCATTTTTTAGTACTTTGAATTTTTTATTATATTTATTTAATCAACCTGTAGCCTAAATATATAGATAAATAATAGAATCTGAAGCGAGATGATGTATCAAATATTTTTGCTTTATATGTTTTCTAGACAGAATTGTTAACTCAAATACGCCCGAACATAAAAAGGTGTACTTGACTTTCTCTTTTGGTGAAGTTATTGCCCATTTTTAGGATTTTTTCCCAAAAACTGTCGTGGGCAGAGATGCAAATTTATGCTTTAAAAAGATCAATGTATTATCTTTCTGTGGTTTTTTTTCCGGCGGAATTTATACTTATGCACAAAAAAGATCCACATGTATTTGCACCGTCCACAATCGACTGTTTTATGAAAATTTGTCTATAATTTAAAAGTTTACAAATATCTCGAAGCTCCATACTATAATTTAAGTAAAAAAACCTGTATACATTGTATGATGCATAAAATCCTAAATTTTACATCTTCATTAAACTTTTAAAGCCCATAGAAACAGATGTAAACAATTTAAATATACCAATTTGGCCTTTTTTACCTTCTCTAATAAAGAGCTCCATTTCTGTTGTTTAATTTCAAGATATCCTATATAAGCTTATTACTGCCTAATAATAAATATTTTCAGTCATTAAAACTTGGATGAGAACCTTTCTGTTAATGATTTACTCTCAACACAAGTAAGATTTTCAATTGAATCACAATGTGTGAACTGTATATAATATACCCTGTTCTGTCGCGTATAATACACACTTTTTTTAAGTATGCAGATATTCCTGTGTTACATGTAGATGATAGATACAATTATAATGTGTTACTTTCAGAGAGGAAAACATAGAGATCTTGTTAGTGTATGTGTAGTAGATCTTTCCAAAGGAAGAAATATAGATAATTGTTTATTTTTCAGATAAAGAAGTTAGGAGAATTAGGAATTATGTGTGTAGATATACCTGAGTCAGAAGGAGGAACTGGTTTAGATTATCTTGCCTATGCTATAGCTTTAGAGGAAATCAGTAGAGGTTGTGCATCAACAGGCTGTATAGTTAGTGTAAATAATGTAAGCATAATTCCCAACTATCTCTTTCTTACATGATGTATGGACAGTTTATTGGTAATATATTGGCTGTTGTCTAAGAAATTTTAAGTCCTTCAGGATTTTTTTTAAGGGTATGAATAAATGGATATATTTGGTATTGGTCATTGAGACAGGAACGAACACAAATAAACAAAAGGACATCTTGAAGTCGGTGTACAGTCTTCAATAATGTATAGATTATATTTTTTCAACCACAATTTGTACAATCTGCATATAAAGATCTGCTTCAGCCAGTCATAAGAAACATTTAAATGCAATATACCTAGGAAAAGATATATTTTTCAAATGGGATTTTTAAGTCTATAAACTTCACTGACCTTTATAGAGTGTTATTGTGTTATGAATTAAGTTGACACTGCCTTTTTCAGTCATTATATTTAGGACCAATCAAGAAAAATGCAAACCAAATGCAGAAAGAATTATTCCAGACCCCCTTTCTCCATGGTGATAAAGTTGGATGTTTTGCCTTAAGTGAACCAGGTAGGAAGAAATAATGTTAAAATAATAACAAAAAGACTTGCACTGTTGCATTTTGTAATTAGCTGTTACATGTATATGGTAGTGTAATGTCATATTAAAAAGACAAGTCGATTTTGTTGTTGGTATAATTCTGTTTAAATGTAAGACAGAAATTGTCAGATAGAAATTGTCAGACAAAAATTGTCAGACAGAAATTAATGGAAGGGAATTCTATAGCTAGTATGGAAGATTTTATAGCACAGGTTATTCCTTTAAGAAAAAACCTTTACTGTTTTGGAACGTGATATTTTGACATTATGTGAGCAGCAGTGTATAATTAAATAGCTGTCTGTCTTTTGAAGTGTTTTTACAACACAAATTGTATTACTGTTGATTCATTATTATTAATGCCGATACCAATTTTTGTGATTTTTGGTGTACAGGTGAACCATGAATTAAAATTTTTAACAAATTACATATTTTCTCGAAAATTGGTACCTACAAAAATACACGAATCCATAGTATTGATTATTATAATGGGAAATGACTTTAGTGGTTTAGTGAATTATTGGTTACAATGTAAATGGCAAGGCTCCACATGAGTAGTATTAATGTGGATCACTATATTGTATTTCAGTAAATGTCACAAGAGAAGCTTTATTTACTTAGCAATTAGATCACAGTACTTTATTTCAGATGTTAAATTGTTTTGATAATTACTACATCCTTTGTGTAACACAAGTAAAGGGAGATAACTATTTTTCTATTCTCAGGAAATGGCAGTGATGCTGGGGCTGCTTCCACTACAGCAGTATTACAGGGAGATCACTATGTATTAAATGGAACCAAAGCCTGGATTACAAATGGATATGAAGCTGAAGCCTCAGTGGTAGGTATAAGAAGAATTGAGATGTTGTATTTCAATATTGAAAATAGTGCAAGCTTTAAAGTAGGACAAAATACTGGACATTTTTTTGTGTAATTATTTCTGCTATCATTGAGCAATGGTCAGAAAGTGAGAATTGTAATTGAGATTTCAGAAAATGATGCATAGAAATAATGCTATCAAAATTTAGATGCTACTTTTTAATTTTGCGAAACCTATTCCACCGCAATTTTGGTATTAATTTATGAATTTGCAGTACTTGGAATCAACTAAACCATATATTTTTACAATGATTTAATTCATATTCTTCATTTAATTTCTCAAAATTGGTTGAACCTTTTTGACAAGATTGTGAAGCCTATTCATTAATGCAGTGTCCACATTGCTACACATTTAGAATTCTCTGGATATCTGAAAATAACTGCTTATGCTGTTTGAGGTATCATTCAAATTATGAGTAATTCATAACTTGCACAAAATTATAGATGGAATTATCTTGAAATACTTTCTGTTAACCCTGCTAGACCATGCGATTATTTGAAAAGACCCTGATGTTCCATGTTCAACATCATAAATTAGGCAAATACCAGAAAACTTCAGACACACTTTTCAAGTAAATTAATTTGGATTATTCATAGTTTTTCATGTATTTCCTGCACATTGACATGATATCTTTTCAAATTAAGTAACAACTTCAGGGTTTTGTTATCAAGGAAAATTAGAATTTGAAATTTAATTATCGAGAATGGATAAATATTGTAGTCAAGTTGATAAATTGGTAGAATCTGTTTCTGTAATGGTTTAATGGAAAATGTCAGATGCAATATTCCTAATGGATATGAGGTAGGGGGAATTATACCAGATAAACTTGATCAACTTGTGGTTTATCAATATTTATCAAACTGGTAAGAATCGATTTAAATGCATATAGAAAATATAAAAATAAGATGTGATGTAATTGCCAATGAGACAACTCTCCACCAGAAACCAAATGACTGGAAGTTAACAACAATAGGTCACTATACGGCCTTCAACAATGAGCAATGTATATTTAAAACTGCTAAGATCTGTGTAAAAAGTATTCATCATTTATTTGATGAATATTATAAGTAAGAAGATAAACATGTGAAAGCTCTCTTTGTAGGCATGTTTTGAAATGAAAACTTTTGTGACATAATTATGAATAATAGGTGTTATTGGTTGGACAACAATGAGATAGAAACCTAACAACACAAAAAATATTCAACATGGACTCTTTGAATCTAGTATGGTTCACCTGGTTGGGTTATTAATGCTGAATTTGAGGTTTGAATTAAAAAAAAACTCTCTACCAATCATGTAGATCAATATTTTTCATGGAACTCCATTCACTGACTTAATGAATAAAATAAAATTATCTATTTACTTGTAATTTTTATGATGTTAGAAGCCCTTTATATTTTTTTTATTTTTTAGGTATTTGCTACAACAGATAAAAATAAAAAACACAAGGTAAGTTTAACTGAACAGAATACTTACATATTAAATTGAAATATAAAAAAAATGATTAAAAATTATACTTACTAGTCAAAGTATCGCTAAAATCTTATTACATGTAATAAAGATGAAAATGTTTTTTTATATGAAAATAAAGTATGGCATCTTTTTTGAAATTCTTCACGACTTTATATTAACTTTTGTAAGCTTCATGAAATCCAAAAAAATGGGAAAATATTTTGTTAAAAATAACTGATACCAGCTGGCAACTTCATTATGTCAGAAGGAATTTTTTCTAAGATTTCCTCTGAAGAACATTGCACTTGCACAATGCTGAACTAATAGATTATCAACTACTGATTAGAATTATTTGTATTATCAATTAATAAACTGCTTTTTTCTTCAGGGCATTAGTGCCTTTTTGATTCCTAAACCTACAGAGGGTTTATCACTTGGAGTGAAAGAAGATAAATTAGGAATAAAAGCTACCTCAACATGCTATCTAATATTTGAAGACTGTAAAATACCCCGAGAATTCTTGTTAGGAGAGCCTGGTATGGGATTCAAAATTGCAATGGTAAGTTTCATATGAACAACAATATTGGCACTTCCTATATTAACCCAATATTTATTTATTCTTACACAAAATGGCCATTTATTAAATTTTCGTTGCATTTTTCTCAAGAACTATAAATCAAGGCTTTCTGAAATTTGGAATCTAGCTTCATTAGAGCATTCTGTATGATGTTTTTTCTCATCACCTCCTGTTCACAGAACACTTATAGCTTGGTATCATTAGTGAGTAGTAACTTTCTTACGTGTTGGAAAAGTAGTGATTTTTTTATGTGAAGCCAAGTGCAATATACCTTTAAAAGTAAATTATTTCCGAGAATCTTTAATGTTTAATTTTGAAGAATCATGTAAAAAAAAAAAAATTCACTATTCACATATGTGATCTTGGTGGAGAAAATGATTGTATGTATGACAAAATTGTACATTTTACATTTAATAGATTGATTAATATTTACAGCAAACATTAGATGCAGGAAGAATAGGTATTGCAGCACAGGGTATAGGAATTGCTCAAGTAAGTAGTAGACTTAGATAAAACAAAAATGTGAAATGTAGTTTTGCACTCAAATCAAATAAACTTCAGGGGTTATGCCTCTTTAATTGTCAATTTATGGTTTTCACATGGAAATGTTACTTCTTTTTGTATAGCTAGGATTTGTAGTTTTATAGAGTTGTCTGATTTCATTATTATCTAACATACTGTTCTAGAGTTAGATCCATGAAAAATTGAAAAAAGTGGTCTTGATGAAATGGTTTTCAAATGATAAGTTGTGAAAGGCTTATAATTTTGAAGGCTTCCAAGTGAAAAATAAGGATGCATGCAGTTGTGCTTTGTCATTAAATCAGTTTGTCTTAAACAGATGGTTTCTGAATGTAAAATAAGTTTACATTGGGACATTACTACTAATCATGAAATGAATGTGAAGCTTGATTTTCAGTACTGTTGCAATTGCCTTTTATAAGTTATGTCTTGTCTCAATTTGAAACAATTTAAAAATAAGGAGATGGGGTATGATTTACAATGAGACACCAAACACCACAAATCAAACTGGGTGTAAGCAACTACAGGTGCCTTCAACGATGAGCAAAACTCATTCAGCTATATAAAGATTGTTTCTGGATGATAACTTCAGTTGTTTTGGAAGCCTCTTACCATCCTTATTCAGGTTGTAATACAAATATATATTGTTAACCTTATCCCTGTACCCAACCTTAATGCTCTAAAATCTGGCTTTTATTCATTTTTGCTTCTCTGTCAGATATTTGTTTTGGGAGGATTTGTTGACCATGTTGTCTTTTTATTTATTTTTAAAAGCTGGTGATAAGCTTTGTGAGCCAGTAGTGTACAATGATATGTTTTTCTTAAACACATTCTGTACATCTAAATCTGATTTACAATGAAATCATTTACTTATATGTAAGTTTTATGTTTTTTTTTGTAGGCTTCTTTAGAATGCGCCATTGACTATGCACAGAAGAGACAAGCCTTTAATCAACCTATTTCAAAAATGCAAACAGTTCAGGTAAGGATATATTCATAGATTATTGATGGTTTTTCAAACGAGAGGGTGTTTCTCAGCTACAATCTCATCGAAGGGCGACAACCTTGAGATGAGATATGGCAGAGAAACATCCTCAAGTTTGAAAGACCATTGATAATCTGTTTATCACTATTTTGCCTATGACTTTGTTGATGTTTACATTGATAACGTCACATGGTCCCTTAGTTTCTGACGATAATTTTCCATCTCAAGTGAGTAACATGATATGAAAAATTATCACCAGTAAAAGATCAAAGGAAAAATGCACAAAATAGCGATAAACAAAGCATATCATGTTAATGATAATTTGTCTTTAGATTGTTTTATTTAATCCATCCATTCAAAAAGAGAGACGGAAGATACCAAAGGGATAGTCAAACTCATAAGTCGAAAACAAACTGACTGTGCCATAGCAAAAAACAAAAAACAACCAAAAGACAAACAACAATCTACAAAACACAACATAGAAAACTAAAGACTGAGCAACACAAACTCCACTAAATCAGGGGGTGATCTCAGGTGCTCTGGAAGAGTTAGCACATCCGGCTCTACATGTTACACCTGTTGTTTCTCTTCATGAAAGCTGTAAGGAACTTGGAGGCATAAATCCTACAGTTTCAGACAGTTACTGGCTCATTGAAAATTTAGTTCAGACAGTAAGTGACAAATTTAAGAAAAAATCTAAATATTTAGCACAGGTTTGCATCTTGAATAGAAATCCATGTTAGTTATCTGTTAGAGTTCTCTTTCTTTATATCTCTGAGATACTTTAACTTAACTATAAAAATTATTTGGATGGTGTAAAATCTTTGATTCATAGATAAACTGACTTTCTATTAGAATTTTTTTTCATTGTTAAATAACTTGGAAGAGAGCATTTTTAACATTTTTTTTAAGTACATACATAGTTACACACACTTTCAATACAAAGTATTTTTCAACAGTTTTCTACTATTGGTAAAGCACCTTTATGTTGCTAGTGTCAATGTTTTTAATATTTCCTATCTTTCTTTTTAGTCTAAATTGGCAGACATGGAAATGAGAATACAGAGTGCCAGATTACTTAATTACAAAGCTGCTTTACTGAAAGATGCTGGTAAACCATTTTCAAAGGTCAGCTACCATTGTTTTTTTTTTAATTGCCGTAAATTCAGAATTTAATGTGTGCATTTATTATTGCAAATTGCTGTTTACTGGTAAAAATACAATATCTAATTAATGTCATTGCAAAGTTTTTGTGATGGAAAATCGCAACTGAAATTATGTTTTATTATTGCAAACCTGATACTGTAGCATTTTTAGCATTGATAAAAATTTCCAATAATTTCTGATTTACAGTAAGTCATTTAATCAGATATAATCCAAAGAAGATTAATTGACAGTTTCTTTGAAACTGTGTTTTTCAATATCCTGGATGGCTGTAGTGGTGTACTTATTATTTAGGTCATGTTCTATATTTTAATTTTCTCTTGTAAATTGTCCTATTGTAAGTGTGTCAGTTTAAAATTAAATGACACCAAAAAGCATGCATTAAGGATTGTATAACAATATCAATCATCTACATCCTGTTATTATTACTTTTCTTCTTAACCATGTTAACCTTATTATAGGGTATCTCTTTACAGATTTAGTGTATAAGTACCATGATATGATTTAAAAATTAAAAGTACAGTTGGTTCAGAATAGATATAATTCAAAGTCAAATGACAATGACAACAATTTGAAGACAAATTTTTAGGGCTATTCCAGGAGAAAATGTATGGGAGGGTAATAGCTTTTTTAAATAGATTACAATTGCTCATATTTCAAAGATTGAAGATTGGTTGATTATCATAAGAAAAAAACCTCTTTCATGCTTTTAGTGTTGCTTTGGTGAACTGTCTGACATTCAATTTATCATCATGATCATGGTATTGTTGGTTTTTCATCTACTTATAATTTGTATTGACCCTTTGATATCTTCTTCCTTTCTGTCCCCCTGTGGGATGTGTTGCAAGGGACATAGAAATACCGGCTGTCCCTCTGTGTGTCTGTGCATCTATCAGGTCTTGTTGGCGCACTCACATGAATAATTCTTGCCAGATTTTTATCAAACTTATATCTTAGGTTTCTATTAGCAATGTCTCAGACAAGTTCGAAAATCAGTGCCAATCAAGTATTTTTAAAAGAGTTATGCCCCTTGGAAATATTAATAATATGGAAAATTGCATTGTAAGCACTCTCACATGTCCAGTTCTTGTTAGATTTTTATCAAACTTATATCAGAGGTTTCTATTAGCAATGTCTGAGACAAGTTCGAAAATCAGTGCCAATTAAGTATTTTTAAAAGAGTTATGCCCCTTGGAAATATTAATTATATGGAAATTTGCATTGTAAGCACTCTCACATGTCTAATACTGTTCAGATTTTTTTCAAACTTATATCTGAGGTTTCTTTTAGCAATGTCTCAGACATGTTCGAAAATCAGTGCCAATCAACTATTTTTAAAAGAGGTATGCCCCTTGGAAATATTAATTAAATGGAAAATTGCATTGTAAGCGCACTCACATGTACAATTCTTGCCAGATTTTTATCAAACTTCAGTGTTCTAGCCAGGATTTGAAAAGGGCAGGGTGCTAGTCAGAAAAAGGGCAATTTTATGCGTAAATGTCATTGAAAAAAGGGCAATTATTTAAGCCTCATAATTTATTAGCATACGTCATAAAATACATATGTACATAACATTACAAACAAAATACTCTATATAACTCAGGCACTATGGTAAAATCAAGTTTCAGTTAAAATGGAGTAATAAAATTCAATACTTTTGGCACAATCTTCTCTGTTTGACTTTAAAAAACTTTGCTACAACATTGTCTAATACTTTCAAAGCATCGGCTATAGCTTTGTGTGAGTCGGTTTTCATGTTTTCATTACATTTTTCAGAATTTGCCTTTTCAATTTCTATTGTGACAGAATTTATATGTTCTAAACTAAATTTCGTGTTCCTTCACTTTGTCTAGCCGTAAAGTTTTACAACCGTTTGTGGCCCAAGTAGTACATAGTAAAGAAGTATGTCAAAGTTTTATTTTGGCTAGCATTCTTTTTGGTTTCATCTTGCAGGCGTTTATCTCGAGTCGGCATTGTGAATATAATGATTTAAAATTTATTTGGACTTAATTAAGTTTTCAGTTTAATTCTTATCACGAAATCAATCGATAGTCAGGTAAACACTTTTTATGCAAATTATTATGCTAATTAGTTATAGGTGGTGCGTTACGCATTGTCAACAAGGAAGAAAAATGGTGACGAACATTTCAACAAAACTCATACGAGATAAAGCAAATTTCGCGATAAAAACGGCAGGGTTGCCCAAGAAACGGCAGAAAAAAGGCACGGGCGTCAATAAAAAAGGGCGGGTGCTGCACCCTGTTCAAACTTTGTAGCTAGAACACTGAACTTGTATCAAAGGTTTATATCCGCAATGTCTCGGACAAATTAAAAAATCAGTGTGATCAACTGTTTTTAAAGAACCCAAAAAATTAAATTTTATTTAGTTATTGCCCTTGACAGACAAAATATGTTCAATACAGGAGACATTGTAACTCTGTTTTTTTATTGATATTGTAATATGATATATATTTAATTATGTAATAATTTTGATTTTGTAGGAGGCAGCTATGGCCAAGTTGGCAGGATCAGAAGCTGCTACATTCTGTAGTCATCAGGTAGATTATATATTTAAATATTATACCCCCACTCTGTCTGTTTGCCCCACAAAACATCTTGTCACATTTTCTTGAAAAAAAGATTTAACAGAGTGACTTCATTTTGGACATCAACTTGGCGGCAATGAGATGTACAACATGTGAGCACTTTTTTATCTGTCTGATACCAATTTCCTGTTTGCTGATACTTGGAATTTTTGAATATGTTGAATGAACTTAAAATTTTGTCCCACTTTTTAAAATAATTACTGACCAGAATATCTTCATATTTAGTCAGGAGCTCAACGATGAGTTGTAATGTGTGTGAACTTATCTGATCTGTCTGGTACCAACTTCCTGTATTCCAATACTTTCAATTACAAGTGGGTTTATGTTTAGTATGACAATGCATGTATTTATGTTTGGTTTTCAAGGAATCTATGTGTTAATTCATTTTCACCAGTGTTATTCAGATTTTATTTTGATGTATTGTAGGCTATACAGATCCTAGGAGGTATGGGGTATGTGTCAAGTATGCCAGCTGAGAGATATTATAGAGACGCTAGAATTACAGAAATATACGAGGGAACGAGTGAAATTCAAAAACTAGTCATTGCAGGTTGTCTGCTCAAAGAATACCAAGCTGTGTAGTGTTTATTTGTTCTGTACATATGAAATAAATAATATATTTTTGTATGATTTTTTTTATGAATTAAAAAACACTTATTACTCAAGATGTAGATGATACATGTTGATAAAAAATGCCTACCTCTTAAGATTATGGGTTTATAACTAATATTTGTTATCCTCTACTCAGACAATCAAGTTTACATAAGAATTGACTGTTATGTGAAAAAAATAATTGACTCTTATTTATATTTTATTTGATGTTTGATAGACAATTAAACTAACATACAACAAATTTTTCCTAAATTAACTTGAAAGAAAGTTACATTATATGTTATTCCAAATGTACACAGTGGATATAGGCTCTTATCTTACCTCCTATACATTTCTAGGAATATGATTGGTTAAAAGCCACCGCGTGGAGACTGTGTATAATCCATATGGGGTTAGTAGGCGTGGTTTATTTTAATACACGGTTAGTAGTGGTGTTACGTCTCTTTATAATAAACAACAGAAGAAAATCTGATATGCTTTGCCTGGATAATAGATGAAGAAATTGATGATGAACGATTGAAATAGATGCAGAAAACACATTAAAAGCTGACAAGTTGTTATTGTTGGCATTTGTTTTTGTATAGACCAATGGAAGTAGGTTCTTAATACTAAAGGTATTGAAGACTTGATCACTTTGATAGGCCACTAGTCTAAATGCCACATGTTAAGATAGTCAGTAAGATAAATTCGTTACATAGTGACCTAATACGATATATATGGCGTCAGTAAATTTCATATTGGGTGAGAGCGAATATCGTATTAGGTCAGTAGCAAACTATGTAACTAATAATATTCCCTGTCAGTGTATTACATCTTCTGAGTCCCCAGGCAAAGGGGAAATAGGACACTAATAGGAAATAAGAGCCTATATCCCCTGTAAAGCCAGAAATTACAATTCTATTAAACTGGAAAGTCCTGATTTTAACATTAATTACTATTCTGATCTTCGTTTTTGTTCACAGGGTATATGGATTATAAACCATGCGAAGTTAACCAATCAAATTGCATGATTAGCTGGTATATTTGACTCCAGTTTTATATTAATATGTATGCTAATAAGATTTTAAGAGATATAGGTCACTATACTTTTAAAATTAAGAATTTAATGATTTAATATGTGAAGCTTAGAATGAAAAAATATTACTTTGATGAATAAAACAAAAACTTCTGTTTTGAAGCAACTGTATTGTATTACATTTTTCAATCAATATATTTCAGGAAGTGACAAGTAAACATGGGTACCCATTCATTTTTTCTTGTTATTTCAATAAATAGTGAAAAGTGTTGCTGTTTTACAATTATATCCAGTTTAATTATCTCCTCTTGAATTGAACACATATTTGCAACATTATCTCCCCTTTCTGTTTTTAAATTCATAAATTAGTCGTGCTATGAATTAAAGGAGAAGTATTCTTACTGTTTTTTTGCTAGAATTAGATAAGATCTTTGTGAATAAAGGAGAAGGTTCAGAAAGGTTTTGAATTGGCACTAAATTCCATAATATTTTCTGTTCAGTTATTTTTATAAAACATTTGGTGAAAAAATATCAAAAAATATCTGAAAATACAAATACAACAAGCAAGGATGCATTATATCATATTCATGTTTTATAATGTCATAATTTTGCACTAATGATGACAGTTCTAGTGTAGATTTTAACATTTTTGCCAAATTGTGATAATGTGTGCTTAAAAAAAAATTTGTTTTTGAATTTTGTCTTATATTGTCAATAGGGGCTTTGAACGTCTTATATTTTGCACAAAACAGCAAAAAATACCAAAATAGTCATTTTGAGGTCTTGTCATTGATATTTAGATATGACCAACACCATTACTTTAAAGCATATATGTTGCTACTAAATGTATTTTACAAAGATGTTAATGTGGGTAACATATTTTTTTGGGTAAAGCTGTTGCTCATATCTATTTTTATAACCAAAAATCATGTGTGAAATGGCCATTTGAGATTTAGACATGTTTATGATGTCATAGTGACATCACAATTATATTAAACTATGCATTTATCAAAAAAATTAACATAATTTAGAAAGGCTTGAGAATAAGGTTACTATTTTTGAAATTTCAGGGGCCAAATGATGGCTCTTATCATACCTTCTTTACTTTATTCAAAGGTTGTGGCTAATTAGTTTCAGAAGCAAATAGACCTTAGAATTGACATGAAGAGGAAATTTGGGGAAAACTAGTAAAATATCCTACTTTGAAACTATAAACATTATCTAAATCAAGACATAAATGTCTTATTTATTTAAATTTGCATATTTTAAATCATAGATATTGGTTTTTGTCTTGCCTGTGAATTTCATCACAGAATGTGAGACATAAGGATTACAATTGGGTAGTGGCAGCAGCTTAAACTATTTATATTAAGCTCTATATTTCAGAGGGTAGTAGACCTGGATGCTTAATACCTTGAATGATGATGCCTTATGTTATGAAGTTTCTGTCTGTTATATGTCCTTAAACCATTGTGGTGACGTCAGCCTATTCATTTACCGTGGATTCTTTTTCTAGAATCAACGCTTCCTAAATCTGCCGCTGAAATTGACTCACCAAATTATATTCAATTGTTTCGTTTGTGTGCCTAATTTCATTAAGTATGAATTGGCTAATTTACTGATTTCTGTTCACTAATGGAATTAATTTTAAAACTTACCTTTAATTTTTGTAATTTTTATATGCCTTCACTGGGAATCGAACCCTTCTTAGAAATCTGTTATGTGTGACTGACATCGACTCTTCGACGAAACCTCTCGGCTACCAATGGGTTACACTTTAGATGTCTATATTATATATATAAATGAACATCTGATATACATCGGTTCATTGGACACACAGGGCTTGCACCTTTATATAGACACAATAGGCAGTCGTATAGTATGAGTTGGTAGCCGCGAGGTTAGCATGGTTAAAATCAATGAGTTAAAGATAGGGATTTGTCGGTTTAGGTTCGAATCCCTGTATTCTCTCTGTTGTTCCAATTCTTAAGTTATCCTGTTTTTTTTTCTAACCTTGCATTTTATAGTGGATATTTTTGTAATAAAAGCGAGTTTTACCGTTTTTTTTATTATTATTGGCTATTTCACGTGTTTGAAACAAAAATTATTACATCCTATTTGTCAATTTTTGTTTTATAAATATAGTATGATTTCATCTGTTTTACTACATAATTTTACAAAGGTTTGTTCGCAAATTCCTATGCAAGGAAATGGTGCCTAGAGTGCTAGAACAATTTCGGTAACATACTTATTATATATACTTTATATATTCTTTTTGGTCGGGTTGTTGTCTCTTTAACACGTTCCCCATTTCCATTCTCAATCTTATAAGAAATAATTTCGAATATGTCTTATTTTGTATAAACAGATAATATTCATATGCCTGGTAATATAAAGATCTTTAAAGGTAGAAGTGTTATATTTGTATTTTGTTGACCAATTAATTGTGATCTGAGATTTATCAATGCATCGTTGGACACGATAACATGGTTATTTAAACTCACTTACAATACCTTCTAATTAAGAAAAGGCTTTAATTTTGAAAAGAAATTAACACAATAGTTTAAGTTATAGATGCAATGGATAAGCGTAGATTCATGAAAAACAAACCATTCGCCCTCCGGGCTCATGGTTTCTTTTTCAAGAATCCACGCTTATCCATTGTATCTATATAACATTGTCCTGGACTTCATTTTCATTGTTCAGCTACTGCTAAAAAAAAAGTATGCTTTTTTTGTCATGTGAATTTCTCATTTATTATGAGTAATAGGATAACTATATTAATTTTGGTACTGTGGATTCATTTATGTTCTTTGGTGCCAATTTTTGTGGATTGAAGGAAATTTTTATTTTCATGGCTATATGATTTCGTGGTTTTGCGGAAGTCTGTATACCAGCATATAAAAAGAATTTATACTTTGTTGAACATTTAAATTCATTGTTCACGTTTATCCCACAAATAATAATGAATCCACAATACATGGATTCCTTGCAAGGTATACATGTCCTTCAGACAGGGCTCACCTGACCTTGACTTAATTTCATGGATCAGTGATCAAGGTTAAAGTTCCGTGATAAGGTCCATTCTCAAATACTATAAGCAGTGCATCAACTGTATGTGGTGTATGGAATGATTGTAAGTTGTACATGTCAGACTGGCAGGTTTCATCTGACCTTGACTTCAGTTTTGTTGTCCATTGGTCAATGTTAAGTTTTCCTGTTTTAGTGTGTTTCTTAGATGCTATAAGCAGTAGGTCAATTATATTAGGTGTATGGAATGATTGCAAGGTGTACATGTCTGTCTGGCAGGTTTCATAAATTCATAATAGATCATCTGTCCTATTATACCTCATTTCATGGTTCATTGGTCCATGTTAAGTTTCAGTAGTTTTGTCCTCTTCAGATACCATAAACAATAGGTCAACTATATTTTGTGCTAGCTGAACCGTGAAGTCATTATTAGGTAAGGTATACTACCCTCCTTTCGAAGTAGCCTAGTCCTACAGACAGATAGATTGGTTATCTGTCGGACTAGTCTACTCTTAAAGGAGGGTAGTTTACCTAACCTAATAATGACTTCACGGTTCAGCTAGCAAGCAAGCTAACCAAAGATATTACCTTTACCTACACACCCAATGCAATCGGCTGTAAAGTAATAGGTCAATTATATATGATATACTTGATTACCGGATTATAAAAAGTTTACATGTTCTGTAATAGGTATCTCATGAGGACGCTCCGGCCAGAGGGTGATCTTACACTGACACACCAAGTCTGATTAGGATAACTAGTTTACATCCCAGCTCTTTTAGACTATATAAAAATAAAAACATTTACGCTTCACAACATCTAGTTCAGATTGCCATACAATAATTATGATATACTTTATATATTACTATATAGTATATACCCTTTATGAGCCCCGGATACAATGTTTAAATATGTAAAATCTGGGAACAGTATATCTATATATGTCAATATATATGTTCCTGGTAAAATTAACAGTGAGTTTGTATCCTAAGTTTTATTGTGTATCCAACATTCCCGCCAAAATTTTACAGAACAAAAGAATTACACCCCAGTTCTATTGTTATACTTCATAGTTTCTTTTTCTGAAACAAGTGTAAATTCAATAGATCTATTGTTACGAATAGCAATGGATTTTTACCACAGGGTGTGACGAGCGGGGTTTCTGGAAACTCCTGCTTCTACATCCCGCAAACAAAGTCCATTGTTATTCGTAACAATAGAAATTGATAATTTTTAAATAGCATGAACATAAGAAATTACTAATAGTGATCACTTCAAATTGTTTCATGATATTAAAAAAAAACACATTTTAGGAAATTCCAATAAGCATCTATATGGAATACAAAAATAATCCTTTAAATACTCTTTTGCTTGAAGGTAAATTTTTTTTTATCCCAGTCATATGTCTCTATTCTAAAGCATTGATCTTTTAAAAAAATGAGGATTCTAACTGCTGGACTCCCCTCCCCCGGTTACCCAGTGGCCGATCCGGGGTTGGGGGTTCCGCGGGTTGGACCTGACTTTTATTTAAAAGATCAATGCATTTGAATGGTTGGATAATCAATGTTAACAAATATAGGGTTTAGAATGGGGTGTAAGTTAGTTATACACCTCGGGATACGGCGTGTCTGGATAAGAAACCCCTCCGGCCTCCGGCCGACGTGATTTCTTATCCAGACACACCTATCCCTCGGTGTATAACTATTACAGAAACTCAAGGTAGGGTGATCTGGTAGGGGTGATCCGACTCGGATCACCCTTATTAGAACAAAGGAGTTGGGATGTAATCTAAGAGCGTTTATCTAACCCGGACGTCACGTGTATGGATCATTGGTAATGTTAAGATTATGGAATACAGGTAATAAGACCTTCATTTGAACACTTTCAGCGTGAAATTCAATTATAATCAGAAGAGCAGGCGAGACATTTCAGCATGGGCATTCAATTCCTTAGTTGATTATAGCTTGGGGGTTCAAGCCCAGTTATTTGATTATATAGCTGTTTGTGTATTAAGACTGCTTCGACATTGACTCTTATCGTTCTTAGTGAAGTGTGGTCCAGATTGAAAATTTAAAAAGCAGCCATTATTTGTGTGATTTTGCTATTCTTTTATAGTTTGTCGAGTACATTCCTGGCTTTCCTTTTTTTATTTGGAAGGTACATTCAGAAAAGCGCTCCGGAAGCATCAAATGTGTTACTTCCATTTACTTTGATTGTAAACCATATTTGTATTTGTGAAAAAAAAATGATATAGATTTAATGAAATAATTAATATTGGTGTTATTGTATAACATTATATTATATGATGCAAGTCATGTAAGGTATATAGGGTATAAAGTATGCTTATTAGTTTCCACATCTATGTGTGCAAAGTCATTTGGAATGAAATCAGGAAAAAAAATGCGGTGAGGATCTTTTTGCATGTATGTACATATTAGAATAAAAAGAAGTTAAAATGATTAGCACATGTTGGATTGCACGGGTTGTCGTGCTAAGTATAGTACCCCCACTCGTTGTTCAAAGTATCGGGAAACGGTATTAGGTGTCCGGCAGATTCAATCAAAGTACTGAAGTACTGATGATGACTGCAAGTTCTGTTGGATGGTCACAGACGCTTGTCTCATGCAGGGAAAAATCATATCTCTATACCTGAAAGTTAGGTTAAGGTACATAGATATATTTTTTTCTGAAACAAGTTCCTGTGTGGATGATGAATAAATGACAGGGAATTCAACCTCACCGTAATATTTTTTTATATTGTAGTGATATAATCATTTGTTATCAGTTTAATCTGGTTTGTTGTTATATATTATATTAATATTTGTATAACAGTTATATATATAGCAGATCATCTCTCGAGATATTCTTCCACATGCGTTGACACAAATTTTCGGTATTCGTGATTTGTTACTGATATATATATATTTCTCACTACAAAACATTTTCATATCATTTATCTATGTTCTTAAAAAATATTTTCATGAATATTTATTGATGAAATTAATATATAACAAGCGATAAAGAATGTTATTTTGCACTCGATAATGTCCGCGTATTTATATGATTTACACGAAGTGATTGGGTGCTTAAAAACACAAGGGCCGTGTGCAGAATTTCTGCGCCAGCATAACACCAGAATTACCTATCAAGGTCATCCGCTGTAAAAAGCGCTCACACTTTACAACTTATGACTATCAAGCTGTTGGCCGAATACGAACTCATTATGTGTATTAGTGTTCGAGAAAAGTGTGACGAAAGTATATATTGGACCAACCGTCGGACGGACGGACGGACAAGGGGAATTAAATATAACCTCTACTTTTTAGAGTATGGTTTAAAAAAAAATTGAAATAAACGATTTAGAACGAGGAAAAAATGTCATTGATAACTATACAAGGATAAATTTAACAGTAAGAGACGCAAGCCAAATCCTGTCGATACGTATATCGGACGGACGCCGAAGGAAAATGATCTATCATAATTTATATCTTTAGACAGATAATTAAATTTGCGATATATATACATTGAAATTCTTTATTTCAATTATTACATACTGTAACAAGAAATATTTATCTATCGATTCATATTATTAATGTATTAATAGAGAAACTGATATTTACCTTGATAAATGTCGGGGGAAGATAAGTTTTTATAGCACTCGAGTTAATATAGCCGAATTGACCTAATAAGCTTCAAGTGTAGATTTACTCAACCTGATAAAAAATGCTAAGATTTACCAGTACAGACGATATTTAAAATCTTAGGCGAGCGATGGCAGTGCATTGAAGACCTACAAATCTCGAAATAATTTGGCAATGGTGATAATGACCATTTCATTACATCTCCCTCGTGCATAGCTCCGATTCCTTGTTCGGGTTTGGCTTTACTTTTGGTCTTTTTTGTTTGTTTTTTCAATTCTTTAACATTTGTATTAGGTTATGGATTTTTCCAATATTTTGGCCTCAAGCATTACTGAAGAGATTGTCGAAATGTGCATCTGGTGCCGTACACTTGGTACTGTTAATGTTATTATTATAATGTTCCTTTGAATGCGTGTGTACATTTTTTTTTAAATCGTTGTCTGAATGTTTATGTTCTCTAAAACCCCGCGAAAAAAAAACAAACATATATGCGCGCGATCTAGAAGGGTTATATATTCAAAATCTTCACCTGCTGTACATCACGAAATATTAAACAAGACTATGTGCGAACATGGTTTGCTTTGTTAATCTGCAATATGCACGATTTGTTTTGCTAAACAATATTCCTATACAATGCTTACAAAAATGCATTATCTGTATTTTATAACTTCTGCCAATCTAGGCACACCTCCAGAGAGGCACACCTCCAGAATACTAATTCAACAACCACATGTACACATATAACCTTAAATTAGGATAGAGCGAAGCAGTCCACAGCTTTTTAGAAAGCTCAAACTTGGTTACAATTTTGTTCAGAATTGAGTACCTGAAACACAGGCACTTGTCTCAAATTTGTTTTCCAATATATATATATATACGCTTAATGTGTTGAATTAAGGTATATACGACAAAAAACCGGGTACTTCCATCCTAAATGAACAGAACTCAATAATGTTGTGAGTTTGACTCGCTTTGTCTATATTTACCTTCATCAGTAAATTTAAAATCGAGAAATGTATAAATACGTAGAAGCCTTAAGGGCAATATGACCAAAACGGACCTAAAAATAGTTAAATAAATCTAAGGTCAACTTTGCCTGACGGAGTTGAACATTATTGTTTCTTTTGATAATTTATTAATTTATCAATAGGAAGATTTAAAAAAAATATATTACAAATCATGTCGTTACCGAAGCACGAATTTCATTGCTGATAATTCGTACCATTGAAGGCTAACTGTTCACTAGCAGTGTATCGACGCAGAGCTATAGTAAAAGAAAACAACACTTCATCAACGTGAGCGTGACGTCCGAAGCGCTTTTCTGGATTTACTTTCATCTGGAACATTCAAACCAAAACATTTGAAATACAAATGCGTGAAAAGCTAAATACATGAAACATAAAGAAACATATGGTTTATTGTCAACTTTGCCCGAAACAGTTGTCACACTTATTATAGAAAAATTGCATTCTATACGTGTATTATAGGCACCATGTTTACGAAAATTATAAACAAAAAGAGCATAAATGTTACTTCTTTGGGACCGAGACGTAACGCACTACAACTGGAAATGTGAAGCATTTTTTACGTCTTAAAATAACTAACAATCTGTAATAGTTCTAATTCAGACCTTCGCCTATATATCACCTTATGGAGACAGCCGATAAGTTTCGAGCGACTGTCTCAAATCATTGTTTAATCAATTCAGAGCATTGCTACATTGTATATCGCCGTCAATCCTTATAATAGTGTAACTAATAGCTTTAACGGATTAGAACGATAAGACCCCACTTAGGGCCCGTTTTATGAAAGTTCTCAAAAATAGTATTGCATTGTCAACTTTGTTTTTTTTTTAAAGTCAATTTTTGAGACAAAAATAAGTTTTATTACGTAGTTTTGCTTTTAATGCGTATTTTATCGACAACATAATGCAGTCTATTTTTGCAAAATCTGGAAAATCGTTTAATATGCCAATATTATTAAGGTTGTATTTCATAAGATCCTACATATCTACGCAGCAATGCAAGATTGCATTATGCAATATAGAATTGTTGTATGCATGGGTTTCGTCGTGGGATGTCAATTTTGAGCAAGGAAAACTCTATGAACAAGTTCAATATTTTTACAAATTTTAGAAGTTCTCGTATTTTTATACATTTGTTTTTAAATTGTGCATCAAATTCAGCAATGATTAAAGTATTATTGTGTAGAAATCTATGATAGATATAAGAAGATGTGGTATGAGTGCCAATGAGACAACTCTCTATGAACCTATAATGCATATCTCATTTCAATAATTACATAAAACTGTAAAAGTACTAAAACATTATTAAGACATTCTCGAAAATGTGAGACCAGGTTCAGGCCTTATCGACCTTAACAATCTTTCAAAAGCTGGACAGGGAAACGAGACAGTCGTCTGCGTGATTTTCTTTTTGATGACCATTTAATTTTTATATATATATGGTATACCGTTGTCCGTCCGTCGTCAACACTTCGGACAATAAATGAAAAAACGCTTTGACTTATTTTTATGAAACTTTTGCGAATTGTTTATGTCTATTGATATGAGGTCTCTTTCCATTTTGTAAAATTTGAATTTTACGTTTCCAAGTTATGGGACTTAATCCATAAACAAGGTGGGATTTTCCAGTTTTCGGACAATAACTGAAAAAATGCTTTCTGCTCTTTTGTCGTGTTGTTGTCTCTTTGACACATTCCCCATTTCCATTCTCAATTTTATTTGAGAAGTTTCCATGAATCCTTCGTGACTTGTTTATATCTATTGTGGAGGTCTTTTTGAGCAGTGCTCGCAGTATTTCTAGTTGATCATACAAGTTCATTTAAATCATAAAGACTAGCTAAAAGGGCGACATGCATATCATGTGCTCATTGCGCAGCTCTTTATTAACATTGAATATGCTAATATGACTTTGAATATGCATGGTTGCAATGTGAGAGAAAATTACAATTTTACAACAGTAAGTTTGACCATTTAATGAATATCGGACGCAAGGATGGTGTCAACTTTCGGAATACTAATTTTATATTCATTTTGAATGACAGAGCTTGTAAAGTTTTCTACAAAACCACACAGGTGAATATACAAGAAAGTTTTAGGATAAAAAAAACTGAAGGCCCTTTTCAATCTGTCTTGACATACTTTATACACTTGTAACTTTATTATCAGAGTGCGTTTAGTTTGAAGTAAATGCCCTTATACAAATCCTACATAATTCAGGGTCTGAATGGGGTTTACAGAAAAGAGAATAATGGGATAACCTGCAGATAAATGGCCCAAAATATAAAGAATAGAAAGAACAAAATAAAGAAAAAAATAATAGGGTGCTAAAATAAAAAGAATAGAGAATAATTGGCAAAAATAGAAAGAATAGAAAAAAATGACCTTAAAAAATTAAAGAATATAAATGTGGAGGACTCCATCCTCCAGACCCTCATAATTCTTAGACATCGCCTTTAATTGTCGTCTTCAAGCCATTTCGTATGCCTGGTTTACTTGATGTCTAGTTATATAGTATTCAGTAATGCAAATAGTTATCCATTTTATCCGTTCAAAATTTACATATTTTTTCTTCTTTTCTTTTTCGTTAAACGGAATCAATATTTCCTATAATTTTTTAATTAAAAAACATGTTTGATGCTTGAAATAAATTTACAATGATTATTATCAAATTAAACTTGAATCAAGATGGTGTATGCTTATCTTATTGCATTGTCCATTCACAGCTGTCTACATCAGATTATGACATAACTGCATGTTTGTTTAATGCATAACTGATTGTATTAGGGAATAGTGAATCAGAATTCTTTTATAAAATAAATAAAGAAATAATAGACATTGTCTTGCCAAATATTTGATTTGATATTTGCAGTACTAGTATTTGGTTGATAGGGATATTTCTAAAAGGACATTATCTAAATATGTATTGAACGTATATGAGACGATTGTAATAAAGTGCATTAGTGATATGCACATGGAATGAATAATCAGTTGCATATCGCAAAATTGTCTCTACTTTTAAATGTGCATTTAGCGGAGTTTATGCAATGGGTCCAGACGCTTCGATTTCGTTTGAAAGCATTAACGTTTTTTCTTCGAATAAGTAATTCATTTTGCAAACATTCGCTTAGATAACTGTCTTTACGGCAACTGCCTTCAGAAATGAATATAGAATCCATGAATTTCTTACATAATTATTTATATGTATTACCAGAGACATATCATACTATATGTCTCTGGTATTACTATTATAATAATCATAATATAATCTACCCCAAGAATTGACTGGAGTATGGAAATATAATCACAGGACCTCTGCCTTCCGGTAGTAAATTTCATGCCGATTGGTGCGTCCAGTTTGTCATGGACTTATGAGTTTGAATATCCCTTCCTATCTTCCATCTCTCTTTGCTTATGTAGGATGTATAAATACGCAGCCACGTATGTTATTAAAAAGGTGGTGGATGGCTTAAAAGCGATGCTGCATGTAGGATGTGTGCCCTTTCTCTCTGCGTGATACAAAGTCCGTGCAACAACTATTCGAGTTGTCCGTAGGTAGCCTGTTGCAAGACAAAATTTCTGTCCCTATCCAACATCCCATCTTTTTCCAGTGGCAGTCCAAATTTTCCTCTCTTCATCTGTCTGGATCAATCAACTTTGCAGAACCCCCTAATTTGAGTTATTGTTGATTTGTTCTGGCATTGCTTATTCATGAAATATTTACCACTTAACGTTTATAGGACGAAAACGATAAATCATTTATATTATCTTCCCTACTCCGAAAGGGAAGATGTGCAATTTTGTAAGCTATAGGCATCCGTGAACTATCCATCATCTTTTCATAGTTTCGTCAAATTTGAAATACTACTAAGATACCTCGTGATATCGATATTTAAAACAATTTCTCCGATTAAGGGTTTTGATCTCCACCCACCCCCACCCCCACTAGGGTTGACCACTTGACAATCTTTGATGTATAAATACCTAATCACGTCCGGTTGGAATTTGAACGTTAAATCCGATGATCCCTCGTATGGGAAAAAGGGGCCTCGGTGACCGAGTGGTTTAAGTTGTCGAACTGCTGTATCACTAGCCTGTCAACACTTATATAGGTTGTGAGTTCCAACCCTGCACGTGGCAGGTTTGTTCGACACCAATCTTAATTGACTAGGATTGTCAGTTTTCCTACCGAAGGTTGGTGGTTCTCTCCAAGCACCCCGGCTTCCTCCACCAATAAAAACTGACCGCCACGAAATAGTGCTGAAAGTGGCGTTGACCACCAATCAATCAATCAATCAATGAATAGTATGGGAAAAGTACATTGATCTCTGCACGTTAAAAAACATTGCAACTATTTTTTAAGGTTCCCAATCAGTAATGTGTCAAAATTTCTGCACTTTTCCAATATACCTTCTTTCTAGTGGCCGTCAAAATGTCTTACCCTTTATCTGGGTCGAACCTACCAGATAGAGGTATCGTTGATTTGTTCGCATCCAAAATATACATGAAATATTTGCCACTAGACATTCAAACAACAACCAATCAACAACGAGAATACATTGTGTAAAATTGAACTTATACCTTGGTACTACGAATGATAATAATATATTAAATGTACTTTTAAATACGAAGGATTGGATTTATAATTATAATTCATAACAAAAACTCGTTTCCTTCCGATAGGTCGAATGGCATGACTGTCGATAGTGAATAACAATAAGACAGGCGTTATAGCAATATTCTACTATTACGACGTACCCTTTTCTGCAGCAATTATTATTTAAGTTATTTAAGAGATTTTAATAGTGTATATTGTGTTATTGGTCGGCTAGTCTATCTAATTGTGTATAGCACAGATATTGAAAAAAGTAATATTTAAAGTAAGGCTGATTGTTTGCTTGCAAAAGGATAACTTTAAAAAGAAATCAGAGGGTATTACAAATATGTCCATAGCTTTTCCCTTTCTATTTTGTAAGAAAATGTAGCATTGTTACCAATATAAAGTTGTAACAAATAATATTGTAGATAAATATCAGTTTTGTCTTCAAAGTAATAGAATCTGGAGATAAACATGAGGTTGACATTGTTCCAGTAGTGGAAATGCTTTACATTTAGAGGTACCTTTTTATAAAAGAATCGTTTTGTTCCGGTTTTTATTTACTTCCCTCATCTGGACTATTCAGGCAAAGCCAACAATTGGGACAACCAAAGATTGATAAATATATCAGGAGTTATCTAACCAAAAGCTAAAGGTTAAAAGAGAGGCAACCATAATCACGACTAAGTGTGAGAGTTTCAACCGTAGACTTTGTAAATTGTCAATAATTATCAACCGAGAATTTAAAAATACTATGGAATATATATATTAGTTAGTTCTCCCTTCGCTATCTGAGTGGCACTTCTGCCCGGATGAGGCGTCCGTTCGGTTGTGTGGGATGTATATGCAAGTCAACAAAACCTTGCAACAACTATATTTGATGGAACCATATACATAGATGGCTTTTTTCATCCCATTTGCAGTACACTATCATTTTCCAGTCCAATTTTCCCTCTATATTCATCACGGTTAAACCACTTTGGTGAGTCTACCTATTAGATTTTTTGTTATTTTTTTCCCGTCCTGAACATGTTTAAACTATTTTTATGAACTATTTTTACTGGAAATTAAGCAAAAAGCACTCAATCAATCAGTAACACGTTGGGGCTATTTTAACAAGAATATGTGTCTATTTGAAGAATTTAGAAAGTTCACATCATATAATTAACAGGTGTACTAAGCTTCAAGTTGATATGACTATGACTTCATTGTAAACTACTTTAGATCAAATTATAACATGAGAATGTACTAAGATGTCACACTAAGTCTGTTGTAAAATCATAATTTAACATGCATTTTAAACATTTCACATCGTAATGAACATGTTTACCAAGTTTCAAGTTGATGTAACCACAAATAAATGTTTATAACTTAAGATGTTTGTGACGCCTTATTATAATTAAGCTGTTAATTTGTACTGTTGTTAGGTTAATTGATATTTGGTTGCTTAAAGTCCAGTGGCAAATATAACATTCATATTTACGACAATACTGTAATTGATATGATCTGAATTTTTGGTGAACCTTGAACAGGAGTTGATATTATTAATTGCCACAAGACAATATGGTCTAATGGAAAGGAGAAGAAGTTGTCTTTTAAAAGGTCAAAAAGGCCTTCCACCATCTTCACTAGCCAATGATTGGGGTCCGATCGTTACCTATAGCTATGGCTAGTGAAGATGGCCATCCACGTACCCTTCCGAAAAGTCAAATACGAGACCATGCCAAGAAATTGCCTCCGTTGAAATTGTGCAAACATCCCATAGAGCAAATTACATGGATGATTAATTTTGACCATTTGGTATATGGCTGTGTTTTAAGTGAGACGTACACGCGGGTCATAAATTAATTTTTGAATGAAATCAAATCTTTAACTACTAATGGATGCCGTAGGAGGTCGACCGGAATTTTTAGCGAGGATTTCTTGGCATGTAACAGATAGAAAACTCAGGGTAAACATTCATAGAACCGAGACAAGGGGCAGTGGCAAATATTTCATGTATATTTTGAACACAAAGAGGATTATCCCGGTACCCTTTGCCAAAAATAATCTTCTTTTTCTTCTATTTGCTAACGGACTTCATGTTATGAATTGTAGTTTCACTTTCCATATTCGGTATTTATTCTAATTTAAGCTCCACGTAGTAAAAATCACGTGATTCAGGAATATAGTATCTTGGAGTTAAACTATTTCTTTCTTTTCGGGCGGGGACTCCAAGCAAACAACATGCATGTGTATAACGGCACTGTAGATTTTCTTATTAAATAAAAAAAAGTTGCCGGTCCGGTACATGAATAGATCGATTAGAAATCAAAGTTTTAATTTTAATTAGATTAGAGGGTTGAAAATAGAGAGCACAAAAAAAGGGGAGGGGGTGGGGGTGTTCCACAGGGAATATTTCCTTCTTATGAACTCTACATCTGAAGGGTTTATTTTTTTTTTATTTGATTGAAAGAGAGAAAAACAAATGTAAGACAAATTGTGAATGGTCTTTCTTCCTTTCTCCCATGCCAAGAAATTGCCTCCGTTGAAATTGTGCAAACATCCCATAGAGCAAATTACATGGATGATTAATTTTGACCATTTGGTATATGGCTGTGTTTTAAGTGAGACGTACACGCGGGTCATAAATTAATTTTTGAATGAAATCAAATCTTTAACTACTTATGGATGCCGTAGGAGGTCGACCGGAATTTTTAGCGAGGATTTCTTGGCATGTAACAGATAGAAAACTCAGGGTAAACATTCATAGAACCGAGACAAGGGGCAGTGGCAAATATTTCATGTATATTTTGAACACAAAGAGGATTATCCCGGTACCCTTTGCCAAAAATAATCTTCTTTTTCTTCTATTTGCTAACGGACTTCATGTTATGAATTGTAGTTTCACTTTCCATATTCGGTATTTATTCTAATTTAAGCTCCACGTAGTAAAAATCACGTGATTCAGGAATATAGTATCTTGGAGTTAGACTATTTCTTTCTTTTCGGGCGGGGACTCCAAGCAAACAACATGCATGTGTATAACGGCACTGTAGATTTTCTTATTAAATAAAAAAAAGTTGCCGGTCCGGTACATGAATAGATCGATTAGAAATCAAAGTTTTAATTTTAATTAGATTAGAGGGTTGAAAATAGAGAGCACAAAAAAAAGGGGAGGGGGTGGGGGTGTTCCACAGGGAATATTTCCTTCTTATGAACTCTACATCTGAAGGGTTTATTTTTTTTTTATTTGATTGAAAGAGAGAAAAACAAATGTAAGACAAATTGTGAATGGTCTTTCTTCCTTTCTCCCATGCCAAGAAATTGCCTCCGTTGAAATTGTGCAAACATCCCATAGAGCAAATTACATGGATGATTAATTTTGACCATTTGGTATATGGCTGTGTTTTAAGTGAGACGTACACGCGGGTCATAAATTAATTTTTGAATGAAATCAAATCTTTAACTACTAATGGATGCCGTAGGAGGTCGACCGGAATTTTTAGCGAGGATTTCTTGGCATGTATAGACAAATCGAATAGGTCACCGAGTTTGCTTTTGCGCTAAAGGTTGTGCAAAATTCTTGCCCTATAGTATTTGTAAGGATTATATATACGGGTAAATTACTATTGTGTGACTGGTAGGAAAACTAAACTACACAATTGTAAAATAAAATATAAGAACAAACCGCTTTAAAAAGCTTTCGGAAAATAGACAAAAACATGATTGTTGCTACATAACAAGTAGATAAATTGTACCTTACATTTTAAACCTAAATAATATTTATCCTTAAAAAACAGACATTTACTTTTTGGAATCAATCAAAATTTATTTTTGTATCTGCCATAAACAGGTTTTACCACAAGATAAGCTAATACAAATTTCTACATTTGAATGAAAAGTCGTCCATTTAAATTGCTAATTAAGTCTCCCAAACGAAGTTTGGGAAGACTTATTGTTTTTGCTCAGTTCTTATTATTATTATTCTTCTTCTTCTTCTTCTTCTTCTTCTTCTTCTTCTTCTTCTTCTTCTTCTTCTTCTTCTTCTTCTTCTTCTTCTTCTTCTTCTTCTTCCGCCGCTTTTAAATTTGAACTTGTCCGCACCCGTTCTCCAAAACCGCTTGTCAGATTAACTTAGGGTTTCACAATATGTTAGACTAACATGTCTAGTGGTGCAATCAGGGTTTTGTTTGTGCAATGGGGTTTATAAAGGGGTACTTTGAGGGGCAAAAAGAAAAGAGGGTTTTACTATAGAACCCTATGGGATTTTATTTTTTAAAATTTTCAAATGATTATAATTTGAAAACCGTTTGTGATAGACACAATCTTTTTAATTGAAAATGTTGTAAATGATAAAGCCCATTAAATGAAATACAGGGTTAGTCCCCAGGGGCCACCCCCACCCCCTGACATTTAAGAAAGTTCTAATATCTTGTAAGTGGTCAAGATCCCCACCCCTAAACCATATATATTTTGGTTTGTTATGCTAAGATGGTTTGAATGATATACAGGGTTAGTCCGCAGGGGGCACCCCGACCCCCTGCCATTTGAGAAAGTTCTAATATCTTGTAAATGGTGGAGATCCCCACCCCTAAACCATATATATTCTGGTTTGTCATGATAAAGCACATCAAATGTAATACAGGGTTAGTCCCCAGGGGTCACCCCCACCCCCTGACATTTAAGAAAGTTCTAATATCTTCTATGTGGTCAAGATCCCCACCCCTAAACCATATATATTCTGGTTTGTCATGCTAAGATGGTTTGAATGATATACAGGGTTAGTCCCCAGGGGTCATCCCGACCCCCTGCCATTTGAGAAAGTTCTAATATCTTGTAAATGGTCGAGATCCCCACCCCTAAACCAAATATATTCTGGTTTGTCATGATAAAGCACATCAAATGAAATACAGGGTTAGTCCCCAGGGGTCACCCCCACCCCCTGCCATTTAAGAAAGTTCTAATATCTTGTAAGTGGTCAAGATCCCCACCCCTAAACCATATATATTCTGGTTTGTCATGCTAAGATGGTTTGAATGATATACATGGTTAGTCCCCAGGGGTCATCCTGACCCCCTGCCATTTGAGAAAGTTCTAATATCTTGTAAATGGTCGAGATCCCCACCCCTAAACCATATATATTCTGGTTTGTCATAATAAAGCACATCAAATGAAATACAGGGTTAGTCCCCAGGGGTCACCCCCACCCCCTGCCATTTAAAAAAGTTCTTATATCTTCTAAGTGGTCAAGATCCCCACCCCTAAACCATATATATTCTGGTTTGTCATGCGAAGATGGTTTGAATGATATACAGGGTTAGTCCCCAGGGGTCATGCCGACCCCCTGCCATTTGAGAAAGTTCTAATATCTTGTAAATGGTTGAGATCCCCACCCCTAAACCATATATATTCCTATTTGTCATGTCTCGAACATTTGAATGACGTATACGGTCAGTCCCCAGGGGTTCCCCCAACCCCAATGTTCTAATATCTTGTAAATGGTTGAGATCCCCACCCCTAAACCATATATATTCCTGTTCGTCATGTAATGAACATTTGAATGACGTAAAGGGTCAGTCCCCAGGGGTTCCTCCCCACCCCCAATGTTCTAGTATTTTGTAAATTAACGAGATCCCCACCCTCAAACCATATATATTCTGGTTTGTCATGCCAAGATGATTTGAATGATATACAAGGTTAGTCCCCAGGCATCACTAATGCATATAACTTTACTGGACCAAACCAATTTTCACTGGACGTTGCCCAATGTCAGGCGACCCTGGGAATTACGAATTATGGGAGCTTCGTTTGGGAGACTTCGTAACAGCATCCTGTTACAATCATTTCTTGTTTGCAACAAAATTTGATAATTGCAGTAAAACTTCAGTAACCGATTGCAGTCATTTGCGATCCTACATGGTTAAACAATACCATACTACTTTATATTCTTAGCTTGTCATCCTCACAACACTTTCCATGGAATGAATGTCCCAAATTAGAACGGCCTAACAGCTGTTAGCAAGGTAAATAACCTCCTACAAACTGCTGCAGATACTTACTTCGTAATAAAATTGTATACATGGTAGGTATGTTAAGGGTTAAGTGTCATCTAGCTCCTACAATGCTCATTAAATGAAGAAATGCAGTTGTTGTTTTTTTTTCAAGATCCATTCAGCTAAGTGTATGTTGTCTTTGAATATTTACAACACTAACACATTATTAGTCTTCATTTGTTTATTAGCATGGTATAACATAGTAAGAACATCATGAATATGTGAAATGTGCTATAAAAACAGAACATGATAAAAGTGTGTAAAACATTTATAGCTCTCTTTGAACATAATGAAAGGAAGCACTAAAATGTGAAACTCAAACATAAAACCGTCAGATACTAAAACTGGATAAAAGATGCTATAACAGTTTGAAATAAAACCATAAAAGCTGATTTGTCATAATTTTTTTTTTACAGAATGCCTAAGATTACCCGGATGTTTAAATGACACACGGCTAAAAAAAGGCTATACTTGTTTGAAATAAAAGCATAAAAGCTAATTTGTCATAAAATTTGCGTTTTTACAGAATGCCTAGGGTTACCCGGATTTATAAATGACACACGGTTGTAATACTGCGCGTTAATGCTTGTGCGCATCATCTATTTTTATCCCCTAGAAGATGTGACTAGAATAATAACTTATTTTGATTCATCTTGTAGATATTGATTGATTGACAGTACTTAATGTCGAATTAACCAGCACGAGTTTTAACTAAAGCCTAGTACCTTAATGACAGTAATCCTATTATAGAACGACATGTTGGAATGACTCTCTATGTATCATGCATTCTCCGACAATGAAATGTGTTTAATCACATAAAATATGTATATTTTGCATGAATGAGTATTTAAGTTAAATTATATTATGACTTATACGTTTGGATTTCTGTTAAGTTGTAAATTTATCTGAAAATGATTAAAAAGACAAATAAAAAATTACATTTGGCACAAAAATACGTTTATACATATATATAATATTTATATATGGCAACAAAACAATAATGGGACTTTCTTATTTTAAAGAATTATACATCAGCTACATAATAAATGTAAATAAAATATGGCAAGACAAAAACAATGAATAATGAGGTTATGTTAATAAATATTGCACATAGTGACAAACTTTAAACTTTCCCAATGCTACCACTTAAACACAGTGAAAGTGAAACGGTTTCAGGTCAAAAGTAAGGAGTTCTTGTATCTAAGTATACAGCTTTGTGCTTGAAGTAGGAGTTGTGGGGGGGTATATCTTTGAAGCATTTAGTTTGAGAATTCGAGGTAATTTACTTAAAATATCTGTCTCGGTCCCATGAGTTTTATTAAAAGGAGTCAATTTAAACTGCAGCCAAACTTAAAGGTGCTACCATTTGATTTTTATGGGGGGGGGGGGGGGGGGGGGGGGCAAGGATGAAAAATGTTGTCCTGCATTTTCTTTTTCACTCTATTCGGTCCTGCCTAATCAAATGGTAGCTCCCTAATTGCATTTCTATCTCAAAATGTTAACATATTATTTTTGAAGTTGACATTGAACTGATCCACTTTCAACAAGCAGTGATAGACATTCAATACAACAACAGGCACTTCTTGGGTACATCACACTAAATATCACGTATAGATTCTCTATTTGTAATAAAGAAAAATACATCGTTTACTTATTTACAAGGTATGATATGGTAGGAGCACAGACAAGGCATGTGATATTTGTGATTAAATCATAAAATACCTAGCAAAATTACATTGGAAAGTAGACCGGTTTTCTTATGGATGGCCGTATAGTGAACAGGTGTTATCTAAATGGGCCTGATTTCAATGTACAAAAAATAATGATATTCATTGTGAAATAACAACGTTATTTTGATTTTAAATTAGGAGGGCAATATGTCTCGTCTCATACTGCACCGGACGTCTCGTTTTTTTTCTTCAACTGGCGTGATTTAAATTCATACTGGCCGCGGTTAATTGATATTTCAACAAGAATATCACAAACAATTGTTTCACTCATTTTCTCTGTTAATGCTGACATTGTCAAGTCAACACGTTAAAATTGTGAAATATTTTTTTAATAACTTTAAATGAAAGGTTATACCGGAAACATGTGTCAAGAGCACTGAAACCTGACATCTTGCAGTCGTCTGCCTTAACTTTTTGAATGAAGATGAAAAATAAAAAATGATTTCCTTTAAGGAAAATTGAATGAATGATATAGATGTTTTACAATATCTATAATTGTTATGCACGAGTATTAATGTCTTGTTGAGTATATGCATCAACATTTTACTACTTTTAAATAGCATACGTAAAATTATATTGTGGTATCAAAACCATACGGGAAAACAAGTAAATAAGTATAATTTCTTCAAATGTGCACAAAAAGCATCGTAACTCTGAATATAGGTATTTTGAGTAGAGGGACTAGGTGATAATTCTTAGTAAATCGCATACTAGTCTAGTGACTTTGTTTTCAGTAAAAAATCATTAAGTCTAGAAATTTGATTTAATTTCAGGATATTCACTTAAAGTGAAACCAGGCAAATGAGTATTCCAACTAATCTTAAGGAAAATTTTGTTTTTAAAATATCCTTCTATGTTAGTCCATGGCAACAAGACTTTAACTCCTCACACATAAAATAATTAATATTATCTGACAATTTTGAACAATTTTGTGGGGTTGTATCGATTTGTACAAAGTAATTAAGATGCAGATATTTTCTGCTTGGTTTATCAATATTGATAAAAACTTAATATTAGCTGTTTGGAGCATTCCGCAAGTACTTTGATTATATTGATATAAATCATTTGATAACATACTTAATGCAAGGGAAGAATATCTTGTACAAAATTTTCAATAGTATCACAATTTTTTTTTTATTTATTTTTTTCAAATGATAAAACAATATTTAAATTATCTTCATTATTTATAAAATAGGGAGATGTAGTGCATAAATATTGGGTATGAAACAGCTACCCAAAACACAATTAACACAAAACAGGACATTTTCACCAAGAAATTTTTCAAAAATATTAAATTTTAGTCAATTCAGAGAATCCTGCAATAGTGACATTTTTCAAAAATCCCCTTGAAATAACAATACTGTCATTTGTATCAATTTTACATGATACGAAATCAAATGGCTGATCTTGTCAAACATTTTAATAACCAAGAGTTGGTTAATTAGATTCGACTGTTGCAGGATGTTTTGTTTTGCCTCCAATCATGGTTATTTCTGTAACTTCCAATATTTGTACAATAGACATGTTGATTATCAAATTGGTTGTAACAGGATACATGTCAAATTCTAAATTCATGAAAATAATTGTTTTATTGTTATAGGACCTTTTAAGGGGACAGTTTTGAAATGTTTATCAGGACAATTTTGAAATGTTTATCAGGACAATTTTGTAATGTTTATTACTGTAACCTTTTTAAAAATATGATACAGCAATAAATATTTGTATCGATTACTATAAATGTTATACCATATTATATATGATTGGACATGATCCTGGTCAATTTATTATTCATATAATGTCTAGATATAAGGGAAAATGTCTGGGGCAATTGGTCTGTAACATGCAAAGTTCACATTACAATGAGATAATTAAGTCTTAACCAATATCATGATTGATAGTAAATGTCTTACATATATAATATGTGCACCAATTTGCCTTGGCATTCATCCATATTCGGAAGCATACAATTATTACCCACGTAACATAAATAGTCACATATACAAAAACACTTGCATAACTTTCATACATTATAAATTATAAATAATAAGCAAATTACAAGCAAAATATGGTAAAACTCGTTTATAACTAACTCAATTTATTACTAAGTGATGGCCAAAATGATGATTGGTTTCTACTGACCTAGTTTTTAGCCATTAATACTAAGTTTAGTAATGACGACTTTCATTTGTCTCTCAGTTTCATATCAAAGATTATTCCTTTAGAAATTTTACCGAAAAATGTTTGCATGTATATAAAATAACTTAAGTTCAATAACCAAGTTTTTGCTACATTACTAATACTATAAGACATAATAGATTCTACTACACTGTCCCGTTGATTACGAAATGTATCCAATCGAGATATTCGATTTTTCTAATTTTAAAATGCGAGGCTTGCCGAGCATTTTACTTCAAGTATAACCAGGAACCATAACCGAGTTTTACCCTCTCCGGGTGGGAGTTTGCTCTATCATACATAATGCCAACAAACTATGAGTCTACATCACAGTATTTTGATTTTAAAAAAGGGGAACCTTTTTGACAACAAACATTTTCATTCTAATTCATAAATCACCGGTATCATACTCAATCTGATATCCACAATACACCAAACAAATCAATCGTTCGAGTATCTATCTCCTTTGCAAAAAAAATATGCAAAGAATAGCATGAATAAATCAATAATTAGCACCATTAACCAAATGCATGTTGACCAAGCACATGTTGTTCATGTTATTTCAGTAGCACTAAGTTTATAATTCCAACAAACATTAATGGTAGAATGAACTTACTGACATAATAAGTGTTAAAATTATTGTTAATGATGGGAATAAACTGTCACTACCACTGCCTGGTGATTTAATAGCTTTGACTGACTGGTAAGAGTTTTTGTCATAAGTGTCACAACCCAACCAATGTTTCTTAATCAACTTTGGATAACCCTTCTGCACTCTCATCTTCTTGTCGTTGAACTGGTAATAAAATTGTCCTTTGAAAAAATACGTTTTACCTGAAAGAGAAATATAAATGAACAAATTTTGACCAGACTAAAGACTAGACCTAGATATCATTTCTGCTTGAAGATAATTCATCTTCTAAAAATATAACATTTCACAGCACCCAAATTAATCTAAAAGTCATTTGAAAATATATAAAAACTACGAGGATACTACAGGGAAAATCTGGTATCACAAGCCGAAGTCAGACGACACACATCAGGAACATAGCCATGCAGTCTCATAGGTTTTGATTTGTTTTGTTTTGTTTTGTGTTTTGTTATGTTTTGTGTTTTGCTTTGTTCTGTTTTGTTTTGTTTTGTTTTGTTTTGAGTTTTGTGTTTTGTTGTATTTTGTTTTGGGGGGACGGTCATGACGCCCTGACATTATTAGTCAACAAACTTTAATCACGACTTAAATAGTAACTTTGTTTTTGTTTTATAGGGATATTCAAATGGTGTGTTCATTACCAATGATAACAGCACCTACTTCTGAGGATAGATGACACCCATGATTACCAAAAACAATTTCAATCAGTTGTCCATAGAAAATAGCACTCAAATAAATGGTTGAGCATAATCACACACACCCCTCCAAATGTCAAACGGGGATAGGATTGGGAGGGATTCAGGTGCTCCTCAAGTGTAAGCAGTTGTTGCTCAACTGGTGGAATTCGTCCTATTGCTGATGTTTTTGATGTTTTTTAATAATTCGGGGATAAATGTTCATTGTTAAATTCTAGCTAAAAAAATGTTAGTAATTCAGATTTTTTGCTTATAAATATTTGTAAACAGTACGGAAGAACAGTGTGTTTCTACATCTCTGTCTATATATCAATCATTTTCTAAGATAAACCGAGTGATATCATCGACTTACTTCAAAGAATGAAACCTTAGAGAGGTGTCTAAAGAGAGATTTATATAGAAAAATAGAGTGTCTATAACAAATGTATAGCTTATTTTATGTCCTTCCTGTTCAAAGAAACATTGGTTTTAAGGTTTAGCCCTTATAATCACATTGAATGTACATTAATCTTGTCAAATTTCGGCATTCATCAGGCTATTTATAGAACTTCTTAGCTTAAAGCAGCTTAATTTGAAACACTCTTTTTCAACTTTTATTGATTTGAACGTACAGATATTACTTAAGATTGTTGTTTAATCATAATAGAAAATTAACTACTAGTTACTAGTTTGTTCAAAATGACATTCTTTGTCTCAATATTTGTTATCATTTAATAAACATTAAACCACCAAAAGCCAGTTTCAAGTTAACTGTAAAAAAAAAATTAATAAACAAAACGTAGTCTTTTTTTTTTTATAGTAAAAATATATTAAAACAATGCAACATCATCCTCCTCGAAAACTGATTTTTTTTATTACGTTTTTATTTCATTCTCTCACAAATCATTGTGAGAATTTGCATGATCATTCTATTCATACTGTATTCAAACCTACTAGACCAGTGGCAAATACATTCAATTTACCGAACTTCTTTTATTTCTACTATAAAAAGGAAGAAATATCTTACCATCCCAATATTTAAACGCAGAATCCAACGGAACCGGAACCTTCCGCCAGATGCTCATGTCACGTGGGTAGTCTGGTTCTATATAGTCGTTCTTCTCGTTGAGCTTCCAATACATGTCACCACTAATAATATAGGTCCTGTTGTTGAAACCCCAAACAAAAACTGCATCGATTTTCTTGACGTCTGCTGGAAGGCCTAGTTCTGTGAGAGGTATGCCGGTCTTTGGGTGACCTGGTATAAGACTGTTGCCATTGAATGTCCAGAACTTGTCGCCTGAAATGGTAGATGGATGTATTTTGAAACTAGGGGATTACTAAACCACAGTTTTACTTGATAATTGTCAGTACTTTAAAACTATTTAACTGATTACAATTTGCAGATCATTTCCTTTTTTAAAACATTTCCAGTAACGTTGACATGAAAATTTTTGCACTGAAATAATGATTGAAATTGAATTATGTACTTGTTTTGCATTATAATAGAGATAACTGTATTGTATTTGAAGCTTTGCGGACGTCCATCGGTAGTTTTACTGTCGCAAATACCCGTTTACCGATTGTTTTTGAATCCAATCCTTTTTTGTGGTCATGATCACACATTTCACTTGTATCGATTTCTAAATCTTTTCAATCCGAGTGTACGGTCTGCACTTTATCTTGAAATGGGTGTTGTTTTAATAAATTCATATTTTTTTTTGTTAAAGATGGATTCTGGATTTTGTACTTAATTATACTAAAGTTATTACCCAATAAATTAAACAATAAATACAATTTGTGTGAAATATGAAATCAGGACGATAACGTGATGTTTCATGAAATGTTCTTGATTTTTCTATTGGAAATTTGCCTTACAACAAGGGAGGTCTGATTATGGTACAAAAATCCCATTAAAACTAACATGTTTAGAAGAGGGAGCATGTGAATTAATTGAGGAAAGTAAAACATCTTGGAATTTGCCAGAAAATATTCTTTGCATCAAAATTTTTAAGGCAGTATTAACAAATTTATGAAAAAATACCTGCATTACAAAATTAACCTTGAGATAATGCGGTCCCTATTATATATACGTGCCAGATGTCAAACTTGTCTACATATTAAGGAAATCCTGTCTATCTAATTACCGCCTATAACATACCTAAGAAAAATAAAATCCTTCCGTCGCTCTTCCGCTCAAAAACTGCGTCAACGTGGTCAGCTGTGGCGGGAAAACCATACCAGAAGGAATGAATCTCTGTTGGCTTGCCTTGGATAATACCTCGTGAATCTAACCGCCAGAATGTCTGTAAACAGAATGCAATAGTTCAGCCAACCGAATATATTTTTTAAATGCATATACTAAACCCTTAACTGTTCACCGAGCTTAACAAAGAAAACATACAATATTTTGTACGGATTTTGATAAAAATAAAAGTAATTTTGGGTGTATAACAATAACACGGGAACCGAACATTCCTAGAAAGGAAAATTGCACACCCTTCGACAACCAACAAGCGTCTTTTGCACGTCAGGTGCGCATATTTGGTATTTTTCACTGATTTTAGCAGGATCGATTTCAATCATTTTGATTGATCATGTTTTTAAAAATAGTGCAACGATCCTATTCAATTGGCCTTACTGAAACTATAAAACTAAACGAACAACCAAGTTGTCTTCAACATTTTTGTCAATAATAAAACTTTTACCTAAGCTTCAACTACATAACATAAAACAATGTGTATATATAGCTTTAACCATGATCCTAGACTTAAGTTTACAGCAATAACATTCATTAATGGGAATACTAAATTTAGATATAAAAACGTCATGATAAGCACCTATAAAGTTACAAACGTCAACAAACACCCATAAAACTGCAAATGTCAACAAGTTTAAGGTCTCTTGATTATAATACTAAGTATATATAACTTGGAGATGTTTTATTCTACTACATGTAGTATAGCTATATTTAACTCGATTATATTATGTTTTTTTTTTCTTGTTGTTTTCTTTTTTTTAGAACTGGGGAAATTGCACAAAATTGTGCAGAGTTCTTTTATCATATTAAATCGTGTTTTTTATCATATTAAATCATGTTTTATAAGAATTTCAAGATCTTTCAAGTTATCGATATTCAAATCTACAAAATCCGTGTCAATATGAAAGATATTTTAAAAGAATTCCGTGTCTCTCTCATGTAAAAGTAGACAACAATAGGATATGCATTTGAACCAACTATTTGGGGTTAACCTTTATCCATTTAACATTAACACAACATACCTGACCCATGAATAAGAAAACTTCTTGACGAAGAACTGCAATTGCTTCAAACGCATGTTCACATGGGTTAATAGTGGTCCCATCAACATGTGGTCTCCTTGTCGTTTGACGTGGTCTAGGTGTTGTTGGTTGAGGCTGGTATCGAGGAGTGATGGGTCTGTCTTTGTGCGTTGGTCTGTCTTTTGGTGGTGGTCTATAGCCAGATTTGCCACCTGTAAATTAAATGATGTATCAAAAGCAAATAAAAATTAAATTTGTATTAAAGGTTTCAATTCCATTCAGTTAGACAAATCATATAAGGATGAGGTTTTGTAAACAATGTCAAATCTTCATTATTTATTCCTACTGTCTTGGATCCAATAAATAGAAATGTAATATTACATGGTTCACGAAAGAGTTGTTATACTTTTTGATTCTTCTTATTTTTAATTTCATTATTAACAAAAACACATCTTAGTCCTGAAAGAACGAATTTGAAACCACAGCGTATGAGCATGCCTACAGTTTAATAATGTACTACTGATATAACTCACATCAATCCTATAGTATGATTTCACTAAAAAATCTATTTTTCTATCTTTTTATTAACTCGCCCTTTTTTTTTTAATTTTCACAATATAACACTACAGTTTTACTAACAACAGTCAACAAAAGAAACTGTTCAGCTATGATATAATTTCTTGCTATCGTACAGGCAGCATGAACTTTAACCTTTAAACTTAAAACGTTTGAGTCATTAGACATCTTGGAAGTCAAAGGTTAGGGATGTTACTCTAGAATGTGTAGGTATACTTACCATAAAGAGTCTGAATCCCTTGGATATCGTCATGTGGAAGTCTAAAATTTGGAATGTAACCTTGATACCATGGATACATGAGTGCTCCAGGCTGGTTGCTATGGCTGAGACCTAAGGCGTGACCAAACTCGTGGGCTGCTACCATAAACAAGTCCACGCCTAAAATTGAAGATTAAACCATGAACGTATAATATTGAATACCATAGACTGTACAATACAAGGGACGAAACAGAAAAAAGCCAGGAAAACACAACTTTTTTTTCAGTCTTCTCCTGGCATGTCTGTTCAAGCAATACAAACACATAACTCTTTTAAGATATTTCTTCCATGATGGGAGCATGAAGTCCAGAACAGTAAATATAAGCAATCCTTTATTTCAATTAAATGACATAACTGTTCTTTAAGTCTAAATTTTAGTCTTAGATACATGATTTTTTTATTAGTTGTTATTGGCTTCGGATTAGCTGTCAGTAATTGCGAGTATTCTCAGATCTGTAATTATTGTATTTTTTGTTGTTAGGGATGAGGAGTGGATAAATACCCTGCCACGTCATGTTTGTGTTTTTGTGTGATGTTTTTCTGCTTTGTATCGATCTGATGAGTTAAGATCGCTTTTTTCAACTGATTTTTATAGTTTGTTTTTATTTTGCGCTGTTACACCACTGTCCCAGGATCGGGGAGGGTTGAGCGCTCACAAACATGTTTAACCCGCAACATTCTTTATGTGCCTGTCCCAAGTCAGGAGCCTGTAGTTCAGTGGACGTCGTTGGTTCATGTCTGTCATTTGTTTTTCGTAAATAGTTTTGTTATAAATTAGGCCGTTAGTTTTCTCAATTGAATTGTTCATATTTTTCATGTCGGGGCCTTTTATATCCGACTAATACGGTATGTGGTTTTCTCATTGTTAAAGGCCGTACGGTTGTCTATAATTGCTTACATCCATTCATTTGAACTTTGGTGGGTAGTTGTCTCATTGGTAATCATATCACATCTCCTTATTTGTATATGGTTCTACCTGTAATATTAATAAATGAACTCGGGTTACAAAAAAGAATTTTTGGGGGGATTTGTTATGTTCAGTAACGGAAAAGGCATTAAAAAAAGAACATTTAGTAGAAATAGACATTTAGCACTTTATTTGCAAAAAAGTGTTCTTTTCATATTTGGAACAAGAAGAGAAAAGGAAACTCGTGGTTAAAACGTGACAACAAATACCCGACTTTAAATTATCTACAGACATAGCATTTCATTCTACTAAAAATAATATACGAATTTGGCATTTAAATGTGTTAAAGGTATTTCAAGTGTTGTACCTGCTGTAGGTGTCACTTACTTATTTTAATGTTTAAATTTTTTTTTTAATTATAAGTCCGTTTTAAACGTACTCATTTTAACAAAAAATAAATATATATTCAGAATATGCAAACAGAAATTTGATTTTTTCTTCTTCTTCACCCAAAATGTACCTCTTACTAGTATATTAAAGATTTAACAGTACTTTTATTGGTTTCAAAACTGCTTTCTTTAAATTGTTACTTTTGACTTATGGCCTGTTGAGGTTAATCATAAGTGATGACTACATTATACACTAAACATTACTCATCCAGACAAAGGATTCTATCTGGAAACGATTCTATCTGCCAAAGTATCAAATCCAGCCATTCGATAATGAACAGATTTTCATCAAAGAAGTTTGTTTTTCTTTGTTTCTTATTTCTAATCTGTCATTTCAATTAAGACAAAGCAATGCCAACGCACTTCCTACAATTGATAAATTAGTGCCAGTTCCTGGTAGTACGATAACCTATTTCGCCAGGTATATATAAAATCAAGGTGTTTGTCTTAATAAACAGATGTTACTATTGATTTCTGCATGTTCAGTTTTGCAATACATTGTGCATACCAGAGAAAAAAACATTAAAGTCAAATATTTCATTTTTCCATCAATAACGAAGCACTCAATGTACACGACATTTATTGATAATTTTATCAATATACTAATTCAGTAATTTGATTACATGATGTCATTCCAAACTTGTCGGTAGGTGCAGTTTGAGGGTTGCAATACGCAAAAATCATTTACGTGTTAACGATTGTATTGAGAGTGGTCAAGTAAATTTAATAATTAGAAACGAATCGTGCTCACCTCGAGTGGAAAAGGGGGAGTGGTGGCGTTGGTTCTATCCCCGACCTGGTCAGTCCAAACTTTAAAATTAGTATTTGCAACTATTACGCTAAGCATGCTGCATTTAAGAGTAAGTGGTTGGCTTGGCGTCAGAATAATGTGTCCGGCGGACTGTTACCTTATTCAGTCAACTAACACGTTAAAAGCCGGGTCAGTATATCGGTCTACGGTACAGAGAAGGGTTCACATTATTCATATCACATTAACATGCATTTGTCACTAGACGTTAAACACACATATATCATCATCATCGTCAAAAATACATGTAATTACGTATTGAAACCAACTCCAATTCAAAACAATGATCAAACTCAAATAATGGCGATGTGCACTAGTTCTTAAATATTTCTATGGGATTTCTAATACCCCTGGACCCCACTACCGACTTATATTTCAATTCGTTTTCTCTCTCTCTTTTTTGTTCTATTAGTTTAATAATTGTGCTTTCAATTTTCTTCTGGATATAATTCAAAATTGCATAAGTATAGAAAAGAAGCATATATACCATCAGAATCTGAGTTGAAAGTCCATGTCTCGTCATCATCAAAATGGGTGTCACCGCCTTTATCTGAACCTGGGAAAAAGGCATGGGCTAAAACTAAACCTACAAAAAAAAATGTTTAAGTTATACATATAGGAAATGCACACAGATTCTCATAAACAAATCAAAGTTTTTTTCCTGCATGAGATTACATCGATATGACGGTATGTTATCTCAATCTGGCCTTGTTTTCAAGGTGTCGCATTGAAATTCCCTCAATCGTTTTACACATGTTAAAAAGGCACACTGTTTTCTGCAAAAATATCAAATTAATTCCCTTTGTTTCCATGTTGTTCATGGTATTTTATTTTTATCTATTAGGACAAATGTAAAATAACTAGTATTATAACTCTTCTACAGAAAGTACCACGAGTCGATGCTTAAAGTTAAAATTCCTACTTGTATAATTATTCAGTATGAGTCATTTCTGAAATGAGCAATCAAATGCTTCCTAAATGCATCCCTTATTCAATCAAAACTAAGGTCATTTCAAAATTTCATTCTATTCGCTTTAAACTTTCATGGTATTCAATAATACCTTTGCCATCGAAAGGATAACCATCTTGATGATATAGTCTGGCGAACTGTATAATGATATCGGCATCTCCACCTCCAACTTCTGTAAACCGAAGGTCTGTCACACCTTCCCATACCTTGAACGCCTCGGTTATTGCACGTCTTACTGTGCTTTGAGGTAAATCAGGAGTGTAATTGGTAATTCTGAAAAAGAAAGAGTTTGAGTGTAACTGTACGAAATGAAACAAAATAGGGGAAAATCAGAAAATCCTGACACAGCCTAACTGTTTAAAAATGTTGATGTTCTTGAATGAACTCTGTCATTATTTTGCTGAAAAGGCTTACAAACAACAACACTGTCGGTTAAATGTGATATTGTGATTTATCATACTTCTTGTTTAAATGCCAGTTTTCCATTGGTTGATACAAGGGACCTCACGGAAAAAACAGTGTCAACCTCGACTTCGACTCGACTGAATGTTTTTTCTCTCGGAGTAACGATCTGCTTATTTGGCCTCTCAACTATCACTTATTTATATAATAATACTTTAATATAACCAAAATAGAATCATCCGGTCAAGTGTGGTCAAATTTGATGTTCAGCATGGCATCTGTTTTGGCAGAGCATTTTTATTATGCTTTGAGTGTTGAATAAGTTTTAATAAAATAAGACACGGGTATACGACGAGACAGCAATCAAACGACATTTACAACCAAACATCTAGAGGGCTACATACTCTCTTCAGTTGTCAAAGTTGTGTATTAATTAAATATAAGCAATCAAAGATCTCACATCAACATCAAATTCTCAAAACAAAAGAAAAAAAACAACATTAAGATATGACGTCACATAACCACTGACGAGAGACTGGATCATGTTTCATTTTTAAATCTAATTTTTGAAATGCTTTGAAGAATAGAATAATCAATGTTATGAAATTTAAAAAAAAGTGATAATAGGTGGCCATGTTTGCTGTGTAATGCAGATAATTCTATTATATATGAACTGCAATAACTGTGTGTGGTCAGTGGGAACCTAAATGTTCTTTAAATATGTTATTATATACATTTATTTTCGATTTACACTAGAAACATTAGTTATATTACACATTGGGTGGTATAATGTTTTACAGCTTTCGTGATAAATTCTCAAATAAATCTAAGTACAGTAAACTACAATAATTTTTAATTGAACACAGAATAATATACATGTATATATCTAACATGCAAAATTATATAAAGATGTAAAAACACTTAACATGAAACATATATAACTACCAATAGTAAAATGATATTTGAGCTACTTTCGTGTAACAGGTAGGAAGGACTCATTACGAAATTTGCTTCTCGGCAGAGTATGAATCACTACATGTGTAGAATATATTGAAGTAAGATCGTGTCGCATTTTTTGATGGTTTAGAAACCACTTAAATGGTACAAGCTACGTCTTTTGCAACACGAACGTGCACGCACTTATATATCTATCCAGCAAACATGGCCACCATCTTTATTCACAAAACCTCTTTACTTTACTCTACTTCCTCCTCTTTACTATATTTCCTCGTTCATATGAATAAACAACTTTTTGAAAGATTTTAATCAAGGCGAAGCACTTTAAAATAATTGTGAATGTCTGTTTAATTTTTGGAATTGAATATTTCTCGAAATACTTCTTCCTTCTATAAATAGGGTAAAACACAGACGTTGGAGCAACCCACGTATTTATACAATTGTTGTAAAAAGTACTGTCGCTATTGCAGAGACATATATGTATTATAGGTCTCTGGCTATTGTAACTGGTTGAATTAATCTTAGGGTTCCTATTTCTTGAACATTTGCTTCCGGTGTGAGGGCGCCAAATATCTTTTGAAATGTTTATAATGTCCCGTCATCAGATAAAAGGTTTTGGAACGACCTCTATCATGTATATTGACCTTTTATCGAATAGATGTGAAATCTGTTTTCTTCGAAGATCAGCACATTGCATGAAAATCCAATAATATTGCTTGGTGATACAGCGTGACCATGTATCCACCACAATTAAACTTTTGCAAACCATGTACACATTAGATGCTTCTTCTCGTGATATGACTAGTTACATATGGTGGTAATCATTATAAACTTTGACCGGTTTTATATTACATACTAAGTAGGTTATCAGCAGGAGAGATAGCAAGTTTCTAGATTTGAGCAGAATGTTACCCTTCGTCGCTTAACTGACCAGTAGGAATAAAAATTTATAACAAGAAAGGAACGTCATTTAAGCCCATGAAAACGAGGCTCTTGGCGTTATATTAGATAATTTACTTTCAATCTTGAAAAAAAAACAAATGTTGAAATAACCAGTAGAATGGACTTGAAACGAGAATATAAAATACCCATGGCAGAATAAACAAACAACAAACAGCAATCAACACGAACAAAACTGTACACGAGACTAGTGTTTGCCTATATGTGCACTAAGGCTGTATATGTAAGGTGGACTTCGTGAAGGAAGCCGCCACTTACGAACGTTTGTTAATGTTTATAACTTCTACTATAATGAAAGGTTTGAGTTAGTTGTAGTCTAATGAATTCCGATAGCCACTGTAATGGCAAGAGACAAAGTTGGGTAACGCCTTTCCTTTCGTTGATTAAAAGAAAAATATGAATTTGTTATTGACATTGTATCTAAAAAAGTAAGAAGACTGCTTGAGTGTAAAAGATCAGTTAGTTTTATTTACCCATTAAGATTACTTTATAACTGATATATCATATACAAAAAGACTGCTTGAGCGTAAAATCAACTGGTTTTATTATCCCTATTAGATAACGTGTACCATATTATATTCATACAAACAAATTAGATTTTGTTAAAGTTTCAGTAACCAACGAGTTCAGTAACACAACTATTAGCATGAGATGATACTTTTATTTAGGGGCCAGCTGAGGACCACCTCCGGGTGCGGGATTTTCTCGTTGCATTGAAGACCCATTGGTGGCCTTCGGCTGTTGTCTGCTCTTTGGTCGGGTTGTTGTTTCTTTGACATATTCCCCATTTCCATTCTCAATTTTATCAAATTGCTCGCACGTATTACGCTTATTGCAGGACATAATAGCTTTGTTCATGTAATAGAGACAAACTCCCCTTATTCAAGACACTGACGTTTTCGATACCATTCATGACCGTTTCATATATGATAGCTTTTCTTCAATTTTTTTTTTTACATGGTCACTATTTAAACAATTTGAGATGAAGACAAGAATGCGTTTTCAAATAAAGTGGTTGCAACAAGCTTCTTGGTTTAAAACTAAAAGGAAATCACTGTTATTGATAAATAGACTCAAAAGATAACAAGATATTGAATGAAAGTCATATTTCACACCAGTGTCAGTCATGGCTTTTGTTATGGTAAAAGGATTCAATAAAAGTACTGCACTGTTTTCTTTTCTTATAGATTCCAAGCACTGAACAATCTAAATTGAATACAGGAAAAAATATGATAACTTTAACAAAATCAATAGTTTTATAGAGAGGTTTATGTGAAAATTACTTTTTTTCTAGATTGACAATATTTCATGGAGCGTAAGTGATTACTGGAAAACACAGATAATACAGAAAACATGCTAAAACACGGAAACATAAAACCGGTATCAGGGTTTCATCCAATTCTGTCCTAATGAAATTATACAATTTTATTGCTACAACAATAATTTGCACTTAGATGCTAGACACATTTCGAGACTACTAATGAAATGCAGAAGGTGGTCGACATGAATGCATATATATATACAATGCTGATTCAAGTATGAAATGTATCACTTTGTGAAAACGACACTTACACGATTACTTGTGAAACAAATTAATTTTGAATCATCAGTGGTTATCGCAATGTGTGTGTGTGTGTGTGTGCGTGCTTTTTTTCTGTCAGAAAAAAGAAAACACAAGTATGTGTTGGTTCATGTTATGCAAATAAAATCGAAAATTAAATATTAAAGTCTTTTCCCATGAAACTAATGGTAAATCGCACCTTTATGTAAACCAAATCCCCATGTGACCCCAGAAACATAAGTCTTCAACAGTTCTAATACTCATTAGTTCCAGATGTTTTCTATATTTATTTATACAGAAGCTAGGTCGAGTGTTGGGGCTCAAAACGGGGACTTTAAAACAATTTTAAGTAAAGTTTTAATCTTGAAGTACACCTTTGAACTTGTTACAACAATGACGCTGTAAGAGGTATTGTCATTTGTAAATTTTGTAAATTAAGAGAACATTTAATCAGTATTCTGCCAGTTTTCAATAACATATAATTTAAGACACGTGCACGACAGAAAAACAAAGAACTACGTATTATAAACTCCACTAAGAGAAACTAAAAAGTATCGCTACTAAAACCAAAGAAAATCTCTACAAACAACATAACTTAGCTATACTACGTTCACATAAGATTCTAATCAAATACATATAAAAGTCCATGAAAGACTCCGGTCACTCCAGATTTATTCCATTTGTCAGTAGATGGTCAGCTATTGTTGACAGTCATTGCCGTATGCCCTCATTCATGCAGGTTGTGATGTTTCTTATCTACATGACAACATGATGAACAAGGGTACAGTAGCAACAATCGTTTGATGATAAATCCCGCCTAGAACGTGACATCTTCTGTTGCTGAAACCTAAAAGCAAGATGGCGGCCCCAACTCGCAAATCACGACTGTTCTCAAAGTTGTGTGGAAGTGAAATATTAGATGTCATAAGACATATGATTTTACCATGCACGTGGAACCGAGGTATAACATGAATTTTGATTGGCTTAACTGATGCTATTTTCCCAAATCTTCTCACAGTATGAAGTGAATGTCCTTCCACATGTTACTGATTGAGGTGCTCAACAGGAGTTCTTCACCGAACGCGGTCAGCTTTTGGCATACTGAGTACCAGAGATAATTGGTGTATGATGTTATCTCATATTCTTGCAAGATATGATGAAAGTACGTTTATCAATTTAAAGATTTTTCAGATATAAATATTCAAGGATAAAATCTCTCGGTTTGTTCCCTCCTGCCTAACCATCTTGTGATTATCAATGACGGGAAATCTACAAAGTGCACTTAGCTTTCTCAAGGATTGTGTGCTTCACCATTTCAAATCTTAAGGGTAAACTTTGTAACAAGTAGGTAATTAAAATATGAAAGAAAATCGGTCCTTTTTAATATTGAAGATTTATAATCAGATGTATATACTTGTTGGTGTTTTTACTCTATAGATAAGGGCAAAAAAGCTTACAAAAAAAAGTTTTTGTACGTATACATAATGTAAGATGTACACAGCTCAGAAAGAACCATCCACCCCCTTCATGAAGACATGAACTGGAATGGTCCATTGTCAAGTCTCTCTATAATAGTTAATGACACCAAATGTCAACTAGCAACTTATCTTATCCATCAATGTAAGCACTGTATAGTATATACAACATCTTTTTTTTATAAAAAAATAAAGATCATATATAAGTTGCTTTTTTATAATTCGCTTCTTTTAAATCTAGTATATTTGCTTTTATAACGATTTTGGTTTTGATTTTAGGAGTTCCTACACTAGTACCGTTAGGACTACGTAGGAGATAGTGCTGGTTTGAAATATCGTTACCTTGGCGTCCCATTTAAGAACTTCGGGTTTTTTCGGTTCTTTATAATGTCATGATGTGTCTTAATAATAACCTAAAAAATTCAATAAAAATGCACCTTTTTTTCTAATTATTCTGGTATTGAAATAAATCTTCCTAACTATAATTAATTTGCTGATTGCAGATATGAATTTCAGTTTTAAAGACTATTTAATTAATTTGATCATTCAGTCTAGAGATTAAATAATAGCCAAAACCGCATCCGGACTATAACAAAATTATACCTATTGAATTAAGACTTACCTATACGTAAGATCTTTTTTGTCCCACTTAGATGGTGCCAATACGTAACGACGCATGCGTTCTTCTGAGTCTATAACAGTGTCTTTGTTGCCACATCGAGGTTTCTGAAGCCATTCTTTGGTACGTTGGTCTAGAACACCAGTCTCGGGGATACCGGCGAATTGCTGGAAGTTCCTAATGGCTTTTGGAAATTCTGCCGGGTTCATGAGGTTACCTGTTTCACTAGATGGACCTTCTAAATACCCAAACCGGCTGAAATAATCCTGCAAGAACAAAAATGGTTTATGTCAACTCTCTTTTTATAATCACAAGGTGAAAAATATTATATGCAACTAAAATTGTTTTATTATTTTTCCCAATTTGAGCCCATTTATGTTGAACGAGGTGGTTTACGAATGCAATTTTTGTGTATACCAAGAATATACAAATACACGGCAGGGGGCGTGCTTTTTGTAACCGTTAGGTTCTAGGCACGCACTTGATGTTTGATATTACGGTCTGGTCTACCTTAAAAAAATGACGATCATAAAAAATACCATTGGGACGCCTCCGTGGTTGATCTATTGTAGCAGTGGCACACTCTAACAAATAAGCCAGCGAATCCTAGTCGTTTTGACTAGGCACCTTATCAGTATTTTTATTAGTAAACTGCAAACTTCAAATTAACATGTCACTTTTATTAACCCCCCCCCCCCCTTTTTTCTGTCTAGCCGTCTCCTGCACACCTGTGAAAGGTATGATGACTCAGTTCCCTATATACCTTTGTTTTCTAATAATTTAATAACAGCTTTACAATTATGTGACAAATGCTAATTGGACATGCATATTTTGTTAATTCAAATGAGCATCTTGATACCTTCATCAATGATTTTTATATTTGTACTAACTTTTTATTATTTTTGGTAATCACGTAATAGGGAAACAGTGTATGCCCCATTTTATATCTTTAATAATAATGAAAATCTGCATCGATCAATCTTTTCAATGATAAATTATTACAAAAGAGGTGAAAGAAACCACGGGACATTCAAAACTAATAAGTCGAAAAGAAACTGACAATACAATGACAGAAAAACGAAAGACGACGAAGGACAAACAAGTCCACAAAACACTGCATAGAAAACTGAAGCCTGAGCAGCTGTTTATTATGTTCACTCTCCATCGAGTTGTGAGTAAAATATCTTGTATCTTTGTTTTTCATTCGAAATAGTATAACAGTGTCCCTACCATTAACCGACCCTTCAATTTTCAATCAGGCCGCTTGGCTTTCTTAGTTGGATATGTATGAAATATTTGCCATTGGACGTTTATTAGATATAATCAATCATTCGATAGTTAACCCTGTATTGTTTTTTAATTTTACTTTATTTTCACAGATACATGTAACAAACGCTACAGTCACTTACTTTGGCAGTTACTGCATACACATGTACGTCTTATATAAACACACAACTTGACGAAACATGTATGCTGTCTTCAAGACAGAATTATTTGTTACTAATTATTGTCTTATTATCTATTTATATCATTCATTACAAATACTCCTACAAACCATGCTCAACATCTGTTTGTTTTAATCAATCACAATTGTGTACTTTTCACAATATGGGGATCCCAACACTCTTTTAAAGCTGCGTTTAACATTTGATATACAAAATAAAGATGTGTACGTTAGGGTGGGGATATATGCAATTAACTATATCAATAGGTAGCTGATGTACTGTTAGTACCCGAGGAAATCATTCACTCTTTAATAAAAACATACATAGACGAATTTAGCGGGGCATGGGGACAGGGGCCCTTCATTGGGCTACATAAAATGCATATATGTAGCGTTGCTTAGTTTTGGGGCTACCCTTTTCAAAATCCTGGATCCGCATCTGTCATGTACATACAATGTACTGTATACATGCTGTACTAGTATTTGATATTACGAAAAGTGGGTGAAGTACGTATAAGGGTTTAATTTGGCATATCAATTTATTATTTTTTTATAATAGGAATATGAATGAAATATAAATACAAATCAAGTATCACAATGCAAAATCACTAGAATTTTGTCAAAATGCTTGCTCGATCACAGCCTTAATACACCTTTTTTAACTCAAAGGAAGAGGATATTAGATTTTGTTCTGAACTGTAAGAAATACTTAGTTGTTAATTTCTGTGTCATTTGGTCTCTTGTGGAATGTTGTCTCATTGGCAATCATATCACATCTTCTTATTTTTATAGTTTTAACAAGCTGGTTTGTACGAGCACATTCAAAAATGCGCGTACCATTTTTTTCCTCGTTGATGCCATATGTTGCTAGGTACAAAAATGGAAGATAAGTTTTATGCTATCAATTTCATTGCAACAAGATTCAATTTAATGTCTCATCAGTGAAACGTGTGACCAAATTTTTAAAAATCCATAATCTAAAACAAACGTTGAAGGGCTAACAAATAAAAAAGGACCAAAAATATTGCCAGACCCGGTCAATAATCAGTGCTAAGCACGAGGGAGATTCATTATTTAATTTCAAACAATTTCCTAGATTTTTAATTTCAGACAATATCCTTTATATGTTTATGGCTTTAGAATTGTGAGAGTACGAAAAGGATAACAATTTACCTATAACACAATATAATGTCTACAATCATGACAACGAACATGATGAAATCTCTGGAATTGCAAAGGAAACAAAAAATCTATGTTTTAAATAATCTTTTTAGCATAATATTTACGGTATACTATGTACAATATTTATAATTTTTACGGTTGCCAAGGATATGTTGCATGCATTTTTTGCTACATTTATGTAATTCATTACATATTACCCTGCGTATGTCGCTAATTATTCAACAAATTGTGGTTACTCATCTGAAATGAGTCGTAGTGTACTAGTAACCTGCAGATATATAAATATGTATACTCAAACTTTAGCAAATTTAATGAAAAGCTTTGTTGCTTTTATTAGCAATCTTTCAGGTAAGATCATTATAGACCATTATAAACGGAATTGTAAGTTTCGAATTTTCCACCAATGTGAATCACACATTGTAACTGAGTACCATGACGAAGTCTGCCTAGAATACACGCTCGTGACCTTTTTGACACACGCTATCACATCTGTTGTAGTAAAATTGGGTTAGAGGCCTTAAAAATACAAATTTCATACATTTTAAGGCTCTTCTGAATAAAGATGATGCAATATTAGCACTTGGGGGGAAAATGACTCAAACTTATGGACGAAAATAGAATGAAAAACAACTACAGGGTTAGAAAACATGTACCCTTGTTCTTTTCAACATCCTGCATAGATGAGATAAGGAATGTTTAACGAACTAAATTGGACAATAAAACAATAATAAAAACATTATATTTGTTATCAGAAAATTTAAACAATACTAAATATTACACATATTTACTTTCACGGTATTACAATCTGTCGATACCTATAGTTTGGATTTTGCACAAGGTCATGTTTTTCTCGGACTTTTAATGACATCTTTACACTAAATCCATGGATGTTGGATGTGTACTGATTGATCTTTTAGTCTTAGATACATGATTTTTTTATAAGTTGTTATTGGCTTTGAACTAGCTGTCAGTAACTGCGAGTACTCTCAGATCTGTACTTAGTGTCTTTTTGTTGTGGGGATGTATAAGTACCCGTCCACGTCCACTCTGTGTTTTTGTTGGATGTGTTTTCATTTGTATCCATCTGATGAGTTAAGCCTTTTTCAACCGATTTTTATAGTTTGTTCTTATGTTATACCACTGTCCCAGGTTAGGAGGAGGGTTGAGCGCTCACAAACATCTTTAACCCCGCCACAATCTTTATATGCCTGTCTCAAGTCAGGAGCCTGTAGTTCGGTGGTTGTCGTTGGATCATGTCTGTCATATTTGTTTTTCGTAAATTGTTTTGTTTTAAATTAGATCGTTAGTAATCACAATTGAATGGTTTCATATTTTTCATGTCGGGGCCTTTTATAGCCGACCATACGGTATAGGTTTTTCTCATTGTTGAAGGCCGTACGGTTGGCTATAATTGCTTACATCCACTTCATTTGAACTTTGGTGGATAGTTGTCTCATTGGCAATCATACCACATCGTCTTATTTTTATACTGTTTTAGAAATGAATCCCTACATTTCTATTGGAGATAGATCATGGATTTTTCAATTGTGTCATATCACCAATTCGGGAATGCCTATATTGCCAAGAATTACTCATAGATTGAGTTCAAACCATGCAAACTATTTAAGCATAGTACTACCATGATAATTTTACTAACAAATATTTTACAGCAAAAGTACTAGAAAAAAGTGGAGATACAACACTATAAAACTATTTTTCTCTGATCTACCGGTGCCCAACTAGATGCATACGCTATTATTATTCAATGTTAGTGTGGAAATACAACAGTTTAGTTCTGACAAAAACTCATAGAATGTAGAAATATCCTAATATATATATATAGGGAGATAGACTATTGCACCTGGATATAAAATATATAGCTATCTCCATTTTTTGTCAAAAGTGGACATACAACATGTACAATACTATAACTCACACGACGAAAATGTATTGCTGTTGAAAAAAAATTTGATGACATTTTACATGGGTTTATAACATTTTATATCGTAGGTTCGAATGACATCCTGAACCAAAACGAATTTCTTTGTATTTTAAAGATGTAACCCTAACAATGAAGTCGTTATATTCCGTTGCTCTACGATCGCTTCTTAACCTCGCGAGTAGAAGAGTCGATCACGGAGAGGGACTGAAATATTCCGGTAATTAAAAGAGGATGGTTCTACTATCGTACATGTATCAGTGCATTAGTCCTACAATTTTCAAACTTGAACTTTTGAACTTTACTTAAGTGACCTTTTCCGTGGTTTTGTTTGTGTGTCAGTCTGTGGTTAATAATACTTGTGTCCACTTAATTATGTGTTATTATCTGGCGCATCATAAGCACCGAAAGATAAACAATGGGTACGACGAAGGTCTGGAAATGGAAAAGAACGCCAACATTTGACACAAATGGCTAAATAAATATTCTGCAATGCCCTTTTATTCTCATTTATATATATATTTAAATCTTGTGTTGCTTTTCGGACACGGGGAGAATTAATGTAACAAATAGTTTGAAAGAACAGCCCTCGCAACCATTTTACACAATGTGCAACTTTCATGACTTATCCCTGGCCCTGGTCGATTTTCACTGCTGGGTAACATGCATATACTTTTCTTCTACTCAAGTTTTTTTTATCCTTTTTTTTTGTTTTATAACGAACATGCATGTATTTGAAATTCAGGAGATGCGGTGCTATTGCAACCATCAAAGATATAAACAATTATACTTCAACGTACGACCTTAAAAAATGAGCAAAACCCATACCAAATAGTAAGCTAAAAAATGTATGTAAATATGTAAATGTACATTTTTTGTACTTTTCGAATAATGATAGTTAAACTTTGGCTTCGTTTTAAATTGATGTCAAATTAATTATTGTTTCTTATTGGAAATTTTGGGGCTTCGTGTTAATCATAGTGTCCAGCCGTCCACCTGCCCTTAGACTTCTATAGCAAAATATGAACATCTTTTGTAGTAGTTTCCGATGTTCCCTTGAAACTTATTCAAGCGTAATTCTTCTTAAACGGATGGCCTCCAATGAAATAGCATACACAGGTATAGAACCTAATGCAAGATTTGCATGAATACAAATAATATTAAAATAAGGGAGATGTGGTATATGATTGCCTATGAGACAACTGAAGTGGGTGTAATCTATTATAGGCAACCATACGGCCTTCAACAACGAGAAAAACCCATACCGTATATATATAGTCAGCTATAAAATGTCCCGACATGAAAAATATGAAACAATTCAGTTGCCTTATTTATAACAAAACAATCTCATTTTGGAGGGACATCAGAAAGGGAAGTAGGTATGTGTATCGTTTGTGTACATGTTGCATCTTGTTGAGACTGAATTACATACCATAATATAACAGATCATATGTATGCACATCGTACATGCTGCAGAATGATATCTGCTGACTATTACGAAAATATAAACAGGAATTTCTATGATGAAGAAAGAATTTAACAAAATCTTGTTAAATTCCAAAGCATTACAAATCTTTCAGATAAACATGAACATGTGAAATATTATTCTAATTTTTCTAGAATTATACATAGAAAGCGGCGAGAGGAATTTAAAAAAAAAATGATGTCACCTTTTCCATATCAAAATCTGCCGCTGCGTTCGAAAAGTTAACTAGGAAAGTTCAGAACCTATAGTTCAAAGGGCAAGAACGCGTATTTAATATTAACTAGTGTGAAAAAGTGTCTAATACGTCTTGGGCATATTTGTTCATTATTTGACATTGCCCATCCTAAGGGTATCATTATAGGACGGGATAGAATATTCATTGTTAATTTTCACGCACGAAATCAAAGACAAATATGGTATGATTCAGAGACCATCAGATAGAACTTAGTCAATAAAAACTCATTATTCAGGGTGGTTTAAAATTGATTTTAGATTCACGAAGAAGTCAAATGACAATGCGGTTTGCTTGTTAATCTTTCATCGTGTCATTTTCTAATTAGAATGAGACTGGAGAGATTCTCAGATTCTTCTCTACATCATCATAAATACATCAGAGACATCTGAATACATGTAACTATAATGCAAATTATTTGACCGAGTTTAGAAGAATTTACTCATCATAGGATGCTGTGACTGAGTCAGTAGCAGCTGCATCAGTTTCGACTTCCTAGTGCACTTTATTTATAACTCTCAAATAATTGATGAGACAGCAAGGAGTGACATTTTAAAATCTATACAAGTGGAATTTTTAATCTATAGAAACAAGCTGGTGTTCCAGACAAGTCATATCACACCTTTTTTGTGAAGACTGCATTCTTCAGCATTATAATGTAACTTTTCGTGCAAGGTCACCTTTGATATTTTAAACTCTCACCGCAAAGAAACGTTGTGAGAAGTAATAGACCTTTTCAACAACTCTCGACACCGACTATTGACACCTACAGTGTACAGGAGAAATAGAGGGGTCGTATCAAACATAAAAATCATTCAGGTATAACATGCATGTAACATATACGTACACATTCGATTTGAACGGTATTATTTTGAAGAAAGGACGGATATTAAGCAAATATAGCTATTGTTGATTTTCTGTGGTCCCCCCCCCCCCCCCCTTTCTTTCATATAAAACTTATTATATGTAAGCATTTATTTATAAACCATTTCTCTTTCAATTCTATAAATTGAATAAAAAAATAATAATAATCGTCAATCTATTCACATCCGAATCCATTATCATCCCCATAGTAATTAAGTTACGGAGAGGACATTGTAACGGGACTTTCTGTCTGTCCGTTACGCGTCCAAAACACACTTGTGGACATCGTAGAGGTTACGTTTCTCAACAAATCTTCACTATACTCCTGTACATATTGAATATAATTGACTGCTATAAGTTGTCCCTTTGTTATTGATACATTTTCTCCGTTACCGGGCATAACATTTACGAGAAACACGTCTAGTGTCTTGTCAGAAGCTAGTACTGCGTAGCCTGTCGTAGCGCTTGCGTTTAAGGGTGTCAGTTTTTACTCATATAACTTTGGTTTTCTATGAGAAAATTGCCCTTTTCTCTTGTCCTGGATTTGTTTTTGTTTCTTGATTTTCCCTTTTGTTGATCTACGCTTCGGTTTTCTACTCTTATCTAGTTTCAATATACTTCCCAATTGTCTTTTTTATTTCACCTCTGACCAAACATAGTGGGAGCTGTTGGATCCAATCATATAAGTAAAACCCCCGCCGAATGTGTTATGCGACGGTTCCAAGCCCGGAATATGTTGGTCAATGTTATATTCTTTTCTCGGAAGAATTTTTATTTTACAATATTATGCTGCGGCATTTGATTTGATCTCTTTTTTTTTGTCGGAGCCGATCAGATCTCGCTGCTTGGTAATGATTACCCGACAGTATTGAAGATCACGCGGTAACTCTAAATGTCTGTTTTATGTGTTGCATTTTGAGGTTTTATGCTTTATTCATGTCGTGTCCATAACCCGTGTCTGCCTTTTCCCATTATTGTCAAAGTCTGTTATGTGCTTTTGGAATTAAAAACAAAATATAACCAAAATATGAAATAGGACATTCGCTTTATCTAAATGTTCTGTACAACTTGTCACTAAATACAGATTTAAATTGAAAATAGTATGAGTGAATTAAAAAAAAAACTGTTAAGTACGAAGGAATCTTGAGGCCAAAAATAACGGACTTTGTATAGAAATGTGCCGCCCATATCAAAAGACATAAAACAATTGTCTGTTTAAATATTTACTACATTTATTTTCCTAGTTTAAAGTAGCTTTAATCTCATCTTCTAAAAATATTGCATAGACTATTAAAGATCTCCCTTTTATTCATTCATGGGGGTCTGGATGGGATCCCTATTCTGTATTCTCTTACTTTTTAAGCCATTTTCTATTTCTATTATTTTTCCCATTGTTCTCTATTCTTTATTTTTTTTTGCCTATTTTTCTCTATTCTTTATTTTTTGTCCCATGATCCTGTAGTATTTGTCCATTTATTTCTATTCTGTAAACCCCATCAAGACCCTCATTCATACTCAATTCAAAAATGAAATTAAAGAATTTAAATCGGTAAATGGTTTACAACAACAACAAAAATATCGTTGTGGTAAATACATATAGGCAACAAAAAAATCCTTTCAATTCAGTTACTGGTAACCATTATATACAACCATTACCTCTTTGAGACGACCACTTACATCTTACCTGTCGTAGTCGTTGTCAACTGTAGGTGTAGACAATTGTTGAAAAGGTCTAGTAAGTATACCAAAAAAATTACATGTTTAATCGATTGAATGAATCAGTTATCACTTTAAGGCGATATGCACACAGGTAAATAATACAAAGATGCAAGTAAATCGTTTTATTTCTGCATTAAATTTCTTTTATGAGACGAAGGTACGCACGTGTCATTGAACCTTAATATTAAATGTTGTTGATCGACATGTCTTAAAGAGTATTGTCACACCTGTGACATGGATTAATATTTACATTGTCATCTTCTCACCTGGCTTCAATACGTAATGTCAATTATATGAAATCTACACTTGCCTGAAATATCACATTCAATACTCATCACGAATTAAAAGTAAATATTTGAAAAATTTTGGGAAGAGATTATCATAACATTTATCTACTTTAAAACCTCAATTTTGTCTTTTGACTTCTTTTTTTTAAATGTTTTAATCTCTTGAATCTGGGAAGGTATATTTGCCTGACGTCAAAATATTTTGTCTCAGATTGAATATTGATGAATCACGAAAGAGGAAATAGAAAATTCTTCCTTCAACAGCATAAAATGTACTTGTAAGTTAAGAGAAAAATTTAGTTCCTTGAAATTATGACTCAAACTAATTAAAAAATTATATGAAAAAAAAATATTAATTTAGTAATGTAATGGGATTGACTCGACGATTGCAACCTGGATAAATTGAGGATTGGCGAAATACAAATTTGCATGAAATCTAAACTACAAACATGACAAATATATATTTCTTGCATGTCTTACTAACAGACACTCTCCTTTCAATTGTTTGACATGTAGTATTTTTTACTTCTCATCAGGTGCACCATATGTTTTTACGGCCTGTTTCATCTTTGGCACGATTCAATGAAACGTTCTATGAAGATTTGTAAAACTCATTACACATAAAAATAATTGTAGGAAACATCTGGTTATAATGTTGCTTTTATAGTAATGCCAAGTTTTCCTTGGATATGAAAAATGGATAAGAGGAACAACGTCTTGATCTCATGATTTTTTTTTTGTATACAAAATTCATATTTGAATAAATTATGTAGCCTTTTTAAAATTGGGTTTTCTAAAGACTACAAGAAGAAGAAATATACAAAGAGTAACACTTATTTCGGGACATATATTTATACATTTATAATCATAGCAGTTCTACCATAGTTTTGACAGCATTCTATACAAATACATATTTTTGATTTTTTCATGATTTAGATACCATTTGACGACGTTAAAACTATGAAAACAAAAGACCAAGAGGTGTTTCTGGAATTGAAATAAAAAGTCTTTTCTTTAAGTCTTCATCTGACATAGCCAGAATAAAATATATGCATATTCCTTATTTCATGTATTAAGAGGGATAAAATCGCTTATATCCCGTATCCCTTAAACTTCCCTAGCATTAACCCCAATGTCCATTTCTGCCAAAATAATTCCAATAAAGAAAGAATGAAAATAACCAAGACTAACAATTATTAATATCCTTAAATATGGAATATCGTTGTAGCTGGGAATAGTATACTAGATGTAACATTATATAACCTCAGCCCTGTATATGTACATATTTATTATATATAAATAATCTTACCAATGCCTGTGTTGATGCCTGATCTTGTTTTGTAGGAGAACCCGTCAAACATGGAAATATACTACATAATATCACACATATAACTATAGTTACACTAAATAAATTACTGCATGAAATATACATCTTGGACGAAGAATATGCACAACCTGTACGATGAGAGTTGGTCCCTGAAGTCACAGAAACTGGACTTACAACACGTTTAGTCCGAACGGAATGGTAAGAACACAGAAAATCCAACAAGTTCATTTTAATTATATCACATATAGACAACACACTTCCAATCCCTATGAAATTCAGATGCTGAATTAATGTAATAAAGCGTAAATCCGTTTATCTGGTTTACGAACTTTCTCAGCGGGTGTTATATTACCTACTGACCCCGATTTTAATAAACTGATTACTTATAATCCTAGAAATTATTGTTTATCTTTTTTGAAGATGCTTTAAACACATCTGTAGTTTACGTTATGCTTGGATTAATAATTAACCAATGAGAAAACATTATTTCCTGTACACTCTGATAAGCTAATTGTCAGTGGAAGAACAATAAAGAAGGTTTCCGGAGTCAGCCCCTTTGACACAGATGTTAATTCGAAGTAAGTATAATGTTTTGTTTATTAAATAGTGTCATCGCTCCTAAGTGTCATCTTCTGTTTGTTTACACAAATACTATACTTGTCAACATCATCCGGAAACTGACGCGCCGTTTTTATCCTGTACATAAATTGATTTTTCAAAGATTATAGATTAATAAATAAAATACTCCATGCATACACTACATTTACACTAAAAAGCACATGTACAAGTTAATTCACACATCAAATATTTTTTTAATCTTCTTTTAATGCCATCGTCTGACGTAGCATGAGTCATTCATTGTAATCAAAGCGCAACATCTTCAACAGAACTGCCACGCGAACACCAGACGATAAATAGCTAAAGTCGTCTGCACGTTACATACATTGTAACGTTTAATAACAAAATGAAATCGATTATGATAGACCTATGTTGTTCTTTTCATATTAGATAATTGTCTGAAAGAATTTTTATTGGGGCAATTCAATATCAATTGTATTACTATTTAACTTTCGTTTCCTTAGTAACTGATGATGCTTATCCAATTTGGCATAATCAAATAACTGTTTCATCTTTATTCGGATCGACTGATTGATACTTTTACATAATTTTAACACACCTATAATTTATTTCCGATGATTAACTCTATATCTACCCCAAAGCCATTTAAAACGGGATTGTTTTTTCACCACAAATTACACATTACTAAGTTTAATCGTTACTTATACAATGTTTACCTTTATAAAGTACCAATAAACTGTCGTGTGCTGTCTTAATATCTCGGGTGAACATTGAAGTGTACCCCTTCCTTTTCCTTTATATATCTATTGCGGTTGGTAAATTCTCATTTGAAGTGAATACCTGAATTAATTCCTTATTTATTTTTGAAAATCAGATACTTTAAACTTTAGTAAAAAGGGTGTTGGAAGTAGTGTAGACGTAACATCAGTCGATTAAAAAGTAAAGCAAACAAAAAATAATAAGTAATAATATTATTTTTTTTAGTTGAGAATTTTTATAGCAAGATACAAATTCTTGTTTTTAGGAGAAACAACCCTACACCGTGTACTTTTAAAATCATATGTAAAATCAGGAAAAGGGACAGAATGGGTATATCTTGTCATGTGACTTTTAAAACGTACCACATCTTCTTATTTTTTTTTAAAGACAGAAATTTGTCAACACAAAACAACATCTGTATCCATATCAAATGTTGTTATTATATATTTTCTGATTCATAGTTCATAAAAAACCAGGTGCGAATTTATACACCTTGAATAAAGTCATTAGACATTCAACACCTTGTAATACAAATAATGTACTTTATTTGTACTCGGGTCGGACGCTTCGTTTTTATTGTTAACGCCATTACAGATCAGTGATTCAGAATCTAGTTTCGTTTTTCTGTAATTTTATTAATTTTAAAACAGTTATTAATCGATAATATGGACATGTTAATCATCACATAAAAAAGCCATATGGTGACAATACAACATCTTTTACGAGATACACGAATCACTGGAGTGTAAAAGTTTTAACGGTTTCATTATTATTAATAAATACAATCTCCTTTTATCTTTTTATCAATTTTTGGCGACATCGAAAAATACGAGAAACGCTTGAATTCGCCGCGAGTTTGTTGTTTTATTCAAGAATAAATGTTGCTGAATTAAACTGCTTTTCAGTAAAGCTTTGAAAAATCTTAACAAGCTTTGCATCATTATGAAACAGGATACAGCTGCCTGTCGTTTATAAAGCTTCTTAGTTTGTATACAATTTTCAAATAATATGCAAAGTTAATTCATAATTTTAATATAACCAAACTGCTTAAATTATAGCTTATTGAAAATAATACACTATTATACCTCAATGGGATTGATGGTATACATGAAAACAAAATAAATTATACGAACAATTTCTCCCAAATCTGATTAAACATGAATGTAGAGACAGAAAGGTCACAAGAAAAAAGGCAACGGAAAAAGATATAAATTAAAAAATAATGAGAAAAATGCAAAGAAAAATATTGTGAAATTTTTATTTATTGTAATTATTCAATACAGGTTAACACAACATTGAAATCATTATAAATCTACTAGAGGTTTTAGATGGCTTTCAATTATTTATGATTTATATTAGCATCTTTGTTCACTTTGTTATGAGAAACCACCAACCAATCAATCGGTTTGTGAATTCATTTCTGTGTTCTTCCCTCATCTCCTTGACTTTTGGACAGTAACCTGTTTAATGTTTGTCGTCGATTCATCATTGGTTTTATGTCATCTGTTTATGATTAAGAAAAATAAACAACCTTATGGTCAGCATGAGAACAGTGTTCACCTGAAAACCTTAGGAAATGCCCTATAAAGGATGTCAACTTAAGATGAAGTGGTTCCGAGCATCGTACTACATTCCTACACTGCTTGACATCGAATGAACTCTTTAAGTCTTAGTTAATTATTTCCTTTAAAAATACTTATTATTAGAACATTATGGTACGACAGGTCAAAAGACTGCCAATTATGGCTCAGGTTAACGTTAAGATTAACTTAGATCTCTGCTTCCTTTTGTTAACAAGACAACCAAAAATTAGGCTAGATTTACAGCGGATAAGCATTTTCTATGTCAATGGGCATCGCACGTGACATTTTATACAGTACATTTAGGTGACGATTACCAAATGCATAAATCTTATGATTATAAAATGTCACCTACAATTTTAGGCGCAAACAAATAATTGATTTACATTGGCGGTGAAACAAATTATCCACGTGACATTGGACGTGCAACATATTCTGTTTGCACTCTTTCTTTTGTTTTAATTATTTCGAATAAATGTAAGCAAACTTGGCATTAATCGATGCAAACAGATTACCGTTAGAAATGCATGTATTAAGTCAGGAATATGACAGTTGTTTCCATTCGTTTGATGTGTTTGAGCTTTTGATTTTGCCATTTGATAAAGAACTTTCCGTTTTGAATTTTCCTTGGATTTCGGTATTTTTGTTATTTTACTTTTTAGCAGCTGTATTTTCCTCAATATGTTTTTGCGTTATCCCCCTTTCAATATTTCTTGGTCGACAGAGTTATCTGTGCATATCAGCTGAGAATTATGGCATCTCGTACCATTTTTGTTATTCTTATTTTGAACCGCACATGATGGACATCAAGTAATTACGTTATGGCCATGATGCTATTTTGTGTAAGTAATATCAACTACTAAAAAGATAGGAATTGGTCAACTATTTCTACACAAGTTATGTTTACAGTGGCGGATCCAGAAATTTTCATAAGGGGGCCCCGCTCCAGTCATGCTTCAATGGTTACTAAATAATCAACCAATTTTTCCCACATTAAGGGGGGGGGGGGGGGGGGGGGCACGCTGCTCCCCCTAAATCCGCCTCTGTGTTAATCAAGGGATTTATTGTAAAACGCAGAAAATGATAATAACAATGATACTAAGAAATAAGACAGAAGAAACCAAAGACACAATATAAAATTCGAATAAATCAAGGTCACAAAAATAAAAAACTAAAAGATAAACAAAGACGGATCAACATGAACCCTCTGCAACTCGTGGATGATCTCAGGTGCTCCGGAAGGGTGGGCAAGTTCTAACAGTAATAGCGGTAATAAAAATCAGAAGAATATGAAATGTCATTAAACCTTTACTAAAATTCCCTGTGCCACAATTTCATTCGTGCTCTTTAACTTTCAGGCACCATTTATGTCATATTCTTGAGATTTTAAGAAATTTATGGATTTGTATATATTTAAAATTGCAATTTTGGCAGATGTTAGCAAAATTTGAATCTTTCTGAATTGACCTTCTTCGGGAACTCTCAAAACAAAATTTGAAAGCTATAGATGCTGGCATGTCTAAATACGTATATATAAACTTTAGGAGCTATATGACCAAAAGGGACAAAAAAGGATAGCCAAAAAGACAAATAAATGCTATGTAATAATGTTGTTTTTCATAATTCAGACCTGATGACAATTCAATGGCAAATTAAAAACAAAAATATGTAAAGTTAAGATTTAAAAAAAAAATGTGTTTAACAGCTGTGTTTACGACAGAATTTATGAATATTTATAAAAATGTTTAAATACCCTTTTAATTTTAAGCATATAAATATTTATAACACTTAGTGTAGTATTTCATATTCAAATTCCACAAATTCTGACACACTGTAAGTGTAACAAATACATGGGAATGAAGTCAGAATTAATTAAACTGTTTTTGAGAACTTGAGAAAGTAAATCTTTTTTTGTTTCTATCGCCCTTATTTTGCAAGTTTTCGAAAGACCTTTAAAATAATAGCAAAAACGGTTACTATAGGAAGAAAATCTTGGATTAAGTTTTGCCTCTGCGTATACGCGACATTATATTGATTTCTGTAGTCCGTATCGTTTCCGATTTCCCCTAAATTTCGTCGTTATCCATGCGGTAAGAAGCCGCAAAACATGAGGTTCCGAGAATAAAAACTGGAACAAATCAAAAGTCGGAGTTTACTGCATGCGAAAACACAGGAACTGTAAGTGGGTATGGTTTACGGCGTGTAAAATCGCCATGTGGCGGCAATCATTGACAACACAAATATGTTGATACTTCTTACAACAGGCAGACTGATATTTTCCATCCATATTCATACTATTTTGTCGGATTTGGTCACAAAAAAGACGAACAGATAAACAAAGACTGGTCAACATGAACCCTGCACTGCACATGCAAAAGATTAATTTTTGATACTGTGATACGCACAGATGAACTTGATATGACTGACTTTTTTGTTATCCTAGCTCATATGGAGAATTTGTACCATTGCTTGATGGGGATAAACACATGTCGATCTATACATGTATAACACAGTGAGAGTACATACTCTGCAACTCGTGGATGATCTCAGGTGCTCCGGAAGGGTGAGCTTGTCAGTTCAATAAACTTATCAACCAAAAGCAAATGCATATACATCCCAAATATCGGTAGGAAATATATATAGTATATGTATCTTCCAATCGACACACGACACATGCTGAAACAAGCGACAGTTCGGCTGTGTGGGATGTATAAATACGCAGTCACGTCTAGAATGTATGTACATGAACTATAAATAAGAACCCGAGCAACAATTTTTCTTCAGATTACTATGGGGATCTGTTCTTATAGGTTACATTTCTGATTTGCACATGCAAAACATTTTCAGAATCCAATGAGGAGCTCTTAAATAGGCTACATGTCTTAATTGCACATGCGACACAGCTCTGAGAAATTGTGGCATGCCACAGTGTACCAAAAGATGTAGACAAGTTTGAATGTACCTGTAGAAAAATTATTTCAAATGGAATAGCACAACCTAAATTTTACGGTGATGTTGTAAACCGAGCCCGGAAATGTAGATACGATCCGGGTAAACTTATCAATCCTTAAATAAACTTATTTTAAAAGTTACCTATATATTCAACACTGTAATTAAATCTTTGAATATTGTTTTTATTGATATAAATATTGATTTTGTTATCAGTAAATTAAAACAATACTAAATGTTACACATATGTACTTTCACGGTACTACAATCTGTCGATACCTATAGTTTGGCATTGCACAAGGTCATTTTTTTTCTCAGACTGTTAATGACGTCTTTACACTAAATCAATTGGATGTTGGATGTGTACTGATTGATATTTTAGTTTTAGATACATGATTTGTTTATATTATGTTATTGGCTTTGAACTAGCTATCAGTAACTGCGAGTACACTCAGGTCTGTATTTAGTGTCTTTTTTGTTTTGGGGATTTATAAGCTCCCGTCCACGTCCACTTTGTGTTTTTGTGTTAGATGTATTTCTATTTGTATCCATCTGATGAGTTCAGCCTTTTTCAACTGATTTTCATAGTTTGTTGTTATGTTGTACTGTTACACCACTCTCCAAGGTTAGGGGGAGGGTTGAGCGCTCACAAACATGTTAAACCTCACCACATTCTCCATGTGCCTGTCCCAAGTCAGGAGCCTGTAGTTCAGTGGTTGTCGTTGGTTTATGTCTGTCATATTTGTTTTTCGTAAATTGTTTTGTTATAAATTAGGTTGATAGTTCTCTTAATTGAATAGTTTCATATTTTTCATGTCGGGGCCTTCCATAACCGACCAAACGATATGGGTATTTCTCATTGTTGAAGGTCGCACGGTTGCCCATAATTGCTTACATCCACTTCATTTGAACTTTACATGGTGGATAGTTGTCTCATTGGCAATCGTACCACATCTTCTTATTTTTATATATGTCCACTATCCATGAATAAGACATGAAAGATTGCATACACACAAGTCATATGAAAATAAAATAAATTTATGAAATAGAGACATCAAATCGATGTCTTGAATTTAGTTTCAGCCATCGCAAACAACACATGATCAGGAGTTTTGCCATCATCTCGCCTATGCAATTTCATCAGATTTATATAACGCCAGATTTTTCAAAATCTTATCGAGTGATCTTAACCTTTGAGATGCAATCTCGTTATAGAGGTTTCTCAACATCTTACGAACGGACGAAACTCTACGAACGTATCGTTAAGGAGCAGTAATTTTGTTATAATAAAATCCACGATAAATGTCTACCGATAGTGCAGTGTGTTTAAAGAAAACAGTTAACAGTTGCATAGTCTTTTTGCCACCTTGCATTTTATTTTTATGGTTAAACATCGGTGTTCCAATTTATTTTCTTTTGTTGAATGTTACGTATTCTTACGTTGGGTTTCGTTTGTTTACATGTCGAATATATGCGTTCGATTTATCTCCCTTGTCCATTTAAACAGAACATTGTCAGTTTGTAATGCAGTTAAAAAAAATCCCCGCGTCTTGTTTGCATTTCATTTGATTGATGGTTGGGTGTTTAGCGTTCTGTTGCAAGTATTCCATGCTTGTCACGACGAGATTATCGGTTTGTTAAAGGATTGAAAAGTGATTGATCATGATATGACACGAGTTTAGTATTTTTCATTTATTATATCCTGGCATAGGCGGATCCAGGGGTAGGGGGCCCACCTTTTGTGGGAAAAATTTGTTGATTATATAGGGAATCACTGTAGCATGACTGGAGGGGGCCCCCTCGTAGGTCAGTCAGCGGGCCCCCCTTATGAAAAGTTCTGGATCCGCCACTGTATTCACACATTCTTTATAAATATGGAACGAATAAAGGAGAGTGAGTTTGGGTAAATTCTGTCTCCTAGAATAAAGCACTCAACAGAAAAGTCTCAATGTGCACTAGGTCCAATTGGTCCGACTTGCTGTTAAATCATTTTTAGGGAATAAGTTACAGAAATATAAAGGTGCACTCGATCAATCGTAAAGTTATAAAGTTTTGTGTATTCTTGTTGAAAGTATGAGTGCTACAACACTAACAAAACTGATAGTTACATAGTTTTTAAAAGGTACATTTTCTGTAAATTCTATAATAAAAACCGAAGAAAAACATATACAGCATTCCATATAAACTCCACGAAAGCAAAAAAAAAACCCCACAAAATAATTATATATATATACTAACAAAGAAAATAAGAGCTGCAATGAAAACAAAACAAACCAAAAAACCTAAATACATTACAGAACATCTTTTTAAAGTGTTATCTTTTTTTTTTTGCTTTTTTTCAAATATTTACTTCAATGTTTCCCTTTAGTTATCTTCTTGACTTTATCAGTTTAGCTAGAATATAAATCAGTTATAATCATTTAAGGTCAAGAAGTGATCATTTGGATTTTAGAGTTGGGGCAACGAAGTTACCCCGGATCCGAGGATGTTTTTTTTCAAATTATAAAATCTAGAGGCGTTCACGCGTAGATTAGTTTTAGCTCATGTTTGCGCCATAATTTATTGATCAATTAGATTTTCAACTGTTTTGATTAAACCGTAAATTGTATATCATTACGACTCAAAATGGTCTTACAAATTCCAAAATGTATATATTTTTTATGTAAAAGAAATTTCAAGGGGAAGAAGATCACAACCGATAGTCCAAAATTATTGAATAAATTACTGCTCCCTCTTTTTTCGTTACGGCAAGTTACGTCAAGTTAGGTCAATTTTCGTTCGTTCGTAAGATGTTGAGAAACCTCTACTATGTGATTCGTCTTCTCGTGGAGAACCGTTTAAATCAGGGGCGTATTTTTTGTTCTTCGGTAGTGAACCAGAAGAGGTCCATTTCTGTTTTTTTTTAATAGGGAAGATCTTCTGGCTCTCTTCCACCTCTTCTTTTTTGATAGGTAGTTTAGACGGCAGAGGCACATAACAAACATGGCGTCGTTTAGTCTAAATGACATTAATAAATTTATGAATGCAGATATATTAGAATGTGAGCTGTGTTATAAACGTTTTATGGTATGACAGCCTTAGTAGGACATCCCTGTAGGACGATAAGCTGGATAAATATAAGAACTACACGGACAATAACAGTTAAGGGACGACTGTTTGATATTCTAGGGAAGGGATTTTGATTAATTGGTGTTTAACGCTACTTTCAACACTAAGTTGGGCTATTCCGTGGTGGTCAGTTTAAATTTATAGATGAAGGATGGGGAAGGGAAGAGGGCATTATTAACTTTTTTAATCTGTCGCTAATTATGCCTATTTTTCAGCTCTTACCAGTCAACCATATTCATATATGAAATCCTCCTGTCCCCCACCCCAATAAAAGGAATAAATATCAAATGATTTTTCTTCTTATTTAACACAAGTTTAAATTGATTGATTGTTCGTTGCTAAATTTTAATGCCCAGTGACAAATATGTCATGCATGTTCAGGTTCAGGTAAACACAAGTTTAAAAGTCAGGTATATAATATAAAAACGAAGAGATGTATGATTGCTAATGAGGTAACTATCCACCGGAGTTCAAATATGAAGTGGATTTAAGCAATTATAGGCAACCGTAATTAAGGCCTTCAATAATGAAAAAACCCGATACTGTATTAAAAGTCGTCTATAAAAGGCCCAACGTGAAAAGTGTGAGAAACAATTCAAACGAAAAAACTAACGGCCTAATTATACATAACAAAATAATTTACAAAATATCAAATATGAGTCGAGACATGAACCAACGACAACCACTAAACTATAGGCTCCTGACTTGGTACAGGCACACAAAGAATATGGCAGGGTTGATATAAAAACGAAGATTGCCAATGAGACAACCCTCCACAAGAGACCAAATGACACAGCAATTAACAGCTATAGGTGACCTGACGGCCTTCAGCAATAAGCTAAGCCCATACCGCATAGTCAGCTATAAAAGGCCCCGAAATCACAAATGTAAAACAATTCAAACGAGAAAACTAACGGTCTAATTAATGTTAAAAAAAATGAACGAAAAACAAATATGTAACACAGCAACAAACGACAACCACTAAATTACAGGCTCCTGACTTGGGACAGGCACATACATACAGAATGTGGCGGGGTTAAACATGTAAGTTGGATCCGGCCCAACCCGCCCCCTAACCTGGGACAGTGGTTTAACAGTACAAGAACATGTTTGTGAGCGCTCAACCCTTCCCGAAGCTGGGACAGTGGTGTAACAGTACAATATAAGAACAACCTGCACAAATCAATTGCAATTAGATATAACTCAAAAGATCGGTACGAGACACACAAAAAAAAACTTACATTAAGACAATAGACACATAGCACCGAAATAAGAGTATTTGCAATTACTGGAAGTTTGTTCAAAGCTAATAACAACTATTACTGAAATAAATCTTGTTCTCCCAGACTGAAGTATCAATCAGTACACAACCAACGGATTTATTAAAAAAAAAAGAAAGATAAAACAGTCTGAGAAATGTCTGGTATACATTGTATACTTGCATATTGATACATATACAATGAAAATTTTTGAAAAGTGGTGGTCCGAAGGTTTTGACCATCGAAATTTTGCAATAGAAATAATAGTAAGGACCAGAAGATTTTCTTCAAGGACCACCAGAGAAAAATGATTTTGAGAACTTTCCGATATCTTTGCTTTATACAAAAATAATCCAGTTTGGTTACTTAAAAAAAATTGGATAGACAAGATGTCCTTTTTGATCATATTCGAGACAAACATTGACGAATTTTTGCGCAGTTTAAGATTATTCTTAAAAATCAAATAGTTGGGGTTTAAGCCAGATTTGTCCAGCAAAATTGAGTTAGAGGAAAGAACAAAGAAATGTCACGAACAGAGCACACTTTTACAGTCATGTCTACCGGACGTATCTTAATTTTCTATAAAAATAATCGTAAACTTCATTTATGTCATCCAAAATAACAAAAATCTGCTATATTCGACGGCAAATTGAATTTTTGTTTTATTGATCTTCCGTAAAATATCTCCAGAAGAGGTCCAGATTCATTTTTTTTTTACTCTTCACCAGAAGACATTCTGGAGATGTGCAGAAGAGACAAATAAAACACGCCCCTGTTCCATGTTGACAGGATGCTAGAGATTAGCTTTGCACTGCACATGCAAAAGCTTAATTTTTGATACTGTGATACGCACAGATGAACTTGATATGACTGACTTTTTTGTTATCCTAGCTCATATGGAGAATTTGTAACATTGCTTGATGGGGGATAAACACATGTCAATCTATACATGTATAACACAGTGAGAGTATACACCATCCTCAGTCGCCCCAATCCATTATTGTGAGCAATACCATGCGAAACCTAATTTAATTTGCATTTACAGTGAATTAAGTCTTAAGACATTTTTACTACCTATAGGTCATTTGCATTCCTCAAACCATAATTGATAAACATAATTGTCTATAAGTCAGCTGGTTTGTCGGTATTACCTTGGTTTGATTATTTGGGGAAACGATTTATTTCATACTTGTCCCTTATTTATACTTTTGAAAAATTCAATTATATAGTTTTGCTCACCACCATACATTATATTCTTTTAATATTTTTTAAAAAATCTTTTCCACAGAAAATCAGAAATAAAAGAATATTTGGTGGTTGTAAATGAAGTGTCAACCTTATGAAGTACTATAGACAATGCCTAAGTCGAAAGCGAACTTACCATGCCATGGCAAAGAATAAAAAACGACCAAAGGACAAACAACAGTCTACAAATCACAACATAGAAAACTAAACACTAAGTAACCCGAACCCCACCAAGGACCAGGGTGATCTCAGGTACTCCGGAAGGGTTTACGAATCCTGCGCCAAATGTGGAATTTATTGTGTTGCTCATGAAAGTACAAACACGGTGATAAGTTTAATTCGGTAGGTCACATTCTAAGAATCACCATTACTGCTCTTCATCTTGATCGTTGCTGAAGTTATATTCTAGTTACTAAAAGATGGACTTCACAAGACATCCTTACAACAGAATTAAGACTGGTTCTTATGTTGACATAAGCGCACTGTTTGATACTCATCGAAGAATTCTACATAATTGTATGTCTTTGAGAGAGTAGTAAATAAACCGCATATAAAAAGTCTTCAAGCAAATTCTTTAGTAAGTTGCCTGACAACAAAGGCTTAGATACATGATTTTTTTCATGAGTTGGTATTGGCTTTGAACTAGCTGTCAGTAACTGCGAGTACTCTCTGATCTGTACTTCAACTTTTGTTTTTTGGATGTATAATTACCCGTCCACGTCCACTTTGTGTTTTTGTTAGATGAATTTCTATTTGTATCAATCTGACGAGTTAAGCCTTTTTCAACTGATTTTTATAGTTTGTTGTTATGTTGTACTGTTACACCACTGTCCCAGGTTAGGGGAGGGTTGAGCGCTCACAAACATGTTTAATCCAGCCACATTCTTTATGTGCCTGTCCCAAGTCAGGAGCCTGTAGTTCAGTGGTTGTCGTTGGTTCATGCCTGTCATATTTGTTTTTCGTAAACTGTTTTGTTATAAATTAGGCCGTTAGTTTTCTCAATTTAATTGTTTGATATTTTTCATGTCGGGGCCTTTTATAGCCGACCATACGGTATGGGTTTTTCTCATTGTTGAAGGCCGTACGGTTGCCTATAATTTGCTTACATCCACTTCATTTGAACTTTGGTGGATAGTTGTCTCATTGGCAATCATACCACATCTCCTTATTTTTATATTCATAACCATGGTATAAATGCAAAACAGAAAATCACAAGAGTTTGTAGGAAAAGGATGATGCTAACAGTAACTTTGCAATGTGCAATCGAACATATATAATTTACGAAACAACAACTATGCTGAAAAATAAAGTCAATGAAGTTGTACATAACCAAGGTTAATTTGCTCTTTTACAAACATTCCATAATAACTAGTAGATTTTTTTCCATATGAACGTATATAACGATGAAACTGTTCATCTACACACGAAAAACGCTATATAGTATAAAAGAAAACGAGATTAATGATATAAAAATAAAAATGAAGCCCGATGCTGTTTAAATGAACTTATGTCTTGAGATTGGTTTATTGTGTAACAATTGAATCTCCTTACACCAATTTCTATAACTAACTTTATTTTTAACAAATAGTATATAATACACAATAATAAGAACACCCGACCCTTTGGGTCTGTAAGTCACTTTAAACATTAATGTCAACGGTACGACGAACAAAATAAATCAATTTTTAATGAAAATTTTCATTTAAAAAGTGCTTTCTCTTACTGAAAGCTTGCAATAGATATTTAGCAGTTTTTTCTCGGATGTTGACATAGTAAACATTTAAACTGTTCATCTTTTGATAGAATATATAAATTTTCAATTTGTGAGAAATTTTGAACTCGTAGATTGTTGTAAAAACTACAGTTTATGAGGATATTGAATTCGTTTTCCACACAGTTATCATCACGCATTTTACACAATCTGTCATCTTTTGCTTTTATAATATAAACTTGCAATTGTTTGTTTGCACCTGTCCTAAGTCAGGAATCTGATGTTCAGTAGTTGTCGTTTGTTGATGTGGTTCATAAGTGTTTCTCGTTTCTCGTTTTATATATAGATTAGACCGTTGGTTTTCCCGTTTGAATGGTTTTACACTAGTAATTTTTGGGGCCCTTTATAGCTTGCTGTTCGGTGTGAGCCAAGGCTCCGTGTTGAAGACCGTTCTTTGACCTATAATGGTTTACTTTTATAAATTTTGACTTAAATGGAGAGTTGTCTCATTGGCACTCATACCACATCTTCTTATATCTATTGACATGAGTATTCTTTGCTATCTTTATATAGAAGTTCTACCATGCAGTCTGGCTTACGTCTAAATTTTAAATGAACAAACTCTTAAGATTATGAATCAGTAGAGCTCCTATATTCATGAGTACGTTTTTAAAACAATAGTTTGCACATTAAGAAAGAAGAGTAATAAGAAAGATTTGTTCAAAGACTAAGATTACAATGAAATTCGATGTTCAAATTGATTGACCCAAGGGGTTTCTTGCTTATAAATGTCTGAATGACAAAGCAAAGAGGAGGGCTTACAAATTATTAATTTATTGATGCTGATAAGCATAATCAATAAAAGTTTTCCCTATACACATTTGTCTTCTATACAATACTTAAATGGAGTCTGACATTTTAAAACTTTCCATATTTAAATGCTGTTATACGATACGCAAGTTTTGCCGAATTGGCGTCTTATTTCTTAGAAGACTGTCAAAAACCACAGAGACATCAATAACCGATTCAATCTGTGCAATAGAACTGATCAGAGTAAATGTCAAAACGAAATAGTTTGTTACACCTCAGAAGAATGAATTTCTTGAACGTATAATTTATAGGTGCAGTCTTAACTTCTTGTTGCTACTGACATCGAATATTTCAAAAAAGGATTTGTGGAGTGTACGCCAATTAGACAAAAACCCAACGACATAAACATCCGAAGCAATTCTACAGGTCTAAAAACAAGTTATGAATGATTTCGACAGAGACTATAAACGATCTGCCATCACTAAATTCCCCAAATGACACAAATGTTCAGATTTTTAAAAATCTATTTTATAAAGTTGAAGTATTTGAAAATTAAAACAACACGACATACACATACACACACTTACTCAACCAAACACATTTCCACATTTTTTATACACAATCATAAAGGAAACACCGATATATGGCCCTATTAGAAAATACAGTTCCCTATGCCAGAAAAATAGAAAAAGAGAATGCCGTCAAAACTTGAAGTTTTTTTCTTATGAGTAATTTTTTTTTCGATTTTTTTTTTTTAATGAAATAAATTTGCACTGTATAGAAATTTAACACTATATATCTCCATTACATATTAGTGCAATTTCTCGATGATAATCTATATGATACCGTGTTTTGAAAGTAAATTCTAATATAACGTGTAACACTTGGAAGTTTATGTCGTACCTTTCCCGGGCAGACTTTTAAAGGGTCTATTAATGTCTTATTTTGTACTTTATTCTCAAGTTATGTTAAAAATCCTATTATCTTTAGGATCATTTTAACAATTCTTATAAAATGCCGCAGTGTATTTCAAAATTTAAAAGGATGCTTTATTTCTTTCAAAGTACATTAACATTGTTATCTTTCTATACTTTATATTTTTTATGGAAAAAAAAATGTGTGAACCTTCAATGTTCAAATACAAAATGAAAACAACCCTTGTAAATGTTATGTCAATAACTAACAATGTCCATACAGAAGACTTTTTTATTGTGTGCATTTCTGTGGTAAATGCCTTCATGATTCGCTGCGCATGATTCATCTTTCTGAAATCTAAGATTTGCATATTCAGTCGCTGAAAACCTATACACATACATATACATAGATATATTTCTTTATAACACAAATATATATAATGACTTATACATTTATATATGCAGCATTTGTTACTCTTTAACTACACTATTCACAGTGTTGGATAGTTATAAAGAGAGTGTAGGTGGGGGTTAACAGAATAGGGAATAATGGACAAACAATATAAGGAATAGAAAAAATGGGCAAAAAAAAAAAGAGATAAGAATATAGAGAATAACCGGGTGCTAAAATATAAAGAATAAAGAAAATGGACAAAAAATATAAAGAAGAGAGAAAAATGGTTTAAATAATTAAAGAATACAGAAATGAAGGACCCCTCCCCCAGCAATCCAGACTATTATAAAAAGAGGTAACCGAAAATCGTATTGTAAAAAAATGGATTTTTTTTCAAACAGACCGAATAAGAAATCTCCCAATGCAACAACCAGCTCTGTTTAAAACATCTCTTAGTTTTGCCAACCAGACAAAGTACGAAAACAAGTAAAGTGCCTTTCAGACATTACTATGAAATAGATATTCAGCGAAAGTATTAGTCATACATCCCTACTATATGTTTTAGATATCAATCATTGTTCTCAACTCCTCAGAGAGAAAACATCAATATTTAGGAGCTGTCTGTTTCATGTGAAATTTGTGCAAATTGGTTTCACCCCTACCTCTATGATATTGATTACCCATCCATCAAACTTCTGTGCAACAAGTCATGATGAAACGGAACAAACCACGCCGATCTATCTAATTATATAATTGTGTATTGACATTTTTAAGCAAGTAGCAATTTAGAAATGTTAGAAACCTAATAGAAGATCACCAGAAATGAATGATACCGTTTATGCTCATTTAGACGAGCTTTTAGATCCCAGATGATTACATAAATGGAAATGACGTTTTCTAAGCCAATGCATCATTGTGATATTGACTTATGACATCCATTTCTAACAATTGAGTGAGTTTGGATACTTTATTAATCCAATTTGTACAAATTACTACGCAGAGTATTAGATTCGGTAGTTTTGACAATTTGTTCGTCCATCCTTCAAGTCTTGTCCGTAATCGACCCATCGATTACATGACTCATACGGCATAAGAACTGTTGATATTTCGGAATTTGAATTTATATGATTTCGGTTATAATTAATTTTATCATAACAATAAAACCCGCATATTTAACAGTGTGCAATTATTTCTTTTAATCAAGTATTTTACAATATTCAAATTACAACGAATATTAATGACAGTTATTCATAATCTCCACAGAATACAGGGCTTCAATCATGCCAAAAACACAAAGCTGTCGATATGACAAGTTCTGATTTTTTTTAACCTAGAAAGAACAAAATGCATGTATAATTCATAATACATTTTGTTTTATTTGTAGATCGACAGATAATCTTCAAACTACTTCTTGGTGTTAATGTAAAGCGGAAAAAGAGAATTACGCATGAGTTTTAAATAATATATAAAATAATCCACACATTTTATTATTTTTCTGATAAACAAGTACGTACAATACATCAACCGAGCCTTGTTTACTGAAATATTGCCACGTAGAATTCATTATCATAATATGGGTAGATTCTGTATCCTGAAATGTGTTCATGTAAATGTATTATTAGCAAAATGAAACTAAGGTATCTTCATTTGTAGCTGGAAACACTTTTATTGTCTTTTTATAAAAAATATTTATTAAGTTTCACCGAACACTTTCACCATAGAGGTAGAGGCGTGAATGTTAATGTAATCTAACTTAATCCTACACCTTTTTACTGATATCATATAGAGGGAGTGGATGAACATGAACAATGAGCTCATGACTAGTTGCAGAGACATGTATAGTATAGTATAGTATATGTCTCTGCTTGTTGGTAACACAAATACATATATTCCATTAAATATAACAAAACAGACTACTATAACAAATCTAATTTGTTTCATCAGATTTTATATTGTTTTAAAGTGATAAAATGTATTATTTGCCTATTTTGTTCTTGAAATGAAAAAAGGGAGGTTTGTACGCACGTAAAACTAATTTGATTAACCCCACTACCTTGTATCTGTACAAGGTGGGACTATTTGAACCATATGTTGTCCGTTGTTGTTTGTCTTTATTTGTAGGTCTATATATTCCGAGGAGTCGGAGGTTGGTGTGGTCTGTTAACTAATTTTTGTAATTACTGTTATCCTTTAAAACATTTATTGAAATTCTTGCCTTTTTATGTGACATAATCCTGATATTTAACATTAATGATATTGTAATTGGTTCCAATAAAAAATAAGCTTAAAGTTTTTTCGTTTTTTTTTTGTTATTTGCATTGTCCCGGTTTATATTTAGTTATTTAAAATAGTTTAGAAAATGCACAAAATCAGCGTCTCATTAGACAACTTTGGTTGGGTATATTTTTGTCTTATTTTATTACTGAAAGATTTACATTATACAATTTGTACATATATATTGACAAATATGTGACGAAATTTTATTAATATTATTATAAAATGTCACCAAAGACAGCATGCTTACAATTTGGTTTGGAACGCTAGATACGTTTCGTCTAAAAAAGCTCAAATCAGAACAGGTGGAACGCCAAATCAAAACAGGGGGAACGCCAAATCAAATACGAACTTGAAGAGCTTTAAAAAAAACGTGAATTCCGAAAAGTTTAGACAAATACGAATAAGCCAATCTATGACTGTGGTAGAACTTAAAATACATATTAGTTTTTCGAATAATTCAACATTTTATAAACAGAAAATTTACAGAAATTGAACATATCAATGCTATTTCAAGTCAACACAAAAATGATTACTCCTGGGCTGGTGGTATCCGCGGAATATAACAGAAACACATTGATGTGGAAACAATTGTAATCACAGGGGTCATTAAAATCATAAGTCAAATAAAACCAGACAAAACTATAGACAAGAATAAAATTGACAATGAGAATAACAATGACAAAACACAAAAAAGATGAGGCAACACAAACCTCACTTAAAAAAGGGGTGCTGAGTTGATCCGGAAGGGTAAGCAGTTCTCGCTTCACTATTAGTACCCGTCGTGTTGCTCATTCAAGTATAAATCCGGCAATAAGTAAGGAGTTGCAAGTTTCCAACCCAGGAAAATATCTGATTTTAGTTGTTTTTTGTCGTAACCTCACTCGAAGCCTTGTATTTAAAATTTTATACTCAGATTCAAAATGTTAATAGCATATCTATTGTGAATTGAAATTATTGAAATACTGTGAAACTGTTTACTCGAGTAGTGGTATTAACTATATGTGGATTCTAAAAAAAACTCTAAAGAACTTCTGAATAATTCTAAATCTCGATCATCCTCTGAAATTAATTCTATCAAAACTTTTGATTTTTCAACCCTGTATACCACCATTCCCCATGTGAAATTAAAAAATCGTCTAATAGAAATAATCCACAATGCTTTTCAATATAAAAATGGTAGCATACGCTATAAATTTATTACTTTGGGATACCATACGGCATATTTGGTTAAAAGTGAACAAAAAGGCAAAACATGCTACACAGAGGAACACGTGATCAGTTTGCTGGAGTTTCTTATTGACAACATATTTGTTGAATTTGGAGGTAGATTTTTTCAACAAATTGTCGATATTCCTATGGGAACGAACTGTACGCCTTAACTTGTCTACCTCTTCTTATTTTCATATAAGTCGGAGTCCATTCAGACACTTGCCAAAACAAGAAAATCAAAGAAGCCAGATCATTCATTTAATTTCACATTCAGATATATTGATGATGCTCTTTTCATTAACAATCCAAACTTTACTGATTGGGTTCCATTAATATATCTTCCAGAACTAAAAATTAAAGAAACAACAGACACGACTTCCTCAGCCTCATTTTTAGACTTATTCCTAAATATGACATAAGCGGTCATCTCAGTATCAAAATCTATGACTAACGAGACGGTTTTTATTTTGAAATTATCCATTCCCCCCACCTTAGTAGCAATATACCAACTTCACCTGCATATGGGATATACATTTCTCAACTCATTCGGTATTCAAGAGCTTGCAGCTGCTTCTCAGACTTTATAAAACGTCACCAGTGTCTGAGCAGAAAGTTGATGAACCAGGGTTATGTCAAAGAATGTCTCGTCCTTTTTCTAAAAAAGTTCATCGGAAGATACCAAGACCTTGTTGATAAATATTCCTTATCAACCTCACAAATAATACAAGATGGTCTTGAAGTATAGATTCTAGGTATTGACGTTGTTTATCATCTTAATTACGTGTTATAGTGTTCTTTTATTTGTGTTTGTAAATTATCAACCTTTACTGTTTAGTCCATTTTTGGTAATATCCTTTTGGCGTGGCTCGGTACTTATACATCCTGCCATTGTGTTATTGTGATATGGTCATTTTTTGTATTCTTGTCTTTCATTCTTGTTTATGTGCTTTGTCTATATGCCATTTAGTTTTACTTTGTTGACATATTTGTTTGTTTTATAGTGAATAAGATTATAACACAATGTTGACTGTTGTACCCCTATTTTTGACATTTTTACCTATTATGTCTGTTTGTTTTGTTCACACATTGCTGTCAATATAATGGAATTTATGCGACTGTCGTACAAGTGAGAGGTTTAGATAGCTATAAAACCAGGTTTAATCCACCATGGTCTACATAAGGAAATGCCTGTACAAAGTCAGGAATATGACAGTTGTTTTCCATTCGTTTGATGTGTTTTAGCTTTTGATTTTGCCATTTGATAAGGGACTTTCCGTTTTGAATTTTCCTTGGAGTTCGTTATTTTTGTTATTTTACTTTTTGTTATATCTAAGATCTGTAAATATAAAAATTGAATGATGTGTTTTTTTTAAATTTATACGAAATGAAAGCAAATGACGATCGCTGTTTTAAGCAAAATGCGAAGATAACTTGCTTTCATTTCGTGTTAAAGACAGTATTGAATTCCATAGAATATTTGACAGATGAAATTCTGTATATTTCATTTCTTTCAAATTCACAGTTTTTCAAATGGGTTATTGGAATGCTATCTCATTGACGTTTTATTTATATATATATAAAATATAGTCGAACATCGCCAATTCATACATGCAACAAATGTTCCATTGAAAATAAAATCGACTAGAATTTGTACTGTTGTTTGGTCTAATGTTAGTGCTGGAGATCTGTACAGATGACAAAGTGATCAATACACCAAAAGTTTTAATTACATCAAATGAACAGTTACACCATAAGATATGGTGATATGGTATTTGGACAAGTAACTAATACTAGTATAGCAATTTGTCTTATTGTCATTTTTACGTTACAGAGCCGATATTAGACATAACTATGTCCATTTCATATCTAAAATTGGTCTGGGTAAATAACCATTGTAAATAAATCTGTATTGAGGCAAGTTAACAACGTCAAATAAACATAAAGATGAATATGATCAAGCTCTTGGTAGATATTGATCATTGCTTCAAATTAGACTTTATTTATGGCATATTAGATTTACTTCTCATGGTGTTTTGCCAAATAAATATCGTTATAGATAATTTGCCATAACAAAAACCACAGTTCCAAAATCAAATTTAAGCAATCAACTTATTGGAGTAAGAATTATATCTTATTTTATATCTGCATCGTCAGCTGCACGTCTGTATGATTCACATCCGGAGCAAAACAGGTTCGATCTTATAAAGGAGTGAATGTTTAAAATCTGTTGTTAGAGTACAATTATGATGATCAAAGTAATATTTGACATAAGATCAGAGAACAATTGATAATTGAATACATTTTATTAGTGGTAGGCATATCCGCATATGCAAAGGAAGTAGGCAAGTGGCGAAATCATGTTTGTTGTCTCATGTTTTAATATTCATGTTTACATATTAAAAATCAGAAATGTTCATCCTCCTGAAAGCTTTAAATAATTATTTCTCTTGTGAATTTGGAGGTAATTTTGGCTGTAATATAGTGGGGTTTTGCTGTAATTTGTGTAGGTTTTTATATTCGGAAACGATATAATTGAATAAGTGCAAAGTAGACGGCCAGATGTCCCTTTTAAACCTTCCTAGCCTGACTGAGCAGTTTGAGCTACTGCACTATATACAATAACCCCCTCCTTGTTGTCATCCATCCAAATTTTAATAATTCAATTTTAGAACCATGCATTCAAAGTTTTATTGATTGACGGAATCGTCTTTTTAGAGTTTGCTCTCCAAAATCTATTCCAACAATCTTAAAATCATAACTACGTATATGATTGGCTGATACATTTTTGACATATTTGAAACCACTCGGAGTTATACTTTGGGTGTTCTCTATCAGAATAATATTCTATGTCCAAGATGACAATTTAAGTTGCACGGTAGTATTTACTTTCCAGGAGCTCTTTTGTATACCCTACTTAGGTCAATGTATTTAAACACTGTGATTGAACAAAAATTACAGCATCTACTAAACATATTTTCCCAAGCTTACGGATGAATCAGGTTTAATTGAAAATTATTTTGAATTTTTTTTTATTTACTGCATGATAAAAAGACTAACAGCACTATTGGCCTTAGGTTTATAAAGATAGCAGAAAAAGCAAACAGCCATCATACATATAATCATTTATTTCTGAAGTGAAGTACTTCAGTAAACTGTGTATGTACGTTCTCTGGGTCTATTAAAAAGTAGTGAAAATTTTAACAAGACTATCATTATCCCAATGGCCCAGGAAATACTACCGTATCACTTATATACAGTCTCATATTTTCTCAGGTAAATTGAAATATCTTCTCAGAAAATACCTTGACAAATGTAGTAATAATATTGGTGAAATGGTACTTCCCCTTTTCATATCCGAAAGCAAAGTGGTTCATTCAAAATTGTTTTTCACTGATTTCAACCATCTCATCTGACATAGCTTTACTGAATAAAACCATCATGTTGTGCTTCCATAAGAAGATAATCAAAAGGCCATTTCTGTTATCTGCCAGGGTCAACACAGTCACAGACTGCTTGATACATTTAATCCATTTGTTACCATGAGTTTCATTTTCTAACGTATTCATTACATTTAAATACCTTTTGTGGGGTTGGTATTCCCGAAAAGAAGTTATCACAATATCAAAGTGATTTTTTCTATAGGAAAATGTCTTCGAATTTGAAAAATAAACAACGTCGATTAAATACAGATTGTGACCCACCTCATTACAATGGTGTTTGGTTTCTAAATCAAAAATATATCATGAAACTGAAAGTCATAGTTTAATATTTACAGTTTGCAAATAGAATCAGTAATATACCAGGATCATTGTGAACTGGCATCAAATTAAGACTGATACGAACCTACGAAGTTTGCTGTCAAGCCATTCATCTTGGCTCTATAGAGTCATACAAATCCCTCGTGATTGTCTACATGTCTTTTTACCAGCTCTTTCATACTGTTATCTGTAAGACAGCAATTATCAGAGAATTAAAAAAAAACCAATCTACATTCAAATATATTACTCTAAAATAAAATATTTAAACCATGTGTTAGAGAAAGGAGGAATTTTTCAAAGACTTGAGGACCAGAAACTGTTTTGCTTTTAATTAAGTTAATAAACGTTAAATTAAAAACAAAAGGAATTAAAAATTAAGTTAGAAAGAAAAGCTTTATATGAATCAGATGATCAATTCATTCTGGCGGCTCAAAAAGACCGTGGCATGTTTTCTCTGAAAAAAGATATCCTATAAAATATGGCTGTGAGTGAAATGTGGTAAAGGATTCAACGAATTCAGGAAAATTAAAAAGACTATAATATATACCACTGAGTGAAAAAAAAAATGCTGTTGCAGTTATTGCGCTTTCTGTCCACTTGATATACACTATATAAAAAAGCAGGTATATGATACTGAAGCAACTTAATTAAAAAGTGAACCAAAAGAGAGGCGAAAGATACCAAAAGAATATTCAAACTTATCAGTCAAAGACTAACTGACAACTGCTGCGAAACATGATATAATCAGAATGCAACACCCGTCGTATGACTCGTGATCGCTAGAGAGTAAAATTGGTAAGATTCAAATGAGGTAAACGAACGTGTAGTAAGTTGTGTTTTTTTATTATTTGTGATGCACTAACCTCATAAAGATAGACCAACTCCTAATGGCAACTATATAGTTCGATGGACAGTAATTATGGTATCTCATATGGGTGAAGCAACTATAGGGCGCAAAAGCTTACTACTATATATAACAGTGATAAGAAAACACCATTTAGATGATACACGAATTCAAAAAAAAAGAACATTCACTATTTGAAAAATATTATAACCATGTTTTTCAAAGTTATTTGCTCAAACATCCTGCCATGTCTATTGATAGGCATATGTCTAGATAGTTATTCTGGTCTTAACAGAACTTGTATTTCATCTCTTATGTTTTGTCTTAACCATTAGTATTTACAGAAATGTTGTTTCATTGCATTGATTAAATTAATTTACATGGAATGGTTCGCATTTGGTATCCATGATAATCGTCTGATAAAAAATCTAACCATCAAGTTAAACAAAAACTTACAGATAAAAAAGCTGCAGATATTCGTACACATCCTTTTTTTTATGAAACCTGCGATGTTCCTTTCAAAGAAAATAGTTTGTCATTCTGAGACTGACCTCACGGGTTTTCCGAGGTATAGGTATATTGTCATCTAGACTTCTCCGTTCCAGCAACATGTTTGCTGAGGGAGAGGTGCGTCCGTTTGCTGTGTGGAATTTATTTTTATGCAGACATATATACGTCGGAAACGGGATGTTAAATCTGTTGCTTCGTTTTGGGAGTGTGCATGCCACGCTTGTTAATGATGCTATGAACTTGATCTTGGATATGGACATCAGCAATGTAAAATGCTTTTAAAATTATTGATAAATCATTCCAATTATATCCTCAACATTTAACTTTGGGCTTAAAAAGAACAAGTATTGCAGTTGTATTGAATTTTAATTGTTGATTGTATGAAGTGAAGATATGTCAATAATACTCTAGATGAGAATCTGAAAACAATGAATTTATTTAGTAAGTCTGCAAAGCGGGCCTAAAGGGATGAAAGGCAGAAAACTGCCCTTCGAATAAGATGTTGTTTTTATTAGCGACAGAAGTTTTGCCTTGTAACAAATAGCATACGAAGTTTATTCCAACCTATCGTAGAGATGTATTTATACACCCAACACAGCTAAATAGACGCTCTTTCAGCACATGTATGACTTCCACATGGTAAACACATTTCTAAACTCAAACGACGTAAAGGTTTGTTGCATTTACAAAATAAGCTGATACATAGGAAAATTATACAGAAATCATTTGTTTCTACTACCCGGATTTGTTTTCTCTCAATCTATTTATGACTTTTGAACAGCGGTATACTACTGTTGCCTTTATTTAGGACTATAAATGAAAATAACACTACAGATTTCATGCGTCCGATACGCATGATTTACCTTCATCAGGAACGTTCAAACCCCAACACTTGAAAACCAGTAAAGGATATAAATACCTAAAACGTTAGAAGTTATATGACCAAGTGACCTAAAAGAAGTAGGCAAATTAATCAAAGGTCAAATTTGCCTGAGGGAGTTGGAGACTTAGTTTCTTAGTAAATTCTAAGTTATCAGCCGTGGATTTTTGAAAATATGTTCAATATCATGTACGCGTACGTTGTGTTGTACATGTACAGTATGCTGTATAAACGGTATCATGGTATATATTACTTGTTAGATAGGAATATGATCATGAGATATAGGGAAAACATCAGTTTGACAGAAACCAAAGATCACTACTGAAAAAAATCCGATAAAATAGCTGGAGTAAAATCCGAAATATACTTACTCTTTGGTCGGGTTGTTGTGTCTTGGACACATTCCCCGTTTCCATTCTCAATTTTATTAGTATAGTATAGAGCCTGACATCACTAGACTCAATTCAGTGTATGTCTTCATACGGGTAGAATATGTTTATAAGCTCGGTATCTTTAGTGATAGTTGTTGATAGAGACCAATAATGTAGCAACAACAAAAAATGTTAAAGATTGAGAAACATACTTTGATTTGTTTTAACAGTATATGTTTAATGTTTATTTCTTTTGCGTGTGAAGGTTAAGTAAGAACCTTGAACTTGTTTAAAGTGGTAATATCACTATTTAAGTAGGAAAAGGGTTAGTAATGTACACTCTCGGATATTGTCATCGGTCTTTCAAACAATCATAGTATAAGTCAAGTAGAAAATAATAAGAAGACGACCTCAAGCTACGTATTAGTACAACGTGATCATTTGTCAGATGTTTCCGTCAACAGTTGTCGTTCCTCTTCCGTACAGTTACCACAACTGCATACAAGATAAATGTTACTATTGGTCATATGCATAACTACGAAAATATATGTTTTTTTTCTGCTCCCCCGTGCACTTTTACAACAAACAGAGCTTAAAATTTCCAAATATGGAAATTATATATAAAATTTCTTTTTTCTTTAAAATATTTGTAATTAAGCGCTTTTGGCAATTTCTTTAAGAAATAAAAATATCAAGATTCATAAATTTTATACGAATTTTGAAGAATACTATATATTAATTCATGTATTCGTATGAATTAGCTGAAGTCTTTATCAATTCATGTCTGATTTTTAACAGGCTTTAATAGAAAAAGAGATATAAGATAAACTGAAATGAGAAAGTAACGGAACAATAGATATTAAATGAAATTAGACATTTACATGTTTTAGTTATGGAAAAACGACGAAGAAGTATAAATATAAAATACACTTGTCTCAGCAATTCAAGTTCTCAATATCAACAGTAAATTCACCGTGCTTGAATATAGAAATATATAAGGCCACCAGAACTTCTCCCGTCCAAAAGACCAATACTTAAGGGTTGCCAGTTTGCCTGTTAGGGATGTATAAATACGCAGCCACGTCCTTGGACCGGAGTCCTTACATTTGACTGTATAGTCGGCTATAAAAGGCCCCGACATGAAAAATAAACACACTTATAAAAACCATGCAATGGACGATAAAGCTGATTGAAGAGATAGACAAGAAATGAATGGGGCGTCAAAAGCTACTACATAGCATTTACATAACGTACCATGGTATTTTGTCATAAAACATTTACAGCCTATTAATGTTGCTCTAACTTTCCAAATAATAGTTCACCAAACACATTGTTTTTAAATAAAAAAAATACTGGTATTGAATGTATAAAGGTGCAGAAGGTTATTCTTACGGATGGACAAAGTAAAACGACACTACTGTTAATTTTATGTTTTACGTTCAAATGCTACTGAAAAACAGAAAGTTAAGAATGAAATAAACCGATTTATTTGCCCAAAATTCATTAGAACAGTTGTATTAAGGTAATGTATATACTAATTAATTCTGCTTTAATCATCTCCCTTCGATTATCCAGTCCCTACGTTCTACAAACTTATGAATAGTGCAAAATTTATTCAGGCATTTGTCGATTATCGCATAGGAATAAATTAAATCACATACAATGTTCACGCATTAATGGTCAAAATTGGGAATCTGCAATTGTAACACCCTTCAAAATCACGCAACAAATAATGTCACTTTAAGTCGTCGAATTCAGCTGACAATACTGTGTTTTATATATCTCAGAATTCAGAAATTAAAATGTCATATAATTAAATATCAATAAAATAATCTTCATCTCAGTTATGGTACAAAATATTTTGTATCTTTGAATTTGGTGGTTTTCTATAAAAAAAAACCCCAATTTTATTGAAATCGAGCCACCATATAGATTCCACATAAAATATTTAAAAAAGAGAAAAATAAATCATCCGGCTGCTTTTTAGTTCGTGTTCATTAAATGCTTTAATGTTTCAAGTAAACATTTGAAAACCCGCTTTCAAAGATCATGATCTTAACACAAATCGATGTTTTTGTGGCATCTCGTCCCCTTGATGAGATTAACATAGTTGCGATAGTTCTCAATTTCAAATTATCATTAAAAGAAGCATTAAAAGCCATATACATTGTATTTACTTCATTTGAAGAAAGACTGATTTCCGGGCGTGTAAGCTAAAACGATAAATCCTGAAGATTATCATTTACTTCCAGATGTCTACACACACACAAACACAAGACAAAAAGACAACAAACGTTTTCGCTACAAAAACATACTGTTGCTGTATATCATATTTGTTTTTCGTTCATTATTTTGTACACAAATCAGGCCGTTAGTTTTCTCGTTTGAATTGTTTTACATTTTTCATTTCGGGGCCTTTTATAGCTGACTATGCGGTATGGGTTTTACTCATTGTTGAAGGCCGTACGGTGACCTATAGTTGTTAATTTCTGTGTCATTTTGGTCTCTTGTGGAGAGTTGTCTCATTGGCAATCATACCACATCTTTTTACTTTTATACCCTCTACAAAAACCAACAATAAATTGCTTAATACTTAGAAGATATTAATAAAATTATGAACAAATTAAACTCTTCAGGAAAAATTCATTGTAGCCATTTTTCCTTCTTTGCGATCATTAGTCGAGTGATGAACTTCCATATGTTTATTTATAGTTTTCGTATTACATACAAAACTAACATCTCTCGTGATATTTTCATTCGCCTGTTATAATAGAAAAAAAATATGAAATTATACTTACGCTGCTTTTTGAATCCAGTTTTTCTATCCATTTATAAAAATTCGAATATCGCAAATGGAACCAAATAAAAAGTTAACGTTATAAAGCCAAATAAAAAGTAGCGTTAAAAATTTTCGCAAGAAAACAAAGTTACCCTCTGCGCACATTAATGAATCTATGTCAGTCATAACTGACAGGACTAAACAAGTAACATAGGAACCGATAATTCTGTTTCTGACATTTAATGACTTATGTAAATCAGGTGTTTGGGGATTCAATGTTTTCCAGGGGAAGTTAAAGGGACAGTTTAGCCTTCATATATTCTTTGAATGTGTCATAATCAATACAGCTCATTAATGGATGAGTAACTGTAAAATAATGAGAAAGACAGGGAACCCGTCAAAATAAACTCTGACAAGACAGCTTAGTATATAGGTCTGATTTTCTATATACAATGTAAGATATATTATACAAAACAAATTCTGATAAGACAGCTTAGTATTACATGTATATATCAGTACCTTATTTTTATAAACAAAGTAAGATGCATCATACAAAAATATATTTGAAAATAATAATATAAAGGTTGCATTCACTAATTTGCTTTGGTTTTGAGAACTTCTACTAATTGAAAACGGATTTTATGCATTAATTTGCATCAGTTATGAGAACGAATTGAAAACGGAATTGTGTGCACTAATTTGTTTTAGTTTTGAGAAGAATAATTGAATAGAGATGTATGCACCAATTCGCTTTAGTTTTGTGAATTCATTCAATAAAAAAAAATTTACGCACTAATTTGCTTGAGCATGGATAATTTTTATAATAACATTAGTGGTACTAATTGACTGTACGATATGCGCATTTCGACAATTAATGTTTCTTCAGGGATACCCGACGCCAAATATCTGAAAATCCGAACCCTAATACAAACGTCGAAGAGCTACCAAAACCAACAAAGGGTCAAAAGCAAAGACAGACTTAAAGAAGAAATCAGAGCTATGCGTGTATAACAGCTCGGTTTGGAGACTTGAACATACTTTTAAAAACTTCTCGTCTTATTCAGAGTAAAAGCCACTAAGTTGTGAACAATTTGAAATGTATTTCACACTTCACATTCAGAAGTAGGGTATTTGTCAATTATTGACACAAAATAGACATACGATACGAGCTTGAATTCACGCCGAATTGTGAGCCCAAAACTAGTACTACACAATAAATTTTGCATTAACTCTACGAATGCAATACAACATCTGAAACCGACCTCAAATCTAAACAAATTGAACGGATGCTATATAGTCATTCTATAAAATAAAAAAATATACATTTCTTATACCTCACACCATGGAAGTAAAATGAAAAGTCATTTTAATACTTCTATGCTCACAACTAGTAAATAAAGATATTTGCAGTCGGTTTGTAGTGCGTCCAATAACTTTTTTTTTAAATCTCCACTATGATTTAAATGAAAGAAAAATCCAGGACATTTCATAAATTTACCAAGCAAGTAAAAATTAGTTAATATTTTTAAACTCACTAGTGAAACTATTGTATTTTTTCTCTCTACAGTTTGAAATCGTATCAGATTAAAGTGACTTCTTCGGTATAAATATGCTTTTGATAATATACTAAGTATATTTTATTTTTCATTTTTTGTTTAATTGATTTAGCCCCGTTTCGAATAGCTCCCTATTCCTAATATTATCTGGAACTATTTCAGTCATCCTATACTTCACGAAAGGTATTAGTATAAAGTTGTTGAATGCAGACATTTAAATAATTGCTACATGTTGTTTTTATTTCTTCTCTTTTTTGCAATCTTTTTACAATAAATCCGTCATCTTTAATACTGATTTGATATTTTAAACGATGCCAAAAAGGAGTTATTTTGATTTAACTATTGTGTTTTTGCCATGTCATTTCGTTATTCTCAGAATAAAAAAGTCAAAAAGTTTGTAACATTATACTATAAATAAAACAGATCAATGCAAACTTTTGCATGTTCATAGCATTTAAAGAGGAAAATGAACATGAAGTATTGTATTTTGATTTACATCTCTCGAACTACTTTGCGGGCAATTTATTTTAAAGTTTTTTTAATGTATGAAACACTAAATATAGATTGTACTTATCTAAATGATTCTAAACCTATACTTGAATATTTTTTGTATATCTTATATTAATACGAGATTAATAAGATACTAAACCGAAAACTTCATACGATCATTTTAAATACGAAAAATAAAGGTAATACATGTGATCATGCAGGCTTCTATAAGTATCAGTACTGAAATTTAGTATATAATTTGTATATCGTACACTTTCACGAAACAGGGTAACATTTTGGTTTTGTTCTGTGTAAATAACATTATCATTTATTTGTGTAGTCGATGAAAAATAGAAGTCAACTGATACAAAAGACTAACAGAATAAAACACTTTGAAAAATTAGATTGTGTGATTTTTTTTATCGCTAAAATGTATAATATTAATAACTTTAAGTGAAAGCACTAAGACTCATTGATAAAAATTAAGACCTAATTTTAATTGTTCTGATAAAATTATTTTTATCTTATTTTTAGTCTGAAATGTAATTGTTGAACTCAAGTTTGATTAATGAGTTTCTTTTCATATAGTACTTATGGCTAGGTGTTTCGTTTTTTTTTTATAGTTACGTGATAAAAAAAATAATTAAGAATAATAGAAAATTCATCTTATGATGTGAACAAATTAAGAAAAAAAGATAAATGCATCAAATAGCTGATATCAAGTTATTTCTTAAATAATAACCCCGCATTAATACAATCATGGAAAATCATATAAATTACTTTATATTTTTATCTATTAATGCCTATTATCTATATTGAATATATATAATAATCTATATCAGACACTTATTATATATATTTACATTAAATATACAATACTACATAAAACATGTAGGCTTTTTATTCTGATATCCAATGAAAATTGTGACAATGAAACTAACCTTTCGATGACATCTCTTAGTACTTCTTTCATCCCAAATGAAACTCGTCTCTCTCCCCACCATCAATACTCATTCCAAATACGTTCTGTAGTTTGCTTATCATTAAAAATACCAAGCTCTGCAAAGCTTTGATCAAATCAGAACATGGGCATCTATTTATCGACAAAATGACAAGTTTTAAAATCAAATAACATTTCTTTTGTAGTTGTTAGATTAGCTATCCAGATTTGATAATTGGCTTCCTGCAATATTCAACCAGTGGGAAAAGTTTGCATTGCTTAACATGTAAGATAATAGCACACAAAGGAACCCACTGGATTTGTTAGATAAAGTAAGAGCAATTTTATTTCAATTACCAACATTTAGGGAAAAAGTTATCATGTTAAAGGAAAGGAAAATCAAATGTTGATGATGAATGGTTTGTTTGAATATTAGAAGAACACAATGAGAACCGATCATTGCAGAATAAAAAATACAAAAAAAAATATGCAAACGTTTTCATGTTTATGCATTGATAAGGCTTTATTGAACATGCATTGTGCTGATTTAAATGTGTGGAAGCACTTTCAAAGATATGTGAGGCACGTCCTAATTTCTTTTTTTTTTTTTGAAACACTTTCATGAAAGAACGTATCAATTTGAAACGTTTATTTTATAAAAATATTTTAATATCTGCAAAATAAAAAAAATAAATAAAAGGCATCACCAAAAATACTGAACTGTAAGACAGATCATATCAATCATCATAACCCGACTCCTCCAAAAAAAAACCAACAGATGTACAAATAAAGGCATAACAACAACGAACAACACATAGTCCAGATAGCGCTTGTAAAAACTTTTATGACGAAATATAGTTTGCCAGAATGCAGTTATCAAGAACAACTGCACCCATACAGAGTTCTGGTATAGTTTAGTTTAAACAAAATTTATACAAATAAACTGAATTGGATAAGGCCACAAGAGTTCTGAGATCGTGGGTGTTTCAAAGGTGGAGGTTGAAATCTTTGCATCAGCCTAAGCTTTCTCATTGGCGAATTGAGTAAATCGAATAGTTGTAACAGATTTCGACCTAAAAACTTCCTCCAAACATTTCTATTTTGATCCCAACTATGAGGATTTTTTGACATTATCACAAGACTGTTTTGTGTAAAATAAGATCAGATTCGTGAAAATGGACTATCTCGGAAATGTCAACTTCATTTCACAATTTCTATGTCGCCATCATTAAATTTTCGATCGCCGCAGCGCTTCAGTGTTTCAACATACTAGAGGCAATTCACTCTCATAAATCTGCTGTCTTTCATTCGAAATTAGTAGTAGTTTGAAGATGCGGATTTAGGGGGTACAGTGGCCAAGACTCTCCTTATAGAGCTTCATATATGATAAATGCATACACTTTTTACAATTATCACTTCAAACGTCGGCTTGCCAGTGCCCCCGTCCCCTGTTTCAGAATCCTGGATCCGCACCTGGTTTGTCACTTTCCCGAATCAGGTCACTTGCTACTGTATAAACATTTGACATGTGAGATGATAATAATAAAAGGTGATGCGAGTTATAAGTCAAAGATACAGCAACCAAACAAGACAAATAACCAAAAGACATTTTGAAGTCTACATACCAGCCTTAAACAATAGACAGGTGTCTACTCCATACGGCAAGCTCGTTTTAGCTCCGAGAATAGGAAAAAAAATATGAAAATTATACAGAAACTATCAAAAATCAGCTATCAACACAAATTCTCCAAAATAACAAAATAAAACAATCAAAAAGCATAGCAGGAGGTTCTAATCCTGTTGGACAAAGTCTAATTCAATCTTTGACATCTTATTAAACTGGCAAAACTTTTCTTCTATAGTATACATGTACATCCACATGATACGATTTTTCTTGTATACGTTAGAAAGTACAAACCATTTCTTGATATTCATTAATGTTTAATGTTTATTTTTCAGATGACAGCTGGTTAAATGTATTTTATTGCATTTTGATTTGAAAATAAACATAACTTTATTTAAAGAACATGGCTTTAGATTAGATTAGATCAGACAAATCCTGTATAGGAAATCAAACGTGATAAATTCTATAAATCAGAGAAAATTCGGGGTTTAATTGCAAGAAATGCTAATTGCAGATTTTAGAAAAAAATATATATTGTAAATAATGCTTGTATCAGCTGCAGTTGCTGTGCATAATGATGTTGTAAAAGTTAAAATTTGGCTGGAATATATTTGTTTTTATTGCCTACAATTACAAAAAAGTTTTCAAATATCGAATCTATTCAAAATATTTTATTGATCTTCGAGTGATACGTTCTAACAATATAAATTTAATCTTATTTCATAAAGTAAGATGAAATTTCCTTTGCAAAAAGTCTTTTAAACATTTAGCAATTTATATTTATTGCTAGTTTTTTTTTGTTGCTATTCTTCGTTTTAACACAATGATATTTGATGAATCTGTAGTAGTAGACCAATATGACTCAAACACATCGAATCGATCATAAATATCTTACTTCTATAATCATAATAGAATATATTAAACAATTTATTACAATTCTTAACCGAAGGCAGGCTTTCTACTGGTTCCATCACTATCACAAAACTCAAATTCGACCAGATCTACGTTACCAATACTACATATAAAAGGCTTTTTACAAGCTTGAGAAGAACAGTGCGTAACTCGTTTATCGTCAAAAGCACCTCCAATATAACGTCGCATGGCATAGTTTGCGAATTCTGGGCTACCATTTGATTTCATTCTCTCCAGAAGGCTATGGAAAGAGCTTGGTGTTAAGTCCTTCATCTGATAATCTGCAGGCATACTGTATTCAAGCGTCCAGTTTGCTACTTTATTTACATTACTCAATTTAAAGTCTAGATAGTACTGTCTTATTTCTTGTGGCTGACCATTCATTCTATCATATCGGACCAGTCTAATGCCAGGATTTCTTGTTGGTTCTCCATCGCCATGTCCTCCTGGGATGTACGTCCATGGAGTAACCGAAGGAGCACACAGTTGCACTAAAGCTGGCGAACCTACAGCAAAAGGCAGACTTCATCAAGTACAAACAATTACTGTTACTTTTAAGGTTGTATGGCCGTGTAATAAAGAAATAACACAGATTTTTTTACACATTGTCAAAACTGTTTTTAATCGGGAGTCTTCAAACAGATACTAGTAATACAATCATACGTCACCAAACTTGTTTTCAAGCAATAGATTGACAAACGTTGACAATTTTGTATGGTTCATACATGGTAAATGTATTATTGTGTGAATAAAACGATACTGACTATAAATGACAATATTAAAATGAAATGAGAAACAACTTCTTATAAAATGCTTGTAGAAAATTAAAAGAAATCATTTTGAAAAACAGTATCTCTTTTTTTGTATCTCTAAATAAAAAGATGGAGGAAGACCCCACACTTTCTTAGATAAAAACATAATGTAAAGGCGACAGTTATTCGTAAATGCATGACATCAATTCGAAAGTAAATCTGTTATCGACAAATATTAGACTGAAGTGCATTGTTACAAATATGCGACTATGTAAAAACAAAACACCTTTACTCAGCGGTTAATCTAGTTTCATTTATGACTTAAAAGAAAATAATGTGCAATAGAAGAAAATGTTGCCCATTTTGGGTCTGTTTCCTATTTCTGCAAAATATTTCATAGTTTCATTTATATACTTGAAAACTTGTATTCGAGGAATTATATGCATTCCTGACAAATCAAAAGTGTACCGTTCGACGCACATAGATGTATGTACTATACTATTGTGAAAGCAAGCGAGCAATCCTCCCTATATTGATGACACTTTATAATGCTGGACATTTCCATTTAGCCTTGCATGTGAAATGTTCAACCAACAATAAAAAACCTAAATATAAGAAACTTTCTTTTGGCTCTTTGTCGCTCTTTTAATATTGGTGATCAATAAACAATATCTGCTTATTATCAAGAAATATACATGCCACAAAAGGATTGTTAATGAGATCATATGATCATTTGTAATACACAAAGATGATCATCTTTTAGTTCAAAGTTATATTGTTTAAAAGCCAGATATAAACTACAGAAATAAGCCATTGCAGAATTGTCGCTAGACACATTTTACATCAGAAAGAAACTATAATTTTATATAAATTATTTTGCTCTTTATAAGTCTGTTGATTAGTTTTGTCTTTGGGTTGCTGTCTCTTTGACGTATACATCACCTCTGCTTTTAGTCATACGTACCAGATTTGTAATATATTCGGAAATTATCCACATGCTCATGTCCGAAATATAGACCTGCAATAATGTCTGAGTACTCCACCATGATTTCATTGAAGCGATGATTGAACTGTGGATACATCCATGTTGACTTTTCTGTCGGTATAACTCCTGGTGGTACATGTGACATTATTATCACCTTAAAATCAGGTAATTAGCATTTTAGAATGCATAACTTATACATCTGTCTTTAATAAATGCCTAAATTGTTGTCAAACAAGAATTATAGTAGTCAGGAGTTTCTGAGTGTTTTGGTTCTCAGTTCTAACAAAAGAGAAATTCATGATAGAAAGGGCGTTCGACTCGACATGATGTATAAATACGTAGACACATATACGGTTTTAATAGGGATATTTATCGGGTGCCATGCGTTTGAAAAATCCCATGCTCTGTTCACCCTAAAGACTCCTAAGAATAACTATGTGACGGGGTGTAGCTGGCCTGTTGTAAGGTAAATTTTCTGCCTTTTACCAAAATTCTCTCATTTTTCAAGTGTCAGTTGAAACTTGCCCTGCATCCAAGACGACCTACAAAGCTGAACGGTCTTCTTTAGTAATTTTCATTGTTTTCCTTAAAGATCTCGCGCATGTTTTTTATGTTTTTGCTAGATAACAAAACGTCTGACAATGTTTTCAGTCGAAAACGAGATAACAAAATGGAACTCTCTAGTTTACTTTTTCACGGAGGAACGGGTCGTCGATGTATAAAGTTCTTACCACAGACACCCTTTTAAACTACATATGTACAAAGTTTCGTGGACGTATTGACTTTTTAAACTGCACACAAGCCATGTAAATTTCAATCTAACATAGCATCAAACAAATATATAACTTCTGCTCATAAACTAAAATACTATCAATTCTTCAACAAAGTCTACATAATTGTTTTGTTTGTTATTTCCGGAAAGGGAAAAAATCGTTCGAAGTCGTTGATAATCAATCTCATGTAGGTTTTATTACCAAATACTTATATATTTTGTTTTTCATAAAACATATATATTTCATATCTAAAAAAAATAACATATATATTTCATATCTAAAAAAAATAACACATATATTTTTTATTTAAAAAAAACATATATATATATTATTTAACAGATCAATAATAAAACCGAATAATAGGTTCTGCCAAATTTGATGACCAATCTGAAGTGTGGGAATTCTCTCCTTGACCAAAATCTACCTTTATCAATTACTATTGAAATGAAGGGTATGTAGGATAGGGGTACATGTCATCTGCTGGCTCCCAAAAATGACCATATTTGTATACCCCAGTCAGCTGAAATTACTCTATTAATTTTAGGATTGTCCATTGCGCTATTCTTAATCTTGGCAATACAATTTTTCTAAGGAATTTTTCGTTTCGTGATATTAAAATTATAGGAACATTAGAATTATGATGTAAACTAAAATAACACCTGGAAAAAAAACTGCATAGGTAAGACATTTTTATGATTGAGCGAACATGTGGTTTGACGAACAAAAAACATTGAAAGACTAGGTTTTGGACCTTTTGAACAGAAAACCCTCTCTACGACATCGTATTTTATACTCAGTATACACTATAAAAGAGTAGGTACCCGTTCACTGTTATTTTTAGCATGTTGTAGAGTTTCAGCCATCCATTGAAACTGTTCTGCTGGATCTGAATACCTGTACAACCAGGATATCTTATCTGATCTATAGTACAGATTGGTATTCAGAGACATTATTCTGAGTCCTGCTGATATCTTTACAGTATAATATGCTCCTAAAAAAAGAACACCCAAAGTAAGCAAATGATTAGCAGCAATACATTTGCATGCATGTTTAAAAAAAGGGATTAGACAACTGTAATTAATACTAATTTTGAAAGTACTTCTTTCTTTTAAGCGCAAAACAATTTAAGATTATCTACAAGAAATAATAAGTATAAGTATAATGAGACATGTATTATTATTATTATTATTATTTTATTATTATTATTATTTTATTATTATTATTTTATTATTATTATTATTATTATTATTATTATTTTATTATTATTATTATTTATATATTTATTATTATTATTATTATTATTATTATTATTATTATTATTATTATTATTATTATTATTATTATTATTATTAAATGCCATAGTACAAGTCAATCAAATTGACAATCTTAAGAATAACATATACAAGAGACGTCTTCAAAATCTGCAACAAACAAATTCGTGTAAACAAAATTTATAAAATGAGTAAGCCCATAAGTACACACTATAAATAGATATAAGAAGATGTGGTACGAGTGCCAATGAGACAACTCTCCATCCAAGTCACAATAATAAGAAATTATTTAATTTTACTGTTATTTTAAAAGTATAACATTGTGTTTTTTAGAATGTTTCATACAGCAAATTAAAGATGACCCGTGTTTCTGTCCAAAACTGTGAATGTTTGAATAGTAAGTGTGCTAATTTGTGAACAAGTGAAGTTTATGAGAAACCTTTTTTTTCGAAGACAAACAATTCACGTCGAAGAATATTTTAAGATGATAGGGCTCGTGTTATTAAAATTTGGTTTACTGGAGTTCTTTATTAACTCGGTTTCGATAACCCTTTTGTATTTCTATATTTCGTCAAAAGGTATAAACATACAACGCAATAATACACATAACGTTTGATTTAGTCTACGCACCGTTTTCTAAGGATTACAATGGCATAATAGGAATCTCAATATTGTATACAGAAGATAAGAAGTCAAATCTAGTACTATTATAACGAACATAATTTAGCACCAAATAGAATAAACTATTAAGAAAGAATTACAAAGACACTAAAAGTATATACTTCCAGTATCTATCCAGAATGTAAAAAAATATCGAATACCTTTTTGATTTGATTTTTGATTTTTGGTGTTTTAACGCCACTTTTAAGCACCGCTTTTGGGCTATTTCGTGGCGGCCAGTCTTTATTGGTGGAGGAAGCCGGAGTGCCCGGAGAAAACCACCGACCTTCGATAGGAAAACTGACAATCCTAGTCAATTAAGATTGGAGTCGAGTGCACCCGCACGAGCGGGGTTCGAACTCACAACCTCAGTGTTGACTGACTAGTTATTACAGTAGTAACTACTTATACCACTCGGCCTCTGAGGCCCCCGAATACCTTTTTGAAAGTTTTTTTTCTGTCCATCGTCGTTTATCCAGTTTTTCCATTCTTCATAGATCTCATTGTACATCAAATTGTTGTTTGGCGGGAACTGATGGGCGGGGTAGTAGTCGTGATTTCCAAATACAGGATATACTGGAGTAGAGTTGAACTTTGATTTCAATTCTTGTGTGATGTTGCGAACAATATCTCTGTACATAGCATGACTAGCTACATCGTCTTTTATATGTGGTGTACTATCACTAGGAAGAAAAGGGAAAATATTGAGAAAGTAAAAACTAATTGAATTATGTTTTCATGACTGATATCTTTGTACATGGCATGAAGAGCGAGTTTGTCTCTTATATGTTGGTGTACTATAACTAAAAAGTAAAGATAACAAAATAGCAAACCATATTGCCATTTATATGTGGTGTGATACATGATCGTCATGCTAGTGCAAGTTAATTTTTGAAAGCTTAACTGTTGGAGTCAACATGTATTACTGTAAGATTAATAGGAAAGAAAAGAGGAGAGGTAACTAGCCAAAAGTTTTCGTTTATTACCTCGTCATAGAAAATGAAATTCCCTCTCAAAAAGAGAGAACACAAAATTTTAAATAAAATGCAATGGAGAAAAGAAAATGAATAATGTAACACAAAAAATACCTGAATGTGCACTTGCCTAATTGTTGCTTATAAGAAGTAAAAAAAAAGTAAAATTCAGCTTTCCCCCGAAAGAAACACCTTACAAATGTGGAAAAATATAGGGGCCAGCTGAAGGACGCCTCCGGGTGCGGGAGTTTCTCGCTGCATAGAAGACCCATTGGTGGCCTTCGGCTGTTGTCTGCTCTATGGTCGAGTTGTTGTCTCTTTGACACATTCCCCATTTCCATTCTCAATTTTAAACATAGCTATACATAGTGAAAATTTGGCGGGAATCGCACGGAACACTAGGTTAGAGATTTACCCTGTCCATATAATAAAGTCAACATCTGGTGCTTTTTCCCGCATTGCATCAAGACTGCTGGTTACCAGTTTCCATGAAGAATCACACCAGCTATGCCCGAACTCGCCTCGTTCTGATGCATTTCTGTTACACGACAGAGCGACATCAAGGTATGTAGGATCATAATGAAAATCTGTCACGTGCCAGAACCAACCTAAAAGTAGCAATACTTGCTTAAAATTTGATCTTCTCTATAAATATAAATATGTCCGACAAGTTCATGAGGCAAATCGGTGCAGGACATAATGGTATATATCGCTTCCTGTCAGTACTAGAACAAACCCTACCAGATTATAAAAAAAGGTAGTTCATTAAAGAAAAGGTCATCATGCAGAATCAGTAAACATGCATAATTGAGACACTGAAATTAGAACTTTCACGAAACATTTAAGAATTTGTATTTTAAAGTAGAGGTCAATTTCAACTGTTGCAGTGTTACTAGAAACAACAGTTGATATTGGAAAAGTCAAATATCGAAATATTAATAAAACTTGTTGTGTATATAGATATAAGAAGATGTGGTATGAGTGCCAATGAGACAACTTTCCATCCAAGTCACAATTTGTAAAAGTAAACCATTATAGGTCAAAGTACGGCCTTCAATACGGAGCCTTGGCTCACACCGAACAGCAAGCTATTAAGGGCCCCAAAAATGACTAGTGTTAATCCATTCAGACAGAAAAAACCAACGGTCTAATCTATATAAAAAACGAGAAACGAGAAACACGTATGAACCACATCAACAAACGACAACCACTGAACATCAGGTTCCTGTATAGTCTTATTTTGGTTCATCTTCAAACATTATTTAACTTATTTCCTTCAACTGACGATGTGACCAATTCTTAGTTTTAAATCTTGGAATACAAAGGTATATATACATATATACATATATAAATATAGTTTTCTCACTGGGTCCAGATGAGAAAGTTCCATTTCGTATTTATACGTCTTTTATTTTACTATTCCTGATGTTTCTTCTGTTCTCCGTTTCACAAAAAAATGCGTCTAAAAGTGATCGTGAATTTTCTGAATTGTTCATGACTTATGGTCAATTTTATGCGACTGTCATACAAGTGAGAGGTTTAGCGCTATAAAACCAGGTTCAATCCACCATTTTCTACATAAGAAAATGCCTGTACCAAGTCAGGAATATGACAGTTGTTGTCCATTCGTTTGATGTGTTTGTACTTTTGATTTTGCCATTTGATTAGGGACTTTCCGTTTTGAATTTTCCTCGGAGTTCAGTATTTTTGTGATTTAACTTTTTAGTCTTTAAGATTTTTCTGTGAAACGCTGGCCAGATCCCAATTGAGTCACGTAGAAATCAACTGCTACTGCTAAACATGTGAGACCTATTTTAGGGTGATTACCGGACCCCTTCCGTATCCCAGAGCTAAAGTAAAATTTGTACTCGATATAACGTACTTACCATCATCGGAATAAACAAAGCTAGTGTATAATATAATAGTGATAGCAAGATAAACTGTCTCCATTATAGTTGTCGTTCTGTTTAATCTGGTTTGATCTTTACAAGGTAATATAGATAAGATAGCTGTAGAATATTTTGAGTAATATAATAACTGCACGGAAGACATTTTTGTCTTCATTTCTGAATGCGATAATTTAACAATTTACATATGACATTACATGTACTAGTTCTTAAGGTCAAGAAAATTCTAACATTAGCTAAACATTTCGAGATAATTATTCCAAATAACAAGTTAACATTGACACTTTTCTTATACTTTCAAATATTTTTCTAGACATTTTGATTAGAATTTTTTTTCATTTATAAAGTTTGAACTTTTTTATATTTTGACGATAGGACCGGCGATTGTCCCACAACAATCAGAAACATAACAATTTACAATGCTTTCAAGCACTTATGATCAGTTAGCAGTATCTCATGAAGGGTGGCAAGAATTTGGCTTTTTGGTTTGTTCGTGTTAATGTCCCGGATATTAATGTCATTTGATTGGTTAACTTGACAGGTTATATCTGATGTGACAAAAAAAAAAAAAAAAAAAAACAACAACAACAAAAAAACCCGACTATAGCTGTTGTATTATTGACAAAAACCTGAGTAAGTGAGAATCTAATAATAACATCGATTTATTATTTCAAAGATTTTTTTTTTCTCGAAAATTATGACCATCACATTTTAAAACAGACGTTACTTTAAAAATGTTCTTCTGGAATAGCTGAGAGAAATAACCAATGTTTACATGACCAACCAGGAATGGCAAAATTGTACATTTCATAATCTCCTAGCATGGAACCTTTTATATAACGTGTATAAGTCTAGGATAATGTAACTAATCACAGCAAATTATTTGTACAGTTTTAAATTCGACACAGCAGTTCAGAACTTAAAAATCCAAGGTAACAAACAAAACTGAGCAAATCAAATGAACTTAAAAATGAGGAAGAAAAGTTCATGTTTTGCTGGGTTAGCTTCCACGGGATGGGATAATTGACAAATACTGAAAGAAAAATGCACTAATCGGTAGGATAGAATAGAATTTGTCTTAATTTAACTAAAACGTATCCATCAAAGAAATGAAATCTTGATAAGATATCTGTTATTGACCAAAACCAAAACAGAAAATTGCTTTTGACATCATTACCCCCGAGAAAGACAGTGATAAATCTATAGCCTGTTTAAAGAACATAATAAAATCTGACTCTGCACATATCAAACGAAATATTGATCAAAATATCTATAAAACATGATGGACGACTTTTTTCTTTGACGCCGAAACGTCCAATGAAATTGGACAAATTTGATGTGTGTATTTACTTCGCCATGACAATCCCAATCTCAATTAGGAAATTCATTTCTTTCCGAAAGAATTATTTTTCATCGTTGTACAAAAAGATGATATCTTTGGTAGTATTGATATATTTTTGGCACTTTTGAGAGGAAATTAAAGACTGTTCTTATGATTCATCTGGTTAGCTATAATTCACTGCCGCTTGTTGCTGTGAAAGGTCAAACGGGTCACTGGATATCAAAAGAATATTGTAACTAACTTTCAACATCGGTAGCATGAACAATGATTAACACGGAAAGAAACTTTCAACAAATAACGAATCACAACGAATATAACTCGATCGCTTTGCATAATATTGAATGAGCTATAGGAAAGAAGACCCTTGATAGTGTTAATTAATTTTTCTTTGGTAAAATCCTGATTTTTTAATTATTTATTTCTAATGTTTATACTATTCGGGCTTTTTTGAATATGTATATAATTGATTGTATCAAATGATATGTAATGCTATGACCAACTGGACTTTGTCTGTATTCATAAAGTAATAATGGTTCATGAGTATTTGGCTTTACAACTTCTGCTATTTTTACGTAATACCAAATATGTACCAAAGGCATAGCTATGGCATATATATCGAAGTACCTGAATTTGTTTTGCCCCATTTTAACTGCATTTATAATTACACCGTCAGTCAGATTGGGTGTAAATGGCAGATGATTTCTGAGAAAGACAGTGTAAAATTCTCTTCAAATTTAAGCACGTCAGAAGATAAACACATCCGAATGCTTTCTTATTGACCTGCTGTAAGGTGGAATTATTTCGAAATTCGTGAACAGGCGTTTGTTTTTAAATTGTAGTCAAAACTAGCCACCCTTTACCCGGTTTCAGTTATCTTTAAGTCGTTTAGTAAATGGGGATCATGTAATTATGTAAGAAAGTCCAAGATTGATTGTAAAAACGAAAAGTCCAGATAAATTAAAGAAAAAGGAAATATTGATATATTTGAATGAGTGGACATATTTAGATAAACTGTTAACATAGAGATAGGTCTCATCTGTATGATATATTTACAAACTCGAAGAATTATTGACGCCACTATGCCGGAAACACCTAGGCGACGTGACCCGTTCGTCGCAAGCGAGAAACACAAAATTGATTACGCCTTCTAAATATTTTGATTTGAGCGCCGTATAAGTTTAATGAAGACAAAATGCATGTCTGGCGTACTAAATTATCAGCCAAGTATCCTTAATAATTTTTTTTTAGAACTAGATTTTACGTTTCAAAACATATATCTTAAAGTAAACAACTTTTTTGTTTAATAAAGGTTTTGACTCTAAGAATATCAAAACTCCTCGTATTAAAACATTTCATATAAACGTTGATATTTCACATGATGATTCAAAATGAATTTTCCGATTATGCGTGAAAAATAATTTTTGTTGATACGCAAGCTACTGAAATGATGTGTAAATGTTCATAAGAGGGATAAGAAAAAAACAGAAAAGAAGTAAATGTATATATATATAATGCTAAATGACCGAATTTGTCAAATTTTCAAGAAAACGCGTGGCTCAATCTGAAAAAAGATATTTTAAATTGTACAAGTTTTTCTCGCATTAGCATATCTACTCTTACAGACATTAACTTTTGTATGCTCTCTGAATAACAAATTCTTCCAACCTTAGAATATTCGGAAATTCGACGTATTCAGGAGCCTGTAGTTCAGTGGTTGTCGTTGGTTCATGTCTGTCATATTTGTTTTTCGTAAATTGTTTAGTTGTAAATTAGGCCGTTAGTTTTCTCAATTGAATTGTTTCATATTTTTCATGTCGGGGCCTTTTATAGCCGACTATACGGTATGGGTTTTTCTCATTGTTGAAGGCCGTACGGTTACCTATAATTGCTTACATCCACTTCATTTGATCTTGGGTGGATAGTTGTCTCATTGGCAATCATACCACATCTACTTATTTTTATATAGGTGTCTAGTTGCTTCCTGAGCTTGCAATAAATAAGTTATTTTAACTTCTTATGAGATGACTGAGATAAGTTAAACATCTGTTTTATTTTTGTCCATTAAATGAACGGTTGTGTTATATTTTGTATGAGAATGTATTTCATTTGTATCACAAACATTGATGGTTTCATTTTTTCAACATATGTAGATCTCTCCATTGTTAAAAAACACATTTTGATGAAAGTTTATGCTTTTGGTTTTCATGTAGCAAAAATATAGGGGCAAGTTTCTACCTACTCATAAATTGGAAAAACCTAACAACAAAATTATTTTCATTTACCTGTGTTTAAAGTAATTGCAAATGGCTGATATTTTTGTTCAAGCATATTGTTTTTCTTAAATTGTTTAACATTTCACAGCGGTATAACATGTTACTTTAATTATTCTTCCCTTAGTTTATTTATTTTGTATTTACATTGTATCATAGATCAAATTTATTTGTTCAGTGTATGTTCACTGGTGTTAATATGTCTTTTGATTGAGTTAAACCATTTCAATTGATATTTTATAGTGTGTCTTTCTATGTTGTGATGTTACACTATTGTTTCAGATAAGGGTGAAGGTTTGGTACCATTAAAACGTTTAAACCCGCTGCAATTGTTTGCACCTGTCCGAAGTCAGGAATCTGATGTCGTTTGTTGATGTGGTTCATAAGTGTTTCTGGTTTCTGGTTTTTTATATAGATTAGACCGTTGGTTTTCCCGTTTGAAAGGCTTTACACTAGTAATTTTTGGGGCCCTTTATAGTTTGCTGTTCGGTGTGAGCCAAGGCTCCGTGTTGAAGACCGTACTTTGACCTATAATGGTTTACTTTCATAAATTTTGACTTGGATGGACAGTTGTCTCATTGGCACTCATACCACATCTTCTTATATCTATAAATACATCAGAAGTAAAAAGAGAGGCAGAAGATATCAAAGTAAAGTTGACCATCATATCATATTCTATTTAATTTTCCAAAGCAATCAGAAGGACTATGCGATGTTTTAATATGTCACTCTTCGTTCGCTTTGTATAAACAAAGCCTTATACAAGTGAGAAGATGTGGTATGATTGCGAATGAGACAAATCTCCGCCAGAGACCAATTGATATAGATGTTAGCGTTTATAGATTACCGCACGGTGTTCAAAAATGAGCAAAATCTATACCACATATATATGGCCCCAAAATGAACAACTGTAAAACAATTAAAAGAAAAACTCAAGGTTTTAGACTAATTAAAGTACAAAACAACAAATGAATAACAAATATGACACAGAGCAACAAACGACACCCCTTCCCCCCCCCCCCCCATGTCAGACTTGGGACAAACACATGCAGACTGTGGCGGGGTTAGACGTTTTAGCAGGCGTCCAACCCTCCCATAACCTAGGATAGTGGTGTAACAGCACAAAAAAAAAAAACAAACCAAACTGTATAAATCAGTTGAAAAGGGCGAAACTCATCAGATCGAGAAAAAAAAAACCCCGCAAAAAACGCAACACAAACTAACAAAAAACCCCACAAAGAACCGATCTGAGAACACTCGCAGTTACCGGAAGCTAGTCCAAGCCAATAACAACTAGACAAATCATTTATGTAAGACAAATATAAACAAAATATTCCATTTAAACAAATTATTGAGTACACCGGAATTAAAATTGAATTTGCAACGTCAGTTGTATTTTGAACGACGTCGGAGATCAATATGGATATTTCTGTAGGTATTTCTCCCTAAGAATTTTTTTTTTTACATTTGAGCTACAAAGAGGCTTATAATCATAACTATATATATTTGAGCCCAAATAATTCCGAATAACATATCAATTGTGGACAAATACATTACATTTTTGAGCATTATTATTGCGAGAACGCAGCCCCTCGAATATTTGGGTATAGAGCAAACATATTCCATATTAAAGGAGAATCTTGTAGGGTTTTATCTCTGTATTAAGTTCTAAAATGGTTGCATATAAAATAAACTTCTATCTTTCTGCAAAAGATGAAAAAATAAATGAATATTTTGGCGCAATGAATCACTATTCTTGCAAATTATTATTTTCCTGATGATTTTTTCATATGTTTTTATTTCATTCTTATGTTTTATTTCAATACCTGTTGGAATAATTACACACTTTTGAATATATAGACCCGAATGATGATTGTGGTAATTTTTACCTAGAGGTTTCAGAGGATTAGATTAAAAAAGGCTGATGACGGACGGAGGTGAAAAAAAGTTGATGACGGACGGAGGTGAAGTGATGGCAATAACTCACACTAGATTTCTCTGTGTCAGTTGCACTATTCATTTAAGTTACTTCAAACAAAATATATAAGTTCTTACTTATAGGGTATTGTACGTTAAATCTTACCACGAAAAAGATGTCTCTTTCGGGAAAAGGGAGACAATTCCATTGTTTTAGCTGAGTAAATTTGGACTAATTTAAACTTTATATACATTTTCTCCGAAAAGAAATTTCTTGCTGTTAGATATTTTTCAATAACAATCACAAACAGAACAATAACATCTAATGATGTTGTCTTGCAATGTTGACACTGTTATATTTATTTTCAATGAATATCATGGTAACTTTTGTGATTGTTTTGGCTTTCAATTAACTAAAGTTGACTCCCAGAGTATCTTGTCGAGTTGTTATTTATTGGTACAAACGAAACAATATGATGGTTAGCCCACGACAATAAGACACCAACCTAACAACGCGATGAAATCCGAATGCATTTAGAGGCAAAGTATATTGATCTGATTGTCTTTTTTCTTATTAGTGGTTGGCATTCTGATCAAATCAATTTTAATTAAAAATAGAAAAATAACATAAAACATATGAATGACCTTCAACTTTTTATGTTAGGCCTTGTCTTTACATGATGAAGGATAATTAATGAAAACAAATCTGCGCAGTGAAATTTTGCTGTTGTCTTTAATTAGTCTTCTTCTAAGAAAACTTGTTTGGATCTCAATGAACGGAAATTAAAGAGGCAATCTGCACACCTAAGCAGATTCAGCTACTCTACATCTAACGTAGATTGTTATCTGCCGATGTTTGCCAAATGGTAATAAGGGTAAAATTTCACGATGAACAGTCGATCCCAGAAAGTCCATGGTATTACTACCTTTTCTGACAAGACATTTTAAGTTACTAGTAATATATATCTTCTTCGTTTACATGCTTTATTGTGTGTTCTCCAGTGAGGTCGTAGAATCTGCTGACTGGATAGTTCAAACCATCATTTTTTGGTGAAAAATGTGTCTTTTTACCGAGAATATCATGCATTTGCTATATGACTTAATGCCTTCATTCTGCCATGAGATAGATTATATATAAAAAATAACATTTTCGGAAAAGTTCTTATAAAAAAACAAAAGACACGATTAAGAAATTAATTATGAACACTCAAAGTCCATCTGAAGAAAAAAAGAGATGGTAATTCATAACTTGAGCGCAATGCGCAAAAATAATTGCAACTGAAGCAGACAGTTCCATTTCGTTTCTCCTTGGTCATTTGATTACTAGTATACTGGATAGAGGCATACATTTTGCCATGCAACAGGCCACCTCTTCAGAGCTGTTGCAAAGGTTCTTTAACACGTAGAGAGCGTGGCAATCTCTCGACACGAGGCATCGGGGTTAAAGTTTCCATTCTGTTCGGGCATGGCTGCGATTTATATATACTGCACAACCAAACGGACGCCCGACTTTGACAAGGGTTTTACTGCCGGTCGGAAGAAGACCAAAAACTGCCCATATTGCGATATCCAAGTCTCCTGATATTCAACTGATATTTAGTTTCTACAAAATTATATTATTTAAAAAAAAACATGTATATCACTTCTTCAAATTTATAATTTTTCATGTGAATATATCAAAATTATTGAACATACAAGGAGATATTTTTGTAGTTTTTTACTATGTTAACTGCCGTAACACTCAAATCAAATTAGAATATTTATTGCTATTGCATTGTTGCAGGAGTTTTCAGATTTTGATGACAAAAATGGAGAAAAGACTTGTGAGGACTAGGAGAAATCTGTGCGGATTTCAAGTTTATGAACACAAATCATCTTTTTCATGATCTATTATAATAAACATTTTATTTTGAAAAGATAGTTTCGTTTTGATGACGTAAATGCAATAGTTAGTCGTGAATATGAAAACAACTTTAAAAAAACCACACCACAATGAAGGCGTTGCAAAATCATTAATCAGAGTGAAATTGTATATTTCAAAACCGTAAACCGCCGAAAAAAATTTTCTCTTGAGGTCCAATCAATATTTAATATGTTTCAAAGTGTATGGTGGTTTAATCCCCTATTTTCTACGCAAGAAAATACCTGTACCAAGTCAGGAATATGACAGTTGTTTTCCAGTCGTTTGATGTGTTTGAGCTTTTGAATTAGCCATTTGATGAGGGATTTTCCGTTTTGAATTTTCACTGGAGTTCGGTATTTTTGTTATTTTACTTTTTCTCATGCAGTTTAAATCCACAGGCACCAAGCTAACTTAATGCCCTAATTTTCATTTGCCCTCTGGATTGGAATCTGATTTTTGTAACCTTTTGTAAGCCTCTATATGTTCTTTACTATTTATTAATATAACGTCAGTCTTTAGGTTTAAAACCCTAAATATAGATCAGTATTTACATGATTGATTACACAAATCGAAATCAATTCTTTATTATTAAATGACCCATTTAAGGCTTATAAACCAATATAGATCACAAAGTTCATACAATATCCAAATATATATCCCATGCAATGATGGAATGGGATTTCCCAGTAACTATTACTTTTAAAGATACTAAAAATATCAAGGGGTATCACAAATGTAATGCGCATTATCCAGTAGCTTTCAATTTGAAAATATCAGGTTTCAAGGTGTATGGCAAGTACGGAAAGTTATACGTGTATATGGTCATATTAAATCTCTTTTGTGCTTTTAGGCATATATTGATTTAGAAAAGAGCTGATCATTAAAGACCTTTATTCTATCATGGATTCATTCATGATAGAATAAAGGTCTTTTATGATCAGTCCTTTTCTAAATCAATATATGTCTAAAAGACCTTTATTCTATCATGGATTCATTCAATTCACGGACGAATATTTTTGAAATGATTAAACAAACGAGAGTTTCTTTCTTTACAAACTCCAGTTCAACTACAAATAAACATGTTTTTTTTGCCGCTACCTCTAGGATACCGTGGATTTTTTTTTTAGATCAGATAGTTGCATATTCTACATATACTTCCGTTTTTGATCTTTGCTTCTTTACAAAAAAATTAAAACACAACCAAAGGGACAACATTAAATATGTTTGATATGAAATATTTTTCTTATCTTTTGACTACAGTGAAAATAGAAGTTTCCTAAAACGATACGTGAAAATTTTTTAAGAAAGTAAAAAAAGGGACCAGTTAATTTTCAGTGTCGAAAGTAAACTGTATTGCCAATATAAATACAACCTGAAACATTATTATTCTCATTAAATACAAGCGTTTCAATTTCATTTTGTTATATCGAAAACTGGAATGTTAGTTTCCTTTTGAGTTGTTTCCCTTAACATATCAAATGGTTTAATTTGTTGAAAGCATTCTTTGATAATACGGTGCACACGTCTATAATAAAGTAATGTGGAATCTTATTTTTCGGTTACTAAATCACTGTCTTAATTTACATTGCTAACATTTTACTACTTTTTGCTTAGAAACTATCAGAATAATTGTGCATTGTATTTTGAATTCCGACTCGTATTCCCTTTTCGTAACCTCTATCTATTATTTACATCTAGAGACATATATATATACATATACATACATATATGTCTCTTTTACAACGTAGTAAGTCTTTCACAGTTTAAATACTAAAATAGATCATAATTCAATACAGGTGTAATGTGTATACCCCAGTAACTTGTAATGCGGCTTTCGCAGTAACTTTCGCTTTGAGGTTAACACGACGGCTCTCAAAGAATATGATAAGAACACAGATAGCCTCACCTTACTTTTAGGACTATATGATTAAAGAAACGGTTTGAGTATTTTAGACAATAGTTTTATTAGGCATCGACCGTCAGCTTTTATGGGGGCAACTGTTTTAGAGTTAATTTAACAAAAATTGTTACCGAAGAAAATTGAAAAAAGTAATTTGTTAATAAAGGATTTGGGGTGAAAATGATAAAAAAAAATAAATTTCTTGGTCCTGAATTTTATTAAAAAGAAAAATAGTTTGTCCTTGATTGTTTGTCAGGAGAAAAAAAACACGTCCGTCAACAAAAGAAAAATGGCCCTTGCCTTACGGATCTATAAAAGCAACTTAAAGGATAAATATAGATGAATTGATCTAATAAACGAGAGTTTCATCTTTATATAATACCAGTTCAAATATCAGAAACAAACATTTGTTTCCGGCGTTAGGGTAAACAAAATATTTATTTGAAAATAATCAAACTATCTAATAGTCTTAACTGGTTACCAGAGAACTCTCCACTAAATTTGAACATCTTAACCTCCGGTGATTCGTCATTAATTAATGATGAAAATGAAATAAATTTAAAGAATGAATATGAATTTATTAAAGAGTAAAAGAGGTTTCTAATTGTGTATTATAGCACACTAAAGTGCATATACATGTATATTGTGTACAACCATTCACATCATCACACATCATCTTTTTACATATCCAATATATATAATGTATTGTTTGCATGCATGCTTTGTAAAAATTCTATTGTTATAAATTGTTCATGGGAAAAGACTTTATAAGTTTGATTACCTGATGTCTCATCCCTTTTGCATATTTAAGTAAATAAAATATGTTTAAACGAAACAAAATATTTTTCAGTTGTATTTAAACACTATAACTGAAAATCTTATCATGACAGGTAGTAACATGGTTAATGTCTACTTTCGTTTAACAACTAGAATAAACATAGATTTTTTTCCTTTTTTTCCAAACTTATAAAAGATTGAAAAATTATCATATCAGCTAGCCTAGAAAAACGTCTAATGTGTACTTTCGTTTTAGAACTGTCATTCTTTGAAGCTGAAAAAAGAGGTAAAGGGACGACATTATGTAGATATTTTAATGTTTTCTCCGACAACTAAATATGCTATCTTAAGACATTGTACAATCAAGGTGACAATTGAAGTTCATAAAATGAATAGGGACCAAATAGATCCAGACTTCGCCACCCTTATTCTTTTTTGTGTATTTAGTTTCAAAATGTATCCGGTGATGCCGCCTTCCAACCAACATGACCGACAAGGCTAAAATAGAACAAAGGGGTAAAATGCAAGTATCTTGTGACCCTTTCTTCCCGTTATTAGCATTGGACACGATGTGTTCTAAATGGGACATATAATCAAAACACTTTTTCCACAGTCACCTTTGATATATGCGTGTACATAGTTCCTGTGTACAATGTAAAACGTGGATTCAAAATTGTATTCATAAAAAAATATTAAACAACACAATAAAAAGTAACAGTATAGGGGTACAGATGACGAAAAAGTTACCAGATAGTATTCTGACAAATATAAGAAAAGACAGAAACGAGCAGTGAACTAATTAAGAACTGCAGCTTTAGGGAGTACAAACTACCATTGAGACCGAGTTTCTTTGGAAGGATACCCATATTATCTTTTGCATGCAACAATCTTCGTTTTCCTTTTAGGTCAAAATCGAATTCGATGAGATTGAACACTGAAAAGAATTAAAGCAAGCACTTCCACGATCGTTTGTTTTACACATCCCTTACACTTGAAATTATAAGACTGTATAATTTCTATATCAAAGGTTCCAACTCCCTCAGGCAAAGTTGGCGTTAGCTGGATTTGGCTATTTTTTTTAGGTCCTTTTTGGTTTATAGCTCTTCAACGTTTTCGGTCCTTATACATCCTTGGCTTTCAAATATTCGGTTTTGAGCGTTCCTGATGAAGGTAAATCCAGAAAAGCGCTTCGGACGCATGAAATTGATAGCGTGTTTTCATTTTTTTAAAGAAACTGTGGACATTCTTTGAGACTGTATTGTTTGGTATTGTTTTACTTGCAATTTGTTATTACTTTCTTATTATATCAATATTAAAGAGTTGAGGGCTTATTCTGAACGGATTTTAATGTTTCATTCTTCCGCGAACATTTTTTATTAAACTGATCGAGATGAAAACGAAAATTGAATGCTCAGAAAAATAGTTTAATTCGATAATAAAGGAGTAGGCCCAGTAAGATCCCTTTTTGGCCCCAAAATATAGCAGTTTTACAAAATTGTTAAAATATAAATTTTTGGCTATTTATTGGAAAGAAGAATACTTCTGTAACATAAGTATGGGCTGTTTTTGACAATACAATGCACATGTATCGGGTACTAGCATCATTCAGTCATGCCAAATTACTGAAATCTTCGAAATTTAAGCATTTTGGTTAATTTTTTAGACGGTTTCCGTCTGAAATGGAAGTGGCCGCATTTGTGTTCATTCTTAATATTTAAATGTAAGTTGTATTTGATGATAATACATAACATATATCAAGGTTGAGAATAAACACGGATGCGGCCACTTTCATTTTTGACAAAAAACATCTGAAAAGTGACATTTTATGGCATATTTGATAGATTTTTCATATTTAAGCTTGAATTTGAGCGTCTTTAATGACTAAATCAGTTCAAATCTTTCACATAAACTGATTGAATCGACTGAAGTAGACACTTAAGTGTTTAAAAAGTGTCCAAAATCTTTCATCAGATGAACTTGAATTTTGAGGCCAAAATCGGCCCTTACCGGACCTACTCCTTTAATCGCTGATCCCAAGTTAAGAACTTTTCAGTAGTTTTCTTTATTACTATTGTTATTTTCTTTTATGGAATTTGTTGTTCACACAACTTTCCTAGACTAGTGGAGAGTTAGAGCTGAACACCTCTCTCTCTCTCTCTCTCTCTCTCTCTCTCTCTCTCTCTCTCTCTCTCTCTCAACGAATTTAAATGTTAAACGATGTACAAATGTTCTGTAGGCTTGTTTGCAGACTTTTGCAAAACCACGAATTCAAATATCCATTAATATATATTTACACTCAATCCACGAAAATTTGTTACAACGAAAATAAATGAATCCACATTATATATAATTATAAATATAAACAAGTCTATATTGAAAACAACTCTCTCTCTCTCTCTCTCTCTCTCTTAACGAATTTAAATGTTAAACGATGTACAAATGTTCTGTAGGCTTGTATGCAGACTTTTGCAAAACCACGAATTCAAATATCCATTAATATATATTTTCACTCAATCCACGAAAATTTGTTACAACGAAAACAAATGAATCCACATTATATAATTATAAATATATATACTTTGGATTAATTTATTAGTAGTAAAGTACTTGTGTAATGTTGAAGACCGTTTGTTTACCTCTAGTTTATTTTGTGTCATAGCTGGTCGTCACATTGGATATACCACTAATGCCCTGTTATTGATATACCAGTCTGAGCTGAATATGTACATGCCTGAGTAGTTAATATGACAATGATTGTGGTCAATGGAAGAAGTGAACGAAGTTGTTTCAAGTTCTTGAAAAGCGAACTAAAAATGTAATATATTTAATACATTATTTTCTTAAATTATATGAGCCAGTCCATGTGAAAAGGTACAAAAAATGTTTTTGATAAACTTAACAGGACACGTAGTAAAAGTTTGTTAAAATATTTTTGAAAAACGATTTTATCCGAAAAATTGTTGTTAATGTAAACATCAATAAAATTGTCAATTTTGTCCCGAATTTGTCATTAAAAACGATAAAAGACGTAGAAATATCTGAATTGTTGTACTTAGGCAATTGTAAAATCATTTGTTACCCAGAAAAATGGTATACTGAGTCGAAATTGAACCATTTACGACACTGTAGAGAGAAAAGGTCAACAATTTTTATCATCTCTAACTATGCCTAAAGAAAGTCATCTTGTGTTTTTGAAATTGAAATTTAAGTAAGTTAATTTAAGTTATATGATATAATATAAATCAACATTCCTTGAACGGGATTCGAACCGTTGCCCCCATGAAATTGCATTGATTTTTGCATTGTAAACTATACATGATTTTTGTACCTTTTTGCATGGACTGGCTCATATTGATTTCACTTGAGACGTGCAGGAACATCCTGTTTGATATTATTTTTAAATTAAGGTAAATTTAATTCCATTTTCATAAACTTGTATTATTCTCTAACTGTAAGATATCCCGTTTATTTTTTTAGAGTAATATGCAGGGTGCCTATAAGTATCTCCAGAGAGATACTTATAGGCACCCTGCATATTATTTTAAAAATTGAAATGTGTCACCTCTTATGTGGACATACAAGGTAGATCCTCTCTATGTTCCAAAGCGTCTACTGGTATGGATACCCCTGATATGATCAAGTAATCAAAATCTCCTTCATTTATGTTTGACCGCAGTCTGGTTCCTTCTGCCGTACTCCCCACAACCATACACTATTCCTTACCGAAATGAGAGGCAAATTTTGTGATGTATTTGCAGTATCTGCACTGCCGGGCATCGTTCGGTACTTCTTTGCTTTGATCCTCTAACTTTCTGTAAAAGGACTCCAGAAGCAGCTCTCCAAGTGTATTTCGATATGAATAAAGAATGTGAAAGCTCAAAACAAGAAGAAGAGATTTCTATGAGAGAAATGGAAGAATTAAAGAAATGTAAAAGTGATCCCGCAAGTAGAATACCAAAAGTAATTAGTATGGTGTCATATTTGCAGAAAGTGGCCAACACTGACAGTTCTAAGCTCACACAAGCTATTATGGACACGTTATATATGGTATTGGAGGAGGAGACAAATATTCCTTTAGTAAGACCAAATACTACACAGAAGCAGTGGAACCTCTTGGGACAAGGTGCCAGTTATTTGACAACAGACTTTTCCACACGAGATGAAAAGAAAAAAGCACTAGAAGACCTCAGAGGTAATGTGTTTTCTACAGTTCTATCCTTTCGTTTTTAATGTGCTAAGTATTGTCTCTGAGATGAAGCACGGCACTAAAGGCGCTTTTCTTTTGTTTTTGATTTTAAGTGAGTGTAGGGAATTTTTTATTTTCGTTTTCTTTTTGAAGTTTTATTGGGTGTACAAGAAGGTCAGATATATAGCCTGTTATGATTTTCATTCTGGACGACTTTGATTTGGTAATGAAGAACAGAAATAAAAGCACTGTTTTTCCTTTGGTTTTGTTAAGTGTGTTTCTTTGAATTTTTTTTATATTATTTTGTGAATTTAAATACAATTTATTTTTGTTTTTTTTTGCAATGTACTAACGAACTGAGTGACATTATAATGAATTTGGAAAAAAGTTTATTTTTATCTAATTAAGAAATCAAAACACTTAGGTACTCATATTGAATAATGGACTGTGATATTATAGTTAAGACATATTTAAGTTAATTTTCAATTTCTTTAAAAGTATATTATTTTATTTTACAGTCATCTTTTTAAATTATATTATGAGTTTAACAATTGTTATTCACTTTATACATTTTGAGATATTTCGTTTTATACTCAGTTCGCTAAATGTATCAGTTTTACAAATGATACCTTGATAAACCTATTCATTGATATTAAACTTTTTTCTTTTTCCGTTTTGGTAGCTTTGTGTATATTTTGGAAATTATTTGTTGTTTACGTTAATTCCTATACCGGTATATAACTTATTTTATATTTATCTTTTTTATCATGCTTTTTACAATTGTTATTTACTATAAACATTTTGAAATATTTCATTGTATATTTAGTACGTGTCATTTTCACAAATGAATAACATGTACTATTTACCTATTTATTGATAGCCTTTTTTTGCATATTGACATTTTTGTATTTTATTTCCAATTTCTATACCGGTATATACAATATATTATATTAGCATATCTTAATTACATCACCCTTTTTAAAATGTAATTTATTATCAACATTTGGTGATATTTCATTTATATTTAGCTGACTTGATATGTCAATTTTGCAACTAAATAACATGTAGTGAAATACAGTTTACTTATATTTATTAATTTTTTAGCTTACCTGGCACAGAGATCCAAGTGATCTTTTCTCATCACTTGGCGTCCGTCGTTCTTCGTCGTCTGTCGTCGTCTGTTAACATTTACAAAAATCTTCTCCTCTGAAACAACTGAGCCAAATTCAACCAAACTTGGCCACAAGCATCATTGGGTTATCTAGTTTCAAAAATGTGTCCGATGACCCCGCCTGCCAACGAAGATGGCCGACATGGCTAAAAACAAAATATGCAAGTTAAATGCAAGTTATGTCTATTATTTTGAAAACCGTTATAATAGAGAAAATCTGACAGGAGCAGGAATGTTCAGAATATTGAGCTCCACCAATTGTCTATATACGTCAAAACTGTCAGACAACTTCTAATTGGAGTTCTTGCCCTTAAATGACAAATTTTACCTTTTTTCATTTTTGCCTATTATCTTGAAAACTATAATGAATAGAGAGAAACTTTAAAATGCAAAAATGATCAGCAAGACAAGTTCTACAACTAAGTCAGTCGACTCCTTATTAGAGCTATTGCCCTTTGATGACGATGTTTACCAATTTTTTGTATTTTTGCCTTATATCTTAAAAATCATAATAGATAGATAGAAACTTAAATAAGCAAAAATGATCGGCAAGACAAGATCTACAATTAAGAAAAACGGAGGAAATTGTCCGATTGGAGTTATTGCCATTTAATGATGATTTTCACCATTTGTTTGCGTTTTGCCTTATATGATAAAAATTAAAATAGATAAATAGACACTTTAAATCACAAAAATGATCAGCAAGTCAAGATCTACTAACAAATCAAATTTTGCCGATATAGTTAGTAGACTGTCACTCTTTAAAGGAGTGATTGCCCTTAAGAAGATAGAGAGAAACTAAACAGACTAAATGATCAGCAATACAAGATCAACAAAACAGAGATTTTTGTCATGAGTTCTATTCTCGTCTACAGTGTTGGAGAGTGTCCTTGTTGAATATGCACTTAGACCATGATGAGCGACACAGACTCTTTAGAGCCTCTAGTTATTATCAGTGTCTTATTACCCAGTTACAAATAACATTCGAAAGCCATCAATGAATGAACGAAACATGAACAATATGTTCAGTAAAAAGGTATCGTTCATTACTGGCCTTACATTCATACAATTTTTGAGTACGATTATCATACCCAGAAATTAATCAATTAAAATACTGAAATGTTTGTTTCGAGAACAAATCTGAACAGATCAATTTTTAATTAAAATCAATTTATGATAGAAAATAATAATTAAAATAGCAATAAAATCTGTATATAAATACTCTGGACATGTTATTTTGCTTCAATATTGAAACCATATGTATCTCATCAGGTTGATGACTTTTAAGCGTGCACACAAATTCCAACCGCTGCTGATGAAGATCAGATTACATGATATGAACTTTCAAAAGAAGAGCTTAAGGCGCAATGGGTAACAATAGTTGAGACTGAAGCAGACAGTTTCATTTCGCTTCTCCTTGGTCATTCAACGATTTCTTATATACATGAGATGTATCAGCAAATATAACTTCAGACTAAACATATCAAATAAAAAGTGATTTAAACAAACAAAAAATAAGTGCTTGATTGTGTTTGCTTACCGTCCATTGTCAAATATTTCAGGAAAATAAAAAAAAGTTACAATGAATACAATTAGCAGGTCCTGTAACAGGGGTTGACCGCGACAAAGGGCGGGAAATTTGAAATGTCACTAGAAAATGAAGAAACGTTGGAAAGGGGCATACATTTTGTCTCGCAACAGGCCACAAACGTACCCATCGGAGTTGCTGCGAGGGTTCTATAACGAATGAAGAGCTTGGTACTCTATCGACATACGCCATCAGGTATTACGTCCCCATTTCGACGCACTTGACTACAAAGTTTGACATTCCACACAACCAAATGGACACCACTCTTTGGCAAGGATTTTGCTGTCGGTCAGAAGAAGACCAAAAGTGACAATATTTCTATATCCCAGTAACAAAAACTGAAATTTAGTTTCTACAACGAAGAGATATATCATTTAAGACATTGATATCAATTCTTATTTTAATTTATCATGTAAAATATATCAAAATTATTGAACATATAGAATACAATATGGAGAGATTTTTGTAGTTTTGTTTTAAATTGCACTGCTACAACACTCAATACAAATGAATTATTGATTGTTATTGCATTGTCACTGCAGAAATCTTATAAGATTTTGAAGATAGGAAAATGAGGAAAAGAATTGTGAGGACAGGGAGAAATTTGTGCAGATTTCAAGTTTATACACACAAATCATCATTTTTAGTGTCTGTTATAATCAACAGTTTCATTTTAAAACAATAGATAGTTTCGTTTGCTGACTATCACATTTCATTGACAAAGCACAACCATTTATAATCCAATAAATTAATAGAAATTCTATATTTTAAAACCGTAAACCGCCTCAAAAACAATATTAGGCCAAATGAATATTCTCATACAGTTTAATTCCACAGGTACCAAGCTACCTAGGTGCCCTAATTTTCAATTGCCCTTTTGATTGGAATCCGATTTTTATAACATTGCGTAACCCTCTATATGTTCTCTACTATTTATTATAAATAACCCCATTCTCTACTATTTATCATTAATAACCCCATTTTTACATTAAAACACTAAAAATGGATCATTGTCTACATGATTGAATATACATCTCAAATTAATTTGTTTTTATTATCAAATTACCATTTAGAGCATATAAATCAATATGTATCATACAATATAATATCCAAACATATATCCCATGCAATGATCTAAATTACTAATGTGGATTTCCCAGTAACTATTGCTTTTAAGATGTAATGCGTCTTGCTGAGCAACTTTCGATTTGAAAATATTAATAACGATTGTCAAGGTTATTGGTAAGTACAAAAATTTATATTTGTTCAAAATATCAAATAATGTTTTTTTTTGTAAATCTCACCTGTGGCTTTGGAACTATATTGCTTTAGAAAAGAGCTGATTATTTAAAATCGTTATTCTATTACGAATTCCTTCAATTAATGTAAAGGATGAATATCGAGTTTCATTTTAACATATTTCTAAATTAAATCTACAAATACACATGTTTTCGGCACTAGGATACATACATATAAGTTTCGAAATTTTATTTAAAAATTAAAAGATAGAATATCGATCAGATAGTTGCATATTCTACGTGGACTTTCGTTTTTGAACAGTGTTTCTTTACTAGAAAAATAAAGCCAAAGGGATAACATTAATCAAATATTTTAATATCCTTTGAGTACAATGAAAGTGACAACAGAAGTGTCCTTAAAACATACGAGCGAAAAATTTCATGAAATCAAAAAAAGAGACCAGTAATTGAGTAAGTATCGAAAGTAAACTGCTTTTGCTATTGAAGCTACTAGCTCAAACGTTTTTTTTTTTCAAGCATTACAACTTCAATTTGTGATATTGAAAACTGGAATGTTAATTTCGTTTCAAGTGTTTGTTTGAATCGTCTATTTTAACCAATTAGAAAAGTGTAGGAGTTCGATTGGAAACCATTTTTATTATCGTTCGTATTTGTTCATGTGCTCATTGTGGTAAAACATTGCGATTACATAATAATTTTGTATTGTCTTCTGAAATCATATTCTTAAACCCTTTTTGTAACCTCTACTTGTTATTTACTACGTAGTCATTAGCAGTTTAAATGCTAAAAATAGATCATATTCAGTACAGGTATAATGTGTTAACTGCAGTGACTTGTAAAGTGGTTTTCCCAATACCTATCGCTTTGTCAAGGAGTATCGTAATATCATAGATAATCGCACCTTTGCATTCGGGACTGATTATATTGAGTTGAAAAAGAGGGGATCATCTTAGACTGTAATTTTATAAAGGCACCGACCATTCATCTTTTGTGGGTATGTTTTTTTTCTTTTTGTGTAAATTGTGTGATTCTAGATTACTTTAAACAAATTTTTTTTTTCAGAAGAAAAGTGAAACAATAGTATTTCCATTGAAAATTAAGAGAAAAAAGTAAATACAACATTGAGTATCAAAACAAAATTCTTGTTCCTGTACATAATTTAAAACAATAAAAATTTTGTTTTATTAAAGATGAACCGGAAAAAAAAAAACCCATGTCCGCCAACAAATGATAAATGATTTACGGATTCATACAAGCAAATTAATGAGCTGATTTACTAAACGAGATTTTCATCTTTACACACGTGCCTTTACATAACTTCCAGTTCAATAAATATAAACATATTTTTCGACGCTAGGATAAACTTAGATATATCTTTCAGTTTTTTAAACATTATAAGATTGGGAATTTTATTGGATCCAGTAGTAACACGTCCAACGTGTACTTTCGTTTTAGATTTGTGCTTCTTTCTTTAAAATGGACAAATAGCAAACGAGACCACAAAATTATGATATTTTGATATTTTCTGAGACATTTCTCAGACAACGTAATATGTTATTTTAAGACTACATGTATATACAATTAATTTATCAATATAAGTTCTCAAAAACACAAAACGAGAACGCGTTAAGTAAGTATGGATAGGAACAAGAATGTTTGTATTTGCTGCATCTTTCCCAAAAGTAAACTGATTTGCTATTAGGACCATCTAAAACCATTCTGTTTAAAATTTAGTGTTTCAATTTGTTTTCAGTTTTGAAAACTGGAATGTCAGTTTTGTTTTGAATGAATGCTCGATTTGTCTCCCTTACCCCATCATGAAATAATAGAAATATAAATATCATCAAACCATTTCTTATATTTTTGATTAATTGATTGATTGAGCGATCATTTGTGTTTAATGCCACTTTAAGCACTTTTGCCTAGGTCACTTTTGTTTGGTGGAGGAAGCCGGAATGCTAGGATAGAACCACCGACCTTCGCCAAACTGACAACCCCAATAAACTAAAATCGGAATCGAAAGCAACTGTCATCAAAGGTGTTCGAACTCACAACCTCAGTAATGACAGGCTAGTGATCGCTGTAGATGAAAAGTAAAATAACAAAATACCGAACTCCAAAGAAAATTCAAAACGGAAAGCCCTTTATCAAATGGCAAAATCAAAAGCTCAAACAAGAATGGAAAACAACAGTCATATTCCTGACTTGGTGCAGGCATTTCCTTATGTAAACAAACAGACCCATTGGTGGCCTTCGGCTGTTGTCTGCTCTATGGTCGGGCTGTTGTCTCTTTGACACATTCCCCATTTCCATTCTCAATTTTATAATAGGTAAAAATGTCACAAATAAAGGTACAGCAGTCAACATTGTGTTATAATCTTAATCACTATAAAAACAAACAACTGTGTCAACAAAGAAAAACAAAATGGCATATAGACACTCTGTAGACGAAGCACATGAGCAAACATGAAAGACAAGTACACAAAAAATTACCGCAGCACAATAACACAATAGCGGGATGTATAAATACCGAACCACGCCAGAGGGATATTACCAAAAATGGACTAAACAGTAACGGTTAAAAATATACTAAGACAAATAAAAAGAACACTATAACACGTACTTAAGATGATAAACAACATCAGTACCTAAAATCTATACTTCAAGCCCATCATGTATTTTTTGTGATGTTGATACGGAATATTTATCAACAAGTTGTCTCGTTGGCAAATATATTATACAAGACTACACTATTATGAATTGAATGTTTATCATGTTATATAGTATAGTTGTCTGACTTTGGGTAAAAAAATTCTGCTGTGATCAATGGTGATATCAATAAACTACTATGAACTACTGTGGCAACTCGGCCACTGAGGCCCCTTTGATTCTTTGATAATCCTTCACATACATCTATGATACGAATTTTTATTTTGTGGATCCCCAATTTCACTCCTTATTGACACTAACGTTTACCATTTTTCTGCTATCCGAATACACAATCTCAGTTCAACGGTTTTTAAGGTTTTAATAGAACTCTTGTCTCATTAAAATAAAATGTCCTATACGTTATTGGTTCAATGAGCGCGTGAATTAATTTCAAGAACAACTAGTCTGCATGTGTAGCAGGATCTGCTTACCCTTCCGTGGCGCCTGAGAACACCCCTGGTTTTTAATGGGGTTCGTGTTGCTAAGTCTTTAAGTTTTCATTGTTGTGTTTGTAAACTGTTGATTGTCGTTTGGTCGTTTTTTTTATGCCATGGTGATGTCAGTATGTCTTCGACTTATCAGTTTGAATATCCCTTTGGTATCTTTCGCCTCTCATGTAGGTGTCAGTATATTCATGATGGCAAAAAAAATAATGAGTTCTATAATGCACAGCTTTTAGAAAATTCCACGACAAACATAGTTTTATCTGCGCATGTACATATTTATAACACTGGACCTAAAATTATAATAAAATTCGTAATGTTTAATTTGAGTTCCTAAAAATGTCTGTTTGGCGGTAAGCGAGACTTCTGGTGGCGAGGTTGTTACCAAGTTGGCAAATACATCAATACTTCACTTTTACTGAGGATACAAGAACTCATTCTGCGACGCAGACTTCATATCCGTTCCGTTCTCTGCTACGTAACACTACACAGAATGGAGAGTATTGCGGAGCACTTAAGGAACGGGGATATGAGCTCTGTGCATGAGATTGACCAAGCTTTTTATGGAGTTTAATCATGGTAAGGCCATGATAGCCAGTCATTAACACTAGACTTTGATCTCATATGTGCATATAACGAGCTCCTTTTGACCTCGATTTCAGAGTTCAAATCCTTTAAACAAATTAAAAAAATTCCCGGTGGGCACTTCAATCCTTTTTTTGGTAGGGGTGAGCAGCTGAGACATCCAATAAACCATGCACCCTTTTAATATTTTGAATAACAAACCTATATATCCTTTCATATATATTTATTAACAAAAAATACCTATCATAATTCCGCTATTTCATGAAGAGGTAATTATATTCGATAAACATCTGATGCATTTCCACTGAGGTTTTAGTCGCATTTTTGTCTGAAAAACAAATCGACGTCTGACTAGTTTCAGATACTTATGATGTGCAACCTTTTCATATATTTCATTTTGATTTCTGGACCTTATCATATACCATGAATCTTAGAATAATGCCTATTCCAGCAACTCATCTCTACCCACAGTTACAAAGTAACCCCCCCACCCCCCCTCCCCCCCCCCCCCCCCCCCCGAGAGATTGCATGACCTTGTATCAACTACAGTTCATTCATTTCATATCGTAAATAGAATCATCTTTTCAGACGTACATGAACTAGTATTTCAGGCTTAAAAAGTAAGAGGTTGAGCTAAAATGTTTTAAGTCAATCTGTTACTGTATAAAATGCATGGAAACAAGCTATACGCTATTTAGCACTTGATATGCGGGTAAAGACTCTTGTCTTTTGTTGCATACCATATGTTGATCTATAGATATACATGAAAAAAAAGGTGGGGTATACATTAAAGAGACAGCAACCCTAAGACACTACTACCAACAAGGCATCTAGAGGACAATACACGTCTTCCGACAATATACAGGAGTCGTCTCGAGAATAGACTATTTGTATTTTTACAAAATTATAAAGATCTGCCATCAACTCCAAATTCTTCAAATAAAGGATCAAATCGGAAACAAAGTAGATTTTAAGGAGGGGTTGACATGCCGAAATTGTTAGTTGCGTAGATGTAAATGTGTGTGCCGATGTCGGCGTCTGAAACAATTTCATTAATAGGAATGACTTTTTTTACTCGCTTTGGTTTACGTTGAATCCCTGAGAGATTATACACTACATCTGAATTCCACATGGATCAGTTTTCAGTCCTCCACTGTTTGACTGTTGTTATTAATTTGTACAATCTTTAATCAGTTCACGTAGGTATTTTTCTATCAAAACACCTTAAGGCGTGATGTTCTTTGTCAAATTTCAAAGACGCAATACTAAAAGCAAAATCTTCTCTGACTTCGGGATTTTACGGCTTATTTTACGTTTGAATTCATGATTGAAATATATCGAATTGAACGGGAATACAGCTGTCATTTATTATAAAATATTTCAGTGACCAATAGTTTATTCAGCTTTTCACCGAACATCTCTGTCCACATGTTTTGACCTTTTCCTCCCGTTTGCAGTTTTGAGTACGATGTGTTCTGAATGGAACATAGAATCAAAATACTGTCCACAGCCTTAAGTTCAAGTGTCGCAGATTCTCTGGTCAAGTGATCAGATTCCCAAATAGCAATAAGGTCTATATACAAGTGTTCACCGTTCCGGGGTCCGATGATAAATGTGGAACCAAACATTAAATTCATTACGAAATAGCGAACGATGCAATTAAAAGTTACAGGATATGCGTACTGACGAAGAAAAAATAACAAGATAGTATACTAACGAAGAACAATGAACAAGATAGTGTATTGACATATAAGGAAAAGATAGAAACTAGTAGTGATCTAATTAAAAACTGCAGCTTTAGGGAGTACAAACTTCCACTGAAGCCGAGGTTCTTTTGAAGGGTAACAACATGTTTTTCATGCTACACTCTTCGTTTTCCCTTTGTGGTAAAATTTCGACTCGGTTAATAATAATAAAATTTTTGAAATTTCGTTCGTCCGAAGCGCAGTAAGAGTGAAAACACAGAAGATATAAGGTAGCAATACCCAGTTAGGAGTTTGGTTTCACATTTTGGCTCCGGTGAATATGAAAGTTAATGTTCAATAAAGTTCTTTTTTAGATAGCTGAAGAATAATATAGCCTTCACACTTAATAATAAGGGTTTATATAAACATAAAGATTGTTTTATGAATTCATGCATGGTTAATGAGCTATTTTCTGTTAGGCAGTCCGTATTTTCATATCCTTACCGGACATGGGTCCAGAAGGCATTGCTATGTTTACTGACATTGAAGTATAGATTTTAGGTACTGACGTTGTTTATCATATTAATTACATGTTATACATGTTATAGTGTTCTTTTATTTGTCTTTGTAAATTATTACCTTTACTGTTAGTCCATTTTTGGTAATATCCCTTTGTCGTGGTTCGGTACTTATACATCCCTTCATTGTGTTATTGTAGTATGGTCAGTTTTTGTATTCTTGTCTTTCATTTTTGCTTATGTGCTTTGTCTATATGCCATTTTGGTTTTCTTTGTTGATACAATTGTTTGTTTGTATAGTGATTAAGATTATAACACAATGTTGACTGCTGTACCCCTATTTTTGACATTTTCACCTGTTATGTCTGTTTGGTTTGTTCACACATTGTTGTCAATATAAAGAATTTTTACGCGACTGTCATACAAATTAGAAGTTTAGCTAGCTATAAAACCAGGTTTAATCCACCATTTTCTACATAAGGAAATGCCTGTACCAAATCAGGAATATGACAGTTGTTTTCCATTCGTTTAATGTGTTTGAGCTTTTGATTGTGCGTTTTGGTAAGGATTTTCCGTTTTTAATTTTCCTTGGAGTTCGGTATTTTTGTTATTCTAATTTTCACACAAACTTTTTGCTGCAATTTTATGAAAAATTAGTTGAAAAACACCTGATTTATATTCGATGTCTTAATAGATGCAATCATGTTAATGATTTCATGAAAGTTATCAGAGAGGGTTGGAATTCTGCTTTGGACCGAATTTTTGAAACATAATAATATTTGCATGCCCCTTTTTCAATATTTTATTGCAAATAGATGCAGAATGTTGCCTTGGATACCCTTACATTATAATAAGCAAGTTTATATCGATCACAAAACTTTTACGACCACGTGATAGGACGGCATGATTTCAACAGGTACTTCGAGATTGTTTTAAGATACCATGGACATTCTTTGAGACGATATGTTTATGCCCCCGCCGTAGCGGAGGGGCATTAAGTTTTACTCTTGTCAGTCTGTACGTCCGTCCGTCCGTACGTCCGTACGTCCCGAAATTGGTTTCCGTTCTCTTACTTTAGTTTGCCTTAACTAAATGTTATGAAACTTATGCACAATGCTTATTACCACAAAACTCAGATTAAGTACGAATTTGGGTAGCGTCACTTTTACCGTTCTTGAGTAATGTCTCTTTATAACGTTATATGCAAGCGGGGGCATCATCTGTGTCCTATGGACACATTCCCAATTTACTTTTTTGTTTACTTCTAACTCAGTTACATCTAGGTGATGCAAAGAACCCGTATTTCAATTTCAAATTTCATTAAATTTAACAAATTATATTTAACTACTTGTTATTTTAGATAGAGAAGTTGCACATGCCATCATGGAACAGATAATGATCAACAGTAATGATACTGAGGTAAGATATTCCAACTTATCTTAATTATCTAAGTTATCTCCCCTGATAATTAAAAAAAAATTATTGAACAAAAAATACTTTGTAGTTTTACAAACAGTCTATTAATTAGATAACTCATATAATTTTCTTCATTTAAATGAATGTTTGAAAATGAAATATATTCCTATCTAAAATTTGCATAATTCATCAAAGATATAGAATGATTTTTATGCTACTGTCGCTAGGCGAAGGGGGCATTAAGTGTTACCCATGTCCATCTGTATGTCCGTACGTACGTTCCAAATTGGTTTCCGTTTTCTAACTTTAGTTTGCCTCAACCAAATGTTATGAAACTTATACACAATGCTTATTACCATACATCACAGATCAAGTCGAATTTGGGTGGCATCACTTTTACAGTTCTCTAGTTATGTCCTTTTATAACGTTATATGCAAGCGGGGGTATCATTTGTCTCCCATAGACACATTCTCCGTTTATTTTGTATTGTTTTATTTCCAACACTGAAATTACTGTCTGATATACCGATATTATATAGTTGAGAGTTTTTTCTAGACTGATTTTAATTTGCAGTTTTTCTGTATACCCTTTTTATAACACTGGTCGAGCTAAAGGATAAGGGAGGGGGGTGTCTAATAATGATCAGACAACTTATTTTAGCATTTCACTTATTACCGAAATCTCTAGACTTGGGGAAACTTAGAGCTTAACATATAAATTGTTTACCTCTAGAGTGTTTAGTTCGTTGGGTTGTTATCACATTGACGTTAGCCCTTAAATCCTTTAATTGGTATATTAGTCTGACGGGTCTTAGTTTATCTACAGAATTCACTAGTATGCCAACACTTAGGTTAGAAGTTCGAACCTCTCTCTTGGCTGGTGCCTTAGACTTCGATCTTAAGGTTAATAGTTTTCCTGCTGAAGGGCGGTGGTTATTTCCGGGCACTCCGGCTTCTACTACAAATACAAACTGGCCATCTCGTTATAGCCAAGAGTGCTGAAAGTGGCATTCAGCACCAACAATCAATCAATGAATCATATATTAATCTGAAATGAATATTAACTTGCCTGAGTAGTTTATTGGACAATGATTGTGATAAATGGAGGATGTGAGCGAAATGGTAACACGCTCTTGGGAAGTGAACCAACTATGTAATATATTTAAATCATTATTGTCTTAAATCATATGTTTTTCACTTGGACGAACTCAAACACTTTCTTATAAGGTCTTTAAAGAACCTGTATCAGGTTTATTTTAAATTCAAGGTTACGATCAATTTTCATATACATGTTATATTTTCTAACTATAAGATATCCTGTTTATATTTTATAGAGTAATATGCAGAGTGCTTATCGGTATCTCCAGAGAAAGCTGCAGTACTTCTACAAAATGTTAGAGGACCAATGCAAAAAAGTGCCGAACGATGCACGACAGCTAAGATACTGCAAATACATAACAAAATTTGCCTCTCATTTCGGGAAAGAGTGGTGCATGGTGGCGGGGAGCACGACAGAAGGAACCAGACTGCGGTCAAATATGAACGAAGGAGACTTTGATTATCTGATCATTTCAGGGGTATCTATACCCACAGACGCTTTGGAACACAGAGAGGACCTTCCTTGTTTTGTCCACATCAGAGGTGACAAAATTCAACATTCATTTTCTCACAATTTGGTAGACGGGAAATACCTGCACAGCCGTATTCTAAAAGAAGTCGACAGAGAGGCATTTAAAATAATGCGGGGGCTATTCCAGGTCTTTACAATGCCATTTGATTCTAAGGGTAAACATTCTCATGATGTTGACTTCAACCGTGAAGCTAAACCTGGCATGTGTAAAGAACACTACGTTGGTTTTCAGTTGGTTGGTGAAGATGCCGATAATATAAACATGAGAAAACAGGACACAGACATGAGAGCTACGAATAATTATTTCCAATCAGTAATGGACTCAAGTGATTTATCTCCCAGTATGAAATCACTTCTTACCAACCTTCTTAGTATTCTTGCTGAAACAGAACCAAACGACGAGTCAAGTACTGCGATGGGTCAAACATTTGGTGGGTTAATCGAAGGAGCCATCTTTGATTCTGCAATCGACAATCCGACGTCTTTTCAACCGAAAAGAAACAAACAGAGTACAGAGGAAAACGACAGAAATTACATTGAAGATTCATCCAGCAAAAAAGTATGCCGGGTTAAATTCAACTACAAGTCCAGCAAAGATTTTATTGCTGCATTTCCTCTTGAGGGAAAACTCAAATGTCTGGAAGAATGGAGACTTCGGATACTGACCAGCGACAAAGTATTGTGGCCGAGTTCAGAAATCGTTGAAAAAATCTGTCAATCGGAGGTGTACGTTGTAGCCAAGCCCGCAATTGTTAAACCTTCTGCCGATATCGATTTTTGTCTGGGCTTCAATCAGGCGGAACTTATCCTAGCTTCTGACCTTAGTTCTGATCAGAGACTATGTGTCCTACTTCTTAAAGCCCTCCAGAAAGGTTACCTTAAATATTATTCTTCATTACTTACCACTTTTCACTGGAAAACTGCCTTTTACCACCAGTGTGGACAAATCGATCCTGCTCTGTTTGATCGTCATTCCACAATATTGTTAGCCCTTGAAAGTGTATTGGCCTACATGATAGAGTGTTTAGACAGAAGATATCTCAAGCACTATTTCCTAGAGAGCAATTTAATTGCTCATTTAACTGAGACAGAAGCCAATGAAATCAGAGAGAAGATCAAAGAAACTATTGCAGATCCAGAAGCAGCTCTCCAAGTGTATTTCGATATGAATAAAGAAAACGAAAGCTCAAAACAAGAAGAAGAGATTTCTATGAAAGAAATGGAAGAAATGAAGAAACGAAGAAACGATCCGTCTAATAAAAAACCAGCCGACAAAATAATTAGCATGATGACAGATTTACAGAGAGAGGCCTCCAGCAACGATTCTAAACTCACACACGCTATTATGGATACGTTATATTTGGTAATTGAGGAGGAAACAGATATTCCATTTGTTAGACCAAATACCACACAGAAGCAGTGTAGCCTGAACGATCTCTTGGCACATGCTACTAGTTATTCCACAACAAACTTTTCCTCACGGAACGAGAAGAAAAGGGCATTGGAAGACTTAAAGGCGAAGGCGTTTGCTACAGTTCTATCTTCTCATCGTTCTAAGTGAGCGTGAACTTGTTTAGAATTTGTCGGCTATTCAACATACTGTAGCGTTATATAAACTAATTTATGAATAACATTTAGATTTCTTAAGGAGTATTAATATGTAATTATTCGACTAGACTCCTTTCAACGTTTCATAAATCAGTCGACTAATCTATATATATCTGACTATGTGATACAAGCATGCACTTTTTCATTGCTTCGGATTTCGTTAAGTGAGTGTAGGAATTTTGTTAAGTTGGCTTTAAATACTTAAGTACCTGTCTTTATAAAAATCATGCAGAGGGTGATTCATGACATGTCACAGAAGTAATTTGTTTTGCCTTATATCATAAGAACTTTGGTAAATAAGTAAAATTCTGTCTTTATTTTCCCTGTATAATGCCCGTTGCCATGGTAATCATCAAATCAATATTTTGCCTGAATATGTGAAAAAAGACCCTTTTGAAAATTTAAAATAAGGGAATTTAAAGTCCTATGGAAATTAAGTTAATCAATAAAAACAATTATGGTTTTTACATTGTTAATAAACAAAACCCCAAACTTTTCAAAAACGTTAAAATTTTGAATTTACTAATTAGTTTGTTTCCATCGCAACCATTTAAAAATGTGTTAAAATTCGAAAATGAAAAATTTCAAAAACTCTGAAATTTTAATTCTGTTTATCTCCCAAGACCAACAATACCATGACATGTCATTGACAAATTTTGAAAGACAACATTCTACATATTTATAAAATAAAAAGAAAGTCGTGTGTTTTTTTTCTTTAAAACATAATTTTAATCAAAAATTGTCAATTTTCACCAAAATTCAGATTGCCAAACAGATGAATACTCAAAGATTTTGAACTAAAAAAGCTAAAATATTCCATTTTTATGTGCAATTCTGACACACGCTTGTTTATTTTAAACGAGAGTATATGATAAATGAAGACATACTTGTACAAAACGAAAACTCATCACTCTGGGTATGGTGCACCCCCCCTTTTTTTTGGAAAAAAAAATCATTTTTTTTCAAAATTATAAAATTTATTAAAAATTTAAAATACGGTATTTAATTGTGAACATTTTGAGCATTGAAGCATAAAATTTCTTCAAAGGGTTAAGGCAATGATAGTACCCCTTCCCCATTTTTAGATATTAGACTTTTCAGGAATGTGGAATGTGTCAAAGAGATACATGTAACAACCCAACCAAACTACAGAAAACAGCCGAAAGGCTGATGACTGAATGAAGGAGTGCTGCGTCCATAAATACACTTGTTTTGTGCAAATTGAAATTTAAAAAAAAAATCTTTACATGTCATTTCGTGGTCTTGAAAATTAGCCTCTGTCCAAGTTTCATTTCAATCTATGTAAAAAAAACTTACTCTAAGACTGTCTTTAAATTTTAACTCTAAACAAGAGGCTCTCAAGAGCCTGAATCGATCACCTGTAATGGTTTGGTTAAATCTTTCATCAGTGATTATTCTTGCTTTTCAATATATATCAATGAGTGGCTTAAAAATTCCATTTAAATGTTCTTTGTATCTGTCATATTTTCTTCAAAAGCAAAAAAATGCATTTTACCTCTATGTTCCATTTTAGCCATAGTCGCTATGTTTTTTTTTAGCCATAGTGGCTATGTTTCTTGAATTACAAGGAAATTTCTTTAAAGGGCAATTACTCCTTAAGGGGTCAATTGATAATTTTAGTCATATAAACTTATTTGTAGATCTTACTTTGATACACTTTTTTGATGTTTACAGTTTATCTTTGTCATTATTAATATTCAAGATAATAACCAAAAACTGCAAAATTTCCTTATAATTACTAATTTAGTGCCAGCAACCCAACAATGGATTGTTAGATTCATCTGACAATTTTAGGGCTGATAGAACTTGACCCAATGAACATTTTTACCTACATCAGATTTGCTCTAAAAGCTTTAGTGTTTGAGATAAAAGCCAAAAACTGCATTTTACCCCTATGTTCTATTTTTAGCCATGGTGGCCATGTTTTTTTTTACATAATAGAAACTGAAACACAAACTTTATTCTAAATATCCTAAGAATCATTCAGTCTAAGTTTGGCTGGAATTGGTTCAGTGGTTTCAGAGGAGATGTTTGAAATAGTTTTAAAACCGGACGGACGACGACGTACGTCAAGTGATGACAAAAACTCACAGTTCCTTTGGAACGGTGACCTAAAAAACTACGTCCGTTCTATCAGAAATATACTGACAATGAAAAATAAAACAAGAGGCTCTCAACAGCCAAAATCGCTCACCTGTTATTTTTTGCTTAAAATCTTTCCACATAGTGACTATGTTTCTTGACGTACAAGGAAATAAAATACAAAATTTATACTAGATATTCTGAAACTCATTCAGCCTAAGTTTTGCTGAAATTGATTCAGCAATTTTAAAGCAAGCAAACTAGATGAACAAATTCAGAAAAATTGTCTTTAAAGGGCAGTAACTCCTTAAGGGGTCGATTGACAATTTTGGTCATATTAACTTTTTTGTAGATCTTACTTTGCTGAACATTTTTTGCTGTATACAGTTATCTTTATCATTAATAATATTAAAGGTAATAACTAAAAATTAAAAAAATTTCCTTAAAATTACCAATTTAGTGGCAGCAACCCAACAATGGGTTATTAGATTCATCTGAAAATTTCATGGCTGATAGAACTTGACCTAATAAACAATTTTACTTCATATCAGATTTGCTATAAATGCTTTGGCTTTTTGAGATCTAAGCCAAAAACTGCATTTTAACCCTATGTTCTATTTTTAGTCATAACGTCCATGTTTTGAAACGAAACAGAAAATGAAACACAAAATTTATTCTAGATACCCTAAGGATCATTCAGCTAAAGTTTGGTAGGAATTGGTTCAGTAGTTTCAGAGGAGAAGATATTTGAAATAGTTTACACCAGACGGACGACGACGAACGCCAAGTGATGGCAAAAGCTCAACGTTCCCTCGGAACGGTGAGCTAAAAATTGTTCCTTCGAGAGCGCTAACGAGGCCACTTTCCATAAATATAATATTTTTAAGGGTCATAACTATTTTAAAAAAAAGTCCATTGTCCATCATTATAGAACTTATACGAGATATTGTTGATATTAACCTAGTTTATAAGTTTTATAAAAAATTGTACCTGTGGGAGCGCTAACAAGGCCACCAATATATGATTTGTTTGAGATGTTGCTTATATTAACCTAAAGTATTAGTTTCGTAAAAATCTGACAGATGTGTTCATGTGAGAGCGCTGCAAGGACCGGACAGACAGACACACGGACGGCCAGATGGACACATGGACAGACAGCAATCAAAATTTTAAGCAGACCATGTTTAAATTTTAAATTTTAAGTTCTAATATCGATTTTTATTTTTTTGGCAAAAAATACTATAAATGAAATAACAAAAATAAAAAAAAAAAAAAATCGGTTTTTTGTTGTCTTAAATCAATGGTTTTTATAAGAAAATAACACTCTGTAAAAATTAGATCAATTGGACAGTTATTAAGCTTGGTACAGTGTATCCAATTTCATTATACATGGAAAATACATTGCCTTGTAGGCCCAAGACCACAATTAATGACCCCACTTTTCGTTCCTTTAATTATAGTGTATTTTTTCTTTATTTTTTTTCTTTCCTTTTCTCATTCATTTCTTAGTTTTTATAAGGTGGAAATGAAAGAAGAGAGCTGAAATAATTTTTTAGATGTTTTATTTTAACTGATTTTGATATGGAAAGAGTGATTAGGCCAGGTGCAAAAAGGTAATATTTACAGTTTTCGGAACATCTCTTGACTTGCCCATAGGGGTATGGATGTGTATTGGCTAAATTTGTAAAATGTAAACCAGCAATTTTTCTGAAACTTGGATATATTTTTGGACTTGTACTGTACATTACACACACAAAAGATCTGACAAAAAATACAGGTAGGTTTTTTTAATGTGACAAAACGTTATAAAGAACTAATAGAGGAAGTAATTGTGGTCTCGGGCCTGTATCATTTCTATTGTTGACTAGTATACTATTGCGCAGTGTCAGATTATGTTCACATAATGGCTGCTACTATTTACCTCCCATGTGAATTGACATGTATCGAAACCTTTATGCAAACACTTAATTTGTCACTATGTCGATTAATTGTGTTAAAATTAATATTGAAAAAGAAATACAGAACCGTTCTTTCTATTCTAACATATAATGAATCTAACTTATGCAAAAGAGCTTGAAATAAACGCGGAATGTGTCCATTAGACACGGATGATGCTCCGGCTTGCATATCATAAAATTTATACTTTATCTAAGTTTTGTGGTCATAAGTATTGTGTAAAAGTTTCATAACATTTGGTTGAGGCAAACTAAAGAAAGAAAAACGAAACGAAACATTTGAAGCAGCCTTTTCCCTTTGTAAAGAGGCATGGCTCTAGAACAGTAAAGTTGACACCACCATAATTCAAACTTGATTTGTATTTGTTGGTTTTAAGCATTGTGTATATTTTTTTAATAACTTTTGGTGTTGACAAACTAAAGTGAGAGAACGGAAACGAAAAATTTATCAATATTTATATTTGTAAAGGGGCATAACTCTTGAACGGTTAAAATGACACCACCAAAATTCATACTTGGTATGTGTTTTGTGGTAATAAGCAATGTGATTAAGTTTTATAATATTTGGTTGAGGCAAACTAAAGTTAGAGAACAGAAACCAACTTTGGGACGTACTGACGGATGGACAAGGGTAAACCTTAATGCCCCCTCCTCCTCAGACGGCGGAGGCATACAAATGTGTAAATATAACAATTGATAAAATTGAGCAAAATTCCATGAATGATCATTGCACATGATGGTTCTAAGGTTTTGAGTATCAAAACAGTATATAATAGTTAGGACAAGCAAATTTTCCTCAAGACCCACAAGGAAAATATGTTTTGAAAACTATAAAGATGCCATAACTCTGCCTTATACAAATTATTATTCAGTTAGGTTATTTAAAAACAAAATTGATAGACAGGTTGTCCTTATCCATCATATACCATGCAAACATTGACAAATTCTTGCACAGTTAAAGGTAGATCGTTGATATATATTTCCTCAGATAGAACATGTAGAATTTGTATGCCCCCATTGTAGCAAAGGGGGCATTAAGTTGTACCCTTGTCCGTAAGTACGTCCGTTCTAACTTAAGTTAGTCACAACTAAATGTTTTGAAACTTATACACAATGCTTTTTCCATAAAAAAAAACAGATCTAGTTTGAATTTATGGGTGTAACTTGTACTGTCAAAAATGGAAAAAAAGTCCTGAAATTTTCATTTCCGTTCTCTCTCTTCCGTCTGTCTGTCATGGTATATCTTACCTTGACCTCATGTTCTCAGAACATTGATAATGTTACGTTAATGTTAAACCAACCAAACATTTCAGGTTGTGCATTCTTGTTTAGCATAATTTATCTTAGTCTAGGGTTAAAGTTTTTAAAGCAGCAATAATCTGTTTCAAACCAACAATGAGTTGCATTAAATTGTAACTGTATCTTCTTTATAGCTATTTTGAAAGAGAAAGTATCCTTAGCCATTTTGTTTTTGAATTGTTCAATTATAATTGTTTTACAGATAATCATGTTATGTTCATTGTTGAAGGCTGTACGGTGACCTGTGGTTGTTCATTTCTATGTCAATTGGTCTCTTGTGGAGATTTGTCTCATTGGCAATTACAACAATTCCTCTTATTTTTATACGTTGACTTAAATGTTTTTGAATTCAACATTATTCTTTTTCACTGAAACCATCAGTCCCAGGCACGACAACGGAATTATGCGTATTAATTTATTTCCAAACTTCTGAGAAATCGTACATATAAGATTGAGGGGCGGGGGTACATATACTACCCTCAACTATAGAAGTTATGTTATGTTATACTTAAATTCTTAAAATGCTTAGTTCACAAGTAAACACAAGAGGATACCACATTTTTTTTCAACAAATTTTACAATTTTGAAAAAAGTGATTTTTCCCAAAAAAAGGGGGGGGGAGGGGGTGCACCATTATGACCCAATGTGATGAGTTTTCTTTTTGTACAAGTATATCTTCATTTATCATATATTCTCGTTTAAAATTAACAAATGTGTGTCAGAATTGCACATATAATTGGAATATTTTAGCTTTTAAAGTTCAAAATGTTTGATTATTCATCTGTTTGGAAATCTGAATTTTGGTGAAAATTGACAATTTTTGACTAAAATTATTTTTCTAAAGAAATAAAAACACACGTCTTTCTTTTTATTTCAATTTTCAAAGGCTACTTTTGTACGTATTTAGGCAAAATTTTGTAAGGATGGTTTCCATGGTAACCAAGGTTAAAAAAAAAAATAATAGATGAAACTTATTTTCATACTATACCTTCTTCATAAACAAAATATAAAGACATTTGAAGAGGGGTCATGAATCACCCATCAACATGAACCTGCATGATTCTTACAAAGACAGGTACTTAACTAATTAATTGGTTAATATTGTCTGGAATTCGAAACATATAAAATAAATTAGAATCACTAAAGTACACATATTTTACTTATCATCTAGGGCATAGAGGCTTTATACGTTAGGGATTTTCGGCTCTCATAAACCACTGATATTACCTATATACATTGATATTAAACTGTTTGCTTTGTCTTTTATTGTAGCTTTTTATGTATATTTTTGGAAATGTTGTAAGTTTATTTTCTATTGATATCGTATATAAATCATTTTAGATTACCATTTCTTATTATTATATCAGGCTTTTTACAATTGTTATACAACATATACAAAAATAATTTGTGATATTTCATTTATGTTCGGTTGGCCTAAGGTGGCAATTTTGAAAATAAATAGTTTGTAGTGAAATACTGTTTTTGTTCATTTTTTCATCATGTTTGTTAACTGGTGCGTCTTCTTTGCCTAGTCAGAGAGTCCATTCCAAAATCATCAATAAATGCACAAAAGGTTTAATATAAAAATAAGAAGATGTGGTAAGATTGCCAATGAGACAACTCTCCACCAGAGACCAAATGACATAGAAGTTAACAACTATAGGTCACCGTACGGCCTTTAATAATAAGCAAAACCCAAACCGCATAGTCAGCTATAAAAGGCCTCGAAATGCCAAACGTAAAATAATTCAAACGAGAAAGCTAACTGCCTGATTTATGTACAAAACAATGTTCGAAAAACAAATATAAAATACAGCAACAAACGACAACCACTGAATAACAGGCTCCTGATTTGGGAAAAGCACATACAGAATGTGGCGGGATTAAAATAGTTTGAAGGCGCCAACCCTCCCCCTAATCTGGGACAGTGGTGTAACAGCACAACACAAGAACAACTATGTTTGCACCTGTCCTAAGTCAGGAATCTGATGTTCAGTAGTTGTCGTTTGTTGATGTGGTTCATAAGTGTTTCTCGTTTCTCGTTTTTTATATAGATTGGACCGTTGGTTTTCCCGTTTGAATGGTTTTACGCTAGTGATTTTTGGGGCCCTTTATAGCTTGCTGTTCGGTGTGAGCCAAGGCTCTGTGTTGAAGACCGTACTTTGACATATAATGGTTTACTTTTAAAATTTTGACTTGGATAGAGAGTTGTCTCATTGGCACTCATACCACATCTTCTTATATCTATAAAACAATAAACGAATAACACTTGGTTATACTAGTTTGTTGGCGCCAAACCCTCCCCCTAACCTTGGATAGTGGTGTACAACATAAAAACAAATTAACATATAAAAGTCATTTGAATAGGGCTTAACTCATCAGGTCGATACAAAGCAGAAAGACATCAAATAAAAATACAAACCGGGCGTGGCAGGGTATTTACACATCCCTACAACAACAAAGACACTAAGATCAGATCTGAGAGTATTTGCAGTTACTGACAGCTAGTTCCAAAAATAACTAATAAAAATATCATGCATCCAAGACTAAAATATCAATCAGTACACATACAACATCCAATGGATTTAGAGTAAAGACGTAATTAACAGTCAGAGAAAAACATGACCTTGTGCAAACCAATATACAGGTATTGACAGATTGTAGAGCCATGAATATGCATATGTATATAAAAATATTATTTTGTTTGAATTTAATTTATTGTTAACACAATCAATATAAATACCAATAAAAACATATTTTAAGCATTGAACCCACCCCCACTCTAATCTCAATCAGTGTTACAACATTAGCATAAAATTAAAAACATATTATTTTCAAAACAATCAATTCATGAAAAACTCTTAAATATATAATACCGGTATTATGATCAATAGATAACAACAACACTATCAAATATAACACATCAAAGATTACTCAGTTACTGAAATCTAACTCAAAGTACTTAACCTGTTGATTTAGATATCATACGGTCCCACGTTTTAACATCGGCGGCTGTATTTCCGATCAGATTTCATAAAGTAACGTATTGGAAAACAAAGGAAGACACGATGTACAATTCCACATAAAATATGTAGAAAAAAATGTTTATAAAATAAAAAATTTCTAAAAGTGTTGTCTTGTATCCAACTTTAGACGATTTTCTTATACACCAAAGAAGGTGCAATCATTTTAGAGCTATATAATCACATTATATATCTAGCAGTTTATAAAGTCAAAAGGTAAATTATTTGAAATTATTATGCCTAAACTTGTCTGATGAGACAGTCTGCTGTTTTAGAACATAAATTTACATTACTGATGCTGGTACTAATATACATAGATGCGATACTGTGACAAAAATGATATCTAATTTCGTTTTCCATCTAGCTCGTAATATACTCATCATCGCGTTGGTCCACACCTGACCATAATTAGATGCATTACTATAAAAAAAAAGTATCATAAGTAATACAACTAAATGAAATAATTAGTACTCTTTTAAGCAAATGTTAATTTCCTTTTCAAATATTTCCAATAAACAGTCTGATGTTCATGTATTTTTGACTAAATAGAGAAATAAAGATGCGGGAATGACAAACACTTGCATCAATTATAATGGAATGGAAATTCACACAGACAGTTGTCGTTCTATTTAATCTGGTTTGATCTTTACAAGGTAATATAGATAAGATAGCTGTAGAATATTTTGATTAATATAATAACTGCACGGAAGACATTTTTGGTTTCATTTCTGAATGCGATTATTTAACAATTTACATATGACATTACATGTACAAGTCTTAAGGTCAAGAAAATTCTAACATTAGCTAAACATTTCGAGATAATTATTCCAAATAACAAGTTAACATTGACACTTTTCTTATACTTTTAAATATTTTTCTAGACATTTTGATTAAAATATTTTTTTCATTTATAAAGTTTGAACTTTTTTATGTTTTGACGATAGGACCGGCGATTTTCCTATTCTCAAAAATTATGACCATCACATTTTAAAACAAACGTTACATTAAAAATGTTCTTCTGGAATAGCTGAGAGAAATAACCAACGTTTACATGACCAACCAGGAATGGCAAAATTGTACATTTCATAATCTCCTAGCATGGAACCTTTTATATAACGTATATAAGTCTAGGATAATGTAACTAATCACAGCAAATTATTTGTACGGTTTTAAATTCGAGACAGCAGTTCAGAACTTAAAAACCAAGGTAACAAACAAAACAAACAAAACGGAGCAAATCACATGAACTTAAAAATGAAGAAGAAAAGTTAATGCTTTACTGGGTTAGCTTTCACGGGATGGGATAATTGACAAATACTGAAAGAAAAATGCACTAATCGGTAGGATAGAATAGAATTTGTCTTAATTTAACTAAAACGTATCCATCAAAGAAATGAAATCTTGATAAGATATCTGTTATTGACCAAAACTAAAACAGAAAATTGCTTTTGACAACATTACCCCCGAGAAAGACAGTGATAAATCTATAGCCTGTTTAAAGAACATAATAAAATCTGACTCTGCACATATCAAACGAAATATTGATCAAAATATCTATAAAACATGATGGACGACTTTTTTCTTTGACGCCGAAACGTCCAATGAAATTGGACAAATGTGATGTGTGTATTTACTTCGCTATGACAATCCAAATCTCAATTAGGAAATTAATTTCTTTCCGAAAGAATTATTTTTCATCGTTGTACAAAAAGATGATATCTTTGGTAGTATTGATATATTTTTGGCACTTTTGAGAGGAAATTAAAGACTTTTCTTATGATTCATCTGGTTGACTATAATTCACTGCTGCTTGTTGCTGTGAAAGGTCAAACGGGTCACTGGGTATCAAAAGAATATTGTAACTAACTTTCAACATCGGTAGCATGAACAATGATTGACATGGAAAGGAACTTTCAACAAATAACGAATCACCAAGAGTATAACTCGCTTTGCAGAATATTGAATGAGCTATAGGGAAGAAGAACCTTGATTAATGTTGATTAATTTTTCTTCCGTAAAATGCGTGATTTTTTTTAATTGTTTATTTCTAATGTTTATACTTTTCATGCGTTTTTTTTAATATGCATACAATTGATTGCATTAAATGATGTATGATGTATGACCATCCGATCTTTATCCACAGTGATAAAGTAAAGTGATCCTCTTTTTAAAAATGACATATTTGTACCAATTTTTATGAATAAATCACCGATGATTTTTTTAAACTAGATTATATGCAGCCAAAAATGCAGGTTTTGTTTAAAATGGCGAAAATTCTATAATAATGAATTATTTCCTAAGAAAAATGGTTATAGAAATTTATACCATACTTATGTTGAGAATATTCCTATAAAGTTTTTACTAAAATCCGCCGTTTGTGTTTTTGGAAACAAAAAGTTATGTAAATAAATATATAAGAAGATTTGGTATGCCGGATTGCCAATGAGACTATGCCAATTATCCACCAAAGTTCATAGAAGTGGATTCAACCGTACGGCCTTCAACAATGAGAAAAATCCTACGGCTATCTGTTCAACGAACAGAAAAGTAAAAAAAAAAATGGAAATAAATTTTGAGTAAATTTCTAAAATTTCGACCCAATATATCACTAAAAGTATCGCATGACGGTATATTTTTATTACACATTTATATTCATTAGGGGAAAAATAGCTTGTATGCAAATTTTCGTAACAAAATCATCGTGGGATCAAAACTGTGTCGTATGTCCTGAATGTTGCAATTTTCATACTAGGTATATATTAGATGCAAAGACGTATCCAGATGTTCAGTTGCTCCAAGAGCTACGCATACATAAATTATATAAACTTCCTATTAGAGGACCCACATGAATTAAACATCTGTTTGAATTGTGTCAGTAAATAGAACGGTTGTGTTATATTTTGTATTATTATAATAATGTGTTTTATTTTTATCCCAAACATTGATTGTTTCATTTTTTCAACATATGTATAGATCTCTTCATTGTTAAACAAAATATATGGGTACTCCTAAATTGGATTTTTTTTAAAAAATCAATTAGCCTTTTTTGCTTTGATTAAAAAAAAATTAGAACTAAAACAAGAGGGTCATGAGAGCCTGATATCGCTCACCTGCAGTTTCAGGCATTCGACTTATTTGTAGATCTTACTTTGCTGAACAATTTTGTCATTTACACTTTCTCTCTTTCTATAATAATATAAAAGATAATACATAACCCAAAACTGTAAAATTTCCTAAAAAATTAACTTATTCTGGACAGTAACCCAACAATAAGTTGTCCTATTGGTCTCAAGATTACTTGACAGGTAGATCTAAACCTGTTTAACACTTTCACCTATGTCAGTTTTGCTCTTACTGCTTTAGTTTTTGAGATGAAAGCCAAAAATTCCATTTGACCCCTATGTTCTATTTTTAGAAACTACCGCCATGTTTTTGAATGGATCAAATCCCTGAATACAATCTATAAACAAGATACCTTACGGAACATTCAAGTAAAGTTTTTACGTATTTGGCCAAGTAGTTTCAGAGAAGATTTTTGAAAAAGTAATTGGACTTCCACAAAAAAATGTTAAAAAAAAATGTTTTAAGGGCAATAACTCCTCAAGGGGTCAATTGACTATTTTGATCATATTGACTTATTTGTAGATCTTACTTAGCTGAACATTTATTGCCATTTATATTTTCTCTCTATCTATTATAATATTAAAACAATTTAACCAAAAACAGTAAAATTTAATAAAAATAAACTATTTCCAACAGTAACCCAACAATGGGTTGTCGAACTTGTCTGAAAATTTCATAACAGATAGATCATGACCCATTTATCACTTTAACTTCTTTCACTTTTGCTGTTGTTTTCGAGATATAAACCAAAAACTGCTTTTGTTCCTTATGTTTTATTTTTAGCCATGGCGGCCATGTTTGTTGATGGGTCAGAACTTCGGATAAAATTTACAAACTCGATACCCTAAGGAACATTCAGTTAAAGTTTGGAAGTATTTGGCCGGGTAATTTCACAGAAGATGATTTTTAAAAAAGTAATAGACGTACGAAAAAATGTAAAAAAAAAACGTTTAAAGGGCCATTACTCCTTAAGGAGTCAATAGACTATTTTGATCATATGAGCTATTTGTAGATCCTACTTAGCTGAACATGTTTGCCATTTACACTCTCTCTCTATCTATTATAATATTAAAGATAATAACCCAAAACAGTAAAATTTCATAAAAATAAACTATTTCGGACAGTAACCCTACAATGGGTGGTCCAATTGGTCTGAAAATTTCATAGCAGATACATTTTGACTTATTCATCACTTTAACTCCATGTCACTTTTGCTCTAACTGCTATAGTTTTTGAGATAAAAGCCAAAATCTGCATTTGACCCCTATGTTCTATTTTTAGCCATAGCGGCCATGTTTGTTGATGGATCAAAACTTCGGATACAATTTATAAATCAGTTACCTTAAGGAACATTCAGTTAAAGTTTAGAAGTATTAGACCCAGTAGTTTCAGAGGAGAAGATTTTTAAATGTGATGAACAAATTGTGTAAAATTGTCTTTAAAGGGCAACAACTCCTTAAGGGGTCAATTGACAAATGCTTTAGTTTTTTGAGATATAAGCCAAAAACTGCATTTGATCCCTATGTTCTATTTTTAGCCATGGCGGCCATGTTTGTTGATGGATCAAAACTACGGATACAATTTATAAACTAAATACCCTAAGGAACATTCAGTTAAAGTTTGAAGGTATTTGGCACAGTAGTTTCAGAGGAGAAGATTCTTGAAATAGTTTACGACGACGACGACAGACGACGGACGACGACGGACGCCAAGTAATGGCATAAGCTCACATGGGGCCCTTCGGGCCCCGGTGAGCTAAAAAGAGGCTCACATGGCATAACATGGATTTCGCTTTTTATACAATAACTTCTGGTATCTATGATGAGGTTTTTCTACGCAAGAGTAAACGGATTATTTTACTGAACGTTCACAAATATTTTAGAAGTAAAAGAGAGGAGGAAGATTACTAGGTAAAGATGATCACCACATTCCTTTTAATATTCTAAAGCAATCACAAGGAGTATGCGATATATGCGGGCGTCCAACCCTCCCCTAACCTATGACTATGGTGTAACAGCACAGCATAAGAACGTTAACAAACTGTAGAAATCCGTTGAAAATGGTGAAACTCATCAGAACGGAACAAAACACACACAAAAAATTGCCAACTATCAATTAAAGGCAACAGTAGTATACCGCTGTTCAATAGTCATCAATCGACTAAGCGAAAAATTATAAATTCAAATAATCTTATAATATCGAACCTACAAGCATTCACATTAAACGGAAGATTTGTATCTATCAATTAAAGATTCTAGAAGATTTTTGGTGTTTTGATCTTTAAAAATAATGATTTATTTCTTTCTCGTCAAAATTAATACGCAAGAATGAAAAACGTTTCCAGTATAAAAAAATATCAACCAGTGATTTCTTCATAACAATTTCAAGAAGGAAAGCGTTTGTGTGCACTTAAAAATAAAGCCCCCCAAAAAGTATGTCATCGACCTGTCAAAAAATCTATTAGTAATTTCCATGTTTTTTTTTCTCATTTGTTTTTAAGAAAAGAGTTGTCTTTCTTCAGAACGCTGAATCAGACGTCATAGAACAAGTTTGTCGCAATTTTCACAAATATCACAAATTGGACGTTTGAAACCCATGCAAACTCAAAGTTTCAATAATTACAACAAAATATACACCTTCTTTATTGTACGTAAAATAAAGTTTTGCTACGTCTTTTTCGGTAGAAGGGAGACAATCCCAATGTTATAGCTGAAATTTTTGGACTGACCTAAACTGTATATACTTTTTTGTCGAAAAGAAGAGTCTTGTTGTACTTATATAGTTTTCAATCACAATCACATACAAAGCAATAATATCTTTTGATGTTGTCTTGCAATGAATATCATGGTATTTTTGTGATTGTCTTGAGTTTTAATTAACTTAAGCTGACTCCCGTAATGTCTTGTCGAGATGTTATTTACAGGTGTACAAACAAAACAATATGATGATTGGCTCAAGGCAACGAGACACCAAACTTACTACGTGATTAAACTAGAATGAATTTAGAGGTTATATTGTTGAACAAAGTATATCGATCTGATTGCTTTCTACTAACAGTAGTTACCTTTCTTATCAAATCAATTTTTATTAAAATAAAAAATAACGTAACTTATGAATGACCTCAAACTATTTATGTTAGGTCTTCTCGTTACATAATAAAGGATGATTAATGAAAAGAGATCTACGCAGTAAAATTTTGGTCTCGTTTCTAATTAGGCTAACGTTACCTCTAAGAAAACTTGTTCGGGTCTCAATGAACGAAAAAGAGGCAATCTGCACACCTCGGCAGATTCATCTACGCTACACCTGACGTTAGATTGTTATCTGCCGAGGTTAATTTGCCAAATGGTAATATGGGTGAAATTTCATGATGAACAATCGATCCCAGAAAGCCTATGGTATTACAACCTTTTCTGACAAGACATTTTAAGGTACTAGTAATATATACATGTATCTTCTTCGTTTACATGATTTCTTGTGTGTTCCATAGTGAGGTCATATAATCTGCTGACTGGATAGTTTAAATTTGATGTTTTGGTGAAAACTGAATCTTTTTACCGAAAAGATCATTCGCTTTATGGCTTAATGTTTTCAAAATGCCATGAGATGGATGAAAAGTAATAGCGAAAACAGAAAATGCATTAACCAAAGAAAATGTTTTCGAACCGGTCATAGATACCCCTTGAATCAATAAAATACATAATATGTACTAACGTACTTTTCAAAACACAGATGTGATAGAGAGAGACCAAACTTTTGGAAAGCAAAATATCTGAAACTTTTATGAGCATTTAAATTTAGAACATATTTGGCTTAGCCCTACTTTTAGTATTTAACTACAGATAATTATATACACACTTTGGTAAACTGATGATTTACAATTAGAATGATCATTTAAGTTTGCCAGATCTGAAAAAAAAACTGGTAAATTATGTATCGATGACTTTACGTTCAATGACAAATATTTTACGGAAATTCAGAAGAAGAAATTAACGATCAAATAAAATAGGAAAGTTGTGCAAAGCGTGTCGACCAGGATACAGAATACGGTGATTTTGACCGCATCTGGAAAATTAGTGTGCAGGATTAGGGTTTACATTTTACCTTGGAACAGTCCTCCCAAGTATCCTGAAAAGTTGTCTAAAGGGTTATTTAACTTGCAGAGAGCGTGGCACTATTTCGAAACTAAACATCGAATTTAACCCCTTCTGGACGTGTCTGCGTATTTACACATCCATAAAGTCAAACGAACACTCCTCTTTAGCTTTTACTGTCAAATGGTAAAAACCTAGGAACTACCATATTTCTATTCCCCAGCTAAGTAATTATACTCTCTGGGTCCTTATCTTTTAATATAATTTTTATTAAAAAAAAAACATTTATAGACTTACATGAAGTGTGTATTTCAACGGAAATAGATTTGCAAATTCTTTTCGAAGCATCTGATCCTTATTTCATAATGTGTTCAACAATGAGTGATATTTTCATTTAGATATTTTTTCTCAATCGGAATGTCCACTATACTTCTTCGTTTTTCATTGACCTAATTTCACAATATTCTGCATCTAAGAAAGGACTGTACTATAAATTTCAGGAAATGTTTCATATGAACACCTAATCTTTGAAAATGTGATAGAATTAGTTAGAATAACTTCCCCTTGAAAGCATCAACAGTTCAATAACAAACTTGGTTTGCATTGTATACATGGTATATATGTAGGACTCTAAAGTGCGATGGGGACGCTAAAGTACGATGGTCACGCTAAATTGCGATGGTATGCGCTAAAGTGCGATGCCTCCATACGCTAAAGTCCGATGGTCCGCGAAAGTATGGTCGTAAGAAACGTAGTTGGTTTATGACGTTAACAGTCGTTTATACAAACCAAAAATGAATATGCCGGAAGATAAATTAAGAATATTTGATTGACAAATTTTAAACCGACCATTTTACTATATAGATGCAAAATAGTATACGCATAGGTATCCTGTATCCTGCTTCTATTGGAAGCGAACGGATACATTAATTTTAAATCATTGTTTACGTTGCAGTTTACTTTGCGGTCCCCGTTAAAATATTGTCGATTTTATTGAAAAGTAACGTCGGTAAAATAAAGGTACATGTTTTAAGAGTAAATTATAAATTGTCGGCTAAAACATAGTTTGTACAGTGTATGAAATTATAACATGTATTTGTACTCGAACATCGCCTTTCTCTCGCATTAAAATTAAAGCTTACACAAATAAATCTTACATATTCCGACAAGACAATGAACGAATTTTGTATTAGTAATTTACAATAACGACTGTAAGGGAGATGTTCACATTAGTGATAGACTGTGTGAACGGCAAGCTACACCCATTATCCAAATATTTAATACGCCCGATTTTTAAAAAAAATCATTTTACAGGAAATAAAGCATTTTATGACACCTAAATTATCTTTTTAGCAGTTATTACGTGGTCGTTCTTCTAAAGTTAGAAAAAAAATCACTTAAACCTACAGGTAAATTATATGTTATACCTTAGCATACTAGCTTTTGCTAAAAGACTATTTTTAAACATCCATGTATTTTAACGTTTTAATCCCTCGAACCTTACCCTATTGGTCCATTGCACTTTAGCGTGATATTGACCATCGTACTTTAGCAAACAAACAACCATCGCACTTTAGCGTGAGACACCATCGTACTTTAGCGTAGACCATCGCACTTTAGCGTGACCAACGCACTTTAGAGTACCATCGCACTTTAGAGTCCTACATATATATGTTATGTTTTGTTTTGTTTTGTTGCAAAAAATAAATATGTTTATACTACAGTTATGATATTATTATTAAACAGTATTTACACAAAACACTGTATTTGAAGGATTGTGTTTATAAAAGAAAACTTTTTCGGAAAATTTTATATAAAAAAACGAAGGACACGACAAGGAAATTAAATATGAACAATCAAAGTCCATCTGAAGAAAAAAAGAAAGATGGATATTCAGAATGTAGCCGCAATACGCAAAAATAATTGAAATTTAAGCAGGAATTTCCATTTAGCTTCTCCCTGGTCTTTTGATTTATACCAGAGGGATGTATTTTGCTTCCCTTTTGATGTATATTTAACTACGGACTCTTTGCTGTTGCGATGGTACTTTAAGACGTAGAGAACATTGCACTACCTCGACACGAGGTATCGGGTTTAACGTTTCTATTCTGTTCTGTTATACCGCACAACCAAACGGACGCCCCTATTTGACAAGCGTTTCACTAATGGTTGGAAGAAGATCAAAAGTGATCAAATTGCGATATCCGAGTTTCTTGATATTAAACTGATAATTAGTTTTTACAAGATTATATTATTTTCAAATCACTTCTTCAAGTTTATACATTTGCTTGTAAAAGAGGGGCGAAAGATACCAGAGGGACATTCAAACTCACAGATCGAAAACAAACTGACAACGCCATGGCCAAAAAAGAAAAAGAGAAACAGACAAATAATAGTACACAAGACAAAACATAGAAAACTAAAGACTAAGCAACACGAACCTCACCAAAAACTGGGGGTGATCTCAGGTGCTCCGGAAGTGTAAGCAGATTCTGCTCCACATGTGGCACCCGTCGTGTTGCTCATGTTATTACAAACCCGGTAAATAGTCTAATTCAGTAGGTCACATTCGTGAAAAGGGAACGGGATTGTAGTTACGACATAAGGAACATATCCGATATCATCTGTGAAACGGAGTTTCCATAACGGTCAACCAACTCGTGATGGCGTCCGTAAAATTTACGAAGGGATGATTTCAACTTCACCATTTGGAACTCTTGGTTTAATAGCTTCCTTGTTAGCAGCAACCCTCTATCAAGGAAATCATGATAGGAAATACAATCCCGGGAATATCGTATCAATTGGGAGATATATACTTCGTATGCAGGCGCTGCTGGAATGTTGCTACATAGAAATGGAAAGTTCACAATAGGGAAGCTGAAATCATCTCTTTTGTCGTAAAGTTTTGTTTCAACCGACCCTCATTGTCAGTTTTTAGATGTAAGTTAAGATATGAGGCAGACTTAACTGTATCTGTTGTATCCTTTATCTCTAGTTCGATGGGATAGATGCGTTCAACATAGTCACCAAATTTTGAATTATTTAGTGAGAGAACATCATCTATATAGCGGAAAGTAAAGTTAAAAGATATTGCTAACTTCTTTTCTTTCTTCCTAAGAAGTTCCTATATGAAGTCAGCCTCATAAGAATAAAGGAACAAGTCGGCAAGAAGAGGGGCACAATTGGTTCCCATAGGAATGACGTTCCGATAGTTTGTTGAAAAACACGTCCTCCAAACGTAACAAATATGTTGTCAATCAAGAAATCAAGCATCTTCATAATGTTTGTAAATATATTGAACATACAAAGAGCGATTTTTCTAGTTTTTACTACTAATATGTTAACTACTATAATACTCAACTCAAATTTAAACATTTATATTGCTATTGCATGGTTACTGCGGAAGTTTTTCAGATTTTGATGACAATAATGGAGAAAAGACTTATGAGGACAGAGAAATCTGTGCGGATTTCAAGTTTACACAAATAATTTTTTTCATTATCTTTCATAATTAAAACTTTTTTTCGTTTTGATGACTATCATATTTTACTTAGAAAGCAACAACATTTATAGTAATGAAGAAGTTGAAAAATTATTAATCAAAGTGAAATTCTATATTTTAAAACCGAAAACCGTGGCTAAAACAATCTCTTGAGGTTCAATCAACATTTTCATGTAGTTAAAGTCCACGGGTACCAAGCGACTTTAATGCCCTAATTTTCATTTGCCCTCTAGATTGGAATCCGTTTTTTTTTAAACTTTCTTAATCCTCTATACGTTCTTTGCTATTTATAAATATAACGTCAATATTCAGGTTTTTAAAAACACTAAAAATAGATTATTATTAACATGATAGGAAAATTCTTTATGATTAAAGGATCTATTTAAAGCATTTAAATCAACATAAGTCAAAACAATATCCGAATCCAAAGATATATCACATGTAATGATGGAATGTGGATTTCCCAGTAACTATTGCTTTTAAGATACTAGAAATGGCAAGGGGTATTCCAAATGTAAAGTTCTTTACCCAGTAGCTTTCGATTTGAAAATAGCAGGTTTCAAGGTGTATGATGGTAAGTATGGAATGTTACTTATGGTCATAATAAACTATTTTTTTTTTGTAAATCTCATTTGTGCCTTTATGCATATATTGATTTTGAGAAAATAGCAGATTTTTAAAGACTTTTATTCTATAAATTAAACACACTCCAGTTCAACTACAAATATACATGTTTTTTTCTACCGCTACCGCTAGGAAACTGTTTTTGAAATAAGTTCTGGTATTTGTTTTAGATCAGATAGTTGAATATTGTACATAATTTTATACTTTCGTTTTTGATCATTGCGTCTTAAATAAATTAAACACAACCAAAGGATCATCATTAAATATTTTTTATATATTCAATTTTTTCTTATTCTTTGACTACAGTGAGAATATAAGTTTTCTAAAAAGATACGAGGAAAAAATTTCACGAAAGTAAAAAAAAAAGGACTAGTAATTTTGTCAGAAAGTAAACTGTTTAGCTATTATAGATTCTAGCTGAAATATTATTATTTTTATTAAATATAAGTGTTTCAATTTCATTTTGTTATATTGAAAACTGGAATGTTAGTTTCGTTTTCAGTGCATGCATGAGTTGTTCCCCTTAGCCTATTAGATGGTTTAATATGTTGAAAGCACACTGGCATTCAAACCATTTCTATTATCTTGTATTTATTTCTAGATAATGCAGTACACACCTCTATAATAAAGTAATGTTGAATTTTATTTTTCGGGTTACCAAACGACCGTCTTAATTGATATTGCTAACATTTTACTCCTTTCTGCTTAGAAAATATCATAAAAGATGTGTACTGTATTTTGAATATCGACGTGTGTTCTTTTTTTGTAACCTCTATCTCTGTTTTACAAATAGAGACACCATATCGCCAGTAAGCAGAGAAAACTATAACACATGTGATTGTTAGAAAGGCACATTTAATAATGATCGTGAGGCGGTAAACAATAAAGGGAAATAACCCATCAATAATCATACATGTATAAGACACATGGAGTAAGGGAGATAATACAAATCAATACATGTAACAATCAATACAATACACTGGCGCAACTTCTTTTCTCCTTTAAAGTCTCTCTCTCTATATATATATGTGTAATATGCTCACAATTGTTAACTAATAATCTCTGTTATATTAAGAACATGAATGAAAAAAATGTGATCAATATGCATAAACTAAACACATAACCATCAATAAGAAAAAAATATCTTCATCGAATGCAATCAAATGAATGTATATATATATTGTTTAAATAGTTAAACAAAAAATACTGTGCATATACATTGTAATAAACATAAAATGAGCAGTAAATGAAATACAGAAAGTAATATGACGAATGTCTAAGTTAACAACCTAAAGACGAGTGAGCATTAAATTTAAAAGGCAATGAAATCTTCAAACCGCGCTGGCGTTTTCAATTCGGAGCGCTTACGGAGAACGCGTTTATTATCTTGTTCATTGCTTGACTTACTATGTGTCAAGTCACGTTCGAGACTATTATCAGGTTGCCCAGTCGGCTCGTCCTGATTTTCAACATCGTCGATATTTTCGCAAATAAGAATAGGCGGGGGCTCCGCGCGAGCTGGTGGTAGGTCACGGATAAGCCCAGGAATGCTATCTTCATCATGGTCATCACAATCAGACTCCTGATTGTATACGTTCTGAGAATATCTTGGATTTCGGTAAACACTTATAGTGTTTAAAACTTTATAACATTTCGAAAGTTTTACTTTGTAGGACGAAGCGCGGAGTTGACTGCCTGCAAATTTTTTGATGAAACACCATTCGCCATCACGCGCTACAACAAGGTACCGATCTCTCGATTGGGTCTTTGACCTGTCGGTATAAAGGTAAACCAAATCCCCTATAGAAATATCAGGGCTCGGACGACCGGGTCGACTGCATTTAGAAATTTCACTAAATCCGTGATTTTTATTTCGGGCCTCGTGTTGTGCGTGAATAAGGTTCATGTTAGAAATTGGCAATTGTTCATGAGTAAACTGACTTCTTTGAGTCCATAGTTCGCGGGAGGACAATCCACGCTGGCGAAGCCTTGAATTAAGTCTCGTGGTAGCAATAACTAGTGTATTTTCAGATAGAGGAGAATGATCGCGTTCCTCACGAAGTAACTCGTCTTCAAGCTCAGCGATGGCTTTATCGGCAACTGGATTTTTGTCGATACTCGAACGACAACACTAGGATCGTTTAAAGGCTTTAAAGGTATCAATAAGTGTATTAGCCCATCTCGCAAGCTACCCAGTTTTTCGTCTTTGATAAAGCACGTACTAGTGTACGACGTTACAGTTTCTCTGACGACCAGGATGAATTGACGGTTGCGCTTAATAACGTCGCCAAGATAAGCTATGTAAGGGTAAGATATGCCAACCAAGTCCGGTGGGTCTTCTGTAGACTGCTCGACGAGGCTCTTAGGGAACCGTTTTAAAGACGCGCATGTGTGACAGGAGTCACTAGCTTGTTCGACCGCCTTTGGCATATCTAAAGCGTAAAAGTGACGTTTTAAGACGAGGTTCAATTGGTGTTTTGACGGATGTTCCAACTTAATATGTAGAGCGGTGACGAGTACGTCAAGAACGCTACGTGGAACAATGATCAATTCGTTGGGTGGAACAAGCGGATCACAACGCCGAACAACTAACAAACCGTCTTTGGCGATTGATGCAACATTCAGGTAACGTTTGACGTCCTTGATGTTTGTCAGTTTTTTGGAGGGCAGAGTGCCTTGTTTTAAATGAGCGTGAGATCAGGGCATTCTGATTGAATATTAATCCAGGCCGACCTGGTGGTGAAAGGTAGGCAAAATTCGTCATTGAGAACGTCTTGAATGCTTACCGCTCGTACGACAGAATCTTCGGTACGCGATATAAAGCAACAAACCTGACAATTAGGCTCTGTACATACGGGTGCGTTTCTGCTTGCAAAGTCAGATGGAATATTTGCACGACCGGATAAATGATTGACGCTGACCTGGAATCGGCTTACAACGGAAAGAAACGATGTGACTGGCCGAAAATTCACCACCATATAGTTTTTCAAAGCCCTGTACGCATGGTTTACTGTCTGTCAACACATTAGCTTGCAGTTTTGACTGAACAATAAAGGGACTGAAATGTTTCACACTAGCGGCAATGAAAAGCGCTTCGATTTCACACGGTAGCCACAACACTTGATGTTTACGCAACTTAGCACTGAAAAATCCTGCTAAGGACACTTTACCGTCACGATTTATGTATAGGGTCGCTCCGATACCGCGTTTAGTGACAGATCCGTCTGTGACTATCCACAGTTGATCACTGCATTTAGGTAGCGTGATGGCTTTACGGGAGCTCAGAGACTATTGGGCAAACTCGAACTGTTCTCTTAGCATGTCGGACCAAATAATTTTGTCAGCTGATTTCATACCACTTATTCTCTTCTAACAGGGCTATTAAGTTGGAACAATTCGGTATAACGCGGCCTAGCGAAAATTGAACCCTGTGACCAAATCCAACCTAGGATTGTTATCGATTTTGGACAAATAACAGTTTTGCTAGGTGATAGACAAATTCCTGATTTTTGTAGCGACTGAAGAACGCATTTCCAATTGTATAAAAGCTCTACCGGGATATTACCGCCACAAAATAAGTCATCTGCCAATTTAGCTACGCAACCCTTTTGTAAGAAATCCCCCACAATACGACACATTAGTTCTTCAAGAGCCGTTTCGGAACCAGGCATTCCCATCGCACAACGTGTATATACGCGAACTCTACGATAAGGGGTCGCGACTCCGCAATACTTCATCGAATCTTTTGCCAGGGGAATTTGGTAAAATGCGCTTGTAAGATCAGACTTGATTATATATTTCCACTGTGCGATCGTACGGAGTGTGAAATCCACGTCGGGCATAAGAGAGGGTTGCGGCTTACTATATCTGCCAACATCGGCAAATGCCGTTACAAGTCGGAAACCACCGGAAACTTTTTTGGCAAGACATGAAGGGTTAATATACTCGACTGAAATTCCGACGTCTTCGGGTTTACGGAACACTCCTTTACTTTCCAATTCGTCTAATCTGTTTTGGAGTTCTACCAAATTATTTTATGAATACTGTGGCATTCTACCTTTCCTTTGGGGAGGCTGGACAGGGCCCATATTAACAGATGCTTCAAATGGACCTATTGCCCCATTATACCCTTCAAAATTAGGACTAAAAACTTCACTGAACTTTCGCAGAAGTTCATTAAACTGGGTTTGGAGATCTTGACTAAGTAAATTATCTGGGTCTACAGAGACTTGTTTGCAAAAGTGGGAAGTATGTGTTGTGTCTATGTAGTTTGTTGTTTTTAGGTCACGGATATTGTCGGGAGCCTCTGGTGCGTTGTCTACTGTAGTCGTAAGTCGTACTCGACAGAAATGTTCATTTCGTTGTATGAATTGCGGTACCGACGCGTTATTCACGATGCGTATTTTGCCTACGACAGACTGAGCAATTTGCGGACTGGGCCAATCTTTCGTACGAGAAGGTCAGTGTGAGGCTCGATCGCGATAATGCAATCCGATTCTATTTCCGATGGGATGTCGTATTCGCCGTAACATCCTGGCCAAACTACTGAACTTGCTGTAGGAGCCCGGATAAGAAAGGCATGTGTTTTACGTACGCGAGTATTACTAGAGTTAAGTTCCTCGTTTGGGCTACCATAACTAACAGTTACCTTGTCGCGTATTACGATTTTATGTTTGCTAAGGAAAATCGCGATGTCGTTCGATGACATGAAAGGGATACCGGCGTGTATATCAACGTCCAAGTCGTTACTACTAAGGCCTCTAACTGTAACTCGATTCCGTCTCTCGAAAGTGTGAAATGGCATTCACCAACTATATTTAACGGGGTAACACCGTCAGCTTGTAGATCGGAATGGTTGCTTTTCTTAATTGTTACGCCGATGTAATCCGCGGAAGAAGCTTTTATGATACTCACCTCAGCACCCGTATCTAGTATTAGCTCAAGCGGGAAATGTTTATAAAATGCCTTAAAGTAAGGGGACTGTTTAGTGCTCACCCGTCTTAAAGCAGATACAACTCTAAGCTTACTGGGACCTACATTATATATCATTTAAAAATGAGACTTGTTCATTATCAACATTGTCCTCAGACTCACTATCAACTATTTCTGTACAATAAGATTGCCTAACTCTGGACATATATTGTTTGTCTTCATCAAGTAAATATTTACAAGAACTTAAAAAATGTTGGGACGGACGACCTGCTTGCTTACATAAAACACAACACCTTATTTGACGACCAGTTCTTATACTACCTGTCTTCTGTGCACTTCTGTCAAAATGTTTGTCTTTCATTGACGCCCGTAAAACCTTGGCATCAGTGGCTGAATGAATTTCGTCAAGTAAACTATCAAGTGCCTGTGAAATTTCAGGTTTCAAAGAAGCTAATGTTTTGGACCGTAATTCAGTTCCATATCGCTGCTTCACTAGGTTGGGCAAGTCACGATTAATACGTCTTAACCAAGTAAGTACAATCAGGTTTTCCAAAGAAGGCGATAGTTCTTCGTCGGCTTCAGGTACTTCTCCGTGGTGATGAATATTACCACCGGCACAAAGCAAATTGTCTTCAATAAAACTAGCCAGTCGCTGAAATAGGTCCTCAGGACGCTCATTTGGTTCCAAAAAGATGCTATTAAAATCAAGAAAGTGTCCACCAGTAGACTGAAATCCGTAGTGTTGACGAATTGACTGCCAGATAGAATTAATTGATGTCGAATTTTTAATTATAGTGTTCCTTGAAATAATCGGACAGTAATTTGCTATTTGCCCAAGCATAAGGAGTTCGTCGGTTAGCTTCGGCAACCTCCTCGCCATCGTCAGCAATGCCACGCAAAGGATTGGCGTTGGTTTTCTTCAGCCATGTAAATCCATCTACAAGGAACGCTGCGAAGTTTTGATCAAGGGACAAGGTATATTGTAAGTTTTGTCTCCATGCTTCAAACGATGTTATTGTTTCAACTTTTGAGAGTGACCATTGTTTTGGAGCACGTGTGCCTGCCATTTTGTAAAGATCAATTAAGTCCAACAATAGAAAATGTTGTCGTGTTAGTCAAAATAAATGACAAATTTTCCTGCTCACCTTTTACTTCTAGAGTGGAATAATGTTCAAATTCATGAGTTATTTGAGATGTGGGTTTCTTAAACCGCTGCCGCCACGCCAGTAGGCAGAGAAAACTATAACACATGTGATCGTTAGAAAGGCACATTTCATAATGATCGTGAGGCGGTAAACAATAAAGGGAAATAACCCATCAATAATCATACATGTATAAGACACATGGAGTAAGGGAGATAATACAAATCAATACATGTAACAATCAATACAATACACTGGCGTATATCATTAGTTACATGGTGTGTTAGTGACCTAATACAATATATATATGGGGTCAGTAAATTCCATATGGAGTGAGAGCGAAGCTCGAATACCCATATGGAATTTACTGATCTCATAGTTGTAATAATAATTTATTCCAAAAGCAATACAGCTTATAGGATACATACACATACTAATAATAACTTTACATACACCAATGTAAGAATTTTTACAAGAGATACATATTATATTTATATATATATATATAGAGGTGTGCATAAAAGAAAATATAATACATAATACAAAATACGAAATACGAGCGGAGAATGATATACTTAAATAAAGTGAGAACAAATATACCATATAATGCAATTAAATTCTAAGTTTTTCTGCTGATTTTGAAAATATACCTATGTTATTTAATTCATATTATCGTATTAGGTCACTAGCACACCGTGTGACGAATTGATCTTACCGACTATCTTCACATGTGGCATTTACACTAGCGGCCTATCAAAATGATTACGTCTTCAATACATAGTATTAAGAACCTACTTAAAAAAAATGCCAACAATTACAACTTGTTAGCTTTGAATTTGTTTTATGAATTTATTTCAATCGTTCATTATCAATTTCGTCGTCTGTTGAAACCTTTCAGATTATTTTTTTGTTTTGAAAGGAAAGTAACTCCTTACCAAACACATATATATGGTAACTAAACAATAACAACTTGTTACCTTTAAACTTGATTTATATATTTATTTCGATCGTTCATCATCAATTTCTTCCATATAGATTTTTGGGTATATGATGTTGTCTATATCAAAAACATCTGTTTTGTTTTGAAAGGGAAGTAACTCCTTCCTAACCCCATATATATGGTAACTAACCCCATATTTTTTTAGGACACCCTATATCAAATATATAAAGTCACCACGTGTAGTCCTTTAACCAATCATATCCCCATAAATCTATAGCAGGTCAGATAAATATACATATATATATGTACCTGTAGGCTGTAACAACGTAACAAGTTCATAAAAACACAAATGAAAATACTTCACGAGAGTATGAATTGGACCAAATAGGTCTAGAATCAGACGTCACCCTTATCCATGTGGTATTTAGATTTACAGCGTGTTCGGTTTCCATCCAACATGACCGACAATGCTATAAAAAAACATAGGAGAAATATGAAAATATCTTCTTGTGTCCGTTTCTTCCTTTTTGTAGCTTTGGACACGATGTTTTCTAAATGGAACATAAAATCAAAACACTGTTTCCTTTTAGATATGCGTGTTCATCGTTCATGTGTTCAATTAAAAATGTTGATTTAAAATTGAATTCATAAAAAATAAGAAATAACACAAAAAAGTAACGTTATAGATGTACGGATAAAGAATTGTAACCCGATAGTGTTCTGACAAATATAAAAAAAAAAGACAGAAACGAGGATTGAACTTACTACGAACTGCAGCTTTAGGGAATATACCTTTGGAGCCGTGTTTTATTGGAAGGGTATCCATATTTTATTTTGTATGCAAAACTCTTTGTTTTCCTTTTAGGTCAAATTTCAATTTGAGTGTATAGAGAAAAGAATTAAAACACACACTTTCACGATCGTTTGTGTTACACACCCGTTTCACTCGATTATTAGACTGCATTATTTCTCTATCATTAAGTTGAGTGCTTTCAGCTAGCGTTATACACTATGGACATTCTTTGAGACTGTTTCATTAAGTATGGCTTTACTTGCAATTTGTTATTACTTTTTTAATATATCAATATTTAAGTGTAGAAGGCTTATTCTCAACGGATTTTAATGCTTCGTTCTTCGTGATCCTTTTTGTATTAAACTAGGGTCGGTAACAAGAAGCTCTCGTAACACTTAAGATTAGCTTAAGACTGTCTTAATAGTTACTAAGAGTGCAACAAGAAGCAATCTTACATTAATCATAGAATGATTGACAGCCCTTAAGACATTTCAATTTCCTACGGATTTAAGGGAATTCTTTGCATCTCCAATAAACTTATCAATTCGGGTAACTCGAAAACATCTTAATTCTTATGTCTTTTAGTAAGAACTCTTTGCATCAACTTAATCATCTACGAGCGTAACACGATTCTTACTTAACACGTTTTTATGTAAGTGTGGTTCTACCAACCCCTTAACTACTCTTTGAATGAAAATGGCGCTTGTTTTACATATGATTAATAATTTACAAGTTTGAGCTTTCTAAAAAGCTGTGGACTGCATCGCTCTATCATAATTTAAGGTAACATGTGTGCATGTGGTTGTTGATTCTTATTAAAAATGTGGTATTTTTAGATATTGATTCATATAAAATGAATTTACTTTAAGAGTGTGTGTTATACACCCATGCTTTTAAAATTTTGTTGAAAATTAAAACATTTACAAATAGACACGACTCTGGAAGTTTGCCTCTCTGGAGGTGTGTCAAGATTGGCAGAAGTTATGAGATACAGATAATGCATTTTTGTAAACATTTCATAGGAACATTGTATAGCAAAACAAATCGTGCATATTGAAGATAAACAAAGCAAATAATTAATAATTTATATTTCAATATTGAATTTCAGTGTGCAATATATGCATAATAAAACGAACATGAATTAATGACAGTTGATCGGAACTGAAATACACATAGTTAATTTTCCGGCATTTGATGTCTTATCCTGAGACGAGAAAAGTCTGTAATTCTTTATCTCATTTAAGCCAATAGCTGTTGCTGTATCTCAGACGCATCATAAAGCAACCAATCAGAATCTATATGTGATAAGTAATTATTTCAAGATGGAGTGTATGTCGACTGAAACTAATAGCTCCGCACCGTGATGCGAAGCAAAAACAGGCGAAGAAACTAAGATAACCTTACAAGACGTTTATTCCATGACGCTAAAATCCTCATGATTTTGTGACGGATTGACAAATTATCAAGAACTGTCGATTAGACATAGCTGCATATATATATGATTTATGGCTTAATTACACCTTATATAAGAATGCCGGATTTTGATTGATTGTTAGCCAGTGTATTTTTCGCATATTCTAAAACAATTTCCTCATTTCAAACGAATTTGCCTGTTTTTTCACCACTGCCGGTGAATTTGCCTCAAATTCCCCTCTCTGCCGTGGTATTTGCCATTTTGGATATTCCTTTTTTACCCTCGCGAGCCTCTTCCCGCCAAAATCATTCAGTATTCGCACTTGAAAAATACACAGAGACTATTAGTAATGCATAGGAAGCCACATTAAATTTTGAAAAGACGTTGAGATGTTGTCTACTTCCAAAAGAAATTTAAAAGAGGAGGAAATGCTATAATAAAGGCAACAGTAGTATACCAGTGTTCAAAAGTCATGATAGATTGGTTAAAAGCAAATAAATCTCATGGGTTACAAACCAAAACCGAAGGAAATTCATCAACTATAAGAACAAAAAGAAAAACAAAAGAACTACAAAAACAAACGCCGACATACATAGAAACGCACTTTTTGATTACATCTGTCATATTCCTGTCTTGGTACAGGACATTTTAAGAAAAAATGGTGGATTGAACCTGGTTTAATGGCTATCCAAACCTCCCGTTTTAATTAAGGAGTGTCATTTCTAATCTTCCCTCCTCTGTGCTGGATATTGCAGAAAACGAATACAAAAAGGAACAAAACTTGGAATCATTATTGGTTTAATGAGTTGGTTTAATGAGTCGAAATCAAATCGAAAAGATTCAGAGAAAGAATTGAACAATATTGGACATACCGGAAAACAATTTGCCGAATTTGTCATGTTAGCGTAAGTTATTACTTTGTGTCCGTCGTTCATATGTAACCTTCTGACATTTCAAAATCAATACTTGAAAAAAAGAAAGAAAATAAAGTGAGAGAAAAAAAAACCCAACAAATCACCAAAAATACACCAAAATAACAAACCCAAAGAAAGGAGTTTTTGAATAAAACATTTGACAAAAAAAATAACAGAAGGAAGAACCAAGAATTACTCAAAGATAGTGAGTTTTACAAGTTATTGTATTTTTCTCAACAAAAATTGTACAAGTAATTACTTGTACAATTATATTTGTACAAGTAATAACTTGTATGATGACATCGTAGACGTTTAATGTGTTGTTCATAAGTAAGGTCGTAAGTTTCCTCGTTTGAATTGTTCTAAATTTTTCATTCCGGGGCCTAATATTGCTGACTATGTTGTATGGTTTTGCTAATTTTTGAAGGCCATACGGTGACATATAGTTGTTAAAGTCTACGTCATGTGGTCTCATTGGCAATCATACCAAATCTGTTTCTTTTTCAATGATCCTCAAATTTCCAACAAAACTATAAATCATCGTTGTTCGGGGTTACGAAAATGAATGCAATCTTTCCTTTAGTCATAAATAGATAACCAATGAAAATGCATCGATAATAAACTGGTCATGTCAAATTTTCCTTTGGGGGAGGGGTGATATCCTCTTGTTTAAAATACGGTTTTCGTGGTCTTTTGCACTGAGCCATAATATGTGTTTTTTTTTCTTAAATATTCTCACGTTGTTAACTTAATCAGGATCAATAATTTAGCAGAATATATTTATGTAAGAAAAATCCCGTTACTTCAAAAGCACGAAAGATTTTAATTTGGCAATGACAAAATCAAAGAAAGAAAACGTTGATGGACAGGACGGAAAGTTAGTAAGTGTGCTTATGATAAGACCGTCTTAGGGGTATTCTTAAACGATGTAAAGAGAAAGAAAAAGGCAAGGATAAAGAATGGTTCTGGTTACACTCTTAAAAGATTCTTAGCGCACTCTTTGTGCTATCGTAAACTATGACTTACGAGATCTTTAAGAGATGTTTCTTGTTACTGGCCCCTGATCGAGATAAAAAAAAAAGAGAATGGTCAGAAAAATAGTGTAGGTTAATAAATTCAATTGCTGACACCAAATCAAGAACTTTTTTAAGCAGTTTTCGATATTACTATTGTTATTTTCTTTAATGGAATGTAGTGTTCACAACTTTTAAGACTCATGGAAAGTAAGATCTGTAGTCCGTTTCACAAAAACCCACGACTAAGATTGATCGTAAGTATATTGAATTGTTCACGACTTACGACCAATCTTAGTCGTAAGTTTTTTTGTGAAACCTGCTTCTGATCACCAGTCTGAGCTGAATATTAACATGCCTGAGTAGTTTATATGACATCAATTGTGGTCAATGAAATCTGTGAACGAAGTAGTAACAAGCTCTAAAACAGATGACTAAAAATGAAATTATTTTTATTTAATTCATTATTGTCGTAGATTAGATATATTTCACTTTAGACGTACAGGAACATCCTGTTTCATGCTTTTTTTTTTAAATAAGGTAAATTTAATTCTATTTTATATACATCTATTATTTTCTAACTAAAAGATATCCCGTTTATCTTTTCAGAGTAATATGCTGACTGCCTATAAGGATCTCTCGAAACAGCGAGAGTCCTTTTATAAAACGTTAGAGGATCAAAGCAAAAATGTTCCGAACGATGTCCGACAGCGCCGATACTGCAAATACATCACAAACTTTGCATCTCATTTCTGTAAAGAACAGTGTATGGTGGTGGGGAGCACGACAGAAGGAACCAGACTGCGATCAAACATAAATGAAGGAGATTTTGATTATCTGATTATATCAGGAGTATCCATACCCGTAGATGCTTTGGAACATAAAGAGGATCTACCTTGTTTTATCCACATAAGAGGTGACAAATTTTAAAATTCGTTTTCTCACAATTTGAAAGACGGGAAATACCTGCACAGCCGCATTCTAAAGGAGGTCGACAGAGAAGCTTTTAGAATAATGCGAGGTCTATTCCAGGTCCTTACAATGCCACGTGTAACCAAGGGGAGACAAACTCTTCACGCCGAATTCAACCGTGAAGCTAAACCTGGCATGTGTCAAGAACATTATGCTGGCTTCGAGGTAGTTGGTGAGGATTTAACTCCCAGTATGAAATCTCTCCTTACCAACCTTCTCAGTATGCTTGCTGAGACAACAAACAACGACATATTTAGTACTACAATAGGCCAGATCTTGGTAGGGTTAATAGTTTCCTCAGTCGGCGATCCGGAGTGTTCTCAGCCGAAAAGAAGAAAACAGGACACTGAGGCAAACGAAAGACGTAACACTGACGATACATCAAACGAAAAAGTATTCCGGGTTAAATTCAACTACAAATCAAGCAAAGATTTTATTGCTGCATTTCCTATTGATGGAAAGCTTAAATGTCTTGAAGAATGGAAATGTAGAATACTGAATAGCGACAAAATATTTTGGCCGAGCACCGAAGCTGTTGATAAAATCTGTCAGTCGGAGGTGTACGTTGTAGCCAAACCGGCTATTGTTGACCCGTGTCCCGACATTGACTTTTGCCTCGGGTTCAACCAAGCTGAAATGATCCTAGCTTCTAGTCTCAGCTCTGATCAAAGATTGTGTGTCCTGCTTCTTAAAGCTCTTCAGAAAGGTTATCTTAAAAAGCACTCTTCATTACTTACAACTTTTCACTGGAAAACTGCCTTTTACCATAAATGCGAACAAATTGATCCAGGTCTCTTTGATCGTTATTCGACTATATTGAATGCCCTTGAAAATGTATTGTCCTACATGATAGATTGCTTAGAGAGAAATTATCTGAAGCATTATTTCATAGAGAGCAATTTAATAGCCCATATTACTGAGACAGAAGCCAATGAAATCCGAGGGAAGATCAAAGAAATTATTGCAGATCCGGAAGCGGCTCTCCAAGTGTATTTCGATATGAATAAAGAATGCGAAAGCTCAAAACAAGAAGAAGAGATTTCTATGAAAGAAATGGAAGAATTGAAGAAATGTAAATTTGATCCTGCAATTAGAATACCAAAAGTAATTACCATGATGTCAGATTTGCAGAAAGAAGCCAAAAGTGACGGTTCTAAACTCACAAAAGCTATTTTGGACACGTTATATATGGTAATTGAGGAGGAGACAGATATCCCAATAAAACGACCAGATACTACACAGAATCCGTTGGACTTCTTAGGAAAAGGTGTCAGTTATTATACAACAGACTTTTCCACACGAGATGAAGAAAAAAAGGCTCTAGAAGACGTCAGGGCGGCTGGGTTTTCCGCAGCTCGTTCATTTTTTAGTTTTTAGTGATGATTAACGTGCTAAATACTGTCTCTACTGCGTTAAAGGTCGACTAACCTTTATATGACTCTTAGATGAAGCATGGCACTCAAAGCGCTTGTCTATCTCTTATGATTGTAAGTGAATGTAAGGACTTTGTTTTCTTTTTAACTTGTATTTTTAAAGTTTGTCAAAAAGGTCAGATATATAGCCTGTTATTATTTTTATTTGGGACTACTTTGATGTTGAGATGAAGCACATATTCTGAAATAAAAGCACTGTTATTTTGCTTTTCTTTTGTTAAATGCATGTACAAGTATTCTCTTGCGAACTTGAATACTCATGTATTTTTCTTGTTTATTTGCACTGTACTAACGAACTGGGTGATATTGAAATGATTTTGTAAAAATATATATTTATCTAATTGAGACATGAAAACAGTAAGGTACTCATATATTAATAATGAACTATGATGTCATAGATAGGGCATAATAACTCGCATTTGACAATGATAATACATCCTTATTGATATTAAACTGTTTTTGCTATTTCCCTTTTTGTGAGCTCTTTGTGTATTTTGGAAGTATTTAATTTTTTTTTTTCAATTCCTTTATCGGTATATCATTTATTTCATTGTCACACATTTTGCGGTATTTCGTTTTAAATTCAGTTCGCTTAATGTTTCAATTTGACAGATATGTACCTAAATTAACCTATTTATTGATATTACAATTTTGCTTTCCCTTTTCGGTAGCTTTTTTTTTAAATTGTTCGGAAGTAATTGTAGTTTACTTTAATCCCTATACTCGTATATAATTTATTTTATATTCAACTTTTTGTATCATGTTATTTACAAATGTTATTTACTATAAACGTTTTGTGAAATGTCATTGTATATTTTGTATGTGTCAATTTTACAAATAAATAGCTGTCTGTGTATACCTATTATTGATATTACACCTTTTCTTTCTTTTATGTACGAATATCCTTCTCATACTCAGAAATCAACCAATCAAAATAATGGATTTGATGTTTCCAAGACAAATCTGAACAATTCGAATTTAGAAACATAGCGTCGACACCTGGAGATTACCGCACATTCAACAAAAAATTTATGTTAGTCTTTGTCATAACATAGACTAATAATGAATAAACACTTTATGACACGAAAGTTTTATTTCCTAGAAATATGAATCCTCACCTTAAATGTGATTGGTTCGTGCTTTATTTTTTGTTTCCTGGTATATTTTTCGAATTTGCTGTCTGGAAAGTTCAAACTTGCATTTTTCTGTGAAAACTGTGTCTTATCACCGGGTAAGTCAGTCACCTTATGGCGGAATGCTTTGCTACTGCCATGATATAGGTGAAATGTCTACAGAACTTCTTAAACCGGTCATTTATAAGTTTAGCTTTAGATACATACTTTGGTAACGTCAAATAATAAATATTTTACGGAAATTCAGAAGGAGAACGAAATGATAAAACATCAATACGTTGGTTCTGTAAAGTGTGTCGATAGGAACTTTTGACTGCAACTGGAATATGAGTATGCTAGCGGTCAGCATAGAAACCTTGGAAAAGTTGTCTAAAGAGTTCTTAAGGGCATACGATACAGTTACAGGGGAGGTAATGTTTTTGCTAACGTAAAATGTTATTTTCGCGACGCTCAAATTGTAACATATCGGGAAAAGATGCATTTTTCGACTGTTTTTTATACTTTAAACTGATTTAACTTGAAAACGAGTACATGGTCCCTCTTTTTAGTCCCCTACCGACGAAGTCGAAGGGGACTTTAGGTTTGCACTCCGTCCGTCTGTCTGTCCATCCGTCAGTCCTGCAAATCAGTTTTCCGCACTTTTTTTCTTCATGCTTGAAAATATTGATTTGAAATTTGGTATAATTATAGTTTTATCATGACAAGTTACAGACCAAGTTCGAATTATGTTCCGTCTGATGATTTTGTGCAGAGTTATGGTCCTTGGACTTAGAAAATTCACTCAAATAATCAGTTTTCCGCACTTTATTTGTTATGCTTGAAGATATTGATTTAATTATTGGTATATAGTTTTAACATGACAAGTTACAGATCAAGTTCGAATTTTGTTCTGGTCCGATGATTTTGTGCAGAGTTATGGTACTTAGTCTTAGAAAATTTACTCAAATAATCAGTTTTCTGCACTTTTTTTTTTGTTATGCTTAAACATATTGATTTAATAATTGGTATATAGATTTATCTAGACAAGTTACAGATCAAGTTCGAATTTTGTTCCGGTCTGATGATTTTATGCAGAGTTATGGTCCTTGGACTTAGAAAATTCACTCAAATAATCAGTTTTCCACACTTTTTTTCGTCATGCTTGAATATATTGACTTGATATTTGTTATATAGTTTATACCATGACAAGTTATAGGTCAAATTAGCATTTTGTTCCAGTACAATGAATTCTTAATCGGTAGGGGACTATGTATTGCCATGCAATACTCTCAGAATGCTTGTTTAAAATGGCATTAGGTTTTATTACGTATGAAGATTATTTGTACCAATTCTAATGAAAAAGTCAACATTGAATTTTTTTAAAATTTCATAAATATACCGCAAAAATGCCGTTATTTTCCTAAAATCTTGCAACTTTGTTAAAAATTAATTATTTCATAATAATTGTTGTACATATTAAGAGCATATTGATGTAAAGCAGATTTTCATGTTTTTACAAAAATCCGCTTGTGTTTATCTGTTGATTTAAAAAAGTTAGGTGTGTCTATCCAAAGGATAGAATTGTCCAAAAAAAAAACGAAATTTAGAGAAAATGTCTTAAATTTTGACCCCTTTAATCTCTTAAAGTAGCACATGAATGTATTTTTTTATTACATATTTGAATTGCTAAGGTGCAAAATAGCTTGTACGCAAATCATGGCTTCGTGAAAAATTCAACATGGGATCGAAACTGTATCGTATGCCCTTATTAAGCGTGCAGAAGTCATTTAACTCTTTCTAAACTAGACATTTAACATTCCCACTCCGACCACACTTGTCTGCTATTTTTACATCTACATAACTAAACGTACAATCCTCTTAAGCTTTTACTGCTGAATGGGAAAGCCCGGGAATTACCATATTCATATACCCCATGCAGTTAAGTAACTCTTTGGTTCCTTATCTTTTATAATTATTTAACACATCCATATAAAAATGTTCATGAAGTATGAATATCAACAAAAAGAGAGATGTTAGTTCTTATTGAAGCATTCCTGTCATATTCCAAAGTTTGCTCACCAATTAATGATAGTTTTAACTAGATTTTTCCGATAAAGAATTCTCATCTCGATGAAGGGCGGGAAATTTAAATGTCACTAAAATTGACCGTCATTGTTTAGGGGTATACATTATTCTTTGCAACGATCCACCTATGTACTCATTGTAGTTATTGCTAGAGTTCTCTAAAAGAGGGGCGAAAGATACCAGAGGGATATTCAAACTCATAAATCGAAAATAAACTGACAACGCCATGGCTAAAAGAAGAAAAAAAGACAAACAGACAAACAATAGCACACAAAACACAACATAGAAAACTAAAGACTAAGCAACACGAACCCTATCAAAAAGCTGGGGGTGATCTCGGATGCTCCGGAACTGTTTATAACGTATTTAAATTAAATCAATACGATGTATAATGATCGATACTTTTATCTGGGAGAATATAATTTATGTTAGTTTTTATTAGACGTGTTAGGAAAGGGATTTAAATACTGCGCTGATGTTAAATACCAATACCGATACTAAGATTTAAATGTGGACTTTCTTAAAATGCAATTGCACTGAAAAGTATCCTGGCGTAGTATAATAGTTTAGCTTTGTGGTGTGTTTGATACAACATGAAGCGAACAGTTAACGTGGACTCCAAATTTTAAGACGTGCATTGACCTTACGTAGATTTTCACACATTCATACATAAATTTGTATTCGTTTGATTTAAGAGTGCAAAACAAAACTTAACAAAAATATATGTAAGAGTCAAGAATGGGAATGACGGGTTCTACGGCCACAAGTCCAAATATATACATTAAGCGGTATGACTAGAATATGTTTTTAAGCGATATGATTAGAATATGTTTAATAGTTAAATAACTCAGTTTGTCTCTCCACTAAAGATATGTCCTATTTTCGTTGCAAAATATAGTTAGCATGAATTTTGTGTCCAGGGATACAGGGACGCGTATTTGTGGCTTAAAAAAATCAGTACTAATCTGAACACATCTTTATATCTATATATAAAAAAAGTAAATAAAAAGTAGACACAAGTGGAAACAGTGCTATTTCTATATAAAACTTTAAGAAGAAGGGGGCTACAGAAGAAGGTTGTCTTGCTGCGCATCGTTTTAATGTTCAAGAAAACCACTTTTCACGAGCTATATGTGATTCGTATTGTCTACTTCTATCTGGGTATGAATGCAATGAATGGACAAAGGGACGAAATAACGGACGGATGGACCCATTTACCCATCACTATATACCGTCCAATTTAGAAAGCGGAGTGTATACTGAATCTAAGGCAAAACAAAATGAAGCAAATCGAAAAAAAAAAAAAATGCCCGACATATAATTTAGCAGACTGTTTTGCAAGAGGTGAAAATGAATCTTCCATTATCAAAATAACCTCCTGACCCAAAGATACCCTGGTAACTTCTCCATGTTAAAGTTTAACGCCACTTTCACGTTCAACAATATCTCAATTTAATAGTGGTGTTCTGTATGTTGGTGGAGGAAGTCGTGATAACAAGAAAAAAAAAACCAACGTCCGACCCTTCACCGAAACGTAAAATTTAACATGCTTGATAATGTCCAAACTTTGGAATCTTTTAAAACTTAATTCATCAACCTCTCTTTTCCGAAACACTAACTGATTAAAGTTGATAGAAAGAAAATGTCAGGGAAAATGTGAATGAGAATAATTAATTCCCACAGTTTTACGTTTTTGGGGTATTGTCGCTTTTCAACATTATATTAATTTGCCAGTGACCTTTCCAAATAAAATAAAAATATAAAGATAATCATCAACCTCTCTTTTCCGAAACACTAACTGATTAAAGTTGATAGAAAGAAAATGTCAGGGAAAATGTGAAAAAGAATAATTAATTCCCACATTTTTACGTTTTAGGGGTATTGTCGCTTTTCAACATTATATTAAATTGCCAGTGACCTTTCTAAATTAAATAAAAATATAAAGATAATCAAATTGAAAACGCTTTTGTTTCAGTACACAAATTTCTAGTTATTATTTTTAGAATTTTTACGCTACTGTGTAACACATTTCTCTATTCTAGAAAATAATATAAAATAAGGAGATGCGATATGGTTGCCAAAATAGACAACTATCTACCAGAGACCAAATGACGTAAATGTTTGCAACTATAGGTCACCGTATGACAGACCCCCAACATGGAGCAAAACCCATCCCGCATAAAAGCTAAGAAAGGACCCAACATGACAAGTATATTTTAAATAAATTTCAAATAAACGAACGTTTTAAACAAAGATTGATGTAGAGTAAAAAATCGGATTCGAATGTGATTTGATTCCTGTGTTTTTTTTTTTAATTCATTTTTTTTTAATCACCTTGTAGATTTTCCTTGTAGTCGTGTACATGTAACAAAATAGTAAGAAATGGGGGAACAACGATCTTAAACTTAATCGATCCCTACTATGAAACAATGCAATTTTAAGAATAATGATCGTTTTGTTTTGCTGGATCCTCGTCCGTGTATTGCGGAATAAATTGTTACTATTTTATTGTTTAAAAATCATCTCAGCATTATCAAAAAAACCTATAAAGGTAACTATAATGAATAATTATCTGTGCTTTTTGAGATGGTCCCCACTTTAGTCTGTAGTGGTATTGGTATTTAACATCAGCGTCAAAATCGTAATGACTTTCCTAACACGTCTATTGGCTTGAACTAGTTTGCTGAAGGTAAATACAGAAAAGCGCTTCGAACGCATGAAGTTCATAATGTGTTGTTTTCAATTTTATTTGACAGCACTGGGTCGATACCTTTGCTGGTGAACTGTCAGTCAACGAGGGTATAATCAGTTCAGTAATCAGTATTTTGGTACGGATATGATTTATAACATATGTTCTAAAATTGCCGGTTTATAAATTTTGAAATTATACAGAAACTAAGGTTTCAACTCCCTCAGGCAATGTTGGCCTGTAGATGGATTTTTGCAATTTTGTAGGTCTTTTTTGATATATTGCTCTTCAACGATTCGACAGTATACATCTTTGGCTTTCAAATATTTGACTTTGAGCGTTCCTGATGAAGGTAAATCCAGAAAATCGTTTCAAACGCATTAAATCTAAAACATATTGCTTTTTTTAAATATTTTTTTCGGTTTCCGAGATTACTGCTATATCGGTGCATTGTGTCTATTGTCTTTACCTTTTTTTAAGTTGTTTTTTGTTTCTGCAACTGCTTTTTACAGTTAGTTTTTTGTGGTGTTCTGTTACACCACTGTCCCAGGTTAAGGGGAGGATTGAACACTCACAAACATGTTTAACCCAACCATTTTCTTTATGTGCATGTCTCAAGTCAGATACATTTAGTTCAGTGGTTGTCGTTAAATTCATGCCTGTGTCATATTAGTTTTTCGTGAATTGTATTGTATTCATAAGGCTATTAGTTTTCTCGTTTGAATTGTTTCACACTTTTCATGTCGGGACCTTCAACAGATGACTATACGACATGTGATTTTTTTATTGTTGAAGACCATATGGTAGCCTACAACTTTTAATCTACTTCATTTGAACAGTTGTGGATAGTTGTCTCATTGGCATTCATACCAAATTTTCTTACTTTTATATTTTCATTTGAAAAGTATAGTGTTAATTTGATGGCTATCTAGTTTGACTAACATATGACAACCAGCTATAATGGATGTACAACTACGTGCACTAACCAAAACCACCAAAATAAAGCCGTTGCAAAACCATTAATCAAAGTGAAATTCAATATTTTTATAGCACGAACCGCCGAAACAACAATCATTAAAGTTCATATCCATTTTCTCATACAGTTTAAGTCCACTGGTACCACGCTACCTTTGAGTCCTAATTTTCATTTGCTACCTTGATTGGAATCCGATTTTTAATCTCTCGTAAACCTCTATATGTTCTTTCCTATTTATCCTAAATAACATCATTCTTAAAAACATTACCACTAAAAATAGATCATTGTGTACAAATTTATATGTTTTTAATTATTAAATTACTATTTAGAGCATATAAATCAATATGGATCATATCATATAATATCCGAACATGTATCCAATGTAATAATCTCCTGATATTCATATGATGAAGACATAATCTTTCAATCAGTTTAATTGAGGTCTGGAGCTGGCATGTCAGTAACTGCTAGTAGTCTGTTGTTATTTATGTATTATTGTCATTTTGTTAATTCTCTTTTGTTTCCTATTCTGACATCGGACTCGGACTTCTCTTAAACTGAGTTTTACTGTGCGTACTGTTGTACGTTTGTTTTTTCTACATTGGCTAGAGGTATAGGGGGAGGGTTGAGATCTAAAAAAACATGTTTAACCCCGCCGCATTTTTGCGCCTGTCCCAAGTCAGGAGCCTCTGGCCTTTGTTAGTCTTGTATCATTTTAATTTTAGTTTCTTGTGTATAATTTGGAGTTTAGTATGACGTCCATTATCACTGAACTAGTATACATATTTGTTTAGGGGCCAGCTGAAGGACGCCTCCGGGTGCGGGAGTTTCTCGCTGCATTGAAGACCCATTGGTGGCCTTCGGCTGTTGTCTGCTCGATGGTCGGGTTGTTGTCTCTTTGACACATTCCCCATTTACATTCTCAATTTTATCAATAACTGATGTGGATTTTCCAGTTACTTTTGCTTTCAAGATGTAATACGCCTTGCTCAACAACTTTCGATTTGAAAATATTCGTAACGATTATCAAGGTTTATATTTGGTAAGTAGAAAAAATATATTTGTTCAAAATATTAAATTAATTTTATTTTGGTAAACCTCACCTGTAGCTTATGACCTTTATTGATTTAGAAAAGAGCTGACATTTTACATTCGTTTACAGGATGAATACACATAACTGATTTCATAGTTGAGTTTTATTTTAACACATGTCTAAATTAAAAATACAAATAACATGTTTTTTCAGCACTAGGATACATACTTTTAAATTTGTGAAAATTACATTTAAACATTTAAAGATAGAATATCTGAAATCAGATCAGATAGTTGCATATTATAAGCTCAGAGATTATACGCGGACTTTCGTTTTTGAACAGTGCTTTTTTACTTAAAACAAATATGCTAAAGTGACAACATAAAGGTAAAATTTTGATATCGTTTGGCTACAATGAAAGGGACAAACGAATCGTTTTAAAAACATACAAGCGACAAAAATTTACGAAAGCAAAAAAGAAGGCCAGTAATTAAGTAAGTATATTGAAAGTAGACTTTTTTGCTATCAACGCTACTAGCTGAAAGGTTTTTGTAAGTATTTCAATCTAATTCTGTGATATTGGAAACTGGAATGTTAATTTCACTTTTAAGGGGCACTAGCTACGAGATATATAAAAAATCTAATATATGATTTTTTGTTTGTTTAATCACTAATGAAAGTCAAATAGTGAAATAATTATTCGCTTTAGCAGCCAGTATGGTTCAATTTTGTCAAAATGACCTAAGAAACACTGATGATGAATTTTTCACTTGCAAGTGAATAATTCGACCTCATTCAATCCGTACTCATGTGAACTTCAAATTAACCCCTTAGCTAGAGATGGATAACACGTGAATTGTATGTGTAAAGTTATTTAAAGGAAAAGAATGTCAACATTGAAAGTGAAACAAAGGTAAATCATTTGATTGACTGATTCGATCCACAAAAAATCATTCTTATACAGGTAAAAACGATGATAAACATATATTTTTAATCTATAATATGAAATTAAACAGACCTAGAAAAATCCAATTGCACGCATTCGCTTAATCTATTTATATCTATATTTATGTTTACATCGCTTATATGGTCATCGGATGACTTTGGAGTTCAACTCGATAGTTAATTAGATTAAAATACACACGAAACGAAGCTACGTATTATCATGCCCATACCCTGTTAATTGTTTATTTTAGATTTTTAATAGTTTGGATAAATGTTTTACATTGTTATAAATCAAATATGAGAATTTGAGTCATATCTGTGAACATGAATTTGACAGCTAGTGCCCCTTTGAACGTCTCATCTAACCAATTAGATACGTGGAGTGGTTAAATTGGAAACCAATTTTGTTATCTTTTGTCATTGAGTTAAAAACAAATTTTTGTTTCTGTATATAATTGATTTTTTCTATTTTTATTATTGATGACACGGTGAAAAAAAAATGTCCGCCAACACATAATAAATGATTTACGGATTCATCAGGCAAATTAATAAGCTGATGTAATAAACGAGATTTGTTTTTATCTTTACCAACCTTTCAGTTCAATAAATATAACCATATTTTTTTACGCTAGGATAAACATAAATAAATCTCTCATTGTTGTTTTAAACATCATAAGATTGAGAATTTATAGATCTAGTAATAACACGTCCAACATGTACTTTCGTTTTAGATTTGTGCTTCTTTCTCTGGCATGGACAAATAGCAAACGAGGCCAAATTATTATTATATTTGGATATTTTTTGAGGCATTTTTCAGACAACGTCATATGTTATTTAACGACTTTATACAATCAAAATATGTTTTCATAAACACAAAAGGAGAACTCGTCAAATAAGTATGGATAGAGAACAGAACGAGTGTATTTACTACATCTTTAAAAAAAAGAAGAAAAAACTGATTTGCTATGAAGACCATATAAAACTATTCTGGTTACAATTTAGTGTTTCAATTTGTATTCAGTTTTAAAAACTAGATGTTAGTTTAGTTTTGAAAGAATGCTCGATTTGTCTCCCTTATCCCATCATGACATAACAGAAACTTAAATAGCATTATATTATTTCTAATATTTATGTTTTATTTATTGAATAATTGACCACTACTGTTTATAATGAATGCCACTTTAAGCACTCTTGCACAAGTCGTGGCGGTCAATTATTTGGGTAGGGGCAGTCATACTACCAGGAGAGAACCACCGACATTTGCCTTGAAAACAAACTGACAATCCGACTTAATTAAGATCGGAATTGAATGCAACTGCCATCAGAGGTGTTTAAACTCACAACATAAGTATTGACAGGATAGTTCTCGCTGTAGATATAAGTAAAATAACAAAATAACGAACTCAAAAGAAAATTCAAAACGGAAAGCCCATTATCAAATGGCCAAATCAAAACGCAAACACGAATGGAAAACAACAGTCATAATCGTAACTTGGTACATTAATTTCTTTTTGTAGAAAATGATGAATTTAACTTGGTTCTATAGCTAGCTCAACAGAAATAATTGGTAAAAATGTCAAAAATTAAGTTACAGCAGTGAACATTGAGTTTGAATCTAAATCACTGTAAAAAAACAAACAACTATGTCAACGAAGAAAACAAAATGGCACAAAATAGACACTCTATAGGCAAATCACATAAGCAAAACTATAAGACAAGAACACAAACAAATACCGTAGCACAATAACACAACAGCGGGATGTATAAATACCGAGCCACCCCAAAAGAATATAACTAATTACTTTACAAGACTCTCATGTATTATTTGTGAAGTGAATTCGGAATATTTGTCTCGTTGGCAATCGTATCCACATCTCCTTATTCTATATTATACAAGACTACACTATCATGAATTGAATGTTCGTTATGTTATATATAGTTATCTGACTTTGGGTAAAACGAGCTGCTGTGATCAATGGTGATATTATCATGATTATAAATAAATTATTATGAACTACTGTGACAGCTCGGCCACAGGGTCCCCTTTGATTATTAGATATTCCTTCACATACATCTATGGTACGATATGTTTTTTTATTTTGTGGATCCCCAATTACACTCTTTATCGAGATGACTATCGTTTACCATTTTTCTGCTATCCGAATACAAAATCTCAGTTCAACTGTTTTCAAGGTTAATATATGTCAATCCTGAATTCAAACGTTAAATTATTGATTTGTTTTATGAATTCATGCATGGTTAATGGGCTATTTTCTGTTGGCAGTCATATCATTACCGGACATGGGTCAAAAAGCATTGTTATGTTTACTGACATTTTTCCCACAAACTTTTTAATGCAATTTTACAAAAAATGAGTCGAAAAATACATGATTTATATTCGATCTCTTAATAGATGCAATCATGTCAATGATATCAGGAAAGTTATAAATTTTACGACCACATGATAGGACGGCATGATTTCAACAAGTAAAAAATTCGAGATTGTTTTAAGATACTATGGACACACTTTGAGACGATATTGTATGCCTCTACCGTAGCGGGGGAAAGTATTACCCTTGTCCATCTGTACGTCCACCCGTTCGTACGTCCGTACGTCCCGAAATTTGTTTCCATTCTGTAACTTTAGTTTGCCTCAACCAAATGTTATGAAACTTATACACAATGCTTATTACCAAAAAACACAGATCATGTTTGAATTTGAGTGGTGTCACTTTTACCTATCTAGAGTAATGGCACTTAACAATTTTTCTGTTTTGTTCTCTAACTTAAGTTTGCCTCAACCAAATATTATGAATCTTATAAACAATGCTTATTACCACAAAACACAAATCAAGTTTGAATTTTGGTGTCATCATTTTTACTGTTCTAGAGTTATACCCCTTTACAAATGTAAAAATTGCTGAGTTTTTAGTTTCCATTCTCTAACTTAAGTTTACCTTAACCAAATGATATGAAACTTATACACAGTGCTTAACAATGCTTATTACCACAAAATTCAGATTAAGTACGAATTTGGGTAGCTTCACTTTTACCGTTCTTGAGCTATGTCCCTTTATAACGTTATATGCAAGCGGGGGTATCATCTGTGTCCTATTGACACCTTTCCAATTTTCATGGAACAGATAATGATCATCAGTAATGGTCAAGATACTGAGGTTAGATATCCCAACTTATCTTAATTACCTTAGTTATCTCCCTTGATATTTTAAAATATTAACAAAAATACTCTAGTTTTATAAATAGTTCATAAATAAGTTAACTCATATAATTTTCTTCATTAGAATGAATGTCTGAAAAATGAATTACATTCCTATCTTAAATTTTCATAATTCATGAAAGATATAGAATGATTTGTATGCCTCTGTCCCCAGACGAAAGGGGCCATTGAGAGTTGTCCTTGTCCGTCTGTATGCCCGTACGCATATCCCAAAATTGGTTTCCGTTCTCTAACTTTAGTTTGCCTCAATCAAATATTATGAAACTTATACACAATCCTTATTATCATAAAACACAGATCAAGTCGAATTTAGGTGACGTCACTTTTACAGTTCTCTAGATGTGTCCCTTTAAAACGTTATATGCAAGCTGGGGTATCATTTGTCTCCCATAGACTCATTCATTACTACTGTTTTACTTCCAACTATGTTCTTACTGACTGATATACCTATATTATAGAGCTGAGGGCTTTTTCAGACTGATTTTAATTTGCAGTTTTTATGTATACCCTTTTTATCACACTGGTCGAGATAAAGGAAAAAAGGGAGGTTTCTGGAAAATGATTAGGAAACTAGTTTTAACATTTTAACAATTATCGAAATTTCTAGACTAGGGGAGGCTTAGCCTAGAACTTAACATACAAATTGTTTATTTTCGCAAACCGTATGTTTACCTCTACAGTGTTTAGTGTCGTCGGGATGTTGTCACATTGAAGTTAACCCTGATATTCGTCAATTGATATATTAGTCTGACGGGTCTTAGTTTATGTACAGTATTTCAACTCTTCGGATATAATTTCGAAACTCGTTCTTGCTTGGTGCCATAGACCTTCGATCTTAATATTGGCAGTTTTCTTGCCGAAGGTCGGTGGTTCTCTCCGGGCACTTCGGCGTCTTCCACAAATACATACTGGTCATCATGCTATAGCCACGAGTGCTAAAAGTGGCGTTCATCACCAAAAAACTAATCAATCAAACATATATAAGTCTGAAATGAATATTAACTTGCCTAAGCAGTTTATTTGATAATGATTGTGCTCAATGGAGGATGTGTGCGTAATAGTAACAAGCTTTTGGGCAGTGAACCAACTATGTATATAGATATGAGAAGATGTGGTATGAGTGCCAATGAGACAACTCTCCATCTAAGTCACAATTTTAAAAAGTAAACCATTATAGGTCACAGTGCAATCGTCAACACGGATCCTTGGCTCACACCGAACAGCAAGCTATGAAGGGCCCCAAAAATTACTAGTGTAAAACCATAATATATTTAATTTATTATTGTCTTCAATCATATGTTTTTTTTTTTCTCACTTGGACGAACTCATTCTGATTATGTCTTAAAAGAACCTGTATCAGGATTATTTTAAATGCAATTTTCTTATACATGGAATATTTCCTTACAGAAGATTTCCCGTTTATATTTTAAAGAGAAATATGCAGAGTGCCTATATGTATCTCCAGAGAAAGCTGCAGTACATCTACAAAATGTTAGAGGACCAATGCAAACAAGTGCCGAACGATGCACGACAGCCCAGATACTGCAGATATATTACAAAATTTGCCTCTCATTTCGGGAAAGAGTGGTGTATGGTGGCGGGGAGCACGGCAGAAGGAACCAGACTGCGGTCGAACATAAACGAAGGAGACTTTGATTATCTTATCATATCAGGTATATCCATACTCGTAGACGCTTTGGAACACAGAGAGGGTCTACCTTGTTTTGTTCACGTCAGAGGTGACAAAATTCAACACTCATTTTCACACAGTTTGGTAGACGGGAAATACCTGAACAGCCGTATTCTAAAGGAAGTTGACGGTGAAGCTTTTAAAATAATGCGGGGTCTGTTTCAGGTCTTTACAATGCCATTTGATTCTACGGGTAAACATTCTCATGATGTTGACTTCAACCGTGAAGCTAAACCTGGTATATGTAAAGAACACTACGTCGGCTTCCAGTGGGTTGATGAAGATGCCGAGAATATATACATGAGAAAACAGGAAACAGACATGAGGGCTACAAACAATTATTTCCAATCAGTAATGGACTCAAGTGATTTATCTCCCTGTATGAAATCTCTTCTTACTAACCTTCTTAGTATTCTTGCTGAAACAGAACCAAACGACGATTCAAGTACTGCGATGGGTCAAACATTTGGTGGGTTGATCGAAGCAGTCATCTCTGATTCTGCGATCGCCAAATCAACTTCTTTTCAGCCGAAAAGAAGCAAACAGAGTATAGGGGAAAACGACAGAAATAACATTGACGATGCATCCAGCAAAAAGGTTTTCAGGGTTAAATTTAACTACAAATCAAGCAAAGATTTTATTGCTGCATTTCCTCTTGAGGGAAAGCTCAAATGTTTTGAAGAATGGAGAGTTCGGATACTGACCAGTGACAAAGTATTGTGGCCAAGCTCAGAAACAGTCGAACGGATCTGTCAGTCGGATGTGTAAGTTGTAGCCAAGCCGGCAATTGTCAACCCTTCTGCCGATATAGATTTTTGCCTAGGCTTCAATCAGGCGGAACTTATCTTAGCTTCTAGCCTTAGTTCTGATCAAAGACTATGTGTCCTACTTCTAAAAGCCCTCCAAAAAGGGATACCTTGAACATTATTCTTCACTGCTTACCACTTTTCACTGGAAAACTGCCTTTTACCATCAGTGTGGACAAATCGATCCTGCTCTCTTTGATCGTCATTCTACAATATTGTTAGCCCTCGAAAGCTTAAGTATATTGTCATACATGATAGAGTGTTTAGACAGAAGATATCTCAAGCACTATTTCATAAAGAGCAATTTAATTGCTCATATTACTGAGACAGAAGCCATGGAAATCCGAGAGAAGATCAAAGAAATCATTTCAGATCCAGAAGCAGCTCTCCAAGTGTATTTCGATATGAATAAAGAATGCGAAAGCTCAAAACAAGAAGAGGAGATTTCTATGAGAGAAATGGAAGAAATGAAGAAACGAAGAAATGATCCGTCAAATAAAAAACCAGCCGACAAAATAATTAGCATGATGAATTATTTACAGAAAGTAGCCACCAGCAACGATTCTAAACTCACACAAACTATTATGGATACGTTGTATATGGTAATTGAGGAGGAAACAGATATTCCATTTGTTAGACCAAATACCACACAGAAGCAGTGTAGCCTGAACGATCTCTTGGCACATGCTACTAGTTATTCCACAACAAACTTTCCCTCACGAAACGAGAAGAAAAAGGCATTGGAAGACTTAAAGGCGAAGGCGTTTGCTACATTTCTATCTTCTTTCGATCTAAGTGAGCGTGAACTTGTTTAGAATATGTCGGCTATTCAACATACTGTAGCGTTATATAAACTAGTTTATGAATAACATTTAGATTTCTTAAGAAGGTAGTAATATGTATTTATTCGACTGGACCCCTTTCAAAATTTTAAATTCAGTCGACTAATCTATATGTATCTGACTCTGTGATACAAGCATGCACTTTTTCATTGCTTCGGATTTCTTTAAGTGAGTGTAGAAATTTTGTTCAGTTGGCTTTAAATACTTAACTAATTAATTGGTTTATATTGTCAGGAATTCGAAACATATAAAATATAATAGAATCACTAAAGTACGCATATTTTACTTATTATCTAGGGCATAGAGGCATAATACGTTAGGCATTTTCGGCTCTCATAAACCACTGATATTACCTATATACATTGATATTAAACTGTTTGCTTTGTCTTTTATTGTAGCCTTTTATGTATATTTTTAGGAAATATTTTCATTTTATTTTCTATTGATATCGTATATAAATCATTTTAGATTACCATTTCTTATTATTATATCGGGCTTTTTACAATTGTTATACAAAATATACAAGAATAATTGCGAAATTTCATTTTATGTTCGGTTGGCCTTAGGTAGCAATTTTTGAAAATAAATAGTTTGTAGTGAAATACTGTTTTTGTTAATTTTTTCATCATGTTTCTAAAGTGATGCGTCTTCTTTGCCTATTCACAGAGTCCATTCCAAAATCATCAATAAATTCACAAAAGGTTTAATATCAAAATAAGAAGATGTGGTAAGATTGCCAATGAGACAACTCTCCACCAGAGACCAAATGACATAGAAGTTAACAACTATAGGTCACCGTACGGCCTTCAATAATGAGCAAAACCCATACCGCAAAGTCAGCTATAAAAGGCCTCAAAATGCCAAATGTAAAACAATTCAAACGAGAAAGCGAACTGCCTGATTTATGTACAAAACAATGAAACGAAAAACAAATATAAAATACAGCAACAAACGACAACCACTGAAAAACAGGCTCCTGACTTGGGAAAAACACATACAGAATGTGGCGGGATTAAAATAGTTTGAAGGCGCCAACCCTCCCCCTTATCTGAAACAGTGGTGTAACAGCACAACACAAGAACAACTATGTTTGCACCTGTCCTAAGTCAGGAATCTGATGGTCAGTAGTTGTGGTTTGTTGATGTGGTTCATAAGTGTTTCTCGTTTCTCGTTTTTTATATAGATTGGACCGTTGGTTTTCCCGTTTGAATGGTTTTACACTAGTGATTTTTGGGGCCCTTTATAGCTTGCTGTTCGGTGTGAACCAAGGCTCCGTGTTGAAGACCGTACTTTGACCTATAATGGTTTACTTTAAAATTTTGACTTGGATGGAGAGTTGTCTCATTGGCACTCATACCACATCTTCTTATATCTATAAAACAATAAACGAATTACACTTGGTTATACTAGTTTGTTGGCGCCAAACCCTCCCCCTAACCTGGGATAGTGGTGTACAACATAAAAACAAATTAACATATAAAAGTCATTTGAAAAGGGCTTAACACATCAGATCGATACAAAGCAGAAAGACATCAAATAAAAATACAAACCGGGCGTGGCAGGGTATTTATACATCCCTACAACAAAAAAGACACTAAATACAGATCTGAGAGTATTTGCAGTTACTGACAGCTAGTTCCAAAAATGACTAATAAAAATATCATGCATCCAAGAATAAAATATCAATCAGTACACATCCAACATCCAATGGATTTAGAGTAAAGACGTAATTAATAGTCAGAGAAAAACATGACCTTGTGCCAAGCCAATATACAGGTATTGACAGATTGTAGAGCCATGAATATGCATATGTATATAAAAATATTATTTTGTTTGATTTTAATTTACTGATAACACAATCAATATAAATACCAATAAAAACATATTTTAAGCATTGAACCCACCCCCACTCTAATCTCAATCAGTGTTACAACATACAATTAAAAACATATTATTTTCAAAACAATCAATTCATGAAAAACACTTAAATATATAATACCGGTATTATGATCAATAGATAACAACAACACTACCAAATATAACACATCAAAGATGACTCAGTTACTGAAATCTAACTCAAAGTACTTAACCTGTTGATTTAGATATCATACGGTCCCACGTTTTAACATCGGCGGCTGTATTTCCGATCAGATTTCATAAAGTAACGTATTGGAAAACAAAGGAAGACAACTAAATGAAATAATTAGTACTTTTTAAAGCAAATGTTAATTTCCTTTTCAAATATTTCCAATGAACAGTCTAATGTTCATGTATTTTTGACTAAATAGAGAAATAAAGATGCGGGAATGACAAACACTTGCATCAATTATAAAGGATTGGTAATTCACAGAGACAGAAATACTAAAGATGGGCATTAATTACGATTTATACAGTTTAAGTTAAGACATAATGAATAACACTTCGAATTCAGCAGTCAGTTGGATTAAATAGTGTAAAAAAAAAAATGGAAAAAAGCTAAGGTCGCAAATACATGAAACTTACCAGAATCATAAAAAAAGTGTATATTTCAAAAGAAACAATATTGGTATTACACTAGTTTCACAATAGAAATGCGGCTTCATTTTTGAAGTGATAATAGAAGTAATGAAATGTCGTTCTTGTGACCTTCTTTGATTCAACTGAGACAAGTCTGTTTCTCTAAAGAAGTAGATTAACATAAGCTAAAAACATATTATGAATGAAAATTGCGTTTTTTTATATTCATTCAGTTCAAATGTGCTGTTCGAAAATATCTTAATTAAGACAATGAAACCAGCAACCACGCGTGCAATTCCCATATTGCTAAATTATTTCAACAAACAGTTAAGGTTTTTTGGCAGTTAACTTCTAGGAAGCATCTAATGGATTTAATTTTGACAGGCTGTGACATTAAATGTTGACCTCTGTCTAGTACAAAACGCGTTTGGTGTTGTTTGCGATCGCTGCGTTAGGATTTTGTAATGAAGGAGCCACTAAAAGGTTATATTACGCGATGTGACTTGTAGTAAAAGATCACAAACATACATTTTCCATTTCGTATTTGCATGAACCAAGTGGCTTAATTAAATTCTTATACATGTAATTTTAAAAAGATAAAGAGTCTGAGTACATGGTTCCTCGATTTAAAACCACCACTGAGTCGATGCAACTGATCCCAGAGCATCATTAACCACTACTTTTTACTTTCCTAAAATGCACATTAGAAGTTGAACGGTAAAAAGCTGACAATACAAAATTGACTCAAGCTAGCGAACCATAAGCCCGCGAAAAAATAGGTTGTATTAAGTTTTTTTGCATTTAATTAAGAAATCACAACACTAAGGTACTCATATTTTAATAATGGACTGTGATATTATAGGAAGGGCATATTTTACTCGCATTTGCCAGTGACATTATCCCTTTCTTGATATTAAATGTTTTTTCCATTTCCCTTTTCGTGAGCTCTTTGTATATTTTACAAATATTTAAGTCTATTTTCATTTCCTTTTACCGGTATATAATTTTATATTTTTCTTTTTTTTTAACTATATCATGCGTTTAACAATTGATATTCACTATACACATTTTGCTTTATTTCGTTTTATATTCAATTCGCTAAATGTGTCCATTTTACAAATAGATACTTAGATAAAAGAAAGGTGAAAGATACCAGAGGGACATTCAAACTCATAAGTCGAAAATAAACTGACAACACTATGGCTAAAGAAGAAAAAGACCAACAGGCGAACAATAGTACACAAAACACAACACAGAAAACTAAAGACGGAGCAACACGAACCCCACCAAACCTGGGGGTGATCTCGGGTGCTCCGGAAGGGTAAGCAAATCCTGCTTCACATGTGGCACCCGTCTAAACCTTTTTATAGATAATAAATTTTTTTCCGTTTCTTTTATGGTAGTTTTCAAGGGTATTATTCAAAGTAGATTCTTTAAATCCCTATATTGATATCTAATCTATTTTATATTCATCTTTTTGTTATCATGCTTTTTTACAATTGTTATTTAATATAAACATTTTCGATATTTCATTGTATATTTATCATGTGTCAATTTTACAACTAAATAACATGTAATATCCACCTATTTATTGATATTGCACTTTTTTGATAGCTCTTTGGCATATTCTAGAAATATTTGTAGTTTATTTCCAATTCCTATATCTGTTTATAAAATATGTAACATCAATATTTTTTAGTTACTAGAATATCATCATTTTTACATATATAATTTATTATTAACATTTGGTTCTGTTTCATGTATATTGAGCTAACTTGATGTGTCAATTTTGCAAATAAATAACACGTAGTGAAATACAGTTTACTTATATATATATTTGTTCATTTTTTATGAGCGTCTTCTCTACCCTATTACAAATATCATTCTTAAAGCATCAATGATTGAATGAAACATGAACAATAAATTCAGTAAAAAAAATCATCGTTCATTTCTGGTATTATACAGGCATACAAATTTTGAGAACGATTATCCTACTCAGACTCAGAAACAGCCAATCAAAATACTGGATTTGATGATTCGTGGAAAAATCTGAACAAATCAATTTTAGAATCATAGCATAAAATTAAATATGAATATGAAACCAACAATACATGGTAAAATGTCTTCATCTGGAGGTCACTATACGACCTTCAACGATTTATGTTTGGCATTGTCATAGCATAATATAATCAATGATAACTAGTAAAAAAAAGAAACTGCAAAGAGATTTTCACGACTAAAAATCATCAATTTAATTTCTTTGAAGACACGTGTATCTGGAATACATTCTAGCAGGTGCGATCGATATCAAAAGTTTGGAAAGCAAAATATTTTAAATTTCATGGATTAAATGCACTATTAGTTCTACTATAGATACATACTTAAGCAAACTGATTATTTGCATTAATTATTATCATTAAAAATTTTCAGTACTGAAACACTGGCAAAATATATGCATGTGTAGTTTATTCAAAGCCAATGGCAAATATTAAACTAAATACTGAAGGAACTTACTTTAAATAAATCAAATATAAACGGTAATAACTGTCCTTTCCTAGATTTAGATATTTCAGTTTTACACGGGAAACTATGCACAAAAATTTTCGACAAAAGGGACGATTTTTCGTTCCCTATTGTTAATTTTCCTTTTTTCGGACGGTGGTGTTCCTTTGGCACCATCTTACGGTGTTTATATATCACAACTCGTTCGCTATGCCCGTGTTTGTTGTGACGTTTTGGATTTCAATGAACGTAATCGATGTATTACTGGTAAATTATTAAGTCAGGGATTTCGTTACCAAAAATTACTTAAAACCTTTACTAAATTCTTCCATAATTATATAAAGATTTGGTTTTGAAGTTTGGTTGTACCTATAGAAAACTTATTTATAACGGGATAGCACATCCTCATTTTCACGGAGATGTTGTTTACCGTGCCCGGAAATTTAGAAACGATCAGGGTAAACTTATCGATCCTTTAAACAAACTTATTCTAAAAGGCTACCAATTAAACACTATAATTAGATCTTTGAATATTGTTTTTATTGGTATTAATATTGATTTTGTATATTTGTATATACATATGTACATTCATGGCTCTACAATCTGTCGATTCATGTATCTTGGCATTGCACAAGGTCATATTTTTCTCTGACTGATTATGATGTCTTTACACTAAATCCATTGGATGTTGGATGTGTACTGATTGATATTTTAGTCTAAGATTCCTGATTTTTTCATTAGTTGTTATTGGCTTTGAACTAGCTGTCAGTAACTGCAGGTACTCTCAGATCAGTGTCTTTTTGTTTTGGGGATGTGTAAGTACCCGTCCTCGTCAACTCTGTTTTTGTTAGATGTATTTCTATTTGTTTCCATCTGATGAGTTAAGCCTTTTTCAACTGTTTTAGTTTGTTCTTATGTTGTACTATTACACCGTTGTCCCAGGTAAGGGGAGGGTTGGCGCCTTCAAACAAGTCTTACCCCGCCATATTCTGTATGTGCCTGTCCCAAGTCAGGTGCCTGTAATTCAGTGGTTGTCGTTTGTTGTTGTCGTTTGTTGCTGTGTAACATATTTGCTTTTCAATCATTATTTTGTACATAATATTAGGCCGTTTTTTTCTCGGTTGAATTGTTTTACATTTGTCATTTCGGGCCTTTTAAAGCTGACTATGCGGTATGGGCTTTCTTCATTGTTGAAGATCGTACGGTGACCTATAGTTGTTAATTTCTGTGTCATTTGGTCTCTTGTGGAAAGTTGTCTAATTGGCAATCATACCACATCTTCTATATTATATAAATCTATATGTAGGTTCTGCAAAGTGTGTCGATCGGGATGAAGGGTGGGAAATTCGACGGAAACTGGAAAATGAGTGTGCTGGATAAGATTATATATTTAACCTTAAAACAGGTCACTCACAGACCACTGAAAAAGTTGATTCAAGGGTTCTATAACGTACAGAGTGGGTGGAACTTTTCCTAATCGAGATCTTAACGTTACCACTCCGACCGGACAAAGCTGCGTATATATATATATAGACCCCTCTAACAAGAAGTTTGTTTTGCATGCACACGTATAAAAATTGCGGTTTTTATCCAACGCAATCATAGGTTTGAACGTTGTTTTCAATTTAGACTTGTTTATATTTTTTCGTTTGGGCTTGTATTATATTTGCCTTCGGGTTTATATGATCCGTTCATCCTATTTTGACTCCTCAAAATTCAAGAGTCTATCCCAAATTGAGGTAAATTGTATGGCTTTCCAAATACCGTTTCGATTCCTAACATCACTGAAGAGACATTAATTGTCGAAATCCGGATATGGTGTACAAAAACCTTTGCACCTTTTGTTTGCGGTATACCATCTTTTCCGCAAGTTTATTGTTTTCTGTTTAGTATTAAATTTATAATTACGATATCTATTTATTACATCGGTGATCCGTTTATTTGGCAATCGCCAATGGCAGTCAGCAGGGTTTAAGAACATTTGTTGTTCGACCTGTTAGTCAAATGCGTTTTGTTAAAATATACTTTTTCACTTTTTTGGTCTTTTGGAAAATGTTGTTTGTGCTGTATTTAGACCCCTCTAACAAGAAATTTGTTTTGCATGCACACGTATAAAAATTGCGGTTTTTATCCAACGCAATCATAGGTTTGAACGTTGTTTTCAATTTAGACTTGTTTATATTTTTTCGTTTGGGCTTGAATTATATTTGCCTTCGGGTTTATATGATCCGTTCATCTTATTTTGACTCCTCAAAATTCAAGAGTCTATCCCAAATTGAGGTAAATTGTATGGCTTTCCAAATACCGTTTCGATTCCTAACATCACTGAAGAGACAGTAATTGTCGAAATCCGGATATGGTGTACAAAAACCTTTGCACCTTTTGTTAGCGGTATACCATCTTTTCCGCAAGTTTATTGTTTTCTGTTTAGTATTAAATTTATAATTACGAGATCTATTTATTACATCGGTGATCCGTTTATTTGGCAATCGCCAATGGCAGTCAGCAGGGTTTAAGAACATTTGTTGTTCGACCTGTTAGTCAAATGCGTTTTGTTAAAATATACTTTTTCACTTTTTTGGTCTTTTGGTAAATGTTGTTTGTGCTGTATTTAGACCCCTCTAACAAGAAATTTGTTTTGCATGCACACGTATAAAAATTGCGGTTTTTATCCAACGCAATCATAGGTTTCAACGTTGTTTTCAATTTAGACTTGTATATATATATATATATATATATATATATATTTATAATCCGTTCATCCTATTTCGACTCTTCCAAATTCAAGAGTCAATCCTAAATTGAGGTAAAGTATATGGCCTTCCAAATATCGTTTCGATTCCTAACATCACTGAAGAGACATTAATTGTCGAAATCCGGATATGGTGTACAAATGTTTGCACCTCATGTTTGCGGTATACCATCTTTTCCGCAAGTTTATTGTTTTCTGTTTGGTATTAAATTAATAATTGAGAACCATTTTGTTACATCTAGTGATCTGTTTATTTGGAAATCGCCATGGCAGTCAGCAGGGTTTAAGAACATCCGTTGTTCGACCTGCTAGTCAAATGCGTTTTGTTAAAATATACTTTTTCACTTTTTTGGTCTTTTGGAAAATGTTGTTTGTGCTGTATTTAGACCCCTATAACAAGAAATTTGTTTTGCATGCACACGTATAAAAATTGCGGTTTTTATCCAACGCAATCATAGGTTTGAACGTTGTTTTCAATTTAGACTTATATATATATATATATATATATATTAAATTAATATTAAGATCCATTTTGTACTGGTGATCAATTTATTTGGCAATCGCCAATGGCAGTCAGCAGGGTTTAAGAACATCTGTTGTTCGACCTGTTAGTCAAATGCGTTTTGTTAAAATATACTTTTTCACTATTTTGGTCTTTTGGAAAATGTTGTTTGTGCTGTATTTAGACCCCTCTACCAAGAAATTTGTTTTACATGCACACGTATAAAAATTGCGGTTTTTATCCAACGCAATCATAGGTTTGAACGTTGTTTTCAATTTAGACATGTTTATATTTTTCCGTTTGGACTTGTATTATATTTTCCTTCGGGTTTATATGATCCGTTCATCCTATTTCGACTCTTTAAAATTCAAGAGTCTATCCTAAATTGAGGTAAATTATATGGCCTTCCAAATACCGTTTCGATCCCTAACATCACTGAAGAGACATCAATTGTCGAAATCCGGATATGGTGTATAAATTTTTTGCACCTCGTGTTTGTGGTATACAAACTTTTCCACAAGTTTATTGTTTTCTGTTTGGTATTAAATTAATACTTAGATCCATTTTGTACTGGTGATTAATTTATTTGGCAATCGGCAGTCAGCAGGGTTTAAGAACATCCGTTGTTCGACCTGTTAGTCAAATGCGTTTTGTTAAAATATACTTTTTCACTATTTTGGTCTTTTGGAAAATGTTGTTTGTGCTGTATTTAGACCCCTCTACCAAGGAATTTGTTTTACATGCACACGTATAAAAATTGCGGTTTTTATCCAACGCAATCATAGGTTTGAACGTTGTTTTCAATTAAGACATGTTTATATTTTTCCGTTTGCACTTGTATTATATTTTCCTTCGGGTTTATATGATCCGTTCATCCTATTTCGACTCTTTAAAATTCAAGAGTCTATCCTAAATTGAGGTAAATTATATGGCCTTCCAAATACCGTTTAGATCCCTAACATCACTGAAGAGACATTAATTGTCGAAATCCGGATATGGTGTATAAAATTTTTGCACCTCGTGTTTGTGGTATACCATCTTTTCCACAAGTTTATTGTTTTCTGTTTGGTATTAAATTAATATTAAGATCCATTTTGTACTGGTGATCAATTTATTTGGCAATCGCCAATGGCAGTCAGCAGGGTTTAAGAACATCCGTTGTTCGACCTGTTAGTTAAATGCGTTTTGTTAAAATATACTTTTTCACTATTTTGGTTTTTTGGAAAATGTTGTTTGTGCTGTATTTAGACCCCTCTACCAAGAAATTTGTTTTACATGCACACGTATAAAAATTGCGGTTTTTATCCAACGCAATCATAGGTTTGAACGTTGTTTTCAATTAAGACATGTTTATATTTTTCCGTTTGCACTTGTATTATATTTTCCTTCGGGTTTATATGATCCGTTCATCCTATTTCGACTCTTTAAAATTCAAGAGTCTATCCTAAATTGAGGTAAATTATATGGCCTTCCAAATACACTTTAGATCCCTAACATCACTGAAGAGACATCAATTGTCGAAATCCGGATATGGTGTATAAATTTTTTGCACCTCGAGTTTGTGGTATACAAACTTTTCCACAAGTTTATTGTTTTCTGTTTGGTATTAAATTAATACTTAGATCCATTTTGTACTGGCGATTAATTTATTTGGCAATCGGCAGTCAGCAGGGTTTAAGAACATCCGTTGTTCGACCTGTTAGTCAAATGCGTTTTGTTAAAATATACTTTTTCACTATTTTGGTCTTTTGGAAAATGTTGTTTGTGCTGTATTTAGACCCCTCTAACAAGAAATTTGTTTTGCATGCACACGTATAAAAATTGCGGTTTTTATCCAACGCAACCATATTTTGAACGTTGTTTTCAATTTAGACTTGTTTATATTTTTTCGTTTGGGCTTGTATTATATTTGCCTTCGGGTTTATATGATCCGTTCATCCTATTTTGACTCCTCAAAATTCAAGGGTCTATCCCAGATTGAGGTAAATTGTATGGCTTTCCGAATACCGTTTCGATTCCTAACATCACTGAAGAGACATTAATTGTCGAATACCGGATATGGTGTACAAAAACCTTTGCACCTTTTGTTTGCGGTATACCATCTTTTCCACAAGTTTATTGTTTTCTGTTTAGTATTAAATTTATAATTACGAGATCTATTTATTACATCGGTGATCCGTTTATTTGGCAATCGCCAATGGCAGTCAGCAGGGTTTAAGAACATTTGTTGTTCGACCTGTTAGTCAAATGCGTTTTGTTAAAATATACTTTTTCACTTTTTTTGGTCTTTTGGAAAATGTTGTTTGTGCTGTATTTAGACCCCTCTAACAAGAAATTTGTTTTGCATGCACACGTATGAAAATTGCGGTTTTTATCCAACGCAATCATAGGTTTGAACGTTGTTTTCAATTTAGACTTGTTTATATTTTTTCGTTTGGGCTTGTATTATATTTGCCTTCGGGTTTATATGATCCGTTCATCCTATTTTGACTCCTCAAAATTCAAGAGTATATCCCAACTTGAGGTAAATTGTATGGCTTTCCAATTACCGTTTCGATTCCTAACATCACTGAAGAGACATTAATTGTCGAAATCCGGATATGGTGTACAAAAACCTTTGCACCTTTTGTTTGCGGTATACCATCTTTTCTGCAAGTTTATTGTTTTCTGTTTAGTATTAAATTTATAATTACGAGATCTATTTATTACATCGGTGATCCGTTTATTTGGCAATCGCCAATGGCAGTCAGCAGGGTTTAAGAACATTTGTTGTTCGACCTGTTAGTCAAATGCGTTTTGTTAAAATATACTTTTTCACTTTTTTGGTCTTTTGGAAAATGTTGTTTGTGCTGTATTTAGACCCCTCTAACAAGAAATTTGTTTTGCATGCACACGTATAAAAATTGCGGTTTTTATCCAACGCAATCATAGGTTTGAACGTTGTTTTCAATTTAGACTTGTATATATATATATATATATATATATATTTATAATCCGTTCATCCTATTTCGACTCTTCCAAATTCAAGAGTCAATCCTAAATTGAGGTAAAGTATATGGCCTTCCAAATATCGTTTCGATTCCTAACATCACTGAAGAGACATTAATTGTCGAAATCCGGATATGGTGTACAAATGTTTGCACCTCATGTTTGCGGTATACCATCTTTTCCGCAAGTTTATTGTTTTCTGTTTGGTATTAAATTAATAATTGAGAACCATTTTGTTACATCTAGTGATCTGTTTATTTGGAAATCGCCATGGCAGTCAGCAGGGTTTAAGAACATCCGTTGTTCGACCTGCTAGTCAAATGCGTTTTGTTAAAATATACTTTTTCACTTTTTTGGTCTTTTGGAAAATGTTGTTTGTGCTGTATTTAGACCCCTATAACAAGAAATTTGTTTTGCATGCACACGTATAAAAATTGCGGTTTTTATCCAACGCAATCATAGGTTTGAACGTTGTTTTCAATTTAGACTTATATATATATATATATATATATATTAAATTAATATTAAGATCCATTTTGTACTGGTGATCAATTTATTTGGCAATCGCCAATGGCAGTCAGCAGGGTTTAAGAACATCTGTTGTTCGACCTGTTAGTCAAATGCGTTTTGTTAAAATATACTTTTTCACTATTTTGGTCTTTTGGAAAATGTTGTTTGTGCTGTATTTAGACCCCTCTACCAAGAAATTTGTTTTACATGCACACGTATAAAAATTGCGGTTTTAATCCAACGCAATCATAGGTTTGAACGTTGTTTTTAATTTAGACATGTTTATATTTTTCCGTTTGGACTTGTATTATATTTTCCTTCGGGTTTATATGATCCGTTCATCCTATTTCGACTCTTTAAAATTCAAGAGTCTATCCTAAATTGAGGTAAATTATATGGCCTTCCAAATACCGTTTCGATCCCTAACATCACTGAAGAGACATCAATTGTCGAAATCCGGATATGGTGTATAAATTTTTTGCACCTCGTGTTTGTGGTATACAAACTTTTCCACAAGTTTATTGTTTTCTGTTTGGTATTAAATTAATACTTAAATCCATTTTGTACTGGTGATTAATTTATTTGGCAATCGGCAGTCAGCAGGGTTTAAGAACATCCGTTGTTCGACCTGTTAGTCAAATGCGTTTTGTTAAAATATACTTTTTCACTATTTTGGTCTTTTGGAAAATGTTGTTTGTGCTGTATTTAGACCCCTCTACCAAGGAATTTGTTTTACATGCACACGTATAAAAATTGCGGTTTTTATCCAACGCAATCATAGGTTTGAACGTTGTTTTCAATTAAGACATGTTTATATTTTTCCGTTTGCACTTGTATTATATTTTCCTTCGGGTTTATATGATCCGTTCATCCTATTTCGACTCTTTAAAATTCAAGAGTCTATCCTAAATTGAGGTAAATTATATGGCCTTCCAAATACCGTTTAGATCCCTAACATCACTGAAGAGACATTAATTGTCGAAATCGGGATATGGTGTATAAAATTTTTGCACCTCGTGTTTGTGGTATACCATCTTTTCCACAAGTTTATTGTTTTCTGTTTGGTATTAAATTAATATTAAGATCCATTTTGTACTGGTGATCAATTTATTTGGCAATCGCCAATGGCAGTCAGCAGGGTTTAAGAACATCCGTTGTTCGACCTGTTAGTCAAATGCGTTTTGTTAAAATATACTTTTTCACTATTTTGGTTTTTTGGAAAATGTTGTTTGTGCTGTATTTAGACCCCTCTACCATGAAATTTGTTTTACATGCACACGTATAAAAATTGCGGTTTTTATCCAACGCAATCATAGGTTTGAACGTTGTTTTCAATTAAGACATGTTTATATTTTTCCGTTTGCACTTGTATTATATTTTCCTTCGGGTTTATATGATCCGTTCATCCTATTTCGACTCTTTAAAATTCAAGAGTCTATCCTAAATTGAGGTAAATTATATGGCGTTCCAAATACACTTTAGATCCCTAACATCACTGAAGAGACATCAATTGTCGAAATCCGGATATGGTGTATAAATTTTTTGCACCTCGTGTTTGTGGTATACAAACTTTTCCACAAGTTTATTGTTTTCTGTTTGGTATTAAATTAATACTTAGATCCATTTTGTACTGGTGATTAATTTATTTGGCAATCGGCAGTCAGCAGGGTTTAAGAACATCCGTTGTTCGACCTGTTAGTCAAATGCGTTTTGTTAAAATATACTTTTTCACTATTTTGGTCTTTTGGAAAATGTTGTTTGTGCTGTATTTAGACCCCTCTAACAAGGAATTTGTTTTACATGCACACGTATAAAAATTGCGGTTTTTATCCAACGCAATCATAGGTTTGAACGTTGTTTTCAATTTAGACATGTTTATATTTTTCCGTTTGGACTTGTATTATATTTTCCTTCGGGTTTATATGATCCGTTCATCCTATTTCGACTCTTTAAAATTCAAGAGTCTATCCTAAATTGAGGTAAATTATATGGCCTTCCAAATACCGTTTAGATCCCTAACATCACTGAAGAGACATCAATTGTCGAAATCCGGATATGGTGTATAAAATTTTTGCACCTCGTGTTTGTGGTATACCATCTTTTCCACAAGTTTATTGTTTTCTGTTTGGTATTAAATTAATATTAAGATCCATTTTGTACTGGTGATCAATTTATTTGGCAATCGCCAATGGCAGTCAGCAGGGTTTAAGAACATCCGTTGTTCGACCTGTTAGTCAAATGCGTTTTGTTAAAATATACTTTTTCAATGTTTTGGTTTTTTGGAAAATGTTGTTTGTGCTGTATTTAGACCCCTCTACCAAGAAATTTGTTTTACATGCACACGTATAAAAATTGCGGTTTTTATCCAACGCAATCATAGGTTTGAACGTTGTTTTCAATTAAGACATGTTTATATTTTTCCGTTTGCACTTGTATTATATTTTCCTTCGGGTTTATATGATCCGTTCATCCTATTTCGACTCTTTAAAATTCAAGAGTCTATCCTAAATTGAGGTAAATTATATGGCCTTCCAAATACACTTTAGATCCCTAACATCGCTGAAGAGACATCAATTGTCGAAATCCGGATATGGTGTATAAATTTTTTGCACCTCGTGTTTGTGGTATACAAACTTTTCCACAAGTTTATTGTTTTCTGTTTGGTATTAAATTAATACTTAGATCCATTTTGTACTGGTGATTAATTTATTTGGCAATCGGCAGTCAGCAGGGTTTAAGAACATCCGTTGTTCGACCTGTTAGTCAAATGCGTTTTGTTAAAATATACTTTTTCACTATTTTGGTCTTTTGGAAAATGTTGTTTGTGCTGTATTTAGACCCCTCTAACAAGAAATTTTTTTGCATGCACACGTATAAAAATTGCGGTTTTTATCCAACGCAATCATAGGTTTGAACGTTGTTTTCAATTTAGACTTGTATATATATATATATATATTTATAATCCGTTCATCCTATTTCGACTCTTCCAAATTCAAGAGTCAATCCTAAATTGAGGTAAAGTATATGGCCTTCCAAATATCGTTTCGATTCCTAACATCAATGAAGAGACATTAATTGTCGAAATCCGGATATGGTGTACAAATGTTTGCACCTCATGTTTGCGGTATACCATCTTTTCCGCAAGTTTATTGTTTTCTGTTTGGTATTAAATTAATAATTGAGAACCATTTTGTTACATCTAGTGATCTGTTTATTTGGAAATCGCCATGGCAGTCAGCAGGGTTTAAGAACATCCGTTGTTCGACCTGCTAGTCAAATGGGTTTTGTTAAAATATACTTTTTCACTTTTTTGGTCTTTTGGAAAATGTTGTTTGTGCTGTATTTAGACCCCTCTAACAAGAAATTTGTTTTGCATGCACACGTATAAAAATTGCGGTTTTTTTCCAACGCAATCATAGGTTTGAACGTTGTTTTCAATCTAGACTTATATATATATATATATATATATATATATTAAATTAATATTAAGATCCATTTTGTACTGGTGATCAATTTATTTGGCAATCGCCAATGGCAGTCAGCAGGGTTTAAGAACATCTGTTGTTCGACCTGTTAGTCAAATGCGTTTTGTTAAAATATACTTTTTCACTATTTTGGTCTTTTGGAAAATGTTGTTTGTGCTGTATTTAGACCCCTCTACCAAGAAATTTGTTTTACATGCACACGTATAAAAATTGCGGTTTTTATCCAACGCAATCATAGGTTTGAACGTTGTTTTCAATTTAGACATGTTTATATTTTTCCGTTTGGACTTGTATTATATTTTCCTTCGGGTTTATATGATCCGTTCATCCTATTTCGACTCTTTAAAATTCAAGAGTCTATCCTAAATTGAGGTAAATTATATGGCCTTCCAAATACCGTTTCGATCCCTAACATCACTGAAGAGACATCAATTGTCGAAATCCGGATATGGTGTATAAATTTTTTGCACCTCGTGTTTGTGGTATACAAACTTTTCCACAAGTTTATTGTTTTCTGTTTGGTATTAAATTAATACTTAGATCCATTTTGTACTGGTGATTAATTTATTTGGCAATCGGCAGTCAGCAGGGTTTAAGAACATCCGTTGTTCGACCTGTTAGTCAAATGCGTTTTGTTAAAATATACTTTTTCACTATTTTGGTCTTTTGGAAAATGTTGTTTGTGCTGTATTTAGACCCCTCTACCAAGGAATTTGTTTTACATGCACACGTATAAAAATTGCGGTTTTTATCCAACGCAATCATAGGTTTGAACGTTGTTTTCAATTTAGACATGTTTATATATTTCCGTTTGGACTTGTATTACATTTTCCTTCGGGTTTATATGATCCGTTCATCCTATTTCGACTCTTTAAAATTCAAGAGTCTATCCTAAATTGAGGTAAATTATATGGCCTTCCAAATACCGTTTAGATCCCTAACATCACTGAAGAGACATCAATTGTCGAAATCCGGATATGGTGTATAAAATTTTTGCACCTCGTGTTTGTGGTATACCATCTTTTCCACAAGTTTATTGTTTTCTGTTTGGTATTAAATTAATATAAAGATCCATTTGTACTGGTGATCAATTTATTTGGCAATCGCCAATGGCAGTCAGCAGGGTTTAAGAACATCCGTTGTTCGACCTGTTAGTCAAATGCGTTTTGTTAAAATATACTTTTTCACTATTTTGGTCTTTTGGAAAATGTTGTTTGTGCTGTATTTAGACCCCTCTACCAAGAAATTTGTTTTACATGCACACGTATAAAAATTGCGGTTTTTATCCAACGCAATCATAGGTTTGAACGTTGTTTTCAATTTAGACATGTTTATATTTTTCCGTTTGGACTTGTATTATATTTTCCTTCGGGTTTATATGATCCGTTCATCCTATTTCGACTCTTTAATATTCAAGAGTTTATCCTAAATTGAGGTAAATTATATGGCCTTCCAAATACCGTTTCGATCCCTAACATCACTGAAGAGACATCAGTTGTCGAAATCCGGATATGGTGTATAAAATTTTTGCACCTCGTGTTTGTGGTATACCATCTTTTCCACAAGTTCATTGTTTTCTGTTTGGTATTAAATTAATATTAAGATCCATTTTGTACTGGTGATCAATTTATTTGGCAATCGCCAATGGCAGTCAGCAGGGTTTATGAACATCCGTTGTTCGACCTGTTAGTCAAATGCGTTTTGGTAAAATATATTTTTTCACTATTTTGGTCTTTTGGAAAATGTTGTTTGTGCTGTATTTAGACCCCTCTACCAAGGAATTTGTTTTACATGCACACGTATAAAAATTGCGGTTTTTATCCAACGCAATCATAGGTTTGAACGTTGTTTTCAATTTAGACATGTTTATATTTTTCCGTTTGGACTTGTATTATATTTTCCTTCGGGTTTATATGATCCGTTCATCCTATTTCGACTCTTTAAAATTCAAGAGTCTATACTAAATTGAGGTAAATTATATGGCCTTCCAAATACCGTTTCGATCCCTAACATCACTGAAGAGACATCAATTGTCGAAATCCGGATATGGTGTATAAAATTTTTGCACCTCGTGTTTGTGGTATACCATCTTTTCCACAAGTTTATTGTTTTCTGTTTGGTATTAAATTAATATTAAGATCCATTTTGTACTGGTGATCAATTTATTTGACAATCGCCAGTGGAAGTCAGCAGGGTTTAAGAACATCCGTTGTTCGACCTGTTAGTCAAATGCGTTTTGTTAAAATATACTTTTTCACTATTTTGGTCTTTTGGAAAATGTTTGTTTGTGCTGTATTTAGACCCCTCTACCAAGAAATTTGTTTTACATGCACACGTATAAAATTTGCGGTTTTTATCCAACGCAATCATAGGTTTGAACGTTGTTTTCAATTTAGAAATGTATATATATATATATATATATATATATATATGTAGGACTCGGAGGTGCGATGGGGACGCTGAAGTGTGATGGGCACGCTGAAGTGCGATGGTCTACGCCGAAGTGCGTTGGTCCGTTCGCTGATGTACGATGGTCTATTTGACGCTTGATGGCTAGTTTAAAATCTACAGATGTGCAATTATTACGAGAAGTACACGTTGATTTATTAAAAGTTAGTACATAAATGTACATTCAATATTGTCTATGTCTGTCCTTAATTACAGTTGCATACTAAATGAGATATCGTCTTCTTTAATTTTCTACATATGGACATAATTCTGCATTTACATTTTATCTTTACGTTATTTCTCTCATGAGTTCATCGTTTATCGTAATATTATAATACAGAGAGTCTGTCTATGGACCCGTATATATTTAGAGAATGTCACGCTCCATCGAACGTAAAAAAGAACTTTTTGTAGATTTAAAAAAAAAATCACTACAGAAGGTTAACTTTCCCCTATCCACCAATCCTTCCCGTTTCCCGTAGTATTAAAAGTTTATAAGCCCCTTATCAACTTAAAAACCTTAAAAACTGATATAAGATATAAAAATTGACTTTTACATCGACATGAAAGCATTAAAAATGTAGTTTGTGTAGATAATCGCACTTCAGCGTTACCACCATCGCACTTCGGCGTAGCTATCAACAAGATAGCGTCACAATGCCCTATCGCACTTCAGCATGATCAAAAACGCACTTCAGCGTGATCAAAAACGCCCTTCATCGTCAAGCCATCGCACATCAGCGTGACCATCGCGGTTCGGAGTACCATCGCGGTTCAGAGTCCTACATATATATGTATTTAGACTTGTTTATATTTTTTCGTTTAGGCTTGTATTATATTTGCCTTTGGGTTCATATGATCCGTTCATCCTACTTCGACTCTTCACAATTCAAGAGTCTATCCTAAATTGAGGTTAATTATATGGTCTTCCAAATACCGTTTCGATTCCTAACATTACTGAAGAGACATTAATTGTCGAAATCCGGATCTGGTGTACTAATTTTTGCACCTTTTGGTTGCGGTTTACCATCTTTTTCGCAAGTTTATTGTTTTCTGTTTGGTATTAAATTAATGGTTAAGATCCATTTTGTTACATCTGGTGATCTGTTTATTTGGCAATCGCCAATGGCAGTCAGCAGGGTTTATGAACATCCGTTGTTCGACCTGCTAGTCAAATGCGTTTTGTTAAAATATACTTTTTCACTTTTTTGGTCTTTTAGAAAATGTTGTTTGTGCTGTTTTAAGACCCCTCTACCAAGAAATTTGTTTTGCATGCACACGTATAAAAATTGCGACTTTTATCCAACGCAATCATAGGTTTGAACGTTGTTTTCAATTTAGACTTGTTTATATTTTTGCGTTTGGGCTTGTATTATATTTGCCTTCGGGTTTATATGATCCGTTCATCCTATTTCGACTCTTCAAAATTCAAGAGTCTATCCTAAATTGAGGTTAATTATATGGTCTTCCAAATACCGTTTCGATTCCTAACATCACTGAAGAGACATGAATTGTCGAAATCCGGACATGGTGTATTAATTTTTGCACCTTTTGTTTGCGGTATACCATCTTTTCCACAAGTTTATTGTTTTCTTCTGTTTGGTATTAGATTAATAGTTAAGATCCATTTTGTTACATCTGGTGATCCGTTTATTTGGCAATCGCAAATGGCAGTCAGCAGGGTTTAAGAACATCCGTTGTTCGACCTGTTAGTCAAATGCGTTTTGTTAAAATATACTTTTTCACTTTTTTAGTCTTTTGGAAAATGTTGTTTGTGCTGTATTTAGACCCCTCTACCAAGAAATTTGATTTGCATGCACACGTATAAAAATTGCGGTTTTTATCCAACGCAATCATAGGTTTGAACGTGGTTTTCAATTTAGACTTGTTTATATATATATATATATATATATATTTATATATATATAGTGTCTAAAAATAGCAACAATCAACATTCAATCTAGACTGGTTCCCGATCGCAATATTCAGTATGTTACACATATACCAATATAACGACCGGGACGGTCTTTACGTTACCTTGAACTTGTTTACAACGTTCTTCAAAATCGGAGGTATTTCTAAACCAAACGCCGTCATTTGGCGAACTTTTGAATGATGGCGTCCCTGGAGACGCCCCTTCACAGGTAACCCGAATTATTCAGTCGTTATATTCCAATGCTCTGCGATGGCTACACTAACGAGTAGCGAGTGGGAGAGTTATGTCTACACCCATAGTAAATTTTCAGGTGAAAAGGTGACCATATGTGTGCATTATATCTTGTCCAATACTTATTTATGAAGTCTACAGGCATAATTTGTAGGATAGTGGTTAGCGTTGACAGTTAATCCTAGTCTGACCCACATAACAATTCCTTTTAGTATGACAAGTTGGATGTGCTTGGATTAAATCGTTTGCACATTTTTCGTTTGTGTCCCAATTTGAATCATTAATACCTTAAATTAAAGAAAATACTTTTTTGCAGAAATGTGCAAAGTCATTTTCTTATTTTCTGCCTTCTAAGTCCAAAATTTAGAGCTTTTGTTTACCTGAGGCGGACTTTTAAAAATAACCCCGTACCGGGACCTCGTGACAGCGTATGGCTATTAGCTAATACCTGGAACGTAGTACCGGGAACCAGGATACATTCAATCTATCTAGGCGTGGATCAGTTTGTAAATAAACTGATGCAGTTACTACATTAAATTATATAAGTGCCTAAGAATGTAACTTTAACACACTAATGAGTGTTATAAAATTAGTTGTTATATTTATAGAATAACTAATCGAAGAATTCGAATAGAAAAAAAAATACAACGAGTGACCGAACAACACATTAATTGACGAACGCGCGTAGCGCATGAGGTAATTATCAGTGTTGTTCGGTCACGAGTTGAATATTTTTCGATATTTGAATTCTTTGATTAGTTATTCTTTTTATTACATTGGCAAATGGTTTTTTTTATGAAATTAAAGTAGAAAATGTAAGGAACTATATCTTTTTCTACGCATTAACAATTTGTTTTGATCCGACGTTATCGACGTCTTGACAACGCCTATTGTTGTATGACGTCAGAGGAGTGAAATAACCACGTTTATTTCACATGTGAAATTATCGGTTTTTATTTCACTGGGAAATCAATGTAATTCATTGCAACCAATGTAATAATTTATATTATTCACGCAATATTTCGCTAAACAAATTAGCTTCATCAGGCGTGTGCATCTTTCAAGGTGAAATCGGTTGCATGACAAAAAAATATTATAGAACATCAATAAATTTTGTTAAACTTTTACTCAAATTTTGTGTAGTTCAAGCTACAAAAATATTTTTTTGTCATGCATCCGATTTCACCTTTAGAGATACACATTGTTAAAATTATTGACACTGAGGAAGGCTATTTGTTAAGCCGAAATATTTGTCAACACGATTTAATAACAACATCTTCGTATAATACCATCTTATATTAGTATCGTTGTGCAAATCTCTAGACTTATAGATATATATATACAAGTCTAGATTGAAAACAACGCTCAAACCTATGATTGCGTTGGATAAAAACCGCAATTTTTATACGTGTGCATGCAAAAAACAAATTTCTTGGTAGAGGGGTCTAAATACAGCACAAACAACATTTTCCAAAAGACCAAATGAGTGAAAAAGTATATTTTAACAAAACGCATTTGACTAGCAGGTCGAACAACTGATGTTCTTAAACCCTGCTGACTGCCATTGGCGATTGCCAAATAAACGGATCACAAGATGTAACAAAACAGATCTTATTATTAAATTATTACCAAACAGAAAAGAATAAACTTGCGGAAAAGATGGTATACCGCAAACATGAGGTGCACAAATTTGTACACCATATCCGGATTTCGACAATTAATGTCTCTTCAGTGATGTTAGGAATCGAAACGGTATTTGGAAGGCCATATAATTTACCTCAATTTAGGATAAACTCTTGAATTTTGAAAGAGTCAAAATAGGATGAACGGATCATATAAACCCGAAGGCACATATAATACAAGCCCAAACAAAAAATATAAACAAGTCTAAATTGAAAACAACGTTCAAACCTATGATTGCGTTGGATAAAAACCGCAATTTTTATACGTGTGCATGCAAAACAAATTTCTTGGTAGAGGGGTCTAAATACAGCACAAACAACATTTTCCAAAAGACCAAATGAGTGAAAAAGTATATTTTAACAAAACGCATTTGACTAGCAGGTCGAACAACTGATGTTCTTAAACCCTGCTGACTGCCATTGGCGATTGCCAAATAAACGGATCACAAGATGTAACAAAACAGATCTTATTATTAAATTATTACCAAACAGAAAAGAATAAACTTGCGGAAAAGATGGTATACCGCAAACATGAGGTGCAAAAATTTGTACACCATATCCGGATTTCGACAATTAATGTCTCTTCAGTGATGTTAGGAATCGAAACGGTATTTGGAAGGCCATATAATTTACTTCAATTTAGGATAAACTCTTGAATTTTGAAAGAGTCAAAATAGGATGAACGGATCATATAAACCCGAAAGCACATATATATATATACATACACCAACATAGCCAAACAGACGACCCTCTTCAGCTTTTCCTTTCGAAATGGAAAGCCCAGGAATTATCAGATTTCTATACCACAGATAAGTAACTCTTGGGTTCCATATCTTTTACTTTGATGGTTGCACACAACCATTTATAGACATACATGGAGTGTGTATTTCTACGAAAAGAGATTTTCCAGTTCTTGTCAAAGCTTTTATTCCATATTCCTAAGTTTGCCCAACAACTTGTGATATTTTCAGCTGTTTTGTTCTTTGTTTTTTATGAACTCAATTTCACAATATTCTGCATCTCAGAAATGAATGCAAAACCTTTCAGGATAGTTTCAAATTAGCATTCTGCTCTTTCTTATTGTGATAGAATAAGTTAGAATTACTTCCCCTTGACCGTATTAACAATTCATTAACACAGCTGTTATTTGTATATATTTTCACAAGTTTTTACACGAAAGACTGTATTAAAAGCATTGTGCTTATAAAGAAAAAAATATTTTTAATAAAATATCTTATATACATGAGATGTATCAGAAAATGTAACTTCAGACTTAACAAGGGCGGGAAATTTGAAATGTCACTTGAAAATGAGGAAACATTGGAAACGGCATTACATTTTGCCTTGCAACAAGCCACCTACGTACCCCTCGGAGTTGTTGTGAGGGTTCTTTGACGTGTGAAGAGCTTGGTACTTTCCCGACACGAGGCATTGGGTATTAAGTCCCCATTCTGACCGGACGTGGTTGCGAATTTTGACATTCCCCACAACCAAACGGACGCCACACTTTGATAAGGATTATACTGTCGGTTGAAAGAAAACCAAAAGTGACCATAAATCTTTATCCCAGTAACTAAAAATTATTTTTAGTTTCTACAACCAAGAGTTATATTATTTAAGACATTGATATCACTTCTTCAGTATTTGAATTTTTCATGTAAAATATTTCAAAATTATTGAACATATAAAGATATATTTGTGTAGTTTTTTTCTATGTTAACTGCTTCAACACGCAATTCAAATCATATTTACTGTGATTTGACTGTAAGTGTTGCTCTCCACCTGTTGCAACTTATTCAAAATTTTGACCAAATTGCAATTTGTTTTAAAACCAAACTGTTCTATGGTCAGAAATTTGAACAAACTGCTGTAGAAAACCACAGTCAAGTCGTGAAAGTGCAAGGTGATAAAATAAAGCATACTTACAATCCTATAAGACTTTAATTCCACTTCAATGATATTATGAAAAATCAGTCTAACAATTTATATACAAATTTTATTGTAATTGTGATGCTAAAGGTGATAGGTAGTAATTTTGAATTGCTATACAAATGTCCAAACTAAGCTTTTATACAATTTTTCTTTTGAAAAGTTCTTCTATACTCATAAGAATCACATTAGAATGTAATGTGGATTTTCCAGAAATTATTGCTTTCAAGAAAATACAAATGTCAAGGGGTGTGATTAATGTAATACGCCGTTCATAGTAACTTCCGTTTTAATAAATAATACAATTTTTAAAGTTTAGGTAAGTACAGAGAGTTAGACGTGTTAAAAATAAACAATGTTTTTGTATTTTGTAAAGAATAGTGCTAATCATTACACATGTATGTTTTTACGGCCGCTTCCTCTAGGATACCGTAAATAATATAAGTTTGGATTTTTTTTGAGGAGATAATTGCACACACATTCTACTTTTGTTTTCGTTGTTGATATGTGCTTCTTGATGAAAAAAAAAAAAAAAACTCCCAAAGAACAACATAAAATAGTTTAATATTTTCTTATCCTTTGACGACAACGAAAATAGCAGTTACCTTGAAACATACGATGGGAAATTTCATGAACATATGAGCCAGTAATTTTTCAGTGTCGAAAGTAAACTGTTTTTGCTATTGTGGATTCTAGCTGAAACATTGTTTTTATTAAATATAAGTGTTTAAATTTCGTTTTTTGATATTGGAAACTGGAATGTTAGTTTCGCGTTTTCAGTGCATGATTGAGTTGTCTCCCTTTATCTACCAGATGGTTTAACTTGTTGAATGCATTCTAATCATTTCTGTTATCTTTCATTTAATGTTTTGATGATGCAGTACAAATTTCTATAATAAATTAATTTGTAATCTTATTTTTCGGTTCCTAAATTACTGTCTTATTTTAACATTGCCAAAATGTAACTTCATTTTGCAATCTGCTTAGAAAATCTCAGTTTGGTGGTTCTTCTAAGTACATACATTTGGCGCGTTAATTCCTTCAAAGAATAATTCGTTTACATCAATATGTGTTCTTATTGGTTAAAAAAACAATGAACATCGGGTTAATGATTAATTGTGTATTGTCCTGTGAATTATCAGTTTCATTCCCTTTATGCAACCTCTTCCTGTTTTTTACAACTAGATGATTTTAGAGGAGGGCTGATCATTTTAGACATGCAGTTATTCTCATAGGTATCGACCATTCAGCTTCTATTGTTAATTTTTATTTCATTTGTTACAGAAGAAAAGTTCGAAAAAAAATAGTTTGTTTCAATTCAAGATTAAGAGAAAAAAAATCTCTTGTTTCTGAATGTCATTGACAAAGAAAAGTTTGTTAAAAAAGATAGTTTGTTTTTTATTCAAGTCGAAAACAATTTTTTATCCCGAGAAGAAAAAAAACCATGTCCGCCCAAAAATTAAGAATGATCCATGCCTTATGGATCTATAAAAGCAACTTAAATGATGAATGAAGATGATTATAGATGAATTAATAAACAAAAGTTTCATCTTTACACAACTACCATATCAAAAACACAAATAAAAACATGTTTTTTTCGGCGTTAGGATAAACAAAGATATTTTTCAGATTTTAAACACTAAAAGATTGAAAATCGTATCATGTCAGGTAGTAACATGGTTAACGTGTACTTACAACTAGGATATACATAGATACTTTTTTCGTTTTTTTTTAATTAAAAAAAATATTGATAAATTATCATATCAGTTAGAAACACGTTGAACGCGTACTTTTGTTTAACAACTAAGATATACATCGATGTTTTTTTTTCAGTTCTTTTTATAAATTAAAACAGATTGATAAATAGTCATATCAGCGTTGAACGTGTACTTTCATTTTAAACTGTGATTCTTTTAAATTGAAAAAAAAACCAAAGGAACGACATTAATTATATATTTTAATGTTTTGTCAGGTAATTATGTATATACAATCAAATTGACAATTGAAGTTCGTAAAAACACAGATGAAAGCAATTCACGAAAGTCTGGATAGGGACCAGAGTTTTTGTAAATGATGTCACACATTTCTCAAAAGGAAACTATTTTTTGAACTAGGACTATCTGAAACAATTCTGGTTAATAAATAGTGTTTTGATGATGTCAATTTTGTTGTCAGTGCATGCTCGATTAATCTCCCTTATCACATGATAAAATATCAGAAATATAAGTATAATATCAAAAAAAATTCGTATATCCTTCATATAATGTTTTGATTGGTTGATTGATGGATTATTTGTAAATAACGTAACTTTTAGAACTCTTGGTTATATCGGGGCGGTCAGTCTTTATTGGTAGATGAAGCCGGTATACCAGCAGATAACCACCAAGCTTCGGCAGGAAAACTGGCAATCATCATCAATTAAGATCGGAGTGTGACGCACCTGCCACAACATCAGTATTGAAAGGCGAGCTATCGCTATTGACTGCTGGAGAGGAACTTCTTAGACCACTCGTTCACCGAGGCACCTATAATTCATTGAAAATTCCTAAGACATTTCTATAATACAAATAAGTGTGCATCTTATTTTGTGGTATCCCAATTACATTCTTTATTGACATGAGTCACATGACCATCATCAACCTTTTTTCTCTACCATCACATTAGAAATTCAGGGGTTCTGCATTTTATGTAGACTTGGATCCTGCAACAAATGAACCCCTGTGTCATCAAAATTAAATTTTCTGTACGCGTATGGTCCAGTTAGAGCGTGAATTAAATCTAAAAACTATGACTACTTGTGTATGTCCGTTTATTCGTTATGGTAAAAAATAATGAATTCTTGAATGTACAGTTTGTCGCACATTCAAGTCAAAACATAGCTATATCTGTATATATTTAATACGTCAGACCTGACATTACAATAACTTATGCAATGTTTAATTTGATCTCACAAATGAGTAACCCTAATTGCGGAAAGCGAGACTTATGTATATGTATATGTAGTTTTTCCGCCGACAAAGATGTTTAATAATTGGCAATTACCACAATACTTATTTTCATTTTTACTAAGGATACCAAAACTTTGTTTAGTGATTATTTATGGTAAGTCCTTGATAATCAACTATTGTCTTTAGACCTTCATCTCAAATGCGTTAACTAATATGAATCCCAAACGGGGCTCTTTTGGACCCCAGATTCAAAGTTAAATGTCTTTTTAAAGAATATAAAAGAACGCCTCATCATGTATCAACTCAAGTTCTCCAGTTCATTCATTAGGTATCGTTAAACGAATCATCTATTCTTGTCAGACGAAAATGTACTTTCAGACTGAGATAGTAATAGATTAAGCTTTTTTGAAATTATCAGCCGTATCTCTTATTATAGAATGGACGGCGACTAAGAGCTTTGACGAAGAGTGTGTGTTGATCACTAGATATTAAAGAAAGGAGATGTTGGATTTACAATGTACATCAATGAAACAGCAACACAAACACACAATTAACCGAATGACTACTAGATGTCAATATACGTACTGGACAATATTAAAGAGTCTACACCATATTTCAAGCATCTAATCGTCTCGAATTTGACTAGGAAAGGTCTGTCAACTCCAAATTCATTAAATATAAACTCAGAAAGGAATACAAATCAACTGTACGGAAGGATTATCTTGAAGCAGTTGATAAATGCCTTGGTGTGTTTTTTTTCTTTTTTTGGCGTTTGGTTTCTGTCTCATTGACGTACATGCTATACATCCCAATTCCTTTTATTTACCATGGTTGTAAACCTTGTATACGTCTGTTTCTAGGAAACTATACAATTCAAAATAGATCTGCCAAACATATTTAATCAAATAGTTTATCAGTACAATAGCAGTTAGATTCTAGATGGTTGGAACAAGTAGGATGTGTTATTGTTTCCTATTTGCAACCTTAAGTGTTAACGAAAGCATTTAAATTTTAAACAGAAAATTGGCGGCGCCTAAAATAATTTGGCCTTTTCAACTTTTTTTATTCGAGCGTCACTGATGAGTCAGTTGTAGATAAACCACGCGTTTGGCGTACAAAATTTCAATCCTGGTATCTATGATGAATTTATTTTCATTGATAGGATTTGCTTATTTTTATCATCCTAAAAACGAAGCTTTGGAATATGGAATACCCCTGACAGAATATCAGTTATACATGAATTCCACAATGATAAGTCTTCTGGCCTCCATTATTAAGCTGTATTTTTTTTAACTAACATGTACGCAATTGCTATCACTTGTGTCCGTCATCTGTTGCTATCACTTGCGTCCGTTGTCAATTAACGGCTTCAAAAATCTTTTCTTTTGATGGACCAAATTGAACCAAACGTGGCTACACTTATTCTGTGGGATATATAGTTTAAAAATGTATAAATTAAAAAAAAAATAATGAACGACACAATAAAAAAGTAACATGATATGTGTACTTCCGACGAATAAACAATAGATACTGTCAAATAGACGTGCTAGGAAAGGAATTTAAATATACTGCGCTGATGTTACATAACCGGTAGTACAAGACTCTACGTGTGGACTTTCTCAAACTACAATTGCATTGCGTACTATAGTTTACCTTTGTGGTGTGTTTAATACAATATATCGTACAGTTAAAGACTTGTTTGATTTAGGAGTGCAAAACAAAGCTTAAAATACATATATAAAAGGGTAAAGAATGGGAATGATGGATTTTAGGGCCACAAACCTAAATATATACATTGAATGAAATGGGTAAAACATATTTAATAGTAAAAAAAAAACTCAGTTTGTCTCTCCACAAATCAAGTACACAATTCAACAATTTGATTTAATTCTCGTCTTTGATGTCTCCACAAAGTTCCAACAACCCTAAATGATTTAAACGTCTGATGGCATATTCGACAAATACTCGACACGCTAAAATTCGATATTTTTTTGCATTTTCTTTTTTTACCTTCGCGGTTGTTTCTTCTCAATTGGTATAGCGTTACAATTGGAGGACTTTATATCTTAATCGCTGAATTTTATATCTCCAGCGCTGGACTCTAAATCTCAAGCGCTGGACCTTAAATATCCAGCTCTAGACTTTATATCTACAGCACTGCACTTTGTATATCCTGCGCTTGACTTTGCATCTCCATCGCTGGACTTTTTATATAGATCTACAAAAAATTGAAAAAGAAATTTCCCGGTAAATAATTATGCAGGCGTTGCAACAGGTGAAAATGAATATTTTGTTTTCAAAATATCCTCCTGACCCAAAAATAATACAATTAACTTCTACTTATGAAAGCTTCGCGCCACTTTCAACAATATCTTAGTTAAATCGTGGTGTCTGGTCTGTTTTATTGGTTGAGGAAGCCATGATACCAAGAAAAGTAATAGCGACCCTTCACCGAAACATAAATTTAACATTTTGATTGAATAGTGCCCTAATGTGTTAATCTTTTAAAACCTAATTCGATAACCTCATCTGTACGAAATACTAACTGACGAAAGTTGATAGAAAGAAAATGTCAGGTAAATGTGAATTAGATTAAATTACCAGACTGACATTTCTAGATAAAATAAAGATAATATAATTATAATTGAAGGGGAAAAATATAACAATTCGGATATTGAAATATTTTGAAGAAATGGTAATTCTGTAATTCCGCTTTCAAATTTATTATACACGACTCCAACAATAACCCGAATTGACTGATGACTTCTCTATTCTAGAAACATGAAGAAAATATGGAGATGTGGTATGATTGCCCAAGTAGACTGACAACTATCCACCAGAGACCAAATGACGTAAATGTTTGAAACTATAGGTCGCTACTCGGCCTTCAACAAAGAGCAAAACTATAAAAAAAAAATATTACAGGCCCGACATGAAAAGCACATTTTAAATAAATTTCAAATAAGCGAACTTTTTGAAAAAAGATTGATAAAGAGTAAAAAATATGAAAATCGGATTCGGATATGATTCGATTGCAGTGTTTTTATTCATTTATTTTGACTATTTTTGCGGATTTTCCTTGTAGTCGTTTAACAAAAAAGTAAGAAAAGGGGGAACAACGATCTTAAACTTAATCGATAACTACTATGAAACAATGCAATTTTATGATAAAAATATTAATATATATGAACAATGATCGTGGTTTTTTGTTTTGCATAGTCCTGGCCTGTGTATTGAGGAATAAATTCATTTTTCCTTGTTGAAAAATCATCTCAGTAGTATCAAACACCCCATACAGGTAACTATAATGAATGATTTTCTAGGCTTTTTGAGATGGTTCCTACTATAGCCTGAAGAAGTATTGGTATTTAACATCAGCGCCAGAATCGTATTGACTTTTCTAACACGTCTGAAAAAGAAAAGACAGAATCGAGCAGTGAACTAGTTAAAAGCACTGGTCATTTTCCATTTATCCCAAATCTAAATTTGATAAGAGTGAAAATTGGAAAGGCATTAGTAAAGCACTTTAAAGATTATCTGTGTTACAAAGTAAAATAACAAAAATAACTCCAAGGAAAATTCAAAACGGAAAGACCTTTATCAAATTGCAAAATAAAAAGCTCATACACATCAAACGAATGGAAACCAACTGTCATATTCCTGACTTGGTACAGGCGTTTCCTTATGTAGAAAATGGTGGATTAATACTGGTTTTATATCTAGCTAAACCTCTCACTTGTATGACAGTCGCAGAAAATTCCATTATATTGACAACAATGTGTGAACACAACAAACAGACATAATAGGTAAAAATGTCAAAAATTGGGGTACACTACCATACAAAACGATAGACAGGTTCATATCGACCATACATAACGATAGGCAGGTACATATCGACCATACATAACGAAAGGCAGGTTCATATCGACCATACATAACGATAGGTAGGTTGATATCGACCATACATAACGATAGGCAGGTTCATATCGACCATACATAACGATAGGCAGGTTCATATCGACCATACATAACAATAGACAGGTTCATATCGACCATACATAACGATAGGCAGGTACATATCGACCATACATAACGATAGACAGGTTCATATCGACCATACATAACGATAGGTAGGTTCATATCGACCATACATAACGATAGGCAGGTTCATATCGACCATACATAACGATAGGCAGGTTCATATCGACCATACATAACAATAGGCAGGTTCATATCGACCATACATAACGATAGGCAGGTTCATATCGACCATACAAATTTGACGGAATAGGACGACATTATTTCTATATCAACAGGTAAAGTACTTTGGGCTTACTTTTGGAAATTCTTTGAGACGGTATTATTAAGTATTGTTTTAATTTGAACTTGATAGTACTCAAACATTTGAACTATGGTTGATAGTTGTCTCATTGGTTATTATATGAACACATCTACTCACTTTTATTTTTGGAATTTTTCGGCGGGAGTAAAAAGTTAGATTTATAGATTCTCGCCCACCCCTCCCGTTGAATTTTTAATCTTCCGCTTTTCGAAAATTTCAACCTTGATAAATTTTCAAAAGACTTTTTGTTTTTGTTTACATCATCGATACTGATTAGCATCTTTTTAATTACTGACGGTGTTTATGGCTAGACTGCAGATACAGCAATTAACGGTGATTGGCAATTAAACTTTCTAAATATGTTTTAAAAGATCCTGGATCCTGATTATTCTAAATTGATGGTTACGACCATTTTTATATACATGTTATATTTTCTATCTACAAGATATCTCGTTTGTATTTTATAGAGTAATATGCAAAGTGCCTATCAGTATCTTCAGAGAAAGCTTCAGTACTTCTACAAAATGTTAGAGGACCAAAGCAAACAAGTGCCGAACGATGCACGGCAGCACAGATACTGCAAATACATTACAAAATTTGCATCTCATTTCGGCAAAGAGTGGTGTATGGTGGTCGGGAGCACGGCAGAAAGAACCAGGCTGCGGTCAAACATGAATGTAGGCGACTTTGATTACCTGATCATATCAGGGGTTTCCATACCCGTGGACGCCTTGGAACACAGAGAGGATTTACCTTGTTTTGTCTACATCAGAGGTGACAAATTTCAACATTTGTTTACTCACAATCTGGTAGACGGGCAATACTTCCACAGCCGTATTCTAAAGGAAATCGATAGAGAGGCTTTTAAAGTAATGCGGGGTCTATTCCAAGTCTTTACAATGCCACTTGATTCAAAGAGGGAACATAATGATCATGTCGAATTCAACCGTGAAGCTAAACCAGGCATGTGTAAAGAAAACTACGTTGGTTTCCAGATGGTTGGTGGAGCTACCGAAAAAATATATATGAGAAAACAGGACACAGACATGAGGGCTACGAAAAATTATTTCCAATCGGTAATGGACTCAAGTGATTTATCTCCCAGTATGAAATCACTTCTTACCAACATTCTTAGTATACTTGCTGAAATAAAACCAAACGAGGAGTATAGTACTGCGCTGGTACAAACCTTTGGCGGGTTAATAGATGGAGTCACCTCTGATTCTGCAGTCGCTAGTCCGACGTATTTTCATCCAAATAGAAACAAACAAAGAACAGAGGAAAACGATAGACATTTCATTGAAGATTTACCCAGCAAAAAAGTATTCCGGGTTAAATTTAACTACAAATCCAGCAAAGATTTTATTGCTGCATTTCCTCTCGAGGGAAAACTCAAATGTCTGGAAGAATGGAGTCTTCGGATACTGACCAGCGACAAAGTATTGTGGCCAAGCTCGGAAGCTGTTGAAAAAATCTGTCAGTCGGAGGTGTACGTTGTAGCCAAGCCGGCAATTGTTAAACCTTCTACCGATATCGATTTTTGTCTGGGCTTTAATCAGGCGGAAATTATCCTAGCTTCTAACCTTAGTTCCGATCAAAGACTATGTGTCCTACTTCTTAAAGCCCTCCAGAAAGATTACCTTAAACATTATTCTTCAGTACTTACCACTTTTCACTGGAAAACTGCCTTTTATCACCAGTGTGGAAAAATTGATCCTGATCTCTTTGATCGCCGTTCTACAATATTGTTAGCCCTTGAAAGTATATTGTCCTATATGATAGAGTGCTTAGACAGGAGATATCTCAAGCACTATTTTATAGAGAGCAATTTAATAGCTCATTTAACTGAGACAGAAGCCAATGAAATCCGAGAGAAGATACAAAAAATCATTGAAGATCCAGAAGCAGCTCTCCAAGTATATTTCGATATGAATAAAGAATGCGAAAGCTCAAAACAAGAAGAAGAGATTACTATGAAAGAAATGGAAGAATTGAAGACACGCAGAAATGATCCGTCAAATGAAAAACAAGCCGACAAAATAATCAGCATGATGTCAGATTTACAGATAGTAGCCACCAGCAACGATTCTAAACTCACAAAAGCTATTATGGATACGTTGTATATGGTAATTGAGGAGGAAACAGATATTCCATTTGTTAGACCAAATACCCCACAGAAGCAGTGTAGCCTGAACGATCTCTTAGCGCAGGCTACTAGTTATTCCACAACAAACTTTTCCTCACGGAATGAGAAGAAAAGGGCACTAGAAGACTTAAAGGCTAAGGCATTTTACACAGTACTTTCTTCTATTCGTTATAAGTGAGCTTGAACTTGTTTAGTATTTTCTGAGTTATTTGATATACTGTAGCGTTATATAAAATTGATGTATGAATAGGATTTAGTTTTGTGACGGAGGTAGTAGTATGTATTTATTTGACTAGATCTCTTTCAAAGTTTCAATTAATCAGTCGACTAAACTTTATGTTTCTGAATCTGTGATGAAGCGCAGCATTACAAAGATTCAATTTTCCTTTGCCTCGGATTTCGTTAAGGGATTGTAGGAATTTTAATTGTGAGTGTTTGGATTTTTTTAGGTGAGTGTAGGGATCTTGTTAAGTATGTGTATGGATCCAGTTAAATGAGTGTAAGGATTTGCTTTGTGAGTGTAGGGATCTTGTTAAGTTAACGAAGGGATTTTGTTAAGTGAGTATACTCCGAGTAGGGATCTGTTAAATGAGAGTAGGGATTTTGCTAAGTGAATATTGGAATCTTGTTAAATGAGTGTAGTGATAATTTGTTATAAATACTTTACTAATTAACTAGTTGATATTGTAATGAATTTGAAAAAGTATACTGATATAAAATTATATTCAAATCACTGGGGTACGCATATTTTACTTATTATCTATGATCCTTATACGTTTAAATTCATTACCGTCTTATTAAGTGCCAATCTGCCTAAGAATCAGGCAGTGGTGAAAACATGACAAATAAAAACCCACTCAAGTTGACATCATATTATGTTCAAAATGGTGCATGATTATAACATTTGTTTGAAATGCACAAGAAAATAACAATTAAGAGGAGCTAACTCCGTAATTTGCTATCATTCTAACCAAAAGTTATCTAGAGATTTCTCGAATTACCAGACACGCAGAAACAAAAGACCTGCCACTTCTAACTCAGGAGGATGAAGTTAACTACAAAATAGGATGGTTAGGTCGGTGGGTTTTTTTCGGCCATGTTTTGAAATTCTTCTAAATTGCCTGATTCTTACAAAGACTGGCACTTAAATATCTGCCAAGAACACCAGATTCAATAAAGTAGTAAAAATACGATATGAATAATCAAAATCACTGTCCAGGTATCCGGACTCGTGTGGTTGAGTGTTTTTTAAAGCATTGAACTCTCCTATTTTTAATCTAGATCAGTGTCATAAGAAAAGCATTAAAAAAGAACATTTTCCCCCAAAACAAACGATTCATTAAAAAACAGATAAAGTCTATAATACTGGTATTATGGTCAATAGATAACAAAAACACCCAAAACAAAAGTAAATATACCACACCAAAGATTACTCAGTTACTGAAATCAAACTGAAAGTACTTAATAAACCTATTGACTTAGATATCATACGGTACCACGTTTTTAAGATCGGCGGCTGTATTTCCGATCGTATTTCATAAAGTAACGTATTGAACAACGAAGGACGAAACGATGTACAATCCCACATAAAATATGTAGAAAATGTTAATAAAATTAAAAAAAAGTGTTGTCTTGTATCAAACTTTAAATAGACGACTATCTTATAAACCATAGAAGACACAATAATTTAACAGTAATATAATCACATTATATATCAAGCAGTTTATAAAGTTAAAAGGTCAACTATTTGAAATTAATCTGCCTAAACTTGTCTTATGTAACAGTCTGCTCTTCTGGAAAAAAAGTTTTACATTACTGATTGCTGGTACTAATATCCATATATGCGATACTGTGACAGAAAAGATATCTAATTTCGTTTTTCTGTCTAGCTCGCAATATACTCATCACTGCATTGGTCCACATCTAACCATAATTTGATGTATGACAAACGTTGAATAAGTAATACAAGTAATCGAAATAAATTTTTTTTTAAAACATTTACAAGAACGATATATTGAATAACACTTCGAATTCAGCACTCAGTTTGGTTAAATTGTGACAAAACAAAAAGCTAGGGCCGCTTTAAGTCAGAAATTCATGAAAATAACAAGAATCATAAAAAAATTCATTATTCAGAAGAATCAATATTTGTTTTCCAACTAGTTTCACAATAGAAAAACTGCCTCAATTTGAAATTATAATCCAAGTTATGTAATGGCGGTCTTTGAACCTTATTTGTTTCAGCTGATACAAGTCTGTTTCTCTCAAGAAGTATATGAACTTTAAATCCATTGGATATTGGATGTGTACTGATTGATATTTAAGTTTTAGATGCATGTGTTTTGTTCTTTGAGGTTGGCTTTAGGCTTGTTTACTAAGGCTGCAAGTACTCTCAGATCTATACTTTTTGTCTTTTGTGTTTTTGTTGTGTTTTTTATTGTGCTTTGTTTCAATCTGATGAGTTAAGCCCTTTTCAACTGATTTTTATAGTTTGTTCTTATGTTGTACTGTTAAACCACTGTCCGAAGGGGATGGTTTGGAGCCAGAAAACATGTTTGACCCCGCCAAATTATGTGTGTGCCTGTTCCAAGTCAACAGCTTGCAATTCGGTGGTTGTTGTTTGGTGCAGTGTGTCATATTTGGTTTGTTTTTTGTTTGTTGTTTTGTGCATAGATCGGACCGTTGGTTTTCTCGTTTGAGCTGTTTTACATGCGTCATTTTGGGCCTTTAATAGGTTTTAGTTTGGGTTTTGTTCATTGTTGAAGGTCGTACTGTGACCTGTAGGTCTTAAGTTTTGCGTCAAATGGTCTGTGGTGTGGAGTTGTCTCATTGGCAATCATACCACATCATCTTAATCTTATAAGTTAAAAATATGTTATAATTGAAAACTACTTTTTTTTTATATTCATTCAGATAAAAAGTGCTGTGGTATAAAGTCATAAGCAAGAAGATGAAGCCAGCAACCACGGGGTCGATACCCATGTCGCCAAATTAGTTCAATAAACAGTGGATATTATTTTCAGTCAACTTCTAGAAAACATTTTGACAAGCTATGCCATTAAGCGTTGACCTCTGTCTAGTACAAATTGCGTCTGGTGTTGCAATCACTATGTTTGTATTTAGTAATGAAGGTGTCACAAAAAGGTTCTATTACGGGGTGTGACTTTAAGTTAAAGTTTACACACAAACATTGTCCATTTTGTATTTGCATGAACCAAGTGGCTTTATAAAATTCTAATACATGTAATTAAAAAAAAGTCTAAGTACATGGTTCTTCGACTTAAAACTACCAGTGGGTCGATACAATTGATTCCAGAGTATCATAAACTATTGTTTTTTCACTCGCCTAAATGCGCATTAAAAATGAAAGGACAATGACAAACGAATGTTCCACGACAAACAAAGTTGAACAGTAAAATAGCTGACAATACAAAACTGTTGGACAAATCAATAATTAGTTCAACATCCAATGTCACGAGGAAATAAGACGTATTTACACATTAAATTATCACAGCAACAAACAGACAATTTATTTCTGTTATTCTTATTTTGATACGGAAGTATATGTCCGCTTCCGTTAATTATGTGTCTAATTCGTATGAAGAGGGAAATGTTTTTCTATCCTGAATATAAAAATAAGGAGAAATGGTATGGTGGCGAATTAAACAACCATACACACAAGTTCAAATGAAGTGGATAGAAGCAATTAAAGGCAACCGTACGGCCTTCACCAAACCATAAAGTCGGCTATAAAAAGCCCCGACATGAAAAATACGACACAATTCAGTATTATATAATACAATGAATAAGCGTTGATTCCTGAAAAGAAACCATGAGCCCGGAGGTCGAATGGTTTGTTTTTCATGAATCAATGCTTATTCATTGTATCTATAACTTAAACTATTGTGTTGATGTCTTTTAAAAAAAAAAAAGCCTTTTCTTAATTAGAAGGTATTGTAATTGAGTATAAATAACCCTGTTATCATGTTCAACGACGCATTTATAAATCAAAGTTAACAATTAATTGGTTAGAGAAATACAAATATAACACAATACGTCTGTCTTTAAATTATTATGTATCTGAGTATTATCCGTAATTAACAAAATAAGACATATTCGAACTTATTTTTAAGTATATATAATAAGTATGTTACCGAAATTTCTAGCAAGAAACCTAGTTCTAGGCACATCACAAGTTACCCGCAAAGGTATTTGCGAATAAACAATTATAAAGATATTTAGTAAAACAGAATGAATCATACTATATTTATAAAACAAAAATGGACAAATTGAATGTAATCATTTTTTTTTTCAAATACGTGAATTGGCCAATAATAATTCAATAATAAACGGAAAAACCCTCTATTATTACAAAAGTATCAACAGTAACATTTAAAATAAGAAAAACGGAAAAACCTAAAAAATAGGGACACAAAAAAGAGAAAACAGGGATTCGAACCTAATCCGACAAGTTTCTACCTTTAACTTAACTCTTTAACTCATTGATTTTAACCATGCGACTACCAACTTATACTGTACGATTGTCTATCATGTATATATAAAGGTACAAACCCTGTGTGTCCGTTGTACCGATGTGTATCATATGTTCATTTATATATATATAATAGACATCTAAATTGCCACCCATTGGTAGCCGAGAGGTTTCGTCGATGTGTTGATGTCAGTCACACATAACAGATTTAAAGGAGGGGTTTGATCCCTAGTGAAGGCATATAAAAATTACAAAAGTTAAAGGTAAGTTTTTAAATTAATTCCATTAGTGAACAGAAATCAGTAAATTAGCCAATTCAAACTTAATGAAATAAGGAACACAAAGGAAACAATTGAATATAATTTGGTGAGTTCATTTCAGCGACAGAATTAGGAAGCGTAGATTCTAGAAAAAGAATTCACGGTAAATGAATAGGCTAACGTTACGGCAATGGTTTAAATAGATAAACCTAACGGCCTAATTTATAAAAAAACATTTACCTAACCTGGGATAGTGGTGTAACATTGGTGTTACAGTGGTCCTGTTGTTGTTTTCGTTAATTTAAAAAAAAAATCATTTGCAGTAGGAAATTATCAAGTCTGGTGACCACGGAAACTTCTAGAACACTGTAGAAGGGAAACTTCTAGAAAAATTTAGATGTTTAAATTACGCATCGTAGATTATAATCATGATGGAATTAATAGTCAAATAGAAAGTTCTAATAATTCCATCAGAAACTACGATTGTATCAGTGATTTCTTAACTACAGAATAACATAATTTTGTTAACAACTATAAACAGGCCACAACCCAATAATGTAAATATCGTATAAGGCCATACAAAATAAATGAGGACAAGATAAATAATCATAATAATTGCAATCTCATAACAATATACATTACAATTGGCGTCAGATAAAAAATAGATTATGTAAACGTTTTGCAGGAACGCTCACCATGTGATCCTACTTACCAAAAGTAAGGTGTTATATTGCAAAATATTTAATCTTTACAGGCACTTCATATTTTTAATAAAATCAAATGTCGTATGTCTTAACATAGGCCTTCATCTGGTCAAACTAGACTAAATGTCATAACCTTAAGCTATTAATACCAAATTTCATCCAAGAGACACTGTAATGGTAAAGGATATAATTTTAATTCAAATAGTTACGCCCGCAAACAATTAATATGGATAAATCGGGAAAACCTTGTCAGAATGAATGTGCCTTTTATTTATAGATGTTTTCTTAATAAACCGTTTTAAAGAAAATTCTAATTTCAAGTAAAATAAAAAAATATATTATGAATCATAGCAATGAATACAAATTTATATCTTAAGGTTTTTTTTCAGAAATTGCTTTCATACTGTCATATCTAAAATGCACAAGAACTGAACAGCAGACCTGTGTACTTTTAATTTAGCCTCAGTCTAAATAACCAAAAATGTTACGCAAGAACAGAGCAGCTTTAATGAGATCGCTCATCACTCTTCAACACTTTAAAATCTGTGTTAAATAAAACAAAAAAATATATTATGAATCTTAGCAATGCATACGAATTTATATCTTAATGTCTTTTTTCAGATTTTCAAGTGTTGTAGAGTGATGAACGATCTCATTGATTGGCATGCAGTTCAATTTTGTTTGACATCGATATGGCAAATACTGATACGATAAATAGATGAGGGATGTCATGATATTATATTACAATGACCATTTTCTTAAAAAAAAAATTGCAATCTGCGGTTCAAATTTAATACATTCAATGGGAATAGTGCTTTATGTTCTTTTGGCAAATGACTGTTTCAGGAGTTGCTGAAAGTTCAAAAGAATATCTTAAACAGTTTCTATGTCTAACCGATTATATGAGAACTGGATATTAGTGAACAATTTATGCATATTTCATTGTAACAGTTATCAAAAATAAAGTTATCCTTTTACATTTGCCCAGTATGCGTTGCTTTAAATGTGACATTTTATTCAGCCTGTAATTGATTGATTGATTAATTGATCGGTGTCTAATGCAACTTTCAGCACTATTGGCTATTTCTTAGCGGTCAGTTTTTATTGGTGCCGGAATGTCCGGAGATAACCACCGATCGCGACCTTCGGCAGGAAAACTGACAATCCTTGTAAATTTTGATTGGAGTCAAGCGCACCTGCCACGTGAAAGATTCGAACTAACAACCCTAGTGTTTACAATCTTGTGATACAGTAGTTGACCTACTGAGACAATTCGAATACCGAGGCCCAGTGATCAGCCTGTAAAGTAGAGACTGTATATGTATTAATAGATTTCAAACTAAAAATGTAACTTCGATATAATTATTTTATGTTAACCTACACTTGTAGAAAAGGAACAGGAACTGCTTACCCTTCCGAAGCATCCGAGTCAACCTCTGAGTCTTTTTTATAGTGTACTCGTGTAGCTCAATCTTTTTATGTAGCGTTTTGTTAGCTATTGTTTGTCATTTTATACTTGTGTGGCAAAGGTGTTGTCTGTCTTTCAAGTTTTGAATCTGATTTCGGATTTGATATCTCTATACCGCTTTTAAAAATCGTGTACAAATAAACTTGTCTTTAACAACTTGTGTACCAGCAAATGAGGATAACGTGAATTTACACTTCCATATGATGAAAATAGCTTGCCTTTCACGACAAATGAAAAGATTTTAGCTTTCCATTGGTGAACTTTCCATTTATATATAGCTACATTCCAGCAACGCTTAGATATGGAGTATTCATTTACCAATTGATATTCTAGAGCGTACGCTTTCATGATTTAATGGACGGTGCGGCTAACAAGAAAGCTATTGGACCAAGGGTTGATAGTGGTAAATTTGAAGTCATCCCTCCCGAAGGCTTACGGGCGTCATCAGGAATTGATTGGTCATTATCGAATATCTTTGTCACATATTACCATGTATATGTTCAAATTATCTTAGCCGTTCTTCCGTCCTTTTTTCTTTGATTGTGACATCACTCATTGAAACTTATCATGGAATTTGTAGTGACCACGAGCAACCGACGGATGCCACATGTGGAGCACGATCTGCTTACTTTTCCGAATGACGTAAAATCACCCCCGATTTATGGCAAGGTTGTTGTTGCTCAGTGTATGTCTCGCATCGACGGAGTCGAAAAAGCGGGACTCAGGCGTGTTGTTTCCGGCACCGGCATACTTAACAGAAAGTTGAACGATGCATTCAAGTTTTTAAAACTCACACTTCCAACTTCACAATTATAACTTGCAACGGAAACTCAAAATGTAACTGAGAAATTTTCACTTGATGTGAAAAATGTCAATTTTAAAAAGGAGAATTACCTGTCTAGTTGGAACTTCGAAATGTCAAGAGGGGAAGGAGAAATGTCATGTTTGAAGGGAAAAATGTAAACGTGGAAGTTAGAAATTTTAACTACTGACTTTTGTAATTAGCTCATTAATGATCGAGACATCAGATAGACATTCAGATAGATTGCATATTCTTGATAATGTTCTTAAAAGAAAGACGCAGTTTATTTCCTAAAATATCGCCTTCAATGTCTAGCCATTTTCTATAAATTACTTTTGTGCACATAAAACTGTACAGAAAATGCAACAACCACCGTAGGGAAAAAAAACACGTCATTCCAATAAAGCCTTTAATGCCTCATTAAAAAGTGTTTAGATGATAATAACATTAACTGAAATATCACATAGTGAAAAAAAAAATTGTCAAACTTTCTGTACTTTCTTTATGTAAACATGTTTACAACAATTAAGATATATGCCATAAAATGGAATAGTTTAATGTCACAGATCACAGATGTCCAGAAACATGTTCCTACTTATCGTAGCCTCATTCGCCGTCCCATATTCTAGTATTGCGACATTTAATACAATTTACACTGCTGTATAACTTTGCATAAGAAGTATGACGGGTGCCGCTAGTGGAGAAGGACTGCTAACCTTAACGAAGCACTTAAGTTCCTCCCAGGTTATGTTTGGTATGTGATACTCAGTCTTTAGTGTTCTGTATGGTGTTTTGTTGAATGCTGTTTATCATTTGTGGTCCCATCTTTTTAATTATAATCTGATGTTTCTATACCACTATTTTAAAATTTACTCAGTGGCATATTCAGGTTTGTATTGAAAATAAAAGGAGATGGGAAATATATGCCCGCGCGAGACAAAAAGTCAATGAAATACTAGAAAGTAATGATAAATAGTATAAACAAAATCCTTTATTTCTTGTTAGAAGAATTTCAATGTTAAAGTAGATACTCCAATTTTGAAATAATCGTCCTAAATCTTGAATGAAAAGTCTGTTTAAACAATACAAAAAGCTGACATAATTTTCTTTTTTGTCTCTCCATCTTCAAACTTATTATCAAAATTTTAGCATAGCAGAAACAGCATATATATTAAGTTTTTCATCAGCATAGGCACACTAATATTCTTAGTTTGAGAATAAGCTATATATATTCTGTACTTTAATGTTAAGTTCAGATAAACTTGTAATGTCAACGTACTGAATATTTGTCTTATGGCTATTGGATGTCAATTTGAAACATGGCACAGATTGTGAGTGCCAACTAAGTCTTATTTATTTCTTAACCAAAAACCATATACTTCAACAACGAATTACACAATTGCAACTTTCTAGAATCAGTGAAACATTGAGTATATCTTATTTCAGTTAAAACCAAATTGTAAAGTTTGCTTCCTACCAAGATTTCCTTAATTGATATTGATAACCTTAAATAAAGGTTAAACGTCTAATGATAGGCAATTGAATAGCACAAATAAAAAAGATGAAGTGTTCTTAATCTAGGCAAATTGTGGTTCAATTAAGTTTAGACAACCGCTGATATAGCTTCAACACTAATTCCGTAAAACCACAGAGCATGTAATAAACTAATTAAGAAACAGCGATATATTAACATCTGGTAAAATAAAACATTTACAAACATAGACATTTATCAGTTCCAAATTGAAATTTGTCACAGCAAAGTGAACATTTTTTTCAGTTACGATTTGATCTTTAGTTTGTGAGTACGCAATAATAATATCATAATCTCTAACAATAGAAACACAAAATGTACAGAGAAAACTGCATCCAAATTAAGACAAAAATTTTCTTTTTTAATATAAGTGGTATTACAGAAAAACAAATAACACAATTAAAGGGAAGAATGCTCGCTGTGCATGAAGGTTAGCTGACAGTAAGCTAAGAAGTTAATTACGTGCTGATATGATAAGTTTGCCCTTTTGCACAGTCGTTCTGAATATATGTAGTAGAAATAAATCATGAATATTAAAAGACTAATACGACTTAGTAAATACCGTCATAGTAAACATGTGTTTAAAATTTGCTGATGAAAGTTATAGATAAGAAAATTCACTGTTGTATATTGAATATTTTTTATTTTCCTATGATGACATCAAATGAAATCATTTAATATGAACGGTAGATTGACGGTACATACTTTTGCATGTTCTTTTTCGCGAGTATCATTATAAAATGTAGATCATGCCATTAAATGAAACGACCTCTATATTAACAGGAGATTAAAAACATGAAAATAACACTTTATGAATTTCATGCGTCCAATGCGTTTTTCTTGATTTATCTGCATAAGAAACGGTCAAAGCCGAATATTTAAAATCCAATGATGTTTCATGTATGACATCAACCCCATTGGAGTATAATCAAGAAATAATTCATAGAAGCCATAGATTTGTTCGAAATTTACACATGTACATTTCCAACAATCTATGGCGTCCTTCCGTGAATTATCGAGGTTGGGTATGCCGTGTGTGTAGCTGTTCTATTTTACCCCTGTTAGATAAAGCTAAACATTTCCAATAAATCTATAGCTTGCATGAATTATTTAATAAATAATCTCTAGAAAAAATGTGTTTAATTGTTTTATTTCTCAACCCAAACATTGGCAATTTTTAATTTTACATTTTCTCGTAAGCTACCGTCATATCCACAGTTGACATTTCGTAACCAAGGAGCTGCCATGTTGATTTGCTGAAATCAGTCAATGTGCGAATAATGCAATAGAATAGAAAATAAAACAACGCCTACCTCAAAACTCCATTTTTATGCAATATTATCCGAAATTGGAGGGTTCAAGTAACGGGAAAACCTTTAGCTTTAGCGTTTTCATTCGTATGACGTCATGTTTTGAAATGACTTTAATGCGCTAAAAGCATCAATGGAATTTCGCGGAATTTTATTTTATTTTTATTTTGTTCATTTGTCCGAGCTCTAATGCATTAATTCTTTTTGTTATGCATCAGAATAAGAATACAGGTTCTGTAGTTTTTTTTTAATTGCAATTTTTAACACAGCGAAATCGGCATAGCGTTTGCACATAGGTAACGATACATGTGGATTGACGTGGGAGGTATATTGTAACAGCCATTATTATGTACATCTCTGAGCCTGCGCTAAGTATAGATATATCGAGAATTTTATCACGGTGTTGTTTACAAAGCGAAAGAAGCACGTCATATTAGAATAGTGCATAATTTCAATAAATATAAGAACTGAAACAGTTGAAGAGTTGTATAATAAAAAAAGAATGATAGCCAAAATCGTTTAATGTCAAACTTGACGGAGGGAATTGACACTTTGTTTCTTTATAATTCTAAATTTATAAACGGACAATTATAGGGTATCACCACCCTAGAACGACATACTATCACAAATATAATGTTTGATTAAAATTTGCCGTTATAAAATTTTTGAAATGATTATAAATTAAGGAATATATCATCCTCATGCAAAAACACATGGCTATACTTTAGGTCCTTTTTTGGTTTGATCCGCTCTTTCGTTTGTATTAGATTTTGGATATTCAAATATTATAGCCTCGAGCATCACTGAAGAGACATTATTTTTCTAAATGCAAACTGGTGCACTAAAATTTGTAACGTTTATGTTATTAAGAAAGGTTAATTATAAATCATACCAGATACTAACATCTATAAAGGAACCGATTTTTCCAGGTTCCTTTTCTTGAGTATTATCTTACAGAAAAAAATATCATTCCATTCAATGCTTCCGGGTGCGGGATTTTCTCGCTGCGTTGAAGACCCATTGGTTGCCATGGACTGTTTCCTGCTCTTTGGTCGTGTAAAATATGCGAAATGTTCACTTTGATGTGATAAATGTCATTTTGAAGCTGAGAAATGTCTAGTTTGAACTCCGAAATGTCAAGTTGGAAAGAAGAATGTCAGGTACAAAGGGAGAAACGTCAACTTAGAAAAGAAGTGCGAAATTTAAAAACAGAATGGCATCACATGTCTCACGTAGTTAGCCTATAAATGATCAAGAAGTCTGATAGATAGATACGATGGTGAATTCTTGGTGATGTCTTAAATGAAAAAAACGCAGTTTATTTCATCTTCTTTAATGTCTAGACATATATAAACAAATGACCTTTAATGCTTCTATATAAAAGTTCAAATCATAAAACCTTTAACTTAAACATATTTCTTACTGAATTGATATGTTGTTAAACTTAAACACTTTCTTTATGTAGACATGTCTACAACAGAAACAATATATGCCATTTAACAGAATATTGTGACATCACTGAGTGCGACTTATCACAAAATATTACTTGTCATGAGAATTATGTGTGCTGCCACCTGGAGAAGAACCTTCTGACCGTAACGAAGAACTAACGTTCATCCCAGGTTTTGTTGGGGATGTTTTACTCATTATTTGGTTTTTGTGTATAGTGTTTTGTAGACACAAAAAACTTCACAGAAAAAACAGCAAACGTGGGGACATGTAAACGTACTTTTAAAAAGCCTTTAATGCTTCTATAAAAAAGTTCTATCCATAAACTCTCCATCCAAGTCACAATTTGTACAAGTACACCATTATAGGTCAAAGTACGGCCTTCAACACGGATCCTTGGCTCACACCGACCAGCAAGCTATAAAGGCCCCAAAAAATGACTAGTGTAAAACCATTCAAACAGGAAAACCAACGGTCTAATCTATATAAAAAACGAGAAACGAGAAACACTTATGAACAACATCATTATTTAGTTTTCTGTGAATAGTGTTTTGTGGACTGTGGTGTGTCATTCGTCTTTCGTTTGGTCATGCTGCTGTCTGTTATCTTCGACTAATGATTTATAAATACCAGTTGGTTATCGTCCCCCTTTTCTTTTAGTTTAAGTCTGTTGTTTCCATAACACCATATCAAAGTTGAGCTTACTTTACAAGAAAAGGAAATCATATGCAAAACGAAAACCGTAGTAAGATCGAGAAAACGAATAGTCTACACATTTGTTATAGAAAATATGAAATAAAAAACACGAGTCCAACCAAAAAAATAGGTTTTTAATCATAAATAACATTAAAAATAAAACAGACAAAGGATTACAGATAGCAAATTATTCCTTTGTAAAACAAGTAATGTTTGTGACAGTAAACCATGTAAAGTTATCAGTGGTTCAATAGATTTCCTGTTAGCTACAACCTGTACTTAGAACGGTGGACGTCATTTGGGTTTTTATTGTTCTACCATTTTTTCGTCTCCTTGACATTTCCACTTCATTTCATTTTATCCATAGCGTTTTCTCTAATAGTTTGTTGTTTCGGTGCATTGTATTCCTATGATGTAGGCTTGAAATGGAAACAAAGTAAAATGGGAAAGATGACACGCGCGAGACTACAATTCAATGAACTACTAAAAAATTATAAATACAGATACATCTATTTTCTTTGCTGGAACTTTGTATAGGGATTTTAATGTTGAATTAGATAAACAAACGTTTCAAATAGTTGACTTAATCTTTAGGGGAAAATCTGTTCAAACATAATCCTATGCTGGCAAAATTTTCTTGTTGTTTGTGTATCCTACAATCAATAATAATAATAAGTTTTGATCAACATAGCCTGAACAAACATAGTCACACTTGCATTCTTTCTTTTTACAATCTAGAAAAAATCTATTTATTAACATGATTAAATACACTTATATTCTTAGACTGAGAAGAAGCTACTAGTATATACATGTATATCCTACCATTTAATTTTATGTTTGGAAGAACTAATAATGTCCCTTTGCTTAACTTTTGTCCGATGGCTATTAGATGTTAACTTGAAACATAGCCCTAACCATTAGACCTACCTAAGTCTAATTTATTCCTCGATCTTCACCCATATACCTTGTCAACGTATAACATAATTGCAACATTCTAGCAGCTTCTTTCCAAGATTTCCTTAATAAATATTATTTACCTTAGACAAAGTTTAACGTCTCATGATAGGCAATTAGATAACACAAATAAAAAATATGAATTATTCTTACTCTAGACAAATTGTGGCTGTATTGAATTTAGACAATCGCTAATACATCATCAACACTAACTTCGTAAAGTAAAAACCATACCAAAAATAATCAAGAAACAAACGAAATGTAAACATTTGGTAGCGTTCACTTGTTTGTGTTTACTCATACTCAATTGTAACATCAGTATCTCAATCAATGGAACAGCAAGTTTGCATCAAAGGTGTTATTGAAGACAATTCGAAACCTTGATAAACGAATGCTAAGACTAATAATTACTTAAATTACATAAAACATTTATATAAACCAGACGAATAAATAATTCTAAAATCGGCAATTTAAAGTCGGTTTTTAAATGTAACCTTGATAAGGTAGTGTCCTTGATTGTATTAGAACTCTATCAATGAATATTAAATAAACAACATCTGAAGTAACAAATTATCAATTATTTGTAAAAATCGTAGGTAGGCGATATATACTTTGAACTTCAAGCCACTATTGCTAAGTATTAACAAACATCAAATTAAAGAAAAACAAGAATATGATAGAAATATGAACAGATCTATGCTATCTTTCTTTTTTCAGTTACATCTCTCCAATAAAATCTGCTGAATATAATACTAAAATGGGTAATCCTTGGCAATATGAAGGCATTTAAAGATAGAACGGTCTTTTTTTACGGCATACACATTTTATCTTAATTTGATTTCAAATAATGTTTCAGATTATTATTAGGTCAATGTCCGCCATTTTACCTGGCTTTGAAGATTTAACAACCAATGTCACTTTTGTATAATTCTGTTTTGCTATAATGTCAACATATTTAAATTTCGTCCAGTGCAAATGTGTACAATTTACAAATTTACAATGTTTAAATTCATTGAATTAAATATATGCACATCACAAACCGAACAGTTTCTTTTAAAGCAACTTTACTTTTTAAATATCTGCTTTCATTTGTAATTGGCAAACATACCCTAACATAATGCATTAATAATTTATTGTATTTCTCTTTTTAAATAGGGATATAAGATGCCAAATGTATGCTCATCGAATTTATACAAACTATCAAATTTTATTTTATACATACTAAAACGTAATTCAGAACAAGAAAAGCTCCATAGTAACCAAACACAAAGTCTGGATCATTATAAGGTATCACCATTTTGAGTGTAATCCTGACAGGACGCCAACTAAGTAACTATCAATACAACCCAAGAAACTGGCGACTGGTGTACGACTCCTTTATAATTATACATACAAATAGATAGGTAGCATGTTCAACAGTACCACATTATAAGGTCAATTGCCATAGTGGTTTTTGTTGGCCTAATTTCGTAGATACAAAAATGTGAATTAAATGTAAAGAATTTACTCATTACCTATACAAGATTGTGTGTCGAATCAATCAACGAAATCGGTCTTCCATTTGGTGCTTTCTCTAGTTCTCGTGTTTTTTATAGCTGGAATTCGTTTCTTTCACTGTACATGCTTAAGAACATGCGCAATCGATCTCTATGAAAGGATAAATAAAGGGTCGCATGAATACGGATTCAGCTGAAGTTGAATTATTCACTTTCAAGACAATTATACATCAGCTACGTTTTTGAGCATATTTTACAATATTGAACCAAATCGACTGCTTATAGCGAAATATCATTTCACTATTCCAGTTTTATAAATATTTGAAGAAAAAAAAACATATTTTATTGCCTAATTCCCCTTTTAAAGATTACATATCATATCTCCTTATACAAGTTATAGAAAAATCGACATTTGTATATTGGATATTATTGGTTTGAATGTAGATTATGACATTAAATAAAACGATCTAAATATGAATATTAGATTAAAGGTACAGATTTGCTCTAATTCCTTTGCTTGAGTATTGTTTTGTAACATTCAAAGTTTTCCAAACTCACACTTCCAACTTGACAAGTATTATTTCGAAGAGAATGTCAAATCGTAACTGAGAAATATTCACATTAATGTGAGAAATGTAAAGTTGGAATTCCGAAATATGAAGCAAGAAAAGAGAACGCTCAAGTTGAAAAGGAGAAATGTCAACGTGGAAGTGAGAAAATTTCACAAAAAATGTCACAACCGGTCTTCGTAATTAGCATTAACCCATAGAAAATGGAAACAACACGTTATAAATTTCATGCGTCCAAAGCACTTTTGTTAAATGGTCAAGAAGTCAATGAGTAAGCTGGTGAATTCCTTTTGTGCAAATAAATCTATGAAGAAAATGCAACAATAAAAGTAAAAAATACACGTAATTATTTAAGGCTTAAGAAAAAGTTAAATAAAAAAATGTGTTTCTCTTAGTGAACAAATATGCTAATATTTAAAGGCAACGAAACTACGTGGATAATCAGAAAAGGTAGTTAGATAAACAAAACGAAAAGTCAACATATTTGTTTACAGAAAAATATGAATTTAACTGCATGAATCTAACCGTAAAAATCGGTTTTTAATCCTTGACAACATAAATAGAACAGGCTTAGTTACACGAATATAAAGGAAGATAAGTCAGATACTGTAACTATTATAAAGGAATGTGTTATGATCTTCACCTTTTTGTTTTGAAACAAGAAAACTAGCCCCTTGACCCAATTTTCTTTCTATTTTCTGAAGACACTATACGAGAGCATTTTTTTTCATTTTTTAATGTACAATTCTCTCATTTAGTTTTTATTCTATCACACAAATTTGTTTGTGTATTTTTCAGCCTCCAAACTTATGAAATGTAACATTTAGCATATCAGGAACTTCATATTTAGGTTTTCATGAACATGGCTTGAACAACAAGATAGTCAAACTCATGTTCTAAGTTTGAGAAGAAACTATAATATTATGTATCCAATTTTTTTTTAATTTTAGTGTCAGATGAACTTATACTGTTCGTTAACTGAATATTTGTTTGATTTACCAAGAAACAAACCGTTAAAGTCTTATCTATTTCTCGACCTACATCAATATACTTGTACAACGAATAACATGATTGCGACATTTTTTGAGTAGATATATTCAGTTAAAACGAAATTGCAAAGTTTGCTTCCTACCAAGATTTCCTTAATAGATATCAATAACCTTAGTCATTGACTTAATGTCAGAGAAGAGGCAATAACACAACACAAAACAAAATATATCTTCTTCCTATTCTAGATAACGGGTGGTCGAATAAAAAGTAAACAACCGATGCTTCACCTTCAACACTAACTTCGTATTGTACAAAGCATATAAAAAAAACTAATTAAGAATTATTCCAACCACATAGGCCTTGGGACAGATATATGAACATGTGGTAGAAATAACTAATTTGTGAGTACTCTGAGTATTCAATTGTAACACCAATATCTATATCAACGGTACAACACAATGTACAGAAAACACTACATCATAAATACCAGTAATTTTTTTCTAATAAAAGTTGTATTACAGAAAACAAATAAAACAATAATATTGGAAACAGAGTTAGCATATACAGATTCATAGAATGCTCGATGTACATGAAAGCAAGATAAGAAGTAATTGACTTTCTGGTATAGTAAGTATGCCCTTTTGTACAGTCGCACTAAACAAATACTATACTAAAACATCATGAGCCGTAAAAATTTAAATACGAAATAGTAAATGCCGCCACAGTAACACATGTTCTTTAAAATTTCAATACACAAATAAAAAAAATATTCATGACAAACGAAACGTCTTTTCCCTGCCGTTATTATATAAAAGTAAAGAGATGTAGTATGATTCCCAATGAGAAACTACCCATCATAGTTCAAATGACGTGAATATGACAAAATAAAGATCACCTGCACCCATATACTTTTACAACGACTAACATAAAACAAAATTGCAAAGTTTGCATGCTACCAAGATTTCCTTTAAAATAGGTTAAATGTCAAGAAAGATGCAAATACATAGCACAAATAAAAAAAATAAAGTATTTTATTAAATGAAATTAAATTCGTTTATTGAATTTACAAATACGTTTACTGATATACCTGACAAATCGAGTCATCCTTTACTCCTATTGCTATGCTAATTTGAGCATGTGAGAGTTAAGCCGTAAAACTCCGTGCATTTTAGTAGTCACTTATACTTTGAAAAACAAACTGAGAAGACGTCGTAAAATTTAGAGAAAGATTACATAAAGATAAGTATAGTATGGATTTAGTTTATTTAGGAATAACTATTTAAGATTCAAATTTGGATTAAGTATTTTATTTTTGTCTTTGATAAAAAATTAGATTAACTTCCTTTCACCGAATTAAATTTGCAGCCACGTGGTAATGCAAAATTTCAAATAAATGATTTCTAGTTTTGTACGCGAATTGCCTACATGTTTTATCTTATCGTTGATAAGGAATGTTAAGATATACCTGCTAATGCTTACATATAGGTATGTATGTGTGTGTTTACTGACTCACTAATTAAATATCATATTCACATATGTAACATTTCCGATATATGGATGATGAATATATTAAGATAAGACACAATTTGAGGAGCTCGAACGTTAGTATCGATAGATTTTTTCAGTTTTAAATGGTTTTATAGTAGTTAATACGAATACTGTAATCTGTGTATTGATAAACTGCTTTTTAACAACTTAAATTAAAAGACGGAATAATGATTGCATAATAAGTACTTATTTTGTTAACTTCTTTTGTTTATACAAATGCTTAGAATTGGTCGACGGACAAATGGAAATGGGAGCGCACGAGCACCCGCAGTTGAAGCTAATCCGCCAGAGAGACGGCGTAGAGGATGGAGGAACCGTGATGTCGCTGCACTGGTCAATCTAGATCAAGGAATTCAAAATTTTGGGGCAGTTGTTGGTGAAGTCCAAGCATCTGTTTCTCTTCAAATCCAGACTCCTATGCCATTCATTTCAAAGACAACCTGGCATGCAAGGGCCTGCAACACATATATTGAACGCGCAATCGTCATTTGCGCAAGTTGAGATACCAGCTCCTTTGCAAATGCCTTATCAAAATGGTGTGATAAATAATGATCCTATGTTTATACCTAATCAGTCAGAATGTGTTGTTTATATATCTAAAAATTTGAAAGAAAAAATATGGAATAGAGAATTTATTGATTTGTTATTACTTCTTAATCAAAATTTTGTCAGTCAAATTGACAGACCTCAAAATGTTATCAGTTATGATAACAAATCCGGTTCACTTGTCATCACATCAAAGGAAAACAGCAAAGTAAAATCCATTCAAATTATTGAACCATGGAACGATGCATTTATTAATTATATGAAGATATTTTTCAACGTTTTCCAAATTTAGCTACTGAATTGAATACTTATATGTCAATTATTAGAGGTACAGTACTGTAACCCTAGAAATACAAACGAAAACATATCAATTTCGAAAGAGTGCTTTCTTCCACCGATATGAATATTCCATACAAGTTTCTTAAAACATGATCAAAAAGACGAGAGGACGGAGAACAGACGGACGGTCGGTATAGAATGATACGCCCCACGTTCCACCAGCATATAAAAATGCTCATTAGATAAAATGACACTGTAAAATGAAAAGAAAACAGAGGAGAGGAAAAAGAAGAATCTAGGCAACAAATAATAAGAAAGAGGGCATATGATCGAAAAATGTAAAACACAATACTGTTATCACACGTGAAAAATCAATTTCTATTTTATGTTCTGATTAATAAGTATAAAAATATTGGTATTGGAAATTGATACGCTTAATCTATGTAATGTTTTGAACATATTTGGAATATAATAATTTCAGGGCGTTGACATATTTATATTTTCAGAAGATGGTCTTCGCGGTGGTGGTTTAAACAGGGAAGGCGTCGAGTAAATTCCGGACCCGAAACAAGAATAATGGAACGCATGCTACGAACCTAGAAAATACAGAAATTCAACAATCTCTCATGTGTATCTCAAAACACAACAATTTATATATCGTTGCAAATATAGGTGACTACCAGCATACTCCCGTAAAAATGACAAAAATTGTCTAAAAGACTTTCATTGCCAATTTAATACTGTAGTAGTGTACAATTGGTCAGGATTTCTAATTGTAAAATATGATAAAATCTACTTATTTGTTAATACCAGTTTGATAATCCACCAGTAGAAAAATGAAACATCGTTTGGTTTGGAAAAATTTGAGTAATTATCTGCTTTGATATTCCATGCAAGAATCTAGCTTTAGAATTAATTGAAAAAAGTTAAATCACAAAAATACTGAACTCCGAGGAAAATCCAAAACGGAAAGTCCCTAATCAAATGGCAAAATCAAAAGCACAAACACATCAAACGAATGGACAACAACTGTCATATTCCTGACTTGGTACAGGCATTTTCTTATGTAGAAAATGGTGGATTGAACCTGGTTTTATAGCGCTAAACCTATCACTTGTATGACAGTCGCATCAAATTCCATTGAAGAGCATGGAGTTGATAATATAGTTTTCCCTACGACATGTATGGATGCACTTCCTATAAATTATCTACTATTCAATTTACTCTGCGATTGTCGTTGGCCTTAATGTTAATTTTCTCTCGGCCAATATTAATTTTCCGGAGAAAAATGTTTAAAGCGTGACATGAAGTAGCTATCAGGTTATCAGGAATACATTCACCATGCAGGCCATTCTGATAAACTCCCAATAGTAATAGCAGGAAATACACTACAGATTTCCAACAATTTAAATATGGCTTTGAAAATCTATTATTTTCCTCTGGCTTGTTTGTAATGGTGTATGTAAACGACAATATGAAAATAACGAACTTTGGAGATTCAATCGAAAATGAAATGACAGAGCTTCCAACGAAAATAGCTGTATTTATAATTGTTATGGTAACTTTGCATTTTGATTGGCCTTACACATGTGCATAAGAAGTATGCATAGCGTTTAAAAGTTCAATTTAAATTTATCATCCGATAAGGCACTAACAATTTATATTTTGTGTCCATTTGGGGAAGGGGATGGAAGCACGGACTTTATATTTTTGGACCAAAAATTTGTTTCTACTTTAATAACAAATCAAACTGCGAATTCTTTGAAAAACATCGATTTTCTTAAATCAATGGTTCTTCTGTTCCCATACAAATTTTTAATAGAAAATAGTTGTTTTCCTTCTGAAAAAAATCATATTTTTCAAAGCAATTTAGATGCAAACTATTTATTTAAAAAAAAACGTACGGTGACCTCTAGAAATATATTGACCTATATTGCAACATAGAAAACTAAAGACGATGCAACACGAACCCCACCAAAAACTGGATCCCAGGTGCGACGGAATAGTTAGCAGACCCGTCGTGTTGCTCATGTTAGTACAAACCGGGTAATAAGTCTAATTCGGTAGGTCAGATTCAAAGAAAAGGAGGACGGGATTGTAGTTGCGACATTTGGAACATATCCGCTGTCATCTGTGAAACGGATATTTCATAACGGTCAACCAATTCGTGAAATTTACGAAGGGATGATTTCAACTTCACCACTTGGAACTCTTGGTTTAATAGCTTCTTTGTGAGCAGCAATCCTCTATCATGGAAATCATGATAGGAAATACAAGCCCGGGAATATAGTATCAACTGGAAGATACATACTCCGTTTGCAGCCACAGCTGGAATGTTGCTACATCAAAATGGAAATTTCACAATTGGGAAGCTGAAATCATCTCTTTTGTTGTAAAGTTTTGTTTTCAACCGTCCCTCGTGGTCAATTTCTAAATGTAAGTCAAGATATGAGTCAGAATTAACTGTATCTGTTGTATCCTTTATCTAAAGTTCGTTGGGATAGATGAGTTTAACATAGTCACCAAATTTTGAATAATTTAGTGAAAGAACACCATCTATGTACTGGAAAGTAAAGTTAAAGGATACTGCTAACTTCTTTTCTTTTTCTTTTTAGAAGTTCCTGTATGAAGTCACCCTCATATGAATAAAGGCACAATTCGGCAAGAAATGTTTTTATATAGCAGAGTCAAACTCGTTTCAGACATATTTACCCTTTCCGGTTAATTTGTGTTGATCAGTGGACCAACCAAAATAATTTCCTAAAATAATATTCTTTTAAAATCGGTACAGGAAAGGTACTGTTCTCTATGATAACCTATTGTTAAACAGTATCATTTAAATACCGTAGCAATTTCTTTGAATACGTTTTAATCTAATGAGTCAAACAAAAAAAAATAATGAATAAAGAAGTTAAAAGTACAAGGACAAAAAATATAAATAAAATGTATGGCCTTCAAGATTGTTTGCCTTTATCACCTTTTGTTTTGATTTTCAAACAAAATATTGTCATCTATCTCTTAATTTTGTTCTCAAATTCATTGTATTAAATGCCTACGTGATATAAAATTTATCAATACTATTGTACTATAACATGAAAATTAAATGAGAGATTTTAATATAATAGTAAGACTATAATGATATTTAAGGAATGACTGTAATTTTTTTTCTGTCTATGAAGAAATAACATCAAAAATATGTGGTGCACACTGAATAACCCGCGTTGTAATATTATTTCGAATAGACAGAAAAAATATTACAGTCGTTTCTTATAATTTAATTCTTAATTCCACTTTAAACCGGAGTAAATCATGAAAAAACGTTGATGACGTCAAGGTCACATGACAAAATTATGTCTATGAGCTGATAAACAAAACAACGTCAGCCAATCGGAAGACGCGTTACATCCAAAATTAAATTATATAATTATCAATTATATTGAAAGGACTTTAGCCAACAGCTACAAAATTGTCTTCACTATATATACATTGTTTATTTTTTTCTTGAAACTGACTGGCACATGTTCTTTATCTCATATCTCAAATTCAGATCATATCTTGAAGTTCATAGCATTTAAAAGTTAAAAAATGAAACAAAACGTTATAAATTTCATGCGTCCTACGCGATTTCTCGATTTTTGAAGTTGTGGTCTATCTGATGAAAGAAAAAAACGGTTAAACATGAAGTCCTATGTTGAATTGAAAAAAATTTCTCTGAATTTATCTAACTCCAGGTAGTTTTCAAAGTCAATCAATATATTATCAAATAACAAATTATATAATTTCTTTGCGCCCAAAATCAGTTTCTTGAATAACCTTCACCAGGCACTTTTGTGACCAATATTTTGTAAAGCCAAAGCAGAAAAATCAAATTGGCATTAATAGAAAAGCTAAGATCGTTTAAGATAATCTTTGACCGATAGAGTTACAACCATTGTTTCAACAGAAATGAATGCTTGCATGAACTACAGGCAAAATGTGTCATTTATTCTATGTCAAAACCGAAGCAATTGCTACCGCACAGATAGTGCTTTGTGGATTGACAGTCTACTTGCCGTGTCCAAATGGTTATACTGGATAGCGCAAAAAAGGAATGTGTTGTTGTAAAAAATTAAATGGAATACTCCGGTATTCTCTCGGTTTAGGGTCATACGAAAAACACCTTTTAATGCGGGGGACAGATAATATACCTCAACCATAAGAGAAAAAATACATTTTGACGCTTTTCTACCCAAACGTTTCTGCTTACTAATTTTGTATTGCGGGTTCAATATCCACTTCGGAATGTTCTGGATCTTCCCTTGCTTATCAACAGCTTCTATACTAAATGCTTGTCAAATGATCAGACAGACATATAGATTAAATAAACTCATCATAGATCCGAGGCTTACAATTGTAAACGCAAGACGCATGTTACGTCTACAAAAGACCCATTTATGACGTTTTAATCAAAAATGTTAAAAAGGCCAAATACAGGAAGAAGAGCAGTAAGGACCCAAACTTCCAAAAGGTTTCACCAAATACAGCTATGGTAATCTATTCCTGGGGTAGAAAATCCCTAGTATTTCAAACAATTTTAAGTTTTGTAAACAGTTAATTTATAATTATGACCATATCGATGATAGCTCATGTCAACACAGAAGTGCTGACTAATGGGCAAAGATGCAACAATAGATGTTATTCAAATTTCGCCATTTCCTCCTTAAACAAATTATCTCAGGGTTGATGCAACTGCTGGTGGACTTTCGTCCCTTTACGGTATCACCAGACAAATAGTCATCTTTTTTGTGTTGACATGTAGTATTATTAATTTTCGGTATATTTACTGTTTATACAATATTTGTCTACCCCCAGGCATAAATAGCTTATCCCATATTTGACAAACACATTTGATATTCAATGCTCTTCAACTTCGTGTTTGATTTTGCCTACCACCTGTTTTGATTATCTTGCCTCTGACGGGTCTTATGAAGACAAAATGTGCGTCTAGAGTACAAAATTATAAGCATAGTATCTTTGATAAGTGTTTTACCCTGCAATTTGCCACGACGAGGTCATTTTTTTTTCTATTTCTTATGCACCTACAAATATTTGTTGCATTATTTTCGACAACCTTTTTTAAATTCATAGATTGCCTAACAAGATTATTTTAACACACTATTAAACATGTAAATATGAAATAAATACTTACAATGTGATAAAACAAAAAGCAGTATTTCGCTAGAACAATTAACTTTACCGGGCTGACATCGATCTTATCCGGTAAAATAGGATCCACATAATTGTACAGGTTGGTCCATCAGATGTAAATGTGATGCGTTAAAGTTTGATTTAGGAAACCTATTGTCATAGCAAAGTTTGTTTGCAACGTCCATATGCCAATATGAAAAAGATATTAAGGACGATGCCCCCAAAAATACTTAATATTTATTTCTTCTGAACCTTTTTTATCTATTCATTTAAATAGCAAGGTTCGAAAGTGTGGAACTGGTGGATCCAAAAGTGGTCTTCTCTTTCAGACCACGGTGTTTCATTCAGTGTTCATGCACTTTTATAATTTTAAAAAGTGACGTTATCACTTATATAATATGAAATGAACATTTAATTATCATTATTGCCCTTTACAACTTGCAATAGGGTTTGAGCATCAGCCTATCGTTGAAGTCCGTATGTTGACCTACATCAGTCGACTTATGGAGTTGCAATGTGACTGTTGGATCACCACGACATTAACAATCCGCTCCCAGCACCATTTTTTTTATGAGTTACATAATGAAGTTAAAGTACAACAGTTCAAGAATTTATATTTTCCAGTCATTGCGAGACATATAAGTCTAAGTTCGTGTTTGGAAAATACCGTTTACGTCATTCATATAAAAAAATGTGTAATAATTTTATAACCAAAACAGGTAATGATATATACCTTAACAATTATTCCAGACGAAAAAAAGGTTAGAAGAAGGAGTTAAATGGATACTGATGTAAAAAATGCAAATTAAAACACCAGTAACATTTATTCTATTCTTTACCTTCTTTTCTTATAGTGTGCACACCAATCAGGTTTATACAGTGCATGCGCTACCTGGATTAACGACGAAAATTTTTCTTTCATGTTCATATAGGCTGATTTAAATGTACGTACTGAACAAAAAAAAATATTTGATGGGTTTTTATTTGAAAAGAAATATCGTGTTATTTTCACGTCAGATTTTGCTTGCTGTACGGACATTAAAAGGAACTATTAAGATTAAAAATGGCAGTGTTAACGGATTTGAAAAATATTCACGAAATAAAATACTTTCTCTCATACATAGTTGATATATTAAAAGTAAAGTAGTTCCTAAAGACAACTTCAATCATAAGTCAACAGCATGGCTAAAAATAAGAAAGATACAGCAAATAACAGTCCTCAAAACACCACACAGAATGGATAATAACACAACGAAAACCGGAGGTTAACTTTAGTTTTCATTCTATGAGTGTTCTTCGAATATCATCTAAATTTTATGACTATTACTATTTAAGATCACGATCATGACATCAATTACGTTTTGCAGACGATATGGCAAAGTGGATATACAATTTTTTATGTAATCGGAGAATCCCGTTTTCTGACGAAAAAATATAAAATATTGAGTTAGCAATAGAAAAACATGCGTACTTTTACTACCAATCTGTATATTCTACTATCTAACCATGCTCATTTGATTTACAGCCGATCGCAATCGTGACTGAATAACAATAGCATACCTTGCATTGTCTTGGACATATTTAAAACAAGCTATTTTCTGGTTTTCGGTTTCATTGATGCTAACTTTGCTTAATTGGCAAAATGAGTTTAAAAAAGCAATATTCCTGATAGTTTTTTGACGACCTGAGACGAAATACGATATAAAGACACACACTTATAATAAGCTATACACAAAATGAAACGTTGGTCATGACGTTTTTGTGTAAAGATATAAATATAAAAAATATTTTTCGATTACCGAACTTTTGGTAACGAGCGTAATATATCTAACGAAGTTATTCTATCAACACATAGTTTGTAAAATTGTGTTATGCTGTTAAAGCTCCATCAGGCAATTTGATTTTAACCGATTTTGCATATTCTATTAAGACCTCTCATATATATATGCTCTCCAAAGTTTCAGTTTTGTTGTCTTCCTTGGAAACGAGTGTACCTGGTCAAGGTTATTTCAAGAAACTGATTTTGTGCTTACAGAAATCATATCATTTGTTAAATACCAGATATGGAAAAACTTTGTAAGCTGCCTTGTTTCAAATAAATTCATGAACATTTCAGTTTTTAAATTCTACGTAGGACCTCTTGTTTAACCCCTTTATTAATAAAAAAAATGAAAATTTAAACATCAATAATCATAGGATTTGTACTTACACGAGTAACACAACGGGTGCTTCATGTGGACCAGGATATGCTTATACCATTCCGGAGCACCTGCGATCACCTCGATTGTTTGGGGGTTCGAGTTGCATCGTCTCTAGTTTTATATGTTGTGTTTTGTGTATTGTTGTTTGTCTTTTGGTCGTTTACTTTTTTTTGCCATGGCAGTTTATTTTCGACTTTGAATGTCCCTATGGTATCTTTTGTCTCTCTTGAATTAGATATCAAATCAATGGTCCTGTCTATCAGTAAGAACATGATATGCAATATACAAATAAGGAGATGTGGAATGATTGCCAATGAGACAACTATTCACCAGAATAAAAATATTTGATTTGTTTCATGAAAACTAATTATAATGCTTTGGTAAAATAATACCTTTTTATCAGGTAGGCATTAATTGAAATATGTCTAAGAAACTAATTAAGATAGATAACAAAATTTTGTTTGAAAAAAAAACATTGTAGGTTTTTGTTAATCCTGATAACTGCATATAAGCATTAAATTAAAGAAATTTTTATCGTCTTCAGTTCTTTTACTTTCAGCGTCCTTTTAGACATAAACGATGAGAGCTTGGATTTATTTTTAAAAAACATGTTTTTGAACAGGAGAACCGGGAGTCCTCTTAAGCGTGTATCAATATATTTTGTATGCAATTTTGGTGGCAAGCTAATAAGTTTTGTCTGAAATATTACAGCAACACATTGATACATATTACAGATCTGGATTCAACATTCAGGAGGTTCGGACGGATTAGACTGTTTGTCTACTCTCTAAAATGTTAAATCATATCTATAGTTTTCAGCTTTTTTTGTATTACATATCTTTGAATTTTGACTCTCAACATTCATGGGTCTTTTTTGCAATACTTAAAACAACTGCGATTCACACATGTAATTGCCACAATGAAGCGAGTTTAATAGCCACAAATGTAAACTATTATTTTTAAAAGGTATATCCTTCATAGTTAATTTAGAATTAAAAGCTTCTTTTTGTAAATATATTTGGGTGTAAATGTGTTTATTGAATTAGATTTTGTTTCCGCTTTTCACACTAAAATCATGCCTGAACAATTCTAGTCTAGTCTAAAGAACAATATTCCTGATATTTCCTGATTTTAACAGACGCTAGAACTGAAACCAATTAAAGCTTGCAACAGTATGCTAGACATTATGCAATTCATTACATTACATTACATTACATTACTTAATCTGTGTCCTTTTTCGTATAAACCATATATGTTCGTTTAGACACAACCCCCTTCACCAGTTTTATATGCTTGAATGTTTTAAACTTCGATGTTTTTCATCATGTTTGAAATGGCTCAATCAATTTAATAATATTAAGACTTGATGAGTCTCACGTAGACGAAACACGTGTCTGCCGTGACAAATAATAAGTCTGGTATCATTGATGAGTTTTACATCGTATGTTTCTCATGTTTGACAAGATAACACAAGGTTCATAAAAGGGAGACGAAAGATACCAAAGAAACATCAAAACTCATAAGTCGAAAATAAACTGACAACGCCATGTTTAAAAAAGAAAAAAGACCAACAGACAAACTTCAATACACAAAACACAACAAAGAAAACTAAAGACAGAGCAACACGAACCCCATCAAACACTGGGGGTGATCTAAGGTGCTCTGGAAGTGTAAGCAGATCCTGATCCACATGTGGTACCCGTCGGGTTGTGCTTGTTAGTACAAACCCGGTGATAAGTCTTATTCGGTAGGGGAAAAGGGTACGGGATTGTAGTTACGACAATTGGATCATATCCGTTGTCATCTGTGAAACAGATATTCCATAACGGTCAACCAACTTGTGATGGCGTAAATGGCACTTTTATAGGTTTTTGCAGTCAATAATATTCCAAAGAAACACACATCAAATCATAAAATTAAACGAAATCGTGTCGTATATGTTTGGAATTAACCAGGTGTTTTGGGTTTTTTTTTCTGGTTTTTGTTATGTTATGTTTTGTCTATTTTTGTTATGTTTTGTCTTGTTTTATCTTGTTTTTTTTGTTCTTTTGTTTTTTTGTTGTTTTGTTTGGGGGGGGGGGGATGGTTACACCTTTTTTTTCTAGGGATCATCGTTTGAAGAAATTGTAATTTTATGCGATTTATACTTAAATTATTTTGTTTTATGAATATAATATTTACCTAATCTGTTAACGGTCAATTCTTTATAATATTCGGTAACGTTGATTATTATTATGTTAGGGACCGGTCAAAATTTCTTGATGCATGGGACCGGTGCAAAAAGAAAATTGTCTGAAATAATTCTCTTGATCCCATGGTTACTGGCAGAATAAAAATATGCCTGTCCCATGCACTTTACCTAGTAAAAAAGTGTGTATCCCATGTTAAAGCACAAAAAATGTGGCTACATTTCATACTACAATGTATTTGGATAGCTGAAAAATAATGCTACTATGTGTGAACTGAATCTATATTGCTGTTATAAAGTAAACAAAACAATACATAAGCATATTTTATTGCCAACACAGGAGCCCAAACAGATGACAATATGTTATTGACTATAATTGTAAGAGATAAATTTGTCCTGGTAAAATATGTCCGGGCGGACACATATTACTAGTATAAAAAGTCCATGGTTACAGAATTTACTAGTATTTTAAGTCCGATGTTAGTAATTTATGTCCCCAGACTAATTTTCCTAGGAATTCAAGTCCATGCCATTAATATTCCTAGGTAAAAACGTCCATGTCCTTTTTTTTATAGGAAAAATATTAATGAATCAAATTATTTACATTTAAACAATATTGAAAATTTAAATGTTAAGTTTTAATATTGTTTAAGAGTTGTGTATTTATATTTTCAATACAATTCATGTCCCCAGACTAATTTTCCTAGGAAATCATGTCCATGTCATTAATATTCCTAGGTAAAAACGTCTATGCCCTTTATTTCAAAAGTTAAATATAAATGTTATGTTTTAATATTGTTTAAGAGTTGTGTATCAATTTTTTTAATAAAATGTTTGTCCCCAGACTAATTTTCCTAGGAAATCATATCGATGTCATTAATGTTCCTAGGTTAAAACGTCCAAGGCCTTTATTTTAAAAGGAAAATTTTAATGAAACAAATTATTTACATGTAAACAATGGAAATTCAATTTATATGTTTTAATATTGTTAAAGAGTTGTGCATTAATATTTTAATAAAATCCATGTCCCCAGACTAATTTTCCTAGGTAATCATGTCCATGTTATTAATATTCCTAGGTAAAAATGTCCATTCCCTTTATTTTGAAAGTTAAATTTAAATGTTATGTTTTAATATTGTTTTAGAGTTGTGTATTAATATTCTAATAAAATGTATGTCCCAGACTAATTTTCCTAGGACATCATGTCCATGTCATTAACATGCCTAGGTTTTAACATCCGACCATGTCCTTTATTTTAATAGGAAAAAAATAATGAAACTTTCCAATCTTAACTAAGAAAATATGTTTTTTTTTTTTTTTATTTTCAATAATTTTTATAAGATAATAAAAATTACTAGAAAAACAAGTCTTAGTACAATTTTTTCCTAGGAAAATAAGTACCAGACATATTTTACTAGCTATGGACTTATTTACCTAGGAAAATTTGTCCTGGGACTTAAATTCCTAGTAAAATAATGGTCATGGACTTGATTGACTAGGAAAAAAAGTCTGGCGGACAAATTTTACTACCGGACCAAATTTACTGTTACATAATAAATGATACATGCAATATTAAACAATTAACATGTATGAAGTGTATGGTAGAATACATTTTTTCAAAAAAATTGCAGCTTAATTTCTAAATTAACAGTGGGTAGGTAAATTCTGCTTTATGGGAGGACAGAATTATATTTGACAATCATGCTTTTTTGTGCAGAAACGCTATCCATGAATTCGTTTTTTTTACATTTGTTAAACAGTTATACATGTAAAATATCTAATCAAATTTTTACATATTTTTTTAATTTTATATCAAAGTATTTTATTATGTTTATTCTGTTCCAAAGTTTGTTTTTTTTTGCCTTCACTGTTCTTTAAGGGACTGGTCAATATTTATTGGGGGGTTGGGACCGGTGCAATTCATATTTCTCCCTTAAAAAAAGCTATGTCCTACCCTCTGAATATACCAAAAAAAGTTTCTGTCCTATATGAAATATCTACTAAATAAGTATATGTCCTATCTAATCTATGAATAAATCAAACAGACTATAGTTGTTAAATTCTGTGTCATTTTGTCTCTTGTGGAGAGTTGTCTCATTGGCAATCATACCACATCTTCTTTTTTATATTTAACTTCATTTTTATCAGATTAACATAGATCACATATAGTAGTCTTTGAATTTGTCTGGAATTTTAAATAATCTCCTCCTTGAAGAAGGCAAATAAGATTCCTTTTCAATTTCACTTTCACTTTCACTGCCACTACTACTACTATTACCAGAGACATATGTGTATATATGTCTCTGCTATTACTACTGTATTCATCATTTAGTATTATTATCATCATTGTCATTATCACTGTCAGAACTGTCATAGGCTCTTATTACAAGGTCATCTTCTTCATCACTTTGGATTTGTTCATTATCTACACTACAAACTGCTCAGAGTCTGAAAAGACCAGATTTTGTGCTCACATTTTACTTGACTAGTCTCGACATTGTCTCAACATGTTGATATATAGTATATGAATATATCAAAAAGGGATCAAACATTAAAGAAATTACTAAAACTGTCCTTCTGATTAAAGTGGTGAAGTATAAAGCAATACCTCCTGCTTGGGGCAAAAAGATCACACCTACCAGAGAGTATTAAATTCTAAATAACATTCATTCAAAATTGCAACATCCTGTTAAACTTAAATCGCAAGGCCTTTTGAATTCACTAGATAAGTAGGTAAATGGACAGAAAGTCACAGGACAAAAAGTCACAAATTTGATAGGACAAAAAGTCACAAATAATATGTATACACTTGTTTGAATATTTTGGAGAAAGATCTTTAAATATTTACTTTTTATTACATATATTTATTTTACAGTTTAGGAAATTGTTCATTAGACTTGATAAATAAAGATTTATTAAATTTTAATCATGCAAAAGATATATTTCTTGGCACCATGAAGCCGTTTAAGTACCAACCCACTTTGACATTTTGTTTTCATAATTATTTGATCATTATAAATACTTTTTTTTATATAAATATTGTTTCCAAAGTTGCTTTATATACTAAAGTTCAAGAAAAGTACAAAAATGTTTTTTTTTAAATAAGTGTTTTCTTGTTAAATAAAAATAATCTCAAAACTGAATTGTGACTTTTTGTCCTGTGGCTTTTTGTCTGTGACTTTTTGTCCTGTGACTTTCTGTCCTACATTCGATAAGTAATACACGAGTTTAAGAAAAGTAGGGCTTTCTTTTTACCTGTAAAACACACATGTACTGATGTAATTAAACCTTATTAAAGTGCCTCCTGTATGCCATGTCTTTAAATCTGACAAACATTTATTTAAATTTGATTAAAATAAATTTTTACTGTAACTTTGGAACACATTTCCTTTTTTAAAAGGTTATCAAGGATTGTTATGAAAGTTCTATTATCATGATTATATTAAATTCTTGTTTAAACAAAACAAAGGTGTCATTTTTAAAATTTTATAACTTTTTCAAATCAGCTTGGATTTTCATCAAACTTTTCAGTATCTTTATTATATATTTATCTTACAAAATACCAGGTTGTTTTGTGTTTTGGTGTATTGTGTCAAATTTAAGGACTTAGTTAATAGGTAAAAAAAGGCTAAAATTTTCAGTTTTGACAAAATTCAGATAGAAACCTATAATTTGAATATTTAAATTTGACAGCAATAAACCAAATTACCAAATAACCTGTTTTTTTGTAAGATAAAAATATAATGAAGATAGCTGTAGATTTGGATGAATTCAAAGTTAACTATCCAAATTTAGTCTGAACTGCAAATTCTAGCTTTTTTGAACTAAATTAATTTAATCCTTAAATTTGACAGCAATACCCCAAACTACATAACGACCTGGGATTCAGTAAGATCAGTATATAACTGAGATAGCTGTATAGTTTGATGAAAATCCAAGTTGATTTGAAAAAGTTATAAAAAATATTAAAGTGTACTATCTGAATTAAGTCCAAAATGCAAATTCTATCTTTTTTTACCTAGATTAATTTAATCCTTAAATTTGACAGCAATACAACAAACTACATAACGACCTGGGATTCAGTAAGATCAATATATAACTAAGATAGCTGTATAGTTTGATGAAAATCCAAGTTGATTTGAAAAAGTTATAAAAATAATTAAAGATGACTATCTGAATTTCATCAAATTTTTTTTAACCTATTAATTTAATTCTTTAATTTCACAGCAATGAACCAAACTACCAAAAAAACTGTAATTTTAATAGATCTATATTTACTTTAGTTAGATGGACTGATTTACACCATATGTTACTTGTTTGTTCCTCAATTAATCTTGTTTATTTTGTTGTAATTAAATTGGTATAGACTATTTTCTACATTCATACATATACCATAACAATATTGCTGTCCAGCCTGTCCTATCAGTGCTGAAAACTAAAAAAGTAGAAGTCCTATCAAAAATTAAGTTAAAAAATTGTGTGTCCTACTGCGTTTTGCACCGGTCCCAACCCCCCAATAAATATTGACCGGTCCCTAAATCTTGAAAATGAATTAGGTATGTTGTAACTGTTAAATTCACATTGCTAGATGTTCATGGTGTTATTTTTGTTTGTTATAGGTTTATCAAATAATTTTTTTTTCATATACAGACATTGTTTCAAAAAGTTTATGTCCCATGCTTGCCAGTAATGAAAAAACATTGAGTCCCATTCCTGTAAACACTGCAAAAAGTGCTTGTCCCATTACAGTTTGCACCGGTCCCATGCATCAAGAAATTTTGACCGGTCCCTTAAGATGAATGTCCAAATTAGAGGCAAACTAGAAATGCTTAACAAACGGCCAGAAAAATAACTTTTGATATATCTCCTATAATGAAATCAAATGTGTTTTATTTTTTTCGAATTTTCCTCTTTATTCATGCTGGTTAGGGCCTATAATTGTTTTTTCTCTGGTCTTGTTTTGGATTAAAATCAATTTTTGACGTTGAATATGATTGTTATACGCTATAAACAAGCTTGTTCTGCGTAACATACTAAAACAAGCAATAATTCAGTTCAATCGGTTTGAATGGTTTATCCACGGATCTCCATCTTTGAAACTTTAATTCACACGTTAATTTATCACTAGAAATCTGTAGATAGGTATAATTTTCATACATCAATTGACATTATTATCATTGGGAAGGTAAAATGCGGCCTCCTTACGATTGGAAATAGAATAGTTTACTTCTAGTTATAATTATCAAATGATAAGTGTAAAAATTACAATTGTTAAATAATGTAAATCTGTAAATCTTTTGATTTTATACTATAAGTATACGTGTATGTTAATTAGGAAGATACTATTATATGTTGATAAGAAAGCTCACATTTAAAGTTTAAAGAAAAAAATATTATATGCCTATTTATAGGCAAAAGATTACCGAAGGTCAAATCGATGAAATAAAACAAATAATGGTATCAACACAAACCTGCAGAAGTCGGATAAGCTCCAAAACGAGCGATACCGGATGCTTCGACAGGGTAGTCGTCTTTTGCTACGCATACATCGCCCGCCATGTGAATACATACCCAGTCATTACGAAATCTTATCGCATTTGTTAAATTAAGTATTAACTATTATCAATTATAAAACCAGAATTAATTCTATATTAATTCAAACGAATTGATTAATTATATCATATTCATACTTATCTCGAACTATAAGTAAGTCCTCCTAAAACCAAGCCAAATAAACTGAGGAGTTCCTAAAAGACTGTTTACCACCAATAATCACTATGAGGGATGGCATAGCAAATCGATAAAGTATTTTAAACACATACATAAAAACACATAAGTCCAAATACAAATACAACTGAAAACTCAGATCGTCATAGAAACCACCCAGATAAAGGTACCAGCTATGGGTATCCAACAACTCTTATCAAACACATACGTAATTAAATAAAATCATTATCAACATGCTGTAAACGATAAAAGAACGATTTTTGAAAGAATTCATCGACCTAGATCTCACTTCTTCCTTTACATGTAAGTTCAACATTAGTGTGTGTATTGTGTTTTATTGAACTGTAGCAAAAAGATTTTATTTTTTTTTATTTTTGCCGAATTCTTGTATGTATTCGTTGCACATGTCATAAATTTTGATTTAAAAATCTTGTGGTTAATTATACCCTTTTGCTATCAGATCTTTTGTTTGAATTACAATATATGAAGAAATTCATTTACGCTGGATTCAATGTAACTCTTTCATGTTAGCTCTTCAATTTTTCTGGATTTTCAAAAATTTTGGCATCGAGTATCATTTATTGTTGAAATGTGCATCTGGTGCATTAAAATTGGTACCGTTAATGTAAGGTCCGGATCCATGTTAATATTATAATTCATAATTCTTATCAACTCTAAATCACTTTCCTTCAAAAAGCAATTATCAATCTGCATACACAAAAATGATAAACGTGAACACATCGTTTGAATGAGCATGTACAGAAGTATAAACAGTAAAAAGTGGCAATATCGTGTAGTCCAGTTTTCATGGTTGTCAAAATTTGATTCAATCACTATTTGACGAGAGTAGAGAAGATTTATATTTGTTGTGTTATTTAATTGAGTTTTCTTTGACATTGAACCTATGTCTGAGGTTAATGATATCTATTCCTTAAATATTGAATGGGAGCAAGTCAACTAGCATATATATAAATATGTCACTCCTGCTAGAGTGTTGAAATGGTTCATTCTTCTTATTTAATTATTATAATTTTCGCTCTAATAGTATACAAGCGAAGATCAAGAATTAAATACAGACGTAGCTGTACAATCAGGATTCCACTTCGTCAAAATTATCTCCCCATTACGCCAGTTCATTTTTACAATCGTAAAAATGGAAGCCATTGTAGGGATGAAGCGCTTCCAATTTAGCTCTTGAAAACCGATAAATTTATCCACATAGCACCATTACGATCCTTATATGCCAGGTGTATTTTAAAAGACAAATGTATTTACTAGCTAATGAGCATCAGTTAATGTACTTGTCTGCATTCAGTCAACTTAAAACTATTGTCGGATCGGCTGTCAGGTCGAATTTTCGAAAATTCATAAACATTAAACAAAAATTCTAATTAAGTATTTCGTGGAAGGGCAGACTAAAAATTTTCAGTGGTTGAAGACTATAAACCCTAATTATCACACACAAAAAATGAGGTTTTTTCGAATATATGCATTTTTAAGATCCAACTTAAAAGTCAGTCGTCATGTACTTTTAGTAAAAATTTGCTATTCGCACACACCTACTCTGCTTTTGTGATTCATTAGAAAGGTATTTCACTTGACCCATATATTTAATTTTTTAGTACTGTGAACTTTCGATGTTATAAAGTCAACCTGTAGCCTTGATATATAAAAAAAAAATAGAATCTGAAGCGAGATGATGTATCAAATACTCTTGCTTTATACGTTTTAAAGACAAAATATTTAACTTAAACACGCCCTAACATAAAAAGGTGCACTCGATTTTATCTTTTCGATGCAATTGTTACCCATTTTTTTGAATTTTTTTCTTGAGTTAAATAATAGAAGGGCAGACACGAAAATTAAGGAACAAATAGATTGATATGTTCTCCGTCCGTGGTAAAAAAAAATTGGAGGTTATGCATTTTTTAGATCCAACTGAGTAGACACCCATGTCGTCGACTTGATATCTAATTGTTCTGCTTTATTATGTAATAGATAAATTGAAAACTTATGCAAATTGTGTTTTTATGATAAAATACTTCGTAATTTAGCCGAAAACTGTCATTTTATTTGTTTCTATTAACTTTTAAAAATTTTGTTACTATAGTAAACATTACAGTAAGCATTTATCGCCTTCTCTAACAAAGAGCTTCAATTCTTTTGTTCTATTTCAACTGGGTTTCCACCTGTGTAAGGGTGCGTGCTTTGTTTCCACTTAACGTCGAATAGCCATCAGATAAATATTTAGTAATTTATATATAAAGCGTATTTTCAAAATAAAAAAAAAGTGTATGTTAGATTGAGTATGTCCAAGACCATGCTGATTAAACACTTTGTATGTTGTTCCTGCTATGCCTGAAGTTAATTTATATGAATTGGTAGTTAGGAAGATACACTTACAGGAAGAAAATTATGTCTCATGGGATTTGATGTTTTTTTAACAGACTTCCTTCAAGGTTGTTGCAGATTGATTGTCATTTCTTGTTTATATATCTATGCTTTCGATTTTCTTAAAATGTAAGTCCAACATTTAATGGTGCTATAAAACACTAGACTTAAAAAGTGAAAGAAAAGATACCAAAGGTGTTTTCTTAGATCATAGAGCGAAGGAAAAACAGATAATACCATGACAAGAAGAAAAGCGTCGAATGAAAAGTAACAGTCTACCAAACACTACACAGAAAAACTTGTGAATGACTACCTTCGCTGTATGTGGAAAAACCTTTCGAAATTTTAGATCAGCGATGCTCTTCAACTTCGTACTTTATTTGGCCTTTTCACTTTTTTTATTCGCGCGTCACTGATAAGTTATTTGAAGACGAAACAAACGTCTGTCGTAAAAAAAATATAAGCCTGGAATCAGATTTTTTTTGTTATACTAGTGCTCTGCAGCTTGTTGAGTATCAAATTTGCCGAAAATATTAGGCCACTCCAAATTTCTAATTAATTGTTTTTGGAAGTGAATTTCATATAAAAGGAAAAAAAAAGATTGCCAGATCTATCAATCTTTGAAATAGCTCTGCATAAAAAATTAAAAAAAAAGATATGTGTTGTGTTTATAAAAGAAAACAAAGAATTGAATAACAATATGTTACGTGAGTCAGGAAATATAAGCGACGGTGTGACCTGATTGTGCATACTCATGAAGCGCCTACGTATATTTCAAGAGACAATTACTGATTCTGGATTCTACAAGTTCTGAAAATAAAATTGACTCAAATGATGAATACTTATCGTAAAAACAAAATGCTTTAACACACATCTTGCAAGTTGCAACTACCTAAAAAACCTCTAAAATTTGTAGTTGCTAAAACGTCCGTTTCATCGCCGGTTCTTTTTACAAAAATATACAAAAACAGGAATTTATTTTTCAACATAAGATCCAATAGATTAATACATCCGTGTTGTTTACCGTGTCATGCTTAAAGTGGAAAACAGATGTATTGTAAATAGCGACTGCCTCAGGACATGAAGCTATACATCAATATATTTGTTTTCATCACAAGTAAAACATCAACTAAACGACATTTCATGTCTTTCAGGAATTCTGTAAAGGTTAAATTATTCTTTTTTTAGTTTATTTTTCATACAAGTTATTCCTGACTTTGGAAAATTACATTAATACTATGAAATCAATTAAGGTTTGAAATTCATTAGGTACACGTACCCAATAAACATCGACATGTATGTTGGAAAATTAAATGAATTTCTGAACATAAAATGTATTTGTATTTCCAGATATATGAATAAGTAAGACAAGTGAGCCATTAGTTCGAGATTGTTTATAGCGGTTGAATACATCTTTACGGTAAAAACAGTTTCTTTTAATTAAGCAACACTGAAATTGAATTGCCATTATTGAATGATGACGCGTTATTAATACCCCGTGGTAAAACAAAACACCATCGAAAATATCAATGTATTATTTTGATGTCAGTTAAAACGTCAAAGGACAAAGAGTCATCAAGAAAAAAATAGGAGTAAAATTGTCGGATTCTCATTAACCATATGTTTCAATAATTTTGATGTTTTTTGTCCAACCCACATATGACACTTGAGTGCCGTATTTGTTATTTTGTTCTACAGGTTTAATATATCCTGCCCTGCTTACAACACGCCACAAAAGCAAGAAACAAGACAGAAACATTGCAAAACTTGAAATAATGTATACAAAATCTTTAGTAAGGTACTTCTAAAACTCAAATTTGAGATAGTTACTAAGCACTTTGTTGTAATAGTATGTATATAGATTTGTTTCATAGAAGATTAAGAAAATAGAAAAAAACAAGTAAAAGTGGATTAAAAACGACTAAATGGATAAAGAATGATCAGCAAACGACTAAGTTTAACGGTGCCTTCAGAACTTACCATGGCTAATACTACATAACTTTTGTTGTGTGAGTTGTGTTTTAAGAACAAAATATCAAGGTTATATTTTGCATATTTTGGCATATAGGTCCTCTCATATTCAAATTCCATCCCTAGATTTGAAAAAAAGTAAAACTATACATACAATAATATACTGTACTGACAGACAAATTCCATTCATAAACACTAATGAAATTTAAAACAGCTAAGATATATCAAGAAAAAGGTAAAAAATCATTAAACATAAACAGACAGACGACCCGAAAATGGCGATAATCAGAAAAAACGGAAAGACAAACACAACGCTTTTCAAAATACAACACAGAAAACTGAATACCGAGCAAAATATCGTTTGACAACTGCACGACTTTCGTATGATATTTTAATCTATGATGAGTTTATTTACGTGTTTCTTTATTGTTCTGTAAAAGTTTTGGTTTACCTGTATTCTATATCTAGAAAAATGTATATATTGTTTGATCAGAAAGAAGATAGAACGGCAAGTTTTGTTCCGTTTTGTGAACAACTGAAGACGGGTACTAAAATCTCCTAGAACATAGTTTAGTGAATGAGCTAAAGGGAATGCAAAATAGTCACTGCATTGATAATGAAGAGACGACAACAATATATAAAATAATAAAATTTATTCTAAAAACAGAGTGCAGGCGTATTTCCGACATAACAATTTCACTAAGTGCAATTGAAAAGCAAACTAAAAGTGTATTGTAGATCAGTATCATTGAAATTTTAACTATATGTCTAAATTCCTTATTTGTTATTTACAAGTCAGGTGAAAATGCACCATAGCAAAATAAATACACACTTTATCACATATACAATGTATAAAAATATCACAGATAAAGCAGAGTATCTCAAACGGTACCAGTCATGTCGTTTCTAACATGAGTGTGACAGTTTTTCACATCATTGCTAGTGTTTGATTTATATGTCGTCTTCAACATTTTCCCGAAAATCATTCAAACTAAGAAACTAAATTTAAACGATACAAAAAAAGAAATAAAGCAAATTTGGTAAATAATTTTCACACATAAAATTTCTCTGTTACGTAATTCTTGATCGATGCATACGATGTTCTTTTTGTGCGTCTATTTGCAAGTCGGTTGATATCAACGATTGCAGATCACGAAAATGAGCAATTACTCGGAAAGACTAGGCATTGAAACCCCTATGCAATCCAAAAATATATGAAATCATTTTGATTTGCGCCTGTAACTAACAGTCAAAGCTTATTTTCCAAATTCATTTATTGTGTACATCACCGACTGCATAGGCAACCAACTGAAACTGTTTTATCCACAAATGTCCATTCAGAGCGAAGTCCTTCTGGTAACATTGGATCTACAAACGGTAAAGGATTACTAGTTAGTACTTTGACGGTGTATAATATCGGATTGCATCTGCTATGACCAAACCAGCAATGTGTTGATATACATTTAGTTTCTCGTAAATGCCTAGGATAAACATTTTCCCCCAAGTCGGTCCATTCGACTCGAGTTTCGCAGTCACATGGTCTTTCTTCCAAACTTTCAGATCGTTTATTATAACTTTGTTCTTTTGTGATATTCTTTGATAATTTTTTCAGCAGTGTCATTGTATTTCCATTCGTACAGCATATCATTATCATAAGCAATACTAATCCGATCAGAATCTAAAAACAAAGAACGAATTGAAAATAAATACAAAGTTATATTGAGTGCGTTGTTTTTGCATACAAACATTTTGATATGTATCTCGTAACCATATACTCAGGTATGCAACTTATTTTTTTGTGTATTGAATATTGAAATTTTATAAAATGTAAAAGCGTTGACTGAAGCACATTTTGTATGGAACACGAGGCGAATAAAGTTACAAAAAGAAGCAATCAACTATTATAATTACATTTAACAATAAAACCATGAAATAATTACGAGTTCTATTAAATTTTTCGTTTGTTTTCCTATGCATTGTTGTGACGTTGTCATGGGAAGCACGTACAGTCATGACTGTTGCATTTTATTGATTAATAAAATTTAGTTTTGGAATGCCTTGCGATATTTGTTTGCTAATCAAAAGTACGGATTCATAAGAAACTTACATGTTATGTTATTATTTATAGGTAATGTATCTAAAAGATTTACAATTAAGTATGACAATTGAATGAGAAAGACTATAACCACATATTCTCGTAGGTTATAAAAACTAGTGGCTATATATATATATAGAGAGAGTCTATAAGAATCTACCAACCAGTAAACTTAATAGGTATTGGATCATCAAAATTGACAATACTACACAAACAGGGAAAATTATATGAGTCTAAAAGATTGTGTAACAATACCGATAAATAGATGGAAAACAAAACACTAAAAAGTGTTGAATATCATCGCACAAAGATGGAAAAACTGAACAGATGATATAAATTATACAATAATTGCAAATATTTCGGCTCAACAAATGGCCTTCCTCAGTGTTAAAAGTTTTACAGTTTCAACATTTCACAGTGAGACCACAGAAAAGACATACAAGATCTTCTGCAATGTCAACTGCAAAAGCTCAAACGTGATTTACGTTCTTGAGTGTCCTATATGTGGTCTCCAATATGTTGGTGAATCTATGCAGCCATTTCACAAACACCTTAATGGCCACAGAAGTGACCTCACAAAAAAAACGTATATTCCTGTCAGCCAACACTTCAGGTTACCAGATCACAATCTGAAAGATTTTGATCACATGAAGATCCTTGTGATCGAACAGGATTGTACATGGCAAAATAGGCAAAGAGAGAATCGGGAGAAGTTTTGGATAAAAACACTGGGTGTCCTCCATCCAGATGGAATCAATAGAAAGAAATAATTAAATTTACAGTCTAATGTTTATATTATGATATTCAGGATTTTGGATTAAAATCAATCGACCAAAACTTACCTGTATTATTATTGATCTATGTTTACACCTTATACATTATATATCATTATTGTTAAAACTTTTAACACTGAGGAAGGCCATTTGTTGAGCCGAAATATTTGCAATTATTGTATAATTTATATCATCTGTTCAGTTTTTCCATCTTTGTGCGATGATATTCAACACTTTTTAGTGTTTTGTTTTCCATCTATTTATCGGTATTGTTACACAATCTTTTAGACTCATATATCATATATATATATATATATATATATACAATGGAGACTTTGTTATAACGATAACATATTTATTGAATTATTAAGCTCCTTCTTCACCAACACCAGCAAGTATAATAACTATCACACTGTGAAAACATTTAATTTCAAAAAGATAAAAATAAAATGATATTTTTAGGGTATGCTTTGATTTGTTATCTATCAAGTTAATTTTATCAATGTTTCTCTTGAATCGTTTCGTAGTTTTTAGTACAGTATAATAGTTTATTGATAAAATCCGTCTTAGTACATTCCAATAGATTCCTTTTGCAAAAATTTAAAAGAATGCTAAAAGGAAGTGATAACTAAAATTGTGAATGGAAACGAGGAATGCGTCTTAGAGACAACAACCCGACCAAAGTGCAGAAAACAGCCCAAGGCCACCAACGGGTCTTCAAACAGCGAGAAAACCCGCACCCGGAGGCGGGCTTCTTCTGCCCCCTTAACAATAATGTATACTAGTACAGCGGAAATGGACGTCACACATTAAGATATTTAGAGATTTCACAGGATGAAGCATAAGATGAACGTTCTATGTCAACACCACAAACTATATTAAATGCGTTTTATAAAAGCAGTTGAAAACACATTATTTACGTAAAACCTTTTGGACATTTAGGTCCTTAATGCTCATCAACATTGTACTTTAATTTGCCTTTTAACCTTTTTAAATTCAAACGTCATTGATGATTTTTTTCAAGACGAAACGTACGTCTCGCGTACAATATTTCAATCCTGTATCTATGATTAGTTTATTATATGCATCGCCCCGAGTTAAATGCAGAGCACATTATTATGTTTGCCATACTAATACGCTTGGAACAGGTCCTATATTTTCAAATACGGAATGGCAAATCAAAGCTGTTGAATATATATTATGGCAAAGCTATATTTGCTGATCTCAGCAGAAAAAAATCTCATTACTCTTTGTTTCCTTGAGTTATCTCTTCTAATCGATTTACGAGATTTGAACATTGGTAAACTAAGGTCGCCTGTATTTATGCCAAATAATCAAACCAATGATTTTCTTCCGACGTAGAACATTTAAGTTCAAGTTATACAGACTTTATCTGTCATTTTCCTCACGGACATTTCGAATTTAAGTCATTATTTTCAAGATAAGATAAATGTTTTACCATTATGATGGTTTTTACTCTTTCTTTCTCTATGTATTTCTGAACGCATTAAAGATATCGTCTTATCGAATTGAACAGATACAGGAATAGGTTTTAATCTAAATTTCAATAATGTATCAATGGATGTGAAAGGTTTTCATGTTACGAAAACATCTTCTTTAAACAATATAAACGCAACCAGACTGTAAGTGTATAGAAAAGACTAGAATTGTTCAAACTAATATTTATGATTATTATACTCTTGAAAAGTTGTGTTGATGTTAAAATACACGATCAATCAACTACTACTTTACATTGAACCACGCAAAGAAACTGTAAAAAGTCATCGTTCATTTTACAAGTATTAATATGTCTAAGTTAAAGAAAATTGCAACGTTACAATAATAAAAGTGTATATATCATTCATTGTACTTATATTTTAAAAGATATTTCAAACAATTTTTTTTACATTAAGATTCAATTCATAAGATCAGATATAGCTTATTGATCTACTGTTAGATGTTAATCCACAAACAATTCTCCTCGAATAATTATAAAACTGATATACTAGACCGTAAATGCAAAGTTGATATATTAAATGTTGAGTTGCTATGAAGGGTAGTTGTAAAATGTCAAGAACAGTAAAATACAGGATGTTTTCCTACAGGCAGTTTGAATTTACAGGTCTACAAAGGTTAAGTATTTCCCAAACGGATATTTGAGGCATAAGTCTGATTGACTAGTCAATGATTAATGACAGGAGAAATTTACAACTTATATTCAACAAAAGAAAATAAAAAGAACTAAACAGATGCCTCTAAAAATTAATGTCATTTGATACCTCAAAATTAAAAAAAAGTATAATATGTTTTATAGATATGAATAGCTAAGTTTTACTATAAAATACGTAAACGTCGACTTTCTTTAAACGAAAATTCTTTATCTTTTAAAATTGTCAGAAATGTACTCCTTTTGAATTATTGTCTTCTCGTAATCTAATTCCCCGTAATCTTTTCTGAATGCAATTACCTTAACCACGAGGTCTCTCGTCAATACGTCGGCAACCGCGCAGCGCAAGTATGAGCGAAAAAACATGATGAAAGAAAAGATAAACAAACGTTGAAGGTAGATAGTGCTTCTTGATTCTGGGAGATAAAATTTTAAAACACCAAATCATTTAACCACTGTTATGACAAAGCGGATTTAATCGAGAATAAAACACAAGGTTCATATGTTGTACAAAAATATTTTCCAAAAAAGGAAATGTCGATGTTCTGAATACTATGCTTTATGTTGGTATTAAAATTGCAACAGCCGGGAAATCATTTATACACCTTCATGTTAAATTGTTAAAGGTATAAATTTTGGAGAAATATGTTTGTGGCTAAAATGCATCCGTTTGCGCTTTAACTAATTATGTGCCCTTCTTTTGGCTGTTGATTTTTTAATGCCTAATTCAATTAAGGTAGTGTTCGGTATACAATCGTTGGAAATACAGTGGTGAGCCCTTTACAATAAAATTGAACAACATCTAACGAGTGATATTTGTTGGTCTCTTGAATGAATACCATTGATAGTGTCTTTGTTTGTTCATGTCTTCCGTAGTACTCGAATACCGTGGTGGTCTTTCTAACTTCCGTTGTTTGGTCTTGTGCAGAAAATAGAATTCCATTGAACACACCCATGTACTGCTCATCTGCATATACGATATAAGTACATTTTTTTAGTTGTTCAATGTCCCTTTGATATTTCTCCCCTCTCTTTTTTATATGACAATAATCCTGCTCATTCAATATTTAATTGTATTTAAGGTATTATAATTTATTATATGTATAAGGTAAAAACAGGTTAATCGATATTTAAACAGGTAATTTTGTGCTAATGAATTCCGAATTCTTTCGCAACTTATACCATTGAAAACAAATTGGCAAATGATATATCACAAATTATGACGACAAGAGTTTACCGATGTTCAAATCTAGTAAATCGATTTGGAAGAGATACATCAAGCTAACTAACAAAAATGAGGGAATCGCATGTATTTTAAAATGAGCGGGACCGGGTGCGTCGATACGGTCACTCAGTCAAACATAGCGATCGGCCGAAAAGAATAGCAGCCATGTTTTTATATATGGAGTAGAAAAGAGTATTTCCCGTATAAGTCTGTATCATAATAAAAGTTTTATTTCTTACGAACTTTGTCATTTAAAAGTATAATGCATTCTGGGTAATGTTTTCAAAAGCACACACCGAAACGTTGTGATTTGCTCATTACGTTTATGATCGACTCCCGTATGTTTTCCTGCATCTATGCTAAGGATAAGCAGATATGGACAGCTTTATTGTTCCCAAGTACATTCATTTCAATAAAAATGAACCATTGTAAAGCAATTTTCCAACAAAGGTCGCATATTTTTCTCAACGCATAATGTGTGTGTTTGTGTTTTTTTTTTTTTAGATAAATGACGTAAATAAGGGTCATTACTTTAAATCCCTTGTTGATATTCATAGCGGCACTATTAATTCGCTTAAACTGCTAAATAAATCTATTCACATCCTGTTAAAATTACTTCGTTTATTCAGTTTATTGAACTGAGCTGATACAAATTGTTTTGGTATTTGTCTTGTTTCATCCTGTACTACATAATACCAAAATGTGGTAAAATAAGTATGTATTCAGTACATCGTTTGTTTATTGTTTTTTACAGAGAAACGTGAAATATAAGTATTTGGTGTTATGATGTCATAAATAAATATATAAGTAGTTAATAGACTCCCAAATAATGCATATATGATTTTTTACTCCATATCACACAAACAGATATTAAGCAAACATTTGTTGTTAAAGCGATACTGCGACAGATACCTACGCTTTTCAGAAAAACAACAGGACATAACAGATCAAGACGACATTGCTCCAACTCAAACCAAGAAAATTCTACTGAAAGCTACGTTAGTTTTCATTTGATTAAATTGATTCAAAATAAAATGACTAATTTAATTTGAAAGATTTTTTAAATGTTTTGTTGCAAATCATAAATTTTCACTTCGTACTATGAACATCAAAATTATTTATTTTGTAAAAATATTTCCTTTCTCTATTTGAACTGTACACGTATACCTAACAACAAAATTATTTTCATTTACCTGTGTTTTAAGTAATTGCAAATGGCTGATATTTTTGTTCGAGCAAATTGTTTTTCTTAAATTATAAATGGCTGATATTTTTGTTCGATCATATTGTTTTTCTTTAATTGTTTAACATTTCACAGCGGTATAACATGTTACTTTAATTATTCTTCCCTTAGCTTATTTATTTTGTATTTACATTGTATCATAGATCAAATTTATTTGTTCAGTGTATGTTCACTGGTGTTAATATGTCCTTTGATTGATTTAAGCCATTTCAGTTGATATTTTATAGTGTGTCTTTCTATGTTGTGATGTTACACTATTGTTTCAGATAAGGGTTAAGGTTTGGTACCCTTTAAACGTTTAAACCCGCTGCAATTGTTTGCACCTGTCCTAAGTCATGAGTCTGATGTTAAGTAGTTGTCGTTTGTTGATGTGGTTCATAAGTGTTTCTCGTTTCTCGTTTTTTATATAGATTAGACCGTTGGTTTTCCCGTTTCAATGCTTTTACACTAGTTATTTTTAGGGCCCTTTATAGCTTGCTGTTCGGTGTGAGGAAGACCGTACTTTGACCTATAATGGTTTACTTTTATAAATTTTGACTTGGATGGAGAGTTGTCTCATTGGCACTCATACCACATCTTCTTATATCTATTTAATATTCGAAAATACGGTAAACTCTAATTTATTTATTAGAAACAACTAGTATTCAACTAGCTTTCAATAACTACGAGTACTCGTAAATCGGTACTTTGTGGATTCAGTCTTTTTGTTAGTTATTGTTTGTGCTTGGTGTCGATCTGATGAGTCAACTCTTTTTCAACTGATTGTTACAGTTTGTTATAATGTTGTGTTGTTACAACACTATCATAGGTTATGTGATGATGAGCAATCAGCAAAATGTTTGACCCTGCCACATTCTGTGACCAAAACTTACTTACATTCACATCATTTGATACTCTGGTCGGTAGTTATCCGATTTTCAATCATACCTCATCTCATTATGTTTATAACAACATTTTTTTAAAGTGTTTTATTTTTGGGATTCAGTAATAATGCACTTAAATTTTGCAATACCCAAGGCCCATTTCATTTCAAAATTAAAACTGGAGTGCTTAGAAATTATATTATTAACTCATATTTGTTCAGAATTAAAATTAAACAAATTTGAAGATTATTATAATCTTTTTAAAGATGACAGAATACAATGTAATTTTGTTGATTAATTAATGATTCATTGATTTAAATTGATAAACGTCAAATGTTGAATGAGTATTATCCAGATCCTTCTACAAGATTTTAATCTGAAAAATCAGACAATAGTGAATGAACAGTCATCTACAAATTAATAGAATCTATATGCAGTGTTTTTCTATAGAAAATATAACTAATTAGGAGTATACATAGTATTTAATAACTTACCTTTTTCATTCTTGATATTTCCTTTGCATACACTACCTTTAATCACCAAGAAGTAATTCATTCTTTAACTTATTTATACCCTGCAAAACTGTGGAGGTTGACGAATGGAGCAAAAACAATACATAATAGAAAAAAAAAATAGAATTGTGTTATCTCATTAATCCAAATTTATTGATGATATATTAACGTAATATATAATAAATTTGAGGAAGCCAATTGAATCTGACAACGAATATTTCGCGTTCACTACTGTCATGATATTCATGCTGTGGGCTAGTTCTCGTAACGTGTTCATTTGTTGCAAACCATCTGTTTAGTATTGCGTGGGTCCATTTGATTACAAACTATCAGAACATATTTCATAAGTAAAGGCAAACGAAGAAAGTATTTATTGAATTACATAATAGATAATACATCTAAATAATTTAGTTTTGCATATGTATTAATAAACCTCTTTCCTTGAAAAAGTTATGAATGTGCTCGAAGTATCAAGAAAGACTTAAAAACGGAACTGGTGCTAGTGTGAATATATACAACGATCTTCGAACTATAATTATAACATAGAGTACTTAATCTTTATCTATTGAGATCAAATTGCGAATAGATGATAATGTCGCGGACATGATATGACCAGAGTTTTACTATATTAACATTATGCAACGGATTGATGTTATACATCAGTTTACTTTCAGTTTAGTTTTTAGTAATCCTGTTTGGTATGAATGTGTACAACATCTTCATAATTTTGGATGAACGTTCTTTTAAAAGGGGCAAATTAATTGTGGGAAATTTTATTTTGAATTTTATGTCAAAAGGGCAATTGAAATTGTGATAAATACTAAAGAGGCAACTTTTGTACTCTTAAGATATCATGGCTCTTGCATCCACAAACCCGAATCCGGTCCTGTTCAAGTAAAAAATAAGACCTCAAATAGTTTTTAATGGAAGGTGTAAATATTATCATTTCAACGTTAATCTTTTTTCTTTATTTCAAATTTTCCTATCGACATGTCGGTGTTCATCCTGCGGTTTTGTCAGTTTGTTTTTGTGTTATTATGTCGGCTTAATTCTGTATGTCTTTTTTAAGTTGTGATGTGATTTATCAGCGTTTAGTCCTGTTGGCAAGCGTCAAGGCGATGTGTCGCCCTATCGTTCTGTCGGTGTATTGCGCTGTTGGTGCTTTATCATGTTGGTATGTTGTCATATGACTGTTTAGTGTGTAGTACTATGCTAGTTGTAAATTTTGATATTCTTGATTGGTAATGATAAGGATATATCAAGTAAAAAGATTACCAAAGAAAAAAAATGAACTACTTGTTTTTACTATTGAGGGAGAATAATGAAGGGAAGTAATATCTTTGAGGGAGTAAATATTATATTTTATAACAGAGAGCCTTATTTACAATTGCAGCAGGTGTACTCGAATCAATTTCAGTTTCGAAGTGTAGAGAATGATGGTCTTTTCAGTCATGTTTTAGACAATTTAGTATATAATGTTGACTATATGGAAATGTAAGATGTTTAATACTTTGAAAAAAAGAGTGAACATATTTGCATTAACTGCAGAGCCTATGTTTAAAGATACAGACTTCACATGACCTTCTTATGTTGTACTGTTACATAACTGTCCCAGGTTAGAGGAGGGTTGGCGCCTTCACGCTTATTTAACCCCGCCACATTCTGTATGTGCCTGTCCCAAGTCAGGAGCCTGTAATTTAGTGGTTGTCGTTTGCTGCTGTATATCATATTTGTTTTACGTTCATTGTTTTGTACATAATTCAGGCCGTTAGTTTTCTCGTTTGAATCATTTTACATTCGTCTTTTACGGGGCCATTTATAGCTGACTATGCGGTATGGGATTTTCTCATTGTTGAAGGCCGTTTGGTGACCTATAATTGTTGATTTCTGTATCATTTGGTCTTTTGTGGAGAGTTGTCTTATTAGCAATCATAACACATCTTCTTATTTTTATATATAATAAGATTTCATTTTCTTCGAAAAAGCAGCTCAGATAGAATAGGACTCTTAAGATCAAACGTTTCTTTCTTGTGATATTACTAGAGATTAGAACTTGAATGATTTTTTATTGGTGCTCCTGGTTTTTTTTTTAATGTTAAGTGTGCTGCACAATCTCATGGCAAACAAACTGCAGTATATAGAAATCCATGGTCTTCGTTAAACAGTTGCTACATTTCATATATAGGTTCAAAATAGCACTAGCAAGACACCGTTCGGAGGTACTATCAACTGACGTTCCCGTAAGCCTTCTGTAACTGTCATTCTAAAAACTACATGACAAAAGGTCTTCCCCTTGAGCTGGATCATCTCCAAATGAGATTCGTACTACAATTAGCAATTCACAATGAGATACTTAGAATTTTCTGTCTACACAGTGACTTTCTTTCATGTTGCAAGTTGCTCTTAATTTCAGTCATGCTCGGACTCTTCATCTGCGTCCATGAATGGTTGGCAATTAGTTGAATATGTATCACATGGATAATAGGCAGCCACCTGAGCTATTCTAAGGTCAGCAACTAGGCTCTCTTTCATCTTATGGAAACGAAAGTGACTACTCCTTAATGTTCTATTGGTAATCCAATGACGGTTTCTAATACTATCTCCGTGAACACAGCTGAAATCCGTAAAATCAAAAGAATCACTTCCATTCTGACCAATCACAATTGATCCATGCATTTCAGAGAAAACCAGCCAACAACGTTTGCGTATCTGAAAAAAACTTGCTAGTTTGATTTACCGTCATATTTTTAATGTTTTATGCAGGGAATAATGTAAAAGACTAAACAGTCTCTCTGCGGGTTCATGCGTACGTTTCCACTTTATATTGTGAATGGTAAAAATGCTGGTATCTTCATGATATCAATCACAAACAAGCTCTGACAAATATGCAGAATTTTAGTTGCATAATTGTTTTCTTTTAGACGGGATTTCATGATAACTACGATCGTTTATGTTATTCATAAGTAGTTCTAGCTGTGGAAAAGCATTACCGGAGGTACTTCCTAATTTCCTGCACTGAATGACCGAAGATAATCTAATACCTCCACGGTTGTTTCATTTTTCTCCATTACTCCACCTTGTCCTGGTCTGCTTATTGAAAAGAGAGTCAGATACTCTGAAGCCAAATTCACCATAACAATCATCCAAACGCAAGTTCCTTAGATTTGATAGAGAGGCATCTCCCCTAGTCAAGGATTACGATTCAGTCCCCTCCTCTCAACCCTGGGCGGATTAAGATAGAATTTCGGATTCACGTGGTAATGATATCCATTGGTCACAGTTGTAACTTGCTGCATCCAATAAAAAAGTGTCTTCAAGATAATCACGTGTAAATGTATAAAATGTAAATAAACAATTGCCACGTGCTGATTGTGAAACATGTCTTTACCCCAAAAACATAAGACTATATTAAGTGACAATTTTAAAATTCTTAATCAACTAATTGAAGTTCCTGGGTATGTTTCTCGTGCAAATGCTAGAATGTCAACGCATATTTTCCGTTTGTGCTTCACGAAATTTGTAAACACTAGACAGAAACATGTTTACACCTTTACACTGAAAAGAGTTCAAGTGCTGCAATTGGTCAAGACTGGTTTAGTCAGAATGTGTGTGACTTTTATCTACCGATAGATGGCGCAGCATTGAAATCACAAATGTTGGCTTAATCTACCAATGGTGGAGAAAAGGGAACTGGGTCGTAATCCTTGGCTAGCGAAGATGATGGAGAGGGTAACCTTAAACATTGATTCGATATAGCTGTCCTTTGTCTTTTTTTGTACTGTTGTCGGCTCTGACCAGTTTTGCATTCTTCTTCAAAATTCTTCGCTCCAAAGAACCTTTTACTTTACTAAACACCTAAGCACAAAAACGAAACACGAAACGACGAAATAAAAACTTTCTGTAAAATATACAATACACAGAAAACTAAACTATAACAACACGAACCCCACTAAAACCAGTGATGAATTAGGTATTCTGAAAGGTAAAAAGTTAACACTGAACGGAACACATTTTTCTTTTCGGATATACAAATCTGACTTTACTTGGTATGAGGTGATAATTGACTCAGAGAAAAAGCAGTACAGCAGCTCCTGATTCACGTATCACAACCACCGTGTTGTCGACTTTTGAATGCGTTGATAAGTCATATCATACAATAGAGGAAAGGTGAATGTCACTTGCCTATATCAAAAAGGATTTCAAGAATTCCGACAATCTTTACTTTAAAAATAATATTACCATTGATACCTAGGGGACAAGCAGTTGTGTATAAAATTTTGGCAAGTTGAATCACACTTTCAAAATACATGTTTATATATGTGTTATTGTATATTTAATTGGTAAAAAATTCTCTGCAATTTATGACATCTGTTTCTTTATGGTAAAACCTTGTTTTAGTAATGAATATATGACGTGTAAAAGGTGTGACATCAGACAACACCAACTTTTATGTATTTACAAGATTGAAATGCAGAATTGTAAAATACGGGATGATACAATATTCCTTATACTGTATCAATCCATTGATGGTTAAATAAAAAAAAGGTACTGATAAAGCCTGTGTTATATAGATTTAACCTTTCTGAATAAGTTTTTTCCATACATTGTATATCTAAAATAGCTCAGATAACGAGTTTTATTATTAACAATTCCATAATCATTTGGATGTGACATCTCGTTTTTTCCTGATGTGTCTACATGTTTGCCCGAACTTACAGGCATTGCAAAACTCACACTCTAACTCTCTGATTCGCTAAAGCAGTTCTGTAAAATGTTGTGGTTAAACCTTGATGCGAGGTTCCTTTGTAAAATTCGTGAAGTCTGAAAGATGCTGAACACGTAACTTCAAAATGTTTAATAGTTATATCAAATGATTTTCGAGGGAAGATATTCAACTAAGGAAGTTTATACTTGGTTTTACGTCATTCTTGAAAATTGAACATTTAATTTCTGCTCAATGATCTTCCGATATGATTAGTACCTCAATAATAAAAACTTAAAAATAGAGACATGATGAATACATAATTATTATTAGAACAACCAAAGATGCCTGACAAATATGAGTATTACAAAACAAAGTATGACAGACACATATCTGAAGGGTCTTACATTTAGCGTGGAACACTTAAACACGCCGTATCTAATTGATATTAGATATTTTTTTGTAGAAATTGTCAAATGCTTTATTGGAGACAGATATGTTATAAATTCTATAATTACAACATAATATATATGACTGACCTGATATCTCAGTTAAGCAATGTAGTTTGTTTGAGAATAAACAAAGTTTAAATACAAAAAGGGCGAAACTATATTAACATTGATACCATTGAGAATTTTGTATTGACTTTTGGTGGCAGTGATGGGTTGTTGTAAACCTTCGTGTTAATGTTCAAATAACAGGAGAAATTATTTAATGTGCTATAAATGTTGAATTATTTTATCAAATTATTATTTCTTATCAAGATTCAGTAGTTAGTGCTTCGAAAGTGACATGATCTATCACACACTTTCCTTAACTTTCAATTGATACATTGGTAAGTTGAGATTTGATTTAGAAACTTAAGTTCCTCTTCCGTATGGTACAATTGACCTTAGATACATTTGGCCGTTCCTTTGGATCCCTTTTCGTCATGCAGCACCTTACGTATTATTACATTATTGCCTATAACATTTTGACTTCAGGATGAAGATAATTTAAGAAAAGTAGAATGGACGCACTATATATCGAGTTTTGTTTTCTTTGAATCACTATGATTCTATATAATTCTTTTTTTTTCTTCAAATTTACAAGAAAAGACTGTGAATCAAGGATAAACAAATATCTACAGAATGTGTACGAACAACAATTTATTCATTAAAACATTTCATGAATGTGTTGATCATATCTATCCCATTGCATTTGGTATAAAGGATACACATATAATTCATTGCTTGACATACACCACGGAATTAACAGTTAGGGTTGGTGAAGAAATGCACTAGATGATAAACCAGATGACTGAAAATTTCTTGTCGTGAAATTTCCTTATCTATGTAAGAACATTCCAGGCGCACGTGCATAAAAATTATATATTTGGCATTTGATGCGACATTCCAGAATTTGTGGTTCATTGACTGCGTGTTCGTGTTACATTGATACTATTGAACGACGGATTTTAAATGTTTCGGTTGAAATCATAGCTGTATAACCAGGTTAAAACCACCATTTTATTGGGAAATTACCTTTAGCAATTAAAGTGTTTACCGATATCAAAATCTCGTAAATAAAGTCGTGGGTTGGTTGATATAGTCGAGGTTTTAGTTAGTTTATATAAAATTCATCTTTCTGAATTTACCTTGCTCGGTATTTTTGTTATTGCATTTCTTTTTATATATGATCATTTAGCATGATTACTTTGTTAAGTAAATTCTTCAATATTCATATCAGACCAGTATATCAAAATTCAATACTATATATGGCAAACGATTGTTTATTGGAATTGTTATAAATCTGATGAGAAGAGAATAATAAGTTAACGCAAACTTCATGGACACGTTGGCTTTGTCCTATGGATAGAGCCTCAACTCTTGTGGAAACGATTAAAAGCCTTAAAATAAAAATGAACGACTAAAATTGAATTTACGATTAGATGTTTTCAAACGATGCATTCAAATTCATTTTATTGGACAGAACAATGGAACAAAATACATGCGATCATAATGCCAGATCTAGACATATCATCTTTTTGTGATCATATTGTTGGTAAAAGAGATATATTTCTGTGCTTATTTTTTGTACTGCATAGAGTAAAGTTGATAAATGAATGTATGATCATCATACCGTTTGTGAAACGGTATAGCTATAATGCAATAAGAGAATACATTTACAGGTGGTCAATAGTTTCTAATATGTGCTGACAATTCAAGAAACACATTTTCTAATCTTACTTAAAACTAACATTGATTTTGAAAATAGCAGTTCAGTAATAAACATGCATGACTCAATTATTTAAGAAACCAAAATCAGTTTTGAATCTTATAAACTGTTTTATTCTACTCCCTTAAATAAAAAAACATTTAAGCGTCATTCTATGAAAATCATATTAAAAGTACTATTATGTGTGACTTCCTTTTAACCTTGTCGTATTGACATTTATATGGTGCTCCTTCACAAGGATTTTAACATGTCTAAAAAGATCACTCATTAAATGCATGGAATGTTTTCGTTTTTCTTATGAAGTTGTTCATTTGAATTATCATATGGGAAATAAATATCAATTTAAAACTATCAGGATTGATTTTTAGATATAACTTTTCCAATTAATTAAAACCACCATTTTGTGTTCTATTTGAAAAATGTTGGTCCAAATGAAGCCAATATGAGCCTATATTTTAGCATTGTCCATTGTCATGATTTTCTCAGTTTGCCCTTTGACGTCTTAACGCCACATCCGTTGCTCTTTTAGTTGTAATTGGATTTTAACTAGCTTTCACTTACCTCTTGTGCTCTTAGATCGGTACTTTGTATCTTTTGTATTTTTGTTATATTTTGTGCTTAGTACCGATCTGATCAACCTGATGGATTAAGCTCTTCCCAACTGATTTCTACAGTTTGTTCTTATAATATGTTCTAAATCCACCTTTCTACGTTATTGGAGGGCTGGGCGTTGAGTGTCTCAAACATTTTTAACCTTACTACTTTATGTATGTGCTTCTCCTAAACCAAGAGCCTCTAATCCATTAGTGGTCATTTCGTTTATATTTTATTTTTTTGTAGTATCAATCAGGCCGTTAGTTTCTGTTTTAAACTGTCTCTGTTTTTTAAAAAACATGAAATTAATGACAATTTTATTTAAATTTTATTCTTTATGAAATTTGGTTTCACAGTATAACCAGAATTTACTCAGTTATTAACTTCAAATTGATCATTTATGTATAATAAATAATTTGAACTACTGTTAATTCAGAAATTATTGTGTGCATTTATTATTGCAATTTTTATAGAAAGGACAAAAAATGCGAGATTTATTATTGCGATTTCAGGAAAATCTGCCTACCCTCATAAGAATCAAATACAGAATGCGAGTTCTTATTTGTGATTATCACCCATTCGCATTATTTGCAATAATAAAAACCTCGCAATAATTTCTGAATTTACAGTACACTATTTTCACTTTTTTCGAGAACATGTAAATGTAATGTTTAACGAAATCTAAATGTTTTTTTCCACGTTGTTGTCAGTATAATGGAATTCTATGCGACTGCCATACAGGTGAGTGGTTTAGCTATAATGCCAGGTTGAATCCACAATTTTCTACACAAGGAAATGCCTGTGTCAAGTCAGGAATATGACAGTTATTTACCATTCGTTTGATATGTTCTAGCTTTTGATTTTGACATTTGATAAGGGACTTTCTTTTAATTTTCATTAGAGTTCGGTATTTGTGTTACTTTACTTTTTGGTATAAATCATGTGATGTTTTGATACAGAAAACATAAAAATTTAAAGATTTCGGATTTCCTCTTTCCGAATGAAAAAATGTCAATTAGTATTAATTAAATTTAGCAACACTACTCATTCCATTGATAGTTTATCAGTTGACAAGTTCCTGAATGTCAATGTTGATTTTAATAGCGTCTCATTACAAAGGAATCGCGTCATCTTAATAAATTCATTAAAGAAACACAATAACTTGTCTGTCTAGTCTATTTACGAACATACTGTAAGTAATAATTTGCCTTATGCCTTCTACTGTCCTTCTGCGATGACAAGGCTGATAGAATTATATTGGTCAAATATGAATACGGGAAAATGTAATCTATACATCAATAAGACAGCAAACAATCAAAACAAAAACAAGAGACATCTACTGGTCATTAAAGGTCTTCAGCAATAGACAGGTGTCTATGAAATATGTCAAGCCCTTTATCTTTCACAGCCTAGAAAACTAGCCTGTAGATTTAACAAGACTACGTAAGATCTATCAATAACTCAAAAAGATAAAAAAAAAAACAAAAAAAATAACCAAAAAACAAATATAAAGATATGATACAAATGCCCTTTTATAAATCTTCGTATGAATGTTTTCATCAAAACATCTAACAAAATTTGACATAAGGAAGTTTAGACAGCCACATGTTTGGGTCAGTACTTTTAACGCAACATGTCCTTATTTGATTTCAATTCGCTATCACTTTTGAAGTTCATTTTAAAAACTAAACGTAAAGAATGAAAAACTAAATATTAGTAGATGTAAAAAGGTATTAGCAAAACATACCGAGCTCCAAGGTAAATTCCAAACGGAGGAAGTCCATAAATCCTTACAAATTAATCGTTTTATTATATCAAACAACGGAACGATGGAAACAACTATCAAATTCCTGACTCGATACAGAAATTTTCCTAAGAAAATAGTGGGTTAAACCTGGTATTATAGCTAGCTAATCTTCCCACTTCTACGACAGTTGTTTATAGTTCTGTTATATTGACAAAATTGGGTAAGCAAAACTAACATACATAATTGGTTAATATGACTATAATTGGGATCCAGAAGCCAAAACTGTTTAAACATGCAACACAGACATACAACACAACTGACTCAAAAATTGAAGCAAACATACTGATAAATCTGACAAAGAGTCCTACAAAAAAGTTATTGTAGTTGATAGTACCTACAGTTTATTAACACATAATGCCATACTAGTATACACTTTTTCCGTAAAGTACAAATTAAATAAAATATAATTACACGGGTAAACAAGATGTACACAACACTATAAAAACCCCATGCGTCCGGATCCGATTCGAATATCATAACACACTTGGACCAGGAAATCCCGTAGCAAAAAAAAACCCCGAAAGCTGGATGTTCAAATACCGAGCCACGTCAAGAGTCATACCATCAAAAGCAACATACTAGTTGAAAGACATTTAAAGGGAAAACTGTAAAATAAAGAAAACGATACACAACTTCAGCACCAGGAATCTATAACTCAAAACCTTCTTGTATTATATGCGAAGTAGATACTGACTATCTATCTATTAGGTCTCGATACTTTCCGATGAACTTTTTGAAATCAAGGACGAGACGTTCTATGTAAAAACCCTGTCTCATTATTTTTCTTCTAAGACACCGATAACATTTAACAAAATCTGAGTAGCAACTGAGAGCTCTTGAATATCATATGAGTTGAGAAATGTATATTCAATACGTTGGTGAAGTTAATAAAATGCTGCTAAGGATAGGAAAATTTATAATATCAAAATTAAAATCATCTCGTTTGACATAGATTCTAATACTGAGATGACCTCAATAGTCAAAATCGAGGTATATGTCTAGAAATGATGCGATGGCAGCTGTATCCATGGTTTTGCTAATTTTTAGTTCATGAGGATATATTAATGGGACCGAGTCAGAAACGTTTGGAGTGCTAATGGAAAAAACATCATCGATATAACTGTATGTGAAATTAAATGATCTAGGTTCTTTGGTCTTCTTGTGTTTCAAGTGTCTGAAGGAACTCAGACTCTTATGAAATTACAAAGATCGGACAGGAGAGGTGCACAGTTGGTTCCCATAAGAATGTCTGCTGGAAAATTCTACCTCAAAATTCAACAAATATGTTGTCAATGAGAATATCCTTTGGAAAATCCTACCTCCAAATTAAAAAAATGTTGTCAATGAGAACCTCCAGCCTACTTATAACTTTTTCTTCGGTGTAGAAAGTAAAATAACAGAAATACCGAACACCAATGAAAATTCAAAACGGAAAGCCCCTTAACAAATGTCAAAATCAAAAGTTAAAACACATCAAACGAATTGAAAACAACTGTTATATTCCTGACTTGGTACAGGCATTCCCTTATGTAGAAAATGGTGGAGTAAACCTGGTTTTATAGCTATCTAAACCTCTCACTTGTATGACAGTCACATAAAATTCCATTATATTGACAACAATGTGTGAGCAAAACAAACAGACATAATAGGTAAAAATGTCAAAAATTGGGGTACAGCAGTTTACATTATTTTATTTTCTGGCTCATTTGCTGAATTATACCTCAAAAACATAAATCTGTAGCGTACGGTATCCGTATTATGGAGGAAAGCATTGTGCGTTATTTCTTTTAGATAGATTTTCAATTTTTTTCTGAAGTTCTTTGAGTATTTAAGAATCTACATATGGTTAAGGCCACTACGCGAGTTAACAGAATCACTGTAATCCATCCTTCACTGCGGACACAATTTTGCTTAATCCAGTAAAAGAGGGGCGAAAGATACCAGAGAGACAAACTCATGAATCGAAAATAAACTGACAACGCCATGGCTAAGAAAGAAAAAGACAAACAGACAACCAATAGTGCACAAAACACAGCATAGAAAACTAAAGACTAAGCAACACGAACCCCACCAAAACCTTGGAGTGATCTCAGGTGCTCCGGAAGGGTAAGCAGATCCTGCTCCACATGTGGCACCTGTCGTGTTGCTCATGTTAGCACAAACCCGGTAAATAGTCTAATTCGGTAGGTCACATTCGTGTAAAGGTAACGGGATTGTAGTTACGACATTAGGAACATATCCGCTATCATCTGTGAAACGGATATTCCATAACGGTCAACCAACTCGTGATGGCGTCCGTAAAATTTACGAAGGAATGATTTCAACTTCACCATTTGGAACTCTTGGTTTAAAAGCTTCCTTGTGAGCAGCAACCCTCTATCAACTATCTTAAAACAATTTTGAAATGATTGTGACAATGAGTTTCTTTGCGTTATGCTGACAACAATAAAGATATTGAAAAAAAAACAAACCAAAATAAAACATGTTGATATTGATTTAATACTTGAATTTCTTTTATAAGCAATGCTCAGATCATTACGTTTTATAGCAAAAGATCAATTAGAGTCTTATTAAAGCTTAATAACGCTTTTAGAATTTTTGTGATCTAAATTTAAACAATTGTTCATCAATACCCCAGGATTACAACCAGTTGATGGGAGCGTATTTTATGGTTAATGCTAATGCATCCAACTGGTAACAAGGAAATGCACAGCAAAATGTTAGATTTTATCCAACCACTTTAGTTTCTATAAACATGACGAAGGAGTCCTAATTTTATTTCAGTTCGTATTCCTGACTTGGTACAGGACATTTAAGGAAAAAATGGTAGATTGAACCTGGTTTTATGGCTAGCCAAACCTCCCGCTTTTATGACAATGTAAGTGATTGCTTAAAACAATTTTTAAAATAATGAATGATCGCGACATTGAATTTCTTAGCGTTATGACTAATAATGAAAGTTATTCAAGTAACACGTGTTTGTCCTTATTTTGAAAATGATAAATGGTTTTATAATCATTAACACTGTTTAAAAAAAAAGTGTGCAACGATTTATTTATTCAGATTCTTTCATATCTATATATCATATTATGAATCAACGTAACAAAAAACTCTCATTCTCGTAATAAGGTAATCGCAATAAATTGTCTAGCTAATTTTCAACATAGCTGTAGGAAATGACTTGTCCTTGAATGATTTTATTCGAGAAAACGGCCTGGTTTATATTGAGTCAAATGTCCTTTTGACAAACATTGTAGGAGTGCTGTTGTATCATTGACTGCATTCGATATCACAAAAGTTGTACGATCGCTATCAGAAATTGGTTGACCCAAACGGTATGCCTCTTTTATCCACTTTTATCTTGAAAACCAAACGGATAAATATTTGAACAAGTTTAAGCCTACCTACCCAACCCTGTACCTCTTCAGCTTTGTTTGCTTCTGATGTTAATTAATTTTCATATATTTCAATTCCTGTTCCTTCCATTCCTCATAGTAGTGCTGTTCGGTGTGAGCCAAGGCTCCATGTTGAAGTACTTTGACCTATAATTGTTAACTTTTTATACATTGTGATTTGAATGAAGAGTTGAATCATTGGCACTCATACCACATCTTCTTATTTATATAGCCTCGTTGATGAATGGTACAGACTTGTGAAATTTGACTCACTGGACTAATCTACAGTTCATCTAACTTTGGAACAGCCAGCTGCTTTACGTCACTTTAGTTAAATACACCATTAAACCTTTACTTTACAAACACATTTGCAAATTGATAGTGTTATGTATATAGTTGTGGATGATATTTACAATGTTAATGTTGTAATTAAAATTTAATAGCCAAACAAAAGATTCAGTGTTTGTTATTTATAGTTTTGTAATAACGCAAAAACTTTAGCACTACCAACGTTACTGCTGAAGATGTACATTTCGACAATTAATGTGTCTTCACTGATTTTCAAGGCCAAAGTATACAAAAGTCCAAAACCTAGTACAAAAGTTGAAGAGCAGAGAAAATCAAACGGTACCAAAAGAAAAGCTAAACCCGGACAAAAATCAGAGTTATCCATGAAGAAGATAACTTCCTTAATTCAAATGATTTGGAAATTTCAAAACAGCAAATTTGAATAGAACAATATCTGTATTTTCATGCCAATACTTTGCTGGTGATACCAGCGCCGACTTACAGTCCAGCAACAGAGGTATCGAACCAGTGGTAATAATAACATGAACGGAATCATTTTTTGGCACCAGGTGCACATTCCGACTCTTCAGTGATATTTCTTTAAAAATGGAATATTAAATTTTAGGTATTGTTCATGAAACGATCTTCAATGTTTAAAAAAAGAAAAAAAACATTTAACTGATTTATATTAAAAGAAAATAACACTTGATTAAGTTATTAAGTTAGTCAATCCAAAGCCCTTTTCTGGATTTACCTTCAACAGGAACTCTCAAACCCAAATATTTGAAAGCCAGGGATATACAATACCAAAAACACAAAAAAGACCAAGCTTTATGACCAAAAGGCACCACAATAATAGCCAAATTTATCAAAGGTTATTCAATATATTTAAAACAAAATTGTACGAGAAAAAATCTCTATTAATATTATTAAGTTTAGGTTTTTCCTTTTTTCCATTTCAGTTGTCTTTTACCTTTGAGTATCGTACTAACAAATTGACGAAACACATGCCGAAAACAATGTCGAATATCATAAATGGTTGCAACAATCAACTTTAAATGAAATTCTGATCCACTATATTTTTTTTTTTTTATTTAAAGATTTGAAGAAAAAAAAATTGTCTGAAAAACAGACCATACTTGTCGTTTTTAATTTGCATGTAAGAATGACTGAACTGCAATGCTCAGATCTAATCTTAGAGTTTTTATATGAAAAAAAAATTATGCATACATACAAGCTTGAAAAATAAAAAAAAATCTGAGGATAGCTAAAAGGTTAATGTATCTTCAGTAAAATATATATAAATGTACATACATAGTGAGTTCTATTTTTCACCTAACCAAAAGGCATACAGGTAAATGTAAATCAACCATGCCTACCCGTAGTTGCAACAATAGTTTTTTCAACAACAAAAATTACAACATTATCAGCTAAAAACGTATCAAATTATAAATAATATCAACAAAATGGTAGGTACTTATCTGTTGGTGCGCTAGTGAATGTATGTCCCGATAGAATTACTATCGACCAACTGATATATTTGCTAGACACTAAAATGCAAAGAATTAAGTTGAAACATCTGGGTTGCGCTGTTCACTTATTTTGGCAAACAAAATGGGTTATATCAATCGCTTTGCGTCTATCATCGTCGTCGTCATCATCGTCGTAGTAAATTCTTTAATATTCGTCTATTCTGAAACCTCTGGAGCAATTTCTTCTGAACTCAATCTGATTAACCGTTAGTATATCTTGTTTACATTGAGTATTTTCAACTCCGACGACCAAACAACTAATATGGCCTCTTTTGCTTTAAACATAACATAGTAGTAAAAGGAAAGCAAGGTGTTTATGTATTAAAAACCAACAATAGATCGAGTACATCTGACAGATGCCCTTAAATGACGAATGTTTTCACTAAATTTAATGTTTTTGTACAATATCTTAACCATTATTCGATTTTGACAGACACAGTCAACAATTATCAACAAATAAAAATCTACAAAAACCAAGAAATTACCAACATCATCGATATATTCATCTTATCTATTATTTTGAAAATACAAAAGATAAACAACAAAACATACAGCAGATTGAAAACAATACAAGATCTATAAAAGTCATGTATGAATGAACACATCAATCAACTCCTTTTATCAGTTATTAATCTTAAAAGACGATTTTTGTTGACAAGTTTTTTGACAGTTTTGCCTTGTATCTAAAACCCGTTACAGATTGACATCAACTGGAATCAGCAAATACAAGATGTACAATAATGTCAATATGACTGAACGCATGACAAGTTTTAGCGTGTAAACTAAGATAGGTAAACATTGTTTCAGTCAGAAATGTTCAGCAATAGAACTCTTTAGAACATAAAAATCTTTAAAAGTACTAGTATAACTGAAAACATCGTTTAACTTCTAATATGAGTTATTGCTCTAACTTGTAATCTTTGGACAGTTGATTTTAGTTTTTGCCAATTATATCGAAAATTGTGTTAGGTAGAACCTATTCAGAGCAAATAATGACCAGCACTACAAAAATCAACAAACATGCTTACATGACTGATCCCATTAATTTACTTTTGCGAGGAGTGGTTAATGATTGTTTTTTTTGTTACCAATTATCAGCTTAAGGATTAAATAGATCATGATAGAAAGACAGAAACTGTGAAAAGCGTGACATTTTAAATATTCAGACCATTCATCAAAACTGCTAAAGGGATGTTTAACGACATTGACTACCTATGACGAAAAAGGTCAGTCAAACACGATCAGCGATTCCAAATGCTAAAAAATGTTGTCTGATGACGAGACATATATAGTACACAAGATTGGAAATTAGAAAATCTCGCCATATATTACGCCAGTACATTCGTTCCAAACATTTCTTCATTTGTAAATACAATTAATTAAAATGACTCACTTAAATAAAAGTATAAGCTTAAACCTGATTTTAGGTCCTAGGTATAAGCAAGGAAAAGGCTAGATATTCTTAATTCAGGCAATATATTTATTTTCTATTTTGTTCTAAGTGCATGTTTTAAAAATATAATTCAATAACCAAATTGAAACACCACGTGAACCAGAAAATAATTAAATATTCTTATTTTAGGCAGAATATATGTTTCATCAAAAATAAAAGGAAATTGAAAAATTTACGGACGCCATTACGAGTTGGTTGACCGTTATGGCATGTCTGTTTCACTGATGACGACGGATATGTTCCAATTGTTGTAACCACAATCCCGGAGCACCTGAGATCACCTCCTGTTTTTTGTAGGGTTCGTGTTGCTCAGTCCTTAGTTGTCTATGAGTTTAAATACCCCTTTGGTATCTTCTGCTTCTCTTGTTCACATACTATCAGATATTGAAAAATTTATATTTTTATTTAATAATGAAAAAGTTGCTAAAAGCTGCAACAACATTTTATTGAGAAGAAACAGTTGTTTTATTTCATTAGTTTTAAAAGAAACAAACTATTTTACATTAAGTGGTTGTCGTTTGTTCATATTTCATATTTGTTTTTCGTAAATTGTTTTGTTATAAATGAGTCCGTAAAATTTCCGTTAGTGTTCTCAATTGAATTGTTTCATATTTTTCATGTCGGGGCCTTTTATAGCCGACTATACGGTAGTGGGTTTTCTCATTTTTTAATTGCTTACATCCACTCTATTGAACTTTTGTGGATAGTTGTCTCATTTGCAATCATACAACATTTCTTTTTTTCATAATGATTTTTATAGTTTGTATTGTTACACCACTGTCCCAGGTTAGGGAGAAGGTTGGCGCCTTCAAAATCAGGAGCCTGTAATTCAGTGGTTGTCGTTTGTTGCTGTGTAACATATTTGTTTTTCGTTCATTATTTTGTACATAAATTAGGCCGTTAGTTGAAATAGGGAGCGATATACCACAAATAGGGAGCTATATACTACAAATAGGGTGCGATATACCACAAATAGGGAGCTATATACTACAAATAGGGTGCGATATACCACAAATAGGGAGATATATACTACAAATAGGAAGCGCTATACCGTAAATAGGGAGCGATATACCATCATTGAATCATTTTACATTTGTCATTTTGGGGCCTTTTATAGCTGACTATGCGGTATGGGCTTTGCTCATTGTTGAAGGCCGTACGGTGACCTAAAGTTGTTAATTGCTATATCATTTGGTCTCTTGTGGAGAGTTGTCTCATTGGCAATCAAAATGTTCTTATTTTTATATTTATAAATTAACATCTATAAATATATATAGTGTCTTAACAGTCTCAAAAATCTTTCAAAGATTGTGGGATTCATTGCAAATATTTTAATTGTTTTATATGTTATCCAGTGAATCTTAGTATATGTTTGTATGACGTGAGACTCTTAAACATGACTGAGACTGAATCTGAAAATTGATATTCAATGCAACCGGTGTCCTTCACTTTTTTGTTTTTTTAACCTTGATATGTATAAATATAATGGCTTTATGAGATTTTAACACCAATAAACTACTGTTGTCTCTAACGGAAAGAATTTTCAAACATTAAAGTGGAATTTGTTTATTTGATTATCAGCATCGTACATTTATTGACTTTGTTGTATCTTAAAAACCAACTCGGAACATATAGGAAAATGTTAAAGCCTTTATTTGCTGTTGATGTTAATTAATTTTCATATACATTTGTACTTCAGCCCTATTCTTTCCATTCGACAAAGTAGCATTGTTGGTACAAGACTTTTACAATCTGACTTTGTGGAATAATTTACAGTACAACTAACTTTGGAGCGGCTAGCTGCTTTAAATGAGTTTGGTTAAATAAGCCATTAAAATAAATTAACTCATTTGCAAATTGATGGTGTTATGTATATAGTTGTTGAGGATATTTTCAATTAAATGTTGTAATGATAGTTTAATAGCCAAACATAAGAATCAGTGTTTGTAATTTATTGTTTTGTAGTAATGCAATAAAATTAAAGGCACCAATATAATTGCTAAAGATGTACATTTCGACAATTAATGTGTCTTCACTGATGTTCAAGGCTAAAGTAATCAAAAGTCTAAAACGTAGTACAAAATTTGAAGACAAAATCAAAAGGTACCAAAAGTAAAGCTAAATCCGGGCAGAGCTATCGATGTGGAAGATACTTACTGGCTTTTAATTAAAGCTAATACGAACAATGTGAACACTGTCTTTTCCTGGATTTTGATATCTATATCTTCAACGGGAAGCTTAATTTATGATAAAAGAGATGATTTTTGATTTCCTATTGTTTATTATCTATTTTCAGATGGCGACGTTCCTTTGTCACCATCTTATTATGTTTATATATCTCAATTTGTTCGTTTCGCTCGTGTATGTAACAACGTATTCGATTTTAACGAAAGAAAGCTCTGTATTACTGAAAAATTATTACACCAGGGTTTCCGATATTACAAACTAGTCAAAACATTTTCTAAATTTTATCATCGGTACAAGGACATCATTCGTAAATATAAATCAACATGCATCTTAAACGTTCAGGTATTTCACATCCAATCTTTTATGGTAATATTCTATGCAAAGCACAAAAATGTCGACATTCAACTGAAAAGCTAACCAAACCTTTAAACAGACTTATTTAGTTTTTATTTGAGGGACAGCTGAGGACCACCTCCGGGAGCGGGATTTTCTCGCTATGTTGAAGACACATTGGTGGCCTTCGGCTGTTTTTTACTCTTTGGTAGGGTTGTTGTCTCTTTGACACATTCCCCTTTTCCATTCTCAATTTTATCTTCCTTAATGAAACTGATTTCGAAATGTTAAAACAGCAAATTTGAATCGAACAATATCCGTATTTTCATGCATATACTTTGCTGGTGATACCCGCGCCAACTAACAGTTCAACAACATAGGGATCGGATCAATGGTAGTAATAACATGAACGGAACCATTGCTATGCACTAGATGCGCATTTTGGTTCTTCAGTCATGTTCAAGTCCAAAACGTTAAGTAAAGTAAACAATTGATACTTCTTCCAAAAATGAAATATTGAGTGTTGGGTATTGTTCATGAAACAACCTTAAATATTCAAAAAAAGAAAGAATATAATTCACGGACATCTTCATTCAACATAACTCTTGATTAAGTTGGTCCATCCATAGCACTTTTCTGGTCTTATCTCCAGCATGAACGCTCAAACCTACATGTAAATATTTGAAAACCAGGGATGTAGAATACCAAAAAACAAAAAAGACCAAGTTTTATGGCCAAAAGGCACCACAAAATTGGCCAAGTTAATCTAAGGTCATTCAATATATGTAATACAAAATTGTACGAGAAATAAACTCTGGTAACTTTATTAAATTTAAGATTTTCCCTTTTCAATTTCAGTTCTCTTTCAACTTTGAGTATCGTACTAATAAATCAACGAAACATATACAATATAATACACTTAATATACATTAAAATATGTTTAAGATAATTAGGGAAATCATAAATGATTGCAACAATCAATTGTAAACAAAAGTCTGATCCACAATATGTTTTTTTTATTAATAAATTTGTAAAAAATGATAGACAATAATTGGACCAATTTTGTCGATTTTCTATTTGCATGTAAAGATTCATGAACTGCAATGTTCATATTTGACCTAAAAAGTAAAATAACAAAAATACCGCACTCCAAGGAAAATTCACAACGGAAATTCCCTTATCAAATGGCAAAATCAAAGGCTCAAACACATCAAACGATTGGAAAACAACTGTCATAATTCTGACTTGGTACAGGCATTTCCTTATGTAGAAAATGTATATGTGTAAATATAAGACAAATCATGATAAACGTTTGGAGATAAAAAAAAAAATGCATGCATATCATCTTAGTAAAATAAAAATATTTATTCAATAAATATAATCTTACGAAGGATAGCTTAAAGGTAAATATATCTTCAGTAAAATATGTATACATAAATAGTGACTTATATGTGTAACCTATCCAAAAACGATATAGGTAAATGTTTACGGTCGAATATCAACTGTGCTTACCCGTAGGTGCAACACTAGTTTTCCCCAAAATAAACAACATTATCAGCTGAATGTAAATAGTACAAAGAGGTAGGTAATTACCAGTGTTGTGCTGGTGAATGTCAGTTATAATAGTAATAGTATCGACAAACTGGTGTGTTTGCTTGACACACTAATGTCAAGAATAGAATTGCAAAAATCAGGGTTGCGCTGTTCACTTAATTTGCTTAACGATTTGCTTCCCATGCTAGTTTTAGCTCAACTTGCACAATGGGTAATTTCATCTCTACCAATAACTTTGCGTCCGTGGGCGTCGCTCGTCATCATCGTCGTAGGAAACTTTTAACCAATCGTCTCTTCTGAAACTTTTGAAGGAATTTCCCTTGAACTCAATCTGATTATTCTGTAATAATCTTGTGTACATTATGTTTTTGTATACGTATACCTGCCACGAAATGACTAAAACCATCATTTTACTCATTATAGGACCAATTTTACTGTGTTTATCTATATATAGAAATATAAAACATAAACAACAACTACATACAGCAAATTGAAAGCAATAAAAGATCTACAAAAGGAATATCTGAATAAACACATCAATCGACTCCTTATATGAGTTATTGATGTAAAAGACGATGTGTGTTTACAATTGTTTTACATTGTACTTGTATTTTGAAACTGTAATCGATTGACATAAACTGGAATCCGAAAATATGAGCAGGAAAACAAAGTATACAATAATGTCAATATGACTAAACCCAACCTAGCCTAACGTTTTATCTTATTCAGATAGGCACAAATTTCAAAGGAAGAAATATGACAGTTGTTTTCCATTTGTTCCTTTGGATAATAAAGTCTAACGTTCGATTTTGTCCATTTTTTAGGACTTCCTCTTTTTGAATTTACCTCGGAGTTTGGTATTTTTGTTAAGATTGTCTTTTATCAGGCAGAAATTAATAATAATCAGCAATACAAAGTTCTTTAGAAATATTTTTATAACTGAAAACATTGATCACCATCTAATATGCATTATTACCTTAACGGTAATCTTTGGCCAGTTTTTAGTTTTTGCCTATTGTATCGAAAATTGTAATAGATAGAAAGAAACTGTTCTCAACAAAGAATGACTAGCAATACAATAATATTCAAAAAATGCAAAGATGACTGATACCATTTATTTCCTTTTTTAAGGAGTGTTTGTTCTTTAATGACGACTTTTTTGTTACCAATAATAACATTTTTGCCTGTAACTCGAGGACTTAATTGAAAGACAGAAACTGTAAAAAGCAAAGTGTGACATTTTACATAATCAGACAATTCTAACAGCCAAACTGATCATTGAAAGTTAGATATATAAATAATTGATTCTTTTATGGAGGTTATTGTCTTTTAAAATTTCAAAGATCACGATCACGATCAGCGAATCCGACAGCTTAAACCTAGACCTACTGTCTGATGAAGAGACATATATAGTACACAAGGCTGTCATGTAGACAATCTTGTTAATATCACGCGAGTACATTCGTTCCAGGTATTCCATTTTTTGTAAATAAAACTAATTTAAACGAATTACTTTTAAAAAAAAACCTGTTTAAGCGTTGATCTAGTTTTAAGCCCTAGGTATAAGCAAGGAAAAGGCTATATATTCTTTATTTAGGAATAAATGTTTCATTAAAAAAAAAATTAAGAAAAAATTATGTATCAATTCATCAACGGTTTATAATGCACTTTGCTCACTTGTTTAAAAAACAAATTGCATACTTACTTTCTACAAGATTGAACAAAAGGAGAAAATCAAATGTTTAGACAAGATGCTTACCATTGTCTAAGATTTAAAAGACAATATAATGTGAGTGAATAACCCTTTATATTAAAGGTATCCCTTCATTTCATTTAACATTTGTATGAACTAAAGGTATGTTTTATCTGAGGAATTAATTTAACCCATATCTTATTGATATATTTTTGGTGGGGTTCGTGTTGCTCAGTCTTTAGTTTTCTATGTTGTGTTTTGTATACTGCTTTAAGTCTTTCGCAGGTCTTTTTTTTATTGCCATGGCGTCGTCAGTTTATTTTCGACTTAGGAGTTTGAATGTCTCTTTTTTCATTTGCCTCTCTTTTATTGATAATTCAACATCTGAAGATAGTATAAGGTACGTAATCAATGTCGTTTATCCTGTTATATTCCAAAAATGTTGTTATTCCAACACTGTGAGTAGAAATTAACATAAAGAACTTTGAGTCGGGTATTCTTGTCTGTTTGTTGACATTCATCATAATTAAAAGTTTCCATTGCTTTTAATTCTTTTTTTGATTAAGGATGATTTAGGGTTTCTTCTGTTTAAACACCGGTACCGTAGTTCAGTTAACATAAGCGTAAAAAGTTATTAAAACTAAGCAAATCTGATATGATTGTACAATGACCAAAACGAAAAACAAATGATCATGAGTATATTGTTAAATTTATTGACATGTATTTGATAACATATATAACTAAATATTTATGAAATATATGTTTTTATGTTATGCTACATATGTTGTCAGCTGTGTGTTATATTTTAGGTTGAAAGATTGTATTTGTCGGCATAGTGAATAACCACCAAGTGTTGGACGGTATTATTTAACAAATAAACTTTAAAACTTATAAAAGTAGGATTGATTTACATGTTATTTAATTATCTAATGATGACAAAGACGTGTGAGAATTAAATTCTTTTCTAATGAATACAGATGTGTTATCATGAACGTATAACCTCTATCGCCTTTTATTCATATAACATAAGCTGAGTCTGACCGATTTCATTGTTTTAAAGAGAACAATAAGTCAATATATTTTTAAATTAACATAGATGGTATATATATATATATTTTTTAAATACTGTACAAACTGAGTTGAAAGTCAAATAAACATATAATATGGTTCCATTCTTTTTTTTCAAAGTGTACCTTCCAGAATAATAATCTAACAATAAAAAGAGCTCAATGTGAATTTGCAAAACTTTTGAATGATAATTTTTAAAATAATATTTTCCAAATCACTGACATTATGAACCTGCAATTTAACACTAAAACATTAAACAATGTTTTTTTAAAACAAGCATATTCAATGATAATAATTTATGACCGTTTCCATATATTAAGCATCAGGATTAAAAAGTAGAGAAAAAACATAAATAATGACACAAAAACTTTTAAATGTCTTCCCTCTCAGCTTAAAGCGTACATTTTATTAAGAGTATCATTGATGCAGTGAGACCCCTTAAATATATATAAATTATATCAATTATCATTATTTTATCTTGATTGAGAGGCAAATGTAATCTTTAGAAAAAGAAATGTGTTTGAAAAAATGAGATTTTTTATTAGTAACATCATAAATTTATACCTTCAAAAATTTTACGGACGCCATCACGAATTCGTTGACCGTTATGGAATATCTGTTTCTCAGATGACGACGGATTTGTTCCAATGGTCATAACCACAGTACCGTCCTATTTTCCTCGAATGTAACCTACCCAATTAGACTTATCACCGGGTTTGTACTTAAATGAGCAACACGACGGGTAATGTGGAGCTTACCCTTCCAGAGCACCTGAGATCACCCGTTTTTGTTGGGGTTCGTGTTGCAGTTTTTTGTTTTCTATGTTGTGTTTTGCGTTGTTTGTCTTTTCGTTGTTTTTCGTTTTTTGCCATGGCATTGTCAGATTGATTTTGACTTATGACTTTCAATGTCCCTTAGATATCTTTCGCCTCTCTTTTGCATCTCACGTACAGTCAGTATAACCAAATATCGCTGTTCTCCTTCCCTTTTTATAATTATTGATAGCTTTGCGAGCAGATTACACAAGCTTGGCTAGCATGCGTTTATATTGTCAAAATGTAATTTAGGATTTTTTTGTATGAATCTATAGAGCCAACAATTTATTAACGACGCCCAAACAATGTTAATTTATAATCTGATTGAATGAAACACAAGCTTATTTGGAAATAAGACAGCATCTCAATTACGTTTGCAACAAGTGACCTTCATTGGAAAATAAACAACATTCTCCATTTAACTAGAAAGTACAAGTTGAAGGCCCCTTCCTATCAAAATATTTCTAATAATGTTAACCAGAATAAACTATATAGAAGAATTCGATCTGTACTCGTACAGCCTTAATCTATGTTTGCCAATTCCTGATTGTCAATGTTAATGTTATATCGTGGCTGAATACAAAGAAACCCCATCCTCTGATTGAACTTACTTTAGCAAACCAAAAGCCAGTAAATTGTCTGCCTAGCTTATTAACGAAAATAGCTGCAGGTTATTGTTTTTCTTATGTTTTCTGCTGTCCTTGTATGACAGTATTAGAAACGGCTAGTTGTTATAAAGGATCAAATGACTTTTTTATTTGTCGTCTGGCTGTTAATAAATATAGAATAATACAAAATCGCACCTTTGATTTTGTTATTTATATGAAGATTGTTCGTATTTAATTTAGTTTTAATTTTTGAATAACAACTTAACGTAATGAACTAAATATACGACTCAGTAGATGCACTAATAATAAAATTTAAACGTCTCAGTTTTGCTGCCATCACAATTTAACTTTGTCATGAATAATCATGGGCAAATGCTTGCAACTGAATAGCGGAAAATGTATAAGTACTTTGTCACCTATTTAAAATTATATAGTACTATTTGTTAAGGGTGGGGTAGGGGAGGGGAGGGTAGATGGATAGGATTTTGGCCTTTAGGTTGCATGAGAGTATCTTTTTGTATTCTTTGTAAAGTTGTAGTTTATACCCAGTAATTTTCTAAAGTATAGGAAAAAGAACTTATGACAGAGCATGATTTTGATATACTGATAAAGTATGAAAACTATCATATTTTGTTAGGTTTATACTTTAAAAACACTTTTATGTGACAATAAAGTTACTCTTGTAAATGTGTTCGTTTGGGAATAGGGTTAATAGTCTTTCCGAAATGATATCAATGTGATTTTCAGGTCTATAGAAGCCATGGTTGTAGTCTCAGTACACAGGCTCCAATGTTAAATTGTAAGGATCAGTGTTATAGACAGATCTTTGATTGATAGTATGTGTTTAATAATTTTATCCAACTGTCGTTTTCCTGACTTGGTATATGCATTTTCCGAAGAAATTATGGCGGTCAGTTTTTTTGGTGAAGGAAACTGAAGCTTCTACAATGGATTTACAGATTAATTAAGAAATAAACGAACTAACAAACAAAAACATAAGGTTTTGAAACACTTGACACTAGTTCCTCACATAAGGCGGTAATCTTTGATATATTATCTTTTTTTTTGTTTATTTCAAGTTAGTAAATATTAATATGGTATCTGTTTTTCTACTTAAAACAATCTTTTCATTTAAGGGCTGAATATATGCGGAACGTATTTCTAATTTTATACCATTACTTTCATCCCTTTGAAAGTTTTACGCACGCCATCACGAGTTGGTTGACCGTTATGGAATATCTCTTTCACAGATGACGACGGATATGTTCGAATTGTCGTAACCACAAAACCTCTTTTCTCCGAATGTGACCTACCGAATTAGATTTGTCACCGGCTTTGTACTTATATGAGTAACACGACGGGTACCACACGAGCAGCAGGATATGCTTACCCTTCCGGAGCACCTATGATCACCCCCGATTTTTCGGTGGGGTTCCTTTGGCTTATTCTTTAGCTTTCTATGTTGTGTTTTGTACACTTGTGTTTGTCTTGTGGTCTTTTTTTTTTTTTGCCATGACCATGTCAGTTCGACTTTGAGTTTGAATGTCCCTTTGGTATCTTTCGCCTCTGTTCTACAGAACTTTCAATCCGTGTCAACTTTTTGTTTTAATATTTATGTGAATTTACACAACATTTAAACTGTTTTCTTTTGCTAAACTTTTTTAAATGAACATTCAGATAATCTTCTAATTAACTTTTACATTAATTGCAAAAATGTTATCAATGTAGTGAGTGTGCAAAATTAATTTTAACGTGAAAAGATCGACGTTCAGTTTGTATGATGTTTACGGTTTCTATTTGCTAGTTGCCATTTAACGCTGACACTGAAGATGTATATTTGTTATCCGAATTATTAATTGATTTAGGTATTTTGTTTTACTTTTTTGATATATCTAGTAGTAACTTTTCTCGTTAGTTATTACATAATTTAAATATTTAACACGAAAAACAGATTGGTCAATCAAATGTCTTTCTTGTTCAATTATGTTGTTTGGTTGATGTTTCACTGACCTTGACCTTATATACTTATTATTCATATTTGGGCTAAGGAACACAATTATTTTCCTTTTCAAAATTGTTTATAGATACCAAAACCTTATTTACTAATACTAGGAGTCTGCATCTTAGATGAAACGGTGGAGATTAAAAAAAAGTAGAGAAAGTACCAAGTTTGATAAAAACAGAAAACAGCGTCGCAAGAAAACCAATGAAAAGATAAACAAAAATAACATAACAAACACAACAAACGGAAGATTGAAAAAAACGAATTCCACCAAAAGCCATTGTGAACTCGGGTGCATCGGAAGCATAAATCCTTCCTGCTCTACATGTGGTACTCATCATTTTACTCATACAAGTAAAAATTTCATGATAAGTCTCATACTGTTTCGTCACAATCGAGAAAAATTGGAAAGGCTTCTTGTAAAGTCTGGTGGAACATATTCGTGTTAAGTGCACCTTTTTCTCAAATTACTTGGATAATAACTGTCAACTTTTGGAATACATTTATATATTTTTTTTAAAAGTAATCTATTAAATATCAATATTAACAGATCACCCGACGTTAATTTTTTTTGTTTTACGTGAAAGATTAGGAATACTTGGCGTACTAATCCGTCAAGGTCGATCGTTCCTTTAAATTGTCATTTCACCGTCCCCGCTCGACAATTACACACTTATATACAGCTATTAAACTACTGTCAATGTAGCATAATAATAGAAAATCCTCTAATCATTCGTATTCAAAATTTCATTACTAATATTTTAATATTTTCTATGACTCAGAAAAAAAGCTAAATGGCTCAAATACAAATACAAATACGTTTTGATATTGTATTTATGTTATGTCATAGATCAAACTTACTCGTTCAATGTATGTTTACTTGTTTTTATTTGAATGTCTTTTTGACCGAGTTAAGCCATGTTAATTTATATTTTATAGTGTGTATTTTTATGTTGTAATGTTACTCTACTGTCTCAGATTAGGATGAAGGTTGGCGCCTGTTTAAACGTTTAAACCCACTGCATTGTTATGTACCTGTCCTAAGTCAGAAACCTGTTGTTCAATGGTTGTCGTTTGTTAGTGTGGTTCATAGATGTTTCTCGTTTTTTGTATAGATTAGACCGTTGGTTTTTCTGTTTGAATTGTTTTACACTAGTCATTTTGGGGCCCTTTATAGATTGCTGTACGTTCGGAGTGAGCCAAGGCTCCGTGTTGAAGGCCGTACTTTGACCTATAATTGTTAACGTTTTATACATTGTGACTTGGATGGAGAGTTGTCTCATTGACACCCATACCACATCTTCTTATTTATAAGAAAAAGGAAATAAATTAATGAAATAACAACACAGCAACACGATAAACCATCAAAGGCAATATATATTGTAAGTTTGATGGGTTATGAGTGTATGAATGCAAACATAAATCTGCCTACATGTGCAATTATCATTAACAAAATTGTTTCAAGAAAACCCAGTGGCAATACCATATTATATATGGAATACAGATGTAGATAGCTGTAGTAAAGTGTAAATCACAAACATATTTATTTTATGCATACGAAGCATTTTGTATTGGAAAAAAGCTTTGAGGAAATGCACAAAATATAACTGAATAAAGAATTATAGAGAAAACTATTTACGTAAATACACCTAAAGTGCGTACAGTACTCGTCCCAACAGTCACTTTCCTTTCGTTGATTGATCATCTGCAATTGTTACAATGTCGTCTATCTTTATATCTCGTTGTTCTCGCTGCCATATGATTACAATGTCGTCTGTCTGTGGTTCTCGCTGATATCTGTTTCTTAGTTGTAAAGTTAGTAAATATTCACCACTGTCACCTATAATACATTAGTTAAGTACTGTATCAGCTTCAATCATCTTTTAGCATACACATTTTTCTCATCGAACACTCATTGTGGTATTGAAGTGTTGTTTGTCATTAATATAACATGTTCGATTTGAGAAATGGTTAATCTCAGCAATAAAGGTAAGTAACTGTTCATTGGTAAATAGTTGTTGATTAACAACAGCTTTGATAATTTAGCGTGTTTTACCAATCATACTTTTCCATTTACCACAACAACGAATAGCGTTTGGTGAATTGAAAGTCAAATGAATATCCTTGTGTAACATATAATTGGATTGTATTGTTCTGTTTATTGTTCAATTGATATCCGAAGTTCCGATTCTATGGACTTTTTCAGGAATGCCTCGCAAGCTCATAAAGGCCCGAAGTAGTCAGTTCCAACAAATGGTGGTTTGTCAGGAGTCTTTTGATCTTCTATGAAAGAAGCAATCTTTTAAAAACAAAGCAATGGGTGATATCTTCTACATCTTATTTACCTGGTCAAAACTTTACGGACATTACTAGGTCCTTTTAAATGCAATTTTCCAGTAGTGATCCTAGCCATCTAGTATGTACATTTTGTTCGTGGAATGACCTGATTATTAAAGTTGTCACGTAATGAAAATTTAGTATGATGACAGGACATACTGGTGACAAGTCGAGACGTCCCTTAACGCGTAGTAACCAATCATATATAACAGGATTTAAAGACGCTTGACGACTTTTTTTTCTTACAGGATTATGATTTTTTATCATTTTGACTTCATTTGAAAATGATTCGTGTTGTACATGTTTCAATATAGACTTTGTTGCTTCTTTTAATTGATTTACATTCAAGCTCCCTGTCTTTATTTCATCATCGTATGTTAAGAAACGAAATATAATTACAACATTTCTTGAAAGGAATTAGCCATTGCTGCAGATCGTTGTAATACTTGTCAGTCTGAAACGTATGTGATATCGCCATTGGATCAGTTGTAGAAGAACTCATAACATCCAATGTGACCTCAATGACTTGATTGTCAACGGATGATTTTATATTTTGGTTTCGGCCACTCACATCAGTCATTCAACAGGAATTCGGGTCCATTGAAACAAAGAATGTCTTTGTATGAAGGCCTCAATATGCTATGTTGGTAGGAGTTGTTCTTTTATATACTTACTGCCACTGAAATAGCGATGTCTATTCGTGAATACTAATCAATCGATTGCAGCAAATGTTTTAAAGCGATGGTATCTATGTTTAAAGTATCCCAGTACAATCATTCAGTCGGTCAAAAATACTGCGATGCCAATCTTTATCTCTAGTTCGTCTCTTGTTACTTCGTAAAGTTTGCAAGCAACTACAGCACCCGATAACTCTGAGTATTATGTCTGTTTTAAAGACACAAAGCGTGATCTTCCTAGAACAAGTGAAAAGTTCACTTTTTTAATTTTTTGTTTACGAGACGTAAGTAAGCGCATGCCCCATGTCGAATTCGGAACTAGCACTACATATATTAAGTTGAGCATCTAATATATCCTTCATGTATTTTGTCTTGAAGCGTCTAGGTATCGATATATATTCAAGTCCTGGCGACTCCTTTTTAATCCATTATTCTTCTTTTTCTTTTGGTATACTTGTATCATAATCTTTCCTTTCAAAATATTTGGCGCAATGAGTCCAAGATGGTCAAATATCGAAATTATCGTAGAAGTTATTCCGCGTATTTTCAGTTGCTGCTCCTCGAGTTTGACCTTATATTTGATGGCGTCATCATTCACGTCTCATATGACGCCTAGTGCGCGGTCGGTCGGCAAAGCTATGTTGGACTTTAAAGTTACAATTGATGGTGCTTGTTTCGAACTCGGAGTTTCACAAATAGCTGCTTTACTACCACCAAGTGTCATCATTTCACGTAAATCAGCAAGCTAAAAATCCTACTTTTCTAAGTTTATGTTCATTTGTGAGAGTATTTTGCGTAATATTCTATATGCGACTTGACTCATTACTAAAATCAGTTACTTCCATTGCTAATCCCTTCTGTATATGATCATTTACTGTTGGTGTATGTATCTCATGTAGCGTAACATCATGAGACAAATTACGGTGTACTAGAGTGTGTGCTAAAATCAAATTATTCGACAGTTTTACATTGTATACGAGTTTGTAACGTCTATATTCATATGCTATCGTTGACTCAATTAATTTCAAAGACATGCATGTTTTCTCCGTGTTAACCTTATCGCGAAAATCAGTCATCCACAGCCGCTTTAATTGCTGCTTCAAAAGTACAATACACGACTGCGTAAAATTGATGTTAACTGCATCACTGGTGATAATATTATTATTATTTGTGTTTTCTAATTTTTCATTGTCAGTCTTGTTTTTACTGGTAACAGTCTTGTTTATCTTTTGCCATGAAAGAGTCGATTACCAACCCGCGATTGTGCGCTGCCTTATCGCTTAATATAGTTTATCAAGATATTTATAGAAGTAACACAATGGGTGTCACCCGGCCGGTACACCTGAGATCATCCTGGTTCTTGGTGGGGTTCGTGTTGCTCAGTCTTTTATGATGTGTTTTGTTTACTGTAGTTTGTCTTTTGGTCATTTTTTTTTGTCATGGCATTGTCAGTTTGTTTTCGACTGATGAGTTCTGATATATCCTTTGGTATCTTTCGTTTATCTTTCATATGGCCTCTAACGATCCATCTTTAGCGTGTTCGTCTGGCCTATGGTTCTTTGTTCCCTCTGGAACGCACTTCTATGGGAATGTGTGCTTCTGGTGTATCAGTGTCTACTAGAGAATTCCAGTAAAATGACATACGTACGTAACTCGACGTACGGACCAAACGGGACTGGTTATTGCCCACCATTGAATTTGATTAATGACGTCGCTCAAGTGTAAACAAAGTATTCCAAGACTTTTGAAATTGCACACTGGAATTTTCGTCCATATAGAATAATTTTATCATGACGAAAAATAATAGAAATTTGCATTTTTATTTATCACGTGGTTTACCAGATTCCCGCCTTTATTTTCACTGACATAAGATAACGAATAAACACACGTATCCCATACCTATCATACGATCGAGTTGAGTTATCTTTCATGATTTTGATTATGACAATTATTTTTTAATAAACTTTGCAGATGAACGCACCATTATGCTTATTTTTCCGTTATCCGATGTTTTTCTTTCTTTCGTTATCTATCTATTTATTATATTTGTTGCGGGGTCTCATTTATAAGGGTATTTTTCTGACAATTTCAGAAACATCGAAAACAGTGCTTGTCTGAATCTGTCTCTTTATAAAGGTTGAAAATTGAGATAAAACTATCGCTTCTATTTAATTCTAAACAAAAATAGTTTTCATTTATTATAAAATGTAAAATGTATTGATAAAAACATCCCCATATAGGTTGTATTTTAGAAGGTGTGCTCGATTAAGGATTGTTCTGTGTTGTTTTGTATGTCGGGAATGCTATTGGAGTCCTAATACAAAAGACATTTCAAGGCAATGTTTGTTTGTATCCCTGGAAGTAATTTAACGTATAGTATTTAGAACCTAGGTAACGTTAGAAGTGGAACATAAAATATATGTATTAATAGGGTGTATGGCCATATATATAAGTGTTCATCGCATATGCATATTTAGGACGAGAAGATGAATATGAACCAGACTTTGTATTATACCGTAGGAAGACATGTCACCCTACCCTGACACACACTTGGCATTCTTACATTTTATGTAGTACTCTTCCTACTGACATGCACCTTGGTTAATATAAGCAAGACTTCATAATTCACCGAGTTATTATATATATTCAATGCATTTTGAAAAAGGCTAAACGTATAAAGTTAAAAAAAACATAGTGGATCTCAAACTTTATTATCCCCAAATGTGTACAAAAGCATTTTAGAGGAGGCCATACACAGAACCCAATTATCTTTGTTTTGATCAGGACCTGTTTGTAATTGAATAGAGAATTGTACCTTTAACCAGCAGTTTCATTGAAATATATTGATTTAATGCGAAGTAGTTATATTTTTTATTCCATGATAAAATTCCACAAATCTGGTTTCTTCATTGTGCCAGTGTGTGACCTATCAATAATACGGTCACCTACCCCCCCCCCCCCCCCCCCCCCACACACACAAACACGTTTTGGGTGTTTCCTTAGCGTTGCGGTATATAATAGTGTGTGCTCTATATAAGATTAAGATTATATTCAACATTATAACATGCTTAAAAGGGTAGTCCGTACACAGCCACGTCCAGTTGGATTGGGGACGTTTAGTCAAATCAAATGTAGGTTCGTACATCAATTCTACACGGAACAGAACCAGGGATCCATAGGGGCCTGTTGCAAGACAAAACGTCTGCCCTTATGTAACATGCTCTCTTTTTCCAGGTACAATTGAAATTTATGCTGTTATCATGGTCGACCTTGTATATCTATTGTATTATTTTGTTTTACTTGTCCTGAATATGCATGCAGTTTTCGTCTATTAATGTCCGGCAGCAACAATCAATCAATTAATCAATCAATCAAACGTGTTTAAAATTATGATTTTTCTTGCACATGTAAATGCTGAAAACTATAATTTTGCGATTCAGATTTTCAATTAACCGTCCATCCCCTATTGGCATTGACGTCTTTTAACTAAGTTGATGCTTTGACTGCCAAGATTCAAATCATTTGCATCACCAGAAATAAATTAAAATTAACGATACTGTCGATTGATTGATAGTTGGTTGCTTAACGTTTAGTGGCAAATATTTCATGCACATTTAAAGCGAGCATTCTCTCTACATGAGGCATCAGATTTATCGTCCCCACTCTGATTTGGTATATAACTTTAAACGTTTTATATTTTGAACAGAATGGAACAACGGACGGATGCACAGACCAGTTAATATAATATCCACTTGCTATCATAAGTTGGTCATAAATGATCATCCAACTTCAATTCAAAATATTCAATCAAATATTCCGTACATGTCCGTTTTGTCATACGTATTTGCTTATTTAAAAGTTAAACCAATGCATCAGTGATCCGATTTTCTACCTCTGACAAAAGTATCTTGAAATGAATTATAGAAGTATGCTAAAAAAAATAAATAAGAAGCAAGTCGTGTTCACCTTTTACATTTCGGCGTGTTTGAAACTCTTGTTTTAATTTTATAACTTATAAATCTAAAATGAGTATATCATCTCGCTTCAGATTCCATTAATTTTATTTTTTCAATCTTAATTTTGATTTAGTAGCTTTCAGAATTCACCGTTTGAGAGAAACATATATGGGTCGTAACATTTGATTACCGGTAACTGAATAAAGTATTCCCTTGAAAGGTTGTTGTCAATAAAATCATCTCAATTTAATACCAAAATATATAAAGAATTAAAATTGCAGATTGTGCTCATTTTTAAATAGCATCCTTTCCAACAAAGTATGTGTATTTAACGAGCCAAACAATCATGCAGTCTATACTCCCCTCCGTCATCCTTCAATGCAATAGGCCGAGATACGGTCAGATAGGTTGGTTAAGTCAAGTTATGTCATTTTATTGGAAATCTCTGATAGAAGCAAAACGTTATTGATATTGGTCTCGGGTATGTAAATATCGGACACGTGTTTTATTCTATAAAGCTCTCTGTCATTTGTGGGTAAGTGTATCGAAACTACTAGGTTTTCAACTATGAGACAATCGATTCCAACTGATTGTACATATAGGCCAACCTTGTGGCCTTCATGTCGGACTCGGTTTGCTGTAGTCATTTTAAACGTAACTGATCTGCTTACTGTTTCTAACATTTATTTCAAGCGCTCGTCACATAACGTTTTATCTGCTACAACATGAAATGAGTGCATACGTTAACCAAAGTCTTCCATTGACCCTTTAACCTCGAAATTTATAATTCGTCGGCAATTCTTTATAACAGTGCCGGTGGATGAACAATTAATGCTTACCTGTGTAGCTGAGCAAAAAGTGTTAGTTTTAACCAAATTATGTAGCGGATTGTGATGTTTAGAGCTATAATTTTCAAGTTGTAGCCTTTCTACAGTCCCTTGAAGAATGATTACCATTTAAACAATTAACATATAGCTTAGCATTTCTAACAAAATTATATCTATCAGTTAAGTAAATAATATTGAATTTTACGCATAATTCTAAATTATTACATATACAAATCGTTATTCCCATGGGAACAAACTGTGCTCCTGTTCTTGCCGACTTGTTCCTTTATTCATATGAGGCTGACATCATACAAGAACTTCTTATCAAGAAAGAAAAGAAGTTAGCAGGATCCTTCAACTTTACTTTCCGCTATATAGATGTTGTTATCTCACTAAATAATTCAAAATTTGGTGACTATGTTGAATGCATCTATCCCATCGAACTTAAGATAAAGGATACAACAAATACAGCTAAGTCTGCCTCATATCTTGACATACATCTAGAAATTGACAATGAGGGTCGGTTGAAAACAAAACTTTACGACAAAAGGGATGATTTCAGCTTCCCAATTTTGAACTTTCCATTTCTATATAGCAACATTCAAGCAGCGCCTGCATACGGAGTATATATCTCCCAGTTGATACGATAATCCAGGTTTGTATTTCCTATCATGATTTCCTTGATAGGGGGTTGCTGCTCACAAGGAAGCTATTAAACCAAGAGTTCCAAGTGGTGAAGTTGAAATCACCCCTTCGTAAGTTTTACGGACGCCATCACGAGTTGGTTGACCGTTATGGAATATACGTTTCACATATGATAGCGGATATGTTCCAAATGTCGTAACTACAATCCCGTTCCTTTTCCCGAATGTGACCTACCGAATTAGACTTATTACCGGATTTGTACTAACATGAGCAACACAACGGGTACCAAATGTGGAGCATGATCTGCTTACCCTTCCGGAGCACCTGAGATCACCCCCAGTTCTTGGTGGGGTTGGTGTTGCTCATTCTTTAGTTTTCTATGTTGTGTTTTGTGTACTATTGTTTGTCTGTTTGTCTGTTTGTCTGTTTGTCTGTTTGTCTTTTTCTTTTTTTATCCATTACGTTGTCAGTTTATTTTCGACTTATGAGTTTGAATGTCCCTCTTGTATCTTTCTCCACTCTTTTACAATAAATACATTTAAGATATTGTGCAATACAATTGCTTATATGCATATTATTTGAAGCAAATGTAAATATCTTGTTTTAATATCAGTATGTTTGTCTTAATTGTTTCTATAAGATCAATGCCAAGTATTGATGAAACTAAGCAAGACTTCTTATAAATCGATTTCGCTCAATCAGAACTCAAACAGAAAATTTAGGTTTTCTATCGTTCAAGTTATGGAGGGAACAACATCAACCCATTTTACCGTTTAATGCATGGGTAATCCCTTTAGATCTTTCTACGATTATGAGTATGTATTATCTATATCATTCAAATATCCTAATTGTGTTATAGATAATGCATATTTTAAGGTTTTTCTTGAAGTATAACACCCCGAAGTATCTTATACGACAAGAAAAACCTTAAAATATACATTATCTGACTCATATACCGTCAACAAATATTATTTTCTGCATAGATTTTCAGTATTTCCATCCCATTTTACCGATCACACTACAGTGGGATATTCTTTTCTGATACGTTCAGGTTTTAATACGCCCTACGGCTTATTTATAATGTGTAATAAAACTCACTAATTAATATAGATATAAACTTTAGAAATCATTTTCCAGTTACAATAGAAATATTACTGCAGCTGCACGCAGCAAACCACAAATGAATTGTTGCGGTGTATGAAAAATATAAGTCACTTTATAAGTAATTTATGTTATCAACCTTATTTATGAACAGGGGATGCTATGTTTTTTTCATGAAATTTTTATCGCGCTAAAGCAGATTATTCTTTCAACATTTTTTTAAACGAACTATTCAGAATAATTGTTTGTTTCTTTTCTTTTTTTTCTGGCAATACATATTCTTTAAAACTCAGAATCAGGATTAAATATTATGCCCCCTTCCATTAAAGGACGTGGTATTATTCTATAGTGAAATAGAAATATTGGGTCATCTGATCATTAGATAGAGTAAATTGATTGATTGTTGATTGCTTAACGTCCAGTGGAGATAGAGTAAAAGGTAAAAATATATATAGATATACAAAATTAAGAACAGACATGAAGACAGCACGAAATCGTGATATATGTACATGTAACAAAAAAGTATGATTGCCAATACAATGTGAATCAATTAGATTTTCAAAATCCTACACACGAATGTGTTAAATCTGGCTTGTTTTTAAGTGTTATGAAAAGTTTTGCATTATTAAATTCACCTCACATAATGTCCCTTTATTGTAGTGATAAATTAACAAAACTTCACATTATTTGTTTCGAAAGTTAAAATGGGCATCAACGACGATTTTTGGTATTTCAGTCAAATACACGGAGGAAAAGATTGTTTCTGCCTTAAACCTACCAAATATGGAAATAAAAAAGTAAAACACACACACGATAACTATCAAACGAATTAAATGTTTAAGTAAATTATAGTTTGCATTTCAATCGGGAAGATAATGACTTTACATAGGTAATTATTTTATGCCTTGAAGCAAATTTCATTGAAACTGTGTATCGTCCGGGTTGATTCTTCAAAAGAAAGACCTATATTTCTGATAGAAAATAACTTCATGTAGTATATAAGATAATGTTATCTCACACGTTTGCATTTCTAAACTAATTTTGAAAGTGACTCAAAATCCGATGACTTTATTTATCGGATTACAATCTACAGGTTTTTCAATACAAGACATAAACTCATGTTTGACCTGCCATAATGTGAGTATAAATAAAGCACGTTCATAACTTTTTTCGCTATAGTAATACACAATCTTCAATAGACGATTTAGCCTCACCTTTACAATACTAAATTAAATAATTTAACCTCAATTTATTATCTGTCATTCCACTTTCAACAATTGTTTCAAAGTTCTTTATAAATTTACAATATTAATAATCAGAAGGTTTAATATCAACTGTGAAAAGTTCAAGCTAAGAAAGGTCGAATCCTTTTTGGAAATGCTGAACTAGAAAATTATTAAAATACCATTAATGCATTATAATTATAGACAATGCTCTAATCCTCCAAATTTAACATTTTATGTATGACTAATTTTCTAAATTTACTATCATGGCTCTGGGAAAAAGGAAAATGACTCAAATAAAAAAAAGAAAATGGTAATACATCACTGAAATAACAACCTAACAACACAATAAAACCATAAATGGCAATGTATATTGTAAGTTTGATGCGTTTTGAGTGTAGGAATGGAAACGGAACTCTGCCTTCATTTGCACTTATTAGAAAAGAAATTGTTTCAAGAAAACCCAGTAGCAATATCATATAACATATAGAAGACAGACGTAGATAGCTGTATAAATGTATAAATCACAAAAGTCTTAACTTTATGCACACGGAGCATTTTTATATTGGAAAAATGCTTTTCAGAAAAATCCCAATATATAACAGAATAATCATTTAAAGAACTATAAACTAAAAATATTAAGCTAATACACCTGAAGTGCGTGCAGATTTAAATATCCAAAATATAAATAGTATAATGTATTTTCGATAAAAGCTAACATTTATTTATATTTGATATCATTTATTCGATTTTACAGTTGGGAATCATTTGTAATTTCATTGAAAAAAAATAATAGTATTCATTTTATATAATGTGTCTGGTTAATACGAAATAGCGATATATGTACAGAAAAGAATACTGTATAATAAAAACCCTTTTGAATTCGAAAATAAAAATATGTATTTTAAAACTGGAAATTACATCCTTCAGACGTTCACAACACATAATCTGACTATCTGTTATAGTTTTAAGGAGAATGTTCGTTTAAGGACTTATTTGGCACTTGAGATTCACCAAAAGTAAAACGTTGTATGTTACCATTACTAATCACATAGTGTAAGCATTCGGAGAAAATGTGACGATTGGCCAAGCTTTGACCCTGACGCCATTAAACATATATTATAAAAAACCCTGGTTTATTTGAAAGCTATTGTACAAGTGATTATATAAACATACACTACCCTTACTGTTAAAATGACTTTTTGGGCGACGATTTTGCTCAATATTAATTCTAAGCATTTATGCATGGGCTTTATTATCCATGAATAAGCTCAATATTTAATCTTAACTGTTATGCTTTTTTTTATTCAATAGATTCAACATTTGTTTCTGAAAATGTTGGATAGCTTGCAATATGTTTGATTTTAGGAAAAATTTGGTCCGTTATCATACCTTCTCCTTTGTTAAGAATCCTTGTTGTAAGGTTTTCAACTCCTTGCATTTAAAGAAAACGAAATTATTAGCACCATTTTGAGTTCTTGGCATTTATATCTAGATACGAACAACATAATTTAAAAAAGAAAAAGAAACACGAATATATAATGTTTTATATTCTGCATATGACTCTATAGCTTTCTATTTTAATAAGTCTCGCTTAGTTTAGAAGCCATTAGCATTTTTCATTCTTCTATCATCATAATTTCCAAAATCTTTGAAAATAGTAGTTTGAGCCCTCATCAAACATTTATTTTTCAATAGGGAGGTTTACATTAGAAAATTCGATATATTGTTCGTTACAATTACCAGGTAAAAGCATTGAACTGTGATAGTTCTTATTTCAGTAAAATTGAGGACTTTTTAAAAATAGCCTTTACTCTTTGAATTATTCCTGTGTTATTATGAGACGTGCTCCAACACGGCGACGTTTTAGAAATCAAAGTCTAATAACTCTAAAACAATTTCTTTTTTCAAAATGATCAAAAAACAAAAATAAATGCTATCACTAATTGACTAATTTAATGCATGTATAAACATTACGTACACATTTCAGGATGATGTAATACTAGTAATACTAGTACTTAATAGATATATGCTTACCTCATTTATCAAAAGACGTGATTCAAGTTGTCAATCGTTAACGACATTTATAAAAATTGCAAAAATCAAAATTGAACTCATAAATACAGGACAAACCGTGTGGTAAAAATCAAGAAAAATAGTATAAGCAAAAAAAAGAGAAACAATACCAAAGGGACATGCTTAAGTTATCTTCAAATATAATCGACATCGAAGGGACGAAAGAACGAGCTAACAAAAGACCAACATTATACCCATTATTACACGTTTGTTTTTTTTTAATTCAAATCAATCGTCATCTTATATTTCTTTAATGATTTTCCCTATATAAACAATGAAAATAAGGATGCTTTTTTTTAACTATAGATTCGGGACATACTCATTTTACTATACTTATTGAAAATTAAATAAGCAGCATTTTTATCAAATAAACAAAACAAAATCGTTCTTTTTAGCTTACAATCCATACCTCTAATCACTTATATTGCCAATCATAGTAACTTTTAATTTGACTCAAATTGGATTATTGCTCTACTCGTCTTCCACCCATACTTCTTGTAACGTTTGCGGGAGAAGAGTTAACTCGGTTACCCTATTAACTATCCACTAGTGTGTTCATTTGATTGGTTCGCTATTCATTGAACATCGGTCGTGTTTTGTGTGTCGTCAGAATACTCACAAAAATTCAAAGCATTGTCATAAACGCAAGGGCTTCCATCATTTACAGAAAATTCTCAGTTTGTCAGTTGCATAATCAAATATTTTCATTAGTCTAAGGGTTTGTTTTATAGAATGCATATATTTATGTCCAAATTTTAACTGGACCTTTTCGTCAATTTAAATTAAACAGTGAGTTGACCATTTGTTTTGTTTATTTTCAGTTTTTCATTTTTGTTTTGGTTTGCTTACACCATTTTCCGATTATTTCCAAGCCGCAAGTTATCTATGCTAACAAAACATTTGTAAGTTTCATTAATCAAATTGTTGTTTCTTTGATGCATTATTCATGTCTTTGTTTCTGTTATAATTTGTCAATTTACTTTAATATTCTAATTATCTTTTGATGATTTGCAACCTATTAATACACCACGTTTCTATAGTAAAACAGGATATACTCGAAAATAATTGATTAGATACATGACCCCGACATTTTTTAATCTCATTTGATCAACACTTAAATAGTAATAGAACCACTCAAGTATGTTATACATATACGTGGCTTCTATAATACGTCACTAATATATCACATTTTGTTTTTATTGAAATCAAAATGGCGCATATAATCATAATGCTGCTAGTTTTACAACACGAACCTGCCATCAATTACGTTTTGCAGACGGTGTAACAACGCGGCTATACTTTTTAATATGATCTGAACATTTTTTTTCCTAACTTAACATGCTATAAAATCTCTAACACGAAAAAGAAAAATTTGTATACTTTTAATATATATGCTCTAAAATCTTACATTACTTATTTCATTTACAGTCAGTCAAAATCTCGCTTTAAAAAATCCACTGTTCTTTTTGTTCGAACCAGGGATACATTGAATGTACTTTTTATACTATAAATAATATTTCCTGAGTTTTTCCAGTATCACGATTTTTAAAATTACACCAACACCAGGTATTTGCTAGCCTTGAATGTTATTGGACATTTTCAGACCGTTTCCAAACTGGCCACATACCGATTTTTGTTTCAGTGAGATTGATTTTGCCTTATCATCATCATAAGTGTATAAAAAGCAATATTCCTGTCAAGCTTTTCGCGATAGGAGAGAAAAAAACGTATTTTGATACATCATTGTGATCTTTTGTACAAAATTGAGACGTTTGACGTGACGTTTCTGCGTGAAAATGAAGTAATAATTTTTTATAAATATTGGTATATTAAATTCCAATTGTTATTGTTCAATATTTGCTAGCCTATTATACTCAATTCAACAGCAAAACCATTATTGTTTATCGAGTTGACCAGTCGAATGATTGTTTCCAATGATACTCTATCGCAAAATAGAAATACAAATGTAGCACCGTGCGGAATGTCTTTATGGATTGGTGCGTTCATTACATTTATTGATGCATTTTTTAATATTTGCACTAATAATCATGATTCTTATTATTTTTTTCCATTTATTCTTCAATGTAAAATATTTGGTTTTTAGTTATATTGTATTAAAGTACAGATTCTATACTAGAAGGTGCGGTACTACATGTTCTGTTCAGTGGACTTGACATAATTGTAAAGGCATATAATTCTTACTTATTTTATTTCTTTAAATGTCTTATGGCATTACTTTACAAATTATGTAATATCTGTCTTAGATCGGATACAACGAATAATGACACCGCAGCACTGCTAAAACTAATCAATACGTGTACCTAAAGATTGTACTTTACTGTGAAAATGAGACCCAGTATCATAAACAAATAAGATTCATTGGGAGGGATTTCTTTCTTTTTGTAACAATTTTCTCAACACTCCTTTTTTTCACTAGTGTTATCCCTTTTTCTATGTGAAGGTATATATAATTGAATATTCCATTGGATTTTGAAAAAAACCTAATATACTTTTCAAACTTCTAGTCTCACGGTTCCTGATGAAGGATATTCTATAAACACTTATTATTGGCAATCATGCAACCCATAAGTGCTGTTTGGAGACTAGTACATCTGACGGGTACATGTACCATGCGCAATAGTGCAACATTTGCTTAGTTATGACACTTTTCCTATGTTTTAACAAATTTGAAAGAATTTGTGGGTCAATATGTGTAATTCTAAAACGGGAGCGGAGATACATAGGGACAGTCAAAAACCACAAGTCGAAGAAATACAGACAATGTCTTGGGTAAAGAGAAACGTCAAAAAGACATATAACAGTCTATAAAACAATATAATGAAAACTAAATATTGAACAACATAAACCTAACCTAACAGCGTGGGTGATTTCGAATATACATATCCTACTCTTACGCTGACAACCGTCGTGGTGCTTATAGAAAGTACCTATTCTTTGATAAGTGGCATTCATAGATATCACAAAGAAATACGACAACCATTGACTTGGTTCTGACTCGTGACATTCTTTGTGTTGTTTCTTTTTCTTTTTAGTTCATATATCTGCTCTCAGTACTAATTGCTATAAATGAAGAGAAAAAAACGTCTGTTTCAGATTTGGACTTTCAAATATTATGGGCTCGAGCATCACCAGAGACACATTAATTGTCGAAGTCGCTTATTGTTCTGTAAAATTGATACCGTTAGTTTTACAATATATATTTCAATAACATAAAAGAGAGGCGAAAGATACCAAAGGGATATTCAAACTCATAAGTCGAAAGATAACGCCATGGCAAAACAAAGAAGTAGACCAAAATACGAACAACAGTATACAAAACACAACATAGAAAACTAAAGACTGAGCAACACGAACCCTATAAAAAACCCGGGGGGATCTCAGTTGCTCTGGACGGGTAAGCACATCTTGCTCGAAATGCCCATGCAAGTACAAACCCGGTGAGTCTAATTCGGTAGGTCACATTCGGTAAAAAGGAGAACGGGATTGTAGTTACGACGATTGTACCAATTGTATTATACCACATGCGCATTTTGACAATAAATGTCTCTTCAGTGATGCTCATGTAAAAAAATATTTGAACATCCAAAACTGTTTCAAAACTTGAACAGCTGATAAAACCAAAAAGGACCAATATATAACCATAGCTGGAAGAGGCAATAAAGCCTTTAATGAGAGAGAAATATTCCTATATTTAACAAAAGACAATCACTGACTAGGTTCAAACTTGTGAGAGACACGTTAATATGTGTTGTATATTTTTTTTTTTTTTTTTGGTTACGATATCGCCTTTCTCGGTATTTATCGCGATAAGTACAATACCAATAGTTCATGAAGAAGGTACAATAACATTAAATCAGTAAACCACTTAACTCTTTATTGTTGGTGTAAAAGATAAACAAGTACAAAACAATATCCCCATTATTCAAAAAAATAATTCATGCATGCCCTAAATATAGGTATTCAATATTTTCACACGGTCTTGGCCGTTATATTCGATTGTTATTCCTTGTATAAGCGAGGGTTAAAGTTAACGAAAAAAGGGCTCAGTCTATGTAGTAACGAATAACGGCAAAATTTGGGATTCTTTGCTTATTTGCATAGCGGACATATTGCCTTGTCATGAGGATAGCCATTACAATAGGATATACATACCCTTAAAATAAAAATGCTAATATGCCAATTCCTTATTCGAATCAACACTTTGTCCGCATATAAGTGAATCGTTAGCGTTTTTTGCCTTCTTTTCATGTTCAAATGAACATTGTCTGCTTTGAAACGTTCGGCCTTTCCGGTTTGAAAATCGGACGCGGAACCGTAGTATAATTGCTATAAAAAACGAAAAATCGTTAATAAGCAAGATTCAACATAGAAATCTAGATACAAGAAGAGATTGTTCATGATTTCTTCGCATATAGGGAAACATCTTGCAGGTTGAATTTTCATCTTAAATATCTCTTTTTTACCGGCTTTCTCAAGTTTTTCGCCAAATTCTTTTAAAAACATGATGATTTCATCTTTTCCATTCCGTAAATTGTCACATTTAAAGTATTTTCCCCTAGAATTACACAACATATTTGTAAATTTCCTCCAAAGGAAGTTTTTAAAGACACGTTAGATTTAGACCCAAGACGGGAAAAACTGGATCATGCGTAAATGTGATATAATTTATATTTTCAATTAACAACCAAGGGAAGTGATTTAATCAAAAGGGCCAAAGTCAGGTGGTGAATAATGTACCTAGGATTTTGCCATATGAACAAAAAATCTATGGCTGGCATGAATTGTTTCTTAAATAGTTTCAAGAAGAATGTGTTTAATCCTTAATACTAGTGTAATTATTAAGCTGTTCACATTGGTGGATATTGTCTCATTGGCAATCATATCACATCTCCTTATTTTATATTTGTATTGCTTTATAGTTATTCACACTAATGGTACTTCATTTGTAGACACATTTTGGCATCACATCAGGTCATTTCCCAAGACTGTTGTTGTTTTTTCTTTTCGTTTGTAATAATTGTTAAACTATTAGCTTATATAAGGCTGTTCGTTTCTCTGTTTTATTGTGTCACATTTACATGTTTAGTTATCGGGCCTTGTATACACTCTGGTGAATTGTTAGTGTCCGAGGGTATCACCAACCCAGTAGGAAGTAGTTCTTTACTGGCAAGAAAATACGGATATTGTTTTATTCAAACTTACTGATAAACATTTCGAAATAATTTTAAATCAAGGAATGTATCTCCCACATGCATGGCTATTTTTCTTTATCCGGATTTGGCGTAACTTTTGGTCCTTTTTAGTTTTATCAGCTCTTCAATGTTTATATACGTTTTTGGATATTTAAATATGTTTGCCTCGAACATCACTGAAGAGACATTTATTTTCAAAATGCGTTTCTGATCAGTAAAATTGTTACCGTTAATGTTATTATAGTCTACTGTACGATATTGCTTTTGCTTATTGTCGATCGTGAAGGACATCGGTGACTTGGTGTTGTTTTCAGCCTCCTCCTAGCTTGGTATCTTAATTTGGTAATTCACCCATAAGCAATTCTTTCAACGTCTCATTTTTTTTTTTATATGCAACTCGAATTTAAAATGTTCAACCCCGAGTTTGAAATAAAACTCACTTTAAACATATAACAATGCATATTGACAACAGTTTCATTTACTGGAGCGAAATTAGCATAAACGTATTTAAGCCATACTCAAACTGATATAAAATATCAGCTGACAATAAATATGATTGTTATAAAATTCATAAAATGGGATATTTGTCAGAAATACAAACGTTTTACTTACGTTCTTTTCCTTATTTTTGTTAATCGACAAAGTAGAAGAACTATCTCATATCATACCTTGAGTAGCAGAACATAATTTGAGTTTGATTCGGAATGTTTTGAGTTATTTTTTACTGCTATAAAATGGTTAGTGATGTGGTTTTATTGTCCAAAATAATGAGGGATTGAAAGTCCACTGTTTTCGTTTTTTTCATTATAATGACATCATATGTGGACTGCCTTGGAATTAACGAGATTAGAAAGTGAACTGCCAATAGAAAATGATAGTAACACCTTAAAAAATCGTATCGTCCAATTAGGTGCTTTTCTGGATTTTTAAAACATCATCAGACACGATCTTACCAATCTTGAAAGCCATGGATGTATAACTACCTAAACACGTGAAGAGATGTACGATAAAACGGGCTTTAAGGAATAATCAAATCTATAGATGATCCACTTTACCTGAGAAAGTTGGAACCTTAGTTGTTTTTAATGATTTCCCAAGTTATTAATGATTAATGTAATTACCAAAGTACGTTATACATCATGTAAGTACCGAAGCACCGACTACTGAGCTGACAATACCCTTTGGGACAAACCCAGTCACAGTCAAACTTCTCGCGTTGATTAGCTGAAATCATTTCAATATAGGATAAAGGCATTACACAACTAACTTAGTCTATATTTTTACATAGCCTGGTTTCCTTGATGATGTGTGCGCTGGACTTAGTGTAGAAACTGGACATTGTCATTGTCTTAACAGCTTGATTTGGTATACGCTGAGTTGGCGATTTAAATTTGATAGTAAAAAGATTGCCGTTTTAATACTGCAAGATTACATTACTACATATTGGACTATTTCTATCAGTCAGAATATATAAAAAGAAACTATTAACATCTTGCTGTTGGTTTTTTAGATTAAGTCTGAGAGATAATATTGAAAATTGATATTTTTACCCTGAACTAAAACTACTTATATGGCTTAAATGAATAAAAACGACAGGTGTACTGTATTGCAACGATATAAAATTAATTAGTTCTTAACGGGGAAATATTAACATAATTGCAGAATAAAGTTATTTTATCTATATAGCTATTTTCACGGTTGCTTTATGTGTGTTAAGTAAGGCCATTGTTGAACAGAGTTTGTATTTGCAATCCCTTTTCTGATCACTGACGAAAAAATAGAATTTCAACCATTTGCTATGTATTTTGGTATTACACATGACAAAAATAAGTAGGAAGCAAAATGAGTCCACAATCTTTGAATCTAATAAGGCTATATCTTCTACATAGCAGTTGAAAAAACTCAACTATTCTGATCTAGAAATATTCTTGTTATTGCAATGAATTTTAAAAACTAAATATATAATAAAGAACAGTTTTATATAAGAAATGTTTACGATTTTAAAATTGACTTTCCGTTTTGAATTTTCCCTGGATTTCGGTAATTTTCGTATGTCATAATTGTTGTCCGTTAAACGGTATGAGCGTATATCAGGCTGTTCGTTTCTTTGTTTTATTGTGTCACATTTGCATGCTTAGTTATCGGGCCTTGTATACACTCTGGTGAATTGTTAGTCTCCGAGGGTATCACCAACCCAGTAGGCAGTAGTTATTTACCGGCCAAAAATACGGATATTGTTTTGTTCAAACTTACTGATAAAAAATTTCGAAATAATTTTAAATCAAGGAATGTATCTCCACATGCATGTCGATTTTTCTTTATCCGGATTTATCTATACTTTTGGTCCTTTTTAGTTTTATCAGCTCTTCAATGTTTATATACGTTTTTGGATATTTAAATGTGTTTGTCTTGAACATCACTGAAGAGACATTAATTTTCGAAATGCGCATCTGATCAGTAAAATTGGTACCGTTAATGCTATTATAGCTTACTGTACGGTATGGGTTTTGCGTATTGTCGATCGCGAAGGACGTTGGTGACTTGGTGTTGTTTGCCTGGTCTTTTGGATCTTTGTTCTATAATTAACCCATTAGCAATTTTACAAAATCTCATTTTTTCTTATATGTAACGTAAATTCAAAAGTTCGTTAAAATTTACAATAATACTCACTTTGAACATAAAACAATGCCAATTGACAGCAGTTTCATATACTGCAGCAGAACTAGCAAAAACGTATTTAAGCCATACTCCAACTGATTGTTATCAAATTCATAAAATGGGATATTTGTCAGAAATACAAACGCGTTTTAAATGCGTTCGTTTCCTAATTATTTTTAATTGACAAAGTAGAAAAACTATCTTAACACATATTATTCCTTGAGTAGCAGAACACGATTTGAGTTTGATTCGGAATGTTTTTATGTTGTTTTTTTTTTTAATTTATTTTTTCCTACTTTGAAAGGGTTAGAGATGTGGTTTTATTGTCCAAAATAATGAGGAATTCAAAGTCCGCTGTTTTAGTTTTTTTCATTATAGTTACAGCACATGTGGACTGCCTTGGAATTAACGAGATTACAAAGTGAACTGCCAATAGAATAGGATAGCAACACCTTAAAACACCGTTCCGTCCAATTAGGTGCTTTTCAGGATTTAACATCATCAGGAGCGATCTTACCAATCTTGAAAGCCATGGATGTATAACTCCCTAAATACGTGAAGAGATGTACGATAAAACGGGCTTTAAGGAATAATCAAATCTATAGATGATCCACTTTACCTGAGAAAGTTGGAACCTTAGTTGTTTTTAATGATTTCTCAATTTCTCAATGGTAAATGTAATTACCAAAGTACGTTAAACATCATGTTAGTACTGAAGCACCGAATACTGAGCTGACGATACCCTCTGGGACAAACCAAGTCACAGTCAAAGTTCTCGCGTTGGTTAGCTGAAAACATTTCAATATAGGATAAAGGCATTACACAACTAACTTAGTCTATGTTTTTACATAGCCTGGTATCCTTGGTAGTGTGTGCGCTGGACTTAGTGTAGAAACTGGACATTGTCATTGTCTAAACAGCTTGATTAGGTATACGTTAAATTGACGATTTAAATTTGCTTGTAGAAAGATTGCAAGATTACATTACTACATATTGGATTATTTCTATCAGTCAGAATATATATATGAAAACAAACTATTAACAGCTTGCTGTTTGCTTTTTGGATTAAGTCTGAGAGATAATATTGAAAATTGATTCTTTTACTCGGAAATAAAACCTACTTATACGGCTTAAATAAATAAAATCGACAGGTATACTGTATTGCAACGATATATAATTAATTAGTTCTAAACGGGAAAATATTAACATAATTGCAGAATACAGTCATTTTATCTATATAGATATTTCCAAGGTTGCCTTATGGGAGTTAAGTAGGACCATTGTTGAACAGAGTTTGTATTTGTAATCCCTTTTATGACCACTGACGAAAAAATAAAACTTCAACCATTTACTATGTATTTTTGTATTACATAAAGGCAACAGTAGTATACTGCTGTTCAATAGTCATAAATCGATTTAACTGAAACAAATCCGGGTCACAAACTAAAACCGAGGGAAACGCATCAACTATAAGAGGAAAACAACGGAACAACATAAACACTGAACTGCTACAAAAACAAACGCCAACAGACATAGAAACGGACTCTTTGATAACAACTGCCATATTCCTGACTTGGTACAGGACATTTTAAGAACAAATGCTGGGTTGACACTGATTTTATGGCTAGCCAAACCTCCCGCTTATATAGCAATGTTAAAAATACCGCTAAAATTACAACATTACGTGACATGAAAACATTACAACTAAACGCAAGAACACTCAGAGAGATACATAAATAAATAATATAATAGTACATTACAACATGTAAACCACAGAATAACAACGGACACCTCTCATTTACACCACAACAAAATTATGAACTGTGCGTCACACGAATGTATCAACGCAACAAAAAGTGACTTCACAGGTAAATTTCTAAAATAGAATATAAAATTTGGATTAAGTTTGTAATGATGTTATTTTATGTATTTTGTAACCATTACAAGAATATTAATATAGACTTGTGTTAGGAATGGTGTAATTATTTGTATTTTCTAACCATGTCGGTTTTTCTTCTAAATCAAAACTGTAAAAAAATATTAATCCTGTGTATATAGTAGCTTTAAACAAAAAATCATATAAATGAACTAGCTGATTCATTATCTAAACTTTTACATTCATGTAGAAAATAAAAATAGAATTCAAACGACAAACGATAAGATATAACACAATTTTGAACCAGAATTACAAACGAAACATATTAACTAAATACATGAATGTTGGATATATAAATAACGATACACGTCTAATAGCAATGCGAATTCACATAACAAAAATATGTAGGAAGCAAAATGGGTCCACAATCTATGAATCTAATAAGGCTATATCTTCCACATAGCAGTTGAGAAAACTCAACAATTTTAATTTGGAAATATTCTTGTTATTACAATGAATTTTTAAAACCAAACATATAATAAAGAACAGTTTTATATAAGAGATGTTTACGATTTTAAAATGTGTGTATCCATTTGAAAATTGACTTTCCGTTTTGAATTTTCCCTGGAGTTCGGTAATTTTGTTATTTTACCTTTTTCTATTTCAGTTGACAAGAAGGACCAATGATACAAACTGTTAGTATTCAACAGACAATTATACGCATAATTAAAAAATAGATGACTAAAAACACGTACTTTCAACTCTCAAGATTAATTCCACAATTCAAAAACAAATTTCTAGTTTTGATAGAAATAAATGACGTTTTAATCTATTGTACGTAAATGTGTAATCGTTACATTCATCAACTAAAATTTTATTTTAATGTTTATGATGTTTATTGACGAAAGTCATTCACAATTTACTTAATGACCCCGACTTGAATGCAAACAAGACTTATTACCATGTTAATACTTATACGAGTAGTCTAAGGATGTGCTTACCCTTCCAGAGCACCTGCGATCACCGATTTTTAATGGAGTTGATCAGTCTTTAGTGTTCTATATTGTGTTTTGTGGACTAATGTTTGTCTTTTGCCTAATTTAGTTTTTTGCCATCGTGTTGTCAGTTTGTCTTCGACTTGTCTGTTTGATATTCCGCCTCTCTTTTATAGCAATATGAATATATTAAACTAAAATGTCAGTTTATTTTGACCAAAAAAAAACCGGTGCGTATGTTGCAAAGTCGGAAAAAACTCCATAATAAAGATGCACAACCTCAATGATTTTACAAATTTTCTGTGAAGTTCCGAAATTTTGGGTTAAAATAACTAGTTGATAACCTAAAACAATTCCTTTTACGTTATAAAATTGACATTCAAAACGTTCATCAGGTTTTCTCAGCCAGTGGTGTCAATCAGATGTCAAGACCGTCATAATCATGTTTATTATTTGGACTAGTATAGTGAAAATAATTGTGAATTTTTTGGATCTCGTTCCATATAATTGTATGAATTTCAATACGTCACAAAATACGTCACTTTTTATGGTGTTGATCCATTCATGTGACGCGCAGTTTGTGGTGTCCTGTGCTGTCGTTAATGAGAGATGTCCGTTGTTATTCTGCGGTTTACATGTTGTAATGTACTATTATGCATTTCTCTGTGCTGAGTGTTCTTGCGTTTGTTTGTACTGTATTCCTGTCACGTAGTGTTGTCATTTTAGTGATATTTGTTAACATTGCCATATAAGCGGGAGGTTTGGCTAGCCATAAAAACAGGTTAAACCCATCATTTTTTCTTAAAATGTCCTGTACCAAGTCAGGAATATGGCAGTTGTTATCAAATAGTCCGTTTCTATGCATGTTGGCGTTTGTTTTTGTTGCAGTTCAGTATTTCTGTTGTTCCGTTGTTTTCCTCTTATTTTTGATTTGTTTCCCTCGGTTTTGTTTGTAACCCGGATTTTTTACTCGATTTATAGAAACCTCCGTCTAAATCATTAACATCAATTTTATCAGCAATCAAAGCCTGGTTTCAAAGTTATTGCAAATCTACCTATTCTAGAGGTGACGTGAATCAGATGTGGATACTAAAAAATTCCAAAGATCTTTAAGAGTACATACAATCTAAGACTCTCTCATATTGCAATTAAAACATTTGACTTTTCTACACTTTACACGAGTATTCCTCGTTCCAAACTAAAAGACAGATTGAAATAGTTGGTCCTGCTTTGTTTCATAAAAAAGAACGGTCTACGTAGATACTTGTCTTGCCTTAGGGAGGGATAAATCGTACTTTGTAAAAAATCAATCTGATTCAAACAAAAAATTCTCTGAAACCGACATTTTCAAGATGCTTGATTTCTTGATTGACAACACATTTGTAACGTTTGGAGGACGTTTTTTTTTTCAACAAACAATCGGCATTCCTATGGGAACCAACTGTGCCCTCTTCTTGCCGACTTGTTCCTTTATTCATATGAGGCTGACTTCATACAGGAAATTCTTAGGAAGAAAGAAAAGAAGTTAGCAGTATGCTTTATCTTTACTTTCCGATGATATTCTCTCACTAAATAATTCAAAATTTGGTAAACGCATCTATCCCGTCGAACTTGAGATAAAGGATACTGCAGAAACAGTTAAGTCTGCCTCATATCTTGACTTACATTAAGAAATTGACAATATGTGTCGATTGAAAACAAACTTTACGACAAAAGAGATGATTTCAACTTCCCAATAGTGAATTTTCATTTCTATGCAGCAACATTCCATCAGCGCCTGCATACGGAGTATATATCTCCCAGTTGATACGATATTCCAGGGCTTGTATTTGCTATCATGATTTCCTTGATAGAGTGTTGCTGCTCACAGGGAAGCTATTAAACCATGAGTTCCAAGTGGTGAAGTTGGAATCGTTCCTTCGTGAATTTTACGGACGCCATCACGAGTTAGTTAACGGTTACGGAATATCCATTTCACAGTTGATAACGAATATGTTCCAATTGTCGTAACTACAATGCCTTCCCCTTTTCCCTGAACTTGACATACCAAATTAGACTTATCAATTGGTTTGTAACATAAGCAACACGACGGGTGCCACGTGTGGAGCAGGATCTGCATACCCTTCCGGAGCACCTGAGATCACTCCCAGTTTTTGCTGGGGTTTGTGTTGCTCAGTCTTTGGTTTTCTATGTTGTGTTTTGTGTACCGTTGTTTGTCTGTTTGTCTTTTTCTTTTTTAGCCATGGCGTTGTCAGTTTTTTTTTAGACTTATGAGTTTGAATGTCTCTTTAGTATCCTTCGCCTCTCTTTTATTAATCTATTAATATAACAGACCTGGAGATACCATAAACAATTTTCATGAAATTGAATGCATTTATTTTGTAAAGATGCTTTCATACTGTTTTCAGTACTAAACACCTTGATTGTCCTGACATTAAAAAATCGGAAACGTTTGTTTTTGAACGAATTAGAAGTACTTGAGGAATATTGGTTCCTCTATACAGCTAAAGATAAAGCTATCAGTGATACTTCAAAAAGAAAACTCCTAGAGCCTCAATGTCAGGACCAGTCAATACAATCAGTCAGTTGATTTTCAACGTACTCGCTCTATACAAATAAGAATGACGATTTGCTATAATTGATTGAAGAGGACGATCCAGAGTTTGATGGATTTTTTTAATAAGCCATACGGAACTAATAAAGAATTAAAGAAAGAACACAATCAGAACAAAAGCACAGATTAAGTGAGGAGACTAAATAAACAGTACATGAAGATGTTGAGAGAATTAGAAAAGAAAATTTAAATCTAGACGAACTTAACATATTGTCTATTGTTTGCCTTCTGGCGTATTTAATTAAGGTCGGGTATCTGATGAGTTTTTAAATTATAAATTGGGCTTAACATTCCGTTTAGTCTATGATATATTCTTTTGAGTTTAGCCACTAATTGCCCATGTAAGATGACATATCAGTAGGTAAGGCACGTTGATCTTGATTGTAGCAGCTAAGAGCAGTCTTTTATACTGTATTGTTTATCATTGTTGTGCTTGTCTTTTTGCATTTATTATCTATTAAAGCGGTGTGATAGAGTTCTGTGCTTTTTCAGTACTATTTGTACGTTCTTTTGTGTACATGTTGTCATTTCATTGTTCGCTAGGGCACATTTGCTGTGCTAAGTTAGAGCTATATGTATTTTTTGCTTTGGAAATGTTTTGATTTGATAATTTCTATTATTTATTTCAATGTTTTCTTGACTGTTGGTGATTATAAGCAAAATTTGTCGAATATTGTTAGAATGATGCATAAAAAATATAATGAATTACCAAAAGTATAGAAATGTAGAACAGACCACACCAACAACCGGATGATTCTTTCAGAATAAGACGTACAAGCAAGAACGAACAACACAATAGCCATCTAGTGGGACTAAGTACAGGCACACAATGTTGTCAGGTAAAACCTGATATCCGAGTGCGCAAATATCCTTTTGTCTATATATTATGTATCGTTATAAATAACGAACACTAGAAATTCTGCATAGATTGTATGTTGACGTTTTGATGTCGTTTTCTGATTGTGTCAATGTTACTTTCTCATTGAAGTATACCAACAAAGCCTTGTTTTAATTCATATACCACCCAAAGTGGTGTTGCAAAAGTATACATTTTCCAACAGTATACCTTGTCCCTTATGTTGGTTTATAAGCTCTTCATTTTTCAATAAGTCTTGGATTATCAGTTATCAGGTTTATAAATCATTATATTTAAAGGGTTTTACAATTCAGAATGTGTATGTATATGTTTAATATTTAATACAAAACAAGCTCATATGATTTTTAAGTTCACTATTTTCTTGGCAGAAAAAGGCCATAACATTTAATACACCATCTCTTCTAAATTTTATTGGATCTAATATTTGTGTGTAGTTAAAATATAATTAATTAGATGGAATATCAAAATATATAATACTGAAGATTTTGTACCCTAGGAAAAGATAACGTTAGCTGTATTTGACAAAACCTTTCGGTATTTTTGGTCGTCAATGCTCTTCAACTTCGTACTTTATTTGGCATTTTTATTTAACTTTTTCAATTCAAGCGTCACTGATGAGTCGTTTGTAGACGAAATGCGCGTCTGGCGAACAAAATTTTAATTCTGGTATCTATGTTGAGTTTTTATACATTCAATTTACTGATTAAAAGACTTTTTTTAATCGTTAAGATTGCCAATTCGAACATATAATATTATAAACATTGCTTTTGGGATTGAAGATAATGCTCAGTGATTATAAAATAGGATCAAGCTATATTCTATAACATTTATTAACGTCTCTTGTATTCAGGAAAAACTAGACATTCCTGCATGGTACAGGAATGTTTTCTGCAAAAATTGTCAGACCCTTTCGTAGGCAGTCCTATGATTAATGAGATAATAAAATCATTTTTTCCCTAATGACACATCGATGTTTTAATTTATATTTATTTTTCTTTACATAATTTATGTTACTGCTTGTTGTACATTATATAATATTTATGTAATATAAAAATGAATCAATTACTGGGGATGGTTTTTTTTATATCAAGATTGTCATATAAACGATAATCATTTTAGTCTAGACAAGGAAGTTCTATAAGAATAGAACCTCCATTCTCTGGTTGCTGTTTGCAGTATATTCATTATCCTGATTTATGTTTCAAAGTATTTTATAAATTGTCTAGAAATTCGATATTCATTTTGTCAACAGCTTAGAGGCAGGTACATCTGTGATGCTTGTAATTATTCAAAATAATCGTTTAATACTGAAACAATGCAAATATTTTGAGCGAATTGATATAAAGTAGATTAATTTTTGCTAAAAGGAAATTTTAACAGTGTTTTCAGATATTGTGCTGTTACATCTCTGCTCCAGGTAAGGAAAGGGTTTAGCGCTCACAAGCATGTTTAATCCCGCCACATTCTGTATTTGCTTTACCGAGTCATATTTGTTTTACAGAATTAAGTATGTGGATTAGGCCGTTGCATTTCCCGTTTGAATCTTTTACATTTCTCATATTTGCGCCTTTAATACCTGAATACTATACGGTATGGGTTTTGCTCTCTGTTGAAGGCCGTAAGTTGACCTATAGTTGCGTACGACTCCTTCATCTAATTTCTGTTGATTAGTTGTCCCATTGGCAATCACTACACATAGTTTTATAAGTATAATTTCAAATTAAAGATTGTCTTGTTTTTCTATATTTTCTTTGTTTCTGAGTTTCTTTGAAAACTGGTGTCAAGCTCTGAATAAATAGCAAAGAATGACACACAAGAAACTGTATATAATGTCTAATACTCTGATATGATTACTTACTGGAGTCCTATCAAATTACGAATTTTCGACAACAGACTGTAAGACTTAATGATTTTGCCTTTTCTTTTCTTTAATTTAACCTTCTACAATTACTTTATTTAAATCCGACACTTTTCGTTTGAATTGTTTTACATTTGTCATTTCGGGGCCTTTTATATCTGACTATTCGGTATGGGTTTGCGCATTGCTGAAGTCCGTACAATGACATATAGTTGTTAACTTCTATGTTATTTGGTGGAGAGTTGTCTCATTGTCAATTATGCCACATCTTCTTATCTTCATACATAAATCGGCCATTATTACTATACATTTTGGATTCATCCGAGTTGCATCTTTCTATCAAAAATATATGTCCTCGAATAATAAAAACAAACAGATATAGTTATAAGGAGACAGTCAAACAAATTGTTAAATTGTTCTCTTAACACTTTTTTAGAATAAGTTTTTTTGTTGAATAATGTATAGAAGTTTTATATATATATATATATATTCAGCAGAATAGTGTAATAAACGGGTATATGAAAGTCTTGCACATGTCGTTGTAAACTATCTTTTTTACGATCTCAAACGTGCATGTGAACAAAAAGCATACAAGAAGGAAACTTCAAAATGCGAATGATGCACAATATTAAATCGAAAAAAGATAAAGAATTGTATTGCGAGGACCTTCAAGGCATAGGAAAAATTGACATTACTGTGATCATAACGGCATTCTTCATTAAGATTATCAGCTGTTGCCGATTTTTTGTTAAATGATGTCATTTGAAGTATAAATATTCTACCATACTTTCCTTTAAAGTATATGTTAAACGTTGTTCAGAGCACATTGAGCTTTCGTGACATAGTGGCATATTGGTTTGCTAGCCAAGACTTATAAAACCTTAAAAGTACTTACTATGAATCACTTGCGTTAGGAAAGAATCTATATTGAATTACATTAGCAGGGTAAATCAATGTTGATTTTTGTCTATCATGTCATTTTGCGATATAAAAGGGTTTTGCTCTTATTCTAAAAAAGCGCACATTTCATATTTCCAAATATATTTTTTTTTTCAGACACTAGAATCAATTAATAAGAAAAATCAAGAAAATCATTTTTTTTGAATTTTTCGTCGAGTCATTCTATGGTATTAATTGTCTTTCTCCTTTGCGTCATACAATCGTACTTTTAAGTTTACAAAATCTTTTATTTATTCTAAAATACTTCATTTTAATTGCAGAGATGCTTTTGGTCAGTATGATAGTATTTTAAGGGTAAAGAACAGTTTTCAGGATGCACGACAAGTGTGTTTCCAATAACATTAGGATTTTGGCTTAAAATATTAAAGATATTGTAACAAAAAAGAGTCATGTACAAAACACAAACCCGGCCATGATCCCATTTGACGTATGAATTTTTAGTAATTACAACTAATAAAACTATAATATAAAATATGAATCATAACCGTTTCCAACAGTTTGGTTACTTTTGGAATGGTGACCATGGAAACTAAGTGTTCATAACCTGCGAAACAAACTCAGTGCTAGAAATGTAGAAATCCATTAGTGATCCATATTTATCTGGGAACGTTACACGTTCAAGACTACAAATATCTGCAAGCATCGAATCCGAAAAAGAACAAGATCATGAAATGTCATTTTACCATTTTGTACTTTAGTTTAGAAACACTTTATATTTAGTCACGAAAATGGAGCCGAAATATAACAAGGTAGAAAAAAAAAACTCATAGATCTAAAAGAGACCTAGAACAGTATTGCAAAAAAGAAAAACACGACGAAGTGACAAATAACAATCTACGAAACACTACATGAAAGCTAACGACTGAGCAACACCAACACCAACAAAAATCCAGTTTGTTCATCAAAAAATGAAAACAACACGTTAAATAATTTCATGCGTCCGAATTGACAAGTTGACAAATAAGAAAGTCATTTGTCTTGTCGACATGTATCGTTTTAAACTCATAGGTGTAAAATCACCATCTTTTAAAGATTAATTTGCAGAAATGTCAATATTTTTTTCTGGGGCGAATGAATCTCTTAAATTTAACATAACATCAAAGAATGGAGTGGTGCCATATATTCCTTCATGTGCAAAATAGTACTAAGTGTAATAAGAAAACATTAATTTGGATTATGAGTAGTTTTAATTTAAAGACAGATTGTCATGCATTTTTGATTTGCTGGTTTCTTGTCCTTACAGAAGCTGTCATTTGCTGGTTTCCTGTCCTTACAGTCGCTGTCATTTGCTGATACTTTTGTCCTAAAAAGAGAAAAAGTGCAGAATAATTTGTCAAGACAATAGAGGTAATGATTGTTAATTTATTTATCTTTTATTCGTTTATTCATTTGCATATTTTCTAAACTGGTCAAATAACTGTGTGTATGCCCATTAAAAATTATCGATACAAATAAGTTCCCATTAATTAAATTTTTATGAATTAAACTGTGCTTCTGTACACTAACATGTTATCGGAAAACTTTTACTTTTGCAAATTATAATACAGTATAAGTCATTCTAACATATTATTAAGCGGTAAATTATGATATTTACATAGAATTTCAACGGCTCGAAACAATTTGTGGCTAATATTGTGTACATTAAAAGTTTTTTTGGAGTATCAAAACTACACATCAAAGCTCTAAAGAAATAGTAAATGAAATGCACCGGATACAGCTTCAAAAGCAATTCAAACTAACATTTATTGTTTTAAGTAATTATGATATTGAGTACCTCTCATTTTTCAGCTTCAGAGTTATTTCATATCGTATCTTATTAAATGATGAAGTAAGGTGAAAGTCATGATGCGTTTATCTATAAAAGTAATAGTTAAAATGTAATTATCGTTAAACTTTGTTAATAATCCTACCTTTGACATAGAAATCCAAATTTCTTATTACAATAGTAGTCTCCCCATTTGTAACCTTCATTGGAAAACCAGTATAGCAAACAATTTTGAGTAGAGTTAGCATCAGGTTGACTGCTTTGCCAGTCTGAATACGTAATCGCTTTAAGTGGGTTATGCCATTCCCAGGTCTTCTTATCGGGTAAATTGCTTGCCCCAATCCACAGCCAAGTTTTCTCTAAAAACCAAATGATGATAAGTATAACAAAAACTATGACCAAACATATTTTTTCAAAGTACCTAAACTTTTTGAATAATATTGATCACTTTTATCAACTTAAAGTTAGAAAATACATTTTTCTCATTAGTACTCATTCGACACCATGAGGTAGCTGTTAAAAGGTTATTGAATTCTACACTTCAAACAGAATGGGCTTTGGTCAAATTTTACACCCAAATAATATTACAAAAAAAGTTTAATTTTTAATTACAGACAGCGTAGGCTAGTGTTTGCATTCCAGATAGCGGTGACATCTTCGATGTTATGACTTATTATAATTACACTTAGCATGCGCTACGTTTTTCTCAATTCTATGTTTTAATATATAGCGTTTTCATTACACATAGATTTTCAGCAGGGCACTCAACTTCAAAAAGGAAAATGGCGAAAAAGATAAACAAAAGCCTACAAAACCTCCACAGAAAAACAAAGGTTGCATCAATTGAGCTATATTCGTTTACTAACATGACGCATCGGGGGAAAATAGATTAGTATTCGAATTCATTTAAACCGGTCTTTATATAGACAGGGGTAGGAAATTCTTTACATGTACTGTTTTGTAGAATTAAGTAAACAATAGAAACCATGCTATTAGTCAATTTGGATAATTTCTGTATACATGTATTTTTTTTTTTTTTTTAGAAATTTTAAGTATTCTATTTTCAGTAATATCAAACCACAAATAATTCTTTTCATGAGAAATTGACAGTTAATTATAAGAATAATATCTATAGTATCGTATTATTCCTGATACACATCTCCTTATTTAGATAAACGTGGTTAATATTTGCCAATGGCAGTTTGAAATAACAATTTGTATAAAAAAAGGAACATGGGAAATGGCTGCTAATTAGACAATTATCCATCAGAGTCCAAATGAAGTTGTTGACTTGGGCAACTCTTGTTAACCGTATGGCCTCCAAAAATGAAACATATACCGTATAGTCCGCTATTAAAGCCCGTGCCATAACAAAATGTGAAACAAATCAATCTGGAAAACAAACCTGATGGATGGCAAAACGATAAGCGAAAAACAATAATAACAGACAGCATTCACTGACAACTACTGAATTACAGGCTCCTGACTTAGGACAAGGAAATAATTATCTATATATAAAGAATGTGTCGGGATAAAACGTGTTTGTGCGCATTCAACTCTTCTCTAATCTACTGGGAACATTGATATAACAAAACAAGATAAGAACAAACTATAAAAATCGTTTGGAAAAAAAATGAAAACAATAATTTCCGGGGTCCAAGGCGCTTTTTTTATTTATCTTTATCAGACGAATATATGAAAGCCAAGGATGTATAAGAACCGAACCAGTTGAAGAGCTATATGACCACACTGGCTTTATTCGTCAGATTAACACGAAGTACAAATCAACTAACACAAAGACAAAGACAAATGACACACAGTACATAATTAAGAATAGTTGCAGTAATTAAGAGTCAATTCCAACAAGTGAATAAACCATGTTCATTAATGATAATAAATAATTCACATAGTACATGCATCTAGGTAACAATCATTATTTTAACTACATTGAGATATCATAACTTACTGTCAGTTAGTGACTTCAGATAGTTGTTGATATCTGCACTTTCTGGCTGAGCTAATACCCCTACATGTTGGGAACAGTATCTCTAAAATACATCAATACAGGTTTAACTATATTTTGGGTTTTTTTCGACTTTGTTTTGTTGGGTTTTTTTTACGTAGGTTTGGTTTGTTTTGTTTAATTTTTTGTATTTTGTTTTGCTGATATTTTTTTTCTTTTTTCTTTTTAAAATTTGTTGTTTGTTTTGTTTTGATTTAGTGTGTTTCTTTCGGGGAGAGGGGTCGTGGGTTGACTTACTTTTGCTTTGTTTTTCAGGGGTCAACCATTTAGTGAATTTCCGTTTTGGATTGTTTTTTTCTTTTTCTATTTCAGCAAACTTTCATAGAATGGGAATGGAACTGAGAAACTACATCATTAAATTGGCAGCCCTTCCTTTATATCATATAGCATATGTATATCTATTTTTGATTACAATTTTAATTATCTAAGAAAGAATAGTTTGTTGATATATATTCTTCTAATAAAATGACAACAAACCAAAAATTGAGTTTTTACTAAATGTATCATTCATTTTATTGGGTTAGTACCACGACAGCAAAATACCCTCTTGTTTTGTAAAATCTTCCTTTACATCTGTAAAACGTTCTTCAAGAAAATTCATGTAAGGAGTATGATCATATGGTTCACAAAGAATGACTTCTCTTTTTCATATTCTCGAAATCCCGAAGTCCTTAAAATCTATGTTGAAATTCGTTATTTCAGAATCTTAAGCACAGTTGCATTGTTCGTACTTAAAAAAAATGAAAATAGCTTCACATCACTGGTTCCAATGTTAATGACGTTTCAAATCAACGTTTTTGTATATGCTTTGAAAAGCAATACCCAGAATGCATTATATGCTGAAACGGACAATAGTATCTAACTTACCTGAGCTTCGATCCATGTCGATTTAGTTGTTACCAAAGCATATTCCATTCCTTTATAAGTGTTCCAACTTAGCTCCCAACAACAGACGGTGGTGTATGCTTAAATTGAGTTAAGTTTTCATTATCTTTTGATGAGTAATGTATGCATATTTTTTAATGGCGTGTATTTAAAATTGATGAAATTATAACACCAAGCAATGGGAAATCCCTAGAATTTAGCAGTTTTATATTTTAAAATGCTGTTTATAAGATTGTGAGATAGAGATTTAAACCATATAATTTGTTTGAATTTTTTTTTTTAAATGAAATTTTATACTCACATAAAACAGTTAAAGTAGCTGCAAAGAAAATTAAATTCATGGTCGTTTGAAACGTATGCCCTAAAAGAATGCCAGCAAGTTACATACAGTAATGTTAACAAATATACTATGTTTTTTTTTAACCATTTATTTGTTTAATGGTCTATTCATCTGTGACATCGATAGTCTTACCTTGATATAATTTATGTAATGGTATATTACTATATGTTCGTGATAACAAGAGCTCAGTTTCCAAGTACCTTTTATAATACACGATATATTGTTTTGTTTGTTTTTGGTATTCTTTTTTTTATTAAAGAAGGGAATTTTCTATTATTTTAGTTGTCTTATATAGAAAATGCATACTTGTAAATCTTAAACATTTGAAAACATATGTACATTTTCTTGCAGCGTAATTTGATGATAATCTAGTTTCAAATGATCACTTACCTTGAAAATTTTGAGGTGGTTGAAAACTTGTTTTGAGAGGTTGCAAATAATGCATGAAACTGAATCAGGTAGACTTCATACTTTTATGCATTAACACAAACGCATTTTCTTTGATAACAACTTTGGTGTCAGAACTCATATAAAACTCTCAAAATTACATTATAGCTTCCCTGATCGTAAGGATAATTATAATGTTTTCGTGAAAATAATAAGCCATAGTGCTGCGGTTGTAGAGTGTAGCCTCAAACAGTTCTCAAACCATCATCTGCTATACTATTTCCGTACTCAACGGAATTGATGAACTTATCTCAGGGACTGCCATAACTCTTGCCCACAGGCAACAGCTAAATGAAGACATTTTAGCAGTCTATAGAAGCAAATAACAAATGTATTATCTTTTGAACTTTATAGTATAACGTCATCAAAAATCACAATACTTTGCAATGTAAATTAAATGCAGTACACATTTTGAAATTGAATTTCTGAAATTACCTAATCTTCAAAAAAACCTTAAGTCAGTTCGGAACTTGAGAATCATTTTTAAAGAATGTCTGATATTCTATTGATCAAATATTTGGAAGTCAAAAGAACACATAAATTAAAAAAAACAACAAAATGAGGCATCATTGAACCTAATCACCTGAATTTATTTGTTTACCGCCTCAAGTCTTCTGTATAATTGTATATGATTAGTTTTGAAGATGTATCTATGTGGAGATCTCAAATCTCTCTATGAAACATTTTCAGAGTAATTAAACAAAATGATAGTTCATTTTTAGAAAGATAATACTGGTAGGCACCGTTAAACAATCATGGAAACAAAGTTAATCAATTAGCCCGAATTTCGCGTCTTAACAATTGTGATCCATATTTACATATAAGACGAAGAACTGCATTCAAAGCGCGGTTATTTTGATTAGCGTTTTAAAACGGGGCTTGTCAGGATTATGAGTCATGAATTAAAATACCGTATCCCTCTATTTCTATCATGTATATTATATAAGTATAAGACAAGACCAATATGTAAATGCGCCAACCAAAAAAAAATCACATCTAAATGATAACTTCTAGATCTCCCATTCAGATGTAAAGACGAGTTAATATATCAAGGTCAAGATGCTTATAAATTAAAACAATCAAATCTTCTATCGACTTATTATATAAATGATATAATTGTAAAATTATAAAATAATAAAGTGGCTATTCGATACTTGTAGATTATGCATTCTAATTAAATCAGTGTTCAGGCGTTCATATGGCATTATAACGCTATCAGTTTCTTGTACGACTTTGCCCCCAGCAGAGCTATAGAAAAACAGTATATTAACGGGTGTTACACAGACACTTTTTAGATGATACACGGAGACTTTTTAGTTGTTACACGGACACTTTTTATCAATAGAATCACTCGTGCATGATCAGTGAGTTCATGGGCACTTCAAATTTCAATTAAATTTGAACTTTTTGTTTCACCGACATATTTCCTGTCTTTTTTAATAAAAATATTTACGTTGGCATCAATAACTATATTTTTTTCAAACAATTCCAGTATATTACTATTCATGTCAGTACACTTAGGGATTGACCATTTAACTTCAAAAGGGGGTTATGGTTTTTTCCTAAAAAAAATATTCTGATCCCCAATTTTATGAGAAAAAATATATTGTGGTCAAGCAGATGACAAAATAATGTTTTGATTCCTGATTTTCTGATTTTTTTTCAATATATGGACATGAATAGTATTCTGGACAATGCTGAAAGTAAATAAATGCTGGTACCGACGTTTATATTACAATAAAAAAGACAGGAAATATATATAAAAAAATCAAATCTAATCAAAAGATAAAATCCCTATCATCTCACCAATGCACGTTTGATCCTATAGATATAAAGCGTCCGTGTAATACAAGTTCAGATAGACAGCAAATCTTGAACAAAATCATTCAACTTATGTCACCAATTTTGGACGGTAAGCTACGATTGGATCATATTGTGACACACGTGTTTAATCCTGACCAACACTATTAGAGGCACATATAAAAACCTACAAGCATGTCATTTTTAACACAAATCCAAAATATATGCCTATATATATCTAATAACAAGGCAAAATCCATTTTTTCATAATATTTCATTCACCAATGAAATAGGAAATTCATTCTTTTTATACATTCATATTGTTATTGAATTCGTATATATTGGTAGCAAATGTAATATTTTTATTATTTTTTAAAGGGGAGAATGGGATGGCACATCTTGCATTTTTTTCGACAAAAAATGAATCAAGCCTGTTTATTTTAAATTTATTTTACCCTCCCAACCCCCTTTTCGTTTCCCCCCAAATAAAAATGCATAACTTACTTGCAAAGTTGCATTTTAAAAAGTCTCAAATGTTTACGACATTCATCTTTTACATGACATGGTCCTTTTTATAAAATTATTAGATTCTTGAATTTCCTGAGCAGAAACTATCGACTGAAGGGAAATGAAAAAAAAGTTTTATTTAACTGTAACATTTACTGGTATATGGCCAATTACGTTTCTAATATGTTTAATTTTGCTATCTCTTCTAAATGCAAACTCATAAAACTTATAAACTACTTCTTTCTTGAAACGTCGTACAAGTCAGATACAAAATAAACGTAAAAATGACAGGCCGGAAACAAACTGTCGTATAGTTTTTCTGCATGAGTAGTTCAAAAGGATCTAAAGATATGTTTATTATTTTGAAAAAAAATAAAATTGTTCTAACTACTCGGTTAACATGGTTAAAATGGAATGAAATGTTTTGATAGACGACTGTTTCCTTAACAATGGTCATTGGTTGCCGTTTCAAATGATAAAATTTTCCAAGAAGATTAAACGAAAATTGAATAGTATCATAAAACATTGATAGTAGACTAAAGGAAATATTTTGCTTTTGCAGCGATTTTATCGTTTTGGGAGAATTTATTAGAATAGCAAGTGTTTGTAAAAACAGCGTAATTGACAACCTGATGTGCGTTTGATCTGGAATTTTGTATTCTGCTCTTTAAGTATCGTATATTTTTTGGAATCTTTTTATAATACAAGTGTCGGAAAATCAGTTTTATGGTAATAAAAAAATTTTTGGCAGTAAATTTTTATACACTAAATTCTAGCTATATAGGCTACTGTTTCAACTTGTATAGGTTTTATTTCTTATCAATGTTGTAATAAGAAACCGAAAATTTCCATGGTCTTTGTCTAGGAATTATGCAAGTTTTTGTTTACAGGCAGTCAAGGTCAGCATGGTCATGGCATGATCAGGGTCAATACTAATTATCAGTGGCCACAAATATTTTAATTGACCAATGAGGATTAAGTGCATGGTAACTTTTAACAAGCGTATGGTTGCGCCCGCATTATCGCAATTGCACTGAATGCTACTAGACGCTATTTTTGTTTTGCCAGAAAAGTAAAGATTTACAATTTTCAAGTTTGTTCCTGAAAGAGGCTTTGGACAGAAGATAACTGACGATTTAGTACAGAAAAGACGTAGTTACGATTACACAGAACTTGTTCAGAAGGTAAAAGCCATATAAAATATTATTTAATTCAAAATATTCGTATTATATTGATATTGTAAATTCTTAAATTTGTATATTATGGTTCATCGAGTTTTGATATTTGGTCATTCATTTGTACATAGATTAGAATCATTTTTGTACGAGAATCGTGAAGAAGGGCGATACAATTTAAGATTCGATGGTACCGAAATTCAGGTTGAATTTGCAGGTTTCGGTGGAAGTACATTGCGTCCGGGTCGTAAAAGCAATTAGAAAGCAGAATTTATGCACGTTTTTTACACTATTAAACCATATTCTATATTTATTCATATTGGCGGTAATGATTTGACAAGCAAGAGGAAACCTGGGAAATTGGCTCGAGCTATCGCGTCATTCTGTGATTACATAATTACAGTGTATGGTGTTAGTCCCGTGATCGTTGGGCAATTACTGCCGAGGTATTCCGAAAGGTCGGGTCCCGATTATAACAACAAAGTAAACAAAGTGCATCAGGTACTGTCTTCAACTTTGAAATCACGTACAAATATTACTTTTTGGAAACATCGGGGCCTGTGGAAAAACACGAAAGTTTTGTTGTCAGATAAAGTTCATTTAAATGATGATGGTATGCACATCTACGCTAAAAGTATTCGTGCAGCTGTTGGTAGTGCAAATCGTATGTGAAATAATTAAAAATTAATAAAATCAAAATGAAAATGAGATATCTAACGATACGTTTACATAGTTTGCTTATAATAAATAAAAAGCTTTAGTTATAGTATGCTATTATCTGTACATGTACATCATTGTTTTATTATTCGTGAAAATTTATGCATCGGTTATTTAATACTTTAACTAGTATATACAAATTTTTGCAGACAATCCACTGCTCTTGTGTAATTTATCCAATTTATTGTGGCACACAAATGTATCATTATACACATGGTTTTATTGCCATCATTATGGCTATGGTTATCATATATGTCAGTGCAATTTTGTAAAATAGTATCAATTTGCACTGGTTATATGGTTATATTTTGTATCATTATACATTCATATGGTTAACCATCATTATGGTTAAGGTTCTGATATTCATTGTGCACTTTTGTATTTATGTATCAGATTACACTTGTTTTATTTACATACTGTTTTACATGTACCTTACACTTACATGGTTATTATCATGTATGGTTACAATGTAGTTGCCATATAATATTGCATTATTGTGTGCCACATTGTTCGTTGTGTGAACTTGTTCTATGAACAATAAACAATGAATAGTATTAAATAAGTGATATACATGTATGCATATTTTTCTGATGTTATATTGTAAATTAACACGCATTATCAGGTATTCAAGAATTATTTTTGTTTCCTTTAAAGATGCCTAAACAAAGTGCTAGATCGAAAAGAAGAGCTGCTCCTTCCGACCTCACAGAAAGGGACCTTGTCAAAGATCCCGTGGTACTGACTGAAACTACTAATCCATCAAGAGGGCGAAAACGAGTCCGAAACAATGGTCCAACTACATCAACAGCTCCTGTGATGAACAGTGCAAGTCCAACAGCACAGCCAACAGCGGATGAAATAGCTGCAGCAATGATCACTCAATTGAGAGGAGCTGGTTTACACTTAATTGACAGCAGTGGAGTCCAAATATCAAATGACAGATTGTCAAGTGTGTGTGGTATACGGTCTAGTGCAACACAGGAAGCGGTCTCCGGCACTGATTACCCAACAGAGAGTCAACATACATTGCCGTCTTCATCCTCAATCACCGTCCACTGCTCATAAGTACCACCTGTGACGTCAGACCTATCAGTTGCAGGATACTTCACAGCCAGTAGTCCAACAACACAAGAAGACCAATAATTAGGTAATGACAATTCTGTTATTGGGCAGACAGCAAGTTACTTACCAAAAAATACTTTACCCTTGGGTTTTAAAGTCAGCGAAAAAATCAGGAAAGACATTATGTCTGATAGTTATGTGGATTTTTGTCACCCTTTCTCCAAATTTTAATGAAGATGAAGATGATGATGTTCTTTTTAGATCGAAAGCAGTAAACATTTGTACCCACGCAATGCCAAAACAGTTCTTTTCAATCCATCAGTGGACTGCAGCCTTTGATATTTATATGTCTATTTATTATGTTAACCATCCAGAACATATTTTAAATCTTATCAAATATTCATATAATGTTAGAGCAATGTCAAAGCAATTTGGGTTCAACATGGCAAAAGCATACGATAAAACATTTAGAAAGGTACACAGAGTGATGAAAATTGATTGGGCAGTTGTAAATGATGATCTTTGTCGCAGTGCCTTTTATGATCATTTCAATCGTGCAAATACTACTAATTACACATCAAATAATAAATCCGTTAAACAAAATGGAGGTCCTCCCTTTCAACGGCGGGTTCAGCAACAAAGCAGTCAATTCCCACCTGGTTACTGCTGGACCTTCTGTCGAACAGGTGGCTGTTCCAGCGACAACTGCAAACATAAGCACCAATGTGTGCAATGCAATAAAAACATGCCAGTCTCATGTAGAGAGTGGTTTACAACCCACAAGTCTACCAACACCAATAAAAGTAAATAAATTAAACATTTTCCCCAAAGGTTATGACAAAGCAATGAAATTCAAACTAATTCAGGGTTTTACATTTGGCTTTAAAATAAATTCTTTGCTTGATAAAAAAGTTGACAAATTTCCGTCCAACCATAAAAGCGCAGGGAAAATCCTGATGTGGTCACTCTCAAGTTAAATAACGAAATTATGAAAGGCAGAATAAGAGGACCTTTTAATGAACCACCCTTTGAAAACTTTATCTGTTCTCCCTTGGGTCTGGTACCAAAAAAAGAAAGTGAGTCTTTCCGCTTAATTCATGACCTATCTTTTCCAAAAGGGGACTCTGTCAATTTTTGGACACAACCTGAATACACTTCCGTTTCATATCAAAATATTGAAACTGTCATAGAACTTGTCCAAGAACATGGTTTCAACTGTGAAATGAGTAAGGCCGATGTTGAAGATGCGTTCCGTTTAATTCCGTTGCATTTTTCAGAATACCATTTATTAAGCTTTAAATGGGAGGGTAAATTTTATCATGATGCAGCCCTCCCCATGGGGGCCTCTTCTTCGTGCCAACTGTTTGAAAAAATTTTCTCTGCTCTTCAGTGGATTTTGAATAGCAAATTTCAAATAAGAGGTGTTTCACATTATCTAGATGATTTCTTTTTGTAGGGGAAGCAAATACTAACAAGTGTTCTGTAGCACTTAACACAATTTTAACTTTATCAAAAACTTTGGGTGTTCCTATAAAAGACGAGAAAACTTAATTACCTAGAACATGCATAACAATATATGGCATTGAGATTGATTCTAAGGCTATGGTAGCTCGATTACCAAAGGATAAAATAGCAAAAATGTTTTGGGTCTCCTTAACATATTTAAGGTAAAAAAGAAAGTTATTCTTCGAGAATTGCAGTCTCTTTTATTGAATTTTGCCTGTAGTGTTGTAGTTCCAGGACGAGCATTTCTGAGAAGGTTATTTGATCTAACGATTGGCCATTCATGTCCCCATTATAGAATTAAACTAAATTCAGAAGCGAAAGCTGATTTGAGGGCATGGTTTGATTTTATATCTAATTACAATGGGAAGTCTTGTTTTTTGTTTCAAAAATGGGTGTCTTCCGAATCATTGAAATTGTATTCAGATGCAGCTGGAGTTCATGGGGGATATGCTGCTGTTTTTGGCAGTACTTGGTTCGCGGGAGAATGCCCTCTAAATATGCTTCAATTACACATCACAATAAAGGAGTTGTGTCCTATTGTTTTTGCTGTGGAAATATGGGGCATTCATTGTCAAATCATAAAGTATTGTTTTTGACTGATATCAGGCTGTTGCTGATATTATCAATAAAACTTCATCACGAGATAAAATTTTAATGAAATTGGTCCGCAGACTAGTTTTGGCATCGCTAAAGTTTAATATTCATTTTAAAGCAAAGCATATTGCGGGTAAGACAAATGTAGTCTGCGACTTGTTGTCTCGTTTTTTTTTTCAAAAAGCCCAAAACATAGCTCCTTGGTTAAGTCCAACTCCAGTTTCAGTACCACAGCATCTTTTGAATCTATGACGAGAAAATTATTGCAAGCTTCACTATCATCTGCAACAAGAGCATTTTATAATAGGATGTTAAAAGCATACAAACAGTTCTGTAAGGAACATTTTCCTTTATCACAGGCTTATCCATCTATGCACATGATGGTATCTCATTTTATTAGTTTTCTGTTCTTGCAAAATTATAAACCGTCTACAATAGCATCTTATGTTTCTGCTATAAGTTATGTTCACAAGTTAAAATGTTTGCCTGATCCTACAAATTCTTTTTTAATAAAAAAAGATTATCAAGGGTGCACAAAATTTGAGGATTTCTTGTGACAATAGATTACAAAAGAGATATTATCAAAATTATTGTTAGCCGTTTCACATGTTATACGGGATCAGTTCAATCAGTTCTTATTAAAGGCTATGATGTCCTTGGCATTTCATTGTTTCCTCAGGATAGGAGAAATTGCTGTTAAAAACAAAAATGAAAATTACAAAGTTTTACAGTTTTCAGACATTACTATGGGATATAAAAATCAGGTCCCAACAAATATGACCGTCACAATAACATTCTATAAACATAGCGACTTGCGTCCCAAGACTATTTCAATTACGAGGAATTTTGGTAATATGTTTTGCCCTGTAAAAACTATGACGGATTATATAAAGGTGGCAAAACATAAGTCAGGTCCCCTTTTTCAATTTCTTTGTGGTACACCAGTATCATACACTTACTTTAATTCCTCTTTGAAGTCCCTATTAATTTTCATAGGTTTAAGCCCAGAGCTTTACAAGGGTCATAGTTTAGAGTAGGCGCTGCAACAAGCGAAGCAGCCAAAAGCACATCTTTATCTGTTATACAACAAATGGGCAGATGGAAATCAAATGCATTGCAAAATTACATTAGAATGAATAATTTTTTAGTATGACTTGGCAGAGGCCAACAGGGCTTGCTCTGCCAAATAAAGTATATTTTTTCCTTTATGTATTAAGCTGGTAGAGGTCAACAGGGCTTGCTCTACTTTTTATTCTTTTCTTTTAATTGCATCATTGCATTTATTTAGAGTAGACCTTTATGTCAATATAGATAGAGGTCAACAGGGCTTGCTCCAGCCAATTTTTAACATTGTTTGAAAAATTATATGTATATATTATTGTATTGTATTTTATTTTTTTTTTCTCATTTTTTTATTTATAAATATGTATTTTGTCTTTGATTATATTGTAACACTCTGCGTACCTTACACATATAAGTTACTTTAATGTTGGTTATAGGATGAACTCAATATCAAGTTTAAAGATTAAACTTCAAACGGTTGACATGGGAATGTAAAGGTCAAAAGGGTTTGCTTTACATTGGCATGTCTACTTGCCAAACAGTTAAGGTAGAGGTCAACAGAGCTTGCTCTGCCTAATTTGTTATTTATACTAATGTTTTGAGTTTGAATGATATGTTATTTTTCTGAATTGTTCCTTTTGTCATAAAAAATAGTCTCCAAGGATGTCTCGGGTGGCGGTCTCCCCAACTCAGGGACTTGGGGATCATGGCGGTATTTATTCCTCACCTTTGCAATTGTTTTCATTTATTCAGTTTTGTTTTATAACATAATTGTCCATCACTGTCAGTTGTATAATGCTTTATAATATTCTAAATAAATGACCTTTTTCACAAATCTTGAGTTAGATATTCTGCAAATGAACTCGCATCATTGGTATCCATTTTCATGTCTTTATTTAGGCAAGAAAAGAACAAAAAATCAGTTTTATGGTAATAAAAATATTTGTGGCAGTAAATTTGTATACACTAATTTTTAGCTATATAGGCTACTGTTTCAACTTGTTTAGGTTTTATTTCTTATCAATGTTGTAATAAGAAACCGAAAATTTCCATGGTCTTTGTCTAAGAATTATGCAAGTTTTTGATTACAGGCAGTTAAGGTCAGCATGGTCATGGCATGATCAGGGTCAATACTAATTATCATTGGCCACAAATATTTTAATTGACCAATGAGGATAAAGTGCATGCTAACTGTTAACAAGCGTCTGGTTGCGCCCGCATTATCGCAATTGCACTGAATCCTACTAGACGCTATTTTTGTTTTGCCAGAAAAGTAAAGATTTTTCAATTTCCCAACCAATTACACCCTCTTTACTAAGTTTATTTTTATCATTTTATTATATCTAATGTTGATTGCATAAATTTGTTTGTTTATGTTTTGTAATTTGTTTACTGATGGGTGGCGGTATTTATTCCCCACCTTTGCAATTGTTGTCATTTATTCAGTTTTGTTTTATGACATAATTGTCCATCACTGTCAGTTGTATAATGCTTTATGATATTCTGAATAAAGGAAAAATCATTTTTGTTAAATTATTACAAGATATTGGTATGTTCATTATTAATCTTTTTTTACCTTGATTTAACAGAAGTTGCCAATTGCGTTTTTTTAACGACCGGACAACATACAAATATAGCAAGTTTGAAAATAATCTGTCTAATGATATGTTATATTGAAATATCAAAGTTAGGTGCATACATATCCCTTATATTTTTTGGAAAATGTCACTCACCTATGTATACTTGTAAACATTTTTCAGGAAGATAACATTAATTATTGAAGATACTTAAAAGTCTTCATAATACATTTAAATTCTAAAAACAAGGAAACTGTCAATGCCTTTTAGTTATAAATAAATGAAGACTGGCTGATACAGTGAAACGGAACTTTAACATTGAAAATGACAGCTATGGATGTTTTATCTAAACATAGAAAAGCATCATGATCTTATTTGCAGATGGTGGTACTTTTGGCAACTTTTAAACTTCAATTTTTTAATAAACGGCTGTTTCCGTGAAAATGAACATAGGTTGTCATTGTAGATGATAAAAATTCCCTTAAATTTTAAACGAAATCTTATATTGTAATGAGAAAATAAATTAATTAATTGCTATGGTTTTAAGAGATTTTCTTAATTCTTGCAAAAAGCAAAATAACATAAATACCGAACTCCAAAGAAAATTCAAAACGGAAAGTCCCTTATCAAATGACAAAATCAAAAGCACAAACACATGAAACGAATGGTAAAGGCATTTCCTTGTGCAGAAAATTGTGGATTAAACCTGGTTTTAAAATTGTTTGTACAATGGCGTGATTGACAGCCTGGTTCGCGTTTGATAAGGAATTTTTGTATTCTGCTCGTATGTTTTTTAAATCCTTTTGTTAAACACGGACCAGACAAACCATTTTTGTTTAATTATTGCAAACATTAGGAAGGTTCATTTTGACCTCCAACCTTGATTTACAGAATTTGCACCGTACGACTTTTTGCAAACAGGCAACAGAGCAAGTATTGATAATATTTTTTCTAATGGTATAAAATTGAGCAGTATGCGAAGTGGGTGCATAAGTCCTCAACTATGAGTCTTTTTTGACAATTTCACTCACCTTTGTTTAATTATCATACAGGAAATGGGGGTAAATTATAAATTAAAACAAAGACTGATCAATACAGCGAACATGATACTTTTTAAATGAAGTGGAAACTATATTTTTCAAGGAAATTTCCCGTTGTATAACACCGTTTTGGATCTACCAAATAAGAATATGCAAGTTTCCAATGTCTTTTGGAGTTAGGCGATTCAACCAGTTTTTGTTTGTTACCCTGATTTGTCTGGGTTTTTTTTTCTTTTATCGATTTTAGAGATTTGAACATTTGTAAAAGAAAACTCATAAAAAATACCATGCTTATAATTTTGTACACCAGATGGGCGTTTCGTCTACAAATGATTCATCGGTGAGGCTTGAATCATAGGAGCATTGAAGACCAAACATTCCTAACATTTTTGCCAAATAAACTACGGGTAAACTACTGTCGCATTAATTTACATCCTAAATTATTGTTATGACCATCGATTGAAAGTTTTGACAAACAAGTGATTTTTATTATTATATCTTTGTTATCAAATACTTTTATAAACTTTCTCCCAAATTTACTATTAGACGAAACCTCAAAATTGTAAATTAACTTGATGAATTTGTGTAGCGACGTAATTATCATTTGTTTGGCATGTGTTTTGCGTTCCCCAAAAATTTGGAATTCATGGTAAAAAGTAAAATAACAAAAATACCGAAATCCAAGGGAAATTCAAAACGGAAAGCCCTTCATATAATGGCAAAATCAAAAGCTTAAACACATTAAACGAATGGAAAACAACTGTCATATTCCTGACTTGCTCCGTGTTGAAGGCCGTACCTTGACCTATAATGGTTTATTTTTATAAATTGTAACTTGTATGGAGAGTTGTCGCATTGGCACACATACCACATCTTCCTATATCTATTGGTACAGGCATTTCGTTATGTAGAAAATGGTGGATTAAACCTGGTTTTATAGCTAGCTAAACCTCTCACTTGTAATTTGCATAGAATTCCATTATATTGACCACAATGTGTGAGCAATACAAAAAGACATAATAGGTAAAAATGTCAAAAATTGGAGTATAGCTGTCAACATTGTAATATAATCATAATCACTATTAAAACAAATAACTATTTCAACAAAGAACAACAAAATGGCATACAGACACTCTATAGACAAAGTACATAAGCAAAAATGAAAGACAAGAATACAAAATTGACCATAGCACCATAACACAATGGTGGGATGTATAAGTACCGAGCCCCGCCAAAAGTATATTACCAAAAATGAACTAAACAGTAAAGGTTAACAATGTACAAGGACAAATAAAAAGACCACAGTAAATAAGGGCAACAGTAGTATAACGATGTTCAATAGTCATAATTCGATTAAGAAAAACCAAATCCGGTTAACAAACTAACACGTATTCAAGATGATAAAAAACGTCAGTACCTAGAATCTATAATTCAAGACCATCATGTATTATTTGTAAAGTTGATACAGAATATTTTTCAAGAAGGTCCTGGTATCTTCCAATGAACTTTTTCAGAAAAAAGACGAGACGTTCTTTGACATAACCTTGGCTCATCAACTTTCTGCTCGGACACTGGTGACGTTACAGTGTTAAAAAGAGCTAACCGAATATAAAGTTCATATCTGCTAACAGCCAGACGAAAATCATATGTTTTATTATAGACGAAAAGCCTTTCCCAGAACATTGGGTAGCTGTATTACCTGGATAAGCTTCTCGAAAATCATTACATGGTTTGTGTCATTTAAAGTCTCACACTGATGATCAACAACTTTGAAACTGTACCCAACAGTACTTTTGATGTATGTATCAATTGTATTGGCGTAAAATAGTTTTTTACAGCTTTAATTGCTGTTCCTCCTTTTTCCATCTATCACAAATGTACATATTAATTATCAAATGTTTCAACACTTAGATCTATTTAAAATTGATGTTATACATATGAATGAAAAACTAATGATCTTGCAACCCAACAACACTATACAGCCAAAAATACTTTGCACATTGTCGAAGGCCTACGGTGAACAATGGCTGTTTTTATCTTCTGCCTTTGGTCTCTAGTGGATAGTTGTCTCCTTACCAATCACATTCTAGAATAAACAACAACAAAAAAAGAGGAACCATAAAGTTTTCCGCCACTTTTCAATTTGGAATTTTGGGTACTAAATTTTGCCATTTGATAAAGGACTTTCCGTTATGAATTTTTCTTAGAGTTTGGTGTTTTTTTTTATTTCACTTTTTTCTCCAGTAGTTGGATTATATCCTCTATTGAAACACTCCAAACTAGAGAACTAACTCACATATTTGTTCCCATACGAAGAGTTTATGTTCCTATGTCCTACGGGAACTTTTTGTGTTCTTGTTTTCCCATTAGAACTTTAAAGTTACTTAGCGGGACGTTGTGGTAGTAAGTTTATAGTACAGATTAATTAAGTATCTGTAGTATATGTTCTCTCGTTTCTGATTTGGATAACTAACAACTAGTAATTGAAAGAAATAAATCAAATCAAATATTTCTTTTACATTTTTTGGTTGCTGTTCGATTAACAGGTACATGAATTTTTATTAAGGTTTCTTATCGTTTGTTTGACTTGGTATTTGTCACATAAAATCGGGTTATCCATACTTAAATATATTGCATGCAATCTGTAATTCTTTTCATACTTTAAACAATATTACTACCACTATTTTTCGAAATTCGTTTGTGTTATATATTGTTCAGCGAGGCGTTGTTTATTTGATGAATCTCAAATATTTATTTTAGTCTGTAACCTGCTTTTGATGCGCATGCTGTTTGAGTAATCATAATTGATTTCTCAACAGATTTTAGCATAGTTTTGTTATGTACTGATAACATTTGCACTATTGTATGATTTTAAAACTGAAGCTCTTGATCAACTGAACATAGCTGATTTAAACTAATATGTTTCCCCAATCAATTTTATCTGGGGTTTTGTTTGGAGATCAGTTTTGTTTTGCTGATTTTATTACGACAAATATTATATTTTAGTAAAAGAGAAACGAATGATACCATAGGCACATTCATACTCATAAGTCGAAAATAAACTGACAACGCCATGGCTAAAAAAGAAAAAGACAAACAGACAATCAATAGTACACAAAACACAACATATACAACTACAGATTGAGCAACACAAACCCCTGGGGGTATTCTCAGGTGCTCCGGAAGGGTAAGCAGATCCTGCTCTACATGTGGCACCTGTCGTGTTAATAAAAACCCGGTGATAAGTCTAATTTGGTAGGTCACATTCGAAGAAAAGGGGACGGGATTGTAAATACGAAAATTGGAACATATTTGTTGTCATCTGTGAAACGGATAACGGTCAACCAACTTATGATGGCGTCCGAAAAAATTTAGTACATGAATGTATCTCGATGGAAGGCATACACATGCGTTTGTTATTTTGCTAATACTAGATTAATTACGTCCTACATTTTGAAAAGAGTTTAACAATGTTGCAAGTATCTTTCTAGTTACAGCCTTCAAATTCATTTGGTAAACCAGTTTCTTTAGGCAGAAGTCAAAACTGTAACTTTTGATGACAATCACGATGTCACTGTAACTTTCTCCATGTGTTTGTTCACCAAATGAGTCTACATTAACTGACGTTTCGGTATCAATAATAATAATTTATGATAACTTTTCTTTGAATCTTAAATGTAAAAAATAGTTGACCGTGAAAATTAATAGTAGACAAACTATATAGGAAACCTATTTATAATAGTTTTTACGATACCAATCAGTCAAATAGTGATTGGTTGATAAATAGGATCATATTCAGAAAACCAGTACCACTAGAAAATGAGGTTTGATGTGGAAAATTGTTATTTGTCTTTCAACATGCCATTTGCGGACTAGTTCGAACAAAGGGAGGAAATACAAAAGGGGTAATTGGAATCCGTAATTCAAATGAAAAACAGACAAAACCATTACCACGAGAAACATGACGAACAATCAAACAACTGCCAACAAGAATATAAATGATTTAGTAAGCCCTAGAATATCGTATCAACGTGGACATAATAAATAATATAAACTGTAACAATTTTACTACACCCGATGCGCATTGCGACAATTAATTCTCTTCAGTGATGCCCGAGGCCAAAATATTTACAAATCCAAAACCTTTGAGCTGATATAAATATGTCTAGTGTCATATAAATATATAGCTTTTTTTTCTTGTCGAGTAATGTCTCATATATGTAATTTTGCAAATTCGAAAAGTCCAGGATTTGAAAACTGAAATCATTTATTTTATCTTAATGTTTAATTCTGAACCGACACTAATATTTCTAAATGTAAGTCAAGATTATGAAGCATACGTAACTTAATACTAAGTAAGTAGTATCCTTTATTTCATGTTCAATGGGGTAAGGGTGATTAGTCAAATCAAAACTATACGTCCGCAATTTGGCCGAATGTTGCAGTGTATTAATTTATCCAAAATCATTTTCTTCATTTTTTTGTCGATTTACAAAGTGAAAGAAATACCTATTCCATGCCGCTTCTATTGAATTCAATGCGTATCTGTCCGAATCGTCCAACATAAAGTACATTCAGAATCAAACAACATCTAACACATTTTCCAATAACTCCAATTAGTACTGAAAACGGGCACTTATTTACTTTAAAAAAGGGAGACGAAAGATACTAGAGGGACAGTCAAACTCATAATATGGTGGAGATGATATTATTCAAAAAATCTAAGACCTGTTGACACTTTGGTGTTTATTTACGATATCCATTTGTCTTAAGCTCACAACAATGCATAACTAATGGCACCTGTCAAAATACTGCACTTTCTATATATTGAAGTCACCTCGCCTTTATGCGTGACGCTTCCGTTTAATAACGATACACTATTGACATACAAGGTGCCAAAAAAAGTTCCAAGGTAAACGTACAATATAAAGGGGGAAACCGTATAAATAGGACAGAGAGTCTAAGTGTTCTTGTATTTATTTGTACTATATTCCTGTCACGTAATGTTGTCATTTTAGCGGTATTTTTAACATTGCCATATAAGCGGGAGGTTTGGGTAGCCGTAAAATCAGGTTCAACCCACCATTTTTTCTTACAGGTCAGGAATATGGCAGTTGTTATCAAATAGTCCGTTTCTATGTATGTTGGCGTTTGTTTTTGTAGCAGTTCAGTGTTTCCGTTATTCCATTGTTTTCCTCTTATAGTTGATGTGTTTCCCTCGTTTTTGGTTTGTGACCCGGATTTTTTTCGCTTAATCGATTTATGACTATTGAACAGCGGTATATTACTGTTGCCTTTATTTATGTTGGTATATTGTAATTACTTTTGAACGGAAATGAGTTGTGCACAATTTCCTAATAATCAGGGGAAATCCTGGTGCAGTTTTTAAAGCGAGGCAAAAGATACCAATGAGATATTTAAACTCATAAGTCTGTTGTGTTTTTGGTAGTTGTTTTGTGTGCTTTATCTGATGAGTTAAGCTCTTTTTAACTGATTTATACATTTTGTTCTTATGTTGTGCGGTTACACCACTGTCCCATGTTAGCGGAGGTTTGGCACGCCCGCAAACATGTTTAACCCCCCGCCACAGTCTGTATGTGCATGTCCAAAGCCAGGAGCCTGTTTTTCAGTGGTTGTCGTTTGTTGCTGTATATGTTATTTGATTTTTGTGTATTGTTTTGTACATAAATCAGGCCGTTAGTTTTCTTGAATTGTTTTACATTTGTCATTTCGGAGCATTGTATAACTTGCTATGTGGTGTTGGTTTTTGTCATGTTGAAGGCCGTACGGTGACCTTGAGTTGATAACCTTCAACGTCATTTTGTCTATAGTGGAGCGTTGTTTGTTGTCAATCATACCACTTCTTATCTTTATATTGATAATGCCACGTCCAAAAAATAACGACCAAAAGACAAACAGCAGTAAACAAAACACAACAACGAAAACTAAAAGAGGGACGAAAGATACCAGAGGGACAGTCAAACTCATAAATCGAAAAGAAACTGACAACGTCATGGCCAAAAATAAAAAGACAAACAGACAAATAATAGTACAGATGACACAACATAGAAAACTAAAGACTAGGCAACACGAACCCCACCAAAAACTGGGGGTGATCTCAGGTGCTCCGGAAGGGTAAGCAGATCCTGCTCCACATGTGGCACCCGTCGAGTTGCTTATGTTATTACAAATCCGGTAAATAGTCTAATTCGGTAAGTCACATTCGTGAAAAGGGAAGGGTATTGTAGTTACGACATAAGGAACATATCCGATATCATCTGTTAAACGGTTATTACATAACGGTCAACCAACTCGTGATGGCGTCCGTAAAATTTACGAAGGGATGACTTCAACTTCACCATTTGGAACTCTTGGTTTAATAGCTTCCTTGTGAGCAGCAATCCTCTATCAAGGAAATCATGATAGGTAACACAAGCCCGGGAATATCGTATCAATTGGGAGATATGTACTTCGTATGCAGGCGCTGCTGGAATGTTGCTACATAGAAATGGAAAGTTCACAATTGGGAAGCTGAAATCATCTCTTTTGTCGTAAAGTTTAGTTTTCAACCGACCCTCATTGTCAATTTCTAGATGTAAGTCAAGATATGAGGCAGACTTAACTGTATCTGTAGTATCCTTTATCTCTAGTTCGATGGGATAGATTCGTTCAACATAGTCACCAAATTTTGTATTATTTAGTGAGAGAACATCATCTATATAGCGGAACGTAGAGTTAAAGGATATTGCTAACTTCTTATCTCTCTCCCTAAGAAGCTCCTGTATGAAGTCAGCCTCATAATAATACAGAAACAAGTCGGCAAGAAGAGGGGCACAATTGGTTCTCATTGGAATTCCGACAGTCTGTTGAAAAACACGTCCTCCAAACGTAACAAATATGTTGTCAATCAAGAAATCAATCATCTTCATAATGTCAGTTTCAGAGAATTTTTTGTTTGAATCAGAGTGATTCTTTACAAAGTAGGATTTATCCCTCCCCAAGACAAGATACTTGTATCTACGTTCGCCATTCTTTTTAATGAAACAAAGTAATACCAACTCTTTCAATTTGTCTTTTAGTTTGGAATGGGGAATACTTGTGTAAAGTGTAGAAAAGTCAAATGTTTTAATACTATTGCAAGATGAGAGACTCTTAGATTGTATGTACTATAAAAGATCTTTGGAATTTTTTAGTATCCACATCTGATTCACGCCACCTCTAGAATAGGCAGTTTCACAATAACATTGGAGCCCGGCTTTGATTGCTGATAAAATAGATGTTAATAATTTAGAAAGAGCACTTGGAAGACCCAGCAATATACCGTTGTTTGTAAGGACACTTATGTAGTTTAGGTATCCAATACAGTGATGGAAGATCCAGTTCTTCGTCTTTGGTTGAAATTCCAAAGGAACATAGAACAGACCTATGATTATCTAGGATTTCCTCTTTGGTAAGTGTCGTGAGGGTATATGTTGAGTTTCCAAGTGAATTGTCAATACCTAATTCATTTATCAAGCAGTTTATGTAATGATATTTACACACAAAAACGATGTTGTTTGGGGCTTTATCTGCGGGGACAACAACATATTTGTCATGAAGGTAGGACAAGTGTTTTGCAACATTAGGGTCTTTAAAAATTGATGTAACGTGGGTATTGATATGCCTATTTAGTTTCTTAATTCGGATTTGTATCAACGACCTCACAGCCTTAATCCATTCGGAAAGAGTATCTACGTCTTCTTTCTCGCGTTCAGCCCATTGCATGGCATAATCCTCGACTGAATCCATCAGTATTTTGAAGTTGTATTTCCAATTGATGGATTTAGGCTAAAATATGAGCAACATGAACACGAGTTAACGTTTTGAGCATTTTTGCAAATTATCAAACTGGTGAAATTTTGCCAATTTTCAACGTTTTATATCAATAGAGGTTATCATTTTTATTGAGTCAACTTCTATACTTTTCAATAGAAAACAATTTATCTCAATCTGTCTGTACACTGAATGTTTGTACATACCTTGAAGATGTGCACCATTATTTCGCCCAGTGAATACAAAGTTTTACTGGTTGACTATTTTGATTACGTTGAACTTCATGTTTTTCTCTGAATTGATATCTATAGAGGTAAAACATTTTCCGTTTTTTTCTCTCACAAATATCTTCTAGAAGAATGCGATTTTCATAATTTTTTTTTTTTTTTTTTTTTTTCCTGAAATATGTAGATACCATCTTTCCTTTGAAGCATATGAAAACTAGTGCTGGAATTCCAAACCATACGTGTTGCAATGCGACCATTTCAGAGTCTTTGGTCCAAATTATTTCATTTAATTGTGTATTCATCTATTCATTTATTCATACGTATTTTTATCGTATATATGATTAGAAGTCTATCCGGTTACTGTGTTAAAAAATATTAAAATTAAATGTAGATAAATCCAAAACACACAATTTAGAGCGACTGAATTTTCAAAGCCAGAACAGTTTTGATTCTTAACGAACCTTGATAGAGAAAACGATGGATTAATAGTGGCAAACTATTTCTATAGTGACTGAAGGTATTCGTTATCGGATACTCATAATTACAAGATTTAATGATCATCAGATGCTTTTAATTATGTGTTTTGGCATTACCTACTTCATTTGTCTATGTTACACATAATTATCATGACTTCAACTAACGAAAGTTTCATTGTAGCTGTTGTGTTTAGATACCTCTTTATTGAAGTTGTGTCTCTGTAACTGTATGCCTTCTAAAAGTGATTCAATTGGCTGAAATTCTCCAAATCTGGTCTATACTAATGGGAACTGTCGCACATTTTTGTTGTTGTTGAAAAACATTAGTATATAATCAAAAGGCGATACAAGGTATATGACAATAAGACAGCATTCCATAAAACATATAACCAAAAGATATCTAGAAGGCTCCGTCAAATTTACAATAAAGACAGGTGGCTATTCAAAATGCCAAACGATGTGTATTTATGTCACTGGAAGTCAATGTAAATTATTAAAGATACTTTAAGTTATTTATATTCATTTAAAGTCTTAAAAAAAAACCAAAGAATCTTCCAATGCATTTATTTTATAGGAGAGTTTAAGGCATTTTTTGTGTACTTAATTCTGCAGTCATGTAACGGTATCCTCTTTATACATCACAATCTGGAAGACTCATATCTACTTATAGATTCTAGATACCGATGTGGTATTTTCCTTTTGTGAATGAATAGTTTAAATGGAATAAAACTAAAGTGACAACGCCATGGCAAAACACGGAAGTCTACGAACATACAAACAAGTTCACAAAACACTGAATAGAAAACTAAAGATTAAGCAATAGAACCCCACAACAAACTGGGGAGGGGGCGTGACCTTAAGTACTCCTGAAGGGTAGTTGATCCTGCCCTACAAGTAGCATCAGTCGCGTTGATCGTGCAACATCTGTTCACGTATTTATGGTGGAATAATCAAAGTCGTCGAAGGAAATAAATTAAATAACATGATTGTTTTTGTTTGGATGCTCTTCCATAAACAGTTATACGCATCTTATTTTTGTTACTTTGTTGTTGTGTGTTACTTGGTATTTGTAACATACAATCTGAATATCCCTAAGGATTACTCTGAATAATGATTCTTAAATAATTAACGTGGTTTTTATCAAATGAAATATAATCATCACTTATAAATATATAACTAACAAGAAGGATTAACTTCTCATAAATGAAGGTGTGTTTACTTATTTATTATTATTATTATAATTTCTACATAGTTATACAATCTGCAATACGTTTTTATACTTGAAACAAAATTACTACCAATATTTTGAGAACTTTCCTCGTGTTAATCGGTTCTAGTGCAGGTGTTGATTGATTGATAATCTTTTTAAAATATATAAAATCTACAAGCTGCTTTCGCTGCTGCTTAAGTACTTATAATTGTTTTCTTAACAGATTACAACCGTATATGGCAGAAATCCTAGGTACTTTATTAATAGGATTTTTACCACATGACTTAGGTCATTAAGTTAAATTACTTCTTTAAGTTGTAGATTGAAAACTATAAATTATATCAATTTGCGGATAATCAAGTCTCTAACCGTCTTGGGTCCTAAACTAACGTGTCTTAGTTTCCTGTTGCGGATATTTACAAATATGTTGTGTAATTCAAAAGAAAAATGCTTAAAATTTGACTATTTACGAGATTGGAAGGATAAAATCATCATGTTTTTTTAAAAGAATTTGGATGAAAACACAAGAAAATAGGTGAAATAAAAAAAATGGTTTACCCTGAAAGTAAAGTTGTCATGGTATTTTCCTATATATGTAAAAATGAGAAATCTGTCGATTTTGAATCTTGCTTTTTTACGAATTATTCTTATTTCATATAGCAATCATACTACGTTTACGTGTTCGATTTTCATCGTGAAAAGGCAGAAGTATTCATAGTAGACAATAAAATTGAGAATGGAAATGAAGAATGTGTCAAAGAGACAACAACCCGACCATAGAGCAGACAACAGCCGAAGGCCACCAATTGGTCTTCAATGCAGCGAGAAATTCCCGCACCCGGAGGCGTCCTTCAGCTGGCCCTAAACAAATATGTATACTAGTTCAGTGATAATGGACGTCATACTAAACTCCAAATTATACACAAGAAACTAAAATTAAAAATGATACGAGACTAACAAAGGCCAGAGGCTCCTGACTTGGGACAGGCGCAAAAATGCGGCGGGGTTAAACATGTTTTCATTTGTACAGGAACGGAAGACAAAAAAAATGTACAATTCATCTATATTCGGACAACTGTTGATGTGACTTAGGAATTGGCATGTTTGCATATTTATTTCTAGAGTATGTATGATCATATTGAAATTGCTGCCGCCATGATAAGGCAATATGGCCGCTTTGCAAATTAGCACAGTACTCAAAATGTTATGTATGATGATTTTGTTTAATGATGATTACATTTGCACTATCGTATGATTTTAACACTGACTATTATTGATGATAAACTCTTGATCAAATGAAAACAGCTGATCTAAGATGATAGTTTTTCCCCACAAAATTCAATCTGGTTATTGGGTGGTAAGTTTTGCTTCACTGATTTAAATACGACAAATAATGCATTAGATTTCAAATATTCGACTTTAAGCGTTCCTGATGAAAGTAAATCCAGAAAAGCGCTTCAAATGCATGAAATGTTTAATGTGTTGTTTTATTTTTTTTAAAGTAATTGAATGTATCTAGATGGTTAGCATTCACATTCGTGTGTTGTATGCCAATACTATATGAATTACATCTCACATTTTGACAAAGCGATAAGCTGTTGTAAGTGTCTCTCCAGTAACAGCCTTGATTAACATTAATGCATTTTTTATTCCAAAGTTATTATAGTGCTTTCTGAAAACAAGTCAAAACTGTTACTTTTGAGAACAATCTCTATGTCGCTGTACCTTTCTCCGTTATCTGACATTTTGTTGTTGTTATGTAAAAATTATATTTTTTTTTTCAAAGCAACAAAAATGTCCAATTTAACTGATATTGTGTTATTCATAATCAATTCATAATAAATTTTCCTTGAAGGTTGATTGTACAAAATAGTTGACTGCAAAAATTAGTAGTAGACAAAGTATATAAGAAATAAAATGATTATAGTTTTTACGGTATATATCAGTTAGATAGTGATAGGTTGCATGGTAGATAGGAACATTGTTAGCAAACCAGTACATCTAGACAATGACGTATGTTGTGGAGTATTTATATTTGCCTTGCAACATGCCAAGTACGGACTCATTCAAAAAAAAAACAGATACCAAAGGGGCAATCGAAATCCATAAGTCAAAGGAAAACCAGACAACGCCAGGACCAAAGAAAAAAAACGACGAAAAAATAAACAACAGTCAGCAAAACCCTAAACAGAATACTAAACATTGAGCATGCCCTGAAATATCGTATCAACTGGGACTTATCCGCCATATGCAAGCGTTGCTGGATCGAACTTTTCTATTTCAAAACAGAAAGTACAGGATGGGAAAATTGAAATCATTTATTCTATTGTTGTCTTTAATTCTTAACTAACAACAGCAATTTCTTAATGTGTATAAAGATATCAAGCAGACTTATCTTCATATGTAATATCCTTTTTTTCTTATGGTCCAAGAAAATTGAATATAATATTAACCCAATTTAGATGTTCGGCATCCTTCTTGAATTGTGACTTGTTTAGAGCAAACATTATATCTGATCCAACATGTAAATGTGGTTTGGATATTGAGGACATGCACCATTTTTTCTTTGATTGTCCTTTCTATCTAAATGAAAGGGCTATTCTTGTTAATGGTCTCAGCTGGCTTCCCGAAGGCTGCGAGTTGGACTTAAAACTATTGGTTTTTGGAAAAGAAACTCTTTCCTATGATCAAAATGTGCAAATTGTTAAACAAGTATTCAATTTTATAAAGAGATCAAAACGATTCCTCGTAGTATAGTATCAGCATAGGTAAAACGCACATCATCATCATTATCATCATCATCCTAATCTCCGATGTTCTTTCAACATTCCCTCTCCTTTTTCCAGTATAGTTTAGTAATATTTATGTTGTTTATATTATATGATGCTTGCTCATGTTCAATTTGTATTGCTATATATATTGTATTGTGGAGAAGACTTTATAAGTATGTTTTACTTGTGTCTGATCCTTTTTTGCTTTGAGCAAATAAAATATGTTTAAACCTTCTTATAAAGCAAGAATCATGCAATCTGATTGATGGATTACCTGGGTGTAAATAACACTCTACCCCAGTTCACCCGGGGATAACTTTTTGCAACAAATTTCTAAAAAGTTGCGCCTCAGGATGTATGAATTTTCAACACCAGTGTAAAATTGTGTACACCAGTGATTACACCAGGATAACTAATATTATTTCAAATTCAATACTAAAGGAATTTCTTTTGTGTGTTTTTTTGCCTTTTTTCTGATTAAATCAGATCTATCACATGATAATGCCTCATTTATATACAGTTCGATTTCAATTTCCTTTATCCTCTTTTTATTGACTTCAATCCGAACTGTAACAAAATATGTTGTAAATCATCAGCATTATTTATTGTTCTAATGTATCTGATAACTTCGCCCTTGATAAAACCTTCATACACGTGTCGACTGACAAAAACCGCCAAAACACTAAATTCGTGTCAGATTGATGTAAGCAATGCAAGTCTAGCAATACTAGCATCATAAGATCATTATTTTTTAATATAATTACAATAAAATACTAACAGTATGTATACGGAGTCTTCCGAATAAGATATTTTTTCTTTAGGAATTCGGATGGATGTTGGAATACGTGGATGTTAGGTGTCACTTTTATACAAAGGCCAACATACATAGAAACGAACTATTTGATAACAACTGCCATATTCCTGACTTGGTACATGACATTTTATGAAAAAATGGTGGGTTGAACCTGGTTTTATGACTAGTCAAACCTCCCGCTTATATGGCAATGTTAAAAATACCGCTAAAATGGCAACACTACGTGACAGGAATACAGTACAAATAAACGCAAGGACAATCAGGACAGAGAAATACATAAACAAATAATATAATAGTTCATTACAACATGTAAACCGCAGAATAACAACGGAGACCTCGCAGGAATTTACGACAGTACACAAGGACATCACAAACGAAGAATAAACTGCGCGTCACATGGATATCTTATTCAGTAATTTCGGTAAGCATATTAATTACTAAATTTTATTTGGTTGCGGTTTTGCTAGTTGCCTGTAAGTAATAATTACTTTGATCTGAAATGTAAACATTGTACAGAATGTGAACCCAGAAGAATTGGGTCAATTTTTATTAACTATTTTTCAATGAATTTATATCTAACTGTGTGCTTATCTTAAAGATGTCATGATCTTTCTTATTGATAACGATATCATATGTAAAACAAATGAATAAATGAAGAATATTGCAAAATTCAGGGATAATGATATAGTATCTGACGTCATCGAATGACCACGTGACATTATAATTTATAAATGACGAACACAAAACCAACAGGACACGTGTTGGAACGTCCCAAATCATGATAATTGTGCTAGTTTGGTTGATTATTGTTTTGTCGTATTTACTAGAAATTAAAAATATTACATTTCTTCCTACTCAAACAGTTATTTTGAAAGACGACTTTCTAATTTCAGTCTATGAGTGAACTGCCCCGGTTAACCTGGGGTCATTTGGGGGGAACCGCGTCATATTTGCTCCGTGACGTCAATTTTTTCCGGGAAAATGTATTAATAAGATGTTCGTGTATATGAACAAGTGATTTTGTTGATGAACCTTGGGCAATTACATTGCATGGATTTATTGTTACTTCACCTGTACAAATTTATACCGCTTGCTTCACCTGTCGATGAACATTTGTTTTTCATTAATTACTGTAAACTCCTTGTATTTTAGGTTTTCTTTGCATCTGTCATTGCATAATGTTGAAACAATAATAATGATGGCAGTCAATATAAATGGTTCCTTCAATACATATTAATCTTTTCATCATACAATCTGAATAAAATCTAATAAAGTAAATATTTTGTTTACTTAAGTGACCGGGGGAGGTCGGTTGTAATGTCTTGTTGGAAATTTGAAGAGGAAGCACATGGTTGTATATATCCTAAGTCCATGAGGCGCTTTAAATCTTATTATTTAGTATGATTAGTTTTTGTTAGTTTTGTATGTTTTTTTTAATTTTGGTTCATTTGTATTAATCGGAGTTTCGGGTGGCGTTCATTTTAAACTAGTATACATTATTATAGAAGGACCAGCTTAAGCCCGTCTCTGGGTGCGGGATTTTCCCACTGCATTAAAGACCCATTGGTGGCATCGAGCAATTTTATGCTCTTTGGACGGGTTGTTTTCTCTTTGACACATTCACCGTTTCCATTCTATATTCTCTTATATGTGGTTATTCAATGATTTAAATGGCAAACCGTAAATAATAAACTATACTTTTAAAACACGATGAAAAATAAATTATTTAAAATGCAATTAATTTAATAGTTCATTAATTTTTTTTTATTTGGTTAAAATTCTGAAATCATGCTAATGCAAAGTGTCGCACAATTTTGTTGTTGTTACAAAAGCCATTACGAACTGAACAAAAATAGATACAGGGTTCATGTTAATAAGACAGTTTTCCAATAACATATATAATTTATTTGTTCAGTGTATGTTCAATGGTGTTAATATGTCCTTTGATTGAGTTAAGCTATTTCAGTTAATATTTTATAGTGTGTCTTTCTATGTTGTTATGTTACACTATTGTTTCAGAAAAAGGTTGAAGGTTTGGTACCATTAAAACGTTTAAACCCGCTGCATTTGTTTGCACCTGTCCTAAGTCAGGGATCTGATGTTCAGTAGTTGTCGTTTGTTGATGTGGTTCATAAGTGTTTCTCGTTTTTTATATAGATTAGACCGTAGGTTTTCCCGTTTGAATGGTTTTCCACTAGTACTTTTTGGGGCCCTTTATAGCTTACTGTTCGGTGTGAACCAAGGCTCCGTGTTGAAGACCGTACTGTGACCTATAATGGTTTACTTTTATAAATTTTGACTTGGATGGAGAGTTGTCTCATTGGCACTCATACCACATCTTCTTATATCTAATAACAAAACACATCTACAGGGTAACATAGACTATTTCCAACAATAACAAGTCTCTTTACAATATTTTAATCAACGTCTCAGAAAGTGAATTAGCGAAGATACTTTACAGACTTAATCTTATATAACAAGAAAACTGTTAATGCCTGTAAGTCATAGGGGCAGTTCTTGAGCACTAAATTTTCCAGTTTTTTCCTAGTTTGTTTGTGTAGGTATGTCACATAAAATCGGGATATCTATACCTGAAATGACGATTCTTGAATAATTTTACATCTTTTTGATGAACAATTATATTCTTATCCATCGTAAATATATAACAAGAATGATAAATTAATCGTAAATGATAGTGTACGTCCCCATTTACATTCTCAATTTTAGTATACATATTTTGCATACATATAGTAATCCTTTTTAGACAAAATTACTGAAAATATTTTGAAAACTCTATTCTTGTTTAACATTGTTCCAGGGTGGGTGTTTTTTGATACATTATTTCAACACACATATTAGTCTACGAGCTGCCATTTTTGCCATTTGAGTAATTATAATTGTTTCTTCCACAGATTTCAGCATAGTTTTGTTATATAATGATAACATTTGCACTATTGTGTGAATTTAAAACTGACTATAATTGATGATAAACTCTTGATCATATGCATACAGCTGATTGTAAATAATTCGTTTCTCCCACTAGTTTCAATCAGGTTTTAGCGGGATAAGTTTTTCTCCAAATATATTAATACGAAAATATTATATGTCTAAATAAATGTACGGATCTCGATGGAAAGTATCCATATTCGTTTGTTATTTGCTAGTACTAGATCAATTACATCTTACATTTTGACAAATTTATAAATGTTATATGTGTCAGCATTATATTTACAGCCTTCAATTTCATGTTTTATTCGTCAATTAATCAAATGCACTATGAAAACTAATTGTTCAAAGGGCACGTCAAATATGCATCATTTTGGAACGATTTCTATGTATCTGTAACATTCTCAATTATCTGACCGTTTGTTCTTGTTTGTGAAATATGTTAAAACAAAATAACAACACTATTGTTTAAACAAACAAAAAAAAGACAAAAAAGAGTGCAATTTAAAAGCCAGCTGCATTGTTGATATGATAATTAATTCATGATAAGTGTTTTTTGAGTGTTGATTTAATAAAAAGTAATATAAGACAAAGTGTATAGGGAAATAATGTTAGCAGTTATGTAGTGGTAAGTTGATACATGAGAACCTTGTCAGCAAACCAGTATCACTAGACAATGAGGCATGCTGTGGAAGATTTATATCTGCACTGCAACAAATCGTCTTTGAAAAAATGAAGAAGATTCCAGAAGAGCAATGGAAATCCATAAGTCAAATGAAAAACAGACAATACCATATCTAAAAGAAAAAAGACCAAAAGACCAACAACAGTTCTCAAAAAAACTATAAAGATTGAGCAAGCTCTGAAATATCGTATCAACTGGGATATATATCATCCAGATGTAAGTGCTGCAAGAATTTTGCCATTCAAAAACATAAAGTTTAGGATCGGAAAACTGAAATTTATTATTTTGTCGTAATGTTGAATTCTAGAGAGACTTGTATATGTCTTAACGTATACGTAAAGGCATGTCGCCTTATAAACTTTATATGTAATATAATTTATTTCAAGTAAAGGCGATCAGTTAAATCAAGTTGTTAAAGAGGTTCCTTATTAGGCTTACAGAGTTGAAGATTTAGATTCTACGTCCGCATTTCGACAGGCCGTTAACTAGTGTTATCTGTTTTGCCTTTGCTCTATGATTTAAGAAAACGCCTTTGGTATCTTTTCTTTCACTTTTTAAGTCTAGAGTTTTATAGCACCATTATTGTTTGACTTATATTATAAGAAAAACGAAAGCATAGATAGATAAACAAGAAATGTCAACACATTTTAAAGAAATAATATTAATTCAATAAAAAATTTTGGGGCATTTTAAGAAGATCATACTTGGGAATACGGAAATCGAATAATTACCGAGGTCAAGAATGACAGTAACGCTTTTGAACTTATCTTTATGAATCATTCGTTCAGTAGACTTATTGTTAGCTACAAACCGTATCTTTACATTCAGAAGTCATTTGAGGTTTGATTGTACTACCGTGTTCCTGTTTGCATGACATTACAACCTAAGTTTATTAGATCCACAACCGAGCTGTCTCTGGTGAATCGTGGATACAGTGGAATATATGCCGACGATTTCGGTTACATGGGAAACAACAAGATATTGAAAGGATGTAACGGAGGCAAAATGTCTATGAAATATTAGAAATCAATAATAATAGTAAAGGAATAACCCTTTTTGCTGTTGTTTTTTGGCACCTTCTGGAAACGTTGAACTAAATACTATAATGACAAACAATCTGCTACAACCTTGAAGAAAGTCTGTTAAAAACACATCGAATCCCATGAGACATAAGTTTCTTACTGTCAGTGTATCTTCCTCACTATCGATTCATATAAATTTACTTAAGGCATAGCAGGAACAACATATAAAGTGTTTAATCAGCATGGTCTTGGACATACTCAATCGAACATATACTTTTATTTTGAAAATATGCTATCACAATTTTTCATTTGACGTTCAGATGAACTTACTAAATATTTATCTGATGGCTATTCGACGTTAAGTAGAAACAAAGGACGCACCCTTACAGCTACGTCTGTATTTAATTCTTGACCTTCACTTATATACTTTTAGAGCGAAAAATATAATAATCAATGAGAAGAATGAACAATTTCAACACTCTAGCAGCAGTGACATATTAATTATCTATATATTTATATATATGTTAGTTGACTTGCTCCCTTTTAAGATTTCCTGAATATATATTATTAACCTTAGTCTTAGGTTCAATGTCAAAGAAAACTCAATTGAATAACACAACAAATATAAATCTTCTCTACTCTGGAAAAAATGTGATTGAATCAAATTTAGAAAACCACGAAAACAGGACTACACTATGTTTAGCTATATTGCCACTTTTTACAGCAAAACACTACACAGAATACTAAGCATTGAGTAAGCCCTGAAATATCGTATAAACTGGGACTTATCCGCTATATGCAAGCGTTGCTGGATCGAACTTTTCTGTTTCAAAACAGAAAGTATAGGATGGGAATGTTGAAATTGATTATTCTATCGTTATCTTTAATTCTTAACTAACAACAGCAATTTCTTAATGTGTATAAAGATATCAAGCAGACTTATCTTCATATGTAATATCCTTTTTTTCTTATGAAGCAAGAATCATGCAATCTGACTGGTGAATTACCCGGGTGTAAATAACACTCCACCCCAGTTCACCCGGGTTTTTTTTTGCCTTTATCTGATTAAATCAGATCTATCACATGATAATGCCTCATTTATATACAGTTCGATTTAAATCTCCTTATATCCGCTTTTTATTAAGTTCAATCTGAACTGTAACAAAATATGTTGAAATTCATCAGCATTATTTGTTGTTCTAATGCATCTGATAACTTCGCCCTTGATAAAACCTGCAAACACGTGTCGACTGACAAAACCGCCGAAACACTTAAGTAGTGTCGGATTGATGTAAGCAATTGCAAGTTTAGTAATACTGGCATCATTAGATCATTATTTTGTAATACAATTACAATAAAATACTAACAGTATGTATTCAGAGTCTTCCGAATAAGATTTTTTTTTGCTATCGGAATTCGGATGGATGTTGGAATGCGTGGATGTTAGGTGTCACTTTAATACAAAGGCCAACATACATAGAAACGAACTATTTGATAACAACTGCCATATTACTGACTTGGTACATGACATTTTAAGAAAAAAAAAGGTGGGTTTAACCTGATTTTATGGCTAGCCAAACCCCCCCCCCCCCCCCCCCCCCTTATATGGCAATGTTAAAAATACCGCTAAATTGGCAACACCACGTGACAGGAATACAGTACAAATAAACGCAAGATCACTCAGGACAGAGAAATACATAAATAAATAATATAATAGTTTATTACAACATGTAAACCGCAGAATAACAACGGAGACCTCCCATGAATTTACGACAGTACACAATGACACCACAAACAAAGAAAAAACTGCGCGTCACATGAATATCTTATTCAGTAATTTCGATAAGCATTTAAATTACTAAATTTTATTTAATTGCGGTTTTGCTAGTTGCCTGTAAGTAATAATTACTTTAATCTGAAATGTAAACATTGTACAGAATGTGAACCCAGAAGAATTGGGTCAATTTTTATTCACTATTTTTCAAGGAATTTATATCTAACTCTGTGCGTATCTTAAAGATGTCATGATCTTTCTTATTGATAACGAGATCATATGTAAAACAAATGAATAAATGAAGAATATTGCAAAATTAAGGGATAATGATATAGTATCTGACGTCATCGAATGATCACGTGACATTATATTTTATAAATGACGAACACAAAAACCAACAGGACACGTGTTGGAACGTCTCAAATCATGTTAATTGTGCTAGTTTGATTGGTTATTGTTTTGTCGTATTTACTAGAAATTAAAAATATTACATTTCTTCCTATCCAAACAGTTATTTTGAAAAACGACTTTCCAATTTCAGTCTGTGAGTGAACTGCCCCGGTTAACCTGGGGTCATTTTGGGAGAAACGCGTCATATTTTCTCCGTGACGTCAAATTTTTCCGGGAAAATGTATTAATAAGATGTTCGTGTATATGAACAAGTGATTTCGTTAATGAACCTTGTGCAATTACATTGCATGCAGTTATTTTTACTTCACATGTACAAATTTATACCGCTTGCTTCACCTGTCGATGAATATTTGTTTTTCATTAATTACTGTCAACTCCTTGTATTTTATGTTTCCTATGCATCTGTCGTTGCATAATGTTGAAACTTCTAACAATAATAATGATGCCAGACAATATAAATGGTTCATTCAATACATATTGATCTTTTCGTCATACAATCTGAAAAAATCTAATAAAGAAAACATTTTGTTTATTAAAGTGACCGGGGGAGGTCGGTTGTAATGCCTTGTTGGAAATTTGAAAAGGAAGCACATGGTTATATATGACCTAAGTCCATGAGGCGCTTAAAACCATATTATTTAGTATGATTAATTTTTGTTAGTCTTGTATGTTTTTTTTTTTAATTTGGTTCATTTGTATTTATCGGAGTTTCGGGTGGCGTTCATTTTAAACTAGTATACATTATTATATAAGGACCAGCTTAATCCCGCCTCGGGGTGCGGTATGTTCTCACTGCATTAAAGACCCATTGGTGGCATTGGCCAATTGTATGCTCTTTTGTCCTTGTTCTCTCTTTGACACATTCACCGTTTCCATTCTCTATTCTCTTATTTGTGGTTATTCAATGATTTAAATTGTAAACCGTATATAATGTACTATACTTTTAAAACACGATGAAAAATAAATGTATTTAAAATGCAATTAATTTAATAGTTCATTAATTTTTTTTTTATTTGTCTAAAATTCTGAAATAATGCTAATGCAAAGTGTCGCACAATTTTGTTGTCGTTACAAAAACCAGTACTAACTGAACAAAAATAGATACAGGGTCTATGTTGATAAGACAGTTTTCCAATAACACATATAATCAAAATACATCTACATGGTAACATAGAATATTTCCAACAATGACAAGTCTCTTTACAATATGTCAATCAACGTCTCAGAAAGTGAATTAGCGACGATATCGATACTTTACAGACTTCATCTTATATAACAAGAAAACTGCAAAGCCTGTAAGTCAAAGGGGCCGTTCTTGCGCACTAAATTTTCATTTTTTTTCCTAGTTTGTTTGAGTAGGTATGTCACATAAAATCGGGATATCCATACCTAAAATGACGATTCTTGAATACTTATACATTTCTTTGATGAACAATTTTATACTTATCCCTCGTAAATCTATAACAAGAATGACAAATTACTCGTAAATGATAGTATAAGTCCCCATTTACATTCTCAATTTTAGTATACATATTTTGCATACAATCAGTAATCCTTTTCAGACAAAATTACTGAAAATATTTTGAAAACTCTATTCTTGTTTAACATTGTTCCAGTGTGGTTATTGTTTGATACATTATTTCAACACACATATTGATCTACGAGCTGCCATTTTTGCCATTTGAGTAATTATAATTGTTTTTTCCACAGATTTCAGCATAGTTTTGTTATATAATGATAACACTTGCACAAATTGTTAAAGAGGTTCTTTAATAGGCTTACAGAGTTGAAGATTTAGATTCTACGTCCGCATTTCGACAGGCCGTTAACTAGTGTTATCTGTTTTGCCTTTGCTCTATGATTTAAGAAAACGCCTTTGGTATCTTTTCTTTCACTTTTTAAGTCTAGTGTTTTATAGCACCATTATTGTTTGACTTATATTATAAGAAAAACGAAAGCATAGATAGATAAACAAGAAATGTCAACACAATTAAAAGAAATAATATTAATCCAATCAAAAATTTTGGGGCATTTTAAGAAGATCATACTTGGGAATACGGAAATCGAATAGTAATTGCCGAGGTCAAGAATGACAGTAAAGCTTTTGAACTTATCTTTATGAATCATTCGTTCAGTAGACTTATTGTTAGCTACAAACCGTATCTTTACATTCAGAAGTCATTTGAGGTTTGATTGTACTACCGTGTTCCTGTTTGCATGACATTACAACCTAAGTTTATTAGATCCACAACCGAGCTGTCTCTGGTGAATCGTGGATACAGTGGAATATATGCCGACGATTTCGGTTACATGGGAAACAACAAGATATTGAAAGGATGTAACGGAGGCAAAATGTCTATGAAATATTAGAAATCAATAATAATAGTAAAGGAATAACCCTTTTTGTTGTTGTTTTTTGGCATCTGCTGGAAACGTTGAACTAAATACTATAATGACAAACAATCTGCTACAACCTTGAAGAAAGTCGGTTAAAAACACATCGAATCCCATTAGACATAATTTTCTTATTGTCAGTGTATCTTCCTAACTATCGATTTATATAAATTTACTTTAGGCATAGCAGGAACAACATATAAAGTGTTTAATCAGCATGGTCTTGGACATACTCAATCTAACATATACTTTTATTTTGAAAATAAGCTATCACAATTTTTCATTTGACATTCAGATGAACTTACTAAATATTTATCTGATAGCTATTCGACGTTAAGTGGAAACAAAGCACGCACCCTTACAGCTACGTCTGTATTTAATTCTTGACCTTCACTTATATACTTTTAGAGCGAAAAATATAATAATTAAATAAGAAGAATGAACCATTTCAACACTCTAGCAGCAGTGACATATTAATTATCTATATATTTATATATATGTTAATTGACTTGCTCCCTTTCAAGATTTCCTGAATATATATTATTAACCTTAGACATAGGTTCAATGTCAAAGAAAACTCAATTGAATAACACAACAAATATGTGTTCACGTTTATCATTTTTTTGTTTGCAGATTAATAATTGCTTGTTGGAGAAACATGATTAAGAGATAATAAGAATTATGAAATATAATATTATTCTGGACCTGGATCTAACATTTACGGTACCAATTTTAATGCACCAGCCAGATGCACATTTCAACAATTAATGTTTCTTTAGTGATGCTCGATGCCGAGGTATTTGAAGATCCAGAACTTATTCAAAAATTGAAGAGCTAACATGTTAGAGTTACGGTGAATCAAGCGTAAATGAAATTTTTCATATATTATAATTCAAACAAAAGATATAATAGTAAAAAGGTATAATTAACCATAAGATATTAAGATAAAAATTTATGAAATATGCAGCGAATACATACAAGAATTCGACAAACAATAAAAAAAATAAATGTTTTTGCTACAGTTCAGTAAAACACACTAAACACACTAATGTTGAATTTCGTGTAGAGGAATAAGTTAGATCAAGGTCGGTGAATTGTTTGTAAAAAATCGTTCTTTTATCGTTTACAATATGTTGATGATGATTTTGTTAAATTTTGTATTTGTTTGATAAGAGTTGTTGGATACCCTTAGCTGATACTGTTATCTGGGCGGTTTTATGTTGAGCTGAGTGTTCAGTTGTATGTCAATCTGGACTTACATGGTTTGATGTTCTGTGTTTTTAAAATACTTTATCAATTTGCTATGTCATCCCTCATGGTTGTTATTGGTGGTAAGCAGTCTTTTTAGAACTTCTCAGTTTGTTAGGCTTGGTTTTCGGACGACTTATAGTCGAGATAAGTATGATTATATTATAATTAATCAATTCGTCTGAATTGATATAGAATTAATTCTGGTGTTATAATCAATAATAATTAATACTTACTTTAACAAATGCAATTCGATTTCGTAATGACTGGGTGTGTATTCTCACGGCGGGCGATGCATGCGTAACAAAAGACGCCTACCCTGTCGACGCACCCATTATTGCTCGTTTTGGAGCTTATCTGATTTCTGCAGGTTTGTGTTGATACCATTATTTGGTTTTTTTTTCATCGATTTGACCATCGGTAAAGTTTTGCCTATACATAAGCATATACGTGTACTAATGTTTTCTTTAAATGTGAGCTTTCTTATCAATATATAATAGTATCTTCCCAATTAACATACATGTATACTTAAAGTATAAAATCAAAAGATTTACAGATTTCCTTATTTAACGATTGTATTTTTACACTTATCAGTTGACACTTATTACCAGAAGTATGATATTCTATTTTAATCATAAAGAGGCCACACTTTACCTTCCCAATGACAATAATGTCAATTGCTTTATGAAGATCAAGCCCATCTGCAGTTTTCTGATGATGAATTAACGTGAATTAAAGTTTGCAAAGTTTGAGATCCGTGGATAAACCATTCAAACTGCTTGAATTGAATTATTGTTTGTTTTAAAAAAAATATTGAAGTATTAATCGCATAAGATTACTATTTCTCCAAACGATGATTCCTAGAAAATATACAAGACGAAACAAGACAAAGCAAGATAAAACAAGACAAAACAAGACAAAACAAAACAAAAAACAGGAAAAAAAAACCCACAAAACACCTGGCTAATTCCAAACATAAAAGACACGATTTCGTTTCAATTTTATAACTTTATGTGTGTGTTTCTGTGGAATATCATTGACTGCAAAAACCTATAAAGGTGCCATTTATTCATCCCTCCGTAAGTTTTACGGATAACATCACAAGTTGATTGACCGTTATCATTTTGTTTCACAGATGACAACGGATATGTTCCAATTGTCGTAATTACAATCCCGTACCCTTTCCCCCAAATGTGACCTACCGAATTAGACTTATCACCGGGTTTGTACTAACGTATACATCACGACGGGTGCCACATTGATAATTGATGTTTTAATTTTTAATGTTTTGATTATTGCTTATCAGATGAAATAAAGGGGTTAAACTAGAGGTCCGACGTAGAATTTAAGAACTGAAATTTTAATGAATTTATTTGAAACGAGGCAGCTTACAAAGTTTTTCAATATCTGGTATTTAACAACTGATATGATTACCGTACGCACAATATCAGTTTCTTGAAATAACCTTGACCAGGTACGCTCGTTTCCAAAAATTTGGAAGATAAAAAATTTGAAACTATGGAGAGCATATATATTAGAAGGGTCTAAATAGAATATGCCAAATCGGTTAAGATCAACTTACCTGATGGAGTTTTCACAGCATAACATAATTTTACAAACTAGAATTTAACATACAAAATGTTTAATTTATTTAATGCCAATATCGAAGCACTTGCTATCGGGCATAGTCCTCAAGGATCTGTACTGACAGTGGTAGCACTCAAAATTGTTTTCAACCGGTGTTGATGGAATAACCTTCATTAGATGTATTACGCTCGTTGCTAAAAGTTCAGTAATCGAAAGATATTTTTTTATATTTATATATTTACACAAAATCGTCATGACCAACGTTTCTTTTTTGTGTTTAGTTTATCATAATTGTGTATCTTGATATCGTATTTCATCTCAGGTCGTCAAAATCTAACTGAAAAGTTGTTTTTTTTACACTCATTGTGCCAATAAAGCAAAGTTAGCATCAATGAAACCGAAAACCAGAAAATGGCTTGAATGTTTTAAAACGGTTTGAACTATGTCCAAGAAAAAGGCAAGGAAAGCTATTTTTATTCAGTCGCGATTGCGATCGGCTGTGAATCAAATGAGCATGGTTAGATAATAGAAAATACAGATTGGTAGTAAAAGTACGCATGTTTTTCTATTGCTAACTCAATATTTTATATTGTTTCGTCAGAAAACAGTATTCTCCGATTACATAAAAAATAGTATAGACATTTTGCCATATCGTCTGCAAAAGTATTTGATTTTATGATCGTGATCTTAAATAATATAATGAAGATTATTTGTTCCACTTTAATCCTACAAAAAGGACATAAATATTACAATTCAAGCCTTCTATATACTAATAAAAAAGTTGATCAATGAGACTAATTAAAGATATCGGGATTATTCAACCAGTAAATCGTTTGGAGAAAGTTTGATTAAATATAGGAACGTAGTCTTTGTGCGATGTTAAAACCTAGATTATTATTAAATAAAAAAAAAGAGGTAAAAACATTGCTAGACTATAACAAGCACAAAGACATTCATTATACCATAATGAAAGAAATGTGAAAACAATGATACTGACAATACTTAACTGGATATTTTCCGGCAAAGACAATCGCGAATAAATAAGTAAAACAAAAATACCCAAGACACATTCAAAACGGGAAAGTCCATAGAAACTGACAAAATCAAACACTATCAATCAATGGAAAAAGTGAATAATAACTGCCATATTTATGAACTGGTAGAGGCATTTTCCGAGAAAATTGTGGGTTACACCTGGTTTTATAGCTAGCTAAACATCCCACTTGTATGACAGTTGTTAATACTTCCATTATATTTTGAAAAATTGGATGAGCAACCCAAACAAACATAAAAGGTCCTATATAATTCTTGGAGATTAATGTATCCATTTATTAATGTGAACGGAAAAATGGAGATAATTAATTATGCAACGTCGAAAATTTCTGTCAATAAATATTTATTATAAATGATATCATAGGCCGGCACTATGTAGTCGAATTTTCACGCTAAGTATACACCTAGAATAAATATCTGAAAACATATGTATTAATCACGATTATTTAGCTTGAACGCTTGAAACATTCTTTGTAACTACGCCAATATTCTCTTTTTTTATTGGGATGACATGTAAAGCTCACTTGTACCAATACCGTGCACAACTTTCTACTGGGCATATTGTACCCTCGGACACTGATATCCAACAAGCAGCGGTACCAACCCAGTGGTAGTAAAAATCAAATCACATGATTTCGGTTTCCACAACCCATTAATTCCCTACGTGGCTACATAAATATTTGATCGTTAGCACTAAGACTTCGTTTCAAATAAATAAATGAGTCATCAATTTTAAATGATATTCGAAGAACACCTATAGAACAGAAATAATCTTTCCTTCCGGAACAAACAAGTTCACCTCCGGTTTTTCGTTGTGTAATTATTCATTCTGTGTGGTGTTTTGAGGACATTTATTTGTTGTATCTTTCTTATTTTGGCCATGCTGTTGACTTATGATTGAAGTTATCTTTAAGAACTTCTTTACTTTTAATATGTAAACTATGAAGGAGAGAAAGTATTTTATTTCGTGAATACTTTTGAAATTCATTAATACTGCCATTTTAAATCTTAATAGTTCCTTCTAATGTCAGTAGCGCAAATAAAACCTGACAAGAAAATAACACGATATTTCGTTTCAAATAAAAATCCTTCAAACATTTTTGTTTATTCAGTACGTATATTTAAATCAGCCTATTTGAAAATGATAGTAAACATTTCGTCGTAAATCCAGATAGCGCATGCACTGTATAAACTTGATTGGAGTGCATACTTAAAGAAAAAAAGGTAAAGAATAAAATAACTGTTACTGGTGTTTTAATTTGCATTTTTTACATCATTATCCATTTAACTCCTTCTTCAAACCTTTTTTCGTCTGGAATAACTGTTTTGATGATAAAATTATTACACATTCTTAATAATAAATGACGTAAACGGTATTTTCCAAACACGAACTTATATGTCTCTCAATGACTGGAGAATATAAATTCTTGAACTGTTGTACTTTAAGTTTCATTATGTAATTCATAAAACAATGGTGCTGGGAGCGGATTGTTAATGTCGTGGTGATCCAACAGTCCCATTGAAACTCCATAAATCGATTGATTTAGGTCAACATACGACAGGCTGATGCTCAAACCCTATTGCAAGTTGTAAAGGGCAATAATGTTAATGAACGGTTACATTTCATATTATATAAGTGATAACATCACTTTTTAAAATTATAGAAGTGATGAACACTGAACGGGACACTGTTGTCTGGAAGAGAAGAACACTTTTAGATCGACAAGTCCCACACTTTCGAACCTTGCTTTTTAAAAGAATAGACGAAAAAATTCAGAAGAAATAAATATTCGGTGTTTTGGGGGCATCGTCCTTGAAATCTTTTTAATATTGGCATATGGACGTTGCAAACACACTTTACAATGACAATAGATTTCCTAAATCGAACTTTAACGCATCACATTTGCATCTGATGGACCAACCTGTACAATTATCTCGATCCTATTTTACAAGAATAGATCAATGCCAGCCCGGTGAAGTTTATTGTTCTAGCGAAATACTCCTTTTTGTTTATCACATTGTAAGTATTTATTTCATATTAACATGTTTAATAGTGTGTTAAAATAATCTTGTTAGGCAATCTATAAGATTAAAAAACATTGTCGAAAATAATGAAACAAGCATTTACAGGGGCATAAAAAATAGAAAAAAACCTGACCTTGTCGTGGCAAATTGCAGGGTAAAACACTTATCAAAGATACTATGCTTATAATTTTGTACTCTAGACGCACATTTCGTCTTCATAAGACCCGTCAGAGGCAAGATAATCATAACAGGTGGTAGGCCAAATCAAACACGAAGTTGAAGAGCATTAAATATTTAACGTGTGTGCCAAAGATTGGATAAGCTATCAATGCCTGGAGGTAGAAAAATATTGTATAAACAGTAAATTTATCGAAAAAGAACGTATCAATGATACTACATGTAAACAAAAACACAAAAAAGATGACTATTTCTCTGGTGAAACCTTAAAGGAACGAAACGTCCACCAGCAGTTGCATCAACCCTGCATGAGATAATTTGTCTAAAGGAGGAAATGGCGAAATTTGAATAACATCTATTGTTGCATCTTTGCCCATTAGTCAGCACTTCTGTGTTGACATGAGCTATCATTGATATGGTCATAATCATAAATTAACTGTTTACAAAACTTAAAATTTTTCAAAATACTAAGGCTTTTCTACCCAAGGAAAAGAATACCATAGCTGTATTTGGCAAAACCTTTTGGAAGTTGGGGTCCTTACTGCTCTTCTTCCTGTATTTTATCTTTTTAACATTTTTGATTAAAGCGTCACTAATTAGTCTTTTGTAGACGAAACGTGCGTCTGGCGTATACAATTGTAAGCCTTGGATCTATGATGATTTTATTTAATGTATATGTTGTATACTTCATCTGTCTGATCATTTGACAAGAGTATTTAGTATAGAAGCTGTTGATAAGCAAGGGAAGACCCAGAACATTCCGAAGCAGATATTGAACCCGCAATACAAAATTAGTAAGCAAAAAAGGTTGGGTAGAAACGCGTCGAAATGTATTCTTTCTCTTATGGTTGTGGTATACTATCTGTTCCTCCCATTAAAAGATATTTTTTACGTATGACGCTAAACCGAGAGTATACCGGTGAAGAGTATTCCAGCAACACATGTTGTGTGCATTTAATTTTTTACAACAACACACTCCTTTATTGCGCTATCTGTTTATTTTATTACCCTTTGGACGATGCATGTAGACCGTCAATCCACAAAGCACTATTTGTGCGGGAGCAAATGCTTCGGTTTTGACATAGAATAAATGACACATTATGCCCGTAGTTCATAAAATCATTTTATTTCTGTTAAAACATATAAGCAACCAACAATCATCATCGACAGGATGGTGTAGTTTATTCATTCATCCAGAATGACATCCTTAATTTAATTGAGTTCGATATCCGAATTGAAACCAAATAGTATATCATACCGGTCCTATTCAGTTCATTACGTAATCACGAATCTAACTACAACATTTGCGATCAGAATCAAACAACCTCCAACAATGGGTTCTAGTCCATAACTGATTGAAGCCTTTCTAAGGCCTCAAAACTGTGATATCAGAGACATCGTCTATCGTCTATGTTTAGGTCATGTGGCGCTCTTTTTCCTCATAGAGCCAAGAATATAATTGTTTTAAAGTCTTTTAGTAAGCGGATTTTTATCTATCAGAAAATGGTGTAATATATATTTTGATAAAACAAAACCTGCCGAACATTGGCTCATAAAGAGTAAATTAATCGTATGCCATGGAATGTAAATAAATGAAATTTTTTTCGAAACATTCATGACATTTTGAGCATTGTAATAGGTATCTTAAACATGTTTAAAGGGTTTATTTCTGCACAAAAACCACCCTCCAAGACAAAGGTCATGAACTTACACATGTTACAAGCATATCTATTTGTATTACGGAATCGGGTCACAATACGAAACTTCGACAGATTATTCAGGTTTTTGACGCTATTCATCCATTAAGTGTATCAGACTGTTCGCAAATAAGTGAAGAATATTTACATTTACAATGCATAATATTTGCTCCAAGCTTGTGAATTTTTCCTTTCGTTTAGGGTTAGGGTGACGAACTTCAAATCATGTTGATATGATATAGCATTAAAAATTCACGTACCAAAAATGAAATATATGGGTCTAGTGAAATACTTTTCTAATTCTAAATAGTAATAACAAAAGAGTGGGTTTGCTTGAATAACAAGACAAAAGCTTTGTGGTACTACAAATGGTAAAACTTGAGATGTATTTCTTACTTGTATATTTTAAAATTTCCGTTTACTCATTTTTCAATTTTCATTCAGGCAAATTAATTATTCTATTCATGTAATATACTATAAAAAGAAAATTATGAAACACCACCTTAAATCTTTACTTGTTGATCTTTTTTATGCATAGCTTTAAATGTGATCTATGATGTTAGTCTTCAACCTCTAAAATTGTTAAGTGTGCCCTTCCACGAAATATTGAAATACAGCGGGTTTGTATTTACATAAGCAACACGATGGGTGCCACATGTGGAAGCAGGATCTGCTTATCCCTTTAGAGCACCGGCGATCACCCCCAGGTTTTTGGTTGGGTTTGTGGTGCTCAGTCTAAGTTTTCTATGTTGTGTTTTGTGTACTGTTGTTTGTCTTTTGTCGTTTTTCGTCAGGGCATTTTCAGTTTGTTTTCGATTTATGAGTTTGAACATCATTTTTTAGAGTTCTTCTAAAAATGAAATTGTTTTTGTGTTTTTTATTTGACGTTCGAAAATTACCCCTGACATCTAAATCAGACAATAGTTTTAAGTTGACAAAAGGCATAACAGTATATTAAAAGATGCTTTTAAAATAGCTGGTGGATACATTTTTTTTTTAAATACAACTGACATGTAAGGATGGTAATGACGGCATGTGGAAAAATTAATCGATTTTCAAAAGCTAAACTGACAGCGCGTAATCCCTACAGTGGCTTCCATTTTCACGATAGAAAACATTAAGTGGCGTAATAGGGAGATAATTTTGACGAAGTAGAATCCTGACTGTTTTGTTAAGAGAATTTTACTTTTATACGTTTTCCTTATACGGAAAGATATTTATAGTTTCTGAAAAATTAACAAAGGTATATTTAGGTTACTTATCTGATTTGCACTATTGTTTCTTCAATCAATGTATTACGCCTTTAAAATATTTCTTGCATACTTGTATCTATACAACAGCTCACGTATTATAAATCATTGATTAGTTAGAAAATTGGTGTTCTCTAATAAATTACTGCTAAACAATTTTCTGTCAGACTTACGGTGCAACAGTACAAACGAACATAATTGGGAGACACAATTTTTTACTTTAATTCTATGTTTCAGCAAAGCAAGGTCAAAATATAGTTTTTAAGTATCGACAGGACCATAACAATTCATTACTGTATACAAATACAGTCTTTAATTGTGTTTTAATTTATCAAGAACAAAATCACTGTCAGTACTGGTAAAATAAATATTCATAGATCTCCTGTTACTTGCATATTTGATACATGCTAATTTTGAATGTTCGCTTAAACAAGTGGTAGAAACTGTCATTGAAATTGCAATGAGGAACACGATTTTGACTGGATCTATGGATACACATGCTACATCAATCTTTAAAGACCTAAATGTTGCAAAACACCTGTCCTACCTCGATGATATGTTGTCATCGCCGATGATAAAGCCCCGAACAACATCCTTTTTGTGTGTAAATCACATTACATAAACTGCTTGATAAATAAATTTGGTATAGACAATTCACTTGGAAACTCAACATATACCCCTACGACACTTACCAAGGAGAAAATCCTGGATAATCATAAGTCTGTTCCATGTTCCTTAGGAATTTCATCCTAAGATGAAGCACTGGATCTTCCTTCACTGTAGTTGATACCTAAACTACATAATGTCCTTACAAACAACGTTATATTGCTGGGTCTTCCAAGTGCTACACGAAACCGCTTTCTAAATTATTAACATCAGTTTTATCGGCAATCAAAGCCGGGCTTCAAAGTTATTGTGAAACTTCCTATTCTAGAGGTGGCGTGAATCAGATGTGGATACTTAAAAATATCTTTTAGAATGTATACATTCTAAAACACTTTCATCTTGCTATAATATTAAAACATTTGACTTTTCTGCACTTTACATAAGGAATCCCAATTCTAAACTAAAAGACAAATTAAAAGAGTTGGTCCTGCTTTGTTTCATAAAAACGAATGGCCAACGAAAATACAAGTATCTTGTCTTAGGGAAGGATAAATCGTACTATGTAAAAATCACTCTCATTCAAGCAAACCATTTTTTGAAACTGACATTATCAAGATGCTTGATTTCTTGATTAACAACATATTTGTTACGTTTGGATGACGTGTTTTTTAACAATCAGCATTCCCATGGGATCCAAATGTGCTCCTCTTCTTGCCGACTTGTTTCTTTATTCATTTAAGGTTGTCTTCATACAGGAGCTTATTAGGAAGAGAGAAAAGAAGTAAGCATTATCCTTTTATAGAAAAACAAAGGATATGGGGTTTATATCTATGACACAAAATCAGTACATGGACAGCAAAAAAAAAACCCACAAAAATCAGAGGAACAACTTTTTATTGCTGTTCTTCATCTCAAAGTCACAGTGATGCCTTCAACACGGAACAAAAAAGCTCACACTGCAAGTTTAAGACGGCGCCTAGCACCGGTTTGAGCGGAATTATTTGCAAAAACAAATGGATAGACTTTGTAGGATGTACCACCAACGAATCCGCCCAGGTCAAAACTTCACTTTTTGCGATATAGATGATGTTCTCTCACTAAATATTTCAAAGTGTGGTGACTATGTTGCACGCTTCTTTCCCGTCGAACTTGACATAACGGATACAACAGATACAGTTAAGTCTGCCTAATATATTGACTTACATCTAGACATTGACAATGAGGATCGGTTGAAAACAAATTTTTACGACAAAAGGGATGATTTCAGCTTCCCAATTGTGAACTTTCCATTTCTTTGTAGCAACATTCCAGTAGTGCCTGCATATGAATGAATATCTCCCAGCTGATACGATATTACAGGGTTTGTATTTCCTATCATGATTTCCTAGATATAGAGGTTGCTCCTTACAAGGAAGCTTTGAAACAAACAGTTCCAAGTGGTGAAGTTGAAATCATCCCTTCGGAACTTTTACGGACTCTACACGAGTTGATTGGCAGTACCGGAATATCTATTTCACAGATGACACCGTATATGCTTCAATTGTCGTAAGCACAATTCCGTCCTCTTTTCCTCGAATGTTACCTACCGAATTAAACTTATCACTGGGTTTGTACTTTCATGAGCAACACGACGTGTGCCACTTGAAGAGCGGGATCTGCTTACCCTTCCGGAGCACCTGAGATCACCCCCGGTTTTTGGTGGGGGTTGAGATGCTCAGTCTTCAGTTTTCTATGTTGTATTTTTGTGTACTGTTGTTAGTCTTTTGGTCTTTTTCAGAAATATTAACCAGTATAAATCATTGATTTCCTAGATATTCAGTACAGCTTCGTGTTTACGGTACACATCATTAAAAGTGGTGTTCTAGTTAAAAAAAATCCACAAAACGTCGAAATGATCATTAAGTCAGCACTTTAAAAACCATTAAACGTCGATTATTTTACGTTTTTAACAAAAACGAAGTCGATAAACCTTTGATTTTTTTATATCAATCAAACGGATATTTATGTAAAAACAACATATACTTAATTTTATGATATTAAGCAGGATCTAATTACCCTTCCGGAGTACCTGAGATAACCCGCAGTTTTAGTTGGGTTCGTGTTGCTCAGTCTTTGGTTTTCTATGTTGTTTTGTGTACTGTTGTTTGTCTGTTCGTCTGTTTGTCTTTTCTTTTTTTTTTAGCCATGGCATTGTCAGTTTATTTTCGACTTATGAGTTTGAATGTCCCTTTGGTATCATTCGCCTCTCTTTTATGATAAATTTAAGAACGTTAATTGCCGATTTTATCCACGGTGCTTTCTATACAAATGTTCATCCATTTTCATCGCCCATTTGCTTTACTTTTTTTTTAATTATCTTACTCATTCAGATTGTGAAAACCAATATTGTCTCTTCCTTCACTTTCTTACACGGAAAGTTCTATTTTAAGATATTAAGGTCACAAAATGTCTGACAGGTATTTGTTGTAAAAACATTACCACTCACCCTCAAAAGGTTTTAACTAGTTTGGAAAGAGTATAAAAAATTACTCCTTATTCACGTTTTACTAATTTCCTGAATACGGAAAACTTTCATTACAGATGGGAGTTTCGACTACTAACTAATAACTTCTAACAAAGAAACAAATGAAGTTATCTGAAAAGGAAATTAGTCTTTTTATTCGAAAAATATATTGTTTCAATTTTGTTTGAATAAATTTTTATTAAAAATTCAAATGATAGGTCAACTTATAGACCTGAGATAACCAAATTCAATCTCTGTGTAGAATGACCAGAGGTAACCAAAGTCAATAAATAATGTTTAAGGTGTTTAAGGTGACAAGAGATAACCATGTTATTATCTGCGTAAGATGACAAGGGATAACAAATGATTTATCCGAGAAAGATGACCAGAGGCAATCAAGGTCAACATTTGTGTTCCCTGATTAGAGTTTAATCAAAAGTCAATATCTACATTTGTATGGCGACCATAGTCAATTAAAATCAGTATTTGTGTTAGGTGAGCATAAGTAACCAAAGAATGAGTGATTGATTGTTGGTTACTTAATGTGCAGTAGCAAATATTTCATACATGTTCAGGACGAGAACAAATTAATAATACGTACAGGAAAGTCCTGTAATAGAGGCCAACCGTGATGAAGGTCGGGGACTGGCACTGAAAAATTAGGGTATATTTGATAGGGACAGAAATTATGCTTTGCAACAGGCCACCTACAGATCCCTCAAAAGGTTGTTGCAAAGGGGTTCTTAACGTAGAGATAACATGGCACTCGCTCTACACGAGGCTGAAACCAAAGACAATATCTGTGTAAGGTAACCATAGGTAACTTAAGTAAATATATGTGTAATGTTACTATTAATTATCTGTGTACAGTGACCATAGGTAACCAAAGTCAATATCTGAGTAAGATGACCGCAAATAACCTATGTCAAAATCTGTGTAAGTTGATCATACATGTAGATAACCAAAGTCAAAATATATATAACGTGATCAGAGTTAACCAAAGTTAAATATGTGTAACGTTATCAGAGGTAACCAAAATCAAAATATGTAACGTGATCAGCGGTAACCAAAGTCAAAATATGTGTAACGTGATCATAAGTAACCAAAATCAAAATATTTGTAACGTGATCAGATTTAAACAAAGTCAAAATATATGTAACGTGATCAGAGGAAACCAAAGTCAAAATATGTGTAACGTGATTAGAGGTAACCAAATTCAAAACAAGTGTAAGGTGACCAGAGGCAACCAAGGATCATAGCTGTAAGGTGACAAGATGTAACTAAAGTCAATATCTGTGTAAGGTGACCAAAGTTTAAAAAGGTCAATATCTGTGTAAGCTGACCAGAGGCTATCGTAGTCAATGTATATGTAAGATGATCAGAGGTAAAACAATATCAATATATGTGTCAGGTGACCAGTTGTTACCACATTAATATCTGTGTAAGGTGATTAGAGGTAACCAAAGTCAATATCTGTGTAAGGTGACCATATGTAACCAAGTCAAAATCTGTATATGGTAACCAAAGATAACTACATCAACATCTTCGTACGATGACCAGAGCTGTCAGCAGCATAACCAAAGTAAATATATGGATAAGATTATCAGGGGTGAACAAAGTCGATATTTGTGTTAGCAGATGAGGGTTCAAACAAAAAGTCAATATTTGTGTTAACAGATGAGGGTTGAAATAAAAGTCAATATTTGTGTTAACAGATGAGGGTTGAAATAAAAATCAATATTTTTGTAAGGTGATCAGAGGTAACCAAAGTCATCATATGTATAAGGTGACCAGATTTAACCAAATCAATCATTATGTGTGTTAATAGATCAGAGTTAAAACAAAAGTCAAAATATATGTATGGTGACCAGAGATTACCAAATTCAAAATTTGTGTAGGATGACCAGGGTTAACAATTGTATGGCAAGATGTGTATAAGATGAGCATGTGTAACCAAAGTCAATGTATTTGTAAGTTGACCAGGTGGAACAAAGTAAATATCTGAGTATTGTGACTACAAGTCAATATCTATGTAAGGTGATCAGAGTTGACCAAAAACAAACCAGAGGTTACCAAAATAAACATCTATATTGGATTAACATAGGTAACCAAATTCATCATAGGTAACCAAATTCATTATGTAAGTTGTCTAAAGGTAACCAAAGTCAATATATATTACATATGGTGTAGCGTTACTCTTTTTTCCATTTTTTATTACGATCACGTGGTTCAAAGGATATTCAATGTAGCTGAAGTCTTGTTTCTCTTTGAAGTATGCGGACGCTATGTTTCTACTTATAAATACATTTATATTATACTTATAAATCTAGATCCGAATATAAGCCGTTCCGTTCTGTAATTACTCATTTAACCTTAAAGTTCCATTCCATAATACACTATTTACATATTCAATATATCAATTATGGACTTTCACTCAGTCGAACGTTATATATGGACCTGTTAGATAATATTGACATTTGGACTTCGTCAATATAATCTAAACAGGTCCATATATAACGTATTGACCTCGATCATGTTTGATAAATATGTAAGGTTACCATTGGATTACCAGAGGTAACCAAATTCATTATATGTGTAAGATGACAAGAGGTAATCAAGGTCGTATCTGTGTTAGTGTACCAGAGGCAGCCGATATTAATATCGGTGTATGTTGTCTAGAGGTAACCAAAGTCAATATATATTACATATAGCGTTACTCTTTTTTCATTTTTTATTACGACCACGTGGTTCAAAAGATATTTCATGTAGCTGAAGCCTTGTTTCTATTTTGAAATATATGGACGCTATGTTTCTATTTATATATTCATTTACACTATACTCCTAAATTTAGATCCGGATATTTAAGCCGTTCTGGTCCGTTACTACTCATTACCGTCTCCTCGGAGACGTTCTTATAAGTTGAACGATGGACAGTCTTCGGACTGAATGCTTTCTTACTACCAGATTGGAAGATATTACTGACTCTTTCATAGTAAAAATCTGTTGATTGGTTGGGGAAATTTGAAACTTAGTAAAATGTCCTTCAATCCCGCAGAGAAACGGGTTTGAACTCTTTATTTTAGTTATTAAGTTGCATCGTGAACAATATTGTATTTCGGTACACAGGAACATTATTCTATAAATAGCCGAAACTCCTGCTATATTGTAATGTATAAAAACGCACACGTGTTCATTCCACATTTTATCCAGTCGCTCGTTGTTATGAATGTTAAGAGTCATTATAGTTAACCTGTATACGAAATCCTAGGGATACACTGCACATGCTGTTTTCCTCGGTTATACATATTGATACTTAGTAAGAAAATTCGAAGGCAACAATTTAATTGAAAAACGGATATAACCAAATCAGTTAATATCGATTAATATTGATTAATACGGGAATAATTTAGAGGAGGGTTTGCGCTGGGTAAGATGATGTCTAGCTTTTCTTACCGTGGCAATATAGCAGAATGTGAAGAACATTAGACGAGGGGATAATGATAAGAAGAAAAAAACGACTCTCAAATTATAAAAGCAATTATTTGAACATGTTAGTATATTTTAATTTCTAAATATGATTTAAAGGAGATTTGAAGTATACATAAATAATTTAGACAGGCAACCCAATTAATCGACACACAAAACTCCTTACTTCTAAAGTTCAAACAGCGCATGCCTCTTACAAGTTATAAAGTCTTCTACAATTAACATATTTTGTTAGCATTTAACCCTCCAAAGTCTAGCTAGATATAGAAAAATTGGGAATAAATGTTAAAAACAATTAAGGAAAAAAATGAATTAATATATATAACCGAAAACAAAAACAATGAACAGAGTCAGAAACTTATACTTGTTTTGGAGATTTATTGACAATTTATACTAAACATGCTATACGAAAAAGAGAAAAGAAATACATCTTAAAGACGAAAATACTGTTGGCATTGGATTATTTTAAAATGAATGTTTTCTAGAGGAATTTAAAACATGTATACACATACAAACACTATGATGATAAAACAGAAAGAGATCTACATGTCAACATATAAACGCTCTCCCACAAAAGAATACGTAAAATCCGCATGTTTAGCTTTGAAAGGTAGGTACGATATAAGCCTTATTTTTCTCCCAATATCGATCAAGTCCATCATGCGACAAAGTGAAATAGAACGAATTTTGTCGAACGCTTCGAAAGTTACGTTGGAATGTATACCCGGAAAAAGCACCAAAAACAGACTTTGATGACATTTTTTAAAATCTTTTTGATTTCAACGAAATTTGGGCTTGAATGGTATAAAGAGCTGCATGGAAAAATATTTTCAAATTTAATCAGCTATGAGACGGCTAGATTTTTAGAAAAGTTATTACGTGTTTAACATTGAAGTTCATTTCCATAATACACTATTTACATATTATTCAATATATAAATTCTGGACTTTCACTCAGTCTAACGTTATATATGGACCTGTAAGTTAATATTGACATTTGGACTTCGTCCTCGGTCACTATAATCTGTACAGGTCCATATATAACGTATTGACCTCGTTCATGAGTGATAAAAATATAAGGTTAACAGGGGTAACCAGAGTCAATTTCTGCTTCAGGTGAGCAAAGGTAACAAAGTCAATATAATTATACATTATGTGTAAGATGACCGTTGTTAACCAAAATAAATATCTGTGTAAGGTGACCAGAGGTAACCATTGTCAATATCTGTGTAAAGTGACTAGGGGTAACCGAAGTCAACATCTGTATTAAGTGACCAGACGTTAGCAAAGTCAATACCTGAGAAGGATGATATGACTGTAACCAAAGTCAATATTAATGTCCTCTAATCAAGTGTAAACATCAACTACATGAACAATGAGATAGTAATAATGACATTGGTTTAATACTTTTTTCTTATACCTAAATGTATTTTTGTATCTAGTTTTAATATTCTTATAAATCTTCTTTCATACAAATTTTGTACTTATCATTTTCGATATATTAAGTTTCTGTTATAGCATTTAAGGGTAAATGGTAATTCAGAATATAAGGCTGTTCAGATGAAGTTTTATTTAAATACATACATCTTCTTATATCTATGTATGACGTAAACATCTGTAATAAAACATATTCTATGAAGGACTAACCAAGTTTAATTAAATTCACGGTAAAAACCAGTTGCATGCTCCCTTACATTTAATTGTTTTGTTATTGTACCAACAGGTACTTACAGGTACTATTTCGATGTAAATTTAATAGGAAGTAGAATTATGTATTTGAATTATTTATAGAACAATAATATTACTAAGGAAAAATATTACTATTTATAGAGGTGATTTCTGGTCACCTTATAGCGAAACTATTATCCTTGTGCAAAAAAGAAGGTATTTGCAGAACAAACCAGTCTTTTAATTTACAGGATATGCAGTTTCAAGTGTTCTTTGAATAGAGAGAAGGGAGAGAGGAACAATTGATTTTCACAATCTCAAAGGTTAGTTAATTTAAATAAATATAGTGTCATATTAAGCTTGAAAAGATTTATAAACTTTTTATCTGCGCTAAATAATTATTTTCATTTTTATTCGGTTTTATCAGTGAACTCAGTTTGGTTTCACTTTCAACTGTTAATTTTTCATAGTTATTAAAGCGAAACTAGACAGGGAACCCCAGAAAAAACCTTTGAATTATGAAAGAATTTACTGTCTAATTTGAGACAATTTACTGTTTAATTTGAGACAATATACTGTTCAGTTTGAGACAGGTCACAGAGATGTTCACGGTAATAACTGAATATGTTGGGGACAATCACCCAATTAAATAGGTTATGTGTGGGTTTGTGGACTAGTATTTAAGACCAATGGATGCAGTGCTGAACATCCCTGTTTCGGTTCTAACTCGGGGTGCTGGAAATGTCAGTACATCAGAAAGTTGATTTTCGGAGAAACTTGGACTTGAAACTTTGTGCTATTTCCTGTATTAATAACAATAACATATATACAAAACAATGAAATGAATGGAATGACAGGGCTCAATGTACAATGGTATAAAGTACATAGTTTATGGAATTAACAGTGAAAGGCGAACCTACTTTATAACAGACAGAACAATATTACAAAAGTTTGACAAGTAAACTGTAGTCACCAAAACAAAAAAGTTCACAATACCTTATAGGTGTTAGCTTTTTATACACATAACAAGGCAAAAGTCTTTTCTTTAGTTCGAGAAAAAAGTACATTTAAAAAGATTCACCCTCCCTCACAAATTTTTTGTACCCAGACGACCGGAGTTTATGCTAGAATTGGTATTTTTGGAACTTCATTTGGTCTTTGACCTTGAGATCAATCTGCTGATATCTGTTCGGTTGGGCTGTTCCCGCCGAGCAACTTGGAAGACCTCTACTAGTACTTCGGCTTCCTCCACTATAATAGCAGACTTCCTTTGTACTAGCACTTCTTTTGTGTTTGAGTTGGGATTGACCTTCTAAATATTGTTGTAAATACAACAGTTACACATCTTCATTAATCCCGAAAGGAAATGTACACGGATTCAACTGTACCGGCCTCGTTGTTCTCGAGGGATGCTCCGAATAACGAAGGAATCCCAGGACAAACATTTAATATCCCGTTTGGTGTATGATTTACTGTAAAACAAACATGTTATTTTGAATTCAATGACAAATAATTACATAAACAGCAACAACTTTTGGTTAGCAACTTTTCTGAATACCTGATTGTTTATAACTATGATCCCTTGGAAGAAGCTATTTTCAGAAAAATTAATCTAGCAACTTATTCATGTTCTGGTAAAGATGCTTACCAAAAGCTGCTACTATGAATCTAAGCAAAAATTGTGTAAATTTAAGCAATGAACAAAACTTTTGAATAGTCGTCTTCTTTGAAATAGTTTTTTTTAAATATTTAAATGTAATTTGTTATATGTAAATCATAAAAATCGAAATTGAATTTGTTGGGTTCATGTTAAAAGTTTTTCCCATTTAGACAAATAGATATCTCATAAATTTTTAAGAAAATTATCTATAAATAAAGGCAATAGTAGTATACCGGTGTTCAAAAGTCATAAATCGAGTGAGAGAAAACAAATCCGGGTTACAAACTAAAACCGAGGGAACACATCAACTATAAGAGGAAAACAAAGGAACAACAGGAACACTGAAGTGCAATAAAAACAAACGCCAACATACATAGAAACGAACTATTAGATAACAACTGCCAAATTCTTGACTTGGTACAGGACATTTTAAGAAAAAATGGTGGGTTGAATCTGGTTTTATGGCTAGTAAAACCTCCCGCTTATATGACAATGTTAAAAATATCACTAAAATGGCAACACTACGTGACAGAAATACAGCACAAACATACGCAAGAACACTCGTCACAGAGAAACGCGCAAACAAATAATAGTCGACACAATACGCAAACCGCATAACAACCACGAACATCTTCCATCAAGGACAGACACCACAGGACATCACAAACAGTGACGCACTTACGTAACGAACATGCAAACTCGAACTTTATGCAATTATTTTCACATTCCAAACAATTTTCATGACAATGATGGTAATGAAAGGCTATTTTAAATTATTTGTACTATAAACGATAAGACATAACACATTATCCAACCGAAACCATAACAGAAACATAAAGAATAAATACATGAATGTTGGATGTACAAAATACCGAGACACGTCGTATAGCAATGCAAATTCACACTCGATATGACAGCCATATTCGGGAATATGTCACGTTCGGTATTTAGCAGGCAAACGACATAGATGTGAAACCACTATCTAAGACGTGGTAAAAATGTCATTAGTTAGTTTAGACACAGGCACATCGTATAGGTCAACCAATTCGTGATGGTTTCCATAAAATTTACGGAGTGTCATTTTTAATTTTTCCTCCTCATAACTCTGTTGGGGCAGTTTCTGCGTAAGGAGCACACTCCTGTATAAGAAGTCAGTATAGTGTGAACATGCACGAGCATAACGTATCAACTGAGATATGTAAACACCATACGACCACTGGTGTTAAACTGATAATCGTAACTGGAATTACGACGATCCCAATATGGCGACGGCAGAAATAGGTAAAATCTTTTCAGTCATTTTTCTCAAATGTAGCCCGTTGTTGTCAAGAGTTACTCAGCTGCAAGGTTTTTCTATACCATTACATCATATTTAAATCGTAACGGTGCACTATAATTGTCTAAGCGCTTAGAAAATTACCGTCCAAAAATTCGGGATGATAATCGTAATTCGATGGCATTTTTCTTGTTTGATAATCGTAATTTCTTTATGGGATAATAGTAACTGAAAAATAATAAATGTGTCTTCCAGCTTGTCAATGGTATTTTGCGTGTAAAACGGCAATGTCCAGTTAAACGATGACATTAACGTGCAAAATAAAAAAAAATGAAGCAACTTACAGGTTAATAGTTAGGACAAATTTACTTACATGTATATATATATCTCGATTTATAACTGACAACAATATGCATAACCTTTTAATATATACATGTATCTGTTAAAATATGGAAAATGAAGCAGGTGTCGAGTCAGTTATTGTGGTAAATAGATAATTTAAATTATTTCAAAGTTTCAATGTTGTTTTCGCGTTTAGGGTTTTTTTGGAAGTGGGGAAAAGGGGGGGGGTATTAGCATTATCCCATATCCCAAAAGTGCAATCCTTTCAAATAAAAGTCCCGTATACCACATTTCAATATGCCATATGTTTTGCCTCAAATATTGCATATATCCAATCGACTTTTAAATCAATAAAAAGGGCAAGTTAACCTTCCCTATCTCAATATTCCCTATACCACGGGGGTGGCTGTGGGTTACTTCCTATATGAATATATAAGTTATAACATGGAACAGTTTTTTGGTCTTCGGCAATATATGAAAGGGGATTTTTTTTTTAAATTTCATCAGCACGCCAGAAGTCACACCACCCATTCCCCCGTGCCTTATACAGACCTCATTTATCATAAGATCACTGTCAGTTTTGAGTTCCCTGTTGTTTATATTCGGGGATGGGTCCACAAATCATGTAAAAGGGAAATGGGGGGGGGGGGGGGGGTGGGGGGGGTGCTATAAACTGAACGTTTATACTAAATTTCTGCGAGAAATGAACAAAATTTTCCATCAGTTACTTAACTGCATTATTGGATTTAACAGATGATACTTTGATTGGTGGATATGAGTTTTCATTTTGCCCTTTTCCTTATATATCAATAGAAATACATATACTAGTAGTTTAATTTTGGAGTGAAATGTATCCCGGTTAAAATAGCCGTTCATATTTTTCAAGTGAATTCACTTTTGTTCTGTTTTACAATGATATTTTATATGATTTTAAAAATTAAATTCAAATATTTTTATTAAATATCCATGCATTTTATGACGTTTCTTTAAACAGGGTGGATGATAAAGGATCTAGAACTATTATAGTTACCAGACTGAGTTTATTGTTACTATTGTTTATTGTTACTTGTGTTTATTGTTACTATTGTTTATTGTTACTTGTGTGTATTGTTACTTGTGTTTATTGTTCCTTGTGTTTATTATTCCATGTGTTTATTGTTCCTTGTGATTATTGTTCCTTGTGTTTGTTGTTCCGATGGTTTATTGTTCCTTGTGTTTATTGTTCCTTTTGTTTATTGTTCCTTGTGTTTATTGTTACTTGTGTTTATTGTTTTTGTTAGCCTTAACTAAATGTTGCGTATAGTCTTGCGAAGCATTTGAAGGACTGAAAAAAAACACAAATATATATTATATATATATATATGTGTATTGGTCCTCAGAAGGCATAATATGTATATTAGATCATCACGGTCGAAACTGGTTTAATTACAAAGACTTTAATAGATAATCAAACAAATATTTTGTGCTTCAGAAATTTGCATGACAATTATGAAAGGCTAATTTTTGTTTTCATTTGATAGAAAAGTACTAAGTATATGGTAATTATGCAAGTACAAAAATGTTCTTTGTTACCTTCAATCTTTTTTCTCTACAATAACTTCCATACATATGTATGCAGCATATTTTTCATATACCAAGTATTTATGATTTCTTGAATCAGTTTGTTTCTGATATGGCGGAATATGCGCTATGATTTCTTAAAGTTGCAGTCATTCTTTGAATAAATATAGCTTGTAAGGTAATTTAAGGCCACATCAATTTGATTTCTTGATCTTCGGGCTTTTGGCCAAACTATTAAAGAACACAAATCCATGTTTGCCAATGAACTCCGTCACCATGTGCTTAACTCCATAACACACAAAGCATTCCAACTTTTCTCTACTCTTATATTATCATTAAAGGTTTAAGGATGTCATATTATTAGAATGCCAAACTAAATTGGTGTTGTTAAAATCTATAATTATTTTCTGAGATATCGAAATGTCAGTGACGGTCATGAAGTAGCTAAGCATTTTTATAGTATTTATGGGCTATACAACATTTTACACATTCAAAAAGGTGTGACATTTGTTTTCAAGTCCGTTTTTAAATAGAATACCAAACAATATTTCTTTTTAACTCTAAACATGAAGAGATCATGATGACATTTTTTTTAATTTTCTCCCATATTTTGTGACGGTCCTAGTTCCTGGAGCAGGAACACTGAAGTGCCACAAAAACAAACGCCAACATGCATAGAAACGAACTTTTTGATAACAATTGCATATTCCTGACTTGGTACAGGACATTTTAAGAAAAAATGGTGGGTTCAACCTGGTTTTATGGCTAGCCAAACCTCCCGCTTATATGACAATGTTAAAATATATCGCTAAAATAACAGTACGCGACAGAAATACAGCACAAACATACGCAAGAACACTCATCACAGAGAAACGCACAAACATATAATATAATAGTCTTTATATGTACAACCAAGTCTAAACTGAAAACAACGTTCAAACCTATGATTGCGTTTGATAAAAACCGCTATTTTTATACGTGTGCATGTAATACAAATTTCGTTGTAGAGGGGTCTAAATACAGCACAAACAACATTTTCCAAAAGACCAAAAAAGTGAAAAAGTATATTTTAACAAATCGCATTTGACTAACAGGTCGAACAACTGATGTTCTTAAACCCTGTTGACTACCATTGACGATTACCAAATAAAGTGATCACAAAGATGTAACAAAATGGATCTTTATACAAATTTAATACCAAACAGAAAACAATAAACTTGCGGCAAAGATGGTAAAACCACAAACATAAGGTGCTATAATTTTTTTACACCATATCCGGATTTCGACAATTAATGTCTCTTCAGTGATGTTAGGGATCGAAACAGTATTTGGAAGGCCATATAATTTACCTCAATTTAGGATAGACTCTTGAATTTTAAAGAGTCGAAATAGGATGAACGGATTATATAATCCGGAGGGAAAATATAATACAAGCCCAAACGAAATAAATATAAACAAGTCTTAATTGAAAACAACGTTCAAACCTATGATTGCGTTGGATAAAATCCGCTATTTTTATACTTGTGCATGTAATACAAATTTCGTTGTAGAGGGGTCTAAATACAGCACAAACAACATTTTCCAAAAGACCAAAAAAGTGAAAAAGTATATTTTAACAAAAAGCATTTGCTGTTACAAAATTTTGGAAATTATTTAAAATTAAGGAATGTATCTCCCTCATGCAAAGCTCTGATTCCTTGCCCAGCTTTGGCTATACTTTTTGTCCTTTTTAGTGTATTGCTCTTCATGTTTTTAATAAGCTTTAGATTTTCAAATATTTTGGCCTCGAGCATCACTGAGGAGACATTGATTGTCGAAATGCGCATCTGGTGCAGAAAAATTGGTACCGTGTATGTTATTGACTAACAGATCGAACAACTGATGTTCTTTAACCCTGCTGACTGCCATTGGCGATATATATTATCTTGTTAAAACTGTTCATATTTGTCCAAGTTCTTTCATGTATGTCTGGAAGCTGAAGGCTTTCGTAAATGAATACACAATATAACATGATATGATAAGAGCTCAAAAAAGTAAACTTAGAAATATTGTCTTTTCAATATCTTGTTCATGTATTGCATTTGTAATTAATCGCTGAATCCTTTTACAAATTCAGGCCAGTATTTCATATTACCCAGTATTTATTCGTAAAACCAACAAAAAACAGGATGTGTACCGTATTTCTCACTGGGCTGTGCAATACACAGAAAACAAGGGGATTTGTGCTGCCAACCCTGTTAATAAAGTCTCTAAACTTATCATGAAATGGATTTTTTGGCGGTTCAGATTTGATCTATAACCCTTAAACTGTGCTGGGGACATATTTTTGTCCCTTTTCAGTCGGCTACGACTGTGGACATGTGTGTCCATCTGTAGATAACAGAAGGGAAGGTTTTCAATCAAACTAAATGATAATTACAATTTTATTTTCCTGATTTTGGATCCATGAAATTCAAATGAAAAATAGTAGGACGTTTTTGAAAATTCTTTTCTGGTCAGTTAACAATTCTAAGATACACTTATTAGTCAGTGGGACAACACAAAAACAAATATGCTTGATTTTAAGTTAAAACATTTCAAACATCACATCATCATGATCATATGTAAAAAATTAATACGGTAAAGCTCTAACAATAATCATGTAAGACTTTAACCAAATAATTTAAATACCCATAATACACATGAAACATGAAAAGAATAACAAGAATCACCCAAAATACTGGACAGTACAATAGACCACATCAACTATGAATGTCTGATTCTTCCTTAAAGAAAACCATTGACCATAGATAAAACATGATCCAGATTGGGTCAATGTGTATAGACAAAAAAAGGGTGGGTTTAAATTAAAGCGACATTAATTTACAATGTTAAGAAGAGACAAATCAAGCTAACCAACATAAAAGGACGGAAGCTCATGATTTCAAAAGAAACCAGAAAGGGTGCGTCGTCAAAGTAAGCGTCTCTTGCTATGCATGCATCACCGATATGCGAACTAATACTTAGTCAAAATGTAACAAATGGAAATGGGACACAATCGGTAAAATTACAGATCAGACGACTATACTGTATCTTATGATCTAAGACCGGTTTTACCTGTACACAAATTCCGGGAACACATTTGCCTAGTAAGATGATATGTTGTAACTTGTAAAATAAAAGCCTACAATAAAATATATGCAGAGTGCAGCTATTACCATTATGACTGCTAACTCGTGAAGAAGTTCCATCTGATTCACAAGGATTTGACAAGACATTGGTCTACTTTCTATTCTGGTATTTATCATAGTATATAAAAAAGAAGATGTGGTATGATTGTCAATGAGACAACTCTCCACAAGAGACCAAATGACTCAGAAATTAACAACTATAGCCCATACCGCATAGTCAGCTATAAAAGCCCCGAAATGACAAATGTAAAACAATTCAAACGAGAAAACTAACGGCCTAATTTATGTACAAAATAATGAACGAAAAACAAATATGTAACACAGCAACAAACGACAACCACTGAATTACAGGCTCCTGACATGGGACAGGCACATACAGAATGTGGCGGGGTTAAACTAGTTTTAAGGCGCCAACCCACCCCTTACCTGGGACAGTGGTGAAACAGTACAACATAAGAACACACTATAAAAATCAGTTGAAAAAGACTTAACTCATCAGATGGATACAAATAGAAATACATGCAACAAAATCACAGAGTGGACGTGAACGGGTACTTGTACATCCAAACACCAAAAAGACACTAAATACAGATCTGGGAGTACTCGCAGTTACTGACAGCTAGTTCAAAGCCAAAAACTAATAAAAAGAAATCATGCATCTAAGACTACATTATCAATCAGTACATTAGCCATTGTAATTGCAGCTTTCACATTTACGTTTAATAAGAGGATCCTGAAGGTCTTTAAAACAGAACGTAGAACAGAGAGTTTTCAAATCTTTATAATCAAAATGTGGACACATGATTTCTTATACTTTAATTGGATTGTAAGGAAGTTACGATTCCATTCATACAAAATTTCTCCATTTCATAAGTTACATGTAAAACGATGGTAATAAAAAATAAATCACGTAAAAAGTCTGTAGAATACATATTAAAATTATATAAGCATTGCTTACCTTGTTAAATGAACATCAGGCATACATTTATATATTATTTATAACAGTAATTTATAAAACTATACAATACATGCAAACGTTTAGCACACATCATTATGGTGCACGGCAGTTAAAAATAAAGCTTTAAGAAAAGGAAATAAAAATTACTGACTACACAGTCTCTAATGGGAACTGATGTGGTAAGCAAGTAGCACTATGTGTCTTAGCCTTATGTGTCTTAGCCCTATGTGTCTTAGCCTTATGTGGCTCTCATGAAATTTGCAGTACAGAAATCCAAGTATAATATGTGTACAAATAATTGATAAAATTGAAAACTTGATATATAGCATGTATAGGAGCAATTGTCCTCAAATGACGACTTTTATCTCTATTTTTTTGGCATTTTGTTAAAAGAACTTCAGAAACGAAAATATGGATTGCTAATAAATTATACACTGTATTTGATAGAACTAATATTTATATTTCAGAAAAGGGATAGTCAGTATGAGTGAAAAACCGGATGAAACAACAAGAGGAGCTGAGGAGGTAGATGCACAAGGTGGGGGTAGCCAAATGGACTCCAAACATACCAAAGAAGGGTTTGTAAATATAATCAATAATTAATAAACATATAATCTATATTATGAAAATAATTGTTCAACTATCTATTCAAGTTAATTCATTGATTCTCATGCCTTTCCACTGTACGTTAAGCATGAAGATACCTCTATCTTTATATATTGTCCTAATAAAATTATTTAAATAATACACACCAAGTAAACCAATATTGATTTGTACATTACAGTTATGACCAAGCTGAAACTTCTCATGGCGAAGATGATCAGATACTGCCACCAAAAGATGCGTAAGTCAGATAACCAGAAACATAAGTAAATCAGATACAAATGAAGTTAAGATAAAAGTGAAGAAAATACCAACTAAATATTTCTAACTAAAACGTTTCATATATTTGAAAGTTTAAATATAACCCAACCTCACTATGCATCAAACATGTACAACATTTTAGTAGATAAGAAAACATAAGGTTTTTTATGGTTTATTTGTAATTTCATGCTTAAATACAAAAAGTTCTGACATGTTTGCAATTTTGTTTTGATATTAAAAAGAAAACATATTTTAATTTTTTGATAGCATTATTTGTAGGCACAATTTCCTGAAATCAATAACTAATCTTGAATTTTTGTCCATTGTTTCAACAATCACAATATTAACTAGAACTGCCGTTAAAATATTTTATAGCGGATGTCACCCCGGTTACGCAACCAATTTGAAAATTCAAAAGTCGAGTATCACATCAGCACATGCCAGTTTATTTCGATAAAATTACAGATCAGACAACTGTATTGTATCTTATCATCTAAGACCGGTTTTACCTGTACACAAATTCCGGGAACACATTTGCCTAGTAAGATGATATGTTGTAACTTGTAAAATAAAAGCTCACAATAAAATATCTGCAGAGTGCAGCTATTAACATTATGACTGCTAACTCGTTAAAAGTTCCATCAGATTCACAAGGAGTTGACAAGACTTTGGTCTACTTTCTATTCTGGTAATTATCATATTAGCCAATTTAATTGCAGCTTTCACATTTACGTTTAATCGGAGGATCCTGAGGGTCTTTAAAACAGAAAGTAGAACAAAGAGTTTTCAAATCTTTATCATCAAAATGTGAACTCATGATCTCTTATTTTAATTGGATTGTAAGGAAGTTACGATTCTATTCATATAAAGGTTCTTCATTTTATAAGTAACATGTAAAAAATTGTATAACAAAATATATCACACAATAAAAGATTTTTTCAGACATGAGACGTTGTAAGATGGAAAAAAATGACAGCATGATCTTTGTTGTATAACTACTAGGGCCAAAAACAGTATATATTGTTTGTTAAGTCAAGATAGAAAAATTAAAGTCTGTAAAATACATATCAAAATTACATACGCATTGCTTACCTTGTTAAATGTACATCAGGCATACATTTATATATTATTTGTAATAGTAATTTATAAAACTATACAATACATGCACACATCATTATGGTACACGGCAGTTAAAGACAAAGCTTTAAGAAAAGGAAATAAAAATTACGGACTACAGTCTCTATTGGGAACTGGTGTGGTAAGCAACCCTTAGCCCAATGTGTCTTAGCCCTATGTGTCTTAGCCTTATATGCTTTAGCCTTATGTGTCTTAGCCTTATATGTCTTAGCCTTATATGTCTTAGCCTTATGTGTCTTAGACCAATGTGTCTTAACCTTATATGCTTTAGCCTTATGTGTCTTAGCCTTATGTGTCTTAGCCTTATATGCTTGAGCCTTATGTGTCTCTCATGAAATTTACAGTACAGAAATCCAAGTATAATATATGTACATATAATTGATAAAATTGAAAACTGGAAAACATAATATTGTCATCAATTCTTTATAGCATGTATAGGAGCAATTGTCCTCAAATGACGACTTGATCTTTATTTATTTGGCAATTAGTTGAAAAGAACTTCAGGAACGAAAATATGGACTGCAAATAAATTAGACACTGTATTTGATAGAATTTATATTTATATTTTAGAAAAGGGATAGTCAGTATGAGTGAAAAACCGGATGAAACAACAAGAGGAGCTGAGGAGGTAGATACACAAGGTGGGGGTAGCCAAATGGACTCCAAACATACCAAAGAAGGGTTTGTAAATATAATCAATAATTAATAAACATATAATCTATATTATGAAAATAATTGTTCGACAATCTATTCAAGTTAATTCATTGATTCTCATGCCCTTCCACTGTACGTTAAGCATGAAGATACCTCTATCTTTACATATTGTCCTAATAAAATTATTTAAAGAATACACACCAAGTAAACCAATATTGATTTGTACATTACAGTTATGACCAAGCTGAAACTTCTCATGGCGAAGTTGATCAGATACTACCACCAAAAGATGCGTAAGTCAGATAACCAGAAACATAAGTAAATCAGATACAAATGAAGTTAAGATAAAAGTGAAGAAAATACCAACTAAATATTTCTAACTAAAACGTTTCATATATTTGAAAGTTTAAATATAACCCAACCTCACTATGCATCAAACATGTACAACATTTTAGTAGATAAGAAAACATAAGGTTTTTTATTGTTTATTTGTAATTTCATGCTTAAATACAAAAAGTTCTGACATGTTTGCAATTTTGTTTTGATATCAAAAAAAAAAAATACTTTAATTTTTTGATAGCATTATTTGTAGGCATAATTTCCTGAAATCACAATAACTAATCTTAAATTTTTGTCCATTGTTTCAACAATCACAATATTAACTAGAACTGCCGTTATAATATTTTATAGCGGATGTCACCCCGGTCCGCAAATTACCACGGTTACGCAACCAATTTGAAAATTCCAAAGTCGAGTATCACATCCACACATGCCAGTTTATTTCGATAAAATTGCAGATCAGACAACTGTATTGTATCTTATCTAAGACCGGTTTTACCTGTACACAAATTCCGGGAACACATTTGCCTAGTAAGATGATATGTTGTAACTTGTAAAATAAAAGCTCACAATAAAATATCTGCAGAGTGCAGCTATTAACATTATGACTGCTAACTCGTTAAAAGTTCCATCAGATTCACAAGGAGTTGACAAGACTTTGGTCTACTTTCTATTCTGGTAATTATCATATTAGCCAATTTAATTGCAGCTTTCACATTTACGTTTAATCGGAGGATCCTGAAGGTCTTTAAAACAGAAAGTAGAACAAAGAGTTTTCAAATCTTTATCATCAACATGTGAACTCATGATCTCTTATTTTAATTGGATTGTAAGGAAGTTACGATTCCATTCATATAAAGGTTCTCCATTTTATAAGTAACATGTAAAAAGATTGTATGAAAAAATATATCACACAATAAAAGATTTTTTCAGACATGAGACGTTGTAAGATGGAAAAAAATGACAGCATGATCTTTGTTGTATAACTACTAGGGCCAAAAACAGTATATATTGTTTGTTAAGTCAAGATAGAAAAATTAAAGTCTGTAAAATACATATCAAAATTACATACGCATTGCTTACCTTGTTAAATGTACATCAGGCATACATTTATATATTATTTGTAATAGTAATTTATAAAACTATACAATACATGCACACATCATTATGGTACACGGCAGTTAAAGACAAAGCTTTAAGAAAAGGAAATAAAAATTACGGACTACAGTCTCTATTGGGAATTGGTGTGGTAAGCGACCCTTAGCCCAATGTGTCTTAGCCCTATGTGTCTTAGCCTTATGTGTCTTAGCCTTATTTGTCTTAGCCTTATATGTCTTAGCCTTATGTGTCTTAGCCCAATGTGACTTAACCTTATATGCTTTAGCCTTATGTGTCTTAGCCTTATGTGTCTTAGCCTTATATGCTTGAGCCTTATGTGTCTCTCATGAAATTTACAGTACAGAAATCCAAGTATAATATATGTACATATAATTGATAAAATTGAAAACTGGAAAACATAATATTGTCATCAATTCTTTATAGCATGTATAGGAGCAATTCCTAAAATGACGACTTTATCTTTATTTATTTGGCAATTAGTTGAAAAGAACTTCAGTAACGAAAATATGGACTGCAAATAAATTAGACACTGTATTTGATAGAATTTATATTTATATTTCAGAAAAGGGATAGTCAGTATGAGTGAAAAACCGGATGAAACAACAAGAGGAGCTGAGGAGGTAGATGCACAAGGTGGGGGTAGCCATATGGACTCCAAACATACCAAAGAAGGGTTTGTAAATATAATCAATAATTAATAAACATATAATCTATATTATGAAAATAATTGTTCGACTATCTATTCAAGTTAATTCATTGATTCTCATGCCTTTTCACTGTACGTTAAGCATGAAGATACCTCTATCTTTACATATTGTCCTAATAAAATTATTTAAAGAATACACACCAAGTAAACCAATTTTGATTTGTACATTACAGTTATGACCAAGTTGAAACTTCTCATGGCGAAGATGATCAGATACTGCCACCAAAAGATGCGTAAGTCAGATAACCAGAAACATAAGTATATCAGATACAAATGAAGTTAAGATAAAAGTGAAGAAAATACCAACTAAATATTTCACACTAAAACGTTTTATATATTGGAAAGTCTAAATATAACCCAATCTCACTAAGCATCAAACATGTTCAACATTTTTAGTAGATAAGAAAACATAAGCTTTTTTGCAATTTCATGTTTAAATACTAAAAGTTCTGACATTTTTGCAATTTTTTTTAATATAAAAAAAACACACATTTTAATTTTTTGATAGCATTATTTGTAGGCACAATTTCCCGAAATCACTATAATTAATCTTGAATTTTTGTCCATTGTTTCAACAATCATAATATTAACTAGAACTGCCGTTGAAATCATTTATAGCGGTTGTCACCCCGGTCCTCAACTTACGACGGTTACGTAACAATTTTGAAAATTCCAAAGCCTATATCACATCAACACATGCCAGTTTATCTCTGTAAAGTTTCCTACAATTTTGAGTATTTCGGAATGTTTCACATTATTGCAATTTCACTGGCAGCGGCGGTCATTTTGGAAATTAATATATGCCAGTTAACATTTCTGTGAAGTTTCATAAAATTTGGAGTATTTTGAAATTCTTAACATTTTTGCCATATCCTTGACAACCGGGGGCATTTTGAACATTTTCAAAACTCAATCAGAAACTGCTACTTTTGTGTTTTCCCATAGGGTTCGATATTAAATATATTACGGAAAAACCACTGCCGTGTAAATCCTACGATCCTCAAAATCACCCAAACTCTTATATAGTAGACACCTACGTTGCATAAAAATTTCACGCATTATAGTTCAGGAATATTCAAATTTGTTTTGAAAAACAAAAATTATAATTTTTACATTTGTGTAGTTTCCATAGGAATTGTGGCCATTTGGAAAATACACACGATGTCATGCACATACACAGATGGTGGTCCAAAAGTCCCTGAGATATGTCGCGGAAAAAAGTTGAAAGAATAAGAGTTATAGCGAAGAAACGAACGAAAAGCAATATGTCACCCGACATTCGTCTAGGTGACAGAAATATTGCGAAGATTTCTGAATTTACAGAAACTGATTCTAGACTAATAATTCTCAGTATTTCTGAGAAAATCTACTGAGACATTGAGTAAATAAGAAAGTTACAAGGTAGACATGCACTTTTAAATGCCAAATATGCAGAAAGTGACAATTTTTAACAGAAACTATCATAATTAAAATATATATGAATAAAATTAAAGACTTGTATATGCCATTACTTAAATTAACCCAATAAAAAAACTACAAAAGTATCTAGAGGTCAACTTAACCTTTTGAACAGTAAACATGTGTCATTACATTATATGAATATGAAAATAAGGGATACTGAGATTTTCTATAATTACCAATGTGGCACCTAACCAAATACCTAGGCAAAAAGATGTGAACAATTGCAGTTTACTGTACAGGTCAATATGAGCAAAACCCACATCAGTAAATGTAAGCTATTTAAAATTTGTGAGCGCTTGACCCTGTCCTGAAAAGAGTTTGACTCATCAGATCAGTTCTTTGTTTAAAAAAAATATCCAAAATGATATAAAAAACACGAAGTACAATCTAAATAAACTCATGATAGATACCAGGATTGAAATTTTGTATTTGCGCCAGACGCGCGTTTCGTCTACAAAAGACTCATCAGTGACGCTCGAATCAAAGCGTACTCACAATTGCTGAAGCTAGTTCAAAGCCTTATTTCCATAATAATTAACCCATGTTTTCCCTAAAATGTAAATCAGTGCCCTTCCAACAGATTAAATGTAAAGACATTATAAACAGTCTTGGAATAGCATGACCATGTGCAAGCTCTAAATCGCTGATACTCGTGGTCAGTTTTCAGATACTAAAAGCAATAAATCAACAACATCTGGTATATGGAATGATTGTAAGGTGACCCTGTCTGTCTGGTAGGGTTAATCTGCGTCTTATAGCTTACCATATGGCATGGGTTTTGCTCATTGTTGAAGGCCATAAGGTTAACCTCATTTTCATTGGTTTATGTAAAGTTTCTATGTTTACGTCACTTTTCAGACATCATCAGCAATAGTTCAATTATATTTAGTGTATTGAATGATTGTAAGTGTACATGTTAGCCTGGTAGGATTCATTTGACCTTGACCTCATTCTCATTGTTCATTGGTCAAAGTAAAGTTTTCATGGTTCTCATATGCATTTTCTTTAAACAGTAGTTTAACTATATAATATTTGGTTATGGAATGATTATAATGTGCACATGTCCATCTGAGAGTGTTCATCTAACCTTGACCTCATATCATGGATTGTTAATAAAAAATAAAAATATTTGTGATATTTTTAATAAAACCTTGTCTCAACGTCTTTCAACATAAATTCAACAAAGATCAGTAAAGCAGGCAAGCCATTTCAGCTTGTGCACTCTTGTTTTATCAGTTTAACAAATTGTTTTTTGAAAACAAACAAATACAGATATATCTATGTCATAAATTGAAATAAAGCAATTGCATATATGACCTGTCAAGATTTTCAAACAAACAAATAGTTACCTTGGAGGTATCTCGGTAGTGTGCTCTTTCTGAGTGTTGAACTTATGGGCTGAAACACTGAGCAATCAGGTGATAAAAGACGTACAAATTTGTATTTGCTTCTATCTATAACCACTTCATTAAGAAGACTTAGAGTCCGGGAAAACATGACCTGCTAGGATAGCATGTCCATCTGTTACCTGTGTTATCTTGGGAACATCACGAAACAAACAAATGAAGGTTTGTTGCAAAGCATATACTAATTTAGAATCCATAACCAGATTTACATGCAAAAACAAAATTTATAACATGGAATATGTAAACTTAAGGTTATAATTTGTGCTCTTTGGAAAGATAATGTAAATATTATATCTATAGGAAGAATATTTATAAATGCCACTGTCTTTTCATCATTCTGTTTGTGCCTTTTTTAAGTCAAGAGCCTGTAGTTAAGTAGTTGTCTTTGTTGCTGACTGTGTTTTATTGTTAATTATTTTGCATGAATCGGGCGATTTGTTTTCTCTTTTAAATTGTTTCACTTTGTTGCATGCCAGAGCCTTTTATAGCTTACCGTACAGTACAAGTTTTTTCTTAAACATTATCGTGATTATGAAACATTGATTTAATAAGAAAAGTACACGGTAAAAATATCCTTTAAATTACTAAATATGTGGAAAATTCAAAAAGGAAAGTCCCTAATCAAATGGCAAAATCAAAAGCTCAAACATATCAAACGAATGGATAACTACTGTCATATTCCAGACTTGGTACAGGCATTTTCTCATGTAGAAAATGGTGGATTAAACCTGGTTTTATAGCTAGCTAAACCTCTCACTTGTATGACAGTCGCATCAAATTTCTTTATATTGACAACGATGCGTGAACAAAACAAACAGACACAATAGGTAAAAATGTCAAAAATAGGGGTCCAGCAGTCAACATTGTATTATCATCTTAATCACTATAAAAACAAACAAATGTAACGAAGAAGCACAAAAAGGCATACATCAAATTTAACATCCTAATTTTGCTTTTTTATTATACGATTTTATTTATCAATGTAAAATCCGCCCATAAAGGATGGGAGGTTTTAAGTACTGGCGTAAAATCGCGCGTTTGAAATTCGCACAGGTAGACATAAAATAATTTTGTCGTTGTAAGTGGCGTTAAAAACCAATCAATCAATCAATGTTGGAAATGACATTTACAATTTCATGTAACAAAACATATATATATATACATTTATATAGGAAAAACATAATAAGGCTAGAAATGCATTAAATATTTATATTCAACATGAATAATCACATTTTGTCGATTAAGACACCAAATGTTCTAAAATGTTCTCCATAATTTCCTACCGGTTTCACTGTTTCACAGATATTCGTGGATATGGTTGCTTGTGACGTCCTTAGGGGTTACGTCTATTAGCGACATCATTATTAGATCCTGAACGTCATAATATATATATATGTGTGTGTAGAAAGCCTTAAATCATTATTATTTGTAGAATAACGCCTACACTAACAGCCTTTGAAGATATAAAAGATGAAGAATTTGATTCAACAACATATATGAAATGTGGAAACGTTGGGAAAGCAGTAATTGTTAGCAACTTTATGGATGGCTATACCCCGATAAGAGGATTAAACGTGAGGTCTTATGCCAAAAATGATTGTGATTTGCTAGAAAAAACACTTAAACACCTTGGATTTCAACCATTTGACGACAAAGAGAACAGAATGGTGTACAAAAACCTAACAAAAACAGAGTTTGAAGCACTGTACAATAGAGGTAATATGATAAATAATATGAGTCGACAATTAAAATCTTGATTAATTTAGTGTGTATATTTGATAGCATGCACATTGATCATTGTTAAAAGATCTTTTGATTACATTTCCTTAAAAATATATAGGATTTGAATGCACATCAAGTCAGATAATGGTTATTTTTGACAATCAGGTTTTAGAAATTTAAAAGAAAAAGAAGAAATTATACAATGATGGTATAAACTGAATAAGATCTTCTGACTACCCAGTCACCTTCTTTTCGTGACCTTTGATATCTCAGGAAAACTGAAATGCTTGTCAGTTAAGATCAGAGTTGGTCATACCTCGCACTGATAAGCACAATTATGGCTCACAACCTCAGAGATTACAGACTACTGATCCCCGTAGAGTACTTCTTAAACCCCAACGTGATTGAAGCCCAACGTTAATGCTGATGGAAGGAAATTATGATAATGAATTAGCTACCAACCACAGTACTTGAAATTATCATTTTATCTTAAAACTATTCAACGTGGAATGCTACAATGCTGAAACTCATTAGATTTACAAAAAATAATTCATTTGCTCATGTTGCTCTTCGGAGGTTAATTGACCTGTTTATTAAGTTTTGATTTGATTGATTACTAAATCAAGCTAAAAGGCAACAAACGAACTTCTCAAAATTGGAACAAAAGGAGCAGACAGAATTGATGTGTTCAGTGAAATAATCCTTGCCACTCTCTGGTGTTAGTTTAAAAAAATTAGTAGTCTTATTTCAAATTTTAATTACTATTAGTTGCAAAGGAGACCGACTACAGACCTAAAGGAAAAGAGGGATATACATGTGTACTATTTATTGTCATGTCATATGGGAGATCAGGATTGATACAGTGTCATGCAGAACCAGGAGAATATGGGGACCCTCCATTTGTAGAACAAAAACACATACAGGAAGCCTTCCAACCACAGAATAACCCTTCACTGGCTTTGAAGCCAAAATTATTTATTATCCAGGTTTGTATTATATTTACATGCGTACTTACTTGTAACTGCGTAAGCAGAAGTAGCCGCTCGACTATGTCGGTCCATTCATCTTTGGAACAAAACTTTCGTCAAATTTTTTTTTGCTTTTATGAAAAAGAATGATTTTATATTTGGTCTGCAGCTTGATCTTGCAATATTTACATCTGCCATGCAACCAAGTCCTTTTTTCTGATAGTTTGAAATTTTACGACAATCATTGGACAAGGAAATGTTTTGTCAAATTTTTCTTGGCTTCTATGTAAGGGAATGATTTTTATATTTGGTCTTCAGCTTGATTATCTTTTAAAGCTGTAGCGTGTAAGCAATTTTTACATCTGCCAGGCAGTCACTTTCTGTTTGCCGATATATTTTTTTTATTTTAAAACTGGTGAACAAGGAACATATTTGTCAAACTTTTCTTGATTTTTACGGAAGGTTTTGTATGCAGCTTGGAAATGATAATTTGTATCAATTATTTTGGGGATGATCAGTTATGCTTTAGTATGCATGTCTCCTTAATCAATTGCATTCAGTGATGCAGGTCCGAACAAGGTATCGGTCCTGTTATATTTGGATAGAGATATATTCTGATAAAATAAAATTCACAAGTTTAAAATGACCTATCTTTTTAGAATAATTAGCACTCGACTTAAGTGTTATGACTTTATGTCTGTTAATACAATTATTAAATAGTAATAAAGTGTATCATAAGACCTTTGTGTTTGATAGCATACATTTTTGACAGTAACGGAAGTGGAGAGTAATGTTTTTTGTTTCTGTCAGTGCATCCATCTTTCATCCATCTCTTATCAGGTAAAAGTATAGTATAATACCATGAAATTGCGGTTAAACTATAGTCGCCGTCATGTAAAATTTGAATCTGGTTAATATTTCAAATTATCAATTGCGTTCATTCGAGATGACGTTTTTCTCTTAGCGGAACCTGAAATTATCCCCTAAAACCACTATTGAACTAACTTTTATTGTGATTGCACTGTATAATCCTGACCTTCAATTTATCCGAGACGATTGTCAGTGTTGGAGTCTGACATTGTTTTCACCGGAAGTGTTGTCGTGGAGTTTCGCGTTCAGTTAATTTACATATTTTTCGGACCACTAGGAACGTTTGATTAATTCCACGGTATGTTCTAGTGCAGACTATAGGCTACAATAAAGAACGGGAAACTGTATCACATCAATGACAGGAATATTGCCGTTAAAGGATCCTCATAGAATCAAAGATGGGGGATTTACAATGAAATAAGGTTTAAGATAATGTAAAGTTCAGGATTATACGGTGCAATCACAATAAAAGGTAGGTTAGTATTAGTTTTTGGGGAGGAATATTTTAGATTCCGGAAAGTTAAAAACATTATCTTAAATGAACGCGATTGAAGTTCAAAAATATTTAATAAAAAAACAAGTTTATATTACACCTGAAGCTTAGTAAACATGTTCATGGAATGATCTTTGGAAAATATATGCCAAAGCAGGTGTTTTTACTGACCTTGAAAGTCTTAACCATTATGACATATTTTTGTTATTTACTGTATACTTAATTTCATTGATATACATTTTCTTGATTTTACAAAAACATCACCCGATCTCAAAGGCCATGTGAAATTTTGCCATCACTTGATGTCCATTGTCGTCGTCCGTGTTCCTCCGTGGTTGTAAACTTACTAAAATCCTTCTATTCTGAAACTAGTGGGCCAAATATAACCAAACGTCACATTAAATGGTTCTAAGGGAAACTAGTTTAAAAATTGTATTTCGGGATTTGATCATGTAACAAACATGGCTGATGTTGCTAAACATATAACATATGGGTAAAATGCATTTTGGCTTTTATCTCTAAAACTAAAAAAACAGGTAAATATGATCAGCAGGTACAGGTCTGTCTCCCATTAAATTTTTTAGAAAAATCCAAAATAAAGTAATTGCCCTCAAAATGTCAAATTTTAGACAAATTCACAGCTTTATATCCCAAAGCCGAAACAGTAAGAGCAAAACTAGTACGGTAAAAATGACCAAAATGTCAAGGTCAATCACCCAGGATATTTTCAGAGGAATCGGACAACCTTGTGTGTAGTGGTTGCCTCTTAAAGCTCATTGTTTTGAAAATTTCGAAGTTTTTGGTAATTAACTGGAAAACTGTGACAGAGAGAGAGAAATATTTACAGTATATTGACCAAAACAATAAGATCTACAAATAAGTCAACCAGATAAATGAGTCAATTGACCCCATCTTTATCAATAATACCCTTAAAAGCTGTTTTGTAGCAACTGTATGCCATTTTTGCAGCAAAAATAATAGATTGAGAGAATTTGTTTAAATGTTAAGCAAATTAAGATCTACAAATAAGTCAATATGACTGAAATTGTCAGTTGAACCCTTATCAGAGTTTTTGCCATTGAAAGATGATTTTTACCCATTAATGGAGACAAAATAATAAAGAGAAACTGTAAATAGTTAAATTGTTCAGCAAAATAAGAACTACAAATATATCTGCATGTACAAAAATTGTTAATTGATCCCTTACAGAAGTTCTTTCCTATGAAAGATGTTTCACCCCATTTTTTGCCATACAAAAATGCCAGGTAAAAAATATAGGTTCCTTGGAGACTGTGGTTTAATCTTTCAGACAACTACTTCCTGGTAACTTATACTTTGATTTTTTGAGTAGGGGTATACTTAGCATGACCGATGAATTCTTGTTTGAAACTTGTGCATAGCTTGTGATTTAGTTCAATAATCAACACTGAAGAAAATAAGATTGGCCTTGGTTTCACTTTAATGCCATCATAAACAGATTATATCGAAATAAAGTATTTATTTGTTGGAAAAGTTTTGATTGCAAAAAAGGGGAAAAATTGATATCATATGATCATTATGACATTGTTTGCCAAGTGAGCAAGTTGTGCTCCAAGGTCAGCTGCCACGTGAAGGATGCATGATCCTGTCAGCCTAACGATTAAATACGGTTAAACAGGGGCTTTGACTTCTTCCTAGAAATCCTGTTCCTTTGTATAGTCTCTTTTCTTTTATATCAGACTATTCCTAAAGGAACAGACATTAATGATGGAAATGAACCAAGTGACGTAGAAAAAAAAGAAACCAAAAGAATACCAAGAGAAGCAGATTTTTTGACATACACAAGTGATGTATATTGTATAAATAGTAGGTATTGTTTTAACAATTTTCAATCATTCAAATATTATTTTTACAAGAACAATTGTGACATCAAAAATGTCATACTCACAAAAAAATCTATTTAAAGAAGAAGGGCATTATGACCTATTTGTATTTCAAGGAACTTACGTTTTTGAGAGCTACTGCAATTTTCCTCATAAGATAAGAAAATAGATAAAAAAATAAAAACAAAAATGAAAAAGAAAAGATTTCTTATGTTATGTAAAGTCATTTTTTTGTTACTTCTTGAAAGCTGATTTTATCTTGTAGTTGTGCACCTTTCATTATGGGGCTATTTGAAGATGTTTTCCTCTTTTTAGGGCCATGCATCAATGATACATGAACCTTACAGTTGTCACTTTGATCATTCGTCTGTCTATCTGTCCGTCCGTCCGTCCATCTGTCCGTCAACATTATAATAAACGCAAAACTCCTTGTGGGCATGTCAGATTTATAGTTGTGATTTTATTTTTCCAAATATTCTAATGTCTATTCATGTTCATAGTTTTATGGAAATTCAAGGTCTACCTGGCAACCAAATAGGGAGAAGTAAAGGCCCAACGTGAAGAATTCAAATAGATGTGAAGGATCACAATTATAATGCTTTTTATTCAATATATTTGCCTACATTTTGCCTTCTTTTTATTTAATGGAGCCTTTTTTCACGACAAATGTTAAGGTCTTATTTCCTTGTTCCGTGGCTTGAATACATTAATGAAGGATTTGGAAAATAACACATTCACTTTTGCTGAATCTCATAGAAATTTCCAAGAAAAATCTGTTTAGATTTCTCCCATTTTTGCTAAATAACAATTAATCAAGAACCCCTTTCATAAACAAAATGTATATAAATAAATGAGTATGGTTGGAAAGGGTCCTATTTGGCTCCAAATATTAAGTCAAATGTTTCAATACAAAAAATGTTTCAAGATGTAAAATATATACATGTACTAAAATGAAATAGAACTATTGTTGTTGACCTTTACTTATATTGGCGTTGACTTCAAATAGGCCAAAACAACATTTTGATGAAAGTTTTCAAAATCGTCTGCATTTCAACCACATGATCATATATATATATATAAAAATTAAGAGATGGTATGATTACTTATGAGCCAACTATCCAACAGTCTGAGAGTCAAAATGACATGAATCCCCCGACATGAAAACAAGAGCAGGATTCAATATACGAATAATTTTCTAGTTTTCTGTTACAGGTGATCATGGCAATTGCTTCATCAAAGCTATTGTGGATGTTTTAAAGGATCAAAAGGAGTCTGCCATGGAGATTCAGAGAGTTCTGATAAGAATGAACAAAAAGTACAAAGACTACAGTAATTCAGAGAAGAAAATACCTTGTGTAACGTCTTCTCTTACAAAGCAGCTGTTCCTTGTGTAAATTCAACATCTTGTGAATAAGTGAACTATTGTTACAAAAAACAATATATAGTTCCAAAAACACATTATTTGATTCTTAACAGTACTAGTACAATAAAGGTTTAATTGTGAAGTACAGAAAAAAGATTTAAAATACGTTGACAAATGTCTCCAAAATTTCAACAGTAAGTTCCTGAATTTCATTGAATGACGTTCTGATAGATCTTATCATTACTGAAAAATGTCCAAAAAGGGATGTAAAATAAAGTTTTTATTTCGGTTACATATACAACATTTATTTCAAACTAGATGCCTATTTTAACAAAAACCTTTATTATGTCAATAGAATTAATAAAGATAGAATGCAACTAGGATTACATACAACTCAATTACAGAATATATCAAAAGCACAAAACAAACATTTTTAAAGGATCTTCTGTATTCTCTGATCCTAGCTTAATAAGTTTCAAGCACAAGCAGAAATGTTTATCAATCATAAGGAGCCAATGCATTATAAATTGTTTTTTTTAGTTTTGGTAATTTGGATATAAGTTTTAGTATATTATAAACCAAGTATGAGAATTTGAGTCAAATCGATGAACATGAACTGGATAGCTATGGACCCTTATATGTCTCATATATAAATGTAGATACTTTGAAAAGTTTGTTTATTCACTTCATATTTTCTTATATGTTGATATTACATGTTTGAAACCTTTTATTTTGTTTTATTTTATAACATGCTGTTGTTTAATTAAAACTAATTTGATGGGTTTTTTCTTCTTTTTTATTTTATTTTTCACGTTTACATTTGTACCTTTACTTATCGATAAATATATTTTTGTAAATGGAAATGCATTTAAATGTCAAATTTTTGAACGAAAATAGGCGAATATGTCAAGAGGCATTAAAAATCTTCAGTCAAAGAAAGAAGGGTAATTAATAATCATGGCAAAAAAAGACAAACAGACAAACAACATTGCACATAAGATTAAACAGATTAGAAACGATTGAGCAACCAGAAGCCAACACAAAAATAGGGATAAACTCAGATGTTGAGGAGGGGTCATTCTATCCTGTTCAACTAATGCCACCAATTGTGTTGCTCACTGCAATTCAAATAATGTAAAAAGTCACATCAAGTGGTGTCATAAAGGAGGACTAGGCAAGGGGATTGTGGTTTTTGCGTTTGATGTCATGTTTTTGTTCCTGCTTAGAATGTTTTAGAATTGTTTATACATATAACATGTAAAGTTCAACAGGATTTGTTGCGTTTACATTGAGGCTTACAGCAAGGATCCCGGGGGTTTCTGGGGGTAAGAAGCATTTAGTTACTTATGTGTATTGTTGTTATTTTGATATTCCCGTTTCGTCTATACAAAATACAAAAAATGCTATTTTAGAAGCTTTGCCTTTTATGTAAATTACATAGTTGTTCTAGGAAATGATTAGTATAATTGAACATGTATGTAAAACCTATATCTATACAACTTCTATGTAATTTGGTCTATGGTGGCAAGTGGTCTCATAGGCAATCATACCACATCTTCTTATTTTTATATCATTGTACAATTTTTTTTTAACATTAATAAACGTATCAACTATGGATTATTTATTCACCCTACTATTAACTATACATGTGTATGGAGAACAGTTAGAGACATATGCATGTGTAATGACTCACTCTGTGCATTTAGCTTTATACAGCATCTTGAAATATATAGCAAATTTTAGACAACAGAAAAGTGATAATACACATGCTACATCGATCTTGATCAACGTGGAGCCAAATGATATACATATATAAAGTAAGAAATATTTTATTTGGAAAATGTACAAAATTGTAAGGCCACGGCTTAACAAAGAAAGTGACTGCCGAGAAACATAATTGGTAAGTCCCTAGTATATATAATTAAACCTTGTTGTCCATTCCTTATTCCTTATTTCAACATTATTCTTATTTCTTCATTTCCACATTATTGTTATTCCTTATTATGTCATTTGAAGTTCTCAGACAGTAAAAATTTTAATTTTCAATAAGTTTGAAATGAATAGACTGTTTACTAATTTCAAGCGGCTGTAAGAAGATGGGGGTCCGGGGGGCTTGCAACCCCCCACCCACCCGAATTTTTTTTGGGACTTACATTGAAAATGGTACACTCTGAGGCATTTTCAGACTGTTTACACATGTTACAAGAGCATAGAAAATGGGGTTTCATACGAATAATTTCTTTTTTTAGCTTTTTTTAAATAAGGTTAATCTTATTAGTAAATTGTGATACTAGTATTGCTTATCAAATAAAAATATTTTGATAACGACAGAAAACTGGCTGCAGCTCTCCATATGGTAGGATTTACATCCACAATTCCAATTGATGTAGAATGATTCTTTTAATAACTAATTGAAAAAAATAACATGCACAAACAACAAAAATTGCAGGCCAACCTACATGTAATTTCTGTGATTTTTTTTTCATAATCGAAATTTTCAGAGTAGGTTAGACCAGAGACCTATAATATGTCTCTGGTTAGACTATAAACTATAACAGAAACTGGAAACAGGATAAACAATTCATGTACATCGACCTGTTGTTACGCTGACATATTGTGTGTTCTCGTTGAGCTCCGCGTCAATAACTATATATAATTGACGACCATATCAGCGTTGAAAGGATCCGAAAGTTATTATGATAATTTTTAAAGAATTGTCAGTCACAACAACTATCGATATTTAATCGTAAATTGCATAATATGTGATTCTGATTTCACCGGCTTCTTTTTCTTTTTAGGGGCTGTAAAGAAATTAAGCAACGTCGGTTTTCTTTTTGCTTGTTTACTTGTCATCTTGGATCAACATGTGTTTTCTCTCAGATACAAAAGGGCGCTTTACTAATATATAGAATTATCCCTTTTTAAGCGCACACATAATCGCATTAAAAATCACTTTGGATGTCTCGTTCCTTATCCATCTTCGTAACGTTGTCAAGAATCTATAAATATATTATAACGCGCACCTAAACAAAGCGCAAGCGAAGACAAAATCGATTCTATCGACAACAACTTGTTTTAAGGAACGCTAGCACAGTTTTATTTATTTAATTTTTATTTGGAAACACAATTTGAACCAGCGATTCCCTTAATTTGATATGGGGAAATCTCGCCGAATGCCGGTGCTTTTTGAAAACCTTTAGTCTTGGAAGCATAATATATTTGTAGATGTTGTGTCGCTATTTTCGCCAATTGGTCGAAGTCGTTGTCTGGAGCCGTGACGAAGGATTGGGATTACAATCGAAAGAAAGCATCAATCATTTTAAACATGAAAAATAGAACAAAAACAGCAGAAAAATGAACAAGATATAACATATATGCATATGTTTTTACACTTAAAATAATTTTCAAAATATAGTGGTGGATGGGTGGGTATCTTTTGAAATAATATTTGTTAATTTATACGGAACCAATTTTTACGTCTTTATCTCTGCTGCAGCGTGGAAAAGAAAGAATGACCTCACAGTAATCAACGTTAAAATAATCAACGTCACTCATAATACTTTTATTCCACGAAAGGCAAAAGCGGGATAACTCCCGAAAATAAAGCCCACTTTCCTGCAATAACCGGATTATTTTATTCTTCGTAGGAATAAATCTTATTATTTCAGATAGCAAATAAAAGCTTTGGTTTCTGCTTTATCAAAAGTTTAAGTTAATACATCTGTACTCAATATTGGACTTTTATGTATCGTTATTGGATTCTATTTATGTCATTTATTTAACAATGTTTAATATTTCCGTCTATAAGTATTATCTCGTGATTTCGATTGTTTTTCTGCCATGTGGTTTTCTTTGTTTCAATCATACAGATTTCAAAGTTTAAGTATTTCCTACAATTGTTTTGAAATTATGAGAGTATATTTTATGCAGAAAAAATGTTAACAACTATTTCTGCACCCAGTTGAAATTCCCTGTTATCAATTTCATATTATTGTTCGACTCGTTGCGATGTAGATATGATAGAGTTTAACATATTGCATAGATACCTGGCTATTGTCGAGGAATATGTGTTACACATCTAAGATATTAGAAAAAGCTGTATATTTACAATTAGAGTCATTTTTAGTAGAAAATAATATTTTGTATGAATTTCAATCAGGTTTTAGAAATTCATTTTCTACCGATAGCTCTCTCATACATTTAACAGGTCATATAAAATCAAAAACTGCCAAATGTCTTTTTACTTGTATGAATTTATACTCGATCTACACTGAGAAGGCATGTGATACGGTAGATCATGAAGTAGTTTTGTTAATATTAACAATCTGTTTCCTGTTTGTCAAATATGAATAAAACCAGTCTACAGATCTAACTCCTATCACATTAAGCTTTTCACATGTTTATCTCCAATAATCAGTACGACTTCTAAAGTAAGAACGTACTTTATCAGACGAAAAAAGGGTTCTTAATTAACGTGTCTCCCTCAAGCATTGCTCCGAATTCTTGTCCGGGTTTTGCTGCATTTTTTTTCGTTTTGGTTTTATCAGGCTCTTTAAAGTTTGTATTAGTTTTTCATTTTCTCCGAGGGTATCATTGATCCGGAATCTAGAACTTTGATACTGGCATGAAAATGAATTATTTTGTATTATTAAAGTTTGCTGTTATAAAATGTTCAAAATTAGTTTTAAATCAAGAAATATTTCTTCGTTATGCATAGCTCTGATTAACATATATAATTGCACTATTTTTTGTTAAAAAAAACACATATTGTTTGAAGGTATCTAGTATGAAGGAATGTTGAGTTCATTGTCTGATATTCAAAAGTGAAATAAAATGTACATATTCTAATGTCAATACCGAAGCATTCACTGCGTTAAAACACTCATTAAAGATACCAAGCTATGAGGAGGTTCAGTTTTCTTCATAATGTTTTATTCTCCACATTTAAGGAGATCCCCTTTATATGAATACATAATTTTAAAACAAAAATGACGAAACAAAAACATAGCACATGAAAAGCAGCAGGAAAGTCACAAGCAATTTAGAATGACTTTGCTTCAAGGTTTTAGAAAGCATTATCAAATGTAAAAAATATAAAATCTATATTATAATTGCTGTTCATGAGGTAACATCATGGACTGTAAAAGACTTATCCGGAATTCCAACTTTGATTCCGGAATATATTAGTAAAAGTCACGTAATTTCGACTTTAATTCCTGTAGAGTAATTATGTTTGGTTGCAATTACGAGCGAGAGACATGAATGTCCTTTTGAATTTTTTATTTGGTATTTTGTTAAAAGAAAATGTCTAAACAAACTCATCATAGATACCAGGGTTAAAATTGTGTATGCCATACGCGTCTTTCGTCTACAAAACACTCATCAGTAACGCTCGAAACCAAAAAAAATAAAAAGGCCAAATAAAGTACGAAGTTGAAGAGCATTGTGAGGACCAAAAATTTTTAGTACATGTACTAGTATTTAAAATATCTTTTCTATCCAAACAATCGGCTATAGTTTTATATAAAAGAAGATATATTGGTTGCTTGAAGTAATACTGTTTTCTCTATATTGGCCACATTCGATAGTAAGTCAGTACCTACAACATTAATGGAACGAAAGTCATATCAAATTAGAACTCTTAATTTTTTTTCGAGTGAATCGGTCTACTTTTTACTAAAAATTCAGCTTTTTACATTGTCCGTGTTTTTTTCGAGAGCAAGATTTAAAACGACCAGGTTCTTAAACAAACGGTCCGGGTTTTTCAAAGGAAATGTGAATAAGAAAGAAAGCATTCTTTGCATTAAGAATGAACTTTTTTTAGTTTATAACTGTAATTTAGTGAGGAATAAATTATATCATATTTCCCAAATAAGTCACAAAAACATATTACAATGTTGATCAAGTTTAACCATTTTCGATTTAATGCTAATTTTCTGAACTTTTGTCTTACAGTCAATAATATTTTACGATTATTATATATTACAGTGGCGAATCCTTTAGTTTTAAAAATACGGGAAAGAAAACTAAGCAATAGCAGCAAAAAATCCGAAAATTCAATATAAACACATAAAAGAGGCCTCCCCAAAAAATTATACAATAACAAAAACAAAAAACACACACTTAATCCGCCCATGTTCTATCACCCATCGACAATAACATTTAAATTAAATGGAATATTTAATAAAAAATTAAAACAACATTTTATAAATTTCCAGCGTCCGAAGCGCTTCTCTGGATTTTCCTTCAGCAAAATATTGCAAAGCCAGGGATGTATAAGAACCAAAACAGTTGAAGAGCTATATCACCAAAAAGGACCTAAAAATAACCAATTCCATTCCAAGCCGATGCTAGGGGCCGCCTTAAACTTGCAATGATTTGAGAGGTTTTTTTTTATTTTTTTATTTTGGATCCGTGTTGAAGGCCTCACTGTGACTTTGAGATGAAGAACAGCAATTAAAGCGCTGTTCCTTTGCTTTTTGTGAGCTTTTTGCTGTGCATGTACTGATTTTGTGTCATGGATTATGAATACCCAAATATCCTTTGTTTTTTTTTATCAAATCCATCTAAGGTTCAACTTTGCCTGAGGGAGATTAAACCTTAGTTTCTTTATAATTTTTAAGTTAAACGCTGACAATTTTAATTGTTGGTTTCTTAACGTCCAGTAGTAAACATTTCGTGCATGTTCAGGGCGAGAACAAATTAACAATAAAAACAATAGGTAGGTCCTGTAATAGATGCTGTTCGGGATGAAGGTCGGGAAATTTAGACTGCCACTGGAAAATGAGGGTATATCGGATAGGGACAGAAATTTGGCATTGCAACAGGCCACATATGGACCCCTAAATGTGTTGTTACAAGGCTTCTTAACGTGAAAAGAGCGTATTAACTAACTCTCCTCTACACGCCCCCTCTGACCGGACGTGACTGTGTACTTGTACATCCCGCACAGACAAAAAGGATGCCCCACTTTGGAATGGGGTTTACTGCCAGTCGGAAGAGGACCTAAGTGACCATATTTCTATTCCCACGTCCCCCCTGCAGGTACACAATTTTCGAAAGATTTTTTATAAATCTGTCAGTACCGAAGTTCTTACTACTGAGCTGATGATAATCTCGGGGATTCATTCAATGTATTTGATATACAATGAAATAAATAATATTTGAGCTTTAATACGATCCTTTTGAAATAAAAAAAAAACACGAAATGCGTATATGATATGCATACACCTAACAAATATACATTGTCTATTTTTTCTTTTGATTTCTGATGGAAAGGAAACTATGATGGTGCGTTATATCTGTGTGACCCAGTATAACATACGCTTGATCAGACTACTCTTCAAAGTAGGAGCATTTAAACATTTCTAGAACAATAAAACATATTATTTGGACCTTTTCATTTTTTAAACGTAAATGCACTGACATATTTCTTTGTTGATATATTTGATTGTTTTTATAGTGATTAAGATTATAACACGATGTTGACTGCTGTACCCTATTTTTTGACATTTTTACCTGTTATGTCTGTTTGTTATTTTCACACATTGTTGTCAATATAATGGAATTTTATGCGACTGTCATACAAGTGAGAGGTTTAGCTAGCTATATAACCAGGTTTAATCCACCATTTTCTACATAAGGAAATGCCTGTACCAAGTCAGGAATATGACAGTTGTTTTCCATTCGTTTGATGTGTTTGAGCTTTTGATTTTGTCATTTGATAAGGGACTTTCCGATTCGAATTTTCCTTGGAGTTCGGTATTTTTGTTAGCTTTATGCTATAATTTAAGCCTTTGGAATTTTGTGTTTTCAGTCGAAAAAACACGAACTCACTCGAAAAAACACGGACTGCTCTAAAAAAAAACACGGAGATATAAAAAAGAACTTACTCTCCAAAATGTCATTATGAATGCAATAACAAGAATTTTTGTAAAGTGTCCAAGTATATAAAGAATCCATGTCTGCAGTTCCTTTGACATTTGCATTGGTAAGTGTGTAAAATGGCTTTAGTCTGTATTTTGGAATAAAGCATTGTAAGGCTAAATTCAACGTTTTTAAAACAAAATAATGAAGGGTTGATCATATCCTTTTATCACAAATACTTATTTACATTGTCTGATCTTGGAAATTAGGCTCTAGTACCATTTTGTTACGTATTACCAGTATGAATGTCTGTTTGTTTACATTTTTTGTCATATTTACTCGAAAAAACGTGGTCACACTCGAAAAACACGATCTCAACCGGACACTATACCTACTGTGTTAAGCAGAAGATTAGTTCATCTATAGTTTCTGGTTGAAGTTCAAAAAGGATCATTAATCATTTCGACTGGTAAATCTTTAGCCACGTATGAACATGGTTAACAAGTACAAAGAATTGCATCGTAAATGCATAAAATCGTACCTTTAGAAAATCATTATTTCAATTGTCACTTGTTCTTGAATGTGTCACTTTTAAGCTTTAGTTCAATCAATCTATAATGAAATTCAAAAATGTAACAGATTGTTGTAACATACAATTTTGTAATTGATTTGGCCTTCCACCGATGGATTCGAGCGCCACTCATGAGTTTTACGTAAAAAAAAACGTGTCTGGATTACAAAATTTAAAGCCTTAAATCTTTGATGATTGTTGTATTTCATTTGTTTTACTTTGACCTATTCATTGTCCTTTTAAAGCTAACAAAATTATGTGGATTTTACCCAATATTGAAGGCTAAATTGCGATCCAGAGTTTGCATACTAGTACTCTGGTTCATTGCTGTATGGGAAGGGGGAGTGTTAGTTGTCTCATTGGCAATCATAACACATAGCATTATTTTTGTACTTAACAACACTTCAAAAGGCGAATAATTAACAACAATTCCATTGCATTTATTGTTTTTTTGCATTTCCGTTTAAATTGGTTATAATAGAGATTTCCAATAAAATGACATACGTACTTTACTTGACGTACGCACGTAACGGGACCGGTTATTGCTAACCTATTAATTTTGTTAAATGCGACACTCAAGTTTTAACTAAGTATTCCTTAACTATAAAACCCATTCTTGATAAATTTTATCAATATCAAGTATTTCTAAGATGATGAAAAAACGAAAGAAATCATGATTTTTATATATCACGTGATTATTGAGATTCCCGCCTAAACTTCACTGTCATATGACCACATATATGCACGTATCTTTACCTATCATACGATTCATTTAAGTTGTCTTTCATGGTTTTGACCATGACTTTGTTTTTCCGATATACTTTGCAAAATTTAATGAACCTTTAATTATTTGATATTTTTATTACTTTTGTTTGTCGTTATCAGATTGGTGTTCCTTCTACTTTTCGTTTTTTTGTAATGTTTTATAATATTTAATTTCCGTGGGTATTTATTATTAGATAGATTTTTTTTAGCAATTTCAGAAAAATTGAACTCAAAGAGTTAATCAGAATGTGTCTCTGTTAAAGCTGATAACTGGGATTGTATGCTACTTTATAAAGCATCATTTCAGACGTTTTCGTCTTCTGCAGTTTACAATCACCGATTTTTTTTCAACAGGGAACACGTAGTACGGTGCGACAACGGGATGTGTATATTAAAAAAAAATTAAAACAGGTCTTGTACTTCTTTAAATTTTAATAGTTGACATACACTTTTCTTTCAAATGAAAGTCAACGAACATTAAGAAAAACGAATATTGTAATCGATAATAATGAATAAATGTGTACACCAATTCGTTATATAGATTGTAATTTGGAAGGTGCACTTGATTAGCAACTGATGACTAATGTTCTGCGTATAAACATTGACCACTATGGATAGAAAACTATCAATTTATAGTACATACTAATTGGCTAAGAATATCCTGTCCCCAAGTATATCTGATTAAAAGTGGATGAGAATGCCAATTTAAATACTTGTTACTTTTTTCAAAAAATTTTGAGAAAAATATCACATATATTGATTGAGTTAGCGAAACATTTTAGTTTCAATTTTTGTCTCGCTTTGGAGGTATATATATATATAAAAGTGAGAACTCTGCGACAGATCCATGGACAGGATCACCAGTTAAGGTGATACACGACTGAAAAAAACATTTTATATTCATAGTTATATACTAGTATATGAGATTGACTGGTAGCAGGCTAGCCTCGAACACGGGTTCAATTATTTTGTTGGACCCCCTGATCGAATGACTTTAAGACTGTATTTTTCGGCATCTCCAGCAAGCATAATGCATTCACGAGTAAGAGCAGGTATTGGTTTACTCGTAGAAAGACAAGTGTGTCTATAGCGGTCACGCTCTCTTGTTACCTAGGATATGAAAACTCTAAGTGTTGGGTATGTACAAAAAGGTATATGTGTTTATCATTATCATTTCATCATCCTTAATATAAATGTAATATGTGTCGCTGGATATAAGACATACATCAGTATTATTATCATCATAGGTACTATACCTTGAGGTTATATCTCCGTCGTAAGTACATGTATTAAATATAGCTTGAGGCTTCTTCGTTGTAAGCATTATAACTTGAGGCTTAATTCTTATCTGATATTTAGCCAATTTATGTCAAATCTTATTTTACGCATGCAACTTTATGAAACATAGTAGTTTTTATAAATGTCCAAGTTAAAGCTAATAGAGATCATAGAAGTATGTTTATCAAATGATCATGTCACAATTAAAACAGTAAGAAAGGGATTGACTCGTGAAACTGAAACGAAGCATAAAAACAGCAATTTCTAGTATTTCAAAATAAACTCCATGTACCGATCTGATAGTATTTAAAGCTGCTGAACACTATTTTACAACTACAACTAATAAATAGAGAATAACTATCCAGTTAATAATATTGATCAATTATGTCGTACTGTTACACCACTGTCCTAGTATGAATGTGCCTGTCCCAAGTCAGGAGCCTGTAATTCAGTGCTTATCGTTTGATGTTGTGTTTTCGTTCATTTTTTTGTGTCATTTGGTCTCTTGTGAAGAGTTGTCTCATTGGCAATCATACTACACCTTGTTTTTTTGTACATATCACAAATTAAGTTTAAAAAATTCATAGACAGTCTAGAAAAGCAAGACCTTTTGTCATGTCAAAAGCACAGAGTGTATGTAGGACCATTAACGGTCATAACTGTATAGCAGATTATATGTAGTTTCTATAAAATGAAATGATACTTTATCGGCAAAAGATACATGATGATTTGTTTTTTGGAATAAAAATAAATAGTTTACACGTCAGTATTACATTTCTGTGTTAAGTGAAATACTAAATCAAGGAAAAAATCCAATTCAGTATGTAGTCTTAAACTTTTAAATCTCACTCGAGATGTCTAATGTTCAAACAATGTTGTTTTTAAAAAGTATTTATCAAAGTCAAACGACAATCATTTCAGTTTTTTTTTCATGCAACACAACTTGTGATTATGGCCGGATCCAAGATATTTGAAAGAGGGTGTAGTTCCCGATAATGAATTTATACTGACGAGCGGAGCGATGCGAAAAATAATTTGGACGATTATAAGCTAAAAATGTGTATAGATAATGTGGAAAGCATGAGACTTTCAAAATTATTTAGCGATCGAAAAAGGGGGGGGTGTACGCCCTCTATCCCTGTATCCTCGAATGCACGTTTAGGTATACATGGACAAAAACCTCGTCCCATACATTATTATAGGTAAAGACTAAAAAGTACTTTTCGATAAATATATCGATGATATGAATTTATGCCCACATTAAATTACCTTCAATTAAATTATAGAATTATTTTTTTTAAAATAATCCAGTGAACCTTTTACATTCGGGTGTGTTGGAATCTACTTTAAACGCTTACACTTTTAAAAACAAAAAAAAAGACAACCTTCTCGCTTCGGAATTCATTATTTTAATATTTTTATGCTATATTTGTCTTGGTAGTTTTTAAAATTCATGATTTGAGAAGAACTAAAATATGGGTCAATTGAAATGACAAGAAATGATGGGTGTATTTGATTACAAGTTGCTAACTTACTTGTTCCGTTATGATATTTATGTCAATAAAATCATTCAAAATTTAATGACAAAATATTTAAAGATTAAAAAAATTAGTTGGGGTTGATTTTTACATAAAGTACATTCCAAAGTACAAACATGCATGCAGTGTATTCTCCCCTCCGTCATGCTTCAATGCAATAGGACGAAATACGTTGAGTTAGGTCGGTTATGTCGAGTAAAGTCGAGTAAAGTCATTTTATTGGAAATCTCTATTAGAAAAAGAAATATGACATTTCGGAAAGATTATTTAGAAGTAAAGAGTAGTCTATATGGTCAACAAACACGAATAAATATGATTTTTCCATCTAGAAGTTACCTTGTGATTATTACAAAAGGAGAGAGAATTCTTTTTTTTTAAATATTTATACTGGTCCCATCAACTGGAAGTAAACAGTTTGAACATAAAAAACTATAATACCAAGTCGTTTGTTTATTGTTAAATATTTTTAATTGCTCAAAAACAAAAAGTTTTTCTTTTGAATTTCTCCATGCAGATGACAGAGATTGTCTTTACTTGGTATCAGTTTTAAGAAGAAAGGTCGTCAATACTCGTCACTTTCTTTCTTCTGTAAACTCCGAATTACTTCGGTTATTTGCTGGTGCTGATGAGTCTTGAAATAAGGCAGTTAACTATCGTATCGCTATACTATTCTTTTATTGGTATGTCTGAGGACGTTTTAGTGGTAGTACTTTCTTAGTTGCAGAACTGTATAGCACTATCGTGCATTGTTGTTATAGGACGTATACTGATTCAAGATAATGTATATACGTTGTCGAATCTAACAAATAATGTCGCTCAAACTGTTGCTATGGGTCGTCTTGTGCATGCAGTGAGGCACCAGTTATTGCTCAGAGTTGAAGATCCCAGTGTGACTTTGACATTAAGAGCAGCATGAAAGCTAATTCCGTGATATGAATGAAGTTTGGTTGAGTGCATTAGATAAAACTTCGTTCAATCGCTTCTTAGTAGGCAGCAACCGTCTATCAATAAAATCGTAATAATTAACTCAAGCTCTGAAATAACGTATCAACTGCATGGGAGATATAAACTCCATATACACTTTCAAGAAAGAACTTTTTCAAAGTATGGACAAACACATTCCATCTAAAGAAATCCGCTTCAAGAGCAACCTACCCTGGATAAACCACAACATAAGGAAGCTGTTCAAAAAGAAACAAAGGCTATACCAACAAGCTAAACGGACTTAAAAGTAGATAAAAAAAGACAGTTCAAAAAAGAAGTAAAACGGCAAGTCTGGAAAGCAGAATATTTTTGCATCAATGCTACTATCATCAAAGTCCTTGAAACCAGCAACACCAAGCCATTCTGGATGAACATCAAATCCAGGAAAACAGATACTTTGTCTATACGCTATTTTGTTTTTCTTTGTTGACATATTTGTTTGTTTTTATAGTGATTAAGATTATTACACAATGTTGACTGCTGTACCCCTATTTTTGAATTTTTACCAATTATGTCTGTTTGTTCTGTTCACACATTGTTGTCATTACAATGGAATTTTATGCGACTGTCATACAAGTGAGAGGTTTAGCTAGCTATAAAGATCAGGTTTAATCCACCATTTTCTGAATAAGGAAATGCCTGTATCTAAGTCAGGAATATGACAGTTGTTTTCCATTCGTTTGATATGTTTGAGTTTTTGATTTCGCCAATTGATAAGGGACTTTACGTTTTGAATTGTCCTTGGAGTTCGGTATTTTTGTTATTTTACTTTATACTATTGGATTATCACCTTTAAAAACAAAGGGAAGCTGGTCAGTGACAGTGAAAGTTTAATTCAACAAGTTAGATCCGTATTTACAATTTACAAATAAACATCAATATCAATCAACAAAATACACAAAAGAATCCATACCTGAACTACGAATAACTACAAAATGCCTTGAAAAACTACTCAAATATGTAAATCCATCCATAGCATCTGGCCCAGACGGTATAGTAAACATAACCTGAAAGAATGCGCAACAGAAATAGCACCTGGACTAACTGCCATCTTCCAAACATCAAATGACACTGGCATACTACTGGAAGACTGGCTCAATGCAAAAATCTCGTGTGTTTTCAAAAAGGGAGACAAGCACGCTGCAGAAAATAACAGACCAGTCTTGTTAACATCAGTACCTTTCAAACTTCTAGAACATATTATATGCAAGCACATCCTAAAACACCTTGAAAAGCACAGAGTATTAACATCACTCAACCATGGTTTCAGATCTGGCTATTCGTGCAAAACACAATTGCTTGTCACCTTACATGACTTTGTGAACGCATTCGACGCCGGTCTACAAACAGACATTGCAATCCTGATTTTTTTCAAAGATTTTGACACTGTACTGCATAATAAACTACTATCGAAATGGGAGAATACGGAATTCGAGGACAAATAAATAACTGGCTAAATATGTTTCAGATAAAGAGGAAGATGAAGGTTATAATAGAGGGAGAACAATCTCAAAAAGTAAAAGAGGACTCAAGAATCCCATCAGGAACATTACATGTACCGTTACTCTTCTTTCATCGCATAAATGACCACCTAGGCACTGTCAAATCTTCAGTACGGCTGTTCGCCGATGACAGCCTACTGTACAGAACCATCAAAACAGAAAAAGACCACAAACTACTGCAAGAAGATCTAGCAAACCTAGAAGATTGGACCAACAAGTGGGGAATGCTATTTAACATGTTTAACGCAAAAAAACATATGCTACATCTTGGGCATCAAAAACCAAAGCCCGAGATTCTACAAGCTCAATGGTCACATACTCCAACAAGTCCAGAACATACCATAACTATGAGTGCAAATATCAGAAGATATGAATTGGACCACGCATATAACAGATGTTGCGAAATGGGCAAATCATACCATGGGTTTCTTCAGAAGGAACTTAAGGTACTGTCCAGGAATGTAAGAAAACTGCTTACTTTTCTCTAGTACGTTCAACTATGGAATATGTAGCAACAGTATAAGACCCCTACAGTATAGCAGATACAAACAATTAAGCTAGAAAGAATACAGCTGCAAGATTCAAAATGGGCGACTATAAAACAAGAGAAGCTGGATGCATAATAAACATACTTGCCAAATTAGAACTTCAAGAATTACAATACAGACGTACAAACCAAAACCTTATATTTTTGTACAAGGTGGTTGATGCCTGGTTCCTGTTATTGATCCAGACGACTACTAAAATCAGCTAGGCTAAGAAGGACCATCACAACCAACATGATGATAACTACCAATCTACTAACATTGTCGAATAACAAGAGAGAAACAAAACTAGGTTTTTTACATTCCCACCAGTAAAACACCACAACATACAAACTCATTCTTTGTGTCCACAATGATTAGCTGAAACCATCTATAGAAGACACAATTGTGCGCGCAACAAGCGTTGGGACGGGGTTTTAAATCTGCTCTCGCGAACCGTCAATAAATCGACGGCGCCTTCACCCTATTGTATTAAAGCCAGTATTGGTTGCTACAAGGAACTCATACAAATACAGAAAAACGATATTAATTGTTTGGGACTTTGTCTGCTGGGACAGTATCATATTGTTCCCATGATACGAATTTTCAGTTTATTTAAATTCTGTATATATAGTTACAAACTTCAAAACTTAAGCTCTATAGAGCTATTTACCGAATACATACAACAAACATATACAACAATATAAAAGGCATAACCATGCAAACAAAATAAAATAGAGTGGTGTCAAAGACATGAAGGTGGGACAGGTTTTTAGGAACATTAGGAACGTCGACGATGGGTTGTGTTTGTAGACCGATTAGGGTTTTCTCCATTCCAATTTGTATCAACTAACTCGAAGCCTTAATAATAATAACTTTATTACGGTAAGCCATACATTTAACCCCATTTGGAAAGAGTGGGCTTCTTTTCACGTATGTGCGTATTCTTCTCTTTTCACGGAAAACGTTCATTACAGATAGGAGTTCCGAATCCTAATTTATAATGTAATAACTGTTGCCCCAAACAAAAAGATTAAGGAAGGAGGAAAGCAAACATTTTTAGGCAACCTACACTTAACATATGTCATACGTAAAACTCAGAAACAACTGAATGCTAGAAATAAAACCAGCATGAGGAAAGCTATACTTATTTCTGACAGTAAAGGGAACTATCTGCAGCAAGAAGAAGAAGCGGAGAAGTTTCTGGATCTTAATATCATCTCCAAAGCTGGCCTTTCAACAGCTGATAACCCATTTATCTGGTCAACTCTCAAAAGAATACTAACCAAAAAGGAAAAGGCAATAAACTTTTTATGGAAAAGTACCTGTGATTTAACCACAAAAACTGGAAAATATATTGGGCTGACAAATAACATACCAAACTTCAACAGCAAAATCGATCAAATCGCAACTAAACTTTCAAACTGGAAAGCACAAATACAAGCTAGATATAAGCATGCAACAGTCAACATCCTAGAGTGTCCACCTTATAGCATTAGAGAATACAATAAACACAACGAACATCCTAATCCAAATATATTTGTAAGTTAGTCAGCAAGATTAGAAAAGCAGATACAACATTTAAATGAGCAAATCAGGAACATAAATGCAGAGAATCTAAAAGTTACAACCAAGACAAAAACAAGTCCAAACAGATCCATACAACAACCAGAAAAGATCAAAAGCCAAAGACATAAACCAAATCTATTTACCTCCCCGAACTTCACATCTGATGTATTAAGACAAACGAAGGTTCCTCGGGACAGAACTAAATATTACATTGACTTCAAGACCTATCTGGACGGGATTCATCCAGGACCTGTGCTATCAAAACTTTGGATCCGCAGAATATGTAAACGAGTAGTTCAACTTTGCTACTAGAATCAACACCTCCGATGATAGCAAGGTTTCAGCTTGCTGTACCTTACAGTACTGAACAATATAGCCTGACAGTTCTTTTCTATCAATACTATCTCAAATAAATTGCTTCACCGAGCGCAGCTGGATACGACTGCAGAGGTCCAACCCTTAACAGTTGGGACAAAAATGGACACAATATTCGCGCTTGATACAGGTCTGAATTTGGATTGTAATTAAATATTTGACACATAATAGGTTTCTGACACAGAATAAATGTAGTCAAAGACCTTGGAATTGGTTATATGATTTGAATTTATATTCAATTTTTTGCTTTTGTGCAATACACTATGCTGTTGCGAATTGACCCCCCCTCCCCCCCCAAAAAAAAAATGTACAACCCTTTTTTTGCTTTTGTTGTTGCAAGTTGACCCCCCAAAAAAAAAAATTTTCACCCCTCTCCCCCCTTTTTTTTGCAAATATTTGAAGAAATTTTCTTTATAATTTCTGAAATCTGAAATGAGAAAAAATTGTCCCCCCTCACAATCATAATCTCAATTCAAATTTCCAATGGAGCTTGCAACCATAATTACCCATTTAAATACATCATAAAAGTCTTAAAATAGAAAATGACATACATAATCATGACTAAAATCAATATTCCTTAATGAACATTTTTAAATAGTAACTTCTAAAAATAAATTGAAAGCTAATCACCTCAAGACAATACAGCATTTCTTTATACATAATTTATAAGCAGTGTTTTGGAGGTAATTCAAACATAACATTGTACTTTTTTTTAATTTTCCATTAACCAGGACACCCTTGTTTTTTGGCCCTAATTCCTAAAACGGTTTGAGCCATAACCCCCCAAAGCCAATCCTAACCATCCCTTTGTGGTATGGAAACTTATGGTATAATTTCAGAGAGATCCATACACCGTTCCACAAGTTATTGTCTGGAAACTAGTAAAATGCTTATTTGGGCCCTGTTTTGGCCCCTAATTCCTAAACTGTTAGGACTATAATCCCCAAAATCAATCCCGACCTTCCTTTTGTGGTTATAAACCTTGTGTTTAAATTTCATAGATTTCTATTTACATTTACTAAAGTTATTGTCCGGAAACCAAATGTCTTCGGACGACGCTGACGACGACGACGTGATACCAATATACGACCGCAAAATTATTTGCGGTCGTATAAAAAACAAGGTTTCAGTTTGCTTCTAACTTCAAACTACTAAATCAAACAATAGTCAATTAAACAACTGATAAACCCTGTCTAGAAACCTAACTTCAAACTACTAAATCAAACAATAACTCAATTAAACAACTGATAGATTCTGTCTATAAAACCTAGCTGAAGACAACTTATTATGCAAGTAATAAACATCAAGCAAGGTTTGAGCTTGCTCTCCTGGTCGTTGATAAACATCAAGCAAGGTTTGAGCTTGCTCTCCTGATTTAATAAACATCAAGCAAGGCTTGAGCTTGCTCTCCTGACTATTAATAAACATCAAGCAAGGCTTTAGCTTGCTCTTCTGACTATTAATAAACATCAAACAAGGTTTGAGCTTGCTCTCCTGACTATTAATAAATATCAAGCAAGGTTTGATCTTGCTTTCTTGACCATTGATTAACATCAAGCAAGGTTTGAGCTTGCTCTCCTGACCGTTGATAAACATCAAGCAAAGTTTGATCTTGCTCTCCTGACCGTTGATAAACATCAAGCAAGGTTTGAGCTTGGTCTCCTGACTATTAATAAACATCAAGCCAGGTTTGAGCTTGCTCTCCTGACGTTTGGAAAACATCACGCAAGGTTTGAGCTTGCTCTCCTGATTTAATATACATCAAGCAAGATTGAAACCCAAAAGCAAAATGGCCACAGCAAAACAAAATAAAATATAATCGTCAAAATCACTACGTAGAAGTGAAAGATCTAGAACCCAATTACGCCTGTCATCACTAGAGCAACATGACGTACAAGGCAAAAATAAAGGATATAAACTTAATAAACAAAATGCCCTCTCCAAAAAGATTGACAAATGTAATTCAAAACATATAGAAGAGACTTTTAAAGCTGGAAACTTGTATACAGAACTCAACACGGCGGCTTATGAGGTATTCCGAACAAAACTCAAAGCTCAACTGTTCACAGCCCCTTTACTAACACATGCCATACAACACCAAACTCATGAAGAAAGGGGACTTCAAGTTGAAGATATATATAAGATTTACAAAAAGAAAGCTGATTGAACTTACGGAAAACAGTCAAAATGCACGATAAACTCGTACAGGGCAAATAATTCCATCTTGGTCAATGGTCCTAATATTAGTATCTTCAAAGAACAAATACTGAATCCAATACAGGAATTCATACAGCAAACACAACCAGCATTTGATGAGCTAAGTCAGAGTATGGTTGAAACTCTGAAACTAACTATTACATCTGACTGTAAGGATCAGAGAGAGGAACTAGAAGACGTAAACAAGGAAGAAAGATCTACAACAAGAACTCAAGAAATTGACATTAACCACAAACAACAAGACAAACAACTCTACCAAGTTGATGACCAACTACGAACTGAATATAGTTACAAATGTCCAATATGCAATGAAGAATCAGGAAATAATACAATAGCCTGTGACGAATGTTATGAATGGTTCCACTATGCCTGTCTTAAGCTCACAGAAATGGCTGTTCGAAAGATTTACCCAAGTATACCATACATATGTGAACTTTGTAATAACGAGACTCTCTTTAGGGAAACAATCACAAACCCTAATATTGATATAGATCAACAATCTGTATCCAATATACAACTATCTACGCAAGAAAAGGTACAACAACATCCTTTGGGGATAGAGGAAAAGAAAGAGTCTAATGAATTGTGTCAAAATACCACTTCCAATTTAACATCAAAAGTTCATAACAATGTCCAAGAAATGGAAAATGACAGGAGAACCCCAAGTAATGAATTTACTGAGAAATACATTGAAGTGAATACTAGTCCTAAAGAAAAGGAATCAAGCATGATGAACAAACAATCCCTCCATCAGATAGAGGACCAAACCTATATGAAACAACCACTGATAGATACAACTGAGAACAGTAGAAATATAGACAAACAGAACCAGAAACAAATAGCGAAGAGAACCAGCACAAAAAACCAACAAAACCGAAAACTGGAATTAGAACAGATAGCCTATGTAAGCTCACTAGAACAACGTATTAAGAACCAAGATAAAACAATAGATTTACTAAAGATAAATATGGAGATTATGCAAAAAAATGAAGGACCAGCAGAAAATCAATACAGGCAAACCAATATAGAGCAAGACAACCAGGACAGAATCAATATTGAACAAATTAGAGATGAACTAGAGAAAAAGATTAGACAGGAAATGCAGGGACAAATGGTGGAAATGAGGTTAAAACAAATAGAAAGCCCGATGGTTCAATTTATGTGTCTTAACACATCTATAACAACAAAGATGATGTTACAATCCCAAAAAGACCCCACATATCCACTTAGATGTGAAAGACAAAATCAGAATCAACATCGACAAAATGATCCAAGAGGGTATAATCAAGGACAAGAGCAATTTCATCAAAATGATCCAAGATGGAATATCCAAAGATAAGGTAAATTTCTTGAAAACGATCCAAGGCTGTACAATCAAGATCAATATCAATCGCATCAAACCGATTCTAGATGGAATAATCAAAGAATAAGTCAATTTCATCAAAATGATCCAAGGCAATTCAATCCAGGGCAAGGGCAATGTCATCAAAATGATCCAAGCCAATTCAACCCAGGGCAAAGTCAATTTTATCAAAATGATCATAGGCAGTACAATCCAGGGCAAAGGCAGTTTCATCAAAATGATCCAAGGCAATTCAACCCAGGGCAAGATCAATTTCATCAAAATGATCAAAGGCAGTACAATCAAGGGCAAGGTCATATCCATCAAAATGGACCTAGATGGTATCATCCAGGACAAGGTAAACCTCAACAAGATCAATTACACCGTTACTGTTCAACTTTATATAACCCAGGAATTGCTAATAACATTAGACCGACATGGCAACCTGGACCCACGCTAGAACTCTGCCCCTCAAACTTCCTGATGGGATTCCAAAATAGACTTCAACCACCAGCTTATCAACAAACAAGCTACCACCATAAGAAAGTGATAAATGAAATACATGAGATCAAAGATAAAAAAAAAGAGACTCTTTACTTTATAACTGAATTAGATACACAAAGGCAAGCAGAAAATCAGGTTAGAGCACTCATAGCAGATAAGCAAAATGAAGAAAGAGAAGTTAAACTGGCACTAGCAATTGATAGACTCACAAAACCTGAGTCCTCAATATATGAAGAACAAAATGTCATCAGCAAAGAAAACCCATTGATTACGACATACAACCAACAGAGCCAAGAAGAAAATACAATATTATCAGTGGAGGCCAAAACACAAAATAGAGAAAAAGCTACAACATTGCCAGACAAATAAATGATAGAACCGAGCAATGGTCATACCCCAAATAACATTCTATCAAATCAACATACAGCAGATGGAAAAAACTCTAAACAGCATTTTTTAGACAAGTCAGGCCTTTCAAACGAACAACCAGACCACAAACAAGTAGAGAAAGATACGGAAATACTACTGAGACAATATTAGAGATTGTCACAATGAACATTGAGGGAATTAAGGGTAACAAACTGTATCTAAAAGAACTACTTAAAGCAAATTCAATACTATGTCCACAAGAAGATTGGCTGCATGGATATGAATCAACCAAAATAAAAGAAATCCTGCAAGATCATGACTATCATATATCATGCTTTGATGATACCCTTATTGATATGGACTTGCATAGAAAAAGGGGTAAAGGGGGAGTAATAACTATATGGCTACAAACGATCTCCCATAAGGTCAGGAAATTAGAAAAAGAAGACAGAATAATAGTAGTAGAAATTCAATCTGAACCGATTTAAAATAGTGCTGATTAATAACTATATGACAACAATGGCGACGGGATCAGAAAAAAAGTACAGAGAACATTTGGACAAACTGAACTCAATGATTGATAAATATGAACAAACAAACAATTTCTTCATCATTGGTGACCTGAATGGAACACTTATGCCTAATAGAAACAATTATCATGACAAACTACTTAAAAACTTTTGCAGACAACATTAGCTTAAAAATACAATGAGAAATGCTAACAGACCAATGTTTTATCATCATAATGTAAATTTCAACTCACAGATAGATTACATCTTAGAAAACTTCCGGGGTTGTAACCTTCTAGATTCAACTATTATGGACCAAAATTCCCTCAACAGCTCAGCACATGTACCAGTCAAGGCAATAACCCTTCTGATCGTTAAACAAAATGGTATAAGCAACTCAACTGGCAAGAAGAAAACTATTTTGAAATGGGAAGAAACGGACACAGAAAATTACCAACAAAAAGTCAGCCAAGTGAGACAAAAGCCTGAAATGCAAAATGAAACTGATGTAGAACAACAGGCAATCAATATCATAGATAACCTACAGGAAGCCAGCAAACTAAGCGTTGTTAAGAAAATAGTCTCCCTAAAAGGACCGAAATGGAAAGCTTCACCAAAGGTAAAGGAATGCATAGAGAAAAATAAAAAGGCATTCTATGCATGGAAACAAAAAGATAGACCAAAGAATGAAGAAAATCTAGAATATCAAGAAATGAAAAGGAATAAACGAGAGCTAAGAAACCAAATAAGAAAAGAAGACCATACTGATAAACAAAATGTTTATAACAACTTAATGGATAAACCAGATTTAAAGACTTTTTATAGACTGATCAGAAGAAACAAACATGAGTCTAAAGATGCAAAATCCACATTAATGAGAACAATGGAGAAGTAATAAATCCAGAGGAACAATCACAAATATTTGCAGACTATTATGAAAAACTAGCTGTCCCATCAAATGAAGAGCACTATTATAAAGAGTACTTAGAGCCCGTATGAAAATTTCAACAGGAGTTCAACTGGACTCGAGCTGGACGTTAGACGTATTCCAGTCTGACTTTGAAAAGTCCAGTCTGACATGAGCCGTACACCTACTTTTTCTTATACTTGGGTTATTTGCCAGCCGGTATTTTCTTAAAAGTCCAACCGCACATTTTGTAATGCTGACAAGAAAATAAACACGGCTGGACTTTTGAGGAAACTTATCCTCTTTGTATAATGATAAGCAGGATTTTTGTCTTAGAAAATTTTACAGTCATTTATGAGTAGGAATTTAGACTTAGAAAATTTTCATCTGCCTTCTGCCCTTACAGAAATAAAATGCTTGCCACAAAAGATTTTGTTCTTCGAAAGAAACAATTCTGTCAAAATGTATAACAGTTATGAAAGTTTGCAAGTAATAATAATGATAAAATAATTTTTTGCAATATACTTTTAGTTCAAACTATAAGATGTGATACTTTCCCTAGATTTTCAATTCCATTATGGAATATTTAACATAGACTGTTGATGGAAAGTTGAAATTTAATTTTGGTGACTTTTGATTGAATTATATCCAAGTTAAAACAACAATTATTTAACATTTTTACCTTTTTCATATAAAAAAAACCACGAGCATCAACTGTTAAAGGTTAAATTTATATATTTTCTAGTATATTTATATTTAATTAGATGAATGCATAAAATTAATACTTATCATTCATTCTTTAACGTCAATTAGAAACTTGAGCCATAACAGTGATTTAATAGCAGTGAGTCTTGTAGAAATGTGCCATCTGTTTTCAAATAACCTCTGTCTGGGTAGGTCACAGGAAGTACTATCTCCACAAAGATTGAGGAGAACACATTTCTAAATACATATTTCTGCAATTACTATCATTTTTATTAAAGATATCATAATTAAACAATAATTGATTTTCTTTTTTAAATATATCACATATTCAAAAGTAAGGCACATGCAAGTAATCATAAGAGGAACATTTGAAACAACTCCTTAAACAACCTCAGCTGAAGGACGCCTCCGGGTGCGGGAGTTTCTCGCTGCATTGAAGACCCATTGGTGGCCTTCGGCTGTTGTCTGCTCTATGGTCGGGTCGTTGTCTCTTTGACACATTCCCCATTTCCATTCTCAATTTTATCTCGTATAGCAAAACAACAAAATTTGAATTTGGAATAAACAGGAAGATGTGTATATATTCTTTCTTGAACAAAATGAGAATTTTACATTGGATGTAAAGCAAATGTTTGGAAGTAGTTCTTTTTACATTAAATAGAGAAGATGGATCCTTCTGACAGGCATCAATGGCAATTTAGGAAGATTGCTGTTTGCATGTATTTTGGATTGCATATTCTGGTAAGTACAATAAATTGAATTCCACCATTTTGGTGATATGATCTGATATGTTCTTTTTATTCAACATATTAATAAAATAATTACAATATTATAAAGAGCTTAATTCTTATTTTTGAAGAGTAAAAAGAATAAAATCTACATTAAATATTTATTCATGCAATAATTTTCATCTTGTCTGTTTTGTCACAGTCACTTCCTGTTTTGAATTGTTAAATAAAAAAATGTATTGTGTTATATTGTCTATTCCCTCTGTATTAAGGAATGGTTATTATTTTAGTTGTTTTGAAATTTTTTGATTTCTATAGTTTAAGTGATTTTCAAAGCTAACTTTATTTTAATTTTATGCACTTTAAAATTATTTAGGCTAACCACAATTTTTTAGTAGTTAGCATTTAGCTTCTCAATTCCCCATCTCTTAATTGGTTTTGCCAGTAAGTCAGTACAAAAAAAAAATAACCAGTATATATGCTTAATGCCATCTGGTTTTTTTTTGTATTTTCAGGTTATAGCGAGGGATGCATGATGCAAATTAAATCAGAAGAATCAACCATCTGAAGAAAAACTGAGATCATCTTTAAAAGTCAAACTGCACTTTTTGAAGTCCAGGTTGATTTTATAGAGTTCAGCTGGACTTCCTAAAGTTCAGCCGGACTTTTTTAAGTCCAGCAGAACTTTATAGAGTCCATATTTTTGACAGAAATGCCAGCTGGATTTTTTTCAGACGTACTTTTATTAAAGTCCAGCTGGACTTTATGAACCGGACTCCTGCTAAATTATTTAAATATTTTGAGCCGGTTTACGGCTTATTTCGCTGAAAGTCCAGCCGGGTATTCATTATAAGCAATTCAAAGAAAAGTCCAAATGATTATTATAAGTACGGTTTGTCAGTACGGCTACTGTCCGGCTGAAGTACTTGTCATGTTTTTCATACGGGAATATAGCAAGTATAGACTTGCATTAATGAACAATGTTATTAAACATACAATTAATACAGCATCACAACATTTAATGAAGAGGAAATTTTGAAGGCAATAGCATTTCAATGGAAATAAACAACTACTAATGCAAACAATCATAGAATGTACCAAATTGGAAAAGAATATTCCAACTATCAACCAAGAAATTAAACCGCAATAGAAATAGAAAAAAATAAGCAAAAAGCTGTGCTATGATCTACATGTTACAAGAACCTTAATACTCCATCAAAGATTAGTTGTAACAGGAAAGCATGAGGCAAAGGGCCTTGGGTGCAAGTAATCAAGCATCATATAAGTGGGTTAATTTGACCTAGAAAACAAAATATTAAAAATATAAAATAATTTTAAAAGTACTGAGTCTAATTCTGTAATGTTAACCATGACCATATTAACACTTTTTAAAAAAAAAGTCCCATTTAAGGATATAAAATCTATGACGAATAAGTTATTTTAGAAGTTTTTAACTATTCATTTTATTTTTAATATGGTTGAACCATAGACAATGATAGATGTATAAATTAACCCTCTATGGTTAAGCAGACTGGTTCATGTATTAGAAATTGTATCCCCTAAAGGAAACAAAATCTAAAACAAATAATATATTTTAGATTTTAAAAGTTTGATCTATTCTTTAAACTTTTAACATGTTTAAATAGACCATAGATATAATATATCTATGAATAGACTGAAACATGAAACGGCGAATATATTCTAAAACTATAAAAACTATATAATAAATGTTTATAATGATAAACCTATATATATACCTCCATCAAGTATTAGGCAATGATTCAAGGGAATAGATAAACTCCAAGTTTTGTAAGTTTTTAAACATCTATCCAATAAGGAATACAGGGATTAAACTGAGATTATATATGTATATATATATATATATATATATATATATATGCATTATGTAAATAATACACTCGCACTAATAGGTGTAAATAGAGTTCAATTAATTTATGGTTTTACATCTCTGTATATTTTTTAGGACATAATTAATGATTTATGAAAGACTGTATATAACCATTTTTATTATTTTATTATTTAATTTTAATTCTCAATCAAATAAAATTAAGGGCTTTTAATGCCGTGTGACACGGGTGCTCCGATAACGGAGGAATCTACTTAGAGAAGAAGAAGAAGCAACCAGTATTTTGAATTTCGAAGAAGATAAGGTTTCAACTTTTCTTAGAAAAGGGAGACAGAAGAAGTATCGTTTTTACAACTTCAGAGGTTCAGTTACTTGTTAAGAACATGTTAAAGAAACTTTAAAAATAATTATAAACTTTCCATCTGCCGTAGATTCTTCTATTAGTAGTTTACTTTCACTTTAGAAATAAAAATGTTAAAGTGAAACTAAACTGTGTCCCATGGAAAAACCGATGAATTATGAAATTACAACTGTTTATTTTGAGCATGGATTTAGATTTCTAATTATACGTCCTTGTTTGGATATACATCTACATCTACATCGTTGAAAAGCAAAGCTGTTACCAGAAGTCTGTCTGACTCTAAGTAAAAATAAATCAGAAGTCTGTTTAAGTGGTAACTATTTAATGATCTAATTACAAATACTTATTTTTTTCCAAATATTACTTGATATCCTTCCATCCCTTAACAGCAATCCCCCAAAATAGGGCACCTTCAATGTTTTTAAATATTGCTTTCACTGATATTTGTTGTCAATAAGAGCATTTCTTCTTATTGTGGATGTCTACCATTCAATTTAATGTTGTTATTAATAATGTATGTATTTATATTTGACTACTTATACCTCCTCGTTGGGCTTCAAAAATGGTAATAGCGAATACAAAGAAACAGGATATTTGTTTTTCTTTTTATGCCCCCGCCATAGCGGAGGGGCATTAAGTTTTACCCTTGTCCGTCTGTACGTCCGTCTGTCCATCCGTCCGTCCGTACGTCCCAAAGTTGGTTTCCGTTCTCTAACTTTAGATTGCCTCAACAAAATGTTATGAAACTTATACACAATGCTTACTACCATAAAATACAGATCAAGTTTGAAATTTGGTGGCGTCACTTTTACCATTCTTGAGTTATGCCCCTTTCTAAACATAAAAATTGCTGAATTTTTCGTTTCCGTTCTCTCACTTTAGTTTGCCTCAACCAAACGTATGAAACTTATACACAATGCTTATTACCATAAAATACAGATCAAGTTCAAAATTTGGTGGCTTCACTTTTACCGTTCTTGAGTTATGCCCCTTTCTAAACATTTAAATTGCTGATTTTTTTCGTTTCTGTTCTCTAACTTTAGTTTGCCTCAAACAAATGTTATGAAACTTATACAGAATGCAAACTAGCACATAATACAGAATAAGTTAAAAATTGGGTGGCGTCACTCATACCGTTCTTGAGTTATGCCCCTTTATAAACATAAAAATTGCTGAATTTTTGGTTTCCATTCTCTAGCTTTAGTTTGCCTCTACCAAATGTTATGAAACTTATACACAATGCTTATTACCATAGAATACAGATCAAGTTTGAATTTTGATGGTATCACTTTTACCGTTCTTGAGTTATGCCTATTTACAAATGGAAAATTTGCTGAATTTTTTTTTTCTGTTCTCTAACTTAAGTTAGCCACAACTAAATGTTATGAGACTTATACACAATACTTATTACCACAAAACTCAGATCAAGTACAAATTTGGGTAGCATCACTTTTACTTTTCTTCAGTTATGTCCCTTTAAAACTTCATTATGATATGCAAGCGGGGGCATCATCTGTGTCCCATGGACACATTCCCCATTTTTTGGGGTATAGTTGAGTATAATTGTTATTTGCAATATTGTGACCCATCGTACAACAATTAACTCAGAAGATAACCCATAAATATTATAAATGAGCTAACACGACAAGATAAAATGAGAAACCCAATTGTCTAATTTATGCTAAAACAATTACCAAAAAAAAAATATGACAAAAAGCAGCCAAAATAGTTTTACCATTTAAACTTTACACATACACACATCATCTTACAAATATTAATCATATAACTATGTCTCTGATATAATTAAAAGATAGCACTCATAAATCAAAATACCCACAGCTACATATATTGGAAAGACGGGCGCTTAATGTCCAGCGCCAACTATTACATGAATATTCAGGGTGAACACATTTTTTGATGATATTTTTATTTGATTTATAAAAAGAAGATATGATATGGTTGCCAATGAGACAATTCTCCACTAGAGACCAAATGATGTAGAAGTTAGCAACAATAGGCTACCGTAAAGCCTTCAACAATAAGCATGAATGTATTCAGCTTTTATAAGACAAAGACGCTGAGTTGGATGTTAATGTGCTACAGCATAAAGTAGCAGTCCATAGAAAAGGCACATGACTCAATCTGGGGACACATTTCTCTGACTCCAAGCGAATAATCTTTTGTTTGACTTTTAAATCCTGTGTTTATAACGGAGAAGCAGTGTAAACCAGATAAAAATCTTTTCCAGATCATGGCAGATGTGTACCTCATTCAATATAAGAAAACAAAATGAAAATTGAAAACACATAAATAATACACTGTATTTAATAGAATTTTCATTTTTATTTCAGAAAAGGGATAGAAGTATGAGTGGGAAACAGGAAGAAACTACAAGAGGAGGGGATGAGGTAGATCTTCAAAATGGGGGTAGTCAAATGAACACCAAACATGCCAAAGGAGGGTTTGTAAATATAATTAATAATCATATAATCATATAATCATGATAATCATAGTAACAAAATGTAACCAATTGTTTTTGAATTTCTCTTCAAGTTATTTCATAGAAACTCATCCTTTTTCCTGACAACACTACAAGCAATGACAAGTGACAAATTTTGTTATTGCTAATTTGCTAAGGAATTTTATTAGATAATGATGCACATAATCTGTTTGATTTAAAACAATACCATGAATACTGTGCACTTATAGCATGTATAGTAAACAGCTGTTTAACAGATTTTATTACAAATTCTACTCTAGAATCTGTACTTACAATTTTCATTAATTTCCCGATACTCCTTAGTTACTGCCAACTATATACTGTAAATTCAGAAATTATTGCGTGCATTTATTATTGAGATTTTTCAAGAATGGACAAAAATGCGAGTTTGATTATTGCGATTTCGAAAAAAAATATCTACAGATCTATAATTCAGTTATCAGAATGCGAGTTCTAATTATTGCGATACTCACCCAGTCACATTATTCACATTAATAAAAACCTCGCAATAATTTCTGAATTTACAGTAGTAAATACATTGAACTCATTGCATTTTCCACTTATTTTTGTGATAGGTGGATTGGAATCTACAAATCACTTTGATATATATATGTGGCCTCACTTCTTTAGAACTTTATGGAACTTTTAAATATATTCTAAATTTTCAAAACATTTGCTTCCATTGTGAAAAGTTCTTTGTTTAAGTGGTTAAAAGATATAAGGAACTAATTACTCTTTAGTGAATATGAAAAACATATATAGGTAAAATTCAGCTGAAAAAATTGTGTATGTGATATTTAGGTTGACAGATGTGTCTTTGTTGTTAGTAAAAAAGACAAACTTCACCAAAAAGATATACAAATGTAGTATCATCTTATAGTAGTAGGTGTGGTCTGTAGAAGAAAATTCTAAATGATGTGCAGATACAATATTGTCTATATTTAATGTAAAAAAGAAACTCCAATAGATGTAATACAATTATAATTATACTGATTTTCTTATTACAGTTATGACCAAGCTGATACTCTAGGTCAACAAGAAGATCCATCTTCTAAAGAGATACAACAACAAGATTTAAATCAACCTCAAAATGATTTGTAAGTCAGATGAACAGCAACATAAAAAAATGAGATAAAATGAACAAGATTTAAATGTTTGACAGTAAGATGTGTAATATTTTTCAAGTCATAAACAGGAGCTCAGCAAGCGATTCCATCATGTAGTGCATTTTTGGTAAATAGAAAAAGAATATTCTTTTTTTATGGTAAAGAATGGATTAAATGCAATCAAAGCCCTATGGTACTGACTTGATAGCTAAATGTTCCAAGGTTTATCACTATAGTTTCCTAAATGGACAACACCTCTTGTTCTCTTTCTTTAAAAAGTCTAAACACAATCAAATGTATGTATGTCAAAAACAATTGAATTTGACCTGTAAAGTCTATCAAACACAAAAAAGTGTTTGTTGTACGGAAAATTTTATTAAAATATATGTCACCTTGATCTGTCTACCACTGGTAGAATATCATATCTATAAAAGCAACTGACTTTTCACCATAAAGCTATGTTCAAATATCGTATATATTCTGTAACATTTTATATATTACTATTTTTTTCATAAATAGTTGAGAAAGTCAGAGGACCTATTTTGAAAAGCTTATACTTCTATTAACATGATTTTCAATACGGTAGGAATACAATTAAAGGTTAGGAAAAAAACAACCAACAAATTTTACTTCTAACCAACAACTTTTGATTCTTAGTAAGGATATCTATCTTTTCATTTTACAAGATTCATTTTTTTGAATCTAAACATTAATTTTAATTTGTAGAAAAAATCCTAATACAGACATGGAAGACATAAGAGATAAAGAATTTAATTCACCAAGGTATAACACATGTGGAAATGTTGGTAAAGCAGTTATTGTAAGCAACTTTATGGAGGGATGGAAGGCAAAACAAGGAGACAACTTGGTAGCAAGGTCATATGCCAAGAATGATTGTGATATGCTAGAAAAATCACTTAAAAGTCTAGGATTTCAACCGTTGGATGAAAATGAAGACAGTATGGTATACAAAAATCTAACAAAAAGTCAGTTTGAAGCCCTATACAAAAAAGGTAATATATCATAAGACAATAAAATCTTAATTATCTTCAGGTTGTATATTAGTATGGTTTTTATGGCAAAAGATCTTCGGACTATCCCAGAAAGACGTAGACGATACCCGAAGAAGCTATAAAAAACAGTATTTCCAACAAAAACAGACAACACCAAAAGAAAAAAGAAAAACTACAAAAAGGACATTAGTAACGAAACACTACACAGATGCCCACCATAAAATTGGAGTGAACTCGTGAGGGTTCTCCATTAGTGAAATAAGCTTCCTTGCCATATAGTGGCACCAACTGAGTTAATTTTCATGTTCAATGCAAGTAAAAGTTTGGTGATAAGTTGTATCAGTAATGCCAATCATAGAAAATAAATTTGACTGCCAGGAGAAATGAACGTTGACATTGGCAACAAATTATCTTTCATTTGTATGTTACATACAAATTTTAGTATATTCTTGAAAAAAGACAAACGTTTTGTTTTGAAAATCGTGGAAACTGGCCCGTTACCATATGCATACAGAATGGTGATAAATTTTTCAAACATCGATAACTTTGTAAAATGCTTCATTGAATGTTAGAAAACTTGAACAGAAGCTTTTTCATAATAAAGAAATTGCATATCATTCTGAAAAAAAAAAAAAACTTATTTTTTTATTTTTCTTTATTTTATCAATGAATGGCCATAGTTTTGAGCAGTCAACATCACACATTTGCACTGAAAGTAGCAATCACAAACAAGACACAGAACTCTTAACAATTATGTTTTGTGTACATGTGTAGTGTTTTTTATCCTGTAGATCAAGTACTTTTAAATTCAGATTTTTTTTGCTCTGTTTCTATTTTTGCAAAAATGCAATGGGATAGGTTTAAGAAAAATATAAACTTTCATTTTACATTTTGATAACATTGTTTTTCATGTTATAATGCAGCATTTTGTGGAAATGGTGATAACAAATCTCACATTTTTATCCATTGTACAACAAATGCAATAAATGCACACAACAATTTTTAAATTTACGGTATTTTACAGATAGAAAAAAAAGCTAAAACATGATGTTCCAAAATTAGCATGATCAGATTCTAACTTTAAATTTTGACGATTATATTGGATGCAAATTACAATTCTAAGAATGTCTGATTTTAAGAAATTTCATTTAGGGAAAATAAAAGGGTTGGTCCAGTAACTAAAACAAAATACTTTAATTTGTATTGTAGGCACTGTTTATGAAATTTTCTGGTGTTTTTTTTAATATTAGATCACTTTTGGGTAGAAAATTTATGACCACATGTAAAAAACAATAAATTAGTTTGTATGAAGCTGATTTTAAGTTACATATGTATGCTTTGTTTTAATATTGTTTTGTTAATATATTTGCTCAGAGTTTTCTAAAAACAAATGAATTCAAAAGAGTGTGTGCTTCTGAGAAAAAATATGAAGCTATATGAAATTTTAGTAATGTCATCTTTAACATTAATATACTTCCTATATAATAACAAGACAATTTAAGTACGTTTATTTTGATATGATAAATGGTTGATTTTTAGCCACACTGTCAGATGCAAAATGACAACATGTCTTCAGAATTTCACTTGGTTTTGACACTTTTAAATAAATAATTAAAGAAAGGAAATTAAAAAAATCACAAAATTAGGTAAAATGGAGCATGTTCAGTTGTTTTGTTCAGTGAAAAAATCCTTGCCACTATAAGACTATGTGAGTTGATTTTCAGAAATTATCTCTCTTATTTAAAAAATTATAATCTACTTTTAGCTGCAAAAGAAACCAACTACAGACCTAAAGGAGGTGAAGGATATACCTGTGTACTGTTTTTTGTCATGTCATATGGGAGATCAGGATTGATACAGTGTCATAAAGAAGGTGAAGAAATAACGCATCCATTTGTAGAACAAAAACACCTGCAAGAAGCCTTCCAACCACAGAATAATCATTCACTGGCCTTGAAACCAAAATTCTTCATTATCCAGGTTTGTATTATTTTTAGCTCAACTGGGATGAAAGGCCATTTCAGGTATCACCATCATTTATTGTCTGACGCCTTGCCTTATCATCTAAAATTTCTCACATTTTTAGTTTTTTCTGTTCCTAACCACTGGTTCAATTTTCCCAAACTGCAGGAATTATGTTCTTTTACAAACAACCGCCTCGGCGGCCTCGTGGAAGCATTTTTCGCCTCAAGTGCAGGAGGTTGTCGGTTCGAACCCCGGCCGGGTCAAACCAAAGACTTTAAAGTTGGTATTTGCTGATTCTCCGCTTACCACGTAGCATTAAGGAGTAAGAGAAAAGACTGGTCGGCTCAGAGCCAGAATAATGTGTTCGGGTAAGGTGACATCATAGATGCCAACCATTACGATTTTTATACGCCCGTTTACGGGACGTATTATGATATACCGTTGTACGTCCGTCTGTCTGTCTGTCCGTCCGTCCGTCGTCAACATGTCGGACATTTACTCAAAAACGCTTTAACCAATTTGCTTAAAACTTTGGTGAATTGTTTATATTTATTGACGTGAGCTCCCTTTCGTTTTTTATAAATTTTAGATTTTACGTTTCCGAGTTATGGGGTTTTATTCATTAAAAAAAGGGGGATTTTCCAGTTTTCGGACTATAACTCAAGAATGCTTTCACCAACTTGCAAGAAATTTTGGTTAATTGTTTATATCTATTGACATGAGCTCCCATTGGATTTTTATAAATTTTAGATTTTACGTTTCCGAGTTATGGGGTTTTATTCATAAAAAAAGGGGGATTTTCCAGTTTTCAGACAATAACTCAAAAATGCTTTCAGCAGTTCTCATGAAACTTTGATGAATTGTTGATATCTATTGATGTAAGCTCCATTTAGAATTTTATAAATTTTAGATTTTACATTTCCGAATTATGGGGTTTATTCATTAAAAAAGGGGAGATTTTCCAGTTTTCAGACAAAAACTCAAAAATGCTTTCAGCAATTCGTATGAAACTTTGGTAAACTGTTTATATCTATTGATGTAAGCTCCCTTTAGAATTTTATAAATTTTATTTGTTTATAGTCTGACAACAGATTTACTAAGTATTGCGCAACAGCACAGTGTATTGCACAACAGCAAGAAATCTTTAATTGAATATAAATTCAATTCATATAACCAACTTCAAGTTCTTTGACTACATTTATTCAGAAACCTATAATAGATGTATGTCAAATATTTAATTACAATCCAAATTCAGACCTGTATCAAGCTTGAATATTGTGTCCATTTTTGCCCCAACTGTTCAGGGTTAGACCTCTGCGGGCGTATCCAGCTGCGCTCAGCGAAGCAGTTTATTCCGTAATTGTCACGAATTTTGGACGAAAATTACGGTGTTACGATTAACAGTCTATTTGTTAAGGATTTACGTTCATTAACTGTCCAATACTGTTCTCCCTTTATATATAACTTTTATCATTGTGACGCTTCATTTTTGGTTAGAATCGTGTAACATTCAGCGCATGAATGATTCGGACTGTTTTTTCCTTTGGGTTTCTCGGGACTATCTACCAGTGTGAAACATCTCTCCATTTCTTGTAAAATTCCGAAAAATTCATGAACGAAACAAGTCTTTGATTTCAATTTTACAATGTCTATTGAAACAATTAAATTTGTGACGCAAGGAAAGAAAACTCTGACAACGAAATTGAAAACCGGAACATTATGCCTTTTGCATATATTGTGAACAAGACTTCCATTTAGCGCGATGGTTGGTGTTTCTCACTTGCTCATCAACTTTGAATCGTGGTTTTGATGAATAAAGAAAATCATGTATTTGTTACTGTGTGCCACTCCCAAGGGTGACTGTGGAATAGAAATATGGTTACTACAGGTCTTCTTCCAACCCGAAGCAAAACCCTTGCCAAAGTGAAACAAAGTGAAGGCTGTGCAGGATGTACAAGAACGCAACCACGTCCGATTAGAATGGGGATGTTAAATCTGATGCCTCATGTTCAAAGAGTGCCATGTGCTCTGCACATTAAGAATCGTTGTAACAAATCTTTTAGGGGTCCGTAGGTGGCTGTTGCAATGCTAAATGTCTATCCCATATCCAATATACCTTCAGTGACATTCTAAATTTCCCCGACCTTCATCCCGAATTGCCTATATCACAGGATCTAACTGTTGTATTTACTGTTTATTTGTTCTCGTCTTGAACATGCATGAAATATTTGCCACTGGACGTTAAGCATCCAATAATCAGTCAATCATATCACTGTGTGTCAAGTTATTCATATGGTTATTATAAAATTTTAAGAAGAAAATATTACGGACAATATACACAAATTACAGAAATCTTAATACCTTTTACTGATTGCACTCAAAGGAGGTTTGCATCTATGTGACATGTATTCCTGGGGACTGTTACCTTGTGAACTAGCAAGTTAAAAATCCTCATTATCATCTTTTACAAACTATTCCATGTGGTTTGAATTGGATGAAAAAAATGTTTTTGTGGTTGTTCTGTTATACCTTTGGTTTTGTAGGTTGAGTTTTTGGAAGACTATTCTGCCAGAATTGATCATTATACTTATAGCTTCCTTGACAAAAGCCTACCAGTACAAAAAAAAATCATCCCACAACACCAAAAATGAGCTATTGCCATCACTTGGTGTCTGTCATTGTAAACTTTTAAATAAATCATCAACTACTGGGCTAATTGTTACTAAACTTTACATTTTATCAGAGGATTTGATCGATCAACAAGCATGACTGCTAAAAAAGAATATATGGGTGAAATGCCTGTTTTTAGCTTATATCTCAAAAAGTAAAGCAGTTGGGGAAAAATTAGAACGATCAAGGTTTATCTGCTATGAAATATTCAGAAAAATCCAACAACCCATTTAGGAGTTATTGCCCCAGAAATGTCAATTAAAATTTTTGCTGATTTTGTTTATTATCTTGAAAACTATACTATAGAAACTTTGAATAGTAAAATTGACCAGAACAATAAGATCTACTAATAAGTCTGCATGGCTAAAGTTCTCAATTGACCCTTTATAGGAGTTATAGCCCTTGAATGATGATTTTTACCTTATTTGCATTTTATACAGAAATTAGGGTAGATAGAGAGAATTTTTGAATAGTAAAAATATATTCAGCTAAATAAAATCTACAAATTTTTTTTAGTTCTTTTGTAGAGACTCTATTAAATAGATAGAAATTGTAAATGGCAAACATGTTTAGCAAAATAAGATCCACCTTGATCAAAAATTGCCAATTGTCATTTTTGGGGGTCATTGACTTTAAAGGATATTTTTTTTTGCATTTATAGCAGAAATTATAGCATAACTTTAAGGAAGTGTGTTTTTGCAGAAACTATAATAGATAGAGAGAAATAGTGAGTAGCAAAAATATTCAGCAAAATGTGATCTTCAAATAAGTCAACATACCAAAATTGTCAATTGACCCCATATAGGAGCTAAATAGCCTTTGCCTATTATTTAATAAAACTATGATAGATTCCAGTAGTTAGAAAATGTGAACTGCAAAATTGTCAGTAAAACAAGTAGATATAAGAAGATGTGGTATGAGTGCCAATGAGACAACTCTCCATCCAAGTCACTATTTGTAAAAGTAAACCATTATAGGTCAAAGTACAGCCTTCAACACGAAGTCTTGGGTCTACTATAAATGCACAAATGATGAAAATCATTGGTTGATTCCTAATAGAGGTTAATGGCTATAAATGAATATTTTTTTACTGATTCCAGTTGTTGTCTTTTATCTCAAAAATTATAAAAGAAAGGTAAAAACTATAAATAGTAAAATGTTGACATGTGAGTGTATCAGACTCTTAATCTTTGCGCAGCATACTAATTCTAGTTCTTAATTTTCGTTCCTTCAGTCATGAAATTACGGTGAATGCTATCTAAAAATAACTTACAATTTTGGCAGAACTAGTGTTAATTGATTTGCAGAAATATCTTCTGTGAAATGATAAACTTGAACCCAGTAGTGGACAAAAACCAATAAAAGCACCTAACCCATCAAATGTTAGGAATCTCATGATGAATGTAAAGACTAAACTTTAATAAATAGAAACTATGATACTTTGATTTTATTGTAATCTTGTATTTTTTCATATCAGACTATTCCTGAACGAGGAAGTGTTACTGATGCAGTAGGAACAACAGAAGAAAAAACCACAAGAAGAATTCCAAGAGAGGCAGATTTTTTGACCTATACAAGTGATAGCTACTGTATACATAGCTGTGATGGTGGTAGGTTATATAATTCTTAATTTTAAGTAAAGCAACATTGGCTGCATCAATGTATTTATTGTAAAAAAACATATTTGCATATGAAAAATGATACCAAATGAAAAGACCAAACAAAAACAAATTGAAAAGGAAATGAATAATTTTATTTTGATTAATAAATATTAATCACATCATTTAATCTTTTAAACATTGTTAAATGAATAGTCTTCAATTTTGTTATGCTTCAGGTGAAAATATAGCATAGCATATGACATTCATATCATTATCTATTGTTTTACAGTTGAAGTCAATTATTTTATCAAAGCTGTGGTGGATGTTTTAAATAGTCTAGCCAAAGATAAGAAGAATAATGAGTCTGCCATGGAGATACAGAGAGTTTTGATAAGAATTAACAAAAAATTTAAAGAAATAAAACCAGATAACAGTTTTAAAATACCCTGTGTTACTTCTTCACTAACAAAGCAGCTGATCCTATTTTGAATTCAGCAATTAGTGAATTTAGTGAAATTCATTAAAATTCAAAAAAGAACGTTTTATAATACACTTGTAGTTAACTTTTTTTTTTACATTTTTGTAACAATATACATACCAATATACATATTGAGATTTTATAATTGTATTAACTTTGGAAGTACAGCTGATAGGGATTTGTCAGTCCCCAATTTTACCATTTTCCATGTAGCCAGAATTTCTGCATTCAATTATGTAAATTTATTGGCTGATTGATTGATTAGTGTTTAACGCCAATTTCAGCACTATTGTGTTATTTCGTGACGGCTAGTTTTTATTTGGTGTAGGAAGCCAGAGAGAAACAAAGAACTTCGGAAGGAAAACTGACAATAATCAATATCTTATATTGAACACAAATCATGTTGAAATGTGTCTAAAAATATTTAAGCGCGAACATTTTGTATGTATTATACATATGAATTAAGTTGACACAGCTTCAAGTAGTTAATAATATTCTTTTTGTTTTCTTGGTACAAAATTTTGACTAGTTTGAGTAAGTTTTAGGTTAGGACAAGAATTTTTCTGTACATTATTTTTCTGTATATTTATTTTTTTCATGTTTATTATACATTTTTATGTACCATTTGTGTTTTCACTGCTGTTTGACATCAAAGTTGGACATCTACGATATCGAGAAACTAGTTAATTTCTGATACATGTTCTTGTGTCTGTCCAAGTCATGAACTTGGTCAGTGGTTGGCCTTTGTAACATCATAATTCTTTGTGTCTGTTTTTTTTTTTTTGTGGTATTTGATGCAAATGCCAGATCTTTTATAGTATATATTAAATTTATTCATTACTGTTTAGTTGTTTGCTGTTTTTGAGCTCAACATATTATAAACATTTATTTGTTCCCCCTTACAGAAACTGAAAGCATAGTTATAAACAATGCCATAGTATCTGTTTGTGTTGGAACAAATATTCTATATCCATTATTCCATTAGGAACAAATACTGTAATATTTGTTCCAGTGGCAATAATATTCCAGAATTTTGTATTTTATTTCTGGATGGTAGGGTAACAGTCTCATGTTTATCTCCCTTTGTTTTTATACAATGCATGATTGTATAGTCTTACCATGTTGTCATCCGTTAAGATGATCTTTTAAATTACTTTTCTTTTAAAAGAATATCTCTCAATGTTTTGCCATTGTATAACATTCTATCTCAAAATGCAGTCTTAGATCACTTTTTCACAGTCATATTAAAAAAAATAGTAAAGGGATTGCTTGTCCCACGTTTTTTATACATGTACACTGATTTTGATAATATCTTAAATTATAGATACAGTAAATCACGATTTAAAGACAAACTCCCTTCCAAAATTTCAATTGTAAAAGTATTATTGATTAAAGATTTGTCTATTTAAGATAGATAATTAATATTAAAGTAATAGTTCTTTGATATAGTTCTTACAGTTAATGTATCATGCCTATTTGTTTCCCCGCACATCCTTCTGTCCCTTCTTTAAAGCGTTCTCACTTGAACAATTCTGTCCAGATTTTTAAGAAATTTGTATCAAAGGTTTATATTAGCATTATTTTGAACAAGTTAGATTATCAGTTCTGATTAACTTTTTTTAAAAGAGTTATGCCCCTTAGAAATATTAGTTATATGGAAAATTTTGTTGTAAGCGCTCTCATGTGTACAATTTTCTAACCAGATTTGTATTAAATTAATATCAAAGGATTATATCAGCAATGTCTTGGACAAATTCGAAAATCAGTTTTGATCATTAAAAGAGTTATACTCCTTGGAAATGTTAATTATGTGGAAAGTTGCATGGTAGGCGCATCTAGAGTACAATTTTTGCCAGAGTTTTATCAAATTAATATCTAAGGTGTATATCAGCAATGTCTTGGACAAGTTCAAAAATCAGTGTTAATACACTGTTAAAACTATTTAAATTTGTTTTGCCCCTTGGAAATGATATGGAAAATAGCATTATAAGCGCTCTCAAGCCCAAATTTATTTTAAGATATTAAACATGTTTGTTTCAGTAATTTCCACTGGACAGATGAAATATGTGCAACACAAGGGACATTGAAAATCTGTTCTGTTAAATTTTGGGCCAAAATCGCTTATCCTAAGGTTTGAAATGTTTGCAGGAGTTGGTATAAAGAACATAATGTGGAAAATGAGATAAAAAAAAAGGTGTGTTGGCCAACTAGCTAAAAAACATTGGCTGGATCACTGCACTTCTGATGATGATTGCTGTTGTCAGCTACTGAACACTTATTGTTATTTTTATGCGATTATTATTTGAACATTGACCATTTTGATTTACTTCGAGTGGCACTGGTGTGTATTGTGTAGACAAAACATACACTTGGCGTTCTACATTATTAGCATGGTATAGATGATGAGTTTTTACTAAAAACGTTTTAAGCCAATGTGCTGTTCTGGCTCATGAAAAAGTCAAATTTGAAAGTTAACTCTATATCTCCTTAGAAACCTTGCAATTTGGTAATATGATCCAAAAAAATAAATGAAAATCATCAAAATTAATTTGATTTGTATAATTTGCTTTCAACTGAGTCTAAAAAAAACAGACAGAAAACAATGGTCTAATAGTCGTACATGTGATTCTTCAAGAATTCTTTCAGAATAAATCACAGTCTAGATCAAACGTCGCAGCAGGTCCTCAACTTCCGAACTGGTGTTATATTATGAGTCCTATGTAGACGAAACGCGCATCTATCGTACAAAATTATATGCCTGGTATCTTAGCTGAGTTTTTAAATTTACGTAATTTTTTCTGACAAATTATTGAACAGAATGACTTCATATTTTTTTATCAGCAGCTCAAACGTGATTATTTATAACGTTTGTGCGCTTTTCTGATTTGTCAGACAGCTAATTCCTGTTTTCCGATACTTGAGTTATTAGTAGGGGTATGCTTAGCACTACAAAGTGTGATTTCTTGTTAGATTTGATCTGACATCTAAGGTGGCAGCCTCTATCCTGATTGGTCCAACATCAGACAATCGATCAATGAAGCATACACAAACATAGACAGACGGTTCCTTGTGTGGGACTGAAAATACAGATTGAGTCGAAATTGATATGGCCCATTAGTGGTGGAATCGGTTTGTTTTACATAAGACTAGTTTTAAAGATTTATTTGCTGACTGCTCTCGAAATGAAGGAACTACAGATACAGTTAAGTCTGTCTCTTATCTTGACTTGAATTTAGAATTTTGACGTGGATAGATAGATATTTAAACTTTACAAGAAAGGGATGATTTTCATTTTACCATTGTAAAATGTCCATAACTGTTAAGCAACAGTTGTTAGTATGGTTTAATTCATCGTCCCCCACCCCCTTGTTATCTACCGGTAATTGTTTTTTTTTTTTTACCTTTTTTTAATTTTTTTTATTTAGAACTTTAACTGGCAATGAATGCTTTACTATATGTAGAAGAAACTGTACTTTAATGTTACAAGACTCAATGTGTGGAAGTGTGCAAGTACAAACCGAGTGATAATTAAGTCTAATTCGGTATGCCACATTCGAAAGAAACATTAAATTTGTCTGCTCGTTTCAAGTCCCTTTTGGTCGTATTCAAGTAGCTTTACATGCTTGGCTTTCATATTTTTACGTGCGTCTAATGCTTTTCCAACGTACACAATTTATAAAACAAAAATGAAAACAACACTTTTCTGGATAAATCTTCATCGGAAACACTAAAAGCCGAACATTTGAAAGCAAAGGTTGTATAAGGACCGAAACAGTCGGAGAGCTAAATGATGAAAAAGGACATAAAAATAATAGCCAACATTATTGACGTTCAACACTTAGGTCAAAACAAAATCTTAGACATGTACACTAAACTGCAAAATATTGAACCTGCATGCAAACATTTATCAAATACCGTTCTGAAATCATAGATTTCGCCAACGAGGTTTAATTAATTCTACTTGTAGCTGTCCGAGTCGTTTAGTATTTTGGACACGGTGCATGCGAAGTAAACCACTTTGTCACAGAAGCATTGACTATCTGCTGGCGGGAATGAAATTTTCCCATAGCAAGTTTACAAATCTAACATTAAAGACGAAAATAATTAATGTTTTATTGTGTTGTGTTAGCCATGTATAACTCCAGTCATTCCAGCAGCATGCCACCGAACATCATTTACATTGTTACAAACCCTAGATGAAGCTGATGAGACCTAAAACGACATTCGTCGACATACGAAAGCTATATTGTGCTTTAGCCTAGACGACCGAATGGTCTAGGGCATTCAACATAGTTCAAACGGAGATGCGACAATATCACAGAAGTATTTACTAAATTCCTGACGAGGGACATCTTCGCTAAGCAAGGGTTACGATCTAGTCCCCTCCTCTCCACCCTTGGCAGATTAAGCCAAAATCCGTTTCACAGATGATATCGGATATGTTCCTTATGTCGTAACTACAATACCCTTCCCTTTTCACGAATGTGACCTACCGAATTAGACTATTTACCGGATTTGTAGTAACATAAGCAACACGACGGGTGCCACATGTGGAGCAGGATCTGCTTACCCTTCCGGAGCACCTGAGATCACCCCAGTTTTTGGTGAGGTTCGTGTTGCTTAGTCTTTAGTTTTCTATGTTGTGTCATCTGTACTGTTGTTTGTCTGTTCGTCTTTTTGTTTTTGGCCATGGCGTTGTCAGTTTGTTTTCGATTTGTGAGTTTGACTGTCCCTCTGGTATCTTTCGTCCCTCTTTTTTAAGCCAACATTTGCGATTACAATGCTGCGCCATCTAACGGTAGATAAAAGTCACGCCCATTCTGACTACATCATTCTTGACCAATTGCAGCACTTGAAGTCTTTTCAGTATGGAGGTGTAAAAATGGTTGTTTCTAGTGTATATAAATGTCGTGAAGCAGGAACCGAAAATATACGTTGACATTCCAACACGTCCACTAGAAACATACCTATGAACTTCAATTAGTTGATTGGGAACTTTAAAATTGTCACTAAATGTTGTCTTATGTTTTTGGGGTAAAGACTTGTTGTACAATCAGCACGTGGCAATTGTTTATTTACATTTTCTACATTTACACGTGATCATCTTAAAGGTGCTTTTTGGTTGGATGCAGCCAGTTATAACTGCGACCAATTGAAATCATTACCTCGTGGATCCGGAATTCTGTCAAGGGTGGAGACTGGGGAGAGGGGACTGGGTCGTAACCCTTGGCTACCGATGATCGACGAGGAAAGGACAACAGAAAATGTTACCATTAATCTGCAGATCTAACACTGGGCTTCATTTCTGACGTTATTTGTTTTGTTAGTCCTGCAAAACCATAGACTACTGACAAAAAGTGCTAAAGCAGAGTTTTGGGGAAGGGCAACTGATTGGCCGATACACTGTGTCTGTGTCTCAACTCATTAGCGACATGTGTTTGCGGTTTTAGGTCGTTGGTTTCCACAACAGTCATCTGATCTTAAGATTTATCGATTGTGTCCTTTTCCTTATTGTGATATTTTGACTTTGATTCGATTCGCATGGCGGATACTACATGCGGAGGAGACGCTTACTATGTCGAATTACCCGGTCTCGTTTCTTTAAGGAGTTCATGCGGTTGTGTTTTTACCTGATTTGTATGTTCTGAATTGATTTATTAGATTTGTATATCTATCGGTAGACTACTGTTGTTTCTTATTTAATGTATTATCTAGATTTGTATATCTATTGGTAGACTACTCTTGTTTCTTATTTAATGTAGTATCTAGATTTTTATATCTATCGGTAGACTAACTCTTGTTTCTTATCTAATGTAGTATCTAAATTTGTATATCCATCGGTAGACTACTCTTGTTTCTTATCTAATGTAGTATCTAGATTTGTATATCTATCGGTAGACTGACTCTTGTTTCTTATCTAATGAAGTATCTAGATTTGTATATCTATCGGTAGACTACTCTTGTTTCTTATCTAATGTAGTATCTAGATTTGTATATCTATCGGTAGACTACTCTTGTTTCTTATCTAATGCAGCATCTAGATTTGTATATTTATCGGTAGACTGACTCTTGTTTCTTATCTTATGTAGTATCTAGATTTGTATATCTATCGGTAGACTACTCTTATTTCTTATCTAATGTAGTATCTAGATTTGTATATCTATCGGTAGACTACTCTTGTTTCTTATCTAATGTAGTATCTTGATTTGTATATCTATCGGTAGACTACTCTTGTTTCTTATCAAATGCAGTATCTAGATTTGTATATCTATCGATAGACTGACTCTTGTTTCTTATCTAATGTAGTATCTAGATTTGTATATCTATCGGTAGACTGACTCTTGTTTCTTATCTAATGTAGTATCTAGATTTGTATATCTATCGGTAGACTACTCTTGTTTCTTATCTAATGTAGTATCTAGATTTGTATATCTATCGGTAGATTGACTCTTGTTTCTTATCTAATGTAGTATCTAGATTTGTATATTTATTGGTAGACTACTCTTGTTTCTTATCTAATGTAGTATCTAGATTTGTATATTTATCGGTAGACTGACTCTTGTTTTTTATCTTATGTAGTATCTAGATTTGTATATCTATCGGTAGACTACTCTTATTTCTTATCTAATGTAGTATCTAGATTTGTATATCTATCGGTAGACTACTCTTGTTTCTTATCTAATGTAGTATCTAGATTTGTATATCTATCGGTAGACTACTCTTGTTTCTTATCAAATGTAGTATCTAGATTTGTATATTTTTAGCGGTAGACTACTCTTGTTTCTTATTTAATGTAGTATCTAAATTGTTATATCTATCGGTAGACTGAATCTTGTTTTTATCTCATGTAGTATCTAGATTTGTATATCTATCGGTAGACTACTCTTGTTTCTTATCTAATGTAGTATCTAGATTTGTATATCTATCGGTAGACTGACTCTTGTTTCTTATCTAATTAGTATCTAGATTGGTATATCTATCGGTAGACTGACTCTTGTTTCTTATGTAATGTAGTATCTAGATTTGTATATCTATCGGTAGACTACTCTTGTTTCTTATCTTATGCAGTATCTAGATTTGTATATCTATCGGTGGACTAAACTTGTTTCTTATCTAATGTAGTATCTAGATTTGTATAGCTATCGGTAGACTACTCTTGTTTCTTATCTTATGTAGTATCTAGATTTGTATATCTATCGGTAGACTGACTCTTGTTTCTTATCTAATGTAGTATCTAGATTTGTATATCTATCGGTAGACTACTCTTGTTTCTTATCTTATGTAGTATCTATATTTGTTTATCTATCGGTAGACTACTCTTGTTTCTTATCTAATGTAGTATCTAGATTTGTATATCTATCGGTAGACTACTCTTGTTTCTTATGAAATGTAGTATCTAGATTTGTATATCTATCGGTAGACTACTCTTGTTTCTTATCTAATGTAGTATCTAGATTTGTATATCTATCGGTGGACTACTCTTGTTTCTTATCTAATGTAGTATCTATATTTGTATATCTATCGGTAGACTACTCTTGTTTCTTATCTAATGTAGTATCTAGATTTGTATATCTATCGGTAGACTACTCTTGTTTCTTATCAAATGTAGTATCTAGATTTGTATATTTTTAGCGGTAAACTACTCTTGTTTCTTATTTAATGTAGTATCTAAATTTTTATATCTATCGGTAGACTGACTTTTGTTTTTATCTCATGTAGGATCTAGATTTGTATATCTATCGGTAGACTACTCTTGTTTCTTATCTACTGTAGTATCTAGATTTGTATATCTATCGGTAGACTGACTCTTGTTTCTTATCTAATGTAGTATCTAGAATGGTAAATCTATCGGTAGACTCACTCTTGTTTCTTATCTAATGTAGTATCTAGATTTGTATATCTATCGGTAGACTACTCTTGTTTCTTATCAAATGTAGTATCTAGATTTGTATATTTTTAGCGGTAGACTACTCTTGTTTCTTATTTAATGTAGTATCTAAATTTGTATATCTATCGGTAGACTGACTCTTGTTTTTATCTCATGAAGTATCTAGATTTGTATATCTATCGGTAGACTACTCTTGTTTCTTATCTAATGTAGTATCTAGATTTGTATATCTATCGGTAGACTGACTCTTGTTTCTTATCTAATGTAGTATCTAGATTGGTATATCTATCGGTAGACTGACTCTTGTTTCTTATGTAATGTAGTATCTAGATTTGTATATCTATCGGTAGACTACTCTTGTTTCTTATCTTATGCAGTATCTAGATTTGTATATCTATCGGTGGACTAAACTTGTTTCTTATCTAATTTAGTATCTAGATTTGTATAGCTATCGGTAGACTACTCTTGTTTCTTATCTTATGTAGTATCTTGATTTGTATATCTATCGGTAGACTGACTCTTGTTTCTTATCTAATGTAGTATCTAGATTTGTATATCTATCGGTAGACTACTCTTGTTTCTTATCTTATGTAGTATCTATATTTGTATATCTATCGGTAGACTACTCTTGTTTCTTATCTAATGTAGTATCTAGATTTGTATATCTATCGGTAGACTACTCTTGTTTCTTATGAAATGTAGTATCTAGATTTGTATATGTATCGGTAGACTACTCTTGTTTCGTATCTAATGTAGTATCTAGATTTGTATATCTATCGGTGGACTACTCTTGTTTCTTATCTAATGTAGTATCTAGATTTGTATATCTATCGGTAGACTACTCTTGTTTCTTATCTAATGTAGTATCTAGATTTGTATATCTATCGGTAGACTACTCTTGTTTCTTATCAAATGTAGTATCTAGATTTGTATATTTGAAGCGGTAAACTACTCTTGTTTCTTATTTAATGTAGTATCTAAATTTTTATATCTATCGGTAGACTGACTCTTGTTTTTATCTCATGTAGGATCTAGATTTGTATATCTATCGGTAGACTACTCTTGTTTCTTATCTAATGTAGTATCTAGATTTGTATATCTATCGGTAGACTGACTCTTGTTTCTTATCTAATGTAGTATCTAGATTGGTATATCTATCGGTAGACTGACTCTTGTTTCTTATCTAATGTAGTATCTAGATTTGTATATCTATCGGTAGACTACTCTTGTTTCTTATCTAATGTAGTATCTAGATTTGTATATCTATCGGTAGACTACTCTTGTTTCTTATGTCATGTAGTATCTAGATTTGTATATCTATTGGTAGACTACTCTTGTGTCTTATCTAATGTAGTATCTAGATTTGTATATCTATCGGTGGACTAAACTTGTTTCTTATCTAATGTAGTATCTAGATTTGTATAGCTATCGGTAGACTACTCTTGTTTCTTATCTTATGTAGTCTCTAGATTTGTATATCTATCGGTAGACTGACTCTTGTTTCTTATCTAATGTAGTATCTAGATTTGTATATCTATCGGTAGACTACTATTGTTTCTTATCTAATGTAGTATCTAGATTTGTATATCTATCGGTATACTCTTGTTTCTTATCTAATGTAGTATCTAGATTTGTATATCTATCGGTAGACTACTCTTGTTTCTTATGTAATGTAGTATCTAGATTTGTATATCTATCGGTAGACTACTCTTGTTTCTTATCTAATGTAGTATCTAGATTTGTATATCTATCGGTACACTGACTCTTGTTTCTTATCTAATGTAGTATCTAAATTTGTATATCTATCGGTAGACTGACTCTTGTTTCTTATCTAATGTTGTATCTAGATTTGTATATCTATCGGTAGACTGACTCTTGTTTCTTATCTAATGTAGTATCTAAATTTGTATATCTATCGGTAGACTACTCTTGTTTCTTATCTAATGTAGTATCTAGATTTGTATATCTATCGGTAGACTACTCTTGTTTCTTATCTAATGTAGTATCTAGATTTGTGTATCTATCGGTAGACTACTCTTGTTTCTTATCTAATGTAGTATCTAGATTTGTATATCTATCGGTAGACTACTATTGTTTCTTATCTAATGTAGTATCTAGATTTGTATATCTATCGGTAGACTACTCTTGTTTCTTATCTAATGTAGTATCTAGATTTGTATATCTATCGGTAAACTACTCGTGTTTCTTATTTAATGTAATATATAGATTTGTATATCTATCGGTAGACTACTCTTTTTTCTTATTTAATGTAGTATCTGATCGAGACACATTTTTAGAAGTTTTAAAAAAAATACTGATATTACTGAATTCTAAGTACATAGATATCCTTTACGGCTGACCCAAAACATCTGATCTACAAGGTTTTCTATCTTCATGAGAAGCTATGCTACCGAAAAATTGCTTTAATGTATCACCCGTTTTTCTTATGATTGAATTTATGTTGGAAGTGTGTAATATGAAGTATCACATAAACTTGCCATAACCAATGTTGTATGAAAATTAGGTCACGTCAGATGAACGGTAACCATGTCAGACAGACATGTTCACCTTATAATCGTACCATACACCTAATATAATGTTTTTTTATAAAGTATCGGAGAAACAGATCAAACAACAAAATCTTAACATCGACCAATGAACCATGAAAATTAATTCAATGAAATATAAACCTTGCCAGACAGGCATATACACCATACAATCTTCCATACACCAAATAAAGTTGACCTATTGCCTAAAGTATCTGCTAAACTGACAAAACCATGGAAAATTATTGTTGACCAATGAACCATGAAAAGATGCTGATCTAGGAGTTTGGAGTAGGACATGTTAAAAGTATATGCATAAACCATATATGTAGCTCCATAAGAGGGTGGGCATTCTGCAAACTGACAAAACCCCCAAAATTTATCATTAGTCAATAAACCATGAAAATGAGGTAAAGGTCATATGAAACCTGCCAGACAGACATATACACCTTACAATCATTCCATACACCAAATATAGTTGACTTATTGCATATAGTATCTGGGATACGGACTTGAGCACGTAACTTTAACCTTGATCAATGATCCTTGAAATGAGGTCGAGGTCCAGTGAACCTTGCCTGACGGCCATGTAGACATTTCAAGGAACCCATATACCAAATATAGTTATCCTATTACTCATAATACGTGAGTATTAAACCTTATAAAAAAAATTATATTTTTTTCATGCAGTCACTTAACCTTGAAAATGAGGTCAAGGACAATGGACATATGACAGACGGAAACTTCGTAACATTAGGTATCTGCATAAAGGTATGAATCATCAAGGTCTTCTACTTTTTGAAATATAAAGCTTTATACAAATAGTTTACGCCGTCGCCGTTGCCCCAAGATTGTAATCCCTATGTCTCTCATTCTGCGACTTTCGTGGCAGGCAAGACAAAAAAATCAAAGACTTAAGCGTAATAACATTAACGGTACAAAGTATACTACACCAGATGCGCATTTTGACAAATGAAGCGATGCTTGAGGCAAAAAATAAAAATTCAAAACCCAATACAAACGTGTATGAGCATAAGTGGAATAAGCCTCGTCGTCATGGTCCTTTTTGCTAATTTGTTCTGCACAAACACAGTAATTTAAACCCACTCAAATAAAGTTGAAGTGTTAATAGATTCCTTTTATATAACTCTGTCTTCACAACATTGTTAACCCTAATATTTTTTTACGGTGGTGGTGTTGGGGGATGGGTTCTAAAAGTGTGATAGATCAATTATTCTAATTACAGAAGCCGCCGAATTCTCGGGTTGAATGTGGATATTTTATTCATATTGGCTGTAGACGACTTTTTTTACAGGTAATGCAATCTATCAATCAGAAATGGATTCGTCCTGTGCTTAGTGAGCTGTGTCCTATAAAGCCCGAGGACATAAACAATTCTGTCTCTTTTTATTTCAAGGCTGTAAGACGACTCGTCTCAAACCTAATTCTGCTGACTCAGCGTTACCATGAACACAACACGTGTAGGAAAGTAGATATTTTCAATGTCTTTGTCTGATTCTGAGTCCGACCAGGACGTGTTTCATCTTAACAGTGACGAGGAAGAAGATGTCATGAAGCTCTTTGCCTCAGACACAGAAAGTTTTTCTGGTTTTTCTGTCCCAACAGGTGAACACAGTAAGACAGAATCAGACCGTTCCCGTATAGTAATAGATAAACAAACCGTTGAACTTAGAAAGTCGAACGGTCCGGGAAAGGGTCCAGGTAAACACCGTAAGAGGAAGGCCCCGCTTAAGAGGAGCAGAGATAACTCCGTTATTGACGAAGCTTTATCTTCATGTAGCAAAACTATAAAACCTGGCCTTTCAGATAACAGAGACATTATATTGAAGTATAATCTTCTTGAAGATATCTTAGACAACCGGGCACATACTAATATGAGTCCCGACCAATTGAGTGCAGTAGTACTATTGCATCACCTAGGGTAGATACTGAAATATGGTCTTTTCTAAACAGAAACGTCAAGTCGCAAGAATTTTTGTTTCAGGGCATCCAAAGGGCTTTGGGCCTTGGAATTACCCCCATCCCCCGTAATTCGTATTGCTGAAATGATTATGAAGAAAAATGTAGATCCTTAGAAACTTAGAGGTTTGACATCCGCTGCTCTGACTATTCTATACAGTGTATTTTTTTAATTATCTTATAGTAGGAAGCTCTCACTCAAACCCCTGACATTGATTTTAAGTTTCATCTCATATGTACAAGAGAGGCGAAAGATATCAAAGGGACATTCAAACTCCTAAATCGAAAATAAACTGACAATGGATATAAAAGAAAAAAAAATCCAACAGACAAACAATAGTACACAAAACACAACATAGAAAACTAAAGACTGAGCAACACGAACCCCACCAAAAACTGGGGGTTATCTCAGGTGTTCCGGAAGGGTAAGCAGATCCTGCTCCACACGTGGCACCCGTTGTGTTCCTCATGTTAGTACAAACCAGGTAATAAGTCTAATTCGGTAGGGCACATTCGGGAAAAGGGGACGGGAATGCAGTTACGACATTAGGAACATATCAGCTATCATCTGTGAAACGGATATTCCGTAACGGTTAACCAACTCTTATGGCGTCCGTAAAATTTGCGAAGGAATGATTTCAACTTCACCACTTGGAACTCTTGTTTTAATAGCTTCCTTGTGAGCAGCAACCCCCTATCAAGGAAATCATGATAGGAAATACAAGCCCTGGAGTATCGTATCAACTGGTATGCAGGCGCTGCTGGAATGTTGCTACATAAAAATGGAAAGTTCACAATTGGGAAGCTGTACCCGTTCTGAGGAGATTGGCATCTATTTGTTTGGTGACGATATAGGTACAAGAGTTAAAGATAGCAATGATGCTTAAAGATTCAGCATGTTCAGGGATACATGAATAAGATGCCAAAAAATTTCAGAGGGGCAAACTGTCAGACCCCAAGTCCTTTCAGAGGACCATTGCAGTTAAGAGGTAGAGGAGGAGGCCTAGGAAAAGGTTACAGAGGGAGATTATCCCGCAAGCAAAGAAGATATGAAAGGTAAATATTTAATCGTAGGCTGGTTCTTTACAATTCTGTGCTTCTGAATGAAAAAAAAATACTTCTGACCCTTGAGTAGAGTTTGGTTACAAAATTTAATTTTGGGGTACACCTATCCAGGGATGATTACCTAAGCCAAGAAATTTCACTGGCAGAAACCCAGCTTATTGACATTGAAGTTCAAGAGTTATTGGTTAAAGGGGCTATAACTGAATCTGTTCATGAGAAAAATTAAGTTATCTCCGATTTGTTTCCGGTAAAAAAGAAAAATGGCAAATATAGGTCGGTTTTAAATTTGACTAGACTTAAACATTTTGTGAAATATTTTCATTTTAAACAGGAATGTTTTCAACCACTGTTGTGTGGGCTCTCTGAAGATGAATTTTATACTTCTATCAATTTCCGTGATGCATATTTTTCAATCAAAATAAATGATGAGGATAGAATATATTTGAATTTGTGTGGAGAGGTCAGTTATATGAGTTGACTTGCCTAATTTTTGGTTTGAGCACAGCTCCTAGAGTATTTCCAAAAGTTATGAAAGTTATTTGTTCTCATATCAGGTTCTTTCTTTTATATATATATAGATGACTCATTGTAAACTTGAAATTTAAAGCAAAATTTGTCAAAGTAATACTGACTGTTTACTCCAATTGATAAGAAAACTAGGTTTTACAATTAAAAGACAGAAACATCATTTCTTGGTTCCTACACAAAGAATAACTTTTCTTGGTTTCATTATTGCTTTTGTGGAGTTTAAAATTTTCTTGCCAAAAGAAAAGGTAAAATCAGTAAAAAGTGTCCTTCAATAAGAGTTATTAACACTATTTTGATTGTATGCATCAGCATCAAATTCAGTTGTTTTTTAACTCCATTATATTATCGTTACATTGATGTTGATAAAAACGTGGCTCTGAATTTTTCTCAGGGTCATTATCATGCAAAAACAGTATTATCAGTGCGAGCAAAACAGGATATTCAGTGGTGGTTGAGTTGCATACAGATGCCTCTTGTTTAGGCTGGCTGGTATGCTATTTTTGGTCAGTCAAATACAAAAGGCAGATGGAATTAGACTGAACAAAACTTGCATATTAATGTTGAGTTGTTAATATTTAAATTTGGTCTAATAAGCCAATGTAATGAATTGCAATCTGTACATATCTGTATACAATCTGACAACGTAACAACAGTTAGTTACATTAATAACATTCGAGGCATTGTTGTCTTTGTTACAAATCTGTAAAGATATATTTGGGTCTGGGCATCAAACAGGAAAAAATATTTTATCTGCTGTATATGTGCCTGGTGTTGAAATTTTTGCCAGATAACTTATCTAGACAATTTAATGATTCCTCTAAGTGGATGTTGAATAGAGAGAATTTTCAGGCCATTTGTAGTACTTTGGCTATGCCAGATATTGACTTATTTGCCAGCAGGTTAAATAGACAGCTAGACAGATTTGTTTCCTGGTTCTTAGACCCAGATGCTTTAGCATTTCTTTTAGTTGGAATGATTATTTACCATACATTATTCCTCCTTTCAGTATCATCCAGAGAATTTTGAAAAGGCTCCAAGACGAAGAGGTGAAATTGGCAATTTTAGTGGCTCCTATGTGGACCACACAGACATGGTATCCAGAATTATTGAAATGATTAGTAGATATTCCAAGGAAACTTTATTTCAAAAAAGACCTGCTCAGGTTGGCTCAAAACAATACATTACATCCAAAGACAAAACATAACTATGCTTAGTCGCCTCTTCAGTGTCAGGAGATCCCTCAAGAGTAAGGGAGTTTTCAAAAATCGCTCCAAGCATTATATTGCGGTCGTGGAGACCATCCAAGCAAAACAATATAACTATCAATGGTCAAAATGGACACTTTGGTGTCATAAATGGAAAAATAATTCCACTTCTCCCTCTGAAATTCAGGTCGTAAATTGTCTTGCACAGCTGTTCAAATCCGGTAAATCTTACAGCTACGTTAATGTATATAAATGTTCAGTATGTCAGACTCTGGCTCTTATGGGGAAGAAGAAATTTCTTAACAATACATTTATATCAAGATTTATGAAGGGTATCTTTAATCTTTGACTACCGCTACCCAGGTATACATGTACATGGGAGGTAAATAAAGTCTTGAAGTAATTGTATACTATGTATCCTTTGGACGATTAACCATAAATATTAATTACATTAAAAAAATCATCCTTATTCAATTTGGCTGTATGTACTGCCCAAAAGGCGCAAACCTTAAGTTTGGATTTAAACAATATGTCGTTAAATATGAAAGTACGATTGTATTTCGTTTATTGTTACAAGTTTGCAAAAAATATTCAGAGTAGGTAGAGCTAGTAAAAAAAATGAAATAATTAAGGATGTACACCTCTGAGGAGCCAAACATTTCTAGAATTAAACTTTTTTCTTAACCTGAATTTTGGGTTTATATGACAGTAATTGATGAAGAAAAAATCATATGGTGGTGCACTTCTTTTTTTGCTACGGCCATTTGAAAGTACCCCATTTTTAATGATTTTCCCATTTTCATCAATTTTTACCCATTTTTGGGCTATTATCATGAAAAAAATCACAGTTTCACAATTAAACTTTTGTTCATACTTTCATTAAAGATGAAGTGGACCAATCTGAATAAATTTAAATTAAAAAAAACTATAGATTGGTGTTAATATTAGAAAGCTTTACAAAATTTTGTTGCTCTTCATGTCAAATTGACCATGCTGTCAATTTTGTAAATTTGGGATTTTTTCTCTTTTTTTTAGAACAAAAATCATATCATTTCAACTTCTTTGAAAAAATACATATCTAAGAATTTTGAAATGAAGAAATTGATATGGGGTGTACATATTTTTGGTAAAATCATTTCTTTGTACCATCACCAATTTTCTCAATATTTTGGCTGCTGACACTGACCGGATTGGTTATAAAATTTGAAAATTTTATTACTCAAAAACTACATATTTTAAGTACACAATTTTTTCACAGAGTTCAGTTTGATTATAATATTTTTTAAATTCATTGATATTTTCCACTTGTTTCACATGTTTTGGAAATAATTCCCAAACGAGATTTCAACGAGACTGAAACATCAGAAGAATACATCCTTAAGTATGACAGACGAGAATTTTGTCCTGTCACAACTTTATTATATTATGTCAAAGTTACAAAAAAACTGAGAAAATCCAGTAATGTGTTATTTTCGTTCAAAACTTTTTAAAAGTTTTCTACTTCAACTTTTGCTAGATGGCTAAAGTTAGTATTGCAGTCTTCAGGAATTGATATGTCTTTGTTTAAGGCTCACTTATTCAGAGGGGCCTAAACTTCTGCTGCATTTAGGTCTGGAATATCAATAAATGATGTTCTTAAAACTTCAAACTGGCGTTTAGTGAAAACATTCAGGAAATTTTACTACAGATTTCATGAAAATGATGATAATCAGCAAATGCAATCTGATGAATATAATTTTATAGTTTAATTTGCTAATGCAGTTTTATCTCAGTAACATGGAATTTTCTTTTACAGTATTAACATGATGGATCTTTTAACGTGGTACTACGTATTTGGTAAACTAGGACAGTCAGCAATTGGTGCATTGTTATGAGACATTATTTGTTTTATGATCTAAGAAATCTTCAGAATTTACTGGAATGAAGAAGTGAGAACGTTATTTTTATGTACCGTATACTTGTGGGATTACCTTTAACTAATGGATACAGTACCTGGAGATATATTGATGAACAATATTTTTCAGACAATTGTTTATTTTCTATGCTGTTACATTTGGTACAATTTATATTAATAACATAATCATTTTTTCGTTGTTTTCATTTATTGGTAAGTTTACAGATTCACATTCAACCCGAGAAGCCTGGTGGCTGTAATTAGAATGGCCCATTATCCAAGCATCAACAGGATGCAATGGATAAGGGGCATTCTAAAAAGAACCAAAAGGGCTTCGAGGGTTGAAGTTCCCACCCTCTTGTTATAAGTAGTCATGAAACAAGTTATTACTGAACTTGAACATGAAATTTGGTAGAAGTTATATCCTTAGTTAATCCTGTCTGGTTCAGATATGGAACATGATTAACATATGTTCATTTCGCCAAGTCAGATACTCAAAAGTAATATTTTCCTGGTACATATATATGTGAAGGAAATTTTGTTATTTCTATTTCCCATTTCTTCGTTTGGTATATCTGTGCTGTTATACATCCGGAGTCATTTTTTATACTCAAGGAGTATAATAATGTTGAAAAATAATGTGTCTTTATGGTTTGTTTTTTTTTCCAACCCGATAGGCTATGGAAACAATAAATGAAATAAGACTTGTCTTTAATGTTGGCTTTAAAAAGAGACAGAATTGTTTATGTCATCTGGTTTTATAGGACACAGCTCACTGAGCATAAGACGAAATCATTTCTGATTGTTAGATTTCCTTGTAAAAAAAGGTCGTCTACAGCCAATATGAATACAATATTCACATTCAACCCGAGATGCCCTTTGGCTTCCTTCTAAAATATCCCTTATCCATCCTTTGGATGCTTGGATAATGGGCCATTATCCTATTTAGATAGAGTATTGTTATTCTTCTGTTGTCATAATTATTTTTGGCACAAAGGGGAGAATATTCAAACTAGATAAGAAACACATTTATCAAAGAAAAACAAACAACACCAAGGCGGATAGAAAAACGACGATCAATTCATTGAAAACTAAAGTAAGCAACTTTAGCTTTCACAAATTTGATCCCGATGCTCTCTTAATCATGAAGAAGCCTCTGTCCAAATTTCCTAGAAATCCATAACATTTGATAAAGTAATGGTTGTCTAACAGGAGGCTCCTATAGAGCCTAATTCGTTCACCTGTCAAGATTCTGCTGTTTATAGCTTTTATCTATCTATCTATTATAGTTTTCATGATAATAGGCAAACTAAGTATAACAATCGTCGTTTAAGGTCAATAAACTGATCTATTATCATCCTGGGTTCCGTCATGTTTGTATATCTTGTATTGCTGATCACTTTTGCTGTTCACAGTTTCTTACTATCTATCAAAGTTTTTGAGAATAGTAGCAAATGACATTTTCACTCCTATAAGGGATCAATTTAAAATTTCAGCCACATTGACTCTTAGAGGATGTTATTTGCTGAAAATTTTTCTGAATTACAATTTCACTCAATCTTTTATAGTTTCTGCAAAATATAACCCATAAAAATGAATAAAATTCGTCTTTCGTGGTCAATAACTCCCATAAGTGTTCAATTGACGATTTCCGTCATATAAATCGAATTTTGCTGTTCATGTTTACTACTTAAACATCTATCTGCTGTAGTTCCTGTAAAAAATATTTAAAAAATGGGTAAAAATCATCCTTTATTTGCAAGAACGCCAATAATAAACTCATCATAGATACCAGGCTTAAATTTTGTATTTACGCCAGACGCGCGTTTCGTCTACAAAAGACTCATCAGTGACGTTCGAATCCAAAAATGTTAAATTGGCCAAATAAAGTACGAAGTTGAAGAGCATTGAGGACCAAAATTCCTAAAAGTTTTGCCAAATACAGCTAAGGTAATCTATTCCTGAGGTAGAAAAGCCTTAGTATTTCAAAAATTCAAAAGTTTTGTAAACAGTTAATTTATAAATATGACCATATCAATGATAATTCATGTCAGCTCAGAAGTGCTGACTACTGGGCTGGTGATACCCTCGGGGAATTAAAACTCCACCAGCAGTGGCATCGACCCAGTGGTTGTAAATAAACTCATCATAGATACCAGGATTAAATTTTGTATTTTGTATTATGTATTAACGGTTAATGTACATTTTGTCAATTTGACTTATTTGTATATCTTATAGTTCTGGAATTTTTACTTTAAAAGATTCTCTCTATCTATAATAGTTTTCAAGATAATAAAACACGCCAAAATTTGCTAAAAATGGAACTTTTCAGGGCAATAACTCCAAAACAGCTTGTTCTTTTTTTCTGAAATTCCACAGGAGATAGAACTTGACATGCTCATAATTTTTACCCTGTCAATTTTCCTTTAACTGTTCTTAAAGATAGAAGCCCAAAACTTAGAAATTTGCAGAAAAATGGACATTTCAGGGACAATATGTCAGAGTAGATTTTCGAATTTTTTCTGAAATTTCCACATGAGATAGACCTTAACCTGCTGCTAATTTTTACTCAATGTGAATTTCGCTCTCACTATTTCAATTTTTAGAGATTTAAGTCAAAATTGTATTTTTACCTCTATTGATTTGATGTAGATAGTCATAAATATAAAGCCTTACTACAAGTATCACATAAACTTAACATGATCCACGACAATGAAGTCAAAGTCACCAAATATAGTTGACTTATTGCTTATAGTACACAAGAAACAGACCAAACTCTGAAAAGTTTATATTGACCAAAGAACCATGAAAATGTGGTCAAGTTCAGATAATACCTGCCAGGCAGATAGATACACCTTACAATCATTACATACACCAAATATAGTTGACCTATTGCTTAAAGTTTAAGAAAAACAGACCAAAACACAAAAACTTAACATTAAGCAATGAACCGTGAACATGAGGTCAAGGTCAAATCAAACCTGCCAGACTAACATGTACATCTTAAAATATTTTCATACACCTAATATAGTTGACCTATTGCATACAGTATTAGAAAAACAGACCAAAACACAAAAATTTCACTTTAACCACTGAACCATGAAAATGAGGTCAAGGTCAGATAGCACCTGTCAGTTGGACATGTACACCTTACAATCATTCCATACACCAAATATGAAGCATCCAGGTCTTCTACCATCTGAAATATTAAGCTTTTAAGAAGTAAGTTAACGCCGCCAACGGATCACTACCCCTATGTCTTGCTTTCTGCGACAGAAGTCGCATGCTCGACAAAAACTTAATGCAAGGTTCATTCAGGTAAAGCATGGTTATATTGGTACAGCAGTTTCAAAGCAGAAGATTTTTTTTTAAAAGACAGAAGACGGATGCCAATTGAAGCAAATAGCTCACGTGAAATCTTACACAAGGTTTGATAAAAACATCAACCACAGACTATATCTATTATATAAGTGCAAAAAACCTTAGTCAATTTATCAGTAAATGCTGAGTTTTTGTTAAATAAATGATGCCCCCGCTTGTCTATCATATAAAGTTATAAAGGGACATAACTGAAAAATGGTAATAGTGACGCTACCCAAATTTGTACTTGATCTGAGTTTTGTGGTAATAACAATTGTGTATAAGTTTCATAACATTTGGTTGAGGCAAACTAAAGTTAGAGAATGGAAACGAAAACTTCAGCAATTTTTCCATTTGTAAAGGGGCATAACTCTAGAACAGTAAGAGTGACACCCCAAAAAAACAAACTTGATCTGTATTTTGAAGTAATAAGCATTGTGTATAAGTTTCATAACATTTGGTTGAGGCTAACTTAAGTTAGAGAACGGAAACCAAAAATTCAGCAACTTTTCCGTTTGTAAAGGGGCATAACTCTAGAACAGTTAAAGTGACACCACAAAAATTCAACCTTGATCTGTATTTTGTGGTAATAAGCTTTGTGTATAAGTTTAATAGCATTTGGTTGAGGCAAACTAAAGTTAGAGAACTGAAACAAAAAATTCAGCAATTTTTCCATTTGTAAAGGGGCATAACTCTGGAACAATAAAAGTGACACCCACAAAATCAAACTTGATCTGTATTTTGTAGTAATAAGCATTTTGTATTAGTTTCATAGCATTTGGTAGAGGCAAACTTAAGTTAGAGAACTGAAACGAAAAATTCAGCAATTTTTCCATTTGTAAAGGGGCATAACTCTAGAACAATAAAAGTGATGCCACCAAAATTCAGTCTTGATCTGTATTTTGTAGTAATAAGCATTGTGTATAAGTTTCATAACATTTGGTTGAGGCAATCTAAAGTTAGAGAACGGAAACCAACTTTGGGACGTACGGATGGACGTACAATGTATGTTCAGACGTACAGACCGACAAAGGTAAAACTTAATGCCCCGTCCACTACGGCGGGGGCATAAAAAATACTGACTCCTTTAATAACTCTTTTATTTCAGATATATTGACAGAAAATGTGACCAAGAACACTTCTGATCCGACACCTGTGTGTAAGTGTTTGAGAAACATAGCAATTTGTTTGTGAATTTAAAACTTATGGTTATAACTATCATAGGGTAAAAATCTTTGCACAACATTTTATTGCATAAAAACAATGTTCTTAGGATTTATACATAGACAACTTACTGTGAAGCCAGCTTTTAGGTCTCCAATAGTGTGTGTAAGAAACGCCACATGTGAGGTAGGATTCCTACCCTCGTACAAGTTTCTAACAATTTTATTAAGGTTTGACAAAGTTATTGATGTCTATCAATCTTGAACCGCAGACTGATACTAAATGTAAATAACACTGACACCAATGACAGATGTAAGTAAGCTATGTCTTGACTTCACAACTTATTAATGTGCAGATAATGTTAGATATTTGATAAGATTGCCACCTTGAAATGAGTCCTTTCAATGAATGTTTTCCATTTAATAACATATCATGGTAAAACAATCTACTGACAATGTGTTGGTAAATCAATAACAATGATAGCCATATAATTATCCCATTGTATTATCTAGTATGTAATCAATGTATTAAATATAGTTTATCATATGCCTGCACAATTTTATAGGTAATCTTAACCTTCAAACATAAGTAAAAATAAAATATAAATCTGTAGTGAGCTACTCAAGTTAAGCACTATGATCATAGTAACATATAAATCAACATCTATACAAATCATATCATTTTTTTCTTACTTTTCAATAAACTCTATTACTAGGGAGGTGTTTAACGACCTTGACTACCCACGAGGGCATGGTCGGTGAATAATAAACTCGATGAAATAACACAGAAAAAGTTTCCTTATTGAATTACACAATTAATGACAACTTTAAATATTCTATGAAAAAGATAATGAGTGCAATAAATGTGTAAGTTCAGAAATTATTGCGAATAATACGACTGGGTGACATATATCTGTATGCAGATTTTCCTGAAACTAACCTGCAATGGTCAATCTCTAATTTTTGTCCATTCTTCAAAAATCGAAATAATAAATGCACACAATAATTTCTGAATTTACAGTATAGGCTGTTATTTTCATTTTACCCTTTTATCATAATATTTTCAACCATTATGACAATGTTGGTTGATAGAAACAAAATAATTTACAAACTATAATCCAGATATCCTTAGGATAAATCATGTGAAACTTATATATGTATTAAATTGTTAAAACAATTTTAAAGTTGACTATCTTGAAAAAGCTTACAATGGATAATGAACAATGCCAATTAATGACAACAATAATTATTGATATCAATATTTCATATAAAAACCATGAAAAGTCAAGTTAAATAATTATGTATAAAAATATATACATCTGTATATAACAATCAACTACTATTGGGTGGATGGACAATCCCATTGCAGCTGTGCCTATCTCATACATGTACAAAATATAAAAATTACATTTCTGTAACACATGTCATTTACATATTTGAATAAAATATGTTTCTGGAACACAAGTCTTTACAAAAAAGATGAAAGTCTAGTGAAACCCAAAAGAATTTAATAATCCTTACCATCATTACACAACAAAAAAACAAAGAAAAAATTGTTGATAATTTGTCAATTGGCTCTATATAGAAATGTTTACTTTAATTCATGAGCTGCAATAATGTTCAAGAAAATGCATACCAGCATGTGTCAACTTTTAAAATTCAATAGTGCATGATGCATGTACCAATATAATACCACATTAGCAGTGAAATAAAATGAGATAAAGTAAAAATCTAATGTCCTAATCACTTTAAAGTTTCTAAGTAAAGTTTTTTTTTTTATTATGGATGGCATTCACATTTCTTGGACCTTATGGATATGGCATAAACTTAAATTTATATCCCTTGGACCTTCTCAATAAAACCTTCATATTACTGTTTAGAACTAAATTATGTGAAAAATAATTAAACAAATTGTTATTCATTTTAAAAACAGAGAAAATGGGTCAAATAAGTACACACCAATGTTTTTTTCTTTTTAAAAACTAGAGAAAAGTTTTTTTTGTTTTGTTTCCATTGTTAGAAGTTTTTCACTTTATGTTGAAATCAAAACAGGATCAACTGTTTTGTAAGAGAAGATGTAACACAAGGCAATTTCCAAGTTCTGTATGATCTATTGTCTTTGTACTCCTTGTTCATTCTTATTAAAACTTTCTGAATCTCCAAAGCAGGCTTCCTCTCCTCTTTCTCCTTAGCTAGATTGTTTAAAACATGCACTACAGAGTTGATAAAGATATTCTCATCCTTACCTAAAAAATACCAATATAGATAATTATTCAAATATTATATGCAGCTATCTTTTTTTAAACTAAAGCACAATTACATTGAAGGCTTTTCAAGGAAATGAATATCAATCTTAAAAGTCATGTCTTATTTGGCTGAATATATATATTTTTGAAGTCAATGCAGAAAAATGTATTATTCTATTTGTAGTACTGAAATTAATGTGCAAATCAAAGAACTAACAGCTGGTGGAGATATAATAATGAATGTATGCAAACAAACAGTTCATTTCTGGGCCTTTTATAGCTTAATATGCGGTATGGGTTTTACTCATTGTTGAAGGCTGTACAGTAACCTATAGTTGCTAACTTCTACGTTATTTAGTCTCTAGTGTAGAGTTGTCTCATTGTCATTCATACCACATCTTCTTATTTTTATATACAGTCAAACCTTTCAAGTCAAAGTCAAAGGTACCCAACATATTTATGACTTAGTTGAGGTTCTAGTCATCCGAGGTCGTAAGTTGCCCTGCTCGCAAAAAAAACTTGAAGCCATTTATAGAATGAAAATCTGTATAACTGTTATTTTCAAGAAAGTTGTCATTTCAGCAAAAATCAATGGAGCGGAACCAAACATAAACTCAATCTGTAACTCATCATTGTAGACTCACATACTAAAAATCAGCTCATAATGTGAAGGTGTTTAGGAAAAAAGTTTATATAACTGTTATTTTCACAAAATGTTCAAAGTCCAAAGCCCGTTGTTTTAGCAAAAATCAGCATAGCGGAACCAAATGTAAATTTTACCTGTAACTCATTATAGAAGACTCACATACTAAAAATCAGCTCATTATATGGAGGCATTTAGAAAAAAAATCCGTATAACTGCTATTTTCATGAAATGTTCAAAGTCCAAAGCCTGTAATTTCAGCAAAAATCAACCGAGCGGAACCATATGTAAACTTGATCTGTAACTCATCATAGTAGACTCACAAGTAAAAAGTCAGCTCAAGATGTGAAGGTATTTAGAAACTAGAGGCTCTAAAGAGCCTGTGTCGCTCACCTTGGTCTATATGCATATTCAGCAAATGACACTCTCCAACATTGTAGGCGATAGAATTCATGACAAAAATCTCTGTTTTGTTGATCTTGTATTACTGATCATTTAGTCCATTTGGTTTCTCTCTATCTTCTTTAGTGTTTGCTCATAACACAAAAGAGGGTAAAAAAAATCTTAAATTAAGGGCAATCACTCCTATAAAGAGTGACAGTCTACTAACTATATTGGCAAAATTTGACATTTTAGTAGATCTTTCTATCAATTTTGCTTATTTAAGTTTCTATCTATCTATTATGATTTTTATCATATAAGGCACAATGCAAACAAAATGGTAATAAGACTGTCATCACAGAGATATGTCTCGCCTTTTTGTAATTTTGATAATGCAAATGTTGAAATTAAAATAGCAATACTTTAACATGTAAGTTATGCAAATATTCAAAGTCAATGGATCATGACTGAAGGTACATGGCTAAACAATCTCCATGGAATGAGATGTGCCAATGCTAATACAACTGCATACCAAATACCATTGACTTATTATAAGTCGTTCCCTTTAAACAAACCTAAACACAAACATTAACTACACATACCACCCACCTTTTATACAATACTGATCACAGGCATATGTCAAAAAATCTGCCTCTCTTGGTATCCTCTTGGTGGTTGTAACTTCAATACCACCTGCTGCATCTGCCTCAGATGTTGCTTCAGGAATAGTCTGATATCAAAGAAAATAAAATGCTCCGCTGGGGCGCAGCTTGATACGAACGCAGAGGTCGAACACTGAACAGTTGGGGCAAGGATGGACACAACATTCAAGCTTGATACAGCACTGAATTTGGATTGTAATTAAATATTTGACACAGCATAGGTTTCTGACACAGAATTAATGTGGTCTAAGAACTTGAAATTTTTCAATTTACCTATTCAAACCATATCATTATTATTTGCTTTTATATATAAATCAGAAATAACCAATTTAAAGGAAAATTTTAAAGAAAAAAAAAATCCCCCCCAACTTTTTGAATCCCCTTATGATTCATCACCCCCAAACCCAATCCCAGCCTTCCCTTCGTGGTATGGTACCTTGCAGTACAATTTCAGAGAGATCCATACACTTGAACACAAGTTATTGTCTGGAAACTAGAAAAATGCTTGTTTTTTGGCCCCTTTTTGGCCCCTTATTCCTAAACGTTTTGGACAATTACCCCCAAACTCAATTCCAGCTTTCCCTTTGTGATATGGAACCTTGTAGTACAATTTCATAAAGATCCATACACTTACACACAAGTTATTGTCCTGAAACTAGAAAACTGCTTGTTTTTTGTCCCTTTTTGGCCCCTAATTCCTAAAACTTGGAGGCAATTACCCCCAAAATCAATCCCAGCCTTCCCTTTGTGATATGGAACCTTGTGGTACAATGTCAGAGAGATCCATACACTAACACACAAGTTATGTCTGGAAGTTACAAAAATGCTTATTTTTGGCCCCTAATTCCTTAACTGTTGGTACCATAACCCCCAAAATCAATCCCCACCTTCCTTTTGTGGTATTGAACCTTATGGTAAAATTTCATAGAGATCCATTCACTTAAACTAAAGTTAGAGTGCGAAAACCAATGTGTCTTCAGATGACAACGACGACGACAACGAAGACGACGCTAACGTCATACCAATATACGACCACAAAATTTGTTTGCGGTCGTATAAAAACAAGATAACATCATGGTAAAAGTTAGTGGAAGTCAAATAATGCTTGTTGTCAGCCCTATTTGAATGATAAACACCATTAAAGGACCTTGAATATATCACCAGGTAAAAACATCAAATAGTGACAATCTTTTAGCTGTTTTCATATTTCAAGCATTTTCCAGAAACAAATTATTTGTTACAAATATATACAGATTTTTTTATTGTGTTGACATTTGAATAAAAGGAAGACAAATAACAAACTTTTTCTTCACTGTAAGAAGAGCCTGGGTAGCCCAGTGTTCTAAGTAATTCATCTACATTAATCACTAGCCTGTCAACACTGCATGAGGTTGTGAATTCAAACCCTGCTCGAGGCAGGTGCTGCTGACTTCAATCTTAATTGACTAGGATAGAGAGGTTTCCTACCGAATGTAATTGGTTCTCTACCAAACTCCAGCTTCCTCTTCCAATAAAAAACTGGCATCCAAGCTATATGACAAGAGTGTTAAATGTGGCATCAAACACAAACAATCAATCAATCAATCTTCATTGCAAGTATCACAGTATTATTGATGTAAAAATTTGGATGAAAAACATGTTTAAGACTTTTCAGTGTGTATGGTGCATTGTTGGTTTTGGAGTATCTTTTTCTTCACTTTACAGTTTTTTTAAGTCAAATCTTAAATGAACATTATGTTTATAAAATTCCTGATTGGCTGTACCTTGGTATATCAATATTTTGTGTACATTGATTGGTACAGGAGCTTGGAGATGCAATATCGATACTATATTATTTTTTAGCTTTCTGTTGTCATCTTAATGATTATAATCATAAAACTTATACAAACCTGGATAATAAACAACTTTGGCTTCAAGGCCAGTGAATGATTATTTTGTGGTTGGAAGGCTTCCTGCAGGTGCTTTTGTTCTACAAATGGATGCTCCCCTTTTTCTCCTGGCTCTGCATGACACCTTATCAATCCTGATCTCCCATATGACATGACAAAAAACAGTACACAGGTATATCCTTCACCTCCTTTAGGTCTGTAGTTGGTTTCTTTTGCAGCTAAAAGTAAATAGAAAATTAAAATAAGATACCCCGGTACTGTGGATTCATTTATTTTCATTGGTATAAGTTATTGTGGATTGAAAATTATGATTGTAATATATTGACACTATATTATTTTTCATTTTTGTGGATACAGTCGAACCTGTATTACATGTATTCAGCAGTCACTCTTGGGAAGTGTATTTGATTTTGTAGTTTTGCCACCGAAGTATGCATACAACCCTATAGATAATTTGTAATTTGTTGTTCACCTGTATCTATGGAATCTGTAAAAGTCGTAATAATGAAATCACAGTAATTCCTTTTTGAAAATTTTCTCACCTTACATATATAGTGGTAAGGATTTAGTGCCACTGAATACAAGTTAGCATCTTCCCTTTAGCCAATTTTTTTTTTAGTTTCCTAATACATTTAATTTATTATTAAACAGGATAATAAACTATTAACACAGAGATATGTCTCACCTATTTGTTAATTTAAAAGTAAAACTTTAAACTGACCCAATCACTAACTTTAACATTTAAACTATGAAATTGTTTTAAAGTCAATGGACCATGATGACTGAGTGGACGAGGAAAAATAATCTCCATGGAAATAATATGAGCCAATCTTTATACAAAGGAATACCAAATATCATTGATTTATTATTAGTGGTTCCCCTTAAACTGACCTAATTACAAACTTTTACTATTTGTTGACCGGTACCACCGCCATCACAAACAGCATACCAAAGTCTTACTTTTTGAGTCAGTCAAGGCAAGACAAAAACCCAATGCAGGAAACTTTATATGCATGACACTGTATGACTAAAAAAGTTAACCTTTTATTGAAACATTGACAAATTACTGGCTTAGTCCTGTGGTGCAGGAAATATGTTAATTTGTGCAATGATTTATTATTGCTAAAATTACGATGGGATAGGATTTTCCAAAAAATAATCTTGTATTTTGAAAGCATTATTTCCTGAAATTACCGTAACTAATGTTGCATTTCTGTCAATTTTTCAACAATCACAATAATAAATGCACTCAAAAACTTCTTAATTAACAGTATATTAATCTTTAAAATGAGACAGAAACACATATTTTCATTTTTTTTTTAAACACTTTTCTCTTCACAAAACACTATTAGTAAATGCTAATATAGCTATTGTATTTATTCAATGGGACAATAGAACTGACAAAAGTTTAAATAGTTTGAACAATAGATGACTCTGCGGAAAAGTTCATTTGGTTGCAATAAACTTTTGTCTGTTTTGTTTTAATGCTGTTCGGTGTGAGCCAATGCTCCGTGTTGAAGGCCGTACCTTGACCTATAATGGTTTACTTTTATAAATTGTTACTTGGATGGAGAGTTGTCTCATTGGCACTCATACCACATCTTCCTATATCTAATAGCTATTGTTCTCTGTGTAGTTTATTCACTGGGACCTTGAAATTTGCAATTTATTTTGTTTTTGTTTAGTTATAGAATACATTTATGAAGGCCTTAATTTAAACATCGTCATTTTCCAGTTTTTATTTGTCAAACACACACAAAAACAAATTTCAATAGGAACAATGTTGAAAATTTTGTCAGAAATCAACTCTCAATGTTCGAATCAGTGTTAACATTGAACAGATTGAAAATATACTATTGATATTGAATAAATACAACATCACATGCAGTTTTTTTGAGTTGATACTTGTATTTTCATCTATTAAAAAGATATTTTTTACACAGGTAAATTAATCAATGAGTGATGGATTTCTCTTAGAAGAAATTTAAAGGTCCTAGTGAATAAACTACACAGAGAACAATAGCTATTGTATTTATTCAATAGGACAATAAAACAGGCAAAAGCTTAAATACCTTGACCAAGAGGAGATGACTCTGTGGAAAAGTTTCATTTGGTTCGCAATAATACATTGGTTTTACATTTACTGGAATTATGGCTAAAACTGTTCCAGATTTTAATAAGATAGGGACAAGAGGGGTCAATAGGTCTTTTCCATTCTATACAATCACAAAATATTTATTATAATTTTTTTTTCTTAGGGACACTCTTAAAATATAACCACCATTCATTAAATATAATGTGAAGTGCTTTCCATCCCAATCTAAATGATATTTCCTGAAAAGATTCATCTTTTGCCATTAAAACTATGCTAAAATGCAGTTTGAAGAGAATTGATATTCTACTATCTTATGGTACTATCTATCATATTACCTTTACTGTATAGGGCAACAAACTGACTTTTTGTCAGATTTTTGTATACCATACTGTCTTGATCTTTGTCCAAAGGTTGAAATCCAATCCTTTTTAGTGCTCCTTCTAGCTTCTCACAATCGCCCTTGGCATACACCCTGGTAGCCAATTCTCTATTATTTTTTGGTGTATAGCCATCCATAAAATTACTAACAATAACTGCTTTCCCAACATTTTCACATGATTTATAGGTTTGTGAATTAAATTCTTCATCCCTTATATCTGCAATCTCTGTGATTACAGATACGTGTGTTTTTCTACAAATTAAACTGCTGATTAGATTCCTACATATAAATTTTGTCTTCAAAATAAAGTATAAATGTGTTTTCAACACTCAACAGTAGTAGGTAAGAAGCAAAGGTATTTCATAAAATTTTCTTAGCATTTACTGTATCTATATAGATAAACTGTTGATATAGTGATATATGTCTCCCCTGTCAGTAGAAAATTCAAAGAAAAAAAAGAGAATCTCATGTACAGCAACATTGCTAAAAAAATTAAAGTGATCACTGCACCATGACCTAAGGGGCAAGGCTTCAAAATAGTCTTCAAAATGATATGTACAATAGTAGTGCAACTTTATAGAAAAAATCATTGATCTATCACAAGTAGTTCCTATCAAACTGACTTAAGCAGAAAACTTAACTAAAAATTACTCATTAATTCAAAGTCACTGGACCACGGGGGGAAGTGCCTAGAAATAGTCGTCCTACTGATATGTACTGATAGTTATGTAACTTTATAAAAATATCACTGATCTATCACTAGCTAGAAGTACCTATCAAATTGACTTTAGCAGAAAATTTAAGACTGAAAATTGATAAATAATTCAAAGTCACTGGACCATGACCTCGGGGCAGGATCTTGAAATACTTGTCAAACTGATAAGTACTGATAGTAATGCAATTTTATAGAAAATATCATTGATCTATCACAAGTAATTCCTATCAAACTTAAACTTAAGCAGGAAACTTAACATTGAAAATTGATAATTAATTCAAAGTCACTAGACCATTATCTACATTGTATATATGGGACAGCAGGGCCTTGAAATAGTTGTCAAACTGAAATGTACTAATAGTAATACAACTTTATAGAAAATATCATTGATCTTATCACAAGTAGTTCCTATTAAACTTACTTAATCAGAAAAAATTAACATTGAAAATTGCTTATTAAACTGAAAGTTGCTGAACAATCACCAAATTGGCAGGGCCTTGAAATAGTCGTCAAACTGATATGTACTGATAGTAAATCTATTTCTTGACGGTGCGTTATTTCATTAAGGGAGATTCCCCTACATGGTATATTTCCCAGATAATGGTTTTGCATGGGTAGTTTCGGTTGAGCGTATATGAGGAATTTGGATAGGTCTGTTCCATTAATGTGACGTTTGTTACAAAGTTGGATAGGATGTGTTGTTAGTATATTCAAGTTGTTTTATGTTAGCTTTCCCTCCCTCTCTCCTCTTTCTTGTAGTAGCTTCGACTCTAAATACTTATTTGTTTGGGAATTATACCATTGACATTGATATATATATATATATATGATTAAAGTTTTGTTTTCTGTATGAAATCTGATTTGATCAAAATAACCTCCTTTTATTCATATTACATGTATTAACTACCGGTATAAGATCTTCTCGAGAGAAAAATGTTAATATAATGTTTATATGTACATGCCAATTCTTCCCTCCTTAACTAAGGTATCTATTTGTTTTGTTTATCTGACTTACAAATCTTGAGAAGTTGGTTTCCTTTGAGAAGAACGGTCTTCTGGATACCCTGCAGCATCAGCTTGGTCATAGCTGTAATGCAAAATTAACTTTAGTATATACATATACTGGAGTAAATACATGTATTGACAATATGTATTAATTAAGAGATAACTGTATTGTAATTGAAGCTTTGCGGATGTCCATTGGTAGTTTTACTGTCGCAAATTGAGTTTACCTGGCTACGTGTAGCGGAGACAGGTAAACGGATATTTGCGACAGTAAAACTACCAATGGACGTCCGCAAAGCTTCAAATACAATACAGTTATCTCTGTTTTAATGGAAAATAAATACATTATTCAATTTAAGTCATTATTTCAGTGTAAAATGTTCATTAATTGAAAATTCGGAAAAAAAGATGTTATCCTTTTTGGCCCCTAAACTAGGTGACATCATAGGTATGCCTCCGGCGTCAAACTTAAATACCAGGCTTTTCTGGCTTCTTGGTCGCCTCAGAATGTAATAAAATTTGATAAAAAGAAAATTTCTAGGTGCAAAATGTGAGTTTTTTTGCTTAAATTATTGGAGAAATTACATGACAATACATTCCGGAATTCAAAATGTCGGCTTCCTTAGTTACAGACAAAAAGATAGAGAATTTTATGCTTACTGTCATCCAATCAGAACCATTGATACAAAGTAATTGCATTAGAATGATTGTTTTACTACGATTTGAAATTGGTAACTAAGTACTACATTTCCAACATTATTTGTTTGTTTTGGGTTTTTTTTCCAAAAGGCAAGCTGATGATGCCAGTACTATTTTGAATTTCATCTTGATCTTGTTTAATGAATTTTTGGAATCACAAGTTCTAAGTTTAGATTTTTATCCCCAACAACAGCAACTTGACACTAATGATTATGTATGACAACTGTCATGAGCTCATAACGTCTCTTTTCTATTTAATGATTGATTGTTGATTACTAAATGTCCAGTGGCAATTTTTTCATGAATATTCAGGATAACCATTTCCATTTAAGTGTGAACAGTAAGTCATTAATGCCACTTTTTACCGTATATTCGAGGCTTTGCTCCAGTACTCTTGATTGTTTAAGTGTGTCAATTTGACTGGTGAATAAATGGTGGTATTACTCATAAAACTCGGATCAGAATTTTCATGTGAGTTGAGAATATTTGAAATATTGTGATATGGCCTTGCAACAAATAGGCATAAAATACCAAAAGAAATAAATATTTGCAAAGTCGATTAATAACAGGCAATATCATGACCAAAAAAATAAAATGAAAAACAACAATCTACAAAACACTACAAAAACAAGCATTCTGAGAGTATTGCATGGCAATACATAGTCCCCTACCAGTTAAAAATTCTTTGTATTAGAACAAAATGCTAGCTTGATCTATAACTTGTCATGGTGTAAACTATATTACAAATGTCAAGTCAATATCTTCAAGCATGATGAAAAAAAGTGTTAAAAACTGATTATTTAATTGAATTTTCTAAGTCCAAGGACCATAACTCTGCACAAAATCATCAGACCGGACCAAAACTGGAACTTGATATGTAACTTGTCATAATAAAACAATACACCAAATATCAAATCAATATCTTCAAGCATAAAGAAAAAAGTGTGGAAAACTGATTTGTCGGACTGACAGATGGACAGACAGACAGACAGACGGACGAAGTGCAAACCTAAAGTCCCCTTCGACTTCGTCGGTAGGGGACTAAAAAAGAGAGACTGAGCAATACAAACCCCACAAAATATCATGGGTGATCTCAGGTGCTTTTAAAGGGTAAGCAAATCCTGTTCTTCATGTACATGTTCCACCTGTCTTGTTACTCATGGTTATTACAAATTTGATAAGTTTAATATTGATGATAAGTCTCATTAGGTTTTGTCCACAAAGTACAAGAAATGAAATTTTAAACAATTTAATATATATGTACATAGTATATTATTTGATTATATTTACAAACCCTCCTTTGGAATCCATCTGACTATCTCCAACCTTAGCATCTACCTCACTGTCTCCTCTTTTAGGTTCATCCTGATTATCACTCATAGTTATGTCTGATTTCTGAAATAGAAAGGAAAATCATATTTATACAAACAGTTGTAGAAATGTAACTACCCATGATTTGCTTACCATTGAGTAGACATTTATTTTGCCATCTCCTCTACAAGGCTTCCAAAACGGTCATATATTCCGGACATTTGTATAATGTCCGGTAAAAGTCCGGCTGGGCAAAGCACGAAACGGTCATCTACTTTTTAGATTTCAAGGCTTTCTTAAGAGACGGCCATTTTAACATAATTCGCGATCTTTTTGACCCAACATTTTGCCTTTAGCTGCCACACATTTCCGGTCATAAAAGTGACATGATCATTAAGTACTATCAAAACAACCCCTACTTTAATACCTTCTCATTTTAATCAAGGCTAATTAGTTGTTGAACAGCTGAAATTTACCTGTTCAGGTGACAGGTAAACTATTTTGAACCGGACATTGATCGGTCTATTCAAAGTTATTATCTTACATTTCACCGGTTTGCATCTAATTAATTTAGTCAAAAAGATTTAAATTATCAGAAATACATTTACAAATAAGATTTGATGAAAAAATTAAAGAGGTGAAAATGAAAAATTGTCATAACCACGTTGTTTGAACCAGAGACATGTCTCTGTTTGAACTAGTACACGTGTGCGCATGTGCATGTGCGCAGGTGTGAAATTTAATTATGCATCCTAATTTCTTAAAAAAATGCTCAAATTGTCATTGATACCTTTATCTCACGTTTATTTCGAATATTTTCTTGAAGAAATAACGTAGAATGAGCTACTTACACTCATTCATGCTTTGCAAACGTACGCGGAATTTACGTATCCGTCTCTGGTCCATGTTTTACCATTGTCAAGATAACATCCGGTTTCAGATTTAAAACGAAAGTAAAGTTTTTGACGTTATTTTGCACAAATAAAGAGACTAAGGCAGATATAAGTACGCTGATGTTGCAAACTTCAGATGATGCACTGCCAATTTAACAGTTTACATCAGAACTTCGAATTTGAATCAAAGAAAGTTTAATATCGTTTTTTTTAAATATCAATCATTGGGATGGCCAACTCAGCAACTGATTACCATAATTGCCTTTTGTTTATTTAGTCTTAAGGGATTAAAATCGGGATAATATATAAAATGTCCGGCTGGCTCAAAATAATTTTGGAAGCCCTGCTCCTCTAGATTATAAAACAAATAATTTTCCTGACTTGTTAGAACTCTCATAAACAATATAAAATATAGTTTTCAAATCATATGCTGTAACCCAAAAAATGTCTTCAATATAGAATTCTGCAGTGCACCCTCTTAGGAGTGATAACATAGACCAAGCTTGGCTGGATGTACAAAACTTCTGAAATTAACAAGCATTCTGTGAGTATTGCATGGCAATACATACATGTAGTCCCCTACCGGTTAAAAATTCATTGTATTGGAACAAAATGCTAACTTGATCTATAACTTGTAATTGTAAACTATATACATGTATAACAAATATCAAGTCAACATCTTCAAGCATGAAGAAAAAAAGTGTTGAAAACTGATTATTTAAGTGAATTTTCTAAGTCCAACGACCATAACTCTGCGCAAAATCATCAGACCGGAACAAAATTCAAACTTGAACTGTAACTTGTCATGATAAAACTATATACCAATTATCAAATCAATATCTTCAAGAATGACAAAATAAAGTGTGGAAAACTGATTATTTTAGTAAATTTTCTAAGTCAAAGGACCATAACTTTGCACAAAATCATCAGACCGGAACAAAATTTGAACTTGATCTGTAACTTGTCATGATAAAACAATAAACCAAATATCAAATTAATCTCTTCAAGCATGAAGAAAAAAAGTGTGGACAACTGTTTTGCCGGACTGACGGATGGACAGACGGACGAACGGACAGACAGACGGACGGAGTGCAAACCTAAAGTCCCCTTCGACTTTGTCGGTAGGGGACTAATTAGTATTGCTGACCTGATTCTTGTTATATCTTCATTTTTATGAACTTTTAAATTCTTCAAAACAGACATCCAGAGGGGTTAAAAGGACATTTAAGCACATATTGGCAGGTAAGAGTAATCAGACTCTACCTGTACTGTACATAGATAAAGATTCACTACAAAATAAATAAGTTAATCACAATACATAGATGAGGGTCTATATTCATGATATTGGGTTTACAGAATAGAGAATACATGGAATAATGGGCCAAAAAATAAAGAATAGAGAAAAATAGGTAAAAAAAAAAAATAAAGAATAGAGAAAAATAGGTAAAAAAAAATAAATAAAGAATAGAGAAAAATAGGTAAAAAATAAAGAATAGAGAATAATGGGGTGTTAAATTATGAAGAATGGAGAATAATAGGCAACATAAAGAAAAGAGAAAAATGACAAAAAGAATACAGAATTGAGGAAGCTCTCATTACGGACCTTCATAGAGTTCACGAATGCTAAATTCACTAGAAATAGTTCCACAGTAGGATAGTCAAATGTACGTATTTTAAGAGTAGAGTGGGTTTCCCCATGAAAGATGAACCAAAAAATTGAAAAGAAACTCGCACATCATTTCACATAATAGTACATCAAGGAATTGTTTATTTAAAAGGAATGGAAACGCGGCTAGAGATCAATCATGACTCCCGCGGAGGGATAATCCATGTCTGATTCGGTCGGAAGTATGATAAATAATATAAAGAGTCATGACGGAGGTCCATTTCCTGTCATAAATATCGGTCATCTAAATGCACTGGGTCATCTTTCTTGAGAAGATATAAAGGAGAGAAAAAAACCAAGTCAAGTATAAACTACTATTCCATGTAAAAGGTAATCCTTAGGTATCATTTTAATGCCTTTTCAGACATATGTTTCCAATATTTTTTTATGAAAAGTCTTATTAAAATAGACCTCGTTCTTGAAATTTGCGAGAGTTTCATCTGGATAACAAAACAAAAAATACAGTGTTTTGTTTTTTTCTAAAGGCTCGACAACCATGAAAGGCAAAACAAAATAGTTGATATCATTATGAAGCTGAAACCTTATTCTAGAACTTTAACTCTTTTTTATGTTTCTGGTAAAATTTCTGAATTTTCTACGATTTTCTAAAGTTTCTGTTTGGAATTTCATTATTCTGTCAAAACGTATCTTTCAATCTGGCAGTGTAATACGATTTTTTTTAAATGTTGAATAGTAGAAGGAACAAAGTGACAAAATGAGATATCATTTTAAAGAAGGAATATTTTCCTTGCTTTGAGCGTTCCTGACGAAGGGAAATCCAGAAAAGTGCTTCGGACGCATGAAATTATTAAACGTGTTGTTTTCAATTTATTTCCTACAATTTGGTCTAAATTACGAATGCTAAATGTTATTGGTACATTGTAAATGATTTTATTTTCAAACATACTGAAAATTTTAAGTAGTGCTTCAAAAAATACACCAACACACTATATTCTGGTAAGGGTTAAATAACTAATTGAAATAGACATGGCAGTGAAAACAATTCAAAAGCTTAATATCATTTCTATAACATGGTGTTGGTTTTATGAAAATGGTGATAGAAACGAATTTTCTATGATTTTTCAAATTCCCTTGCTTATTTTGTTCAGTCAAGTTCCACACCGACGAAGTCTGAAAATACAGGCAAACAATGTAGAGAATTCCACTTTGAGATTGACTGGGCCGTTTTATACACGATTTAATACATTTAAATTTTTTCATATACAACTTTTAATACTTAATCATGTTAATCGTTATTTGATATTGCAGTTTGCCATAATTAAGCGTTGCCGCAAATTACCATAAGACAGCAAAACAGTTCCTTCCTTTTTTTCTCGCAGAGCAGTATAGTCTAGAGGTCGCAAAATATTCCCAAGTGTTTAAAAAAAAAAACAAATATGTAAAAGTTTCAACTGTTTCTAATTAAAAAAATTTATTGCACCACAGCATAATTTGGCATTAATTAACAGGTGTGCTCAACGTGATTCGTTTTTGAGATCTTAAATATATACCACACAAATTAGCTTATCAATGATACGTGAAAGATTATACCGTAAAATTGGAATAACCCATACAGGTGTTTATTATAACACCTGTAATTTAAGTTCTTTTATCTAAATAAAATGCTACATCTGTTACTGATTAACTACTTTTTCTACACCAGTCATATTCCAAAACTAAAAAGTTATTTTTTTCACGTTTTGCATTACATTTCTTTCGCATGAAAACTATTTGAAAACTCGTATAACGTCCAATTACATCTCATTGTTGTATACCTTCATGAAATATCAAGATGAAGAACAAGAATAAAATGTTTTTCATAAGTAACTTTGCAAGTGGTTGTATTGTTGTATTTTTTTTTTATTTCATTTATTTTTGGTTTCATGATTATATCAACTAATGTACTCCTTTCAGACTGCATAATGTAAGTACATACATGACTAAGTTCAATAACTGCTGCCAGATAAGTAATGAGCCAGTTAGAGCGACGGGGTGTAATTAACGCACCGGCCGAAACAGAGATGCACCATAAAATGTTCTTTGAAGTCGGCTGCGTTTCCATTCCTTTTAAATATACATAAGTATTAAAGGTTTATTCCACATAATCATGATAATAAAAGTGTTAACATCTAAACAGAGACATATAATACATATACAGTTGAAATATATGTCTCTGATCTAAATAATAACCCCACCACTTGTATGCATATGATCTGAACAAAGCAAAAGTACAAAAAGCAGATAACCATGATAAAGTGAAACTAACAGACATGTGTATAACAGAGAGCTGGGATTGTGAAAGTATGTACTTCAGGTTTAAAGTTTGACATATCGTTGTCTATTTATACAATAAAATATATTCTAAATGTAACTAAACCTTTATGATTATTAAAAATCGTTTTAACAAACCTCTCCCCTACATGAAAATCGAGAATATTTCCTCGAAATACTGGTTTCCTGTTCTCTTTTCCTTATTCTTGGCTTTTGTTTGGGACAACAGTCGGTCTACAATAAAGTAAAAAATCGAAAATACTACCGGTGATGAAAATTTTCCGCACTATACTGTGGTGGACCTGAGACTCACATTTATAGTAATCTCAACATATAATATTATATGTCTCTGGAAGTTCGGAATCGGACGGATAAGTCAAATGAAGGATTTATATATTCTTAATACGGTATGTAAATCCTTGGTCAAATGTCCTCTTTAAGGGCATACGATACAGTAGAGATTCCTCGTTGATTTTTTCTTGAAATTTTGGTACAAGGTCAATTTCGATGTGTACTTTTGAAATATGTAAAGAAAAATATACCTTCATGACTTACTTTTTGAGATAATTTGGTTCGAAATTTGCATATTTGGAGCGAAAACACTGAAATTTCACAAAAAAGGACTTTTAAGGAAAGTTACAATACTTTTGAACGAACAGTCATAACTTAACCGGGTTTTTTGTAAAATGTTCCCTTGGTCCATGGCATGACCATTCTGTAACAAGTTTAAAATTAAACCAAACAATTATTTCAGAATTTATATTACTATTAGTGAAATAAAGAAATTAGCAATATTTTTGCGTCTTTTCAGAAGTGCAGAAAAAGTTCGATCGTTGATTTTTTCTTAAAATTTTGGCGGAGCGTTCTTTAAACATTATTTGATTGATTGCAAAAGAAAAAACTGGGGGTCCATGTGCTTGTTTTTTCAATAAAAGCAATAAACCTTGATTTTGTAATGACAAACCAATAGGTTGCCAATAGGGCGCTAAACTACGTTGAAATAAGTTTTAATCGCAATAACGTCGTGAAATCATTCCCGCCGTTCACGATTAGGCTGTCAAGTTCATTGGTATAGCCAAGGTTTTTTTTCGAAAACAATGATACAATGTATTAATCATCAAAATTTCAAAGCTGGTTACTCGTAAAATAGCATAACATATTTGCCAAACTTTTATGAATTGTTACGAAACTTGGATACAAAAATCAAATACTTTTAGAAAAGAAAGGTGCGGAAACAAAAAAGATAAATCTGATAAAAAAAAAATTTGCATCTCTGTCCGACATTTGTCCGTCAACTCATGTAGACAACACAACTTGGGCATAATTTCAATTATTCAAATAGCCCCGACATGACAAAATATGAAACAATTATAAAGTAAGTGGGATACTATAAAGATAAGGACAGTTGGTATCATTGCCAATGAGAACAACTATCAACCATAGTTCAAAGATGAACGAAATTAAAGGTCACCGTACGGCCTTCAACAAAAAAAAAAGCCACACTGTAAAGTCAGCTTTAAAAAGCCCCGATATAAAAATGTTATCAATTTAAACAAGAAAACTAACGGCCTACTATATAGGCATTATATGAACACAATACCATACCCACATTAACTCGGGTCAGCTTAGAACTACTCTGAACATGTTTAAAAAGTGAATATTTAGAGCAGTTTCGGGCAAATTCATGTCGTAATTATCTCAATATAGTCCATTACGGTGTAGTTAAACATTTCATAGGAAGTACAGCAGTCGGTATTAGAGCATGACATTGCATTATTCTGTATCAATAGATAAGTTGCGTAAGCTTGTCTTCAAGGTATTTCTATACCCCTCCCCCCAATTCCGTTGTTGGGGGGGGGGGGGGGGCATATTGTTTTACCCCTGTCTGTATGTCCGTCCGTCCTTCTGTCTGTCATTCCGTCTATAATACGGGGCTTATAACTGTGTCTTTTTAACTGACAGTTCTTTTTCATACACATATACACATATAATTTCCACTGGGTTAAATTCTAAAAATGCCGTTTAACTTTTTAGTGTACTTATTCAAAGTCAGGAACAGTATTGGGTGTTGGCTTTATTTATCATGCTATTTGTCATTTTGTTGATAGTCTCTGTTAAATTTATCTGTAAAATTTTCCATACGATTTAGAGTTTGCAAAATGGTGAAGATACTATGTTTTGATCAAGACAGTACGTTGATATCTAAATTACTTATTGGGCTTTTTGTGTAATTAGATTTCTGTCTCATCGACGTATTATTATTTACACATCTTTTATTCATTTCCTATTTGAAATAAAACGCATACAAAATTATGAATGTGGTTCGATTTTTTTCACATTTCAAGTTAATACTGTTGACCTCATTATTAATGAATAAATATAACAATTTTCTCGTGATATGGCCGATTTTCTTAGCAGGTACTTTGTTTCAAATTCGCGCAACCGGAATTATGACGTGATATAGCTGATTTTCTTAGCAGGTACTTTGTTTCAAATTCGCGCAACCGGAATTATGACGTCAGTGGATTTTCCGCAAATGTGACTACATTTAACTCGACGTCGCGAAATGTAATCGTTCTTATTAGAAACTTCTCGAAATTACAACGTTCTGATTAACAACGTCGCGAAAACAACACGAAAAGATTTGAAAACGTTATTATCTGCCCCTGCTACTGTATCGTATTCCCTTAAAACATCTAAATGGAGATAGTGGCGTATATCATATATCAATTTGATTTAAGAGGAATGAGGCAAGTTTCTTTAGGTATCTTTTATACCTAAAGAAACTTGCCTCATGTATACAGTTAAACCAGGACCAATTGGTATATTCAGGATATATATATGTTACTCATGTAGCTAGATAGTATCCTACAATAACTACTATTACAATCCTTGGTTATACCTGTCCAGAGTCTCTGACCTGTCACATTATAAAACAGGCCTATAATCATCAATGATCCGATGATGTCCCAGGTCAGAGATATTAAGTGGCATAGATAGCGAAACAATAGTGTAGAGTCTAAATATTTGAAAAGACTGGAACAGATACACGCAGACTGGTTTTTCAACAGCACTAGTTTAATATTAACAGGAGGTCACCTGTAACTGATAAATGATGCAAAGTCCTGCATGCATTCTGATAATTTTCTGACAATTACACTAATGACAGGAACACCTTTTGTAAACATGTTCAATAGCAACATCTTAAATTCTGGACCTTGAAGACGATTTTTTAAAAATTAAAGCTTTAGTATCCATAAAATATATCATGTATATATTCCAATAATGCAACTAATTCAGAGAGCATGGAGAGAGGATCACTTTATGATTACAATAGCCATTATATAGTCGCTGTAGTCACATCAGACTGTGTAATGGACCTTTGGTATCGTGCATTGAACTACTTATATGGACAATTTATTTATTTCATTTAAATATACTTTATTAGCTCAAATTACACGCAATATATAGGACCAACGGCATAATTACAAACACTTAACAATTTAAACAACATTATGATATGACATCTATATAAAACAAACTATTAAACACACAATACAACATTGAGTGCCCCTGTCCTCAGTTTCATAGACTGTTTAGTATAGTAGCATAAAGATTTCGCTTGCTGACCACCGGTAGTGCTATAGTATAGTTGGATTTAGAATATGTTTCATTTTACTGTAAAAAAACTATTGGAGTTTGAAATCATTAAAAAGGTATGACTTATTTTGTAAAAAAGTGGATTCATCATCCAGAACTTCGAAGTCTTCTATAAATCGACATTATTTTTAAACATTAATGTTCGTGTACCTGCGGCAAGCGGTTAATTAATGTTTACAAAATTAACATTTTATATCAAATTTAACTCAAAGAAATCTATCCTGTTTGTTGAACATGGAATAGGAAAATTATTAAAATTCATAAACTTCAATGTATCTAGTCGGCTTTGAAATCAAGATCTATATTCAACATTCAGTAAATTTCAAATTTCAACTTTATGACGATTGCATGCACATGAGATGATACTGCTTTCGAATCACTTACACATTCTTATCTTGGACCTAATATTATAATATATGCTATATTCAACCTCTGATTAAACATTTCAACTGTGTGATTTTTTAAAAAATAAAACAAAAGCTTAGACAGCCCAAAAACTACGATTTGTAATCGTATGCTTTTCCCCCTTCAACATTCTTGGATCCACCCCTAAAACGCATTCATAGTGTCTTCGACTGTTAAACTAAAAAGCGTTATATATAGTATAGAAAAACATTTGAGTCTTATGCAACTTTTGGGTTTATAGACATTTCTGAAAACTGGCTGCTAGCGGAGTGGCTGCTAGCGAGTGGCTGCTAGCTTGAGCCTAGCAAGCTCGACTAATAGGTTGTAGCTCTTAAATTGAAATACCCCTCATTTCTGAATCTGTACCCTTCATAATATGATTTCCATTTCTTTTCCGTCAATCAATCACTAGAACGCAAGCGAATTTTAAGAATAATATAACATGCCAAGAAGTTGCCTTCGTTGAAATTTTGCAAACATCCCATAGAGCAAATTACACGGATGATTAATATTGACCATTTGGTACATTGCCGTGTTCTAAGCGACACGTACATGCAGGTCATAAATTAATTTGTTGAATGAAATCAAATCTTTAACTACTAATGGGTGCCGTAGGAGGTCCCCCTGAGTTTTGAGAGAGGATTTCTTGGCATGAAATAAAGAGATGTGTATGGCAAGCCGTTTTACTATTTATTCTAACTTCAAGATATCTAATAAACTTTACAAGATATCTCATATAGTTTATTCGATATCTTATATAGTTTATAAGATATCTTATAAATTATATGAGATGTCTTATAAACTATATGCGATATCTTATAAACTATATATGATATCTTATGAAATATATGAGATATCTTATAAAGCATATAAGATATCTTATATAAAAAATATTTATAAGATATCTTAAATACTTTATAAGATATCTTATAAAGTTTATAAGATATCTCATATATATATATATATATTATATAAGATATCTGATATATTATATGAGATATCTTGAAGTTCGAATAAATAGTAAAACGGATTGCCATAGATGTGGTATGATTGCTAATGAGACACCAATTTACCAGAGTTCTAATAATATAACGAAATCAGAGATCTATATTTTAATTAGACAGTATAACGTAGTATAACGAAATCAGAGATCTATATTTTAATTAGACAGTATAACGTAGTATAACGAAATCAGAGATCTATATTTTAATTAGATTGAATAATGAGTTTTCATAACTGTATAAATATAGCAATATATATTTAGTTATGTTTTAATTTTAAAACAAAATCAATGTTAGTACCAATAAAAACAATATTTAAATATTTTACTACTGTTTAAGTTTTACAAAGGATCAATTAGTTTACATGAATTGTGTCTAAATTTATCTAGTTTATAAAAATACATCACCGCAAAAACTTGATAGGATGTGATATCCCGTTTTTAATACGAACTCTACAGGTACAGCCAAACTTCCTAACCAAACCTTTGTATCTATATATGAAAGAATTTGGTAAAGGTTTTAATTGATTTGTGGTAACAAAATCCCTGACTAAATAATTTATCAGTTACTAATCATACATAAATTACGTTCATTAAAATCTGAAATGCGACTACAGATACGGGCATAGCGAACAAGATGTGAAATATACACACCGTAAGAAGGGACCAAAGGAACATCATCGTCCAAAAAGGGAAAATTAACAATCCGGAAAGACAAATAGCTCTTTTGACGTTTTTTTTTTTTTTTTTTTGTATATATATTTTACCGTGTGAAACTGGAATATCCAAATCTAGGAAAGGACAATTATTGCTGTCTGTGTTTGATTTATTTAAAGTTAGTTCCTTTGGGAAAATTTCCGCAGTAAAATTAGAAAATCCTTTATTATTTAAAGCACAAATATCATCAAGGTAATGGTAGGCGCTTTTAAACTTATCAATAAAACCTAATTTAGACGGATCTTTACTGAGTTTGGCCATAAATTGTGATTCATAACAAAATAGGAACAAGTCTGCTATTAGTGGGGAGGAATTGGTGCCCATAGGAATACCTACAACCTGTCGATAAACTTTCTTGTCCAGATGTTGTCAAGAAGAAAGTTTAAAGCTTTAATAAAATCATCACAGTTCCAGTAAGTGTTTCTATCATAATTCCCTTTTTCATTACAGAAGAAGGCTTTTATTGAACACACAATATTTTATTAAAAAGGGATGGTTGGTAAAAACTGTTGTTCAAAGTATGAAAGATCTATATATACAAAATTGGCATAGTGAAATGGAAAACTCGTCAAAATCACTTTGTTACCGGCTATTCAAACAAAAACTTGAATTTGAGAGTTATTTTAGAAAACAACGAAATAATTGAACTCTGCAAGTTTAGGACAACAAATCACAAGCTACCCATTGAAGTGAAGATGGCAAAATATCTACTTATATTGTGTTCTCTGTACCATTCCACTGTATATGGTTTCTTAAGAAATAAAGATATATATAAGACAAAAATGAAAATTTTTCATGTGGTCACTTACTTCGGTTGAACTCTAATCTTAGGAACTGTACTGAATATCTGAAGCTATTGAAATTGTACGAGGGTCCGTGTAACACTTATCAATTCAAAATTTCAAAAAGTTTTCAAATTTTAGTTTTTTTGATTTTTGATCAAAGTTTTAAAATATCAAAATTCCAAATTTTTAACCTTTTTTTTTTGGAATTTTGAAAATTTCACCAAACCATTAAAATTCTAAAATTATAAACTTCGTTTTAAATTTAATAGTTTAGATATTTAAGCAAACTTTAAAACTTCTAAACTGAACGTACAGTTTTGATCATTTCGCTTTTTAAAAGTTTCATTTTTTTAATTTTTTATTAAAATATAGGAAAGGGGGAAAGGACTAAAAAGTGGATACCTGTTACAAGTGCGAAACGGAATAAGAATGGAAGGAAACGAAATGAAATTTACCAAAACAAATCAAAACGAAAACAGTATTTTCTGAAAAACTAAATTTGATAAAAAATATAAAACAAGAGGCTAACTTGTAACCTATCGAATTGCTTATTACCGGGTTTGTAATAACATGAGCAACACGACGGGTGTCATATGTGGATCAGGATCTGCTTACCCTTCCGGATCACATGAGATCACCCCCAGTTTCTAGTGGGGTTCGTGTTGCTCAGTCTTTAGATTTCTATGTAGTGTGTTGTGTACTATTGTTTTTCTATTGGTCTTTTTCTTTTTTAGCCATGGCGTTGTCTGTTTATTTTCGACATATGAGTTTGAATGTCCCTCTGTTATCTTTCGCCCCTCTTTTGTTTGATCTACAGGGTGAACAAGAGAAATATTTTTCTTTTATGTCTAAAACATTATTAGTAAGACCAGATTTCGACACACTCTGATTCTCTAACTAAATTAATTGTCGACTTTGTGATTACTGCTATTTTTAAATAGCGAATAAAAGGAAATGGAATATTCGATTTTTGAAATAAGGGATAGTTCCGTATTTGTTATTTGCACTTTTGTAAATTATCGTTCGACAATTAACTTTGAGCAAAATACAAGTACGCAGCCACGTCCGCTATACATGCTGTCTTTAAGATTTATACCACTTTATTAGAAGCTTGGAGCCAGGATAATGCTAAGAGGTATACCATTTATATCAAACTCAGCGTGATAGTATTCTGAAAGTTAAATGAATTCATATCACATAAATATTTCAGTCTGAATATTCATGTACTAGTTGACGCTGTTCGTAAAGCTCCATTCTATCCATATGAGCTGTGGGCATTTTGATGAATGCGTGCCCTCAGTTTTTATTTACATGAGCAAAATCATGCAATGTTATAAATAATGAAATATGTGTTTGTGTTGTCATAATTTTGTTTATGTGATGTTTTCTCTCTTTTAGAGAGGCTCGCAGATACTTAGTCTGCTGCCCAGTCCAATTTAATATATTTTGAAAAAGAAAAACACATTGCTAAACAAAACCGCAATTTAAATGATATAATGTTTTATAAGTTCACATCACCGATACACTTTTTAGAAAGTTGAAGTGACCAATTTTAATGGTAAATTATTTTGGTTAATTTTTGTCATATATTCATTTTCGTTAGTGATTTAGCATAATTTTGGTCCTTGGTTGTCTTATTTTATTATGTCAAATGTAAAACTATAGGTAAAGTGTCCGGCTGAGATATTGTATTTTCGAGTGATATTAAATGCAATCATATCGATTAACTGCTATTTCTTAAGTATAATGATTTATTTTTGACTGTTCATCTTATTCTAAATGCTATAAATATTTGAGGTAGAAACTATGTCCTTGAATTTAACAAAAAATTCAGCGTTTTACATTATCCTGTTTTTTTCCAGAGCAAATTTTTAAACGTCCTAGTTTTTTAAAATATGTGCCGGGTTTTTTTTAAAGAAAAAATGTGAATACGGAAAAAGGCATTCTTTGTATAAACACTTTTTTTTCTAGATTTCAACTGTTATCTATAGTGAAAAACAATATTATATATTCCCATGAAGTCACAAAATATATTTCAATATTGATAAAATTTAACTGTTTTCGATTTAATGTTAACTTTCTGTACTGAAAATATTTTACAATAACCCTGCAGTATTACGATATATGAGAAATCTCCGGGTACTTTTTAAAACGGTCCTGAACACCGAATACAGGTCTTTTCAATTCAATCCCATGCTAACTTTGTATTCAGTCAATGATAAAATAATTGATACATATAACAGAGGCGAACTCATGAGTTTTAAAAATAGGGATAAGAAAACTTAGGAAAACCAGTGAAAAATCAGGAAAAAAATACATAAAAACTAATTTTCTATTAAAAGAGAACTCCCCGCAATAAATTAGATTACAGTAACAAAAACCTTAATCCGCCCTTGTACTATTTCCCATTGACAATAATATTTGAAGTGAATGGAATATCCAATAAAAATTTTAACAAATAACTTGACTGCATACGTCCGAAGCGCTTTTATGTATTTACCTACTTCTGGAACGCTCATTTGAATATTTGGAAGCCAAGTAAATATAAGAACCGAAACAATTGAAGAGGTGTATGGCCAAAAAGGACATTAAAAATAGCAAAATCCATAATAAGGGAAACTTTGCTCGAGGGAGTTGAAACCCGAGTTTCTTTATAATTTATATATAAACGGCCTATTTTAAATGATTTATTGTTGTTTACCAATGGCAAATATTTCATGCGTGTTCAGGACGATAGCAAATTAACAATAAATACAATAGGTAGGTCCTGTAATAGAGTCTGTTCAGGATGAAGGTCGGCAAATTTAGATAGCCACTGGAAATGAGTGTATATTGATTAGGGACAGATATTTGCAATCAACGAACCACTTAAAGAATTGTTGTAACGGTTCGTAACGTGCAGAGAGCGTGAGACTCTCTCTACACGCCCATTCTGACTGGACGTAGCTGCGTACTTGTATTTTGCTCAAAGTTGATTGTCGCACGATAACTTACAAAAGTGCAAATAACAAATACGGAACTATCCCTTATTTCAAAAATCGAATATTCCATTTCCTTTTATTCACTATTTAAAAATAGCAGCAAAGTCGACAAGTAATTTCTGTATATTGTTCATTTAGTTAGAGAATCAGTCAGAGTGTGTCGAAATCTGGTCTTACTAATTATTTTTTAGACCTAAAAGAAACATATTTCTCTTGTTCACCCTATAGATCAAACAAAAGAGGGGCGAAAGATAACAGAGGGACATTCAAAGTTGAAACTCATATGTCGAAAATAAACAGACAACGCCATGGCTAAAAAAGAAAAAGACCAATAGAAAAACAATAGTACACAACACACAACATAGAAATCTAAAGACTGAGCGACACGAACCCCACCAGAAAATACTGTTTTCGTTTTGATTAGTTTTGGTAAATTTCATTTCGTTTCCTTCCATTCTTATTCCGTTTCGCACTTGTAACAGGTATCCACTTTTTAGTCCTTTCCCCCTTTCCTATATTTTAATCAAAAATCAAAAAAATCAAACATTTAAAAAGCGAAATAATCAAAACTGTGCGTTCAGTTTAGAATTTTTAAAGTTTGCTTAAATATCTAAACTATTAAAATTTAAAACGAAGTTTATAATTTTAAAATTTTAATTATCTGGTGAAATTTTCTAAATTCGAAAAAAAATAAAAAATTTGGAATTTTGATATTTTAAAACTTTGATCAAAAATCCCCATAACCAAAATTTGAAAACTTTTTGAAATTTTGAATTGATAAGTGTTACACGGACCCACGAGGCACACACGATCGGATAGAGGTACTTCATTTCTGCATAATTATAATACATATGTATATATATATATATTACCTATATCACGGTCTCTGATTTCTGTATTAAGTTCTTTATTTTTATGCCATTTTTCTCCATCCTTTTTTTATACCATAATTCTCTATTATCTATATTTCCTGAATACCTTATTATTCTCTATTCTTTATTTTTGGCCTATTTTTCTCTATTCTTTATAATTTCGCCCGTTATTCTGCACTTTTTGCTCATTATAATATTCTCTATTCTGTAAACCCCATCTAGACCCTCATTTATAGTGTATATTTGTACAATGCATATCATGATATTATAAATTTTTAATTCATTTTAATAATAATAATAATAATAATATCTTTATTTAAAGCAGGAACATATATATGTTAGATATACTGTTCCTAGTTTAAAGATAGTAACTCATTTGGATTAAACCAATTTTCAATAAGGCTCTGGGTCTCTACATACAATATCAACTACATGAATAAAACATAATCAATCTATTATAATAACACACATATAAACAATAGAAGTATATATACAAACATATAACAAAAATAATACACCTATAGTATACATTGTGGTTTAACTTATAAATTTCACACTGTTAAAAATATAATGACTTGTAAGAGTATTGTTCAGTATTTGAATGCAGATACAGTTTTTGATTTTTTAATTTCACTGGGTAGTGAATTCCGCACTTTTGGACCACTAAAAGAAAAAAAATGATGATTTGTATAATTCTGTATTTGATTTAGGGACACTAAAATTATCTGATGATGAAAGTCGAGTATTGTACGATTGTTTACTATTTGTAGCCAGGCACAATAAGATTTGATAAAATATTTTGATGCCAGTTCATGTTTTGATTTGTACATTAATAATGACTTGTAAAGTATTCTCTTAGTAACGGGAATAATTCCAGAATCCTTTCCCCATACTGAACAACAGTAATCCAAATGTGGAAGAATAATAGCATTGTAAAATAGAATTCGTGCATTATGATTCAAGTATTTCTTGATTCTTTTTAATAAAGAGGGGACTCGTTAAAAATGCTTTATTGTTGATAACTATGTTTCTCTATTAATTTAAAGTATAATACCAGGAACATATATATTGATATTTTGAACGTTGTTTTCGATTTAGACTTGTTGATGTTGATATAGATATAGATATAGATATACTGTTCCCAGATAATACTTACCTACATTACTCACGATCTCTCGCTTTTTCTTCCAAGTATATTTCGGAAGTTCAAGCATTTCTCTTCCCGTCATTGCAATCTTTTCTTTAGAGTTTAAGGGAAACTTCCGATCAAACAAAATGGGCAAAAAACAACATCAGAAAGATAAGTTGTATCTTACATCTACTGAATGGAGAACAGAATTTGGAGGGTACAAAGGTCAGCTTCAGAAATCTGCAGAATTTAGACGTTTACCTTTTTACTGTTGTAGCTTATCGTTCCAACCTTTTCAAGATCCACTATGCACCAAAGACGGCGTCATTTTCGATATCATGAACATTGTTCCATTTCTAAAAAAGTATGGCGTGAATCCTGTAAACGGAGAAAAGATGACAGCTAAAGATCTGATTCACTTGAACTTTCATAAAAACAAAGATGATAGATTTCACTGTCCAGTTACGTTTCAAGTCTTTAATCAAAACTCTAGCATAGTGGCTATTAAAACAACGGGGAACGTGTTTAGCAAAACCGCAGTGGCTAAACTAAATCTCAAAACAGGTCACTTGAAAGACCTTTTAACTGATCAGCCATTTCAAAAGACTGACATCATTACCATTCAGGACCCCACAGATGTTGAAAAATGCAATTTTGCCAATTTTTATCATTTTAAACATAATTTAAAGGTTACAAATGAAGATAAATCTGAATCAAAGTCAAAGATCAGATCTGCAAGCACTATGACTCAATCTGTCCTTGATGAGCTTGAAAAAACTTACAAAGCTCCAGAAAAGGAGGAAGCATCAATGGCCAAAGCAGATAAATTTAATGCAGCTCATTATTCTACTGGCCAAGTTGCAGCATCATTTACCTCAACAGCAATAAATCCTGTCACAGAACATGAAACTGCGCTTATTGATGAAGACATACTGCGTTATGAAAGAGTGAAAAAGAAAGGATACATCAAACTTGACACTAATTATGGTCCACTGAACATTGAACTTTATTGTGATATGGTCCCAAAAACATGCGAGAACTTTTTGAAACATTGTAAAAATGGTTACTACAAAGGTTCAAAATTTCATCGCTCAATTAGAAATTTTGTGCTGCAAGGAGGAGACCCTACTGGTACAGGCCTAGGAGGGGAATCAATATGGGGTGGAACTTTCAAAGATGAATTTAAACCAAATTTACAACACACCGGCCGAGGAGTTTTAAGTATGGCAAACTCTGGACCAAACACAAACAAATCTCAGTTCTTCATCACATTCAGGTCAGCTCATCATTTAGATGGTAAACACTCAGTGTTTGGTAGAGTTGTTGGTGGAATAGGATCATTAGATGCAGTAGAACTCATTGAGACTGACAAGAAAGATAGACCAAAGGAAGACATAATCATTGAAGATTGTACAGTTTTTGTAGATCCATATGAAGAAGCAGATGAACAACTTCAAAAGGAAAGAGAAGAAGATATACAGAAGGCAAAAGAAGAAAAAGAAAAGCTAGAAAAAGAAAGAAAGAAGAAGGTTGCAGCTGAAGGTACTCCTACAGTTTACAAGTCAGGTGTTGGGAAGTACATTAACTTGGCTGCAAGTGATACTAGTTTAAAAAGACCAGGAGGCGATGAGCCATCAGAGACTGAAAAAAAGAAAGCTAAATTTGTACCAGGAAAATTAGGGGACTTTAGTAACTGGTGAAAATATATATTCAACCTATACATGTTATAATTGATTAATTTTAACCATATTCATCTTGACAGTTGATGAAAATGACATTACAATGTATGTACCAAATTTCAAGAAAATATGAAAGTTATTTGTCACATAAAGATATTTTATCATTATGTCATTAATACATGTACATGTATAATAGTTTATTACATACATGACATCTTGACTTTCCAATTCTGCTTTCTCAGATATAATTTTGTAATTTTAAGTTTATTTCTGAGGCAAGTAATCCAAAAGTTAAAAATGTGATAAAAAAAAGTGTCCTTTTTGGCACCTTGAATTAAGAAATCAATCTATGAAAGGAAAATCATTTCTTCAGAAATGTTCAGATATTCAGTAAAATGTCCTTTGTGACTATAATATTCAACGTTTTCCCCACAAATTTCATATACGTGTAGCATCCTGGTAACATGTTATTTTTAAATACATCATGTTTATCCATGTTTATAGAAATTATAGCAATCAAAACAGAATCTATAAGTCCCTTCAGGTCACATCACATTAAGACAATTTGAAACAATACATCATCACATTACCATGATGCTAACAGTACAGGCTTTTTGGAGAACACTGCTATTAAAGGTCATTTTACTCTAAACTATCTGAAAATTGTACTTTAAGGTATATTTCTATATCAATACATGACATGATGTACAATCATATCAAAGCAAAAAAAATTTATTCTTCAAAAAGACCAAGCTATATTAGTTTTATCAATAAAATTGACATAATATTTTAAGGATTGAATAATTTTGCTATATGTCAGTATGTATTGCAATATTAGTAGCCAAATAATGACTTTTGTCATACAATTTATCTAAATATCCTCCTTAGTCATATTATTATTAGTAAGGTTTACATTGATCTCAAATGGATTTATAATATCCTATCCTTTAAATTTTTCTCTATTTCATCAATTTTTTACATGTTGAAATTCGATAAAAACTTAAATTTAATTTATAACAATAAGTAACATTTGTTTTACTGCATTTTGTATTTAAATTAAAAAAAGTGAGGACTTTTAAATACAAAATGCAGTAAAAAAAAGTTCTTTTTTGACCAGGCCCTATTAGGTGGTATTACATCGTACAAAGTCTGTCCAAATTATTTTTGCAAAGAATTCCGCTCAAGCCGGTGCTAAGGGCCGTCTTAAACTTGCAGCGAGGTGAGAGTTATTTTACTCCATGTTGAAGGCCTCACTGTGACTTTGAGATGAAGAACAGCAATAAAAGCGCTGTTCCTTTGCTTTTTGTGTGTTTTTTTGTTGTGCATGTACTGATTCTGTGTCATGGATAGATACCCCATATCCCTTGTTTTTCTGTTAAAGTCAAATGTTAATTATTGTTATAAATTAGATACAAGTTTTTATGGCACATACATGTAGATGTACACAGTTATTGGAATCTATATTTAAAATTTCATCATGTTCATGTTACATGTATTATAATGATTTTTTTTTTATAGATCATGTAGACATGGTAGATGACTGTAATAAATGCATGAATTAAATAAATTTAGAAAATATGCTATTAATTGTGAAGTGTACAGTCAGGGGTATGACTTAAACAAGTGATTTTCTTATTATTTGTTTTAGTGATTTGTAAATTTCAGTAATCACCTTTTCAAGTGATTTTAATATTTCCTTTGATCTTCAAATACAGATTTGGTAAATTTCCCGCTAAATGACAATTTTTTTTTGCAATTTGCTTTTATAAATTAATTATCTCTTTTTATTATCATGATTATATTAATTTCAACAGTGTGTCTTAGGAATTTTCCTGAATTCAAATATATATATGTTAAGTACAAAAATGTACTCTTATCATTGAAGCCATCATGGCCATAAGAAACAAGTTTCTGGTTATTATAATGTAAAAGAAATTATTGAATCAATGAACTTACAGTCAGGGGTACTACTTGTACAAGTAATTTTTATTTACTTGAAGAAGTAAATATTAATATACTTAAATAAGTAAATTTGTAGGATACTTATACAAGTGTATTTTATTTACTTGTATAGGTAAAAAAAAAATTGGGCTTAGTTATGTCCCTTAGACATTCAGATTTTTTTACTTATACAAGTAAAAAAGTCATCCTATCTTCTTTTCTTGAATTCTTAGGACTTCTTTGCTCTAATAGAATTTTTGATTGACTGTCCTTTGCAGATGTCTTTACTAACCATTTAAGTGTAATTTCATGGACAATGAAAATCTCATTTGTCTGTTATCTTCAGAACACTGCTCATTTACAAGCCCCCAAGGGGCAATTTTTGAAGGCCTTGCGCAAATACTTAAGATCTTTGCGCAATCAGTTTCTTTGTTGAACTAATGAGATGAAACATTGAACTCTAATCAAAAATTATGAGCTAACCTGAGAAAAATTGTTAAAGGCATGTTTTTACATCTCAAAACTTGAGAATTTTTGTGGGATTGTAAAAAAAATTTACTTATACAAGTAAATTTTTGAGAAAATTAAGGGGAGATTATTCAAACATTATAATTAACTTATATAAGTTTATTTTATTTACTTCTTCAAGTAAATAAAGATTACTTGTACAAGTAGTATCCCTGACTGACTTAAGTCCTATGTGCATGTTTTTTACATTTATTATGAGTAATTATTGTTGATTGAAAACTTTGACTGATAAAGGATGATGCATATTTTTTTCATGTTTAATTTTCATATTTGATTTTCATTTAATCCCATTTATTTATTAAACTTTGTCATAATGGTAAAATTTCCTTACCATACCATACATTTTGCAGATACGTGTAACTCATTTTTACTGAAACTCTTGATTTTGATTTATACTAGTAAACTTGGTAATTTTTTCATAAAGAATTTGTCTCTTCAAGTTCAAAAATGAAATCAATTTAATTTATTTTTTCTGATACAACTTCTGGTAATTTCCAGTAAAAATCTGATGAAAAAACAATGTGCTGTCTTCCCTAACCATAGGACATGTAGAATGATAATACAGTCATGATAGTAAGAAAAGATAAACGACAATCAGGTTGTCGCATGTATTTCAAACTAATTTCCTAGATTCTAAATATGTGCCAGACATTTACATGTAAACTAATACACATAATACAGTGTTTCAGTTTCAAATAAAATTATCCATATTATTGATATCTGTACTTACTTTCTATTCTGAAAACTGTGCACTTTCAGGTTTTTAATAAACAAACACAGGATATAATTTTGTTCGTTATATACATATATAATATATATTAAAGCATGCAGCTGGCTCATTTTCCCTCTCATTCATGTAGTTAGGTTTGTCATTTTTTTTTATGATTTTTTCATCCATCGTCTATTATCATGATGAAATCTTATTTTGAAAATGACATGTCTGAGAGTTGGTTACCAGTTGTATCCATAATTATCTAGATTGACTATACATGTATAATGTTTTCACATTTGAAATTCTATCTCTTAATAAAATCATAATAAAACCAGATGGGCTTGTTTATCATGTTTATGTTGTTGCAGTTACATACTCAGAATCATGGGATGATAATGGATAAATGTTTAAAATTCAGTGGCAGATTGAGGGCATACTGTAAACTCAGAAATTATTGTGTGCATTTTTTACTGCGATTTAAAAAAAAATGTCTAAAAATGCAAGATTTATCATCACGATTTCACGAAAAGCTGCAGACAGATATATGTATCAAATATCAGAATTGCGAATTCTTATTATTGCGATCTTCACCCAGTCACATTATTTGCATTAATAAAAACATCGCAATAATTTCTGAATTTACAGTATTTAGAATGAGAACAGGTTAATGTGATATGAATATGAACCCAGTTTATACCCAGACTGACATGCTGAGCCAGATTTATTTACCTGCTAGCTCACTAGTCAGTAGGATGACATGTCACCTTACCAGAAGACATGTATACTGACTCGGAACTGACCTGTCTTTTCACTTACTCCTGTATGCTGTTTACTTAGACGAGGAAGCAGCTAATACAAGTATTAAAAATCTTTGGTTTGACAGCGCCAGAGATCGAACTGCCACTTGAGGCCAGCAAGCCAGAAACATGAGAGATGCTGTGTCAATTGTTTTTTTCTCTCAATAAAAAATAAACATACATGTATATATATATATATATATATTTATATATATATTAAATTGTGTTGTCTAGAACATTTCAACCCCCCTCCCTCCCTTCTCCACAAAAAAGAAAAGAAAAAAAAGGAAGGGGATGAAATTTGAAAAAAAGGCAGGACAGGACCTTTGAGTTAAAAAAAAAGGCAGGATGAGCAACTTGGCAAAAAAAAGGCAGGATGACAATTTATGTTAAAAAAGCCAGGATAAACAAATAAAAAAAAGGCAGGACCGAATAGAGTGAAAAATAAAAAGGCAGGACAGAGATTACAACTAAAAAATGCAGGACAAAATTTTTCATACTAGTCCCCCCCCCTAAAAATCAAATGGTAGCTCCATAACAATCAAGACCAAAGCTAAACTAAACTGCACTTGAATCATGACACCTACAACTTGAGGGGGGGGGGGAGTTCACATTTCAAGTTTAAAACAAACCTTAGCACTATTTTGAGCAGAATTGCTTGGTAAATGTTAAGAACATTACATAATTGTAATAAAGGGTAATATCTATTATTCTAGGCAAAGACATCTATCTTCTCGTGCCAGCCCTTTTCAAAAAACGGGGGGGGGGGGGGGGGGGGGTTCCAACCCAGGATAAAAAGGGGGGGTTCCAACCATATGTCCCCATTCAAAAGCATTGATCGTTAAAAAAAGGGGGTTCCCGCGGGACCCCTTCTGGATCCGCCACTGCAACTACTGTTGTAACTTGCATGACATTCTAACTGTTGACGCAGAGAAACAGTACAAACATTACGAAAACCACCTCCTTGCATTGTGAACTTTAAAAAATACATGTATGAATTGCCAACTGGACTTTTAAGCAAGCAACATTCAATCATTCAAAATACGTTAGAATGTATTATTTTGAAAACTGAAATTGGAAGAGAAAATCTGACAAAACAAAACTGTTTGGAATGTCAGTATCGTCAAGGATTTGTATAGAAAGATTCATGCTTGACGACATTAAATGTGTTGCACAAAAAGCTCATCAATGATGTCCTCAAAAAATAGTTGGAGTAAATGTTGGACATAATGCAGTAATTTCTTCTTGAAATGTGTGGTCAGTTCTCAACTTATGTAATTGTCGAAATAACAGCTCACAATCACTTGTTGTGGTAAGATTAGTTGAGCTGGTCACAAAAATGGTTTTGCACCTATTTCCTCAAATTGATAGTTTCGGAAGAGGAAACAAATTTGCAGATAGCAATAATGTCATCATTTACAAGAAAGGGATCTTTTTCAATGTTTCCTAGAGTTGACATTAAGGCTTGGTAGGAAAGATGGTGTCAAAATCATTTCCACTAAAAGTAAAATGTTTCTTCTCTCTTAGGTTCACAAGTTAATGTTTTGTGGTCATTTGCTTTGGCATCAATATTGTGTTGGTTTTTTGCTTTCGAGATGTTTCGGCCATGTACCCGTTCGGCCATACACTAGTTCGACCGTGGTCGACTCGGTCCATTACACATTTTTTTCTATGCATTGTGTTGAATAAAGAAATAAGATGTATGTAAACATTTCTTTATCGTATTTGATTAGACTTTCGTAATAAAGGTAAATTAAAGGTAAAAAAGCAGTGTAAGGAAAAATAGCACAACAAGTAGATCCAGTTGAAAATAAGGTTGCCAGAATTCCATGACCTAGTATTGTTTGTTATTCCCTAGTTTTTAGTTTTTGTCTATGTTATTCACGGGTAGTAACGTTGTCTTATCGTGGAGCGTTTAGTACAGTGTCATAGTTTGGTTAAGTCGGTCATGGTTAAGTTATAGACTCGAGTTACTTCCCGGAACGATTGCCTCCGTTCTTTTCAAATAAGCAAATAAGATGCTTGAATTTATATTGTAAGTTAAACGATCTACATTGAAATAGTTGTTTTTAAGAAATTAACGCACGATAAACAAAATACCGAAATTGATATGGTTTGGTTAAGCAATTGACATGGTTCAGTTAAGTGTCTAGAAATTCGTCATGGTTTTTATCAAATTTGTCATGATTTAGATCCAAATTAATACATATTTGTTTCATCTTAATATTGATAGTTTGTTTGAAGGCGCTTGTGAAAAAAACGAAGTAAAACAATTTACAAATTGACTAAGAAGAAAAAAAAAGCCTTTTTCACCAAATTTGGTGGTCGTAATCGGGAAACCGTACATTATACATTTTTACTTTTCGTGTGCTTCCTAAGATAGAATGTATATTAGCCACTGCTCTTTTTAACTGCTATTCGATCAAATAAATTACAGAAAGCGTTGCTAGAATCTTTTCTCCGTATGTCCATGATGGAATCTGCCGGGAATATCGAGAGCGGCGCCACTAGTCAAATGGTTTAAGACGTCTACCTAAAGTTGCAAAACGTAGCAGCTAATCAAAAATAATTGTTGTTTTACATTTTCTAGCAAACTATACATCTGTTGTTTTTATTTTGAACCAGATTATGTCTAAGATGAACAAAAGAAGATATGAGGGTAATACATCCATAATACAATAACCCAATTACAAAACTAACCAAACGATATTGAGAGAGCACCATACAGTGTTCAACCTTCCACGGGACAAAACATTAACATGGAAGCAGATAAAACTTATTTTTTTTGATAAACTATAAATTACTTACATTTCCGAAATTAAATATATGAAAGATCACAATTTCGAATTAGAATTAGGTCGACATAATGTCCATTTTTTATCAATTATTATTACGAATGAATAAAAATTATTATGTTTTTGTTATATTGTATAAATGTATTGTGTAATATCACTTAACCCGTTTAAGCTTTTTCTTTTGTGCAATACAGACTCAATACAGTGCCGATAATATCACAAAAAGCTCTGTCGATCTAGTATTTAGTACGATAAATTGTACATTATTAAATGTGATTGAAAAAATGTAAATAGTATTATTTGAGTACCATTTGATTTGCATGTTGAATTAAAGTAATACAATTTGGCTATTATTGGTCGACAAGTGTTCTGATATTGATGGGACCTGTGGAGATTCCCACCCAGTATCCTCTCCAAATAACTACAAGCTTTAGAATAAATTACCTAGGTGTTGGATGGTATATCATTGAAGTAAATCCTTAAAATTAAAAGCATATATATGTGTAAGCAAAGAGTTTATATCGACCCCTTTCTGTGTTTGTTTACTTTTCACTTGTACTATTTAATTGACCTTGTGGTGTTGTTGTTTATAAATGTGTTCAAACAAAAGGATTTGGGTGTGTTTGACTGGGTATTTGTTTGATTAATCACGTACTTATAGCTGAGTGTGGATGTACTATTGTTAAAATACATAGGCGGATCCAGGGGGGGGGGGGCCCGGCCTCCCCCTTTCGTGGGAAAAATTTGGTTGATTATATAGGGAATCACTGAAGCGTGACTGGAGCGGGCCCCCCTTAGGTCAGTCAGCGGGCCCCCCCCCCCCCCCCCCCTTACAAAAAGTTCTGGATCCGCCACTGGTATTGGTGTAGTAAAAGGGGTAGGGGTAAGTATTGTGTTTTTATATGAAGAATCTAACCCTCTTTTTTTGTAGAGCCTTCGACTTTTGTCGAAAAAGCGAGACATAGCGATCCTACATTCCGTCGTCGTCGTAGTCGGCGGCGTCCACAAATATTCACTCTGTGGTTAAAGTTTTTGAAATGTTAATAACTTTCTTAAACTAACCTGGATTTCTACCAAACTTGGACAGAAGCTTGTGTATGATCATAAGATAGTATCCAGTAGTAAATTTAAAAAAAAAATTCTGGTTTTTCCATATTTTACTTATAAATGGACTTAGTTTTTCTGCCAGGAAACATTACATTCACTCTGTGGTTAAAGTTTTTGAAATTTTAATAACTTTCTTAAACTCTCCTGGATTTCTACCAAACTTGGACAGAAGCTTGTTTATGATCATAAGATATAGTATCCAGAAGTTAATTTTGTATAAAAAAAATTCTGGTTTTTCGAATTTAACTTATAAATGGACTTAGTTTTTCTGCCAGGAAACATTACATTAACTCTGTGGTTAAAGTTTTTGAAATTTTTTAAAATGACTTTCTTAAACTATCCTGGATTTCTACCAAACTTGGACAGAAGCTTGTTTATGATCATAAGACCGTATCCAGATGTAAATTTAGTAAAAAGATTTTTTTTCCCGTATTTTACTTATAAATGGACTTAGTTTTTCTGCCAGGAAACATTACATTCACTCTGTGGTTAAAGTTTTTAAAATTTTAATAACTTAAACTATCCTGGATTTGTTCCAAACTTGGACAAAAGCTTGTTTATGATCAAAAGCTAGTATCTAGAAGGAAATTTTGTTAAAATTTTGTACCTGTTTTTTCGTATTTTACTTATAAATGGACTCAGTTTTTCTTCCAGTTAACATTACATACAGCCTACAGTTAAAGTTTTTAAAACATTTATTAGATTCATAAACTATCCTGGATTTTTACCAAACTTGGACAGAAGCTTCTTACAATCAAAAGATAGTATCGAGAGGAATATTTTTATTAATTTTTTCCTCATTTTTGTTGAGCCTGCGATTAACAGCAAAAGTAGGCGAGACACCGGGTTCCGCGGAACCCTTACGATTTTTTTTTATTCCAGTCTTCCATTCTAATATAGATATGATCCATTGAATATAAATACTTTTCTTCGTATTTTATAACTAACATGAACTGATATTTAAAAACTGACTGTATTTATGGTATTCAACTAAGTCCTGTTGTTTTTAGAAATATGCTGAATGTTAAGCATAATTAAATATGAATAGTATATGTTTATATTTCCCCTTTTGTAAAATTAATAATGGGAAGAACAGACTGTGCTTTTTCACTAAGCAGACTTTCCATAGAGAAATCAGTAACTCCTTGTGCAATTAAATCTTGAAGCATAACATTTCTATTATCATTATATGTAGCACACTCTACCAGAAAGTGTTTTACTGTTTCAGGTGCTCTATCACAATGTTCACATATTTCAGATTCTTTACATCCTATTTTGTATAAATGTTTGTTCAGCTTGGCAAAACCAGTTCTAAGTGTGTACATTATAGTTTCTTTGTGCCTTATCATTTTTGGTAAGGATACATTTAATAAATGATATTTTTTCTTTATTTCATACAAGTGTCTACCATTTTTGTTGGAATTCCAGCTAGTTTGCCACTTAGTTTTTGTCGAGCCTGCGACTTTTGTCGCAGAAAGCTCGACATAGGGACAGTGATCCGGCGGCGGCGGCGTTAACTAACTTCTTAAAAGCTTTATATTTTAGAAGGGTGGAAGACCTTGATGCTTCATACTTTGCATATAGATGCCTTATGTTACGAAGTTTCCGTCTGTCACATGTCCATTGTCCTTGACCTCATTTTCATGGTTCAGTGACTACTTAAAAAAAAAGTTTAGATTTTTTATAATGTTAATTTCTCTCTTATTATGAGTAATAGGATAACTATATTTGGTATGTGCGTACCTTGCAAGGTCCTCATGTCCGTCAGACAGTTTTCACTTGACCTCGACCTCATTTCATGGATCAGTGAACAAGGTTAAGTTTTCGTGGTCAATTCCATATCTCAGATACTATAAGCAATGGGTCTAGTATATTTGGTGTATGCAAGGATTGTAAGGTGTACATGTCCAACTGGCAGGTGTCATTTGACCTTGACCTCATTTCATGGATCAGTGAACAAGGTTAAGTTTTCGTGGTCAATTCCATATCTCAGATACTATAAGCATAGGTCTAGTATATTTGGTGTATGCAAGGATTGTAATGTGTACATGTCCAACTGGCAGGTGTCATTTGACCTCGACCTCATTTTCATGGTTCAGTGGTTATAGTTAAGTTTTTGTGTTTTGGTCTGTTTTTCTTATACTGTACGCAATAGGTCTACTATATTTGGTGTATGGAATGATTGTAAGGTGTACATGTCCAACTGGCGGGTGTCATTTGACCTTGACCTCATTTTCATGGATCAGTGGTTATAGTTAAGTTTTTGTGTTTTGGTCTGTTTTTCTTATACTGTACGCAATAGGTCTACTATATTTGGTGTATGGAATGATTGTAAGGTGTACATGTCCATCTGGCGGGTGTCACCTGACCTTGACCTCATTTTCATGGTTCAGTGGTCAAAGTTAAGTTTTTGAGTTATGGTCTTTTTTTCTAATACTATATGCAATAGGTCAACTATATTTGGTGTATGGAAATATTTTATGATGCACATGTCAGTCTCGCAGGCTTTATTTGACCTTGACCTCATTTTCACGGTTCATTGCTCAGTGTTAAGTGTTTGTGTTTTGGTCTGTTTTATAAAAACTATAAGCAATAGGTCAACTATATTTTTTGTATAGAAGGATTGTAAGCTGTATATGTCTGTCTGGCAGGTATCATCTGACCTTGACTTCATTTTGTTGGTTCATTGGTCAATGTTAAGTTTTCATGGTTAAGTTTGTTTCTTAGATACGATAAGCAATAGGTCAACTATATTTAATGCATAGGTTGATTGTAAGGTGTACATGTCTGCCTGGAATGGTTCATCTGACCTTGACCTCATTTTCATGGTTCATTGGTCAATGTTTAGTTTTCTTGGTTAAGTCTGTTTCTTAGAAACTATAAGCAATAGGTCAACTATATTTAGTGTATTGAATGACTGTAAGGTTGATAGTTGTAGTAAAGCTTTATATTTAGGACTATCAACATAATATCAATGGTTAGTAAAGAAGGCGAGATATTTCAGCGTGTGCACTCTTGTAAGTATATTAGTACAGTTTTAATATCTTCCTTATATAGTGAGGTTTTTGCATATATTAATTCATAAGTCAAAGCATGTTTTGCTTGCATATCTGCTAATTCATTGCCACAGATACCTACATGGCTAGGAATCCATTCAAGCATATCATTTATACGCTTTAAGTAGTGTAGTTATACTTATAGTATATATATCGTAAATTATTACGGTAAGTTATTGACCTTTGAAAGAGGTCCCTGTATTGCCTGTAATGACAGGATAGTGCTGATAACAAATCAACAAATATAACAACGTTTAAAGGTTGGACATCTCGTATCCAGTTGAGTGCTAAGAATATTGCCATAAGTTCACATGTAATTACTGACAAGTTATTTTGTAGTCTATAACCTTTTGTTTTATTTTGAAATGAGGTATTACATAAGCACAGCTACTTATACCAATATCTGGATCTTTGGATCCGTCAGTATATATATATTTTTACATACATTGTAGTTACTATGTTTTGTATCAATGAGTATGTCGCCCTCGCTTTTAATTAGATGTGGGAGGTCCTTTTTTGTTATAATGTTGTGTAACTGAGTACAAATATTGGGTTTCAGTAAGTGCCACGGAGGCTCTGGACATTCACTTTACTTATATATAACATTTATATCAATATCAAATGTTTGTACAACATCTTGTGCTACACAATAGAATGGTTTTTGCTTGGGTTTAATACGGGTTTGAAAGTATTGATAGTCAAAGTCGTTTTGTAAACTAATTTGAGCAGGATGCAAATCATCAAGACTAATAATATTTAGAAATGCTTTTGTAATTAAAGCTTTTCTTCTTTCCTCGTAAGGAGTGTCACCTATTTCGGCCTGTAAACTAGCAAGTGAAGACCCTTTAATGACCCCTGTACAAATACGTAAAGCCTGTCGTTTTATAAATATGACATCCATGATCTATTTTGGATCTTATCAATGCTACGTATATATTTCGTAGGGTGTGACTATTAGCACCCCATTTGGTACCAGATATTACTCTCATACAGTTCAACACTTTTGTACATCTAGTATGTGCTTATTCCAAGTTAATTCGCAATCAAATATAAGACCTCAAAATTTTACTTCTTTAACTATACACCTCGCCAAAAGTTAAGCAACACCTGCAAGTTTTTGCTTCTATTTTTTGTTTTAAAATCAAATTTGATACTGCTTTGTTCCCATATGTTTCGTTAATCTATTGTTAATCGACAGGTAAGAAATCAGGTATAGATTTTATTCCTATGATTCTAAAAAAAACAGGTTTTCTAAAACTACATACAAGTTTTTTCCTTGCAAGTTTCGTGCAATAAAATGTAAGGTGTTTCACGTGCTGTTTTGTCAGTGTATACGATAAATATTCTGTTTTGGAAGATGCCTATACATAAGTTACAATTGCACAGAAATGGCAAGTCATTGGTATGCGCACTACTGGTTTGAGTCTACGCAGAATAGGTGTTCAATTTGGGGCTGCATACAGTGTCATTTCGAGGTTATTCAAGCGCCATAGAGATAGTGGGACCGTTGATGAGCGCGAAAGTTCTGGTAGGCCACGCAAAACATCTACAAGAGATGACAGGGTTCTTTCACAGTCAGCTCGTCGACATCCTTTCACTACTGCTCGCCGCTTACGCGACAACTGGGGAATACACGGTCGCGTGAGTCTACGAACTGTTAACCGCAGACTAAATTGTGCCCATTAACTTTCCCGTAGGCCTGTCAAAAGACCATTGCTGATTTGTAGGAATCGTCAAACTCTTCATCATTTGTCACGTGGTCACCGCAATTGGACTTTGAGACAGTGGCGTCGAGTCCATTGGTCTGACGAGAGCGAGCAGATTCCTTCTACATCATATTGATGGGTGCATGTGTGTATGGCGTCCCCGGAATACAGCATACAAGGAACAGCACATCATTGGAACTACAGCGTTTGGTGGTGGGGGTTTGACAGTTTGGGGATGTTTTTCATGCGACTGAAAAATGGACCTTTTTGTTCTGGATGGGACTATGACGGGCCAAAAATATCGCGAGAACATCATCCGGGATATCGGTGTGCCACATTTTGACAATCACAAACTTGCAACTAGACCAATATTCATGGACGATAATGCTAGGCCACACAGAAAAACGCATTGTTTCAGATTATTTACGTCAGGAGGCAATTGACACTATTCCTTGGCCAGCCATGTTACCGGATATGAATCCCATTGAGCATGTCTGGGATGATATTGGTCGAAAAATCAACAACAGGGTTCCAGCTTGTCAGAATTTACATGAATTACGAGTAGTCTTGATTGAAGAATGGCAAAGAATTCCTGTAAGAACATTACAAAGCTTAGTTCAAAGCATGAGACGACGTGTGGATGAACTTTTCCGGAAGCGTGGAGGTTACACTCGCTACTGACCTAAATTGTACTTGAATGTATTCACAAATTGTCACTCTCGAGTTTTGAAAAGAATTTTGTGTATAGTGCAGAACAAATTTGTCAAAAACTTCAGTATAAGTTTAAACTTTATTTTGTCTTTTTTTTTGCCATTTTACAACCATTTGCCCAAAATGTAATAGGCAAAAGATCAATCATGAAAACAGTCCAAACTTTTACTTGGCAATTACCATTCTGTATGTTATCTAATAAAAACACAAATTCAGTTCATTTTATCGATATTTCGATTAGTTATGAATCAGTAAAAAAAATTCTGAAAAAATATCAGGCGTTGCTTTACTTTTGGCGAGGTGTATATTTGCAATATACTGTTTCCTTATTTAAGTGAAATATCAGGAATGTTCTTTTTTCTGTTAAATATGATACACACCGTTTTATTGGTAGATAAATTGAATCCCCAAGTATTACACCATTTATAAATATTATTTAAATCATGTTGTATTTTTTCTGTAAAAAAGAAATACATTTTCCTGATAACCAGATGGCTCCGTCATCTGCAAACTGTGACATTTCACAATGTTTAATACAGTTAGTGAGATCGTTTACCATAATATTGAAGAGAATAGGGCTTATACAGCTACCTTGGGGTGTTCCATTTTGTAGTACATATATTTCTTAGTATGTGTCAATAATTCTTACTTGTATAGTTCAATTAGTTAGGTAATCACTAACATATGCTGACATGTTTCCTTTAATTCCTAGTTTAATCATTTTTTTGAATAAACCATTTTTCCAGAGCATGTCAAATGCTTTCTTGAAGTCAATAAATATACTTTTAGTGACTAACTTTTTCAAAAAACTCTTTTGAATGTCATTGTCTAGTCTAATACACTGTTCTAATGTGCTTCTGTTTTTCCTGAACCCACTTTGGGTATTTGCATACAATTATTTCTTTCTAAATACCATTTAAGCGATTATTAACTATTTTCTCCATAATTTTATTGAAATTTGAAATCAAGGAGATTGGTCTATATGACAAAAGTTCGGAATGGGATTTACCAGGTTTTATGTGAGGGATAGTATGCTTTAGGTAGTTCCTGTAGAAACTATATTCTATCAAAAAATAATAGTATAATACTAATAAAGATTTGTTAGTCGTGTGTTTGAACATATTGTATCCAATTTTATCCTTTCCATGTGCACTATTATTAGTATCATTAATCGCATCTTTTAGTTCTTGCAGTGTGAACTCTTCGTTGTAGCAGTCTGAGTTATCTATAAAGAATAATTTTTATTATCATTATTATCTACTTTTGCTTTGTGTTCTTTAAATTCTTCGTCATAGTTGTTTGTACTACTTATAGTGCAACATTTTTGAGCTAATAAATCTGCTTTGTTTTTTGTCGTTTCATAGATAGTATTATTACCTAGTATTAAGGTGTCTATTTCCTTTTTCTCGGTTACCTTTTCTAACATTCTTTTTATATTATACTAGTATCACACTTTTGACAGTTTTGTATCTGTATTCATTGAATCACAGTACGATTCCCAGTGTTGTTTCTGTGAATCATTTAGTATTTGTCTACACATATTTTGTTTTTCTTTATAGTTTTTAAAATCCTCCCCATTCCGAGTATGTTGTGCCTTATTTCTGGTTTTATTTCTGTCTTTTACTGCTTTGGTGCAATTAGTATTCCACCAAGGTACAGATGGTTTATTATTTTTATTATTAATTTTTCTGACTGGAATGAACTCCCCAGCGATATTGGTTATTGTATCCGTTAGTAAAGTACAGGTTTCTTGACCATGTCATCACATAGAATTTGGTTACATTTGCTGGAGAATCCATTCCAGTCAGCCTTTTCGTAGTTCCACTTAAAAATCGATTCATCTTTATAATTCGGTTTTTCTTTGAGTGTTATTAAAACCACAAAATGGTCACTACCATGAGTTGAGCTATGTTCTACTGACCATGTGGCTTTATGACTAATATTTGGGCTAACAAGCAATATATCTATACATGAGGTTTCCAGATTTATTGGATTTAATCTGGTGCCACTGCCATCATTAAGAATGACTATATTGTTATTGAGTATGAAATTACAAATGTATATAGTTCTTTCCCCTTTATTTGAATACTTTTACTGCCCCATAGAGTATGATGAGCATTAAAGTCACCATGCACACATAATTATATATTTTCATATTCTGCTTTCTTAGTATCGGTAGCACTGTCATAAATATTTACTATAGTAATTGTTTTGTTGTCTATTTTGATATCAATACTACTGGTTTCCAGTTTTGATTTGATATTCCTTTCGTGTATTTGATATTATCTCTACAATAAATAGCTGTGCCACCACCCTTTGTGTTTCTTACTGAGTATGATGCCAGCTTGTACCCTTTTATTTGAGTATGTTCCTCTTGATTGTTAAACCATGTCTCTTGTAAACATATAATATGGGGTAGTTTGCTTGATTTGCTCAATGAGCATAAATATTCAGGTTCGTGAGCATTGCAACCTTGGCAATTCCAATGCATTATATTAATTGTGCTAGTTATTATTTGACTTAGAAGTATAAATAATATAATTATAAGATACATGATAAGTTCTATTTGTATAACTGTGTTTATTTTACAATTCATTGTACGGCTTTGCTTAACATTATATATTCAATAGTAAATAGTATAGCTGCGCAAAAATTAGTCAGACTTCAATTTTATACCCAATATTCTATCAAATTTTTTTTTATCAAAAGTAAGTGATAACCAATAATAATTACATGAACTAATGAATGAAAACTGAATACTTTATTAAATTTAAAACAAAGAAAATGTTCCTTACCATCACAACACTGTTTATACGTAACAAAACAAGAAAATAACTCGACAGGACAAATTGAAAATGAGATACATTTCTTGATTGAATGTCCTCAATTTAACAAAATTAGATCTAAATATAAAATCAATGAAATAAATTCAAATATTTCGAATGAAAATTTTATCAAAATTTTAAATCCCAATTCTGGAAAAGAACTAAAATCAATTTGTATGTATATTGAAAAGCTATTGATTTGAGAGACCACCATACTGTTTCATCGGATAATAATCCTTTATAGCCGCTTGTGCATATACACATATATCTTATATAGGTGACTGTGTTTTTAAATAAAATTATGAAAACTTAGAATAATCATGATGTATATGAGTATGGTTTCATGAAGAATTCTGAATGTTATGGTATCCATAGACCATATCTAGAATTGACTTATCACTTGTTGTTACATTGATCTTCAATGTTTACCGAGACGCACACGAAGTGATATGTGCCTTCCGATGATCGGTTGTTTCAGCATTGAAAGCTATGTGGACGAGAAGAAACTTCTATTCTTAGGACGGATATGTAATCTTCCGTGCGAATCTGTATCTGTCCGTATATTGATTCGTAGAGTTAACGACTTAAAATACAACGACGGAAGCCATCCAAATTTGGGATTCACTGTTGACATTATGAACATTTTGCAGAAATATGATTTATCGACATATTTTGATAACTTCTGTGAAACCGGACTTTTTCCAACAACTCTAGTATGGAAGCGTAATGTGAAAACAGCAGTGGCCGCTTTCGAGATTGATAATTGGACAAGACGTATAAACTTTGATGATGACTTTGTTGCTTTTAAAACGATCAAAAATGCATATGTACCTCACTCTGCATGGACTATAGCTTTGAAGCATCCAAACCTACGAAAACAAGCACATTATTGGATTTCTGTTTGCTGTTTAGTAAGAGACAATGGCAATGGGCAATGCATTCTCTGTGACAGATGTGGTAAAATGTTTTTGGATCCATTAAATCACGCTATTGCTTCATGTGACTATCTCGACAAAACACGTGATAACTTTTGGTGTGAAATTATAAATATCAATCCATTAACTTTCAGTATCTTCCTAGCAAACATGTCTGATGAAAAACTCTTTTATTACTTACTATCCTGCAATTCGGACAATTTCCCACTACAAACTGGCCAATTAGAGACATTCCAAGCCATATGCGTTCGATTTATCTATAGATTTGGAATTTTACTACGAGATTAAAATAACTGTAATATCCGTTACTGACACTTACTTATTTCAACTGATCATGACATTCTGATTTAACTTGCCTATTTTGTTCAATTGTTTAATTTTGTGTTTATTTTGTTTATCATTTACACACTCTGTTTCTGGAGGCAATAAAGAATATATATATATATATATTTAGAATTGACTTACATGTCACTTGTTGTTACATTGATCTTTATTTCATTTATAGTAGACTAGAAAATACCCGCGAAATATACTTTGGTTCATAATTTGAAGATATATAGTTTTGGTGTAAGGCGATATTAAGATCTTAAATCTTTTTGAAGCGTGTCACAGACGAAATACCACCACTCAATATGACAATATTTTTTGCATCCCCCCCTCCCCCACCCTAACATTAAATCCTGGATCCGCACCTGATTTCTGGTGTTTCCGTGCACAGAACCACCCCCATATATGAGTGGGCTGAAAATTTTATGCATTAATATATGAATGGGGGTGGGTCACATTCCAGCCGCACTTCGGTACCCATTTTAACCGAAAACTGAAGTAATCCCCCCACCCTTTTCATGTTGAATTGATGCGGTTCCCCGGAAGGAAAAGCTCTTGACGTGTAAAAATCTGTTGTTAAATTGCTGAGAGCGTCAAGGGAATGTGTATCACAAAGTGTTTCAGTGTAAGGTCAATATTAACCGTATCTGCTACGAAATAAAATTTAATTTTGCCGGGCAGACGTGCAATGAGGGAAATGATGACGGTACGTAAATTTCAAAGCCGAACGTCGTGAAGGACGGTCGATCCATACAGGCTTTTTTCCGATTTTAACCCCCAAATACCCCCCCAAAAGATCTTGAAATGAACACATAATAAACTACGCTGGTCATTACCCCTTTGTGGTATAAAACAATATTCGTGGATTTTATGTTAAAGAAGAAAACGCGACACCCAATTTCAACTCTATTCATTTAGTAATATAGATGTTATTGTTGAATATATTATTGTCTGTACTTGGATCACGCCTCTATTGTGCTCTTTCCAATAAAATATTGAATTGAATTGAACTCGATACATGTGTACAAAACATTACCGGATACATGTCCCCATATCGTAAGTGGCGAGTAGCGCGAAGTCTCGCCGCGTAAGATGAAACGATAAACCATGAGATTTCAATCCTTCTCACTATACAAATCGTTGATCTGACCTAGACCTCATTTTCATGGTTCGTTGATCAATGTTAAGGTTTTTGTAGATTTGTAAATTTCTCTGATACTATAAGCAATAGAGCCACTATATTTAGTACATGGCATGATAATAAGGAGCACATGTCTGCATGTCGTTCACGTTTCATTTGACCTCGAGCATTGTGTACATATTCGACTGGCGTGTTTCATCTGACTATGACCTCATCATAGTTTCATGTTTCATTGGCCAATGTTCAGTTTTTGCTATTTTGTCAGTTTCTCATATGCTATAAGCAATAGGGCCACTATATTTGGTCTAAAGTATACATCTCCGACCGTCTGAATTTGACCTGAACTGACTTTGACCAGATTTTCATGGATCATTGATAATGTTAATTATTGTGAAACTTGTAGTAAAACCTTCATATTACATAATTTAAACATAAGTTTAATTACGATACGTTAAGCAGGCGAGACATTTAAGCGTTGCACTCTTGGTTTTTATTTATGATAAATATATTTGAATTGTAACAGTGCAATATGAAACGTTTTGTATACAGTAACACCAATCAAAGACAGTGTGAAAATAATTAACAATTTTATTATATACTATTAAAGAATGTACGTTTTGGTTAAGACAAATGGAGGAATTTGTTTTTAACACGGCATATAGCTGTCAATAGCAGGGTTAAATTCCTTATAAGGAGCGGGTTAATCACCAAAGAGCAAAATTAAAAGGGGGGTGAATTGTTTCAAAATAGCAACAATAGTACTGTTTACCAGTTGCAAAAGACTGAATTGTCAATATCCTTGAACCCGGCTTGGGTAATTTTTAATGACCATATTTGGAAATCGAGCGTGAAATCGTTATCATACATTTATTCGAGATGTTAATCCAGCCTTAAAATGTAAAGTTTTGTTTTGATCTCACCAAGAGTTATTCTATAACATGATCAAATTTATAAATGTATTTATTCGACATGTTTTTCGACATGTTTTTTTTCGGAATAAAGTCGTTAATATTGCCCAAATTTGGAATTCCCTTTTTTCTTTAAATTAGTATCGTAATTTACCATGTTTACTATAACGTGCTATCAACATGTTCAAAGCTCAAATTTGAAATTTATTCGCACATATCTATTTGATTTTTAAAGGTATAAAGATACAATACACCTGCCACATCAAGGATCTAATACATAAATCCTTGGTCACATCAATTGTATGATTTCTAAGAATACATGTTGTATGTATAATGTATCGCATTGTAAAAATTAATTATATCCTATAAATGTCTTTTCTATCTGTATACAAGGATTTGTATAGTGAGTCATTGTGCTGTTTGGTATATATCTCTTTCACGTGTTCCCCACATTTTCTTTATTTATTACATATGCAATAACATTCAAATCATATAGATAACTCCTTTTCCGTAGGAAGTAAAATATAGATGTATAAATAAATGTGTAAAGAAAGGACATTCAGGATATAAATGTAAATAGTCACTCATGCAGGTAATTTACATGTATACTTTTATATTATATAAATATGTTTTATACCAAAAGTATATATCTATACTTATATAGACAAATCAACAAAAAAATCGATCATTGTCAGCAGAATGTTAACCACGCTTCATAACAAAAGCATATATCATTTTCGTTTTGACCTAGTTTCAAGTTGTTATAATAGATAGTTTATTAATTGGTACGGTGAATCCAGGTCATTTTTTTTTGGTGTCTGGTGGATAGTTGTCTCATTGACAATCATATAAAAACATCTCCTTATATCGACATTGTTCATACACTTTTCAGTGTGCATTTGAATTATCTTGGAGGGGGGATAGGTTTTCTATGGTGAAATATTCAAAATTTGAATTTCATTAATGAAAGAAACCATATATTAAAGTAAAAGGAAAGACAATATATTCACGCTTACAATGTTATAGATACATGTATTTTGGAGAAATACATGGGTCACGTACACTAAAAAGGAATTTAAAGTACTGAAGATAGCATGACAAAGTTCACAAAGGAGAACTAAAGAATGTGTACGTGACGAAAACAGAAACAGGACGAATTATTTTATCAGACCAGTTTTAAATCAAATATGCCCTAAAATATCTGTTTTTGATTCCTATATTCAACATGCCAGATCCACATTCCAGCCAGGTTCACATATAACAAAAATGGACGTGTGTCGTACTTAAAATACCCCCATTCGTAATTCCAAGTATCGTGAAACGGGAAGTAGGCGTCTGACAGATCCGAAAAGTCATAATCTTTTTGATAGTTTTTGAGTTAATTGTGACAAAAAAATTAAGTTCATCCAAAGTATTGAAAATTTTAAAGTATTGGCAAACAGAAAGTGAGTAAATTATCCGAAAAGTGCCAACACGTTTCAACCCATCACTGTCCAGCTGCCGTCCAAATATAGACCCGTTCTGTTGAATAGTTTCAGAGAAAAGTGTGACGCTAATATGTGTTGGACGAATAGATTGGCCTCAGTGTGATTGCAATACAGACTCCTCTTTTAGAGTGGGATACACATTTAGGGAAAGTAGAAAATACACGTCAATTTGAAGATAAACGACATAGCCGTAAGTGTCACAAAAAAAACAGATATTCACAGATACTAACTAGCTTTCTAAAAAGCTTTCCAAATTCAATTGTCAAACGAAAGAATATAAACATAGCTTTCGTATGTCGACAAAATACATGGGTACACTATATTTTCTCTCTCTCTCTCACTGTACTAAAATAAAATAAAGAGATGTGGTATGATTGCCAAAGAGACAACTTGGTTGGTAGCATTGGTGTCTTGTTGTATCATCGAATCCTGTGGAAAATATTCACTAATAATGTGTATTCATCAGAAAGTATTGGTTTGAATGTTTAAAAGTCAGAACTCCATACGTTTTCTGAGTTAGTATATCATCAACATATAAAATATACATAAGGTTGACATTTTCTGTTACCTGATTTGTTGTCTCGCCTGCGACTTTCGTCGCAGAATGCGAGACATATGGATTAGTTACAATCCGGCGGTGGCGACGGCGTGGTCTGTTTATATAAAGTTTTATATATTTCAAGGGGTAGAAGACCTGGATGCTTTATACACCTTGTATGCATATACCTACGAAGTTTCCGTCCATCATATCTCCATTGTCAGGCCTTGACCTCATTTTCATGGTTCATAGACTACTTGAGAAAAATGTATATTTTGTTTTGTCATGTGAAATACTCACTTATTATGAGTAATAGGGTAACTATATTTGGTATATGGAAGTGATCAGTTAATTTTTCGTTGTACGTACTATCTCAGATACTATAAGCAATACGCTAACTATATTTGGTGTATGGAATGATTATAAGGTACACATGTACATGTCTGTCTGGCAGGGTTCATATGACCTTGACCTCATTTTCATGGATGTCACAGACTTTCAACATAAATTCAGTTATGATAAGCAAAGCAGGCGAGACATTTCAGCGTTTTAATAATAAAAACAAATTGATTTTTATTTCATCCTAGATGAAAATAGGGAGATGAGTATGATGCAACTGTTCACCAAATACTCAAGACTAAAAAAGTGAATATTAGTATAGTGTTTTTCTGCAGTATTAAAATCGCATTGAACAAGAAAATGTGTTCATTTGGCACCATTCCTCGCTATGGGTTGAAACCTTAATTAAGCGTATGAAGTTTCCATCATAATCAACATAATATGTCCCCCCCCTTATGGAGCTTCATATATATGATAAATATGTTATATTTCCTATTTTGTAAACTGGAAATTTCAAAATATATTTATATCAGGGGCGGCCAAACGTCAATAGATGGCAACTCAATGACAACAACAATGGTCTAGAGTCAACACACAGCAAATGACAAGACTTATAGTGTCAAAAATGTAAATTTTTATAAATGCTTCCTCAATTTTATACCGGGGAAAAATGACCACCAATAAGGGGGGGTGGGGTGAGAATTTACGGTCTCTATGATAAAATTTTACACGGTCTTTTATTTGCATGCAATAAAACGGGGATTTCAAAGAGCTCCCCCACTTATGACATATACTATGTATAATAACGTTCAACTTATACGAGGCGCGGATTAAGTCAAAATTATTGTATTTTAGGAGCTCCATATTTCGAATACTGAATATCCATTAATAGTTATGACCTCCTGAAATATTCTAAGACCTCAAGTATTCGATTTCCGGATACAGGTCTTCTAAAATATTACAGGACATCCATAATTCGATTTCAGGATATCCTTAAATATTTTGAGGAGTTCCATAAATATTTCAGGATATCCTTAAATAAAACAATTTTGACTTAATCTTCGTCTCATAAAATTATTCTATGCTGCAAACTTTAACACTAGCAAAATTAATATACACTTATTATATGTTGTTGATCTGCAGTAATGTTATAATAATAGTAACACAGTACGATAAAGTTATTATAGATTAATCTGTTTTAAATGTATTTTATTATATTTTGTAGGTTTTATATTTATATGATTAATTTACATCATTGTTGAATAAAGAACCCTAGAAAAAGATGAAATGGACTTCTTGTTATTTGATTGTCCAAAAATTCACCTTTTACATGAGGACAATAGCAAGTTTATTGTCTCCCGAGGCACCAACTATTTCCCGACGTGAAGCGGTGGGAAATAGTTGATGTCGAGGGGGACAATAAACTTGCTATTGTTCGAATAGCCAGTAAATAAGTGTTTTATTATACAGATATAAACCGGTATTCATTTCGAGATAATTTATAGTTACTCTCTTAGTACTCTTACAACTGTTCCAAATGAAATATGTTGGGTAACCCATCATTTTTACATCGCGATGACAGTGAGGGCATTCCGATGTATTGTTGCCACAGAGATTTGACTTTCGTTTTTGACTGGTAACCGTTCGTATAAATACGCGGACATTATCGAGTGCAAAATAAGATTTCTTATCGCTTGTTATAAATTCATTTCTTCAATGAATACTCATAAAAATATTTTTTTAGAACCTAAATTAATAATATGAAAATGTTTTGTCGTTAGGAATATATATAAGTAAAAAATCATAAATATCTATGCACACGTACAGAAAATTGTGTTAACGCATGCGGAAGAATATCTTAAGAACGTTTTGCGAGAAAATATGAATGCCTGCTCGAATCAAATCTATCAGAAAAATCGAATTAATACAGAAGAGTGTCCACCATGTACTTGCACTGCACTATTATTAGAATAGTAGAATAGAATGATATACAAATAGATGAAAATAATATATACATGTAACTGTTATATACAAATATTAATATAATATATAACAACAAACCAGAATATACTGATTTGTATCACTACAATATAATAGCTATTACGGTGAGGTTGAATTCCCTGTCATTTATTCATCATCTACGCACGAACTTGTCTCAGAAAACAATATATATCTGTACATTAACCTCACTTTCAGGTATAGAGATGTGATTTTTTTTTCTGAGACAAGTGCTTGTGATCATCCACAAGAACTTGCAGTCATCCGATGTTCTGTACTTCAGTACTTTGATTTTATTTGAAGCGCACAAAGTAAAAATTCCGCGAAATTATATTCTGTATTGACGACATAATAATTTGACTGCTCAAAAAGCACAGGTGCAGTATAAACAATCATTCGGAAATTTCGGGAGACGAGTCAATTCAAACGATAAAGAACGTACGGGAAACTTTCCCTTTTTCAGACAATTTCGTAAAATAGTGCATTTATTCGTCTATAATTTTATAAAGAAAATACATATTGAGGTATAATAATATTTTTGTATGACTTTCGATAAAGTCGTGGCCGCTAGACTAAGGCGTGCCTCTTACGGCGTCGGCCCTGACTGACCTCGTCAAAATATCTGTTAAAGTTTTCTGTTAATTAGGTCAGTTTAAGATGAATAACTAAGGTTATTTCAATGGCATTTTGTATACAGTTGTAGATTATAATGGGCACATCTCATTTCCGTGGAGATTATTTGGCCCCGTCCTCCTTAATCATGGCCCATTGACTTAGAAACTTTTGCACAGTTAACTAATCAAATTAAGATTAAAAAAAAAAAACGTGGTATGGTTGCAAATAAGACAACTCACTACTAGAGCCTAATTGACGTAGAAGTTATCAACTATAGGTCACCGTACGGCCTTCAACAACGAGCAAATCCCATACCGCATAGCAAGCTTTAATTTAAAGGCCCCGAAATGACAAATGTGATACAATTCAAACGAGAAAGCTAAAAGCCTGATTTAAGTCAAAGTTCGGTTTTACGTCAGTTTAAGGATAACCACTTATAATAAGTTAATGATATTTGGTATACTATTGTACACGTTGTAGCATTGGGACATCGTATTTCCATTGAGATTATTTGATTTCATTTTTTCACAATTTTTAAAAAGGTTTTTGATTAGATCAATTGGGGTAAGTATATTGATTTTCGGTATGTAGTGGTGTTAGTATTTTGTTGTTGTGTTAGCATTGGTTTATTTCCTTTCCGTTAATATAATTGACCACTCCCTCTCATGCAGTCCTTGTCCATTGACTTTGAAAGTTTTGGAGAGTTTATGTAAATGCTCTTTTGTTCCGACGTTGGAAAGTTCCGGGCGTAAAGAACTAACTAGCCGAAAAGTTCCGGAGGAACTTATCAACTAGTTACTTTGTTCTTCCTCTGGTTTAAAAGTTCCACCGGAACAAAGTGACTAGTTGAAAAGTTCCAACGGAACATATCAACTAGTTAGAAAGTTCCTTTTTGCCAAATTAGTCAAAACCGGAACTAACAAACTAGCCCAAAAGTTCCAACGGAACTTATTAACCAGGCAGAAAGTTCCATTTGGAGAATTGATGCAAAGTAAAAGCGCAACATATTATATTTGAACCTTTCAAAGGGAAACCAAGATACTGATTACAAAAGTCAAAAGGAACTTGTCAACTAGCCACACAGTTCCTCTTTGGCAAATAAGTCAAAACCGGAACTAACAAACTAGCCCAAAAGTTCCAACGGAACTTATCAACCAGTCACAAAGTTCCATTTGGAGAATTGATGCAAAGTAAAAGCGCAACATATTATCTTTGAACCTTTTCAAAGGGGAACAAAGATACTAGCCACAAAAGTCAAACGGAACTTATCAACTAGTCACAAAGTTCCTCTTTGTTAGGGTTAGGGTTAGGGTTAGGGTTAGGGTTTGGTTAGGGTTAGGGTTAGGGTTAGGGTAAGGTTAGGGTTAGGGTTAGGGTTACGGTTAACTATTCAACTAGCTACATTATTCCGGGACATTTCAACTAGCTACTTTTTTCCGGAACTTTTCGACTGCACTCGGAATAAAACAACTAGTTGGAAAGTTCCATCGGAACGTAATAACTAGTTGAAAAGTTCCGCCGGAACAAAGTAACTGACGGAACATAGTGGCTGTTACATTTACATGTTAAAGTGATGCCATTTAAATTACAACATTTGTATTATATATTGAAATCACATAAAGATGAAACATACATGCATCTCCGCCAATATTTTTTTTTAGAATTCATAAGAGCAAATGTCATAAGATGGATAAAATAATGAAGAAGGATGCTTCCGTCGGCCGCTTTCTCGATTGCCAGTTTCCTCATTCTTGCTATATCTAAGCATATGTATATATTTCAAAATTCAAGTATATAATTATTTTGTGTTTATTCATATTTCAGATTGAGGAATTATGATTAATACAACGCTTAATATTATTAAAAATATAACCGATATCATTAACAAAGGAACAACAACTGATTGCAGCTCTCACGACAAACCAAGTTATCTTGGATATACCTTTGTATTTGTGGTTGGATTTGGTTTTGGTGTGGTGGCACATAAAATGTTTTTGAGTAAAGCACCATTGCCACTTGTACCTACTGTGATCAACAATTACATAGATATTTCGGACGACAGTGACAAATCGGACGATAGTGACAAAGAGGACGACAGTGACAAAGAGGACGACAGTGATAAAGAGGACGAAAACAAAAACAAGAAAGACAAACAGGAAGCAGACAACTCCGAGGAATTATAGTCATCAGTAATGATCAGAAGATTACGAATTCTTATGATTTAGAATAGTGTTAATATAAAAAGTATTCAAACATTTTAATAAATGTCACATTTGTTATACCTTCGTTAAAATAAAATCGAAAGGAAATTAATTTGCTATTTTGAATTCATCAATCACAGTGAAACATAGTTTTCTAAATTCTTCGTTCAATAGACACTTGATATAAATAATACAGAGTTAGACTAACAGCTATTATCCAATTTTAAATTTTAGAAAAGAAACCTGAATTTCAAACTGACATTATAATTGACAAACATAAGCATGGTCAAGTAGTACTTCCAGGAACAATAGACACCAAGGTTAATATCTACATCATTTACATATTCAATACTAAGACAATGAACTTAATATAAATAAAACTAACGTTCAAAGTAATTTATTGAACATTGATTTTGGATTTCCTATGTAAATCTGGAAATCTAAAAACTACTTTTGTGAAATTTTAAACGGAATGATATTTTCTTTCTTGTAATGAATTTCTTTTGAGATAATCAAAGCATATATTCGGGAAAATTTGCCTGTTAAATGGGTTAACTGATGAATACAACTACGGGTTTTATGTCACCGACTAGAATGCCTTAAACGCAAATACACACCGAAAGGCCCATTTCATGTGCCTTTATACATATAATGCTAAAATAATTAAAAAAATCCATGCGTCCGAAGCGCTTTTCTGGATTTACCTTCATCAGGAACGTTAAAAGCCGAATATTTGTAAGTCGAGGATATACAAGAACCAACTAAATGAGGAGATTATATACGTTTGTGTGTCAATTTGCCGTCTTCCAGCTCAAAGGTCAAAGCCATCAATAAGGCTTTCTACCCTTAAAGGTAGTTTGCAATCCTCCCTAATGATTTTGCACTAAATCTTATTTAGGGAATAATTCGAAAAAGTGATTTCCGGAAGTCATTTCCGTCATTATGCTTGGTTTCGGATTTTATGCTACCTCTAAACAAAATTTCTTTTTTTGGGTAGATTTACAATTTCACAACTAAGTTACATAGGTGATATCAAGAAGCAAAAATGCACCCAAATCAAACTAAATGAGACAAAATTAGGTTCTCCAGTAGTAAGCGATTTCCGCTCCACTTTGTTACCCGTCAAGCTGCTCACGATTAACATGTTTAAAGTCCGATTAGAAACCAATTAAGAAGACAAGGACGGGGTTAGCCAGTGAGCTATTGCAAGCAGAGAAAACTATCTACTTGCATTACTTTATCAGATGACAAAATGAAAACTAAAAATTGAGTCTAAAAAGATGTACTAATTAAATTCTGTCACGAACCCGTAATTATACTAGTAATTGAAAGAAGGGATATACAATTCAAGTATTCATAATGTTGTATGTCATCAATTTTTGGAGACAGATTAAAATACGCACTGATACTTGTTTCTTGATCCTACTGCTTATGGTGTATTATCGGTAATATCTTATATAGCAGGCATCCTGTATAGGCGGATCCAGGGGGGGGGGGGCCTGCCCCCCCCCCCCCCCCCCTTTCGTGGGAAAAAATTTGGTTGATCATATAGGGAATCACTGAAGCATGACTGGAGCGGCCCCCCCCCCCCCTTAGGTCAGTCAGCGGGCCCCCCCTTATGAAAAGTTCTGGATCCGCCACTGTCATGATATAATTATTTGAATAAAATAATTTCATACCAAGGGATACAGAAGAAAACATTTAATGTCTATATATATTTGAATTTGGAATCTTTCTTTAAAATGTGACATCTGTTGGCCTTATGATTGGCCGTCCTAGTCTAGTAAGAATTTCCTTACTTAACTTTCTTGTTTTATCTGAGAAGTCAACATCTCGTCCTAACCTTATTATAGCACGCAAATATCTGTCTTCCACTTGTGCAGCTTGTAGCAAATCGTAATTTACCACAATTAGCCTTCTATAGGAATTTGAAGCATAAAGGTCAAATGCATATTTCCATTCCAAAAAATTAGGAAACTGATTATCACGTGACAAATAATGTTCACTCACTATGATTATGTAGTTATTACTCTTGCTTATCAATTTACGTATTTCATCCTCATATGATTCTCCTGCATAGCTATCACGGATAAAAATAAAAACTTTGAACGATCTTGATTCTAAACGCGGAACTAAAACGCATGTGACCCAGTTCAATAGTTGACGATCATTGTTATCAAATGAAATGTAAACACTGTTAATTATAATTTCAGGAATTACGCGAATTTTCTGATGCCGAGTAAAATGCGGCATTTCACGATACACGATAAACAGCTCTTGTCGAAATTTAAAGGCTGTTAACGCACAAATAGCAAAACATGATGTGAGTATCCCTGTAACAATAGTAAGAGTCATATCTAATTCTCTAACTTTGCAATTTAACAAGTCATCTGTCGTATCATGTATTGAATAAATTCCATGTTTTGTTTTACAGAAGATCATCGTATTTTTTTGGCAACTATTTCTTCCTGATGATAGCCATATTTTCAGCCATAAGTCATTACACGTACAAATAATCGTAATATTGCCTAAAATAACGTCACATGGACTCCTGGTTTGAAGTGCTCTTGGTATTGACTTTATCATGTTTGCATCGAAATTAATTAAACTGACATTACTTAATTGGTAAACAAGTTTGTCTGTGAGCTGGTCAATATTGTTGTTCGTGAGGTTGAGTTGCTTTATTCGTTTATAAATTGATTCACTCATATTTGGATCCTCTATTGTATTATTTGATAGATCGATTACAAGGTTTGTGTCCTTGAGCAGGAGATTTGGTACCCTTTTCAGATTTAGCGACGAACAATTTACTACTGTTTGCGACTCGTGTGGATGAAAGGAGCAATGACATTCAACAGGGCATACTGTAATATTACAAACGAGACGGTGCTTATTTACTGTCAGGTCGTTTATTGTCCAGTTTTGAAGTGCGTGTGGACTATAACATAACTCGTTTGAGTCATAGCTTGGATATTTGGATACGAGAAGTTCAAACACTGCCAATAAGTCGTACATCTTACAATCACATACAAGAAAGTCGTTATTACGGAAGTCTATCCCATGTCTTATCTTACCTAAAAAAGATCTATCTTTCAGTCCAATTTCTTCAATAGTCGGGAAATATGTAAAGTTATTATGTCCAAGATAAATAGATTCTCCAGTTTCAAAGTTAGTCTCCTCATTAATTTCTAAATTCAACACATTAGTAAATTTGTTTACCATATTGTGCTCAAAATAATAAAAACAAAACATTCTTTTCTGTATAAGATTTGAGGCATCAAGCGTTTCCAATTTGTTATAACTTAAATCTAGGTGAAACAATGTCATGTTCCGAAAATGAAGCCAACCTGGTTCCAAGTAATATATATTATTCTGCGACAAATCTAATTTTCGTAAAAGCGTCAAACCGGAAAAGCTTGCCGAATTAATATGCGTAAGTTTGTTGCCCTTTAGAATAAGGGTATCTAAGAAATGCAAATTCTCTATATAATCAATTTTATTTATTTTGTTGAAAGAAAAGTCAATATATCCAATCTTTTCAAAATCTCCAAGGTTACTTGGAATAGAAGACAAATAACCTTTAATATGTACAACTGATATGTATTCCACTTGAGTATTTATCGATTTCTTTATAACTTTCCCAATTCCTGTTGGACTTGTATACTCCAGATCTAGGACATCGAAAGACGCAGGTAAGTAATAAGAAGGTATCATCCACTTCGGTATAGAATAACAACGAACACAGAATTTCTTGACGGACAGATCGTATCCACACCAAGTTGGATAATAAAGGTCATCTCGTCTTGGATGTGATGACAAATGTACGTAATTCTTAAAATCATAGTTTACTACCCATGCTACCGAAAAGTTAACTAGGTATACGACAAAATATAAAATAAGCCCTTTAACCATCGGATGGAAAGACATGACATCAGCTCACTATTTCTTGTTTAGAAATACTTGTCTATTTTATATACACTGCTTATCAGGAAGTTTTGATAGTTTTGGCCAATAAAATGCAACATTGTTCGAAAATTAATTTTAAAACATTATTGGTTGTACCATGGAAGTATTATATTGACAATATAATACTTCCATGGTTGTACTGTAAAAGCTTTGATTAAACCCAAAACAAAGGAGACTTTATACTATCATGAAGATAAATAATGACATAAACTCAATTTAATATGTTTGACTGAAATATATATTAAAGTGTGAATTAATTCTAATATAACATGTATAATGCACATATATCTACATTAACGTAATATTGCAACGCAGAAGAAATGTATTGAGAATTTGAATGACAGAGGTATTCGTTTCCTATGAACATATATTTATTGGTCCACCAGGACCTAATTGTAGGTTCCCAATATAAATTTCGAAACTACGTCTACGCTTTTACTTCTAAAGTGTATTTTCCAAAGTATTATTCGGTACCTATTGGCGATTAATGACATCAAAGTGTACAGGTATGATTAAAAAAGACAATGATTCGTTGGTAAATTCCGCATCCAGTGGCTCTTGTATTGTATATATGAGTGCACAATTTTCCAACCTATTTTTCGAGAATGCATTGCAAACATTTTGCCCATATATTTTTGTTATTATAGATAGAAATCTCGTTCAAATTTACTTCCAATCACAGTTGGAAAAGAGAGGCGAGAAACCAAAAGGACATTCAAACTCATAAGTCGAAAATAAACTGACAACGCCATGACATAAATAGAAAAAGACCAAAAGACAAACAACAGTACACAAAACACAACATAGAAAACTAAAGACTGCACCAAAAACCGGAGGTGCTCCGGAAGGGTAAGAATATCCTACTCCACATGTTGTACCCGTCGTGTTGCTCGTGTTAGAATAAATCCAGTAATAAGTCTAATTCGGTAGGTCACATTCGGGGAAAAGAGGACGGGATTGTGGTTACGACAATTGGAACATATCCGTCGTCATCTGTGAAACAGATAATCCATAATGGTCAACCAACTCGTGGTGGCGTCCGTAAAATTTACGAAGAGATGGTTTCAACTTCGCCACTTGGAACTCTCGGTTTAATAGCTTCATTGTGGAAGTACGGGGACATCATGATCTCTTGCTATATATAGTGGGTTGCACACTTCCTGTAGTAATGTAGTAATGGACTTCTGGTATTATATACGCTGAGATTTAGGGTTTATTGTATATGATTTCTTACTTAGATACCCGTGTAGTTATAATGTGTAAATTTATTAGATAACTTTACTAGCATGAATAGGAAAAAGCTTCAGTACCACAGTCATCTTATAAATAATATGATAATCAATTAGTCAAAAAAAAAAAAAACACATAATTATGTCCGTACAGAAAAAGTTATGACCAGCAGGAATCCAGTCAAAAAAAGTAAACATTGTTTAAACTCAATTGCTTATAAAATTAACAGGAGCCTGTTAAAATTTCCCCCATCTTGTTCATGAAACATAAATTATACTGCTTTACTTATTTCAAGTAATATGTATATTACAAAATAGGTAAGAATATACCAAAGAAAATTTAAACTTCTTAAACAGTCGAAGAGAGACTGCCAAAATCATGGCAAAAAACGATAACGACGATAAGACAAACACCAGTCTACAAAACATCACATATAAACAAACTAAAGACTGAGCAACATGAATTAACCCAACCAAAAACCGGGGGTGATCTCATGTACCCCGGAAGGGTTAGCAGATCCTGTTTTACATATGACACAATATATGATACTCTTAAAAAAGAAGCTCTGTAGATCTAGAGCCAGTGTCGCTCCCCTGTGTATATTTGCACCTTCAACAATGAACACTCTCTAACATTACAAGTAGTCTAGAATATAATTCATGACTAAAATTATTTTGTTGATCTTGTTTTGCTGTTTACAAATTTTCGTTTTCCTCAAAGTTTTCAACACAAGAATCATCATAATAAAGAGTATTAAAAAACGCCAACGAAGAGTTGACTGAGTATTTTCGCATGTTATAGGACTACATCTGCTATTATCTGCTATCTACGATATGATAAATGCTGTACATGTTTTAGTTAATTGAAAGATCAGTGATCAGGTTAAAAATAAATTTTGCGTAAAATAATTATTTAAAATTTCAAAATCTGGCGCCACATCTACTCCGATTAAAGGACGTCTAATCGTAAAGAACCACAGGGAGATAATTTAAAAGGTAATTTGGAATTATTACATGATCTTACATGTTAAAAGTGACTTTGTTTATATAGTGTGTCAAATCACATTATTGCCAAAATATTCCAAATGGCTAAATCATGAAAATTAATAGTAATTATAATACTTTAACAGTGTATGCAAGGCTCAGGACTTGAGATGGGCGTATAGTTAAAATCGCCCCAAATACAATGGGAGATAATCGACATGTTAACTTACATTTTCTGTAACATTTGCAAACCAGTGACAATGTCTATGTACTGAATCTCTCTATGACTAAGTGTAATTGATTACCATTTCAAAGGTGTTCTTTTTATAAATGAAATGTATATATAATTCATTTAAAAGTGAATGAAAGATTTCTATTTTAAATAAATTAGATTAATATAAACAGAGACATATATACAAATGTCTCTGATATAAACTACCTGGGACTATTATACTAAGTCTTAGTATAATAGTGCCAGAAACTACCTTGGTTACTACATTGTACATGTATCAGTTAAGACTATTGATAGTTTTAGACTGATTGCTGAATTATAAAAAAAAAATGTTTAAAAGCATGTAGAAGAAAATACAGATATACAAGAAAATCCTTTTGATATTTGAAATGAAAAAAATATTTTATATTTTTCTTTTTTTATAATGTTTGAGATCATGCTGGTAAATAATATATTCACTAATCTACAAACTTGTTAGAACTTGAAAGAGTAATTAAGTCACCAATTTCACCTAAATTAATTTCACACAGGGACTATTGAACTCTTAAGTGACTTATTATATTATAAACATTGAATTTACATTTTCACAGGGTCATGTTTGTACCAAAATCATACCAGAAATAAAGCTTTAATTCAGATACAAATTATCTGATGGGTGTCATATATTGCAATACTTTACAAAAACCTGTGAATATTTGCAATTTTGTATCAAAATTTTCTATAAAAGCAATGTAAAGCAATTAATGAAAGTCTGGATAGGGTATCCTTCGTTTCTGTATTCTTTAATTTTTGAAGGCATTTTTCTTTATCTTTAAAAATATTGCTTATTCTGAAAAATTCTCTGGAAAATTATTTTGATATTAATTTAAATCTGTCTGTAATTATCATGATTATATAATTTTTTTATGTACTGTTCATTTCTGTAATCAGTATAGTTTTACCTAATTTTTTAATTTTCAACAGTTAATCTTTATACTTCAGCACCCTATTATTCTCTATTCTTTATTTATTTTGCTCATTATTCTTTATTCTATAAACCCCATCCAGACCCTGATAATAATATTTTTATACTCCACGGAACAAAGTTCCGTAGGGTATAATGTTTTTGACCCGTCTGTCCATTCGTCTGTCAGTCCTGTTCTTGTCATCACAACTCCTCTAAAACCACACAACATAATTTCATGAAACTTTATACATGATAAGGACACACTATGTAGATGTTCATATTTACAGGAAGTTATGATTCAATTCTTTTTCTAGGAGTTATGCCTCTTTGAACTTAAAAATTTTGACGTAAATATACTACTGCAACAATTTGTCATCACCACTCCTCTGAATCCACTCAACTGAATTTCATGAAATTTTGTAGATAATAAGGACATACTATGTAGATGTGCATATCCACAGGAAATTATGATTCAATTTTTTTTCTGGGAGTTATGGCCTAAATATACTACTGCAACAGTTTGAAAATGGCAACTCTTCTGAAACCACACAACAGAATTCTAATAAATTTGGTAGATAATAAGGACATTATATGTATATGTGCATATCCACAAGAAATTTTTATCAGTTGACTTTTGTAGGAGTTATGAGTCTTACAAAGGTTCTTTAATTAATTTATGCATATGTATTTGTAAAATTATTGAAAAATGGGTAAAGTATTTTGATATTCAAATCATCAATCATTTACCTGTCATCATTTGAATAAACTTTCTTATTTTGACCCAATGAGTGAAACAAATTGAGAGATTTTTATTGCTCATATTCCATTCCATTGTTATTAAATGAATAAAAGGAGATATCTTTGTTTGTATACTTGTTATTTCAATATTTTTGAGAAACTTTTAAAACAGGAAGTCTTAGTATTGATAATTTTTACTCAGAAAGTATAGATATTGATACACATAAAATTATGTAGCAATTTATATTTTCTTGTTTGTATAACTTAAATGTTATGAAGATTAAATTTATGATTATATGCTTTATTTTTTTCAGATTTCATACATGTATATGAAATATATGGTTAAAGTTCGGACATTTTGATGACACTATGGATTGTAAAGAAAGTAAACTATGCCTAGGCATAGATCTGGGAACAACCTCAGTGAAGACATGCTTAATTGATGGTGATAAAATGGAAGTATTACACTCCATATCAAAACCTAGTCATGCAGAAATCCCTAGTGATATTGGTAGTAAAGGCTCAGAACAAGATCCAATTCTTATCTTGAAAACTTTAAAACAATGCTTAGAAACAATTCCAGCCCCACAAAAGCAGTTGATCAATACAATATGCATTACTGGACAAATGCATGGTGTTATGTTGTGGTCAGAACTAGCAGTGAAACCAAATTTTACAACTCAGTTTGAAAATGTAGGGGGAGATAACTGTAGCAATTTGTATACATGGCAAGACCAGAGATGTTCTTCAGAATTTTTGTTGTCTCTTCCAAAACCTGACTCTCACCTACCGCTGTCAACAGGATATGGATGTGCCACAATTTTATGGTTGAGTAAGCATCGTCCCGAAATTTTGTGTCAATTTGGAAATAGTGGTACAGTAATGGATTTTCTGGTTGCAGGGTTGTGTGGATTGGATAAACCAATTACATCAGTACAGTTGGCAGCAAGTTGGGGATATTTTAACACCAGGGAAATGTCATGGAACTTTTCACAGTGGGTATAATATACCTCAATTGAAGAAATTTATAGATTTTAGATTTGGAAGTTAAGGCTACTATTGAAATATCTTGTACTAGTAAATGTATAAGAATAAGATAATATAATAGTGTACTATCACATATATTACATTTTGATTAATTTAAAGTAAAAGGAAAGCAATTTTAGTTATGCTCCTCATTCCCAAGTGGACCATGAACTATTACTTTTTATTTTCAGTTAGGGGTAAGACTTGTACAAGTACATTGTATTTACTGATACATGTAACTTATTAAATGGATGTAGAGTAATCTAATCTAGGCATTCCATTTTTTTATGCCTCACAATCGATAGATTATTTTAGAAAAGTTGAGACTGTAGACAGTCATGGAGGCCTCGGTTGTGTTTTTTTTTTACATAACAACTTCCTTTTCTTGAACACAGGAATTTTGGAACACATTTTAGTCCATATGAATTATATACAAAATTATACTTAAAGGAAACTATTCAATTATTCTATTAAATAATTAGAACATCCTTGCAACCAGCACCCCTCTTCTTTACTTTACTTCAATTTTTTTGTGAACACCTTTAAATTCTAAGTCTGCGTTGTAAAAGCTATATAATAATCTCTTTTCACTTTATTTTCTCCTCTATCATATTGAAATATTGATAGGTTGACAGAGTGTGGATTGCATATTGATTTGTTACCCTATGTTGTCTGTCCTGGTCATAAAGCAGGCACTTTACAACAGGAATGGTGTGGAATCAAACCAGGTGTAACTGTTCTAGCAGCTCTTGGTGATGTACAGTGTGCTGTGTATTCTGTTCTTAAGTCACAACAAGATGCAGGTTTGTTTAAATGTTTGTTGCCTATTGACTTAAGTAATAATTCACTTGAGTAGTTTCTGTGAAAAGTAGAAGTTTTTTTTTAAATTCAGGATCATGAATGCTTAATTTATTTTTTATTTTTATATTATTGCGAACCAAATGAAACATTTCCAGAGTCACCCCCATTTGATAAATTGTCAGTTCTATTGTCCCATTGTACAAATACAATAGCTATATTGTTCTCTGTGTAGTATATTCACTGGGACCTTTAAAATTCTTCTAAGAGAAATCCATCACTCATTGATTAATTTACCTGAATAAAAAAATTATCTTCTAAATAGATGAAAATACATGTATCAACTCCAAAATCTGCATGTGATGTTGTATTTATTCAATATTAATTATATATTTTCAATCTGTTCAATGTAAACAGTTAATTTCTGACAAAATTTTTAGCATTGTTGTTGAAATTTGCAGTTTTTATTTGTTTAGTTATAGAATACATTTAAGAAGGTCTTAATTTAAACATTGTCATTTTCCAGTTTTTATTTGTCGAACACACAAAAACAAAATTTCAATGGGAACAATGTTGAAAATTTTATCAGAAATCAACTTTTAATGTTTGAATCAGTGTTTACATTGAACAGATTGAAAAAATATTATTGATATTGAAAAAACATAACATCGCATACAGTTTTTTTATTTGATACATGTATTTTCATCTACTTTTGAAGATATTTTTTTTACAGGGGTAAATTAATCAATGAGTGATGGATTTCTCTTAGAAGAAATTTAAAGGTCTCAGTGAACAAACAACACAGAGAACAATAGCTATTGTATTTAATCAATGGGACAATAGAACTGACAAAAGTTTAAATACCTTGACCAAGAGGAGATTACTCAGTGGAAATGCTTCATTTTGTTCGTAATAAAGTGATAACCCTAAAAAGCGGTGTGTCCTTAACCAAACCAGATGCTATGCCATTATAAATACAGAAGTAAATATGAATAAAGGTAAGTTCTTTCCAAAAGTCAATTAGGCAGCAAACCAACATTAATGAGTTGACAAAAATTCACCAAATAGACATTCAACATTCTTGAGCTGGGAAAGACCTTTTTCTTTTTAAAAGTCAAGTTTATATTGTTATATATAATAATTTTTTTGTATCTGTGTTTATTTTCAGTAATAAATATCAGTACATCTTGTCAACTTGCTTTTCCTGTTAGAAATGAGGAGTTACTTCCCTTGAAAGCAGACAGCATGTGCCCAGTACAGTACTTTCCATACTTTGAAGACAGTTACTTAGCAATAGCTGCAAGTTTAAATGGTGGAAATGTTTTGGCTAATTTTGTTTCCATGCTTCGAGGATGGATGAAATGTTTTGGTATGATATAAATGAGCTATGATTAAAAAACCTTAATGCACAAATAAAGTAAAAGGACTACAATAGCATGATTTATGGTTACCTTTTACTGGGATATTCATGTTCTTTCTAATCAATCTTGGGCACTGCTGGCAAAGTGGTCTAAGTAGTTCACCTACTGTACCAATAGTTTGAAATACTGAGATTGTGACTTTGAATCCCACACATGGCAGGTGCTTTGGACTATAATCTTTATTGACTAGGATTGCCAGTTTTTCCTGCCGAAGGTTCATGGTGGTTTCCTATAGGCACTCCAGCTTCCTCCACCAATGAAAACTGGCCGCCAGGAATAGCCTATAGTGATTAAAGTGGTGTTAAACACCAAAAATCAATCAATCAATCATCTAATTTATCTAAAGTGGATAAAATGTCAACATTTACTCTAAAATATTTAAATATTTAGTAATAATAAATTAAGATACATTTTTCGAGTATATTGTCTGAAATTAACAGATGTTAAATCCAACAATTATTTTGGAGTGAGGGGCCTCAGTGATGGTCTACATATTTCATATACCGTATCACTAGCTTGTCAACACTGAGGTTTTTATGGCAGGAGTGTTCAACTCCAATCTTAATTGACTTGGATTGTCAGTTTTCCAGCCAAAAGTCAATGGTTCTCTTTGGGCACTCTGGCTTCCTCCATGAATAAAAACTGACTAACATAATAGTGCTCAAAGTGGCAATAAACAACAATCAATCAATATTTTGAAGTGTAGAAAATCTATCAATCACCTACATAAATTATATTTCAAAAGTACAGTTGTTAAAAGAGAAAACAGAAGTGATTGTGTATTTTTAAAATTTTCCATCGAGGACACAGAGAATGCGCAATGTACGTTACTAGGGGCCAAGTTTGAATTTCTGAATTAACCCATTGTCAACCACTATAACTTATAAATATATATATATATCTGCATCAGATAGAAATCGACCTTTTGAAATTGCACATATACATGTACATGTATAAGACTTTGATTGATTTTAGAACATTCAAAAAAAAAAAAAAAAAATGAATTTTGGTCTGTTCTGTAGGGTTCTTATAACAACTCAATTTTCAAACAATTAAAGACTTTCTGTAGAGATTTTTTCAACCCAAAATAGGTTAACAGATGTGTTGATATTCATTGGCATAAGGTCGATTTCTATCTGATGCAGCTCATATATAAAGCTTATTAAAAATTTTGCTCGTTTTATTTCAGGTTGTAATATAGAAGATGATAAAGTATGGGACACTCTGATGGATCTTTCTATCAACAAGCTAAATTCACAAACTTTGAAAGTCACACCTACACTTTTTGGAGAAAGACATGATCCTCAGCTTTCAGCTTCTGTCACTGGTATCAGTGCTGAAAATCTTGATCTTGGAACTTTATTTAGATCGGTATGTTGTGGCCTATTAGATAATGTGTCAAATATGATGCCAGTTTCATTTTTGGAGAAAAATGGAATAAACAAGCTGATTGGGTCAGGATCCTTGCTTTCCAGAAATGAGGTCATGAGACAGGAAATAGTAAAGTATTATGGGAAGTTAACAGTAGAATTTGGCAACAGTTGTGACTCTGCAACTGGTGCTGCCATGTATTCAGTAAGAAACAGCACAGAACATAAATGATTAATTAAGTGTGTAAACTGTTTAAACAATATTTCATTGATTACATTTTAAATGATATATTTTGATGATTTTTGTTTATCTATTTTGTTTATTCAAGTGCAATAAACCCAAAAATAATCAGTACTGGAGACATTTTCTTATTTATCTTCAGCCAGTGCTATTACAAGACCTGTCTGCTCTCAACTTCTATCGCCCCAATATGTACAAAATGTAGTTTCTAAAAAAAACCAAGCAAAAACCCAGCACCAAACTAAGAATTTTAGGTGTTTGCATTGACATCCAATTTGATGTTAATTTGTAGTTTGATAAAAATAACAAACCACCACAGTTGGGGCAAGTATGGATACAGCATTCAAGCTTGATACAGCTCTGAATTTGGATTGTGATTAAATATTTGAAACAGCATAGGTTTCTGACACAGAACTTAAAATTTTTTAATTTACCTATTGAAACCATATCATTATTATTTGCTTTTATATATAAATCAGAAATAAACAATTTAAAATGGATAATTTTAAACAAGAAAAAAAATGAAAAAAAAAATAACCCCCCCCCCCCCCCATTTTTTGAACCCCCTTATGATTCATCACCCCCAAACTCAATCCCGCCTTCCCTTTGTGGTATGGTACCTTGCAATACAATTTCAGAGAGATCCATACACTTGAACACAAGTTATTGTCTGCAAACTAGAAAAATGCTTGTTTTTTGGCCCCAAATTCCTAAACGTTTAGGGCAATTACCCCCAAACTCAATCCAAGCTTTTCCTTTGCGATATGGAACCTTGTAGTGCAATTTCATAAAGATCCATATACTTACACAGAAGTTATTGTCCTGAAACTAGAAAAATGCTTGTTTTTTTCCCCTTTTTGGCCCATAATTCCTAAAATTTTGAGGTAATTACCCCCAAAATAATCCCCAGCCTTCCCTTTCTGGTATGGTACCTTGCAGTAAAATTTCAGAGAGATCCATATACTTGAACACAAGTTATTGTCTGGAAACTAGAAAAATGCTTATTTTTGGCCCCTCATTCCTAAACGTTTTGGGCAATTACCCCCAAACTCAATTCCAGCTGGTCCAAGGACACAGTTATCGTCCTTTGGTTTTCGTTGTCTACAAATATAGTCCCTAGTGTGAACAGTGTATAACTTGCATTTTTTTTGATACACTTTCCCAATTTATTTCTTGATATTTTATGCATGAAATATTAAGTAAGGGGATGAAATTACATGTTAAAAAAATTTGGGTGCTGAATCTTTATGTTAAGTAGTGATTTGGTCCAGTTAAAAAAGGTCAAAAATTAGCTGAAGCTGTCAAACTGAATTTTAGCCCCCCTTAACACAGAATTGTCAATATTTTGAGTTAGAGCTGGTAGAAGTTTCTATAATTTTGATATTATTTGTATCAATAGTAGTACACTACACTGTAAAAATCTTTTTGAGATAGAGCAGGTGCGATTTTTTTTGAATTTGAATTTACTGTCTAAAAGAAATGCACTACGAAATAACTGTGTTCTCGGGCCTAAGAGATGAATTCCGTAAATGTAGATTCTGTACTTTGGCAACTTTCCTGAATGGTTTGCTGGTTTCAATTTGTCAAACTCAATAAAAGTAAAGGATTTACATCTTTGTTTGACAGAAATTCTGTTAAAATAAGCATTTTGGCATTATACGGCTAAAATAAGCATTTTAAAGCAGTTTCCATTTTATGCCTAAGAGCCATGCTGACTTTCTATCTGACAGCTTTTTATGTTCCTGATATTTGTGTTTCTATGCTTAAATCAAATTTAATTAACCATTTGTGAACTCGGAATCTAGAGAAAAGTAGATTATCACAGGAAAAATGTGCAGAATATTTGTGTATTTATGTCCCTGGTTAAACGGCCTGTTTGATGTATGTGAAATGTGAAGAGAGATCCATGCTCTTGGACACAAGTTATTGTCTGGAAACTAGAAAAATGCTTATTGTTGGCCCCTTTTTGGCCCCTTATTCCTAAACGTTTTGGGCAATTACCCCCAAACTCAATTCCAGCTTTCCCTTTGTGAAATGGAACCTTGTAGTACAATTTCAGAAAGATCCATAGACTTACACACAAGTTATTGTCATATGCATGAAACTAGAAAAAATGCTTGTTTTTTGGCCCCTTTATTCCTAAAATTTTGAGGCAATTACCCCCAAAATCAATCCCAGCATTCCCTTTGTGATATGGAACCTTGTGGTACAATGTCAGAGAGATCCATACACTAACACACAAGTTATGTTTGGAAGTTACAAAAATGCTTATTTTTGGCCCCTTTTGGCCCCTAATACCTTAACTGTTGGTACCATAACCACCAAAATTAATCCCAACCTTCCTTTTGTGGTATTGAACCTTTTGGTAAAATTTCATAGAGCTCCATTCACTTAAACTAAAGTTAGAGTGCAAAAACCAATGTGTCTTCAGACGACGACGACTCCAACGTCATACCAATATACGACAGCAAATATTTTTTGCAGTCGTATAAAAACAGGAACATGTTAAGTACAAAATACTGGAACATATCAGGTACAGAAAACAGGAACATATCAAGTACAAATAAAATGCTCCGCTGGGCGCAGCTTGATACGACCGCAGAGGTCGAACCCTGAACAGTTGAGTATGGACACAATATTTAAGCTTGATACAGCACTGAATTTGGATTGTGATTAAATATTTGACACAGCATAGGTTTCTGACACAGAATGAATGTGGTCTAAGATCTTAAAAAATTTTAATTTACCTATTCAAACCATATTATTATTATTTGCTTTTATATATAAATCAGAAATAACCAATTTAAAATGGAAAATATTAAAGAAAAAAAAAGAAAAATAATTCCCCCCCCAATTTTTTGAACCCCCTTATGATTCATCACCCGAAACTCAATCCCAGCCTTCCCTTTGTGGTATGGTACCTTGCAGTACAATTTCAGAGAGATCCATACACTTGAACACAAGTTATTGTCTGGAAACTAGAAAAATGCTTGTTTTTTGGCCCCTTTTTGGCCCCAAATTCCTAAACATTTAGGGCAATTCCCCCAAACTCAATTCCAGCTTTCCCTTTGTGATATGGAACCTTGTAGAACAATTTCATAAAGATCCATTCACTTACACACAAGTTATTGTCCTGAAACAAGAAAAATGCTTGTTTTTTGCCCCTTTTTGGCCCCTAATTCCTTAAATTTTGAGGCAATTACCCCCAAAATCAATCCCAGCCTTCCCTTTGTGGTATGGTACCTTGCAGTACAATTTCAGAGAGATCCATACACTTGAACACAGGTTATTGTCTGGAAACTAGAAAAATGCTTATTTTTGGCCTCTTTTTTTGCCCCTAATTCCTAAAATTTTGAGGCAATTAACCCCAAAATCAATCCAAGCACATCCTTTGTGATATGGAACCTTGCATTTCAATTTCAGAGAGATCCATGCTCTTGGACACAAGTTATTGTCTGGAAACTAGAAAAATGCTTATTGTTGGCCCCTTTTTGGCCCCTTATTCCTAAACGTTTTGGGCAATTACCCCCAAACTCAATTCCAGCTTTCCCTTTGTGAAATGGAACCTTGTAGTACAATTTCAGAAAGATCCATAGACTTACACACAAGTTATTGTCATATGCATGAAACTAGAAAAAATGCTTGTTTTTTGGCCCCTTTATTCCTCAAATTTTGAGGCAATCACCCCCAAAATCAATCCAAGCATTTCCTTTGTGATATGGAACCTTGTGGTACAATGTCAGAGAGATCTATACACCAACACACAAGTTATGTCTGGAAGTTACAAAAATGCTTATTTTTGGCCCCTAATTCCTTAACTGTTGGTACCATAACCCCTCAAATCAATCCCTGCCTTCCTTTTATGGTATTGAACCTGATGGTAAAATTTCAAAGAGATCCATTCACTTAAACTAAAGTTAGAGTGCGAAAACCAATGTGTCTTCGGACGACGACGACGCCAACGTCATACCAATATACGACCGCAAAATTTTTTTGCGGTCGTATAAAAACTGGAACATATCAATTTCAAAAAAGGAACATATCAAATATGTTAAAAATATGGAACATTACAAATGATTGATTGATTGTTGGTTGCTTAACCATTACAAATGATTGATGTCATAAATGCATAATTGAAAATAAAGACTTGTGAAAGAAAACTATTTTATTATGACCAATTATTTTTTTTTTTATACGAAATAAACTGTAAAACTGTAAATAAATCAGTCTTAATAAATACATAAAAAACAAATGAAGTACTTCATAGATGATGCTTTTGTATGACAGTGCGACCCTACCTAAAAATCAGCACTGTGAAAAAAAATTTATAATTTCATACTAAATATCTATATATTAAAAACAAACTACAATGATTAACTGACACTTGATATTCAAACAAAACGTGGTATAAAAAATCAGTACACTATTTTTCCCCATGGGAATTCAGAAAAAAAGTTAAGTAATTTGGTGAAACTCTGATAATTTCAAGTGGCATGCTGTTGTTTAAATTGCTATAAGTTGTGGAAATAACATTGGCTCTACCAGTTCCTTTAAAGCCCAGATCTTGCTACCTCTGGAGCTCAGTGTCCTAATACTTAAGCCAGTAGTCCTAAAATTGGAGGCAAGAAGCCCTATCAGTAGTGGAACCCAGAACCAACAAACATTGCTAAAAGGAGCCAGGAATCCATGATGTGAACCTGGAGCTGGACAACAAAAATAAAAAGGAGCCAAGAGCCTGAATGTTTTGCGTAGAAATATCGCCATTGGAAGATTCTCTTTCCTTCATCAAAGAAATTGAAAAAGGTTAAGGAATGAATCTATAACTCTTCCAGGGTGATAAAAATAAGCCTGCCCATACAAGAATCAATATCAAAGTGTGTGCAAAATAAATATTCTGCAATGGCAATAAGCCAGAATCTTGGAATACTGATGTTGACTCTCTGTTGAATTTCAATACGCTACTGTAAATTCAGAAATTATTGCGAATAATGCGACTGGTCGCATATTGCAAAAATAAGAACTCACATTCTGATATCTGATTGATATATCTGCATGCAGCTTTTCCTGAATTCGCAATAATTAATTTTGCATTTATGTCCATTCTTCAAAAATTGCAATAATAAAAGCACGCAATTATTTCTGAATTAACAGTATATACATTTACATATGCATGTATAAGAGTCCATGCAAGCCCTTAGCTAAGATGTCTCACAGGGGTTATTTTGGGTCATGAAGTTTTCAATGTTTAAAAGTCAAACTTTTATCAGAATCTAGTCTTTAATAGTTTTTAATAGTAATTTTATGGCAGTCTGTCCAAAGCTAGTCGGCTGAACTGTCAATGAAAACACACAATGGTTACGGTAATCGTGTCTTTGGGGTCCTAAGACACCCACGTACCTTGGCAAGACCTTTTTTTTATTGCACCATATTTCTTACTTGATTAATTGATGGAATATAAATTTGCTCTTATGATGCTATTTCAAACAATGACCTGCATGCTTTCTTAAAATAGGAATTTATTATCACCTGATCACATGGACTGGTTTATTATGGCTTGGGAATGAAAAACAGCTTGTATCTTTCCTTTGCTCACAAGGAACTAGATGTCATTCAAAGACCAGTTAATTTATATGATCCATAATTTGGTATATGCCCTAAGGTTACAAAATTTGCTGTAAAAAGTTTGGTACAATGAATTTAAACAATCCAAACACAAGATATTTTAATGAAATATGCCATGTTCTACAGATGATGTGATAGACTGTGATAGAGGTTTTAGGCAAACACTCAATGGGAAAAAAGGATAAATTTTAAAAAGAGGCCAGTATTGCATTGGGAATATGGTAGATATTTGGCTGAATATCATGGGTGGAAAAAGAGACTGCTTTTCATACAAAACAAACAATTTACTGCACCCAGAAACAAATTCTGTTATATAACTGTCTGAAAATCATTATTGGAGGGAATTGATTTCAAATTACAATCCATTTAAATAATGTGTTTGAGGAATGTTTCATCAAATTAAAATGAAATCAAGCAAAAACATACTTTTACTCGATGTAGAAACAACTAAAGAATGAAAAGCTTGTGCACTCTATCTGAGGTTGGTCAACAAAATAGCATGCACATGATGCCAATAAAATATGGATTGTTCCTTACTTTTCGAAACAGTGTACTTTGTCCTTTCTGAGTAAATTGACTACATGTAATATAGAAATTCCATGACAGCTTTTTCCTAGATTTTTTTCCGCCAACAGAATAAACACAATAGTGTGGGGAAGATATACCATGTACACAAAGACAATTAAAATCCGGGAAATACTACACACTCTGGTACAATATACAATTTTTTTGAAAGACAGCAATATATACCGTGCAGAATTTAAAAAATATATATAATTTCAACCATACTGATCATCATAAGAAGCACACCACTTATTAAACAACCAATATCATAAATACATAATAATTTAATGTCTTTAGCACTTAAAAGATTAATTGATTGTTGGTGTTTTACACCACTTTCAACACTCTTGGCTTTATCCTGGCGGTCAGTTTTTATTGGTGGTAGAAGCCTGAGTGCATCGAGAGAACCACTGACCTGAAGAAAAACTGACCATCCTAGTCAATTCAGATTGGAATCAAACTTAAAAGAAAATATTAACCTAACATGTTCTGACCACGTATTTTATAATCTACAATTACTAAAAATGTTCAGAAATTTCATTCAAAGGAGCACAATAGCAAAATGCATTTGTTTTGTTTGTTTCTTCAGTTAATGGGCACTGAAACCTTTCGTTCAACTAAAATGTCCATTTTACGCAGCTATTCCTCCAACCAAACAGAAGAATATATACAAATAGAACTAAAAAGAAAATACTATTAAAAATAAAGAAAAATATCTTTCATTAAAATACCTGAGTTATATGAAATAGATAAATTAATAAAAATTTGTAAGGGGTTCTGCGGAACCCTGTGTCTTGCCTGCAATTGCTGCTGTCAGTGTAAAAGTGTAATGTTCACTTATAAAGTGAGTCCATTTATCAGTTTGATACAGAATTTTAAAAAAAAAATCAAAATTTTTCTTTAGGTGCTGTTTCATGTTCTTGAAGATTAGCTTCTGTCCAAGTTTCATAACAATCCATGAAGGTTTACAAATTTATCATGTCAAAAAATTTTAATCCCAGACTGTCTATAAATGTTAACTGTAAAAACTAAGTCTATCTATCAGAAAAATGCTGAAAATGAAAAAAAATATATTTTCAAAAGTTTGCTTCAGACATTATCTCTTAATCATAAAAAAGCTTCTGCTAAAGTTTCATAAAATTCCATTAAAATTCCATGAAGGTTTGACAAAGTTATTGATGACCGAAAAACTTTAACCCCAGACTGTATCTACTTGTTAACTGTAAAAAAATCTAAGTCAATTTATCAGTAAAATACGGAAAAATTTGTAAGGGTTCCGTGGAACACAGTGTCTCGCCTACTTTTGTTGTTAGTCGCAGGCTCAACAAAAATGGGGAACAAATTATTAAAAATTTTCCTCTAGATACTATCTTTTGATTGTAAGAAGTTTCTGTCCAAGTTTTGTAAAAATCCAGGATGGTTTATGAATCTAATAAATGTTTTAAAACTTTAACTGCAGACTGTATGTAATGTTAACTGGAAGAAAATCTAAGTCCATTTATAAGTAATATACAGAAAAACCGGACAAAATTTCCTTCTAGATACTATCTTTTGATCATAAACAAGCTTCTGTCCAAGTTTGGTACAAATCCAGGATAGTTTAAGAAAGTTATTAAAATTTTAAAAACTTTAACCACAGAGTGAATGTAATGTTAACTGGCAGAAAAACTAAGCCCATTTATAAGTAAAATATGGATAAACAGGATTTCTTTTTTACAAAATTTACTTCTGGATACTATCTTATGATCATAAACAAGCCTCTGTCCAAGTTTGGTACAAATCTAGGATAGTTTAAGAAAGTTATTAAAATTTCAAAAAATTTAACAACAGAGTGAATATTTGTGGATGCCGCCGACGACAACGGGATGTAGGATCGCTATGTCTCGCTTTTGCAACAAAAGTCACAGGTTGACAAAAATGAAAATTAATATTTTCAAAATTTTGCTTGGATTCTGTTGGTCATAAAAAAGCTTCTGTACAAACTTCTCTAAAATTCCATGAATGTTTGACAAAGTTATTGATGTCTAAAAAAAACTTTTACCACAGACTGAACCTAAATGTTGTCGACGACTAAGGAATCTAGGATCACTATGTCTCGCTTTCGCAACATAAATGTTGCAGGCTCAACAAAAATGTCAATTTAATTCTGACAAACAAAAATTCAAAACTTGTTTATGCAAAGCAAAAGCATATTCAATGAGCAAATTTGTATCTGAGGTACAACAATATATAATAAATAAAAACAGATCTGTTTCAATAAACAAAAATATCACAGATAATTATTGTAACGAAATTAAAAAACAATACATACAAATATACATATATTATAGTTTATTTTAAAGCCTTCAAAGTCTGAACAAAATTTTATAGCCACTACTGTTATTCTTATTCTAATACATTACAAAAATAGAATTAATATGTTGGTCCAGCATGAACAAAAAATCAAACTGAATACAACCTTTTTACATTGATATTTATATAATGCCACTTTCAGAACAATCATTAATTACAAACAACATTTAACAGCAATTGGTTAAAATGTAAATTTTGATAATATAAGCACCAATATGGCCATTACATGTAATTTTTCTTCTCTAAATAAAATTTAACATACAGTCATGTATTTCATTTGCCTTCGTAGTGTAAGAAGAAAAATATGTATAAAGAAAAATTCTTTAAATATGTTATATGATTTTATCAAATTCATCCTTAACTTGAATAATTACTACCCTCAATAGGCTGATTGCCTTGCTAGTGAATTGTAGATACGTAGGCAAAATATACCAACTATAAATCTATTTGGGTTATAAAAGTTATTCATTTTTCATCTTTCAAAATAATCAAATCACTGAAAACTTTCACTTAACAAACATCACGTTTGAAGCTTAGATTAACTGTTTAACCAAAACACACAAATTTTGTCTTCACCACAATTAAGTCACATTAGTTTACAGAAAACTGAACTACCCACTTTTACAATGCAGGGGACATAACCCTTTGAAAAATCAGATAACCTGACACATGCAACAACCTCTAGTGCATAGTAACCAAAGCAAATGGTAAGATATATAAGGTGTAAATTTATCATGTTTTACATTTAAAAAAACTAATGTTTTAAAATAACTAGACAATTAATTCAGATACACATATGATATAAATATCACAGTAAAGCCTGAGACTATAAGTTATATCTGTGACTACTAGTACAAACTGATTGTTTATTCAGCTGTCAACATTCTAATTTCTTCAGCTAAGACCTTGGTAATATGCATTGCTTCTTCTACCTCTTTACCACCTATCTGTTCCAGAGATGCCTGGGCTGCCTCTCGCACATGGGAAATAAAATCATTTCTCCTGAAAATGAACATATGAATGATATTAACTTAAGGAACATTCTAAGCCAATTTATTCTTCCCAAATGGCTGTTTATCTTGATTATTCATTTTTACCTCCTAATTCTTAAAATTAAAAAGTTTTATTGATAGGCCAAATAACATCCTTCAGATGTTCACCAGACAGCTGTCAATCATCAGTATTTTTGTTTTTTATTTACATATTTTAGGATTTTGTCTTACATATTTGAATTTGAGCTTTAAAATTCTTGCATCTATTGCAAAACTGTAAATACTGGCTTAATAGCCTTATTTTAAGATCTTGTCATTATAATTTAGATATGAGCCAAGGCTATACCCAAAAAGAGGAACTTTACCATGAACATGTGACCGTTTTGCACTAAAGTTTCAATATTTTATCAATATGTTCATTTAAAAAAAAAATAATAGGTGATATCATAGCTCCTCCTTTTTATGTCTTAATAGTAGACATATTGTATCACACTTGATGCAGTGGTAGAATAAAGATTTTTTAAATTCCTATTTATGGTCCAAGATTTGGTACTTTTTTATTTTTATTAAAATCTTGAATGTTTCAACAACAAAATCAAAAATCAAATTTAACTTATATCTGTTCTATTATCCTGTCCCCTAAAAAAAACAAGCAAGTATTTATGTCATCAACAGAGGACTTTTTTTTTTCTCTAACATATTAAATCCCCAATAGACATTTTTAAAAGAAAATTGAAAAATTGCTGTACAAAACAAAAATGTCTTCACTGTTTCCGTTTTCCTTTCGTGTTTATGTGAGAAAACTTTGTCTTCATATTTACTACTCAGTTAGTAAATGTTTTGAAAATAAAGGTAAATGGTCTATCAGCAATAAGAAAATGAACATGTGCAACATATACAAAATGAACAGCTGCAGAAAAAATACTTCAAAGTTGCCTGAACAACAAAATTTATATATTTTTTTTCGTTTGACTATAGGGATTTCCCCTGCGTTAAATATAGTGATATATATATTCATACTGGTTTAATAGAGAAGTTGTAAAACAGGTTATTGTTATTTTGGATTTAGATATATTGGTTATATATGCACATGAAATCCTTTGGCAGATTAAAGGGTGGGGTTCCGTTATATTAAAAAAAGAAATTGTTGAGGTGTCAGTTCATCGAAGGTGCTCACAGTAACTACAACGTACAGTTTACCGTTTATTGTCATATATATAAATATGGATCATATAGAGTTTGAGTTCATTTATATATAAGGTTGTGTTGGACAATTTTCTTGTATGCATATGTCAATTTGAATATTGTTGTTCATTTATATTATAATATTATGTTATTAAACATTGTTTGCAAGAGAAAAGTTACTGCGAGCAACCAAACCTATATTAGAGTTTTGTCATATTTATACATAGGAATTTAGTAAAGAAATGCTTTTGATTTGAACGAGCGAGGGAGAATTTAATGATAGATATTATGATCAATGAAAACACAGCTTGGGCTAATAGAGTTATCTCCCATATTAAATATTCATCTGTGATGAAAACCTCTTTTTTTTTTTTTAAATAAACAGGAATGAGTAATCCAATTATTGAATTTAGAGTTTTTGGTACAGTCTGGAAAAACTCTATAATTAAAACAAATACTTTCACAATGTCTAAAACTTCACTGTAAAATACAGAAACAATACGAAAAATACAATATATATTTACCATAAATGTAAAAGTTTGGGTACTGCTTTTTTGGCATGGAGCTGACCTAATGCCAAGCATCCTGCCTCTCTTACTAAACGATCCTTATCATTCAGGCACTTCATCAGATTGTCGACTGTTGATGGATCTTTGTCTCCAGTTTTAACCAATGAAACTGCTGCTACAGCACGAACATTTGAGGATGTACTTCTAAGTAAGTCTCTTAAGGCATTAATCACAGTAGTGCTTTGAAATTTCCCTATAAACAAAAAATACAATAATTATTTAAAAATTACAAATCAAAATTAAGCAAAAAAAGATTGGAGTGCACCCCTCTAAACACAGAAAAAAATGTAGTAAAGGTAAAATTATAGTGTCAAAATAAGGTCCTCTACTTCCTAATTCTTAGGAGCAACCCCCTTCCCAAACCCCCCCCCCCCCCCCCAAAAAAAAACAACACATCAAATTCTATCCGATTTGCTCTATCTGTTTTAAGCTAAAAACTGGATTTTAACCCTATGTTCTATTTGTAGCAACAGCAGCCATGTTTGTCGATGAATCCAATCCCTGGATACAATTTTAAAACAAGATAGGGAACATTCAAGTCAAGTTTAGTGACATTTTGCCCAGTAGTTTCAGATGAAAACATTTTTTTTAAAAGTTTATGATGACGGATGGACGGATGGAATCAGATGACGATAGATGCCAAGTGGTTGCAAAAGCTCACATGGCCTTTTAATGCAGGTGAGTTACAGAGCAAGAGCAGCATTCTACAAGCTAAGAAAAATATGGGCATGGAACCAATTTAGTAGAAATACCAAAATACAAAAATACAAAAGCAAAGTAATATCAGTATTGTTATATGGGGCAGAATGTTGAAAGATAGGTGAGACAGATTGAGACAAACTAAACACCTTTATGACAAGAAACATAGAATATTTAGGATAATTTGGTCGTTTTTCAAGATAATTTGGTGAGCTACTTTCAACACAGAAGTGCTGCAAAGAGCCAACATGTGCAGCATCACAAATATAAAAATAAGGAGATGTGGTATGATTGCCAATGTGACAACTATCCACCAAAGTTCAAATGAAGTGGATGTAAGCAATTATAGGCAACCATACGGCCTTCAACAATGAAAAATACCTGTACCGTATAGTTGGTTATAAAAGGCCCTGACATGGAAAATATAAAACAATTCAATTGAGAAAACTAACGGCGTAATTTATAACAAAACAAACTAAGAAAACTATGAAGACCAGGACCACCTTGCCGTTGACTCAACCATGAAAGAGAAAAGTAGAAAGGCTTAAGGAAACTTAAAGACAAATTTTTGACGAAGAAAGAACAGACAATGGATGGAGAATTTGGAGAGACGCACAACATCAAGCAGCAGACAGACTCAGGCAGAAGGCTTCCATTTGTGTCCTATGCAACAAATGATGCTAACAGGAATTGTAAGTTGTAAGTAAGCAAAATTTTGATAATCTCTATTACATGTAAATGAATTCCTAACTTTTCTATACTCAGGGTTTCTAGGTTTAGAGTTTAAGATATTGTTAAGACACTTGTCCATTGTTAAGGATGACCTCTTGATCTCCTTTGTTTTATTGTGCCATTGGGTTGCTGTTTCATTGTAGTATATCACATCTCCTTTTTATTTTTTATAATAGTGGTTAATATTCTACTATTTTGGTTGATTCTTTATTTTAATGTTCAAGATAAAAATTGCAGTATAAATTTAAATATATTTAAACATACCTAAATTTTGAATAGCTTCCAGTCTGACAGAGGAGTCCATATCAAATACCTCTCTCATTGCATACAGTTCTCTCGTATGGTCTTCAACTCGGGGCCATAATGGTTGTATTTCTTCATCTACTTTACAAAAATCTGAAAGTAATAGTAATGTACTTATTCCATAAAGTTTCCTTTCTTTATGTCATAAAAACACATGTTTCTTTGATAATATAAAAAAGAATTACAGGAATAATTTGTATACCTGAGGAGTGAAAATCCAAAAAAGAGTAAATGCACAAAAATGGTATATCTAACTTTACGGGATATGGTTTTGCTCATTGTTGAAGGCACTACAGTGCATGCCCTGTTTATGTTTTTAGTTGTTTACATCCTTGTCCTTTTGGTCTTTTGCAGAAGTTTGTCCCATTGGCAATCATACCACATCTCTTTATTTTTATAAATGTGGTGTTCATTAACGCCTATATACATGTGTAAAATTTGTCTTATATCAGAAGCATAATTTGACATTTAATTTGTAAAAGATATATTTTACTGTAGCATTTTATAAATGAATACATTACAGAATCAAATGAAACTGCATTTTTTCTTATCTCCTGATGAATTTGAGCATGAGATGAGAATTTTTATCATGTGAAGCATAGTCAAATGAACAAGACCTAATAAAATATTCTGTACCCATGGGTCAATCACTGAAATGGGTGTAAATAAATTACCTTCCAAATCAGTGGAGAATGCTTGTTTTGGATGCTGTTTTAAATATTTTGAACTATCAAATTAAAATCATTTCATTAAATATTTCAGCATAAGTTTTATACTTTACCAAATATATTGTCTTTTAAAAATATTGCTAAAATGTATGGATGCTTCAATATATAAATAAGCATTCTGTAAAATTGATAGGCTTTGGCTTGACAAAAATCAGAAACTAAGGTTTCAACTTCCTCAGGAAAAGTTGACCTAAGATGTATTTGGATATTATATTTATGTCCTTTTTGGTCATATAGTTCTTCAACTGTTTCAGTTCTTATACATCCTTGACATTCAAGCTATGAGCATTCCTGAAGGTAAATCCACAAAATTTATAAAGTGTTGTTTTCATTTTTTAAAAACTGCATAAAATATTAAAAACACAAAATGTATCTCTGTAGAAAGTTCAGAAAAATGAAAAAAATTCTGAAAAAATCCCATTATATCTGGTGCACAGATTCAGTATGTATGCAATTAACAACTGAATTGTAATGGATTGGAACTGAAAACTTAACAAGGTGTTAAATAAATAAATGCCATCTGATGAAAATGTAGCTGAAAAAGTTGAAATTTTTCAAACCTATGATATTTAAAAGGTTAAGTTTTTAAAGACACACAGTCCAGGGAAACTATCAAATAAAGAAGAAAAATTGTGGCTTTTTATCTTAAACATAAACCCACAATTTTTCATCTTTATTTGATAGCTTTGTCTGATCTGTTTACGACTCAGGAAAATATTTACTAATGAAGTTTTCTTTGAGTAGCATTTCATCATCTTCATCCTCATCTTCCATTTCACTGTATAGATTGGCCATTAACCATTCTTTGTCTTCTCCAGTGAATAAAGCATCCATCTTTGATTGAAAAATTCTTGTGAAGTCTGTTATAAATCTAATATCAGGGATACATAAAATAATTTGTACTGTAGTTTCATCATTTCTAATTTGATAACTAACATCAATAAAGAGGTAATTTCAGTATGTATTGGTTGAGAAAGGACACACAAAAAAGACTGTCCATCCATCTATTTGTAAAAGTCATCGGTAGTGGGAAATTTTTCATTAGTTTCCAACATAAACTTTGACCAAAACTTGGTTAAAGTTGTAAAACAATTTTATTGTGACAATTTTCATTGCTGTTCTTCATCTGTTGTTTAAGTACTATATCTAATAAAATGACACAATGATTTGAAGGGTATTAAATACATTTTCCTTCATTTTTGGTATTACTATGTTCAATGGGGTTTCTCTCTTATTGACATACACCTCCACATCTCCATTTACTCATGTGTATATAAATTATGAAATTCTTCACAGGTAAAACGTATGAAATGTATTGTGTAAAATATGTAATCTCACAATTTACATATCTACCGTCATTTTTTACTTGATTCGCTCATGTAAAAGGTATACAAACCTTTGCCATGATATCATTTCAGCATCTTTGTACAAATCTGACCAGTACTTGTATGGGTTCTCTACCAAATGTTTGTCTGGTTTCTCCTGTGATTGTTTCAGAGAATTAGAAAATGAATTCTGCTGTTTCTTCAGTCTCTTTTTGGTATTCTTCTCTAAAATGAAATATTAAAAAAAATATATGCAAATGAAAAATATGAAGCTTATTTTTGACTGATAAAACAGTTTGAGAAAAGAAAGAAAATAATAATTTGCCAAAATATATTTTACTTTTTTTTCCAAACTGTTGAACTATATCCTAACAGTACATACCTGTATTTAGCAACCAACATAATACACTAGAATCTTTATTGCTTACAGAAGTGCAATTAGTAAAATTTGATCACATGTAATATTGTAAAATTTTCTATTTCCATATCCTGCAAGTTCATATCCATCTGGCGCTACTAATGTTTTTTTTTTCTTATTTTCTGGGTTTTTTTTTAAAGTTGAGGAGTAATTATATTTTCCTTGACCTAATTCACATTGTTCAATGACTTCTAAAATCTCTAAGAAAGGAGAACATATAGACCAATGTATCAAGTTTATAGATGCTTCACTAAGAACCTGTGTCAGACTGGTACATAAAACTACACCTTAATCCAATTTTTCAATTGAATTAACCACAAATAAAAGTTTTTGTGACTTGATTGTCAATTAACAAAGCATAAGAGCCATAATAGGTTGTTTCTGCCAATATCACTGGTGTTAAATGACCCTGGCTTCATTTTCTTTTTCAGTATTCTCATTACACCCAATTTTCTTGCTGCTGATCAATTCAATTTAAATTTCAAGCGGAAGATACTAAAAAAATCAGGTGCTGAAACCAAATTGCTTTCAAGTAAAGTCATTTGTTTAAATATAAGCAATCTTAAATTTTAAGACTTATGCATGTTTAAATTTCTGTAGATTAAGTTCCAATTGAAACAGTGCTAACACCAGTATAATGTCATGTACGTTTGGGTGTAAGTATCATTAGTACATGTAAGTCAATACTAATTTACTACATTCGTGACATTGTATATGTAATAAAAAAAAATTCAGCTACATGTTCATATATATAATGTTTTTGTATTTAGGTCCAAATTAATGTTTAGGTTAAATCTAATATCTATTGGCATGTATATGTTTGTAAGTTTGATACATATAGTCTGGCCTTGACCTCACTGACTTTTAACATTTTGTTTGAACTAAAATCAATCGAACAAATGAGACATTTCTGTGTGTCCATTCTTGTCTTTTATTATTCATACCTTCACCCTGGTCTTTAAGTTCTAGTTTGAGTTTTGACAGAAGTTTTTGAAAATCACCAGTAAAATCATCAGGATTTATGAAATAACTCCATTCAATACTGGCTGTTTGTAATTTCCTGTAAGAAAATAAACATAATTGTTAAACATTATAAAAGATAAAGTAATAAGTGAGTCCATGATTTAAAATATTGACATTATACATTAATTTCCCATGCCTGAGGGAGATATGAAGATTTGTTCACCCAAGAAAATTCATATTTCACGATGGCAGTGCCCGAGGGAAATATGACTTTTCGAGGGTGAACAAATCTTCATATCTCCTAATAAGACAAGGGAAATGAATTTTTTATTCCACTACCTATACTTTTTTACTTCCTGAACATAAGATATTAAATTACATACCACTTTTTCTTATCCGCTTGTTTTTATAACTAAACACGACATTAACAATGATAATCAGTACCGATCAAAATTTAATCATTTATTCCTTTTGTTTTGTTTTTAGATCTGAAATAGTTCTGAAAACGAAATTACTATACTATCTCTAAACAAAAACCTGTTCAAAACGTTATAAACATTAACCACGCGTTACGTTGCACATGAAAGTCCTGACGTTCATAGGGGAATATGAAGTTTTTTATTTGACGTCACATGGGATAGTCTCAACCAATCAACTGTTCATTTCGCTATCAACAATAACATGCAGTGGAATAATAATATTGATCATTAGAGAAAATTGCACTTGGTATGACCTAAAAAATCCATGGAAAATCATCTCTTGTTATATATTTTTATTGGTTTTACAGGTATTGGAAAATAAATGATATAAAAGGTGTTAGAAAAAAATGTGCAGAAATAAAAACTAGTATTCATCATAGAACACTTTTCTCAAGTGTTTGTTACAAATTCTCATTATTATAAAAAAAACTTCTCTTTGAGTCATGTCATCTAAATAGATCCCAATTTAATAGGTATACAGTATTTAAATAAAAAAAATATGCTACATATTGCAAGAAACAGCAATTTCTATATAAGCCTGCATTTTTGTTCAATTTTTACATAATGCATTATATGAAGTTATGAACTACAGCATAAGGAGATAAATAGTCAGAATTTTTTGCCCTTTTCAACTTCATACTTTGTCCTTTTAACATTTTATTATTATAGCGTCACTGATGAGTCTTTTGAACGTGTGTCTGGCATAGAAAATTATTAGCCTGGTATCTTTGATGAGTTTTCTACCTTCTTTGTACAGATACCAGTTAACTATCATTCTACATGATAATTACACAAACATGTAGATCTATTGTCAGAACAAAGCTTTTCGTTCATTTTTGTCTCGTCTGTTACAAAATTTGGTGAAGGCAAGACATAGCAATACTAAATTATCCTTCAACAGTACAGTCAACATTGAGGTTCATGCAGATTGTGTTTAGATTTTTTTAAGCATCAATAACTTTGTCAAACCTTCATGGACAGAAGCTTCTTTGTGACTAAGAGATAACATCTTAAAAAAAATTTCCATTTATTTTTCCCTTTTCTGTGTTCTACTGATAAATGGACTATTTTTTTTAGTTAATAATTAAATAGTGTTTAGAGTTAAAGTTTATACAGACCTTCAGTGAATTCCAGGAAACTTTGACAGAAGGTTTTTTTTATAAACCAGGTGTTGAAAGATGAAGAACTATTTGAAGTTTATTGGTTTTCGGACATAATTTTATCTTCAGTTGTTTTAGTTTTCTGCTGATTTAATCACACTTGATAGTTATTAACCATTTAATTGAGTTGAAATATATAGCAAATTCCTGTGAAAAAAATATACTTGTGTTTGAATATAGGAAGAGGGGAAATCAAACAGAATTTTTTTCAGTAGAGAGTTTCAGTAATTGTTAACCAACTTATTTTTGAGGATACTTATTCCATGCTTAAGGGCAAACGATACAGTTTTGATCCCACTATGAATTTTTGACAAAAGTTTGCATACAAGCTCTTTTTCACCCAGTCAATTCAAATATGTAATAAAAAATACACCTACTTTTAGAGATATATGGGGTCGAAATTTTAGACATTTACTGGAAATTTTGGTTTCTTGGACATTTCTATCTTTTGGAAAGACATACCTAACTTTTTTGTTTTAAAAGATAAATGCAAGCGAACTTTTGTAAAAACATCTGTGATACCTTCTCTACATGAGTGTGCTTTGAATTTGTGTAATACTTCTTTGGAAATAATTCGTTTTTATCACATTTTCATGATTTTAGTCAAAAAACAGCATTTTTTACTGTATATTCATCCAATTTTTAAAAAAATTCATCGGTGAATTGTTTATAAAAATTGGCACAAGTAATCTTCATATATAATCAAGCCAAATGTCATTTTTAAAAAGAGGGGTCCATGAACAGGTTTTCAAGATAAACGAGTCTGAATGTCAAAAATCTGTCAAAAAATGCATCTTTTCTCAATATGTCACATTTTGACGTCGCGAAAAATATCATTTTACATTTTAGTATGCCCTTAACTCTTTCTATACTTAACTTTGCCACAATTTTTTAAGATAAAAATCTAATTGTCATGATGTTTTTATATAGAAAAGATCCAAGTTTTACATAAAAGTGACCATTTATACAGATATCATTTGTTATATAATGACAAATAGAAAGAAAATCACACTGCTGCAAAAACAGATACAATCAGTAGAGTTCTTGCTTTTCAACTTACAATCCTGTGTCCATATGCTCTTGAATAGTCTCCTTTGATTCTATGGCAACTGGAAATAAGGCCTTCTGGGAAATATAGGCTAAAGCTACTTCATCTTGACAGTATTTTGATTTAACAGAATTTGAGCTCAGTAAAGTTATAAAAAGCTAAAAAAGAAATTAAAATAATCAAAATATGATGTTGGACTGATAAAATTACGTTTAACAATATCATAAAAATAAAAATATCATAGCAAGGTTTTGAGATCAATTGATTGCAAAATGGAAGATCAGCTATTTTGCTTAAATTGATGAGTATCATTACCAATTTGATAGTCAGGGACTGCATTCATTATTTTACTAAGTATAAAAAAACAGATTGACCAATGGATGACTGTTTTACATCCAGCGGCATACACTACATAGATATTCAGACAATAAAATTATACATGTATTATGAAACCTGTTTTGTACACCTATGAATAACTCTTTGAGCAGGATTTTTAGGTTCTAGCTCACAAGGTAACAGAGGGAGTCATCCTACTCCGGCAAATTATTCTGTATCAAAGCCAACCACTATCTACCACAATACTGCCTTGATGATATTTCTCCAGTTGTGATATTTTAAGATTGAAAATTTAACTGTCAAGAGTGGACAAATATTGTAATTTTAGAAGTTTTTTTCTCTAAAGATTATAAAATGAAATACTGAAGAGTTCCAGTATATTTTTCTGAATAGATTTGACAGAAAATATTATCTATGTGTAGTTTATCAAAAATTTCAAAACTGGTTAGTAGCAATTAAAATGCATGAAAAAAAAAGACATATATATATACAACTACATCATTTAATTTTATCCATGAGATAAAGATCTTTATTCCATATTGATAGAACTTTAGTAGGATTTTCTATATGAATGGGATTTTGAATAAATAGGCATATTCACCTGTGGAAAAATGAATAAATAGTCATATTCACCTGTGGAAAAATGAATAAATAGGCATATTCACCTGTGGAAAAAGTATATTCACCGTGCAAAACGTCGCATGCTTTTACGTGTATAATTATGTTAAAATCGTTTGATATACAATTGGTTTTGGTAAATAATTGTCATAATATACATTTCTATCTGTACTCTCTCGGAATATGAAATAAAACAATTACTGTCTTTTGTTTCGGTAAATATGTGGTTAAATTGACTTTTGAAAAACTGATATTCACTTCGGCCGTTGGCCTCAGCAAATATCAATTTTTCAAAAGTCAATAAAACCACAAATTTACCTCATCAAAAGACAGTAATTGTATAACATTCATAGTATGAATAACAAGAGATGTGGGATATAAGTCAACAAGACAGCAACCCAATGACACAAATAACCAAATAACATCTAGAATATATTTGCTTGTTTGAATGCTTTTCTTCAGACAATTCGTAACTTACTAAATCTGTATAGCAATTTTTTGGCAATCTTTGCTCTTTTTCTTTTGGTTATAAGTCTAAATACAGGTTTACAGTACTTTAAAAAATAATCTCAAATTTCTTTCATGCATAAAAAGTATCTTTATTCAAATTACAAAAAGCTCTTTATTATTGAATGACTTTAGTATATGAACTCATCAGCAAAATTAGATTGTTTTGATTTTAATGCATTTGAAAAGTGAAATATTTACCTGTTTGCCTAATTGTGTGACCTATAGTTGTTAACTAATATATGTTATTTGGTCTCTGTTGGAGAGTTGTCTCATTGGCAATCATACCACATCTTCTAATTTTAATATTATATGACTTCAAATCAATGAAAATTTTATGCAAAACCAGTATCATAAACTGTCACACTTTCACTGTTACTTACTAATTTGAATTTGCAACAAATTTAAACATTGTTTATTGAAACTTTCATTTTTACATTTAAATTTTCAGGATCCTCCCAAAATAAATAAAAGTAAATGAGATAAGCTAAAACACTTAATGTAAATGGTCTTTTAAATAATACTATATCAATGTTAACAATTTCCCATAACATTTGTATGTATATATCAAAAGTTAATTTGTACATAATGTACCTTTGCATCTAAAATGGCTTGTCCAATCTTCTGTAGGAAATCTACTCCTGCTGTCAACCCTATGACATCTACCCATACTGTAATTCCATTTAGTTCTAAATTATCTGTAAAATAATTTTACATTATTTTTCTTTATCAAGTTACTCTACAACTTCTTTCTGATGCCCTGTATTTGTTATGTTTGATTGTAGTAGCTAATAAAAAAGAATGATAGAAACTGCAAAATGACTAACTATAACTAGAGGCTCTAAAAAGCCTTTGTCTTCAATCTATTGATGTATCTTCAATAAAAGCCACTCTCCAACATTATAGACAGCCCCTACTGCTTTACCACTTTTTTCAAAGCACTGTTCACCTTTTGGCAGTCTATATAATCAAAAGTAAACAATGTTATTAATTTTTTTTAGTCAATCGGATCCTTTTGGAAATGAATATCTCTAAAGTTTATGTGGAAAAAATTTGGTTCATCCAGAGGGTATGAATTTCAGCAGCATTTCTTATTTGAAAGTTCCCACTTTACCACTTTATGTCTGTAGTGTGTTTGGTTGCCCTCTTACAAATGCATCACATCTCTATTTGCCATTAATTGGCTTTTAACTGATGAATTAAGTTCTGCAGTTCTACATTTATGTACATGTACATGTATGCATGTATTTTACCTTTAAGTTTATTCATGAATTCTTTATCAGCATGGCTATAGCTTATCATTAAATCTTTTGTTTCTAGTTTTGCGGGAACTATACTTGGAGATCTAGACCTAGATCTTGGTCTAGCTGTATTGGTTCCTGTTGATGGGGTAAGTGATGATGCTCTCGACCTGTTTTGACCTCCAGTTGGGGCAAGTCTTGATGGAGTTTTTGGTTCGTTCTTTTTCTTACTAGCTGCAGAACCCATCCTATAACATTAAAATATCATAATCAAGCTACTGATGCACTGAGTTTGTTTCAAGTTGAGTTATCCAGCAGTAGAAGATGCTAAAAGAATTAAAGGATAAATTTTTTAATCAATTAATTATTTCATTTACAGTACTGTATATTACATACATGATATATGAGGATGAAGTCCTCATTTACAGTAGAAAAATCAATAAAAACAAAAATCAATTAATATACTAAAGAATCCAAAATCATTCAGTATTTTTTTCCACTTCCCGCATTTGTGCAGAAATCTTTTCTGTTATATTTTCTCTCGAAACTTTGCGCAAAATATAGGAAGGAGCATCAAATGGTTTCCAGCAAATTTGTTGTATCTGATTGCAACAAAAATATTTGCTGTTAACCAATAAAAATAAATTCTGTATCATTTCAAAATGAGTCTAGTGCTTATTCATTATACTATTTTATAGCTACACAATGAGTTCTATTGGCAACTCACCTGATCAATACGACAGATATTTGTAATGGATACACGAAGATGAACAATATAAAGCGGACTTTGTATCTTCGTCGCTTTAATGTACAAATGTATAAATTGTTATCTTTTCAATTAAATAATACTGTAATATGAAAAAAGATAATGTTACTTGAAGATAGCGTTTTTTATGCTTACATTGCGCATTAATTGAAAATGATGGCTGTAAATTCAGAAATTATTGCGTGCATTTATTATTGCGATTTTGTCATTTTAGACAAAAATGCGAATTAAATTTTTGAGATATTGAGAAAAATCCTGTTCAATTCATATAAAAAATTTCAAAATGCGAGTTTAAATTATTGCAATTATAACCCTGTTGCATTTTTGGAACTAATAAATACATCGCAATAATTTCTGGATTTACACTGGTCATAAATAAAATTCCTAACAACAGGACCAACATCTGATAAGTTTCTGTATTTCAGTTACATTTTCAACAGAAACTATGCTTGGAATTCATCTATATCTACATCTATATCGTACAACAATCCATCAGCACATTGATGACTATACGTTGGAGAATAGCAAACAGACACTTATTAAAAGATAACAATTTTATGAGTGCAATAATCAATACTAACTTTGTGCAAAAACTAACAAAATAAACACATTTACACATGTTACATATTTACAAATAGGGTATATGACTAAATGTACTGACTTTGGATCAGTACTTTAAACTGATCCAAAGAGTTAATGCTGGTGATGTTTTATTTTTGTGGAAGTGAATTCCACAGTACAACTGTAAATGGGAAAAAGCTGTACTCAAAGTAATCTGTTCTATGGTTCCGGTGCTGAATGTTTGATATTTGGTGAATTGGTGAATCTGGTGATTTTTACTGGTTGTGGTGAAAGGTAAAGGTTTGGGTCTACTGCTATAAGGTGGTGTGTTATTTTGTACATCATTGTTACTCGATTGATGTTTCTGCGAGTTTTAAGTGACTTCCATTTAAGATGGTCAATCATGGAAGTGACACTACTGGTGTTATGGTACATGTACCTGTTGGTGACGTAGGGTGCTGCCCTTCTTTGTACTTTTTCAAAATGTAATTTTTTTGTTTTTGGGTGTTATGAGACCAAACTGAAGAGCAGTATTCTAGGTTTGATTGTTCCATAGATTTGTAAGCCAAACTTTTTATTTCTTCCTGATTTATTTTTAAGTTTCTTTTTAAAAAGCCCAAGATCTTATTTGCTTTAGCAGTGATGTGTTAATATGGGTATCCCATGACATGTTGTTGGATAAGGTGATACCAAAATATTTTGCTGTGCTGACGGATTCAAGCTTTCAGTACATATTCGTGTTTGTATGGTGACTGTGACTTGTTACAGTGAGGGAATTGCATTTTTCTGGTTGGAATTGCATACCCCAAGTTTGTTCCCATTTGGCTAGGCAATTTAAGTCATTTTGCAGGATGGTAAAATCTTGCTGATTTTTAATTGTTCTGTATAAAATACAGTCATCTGCGAACAAGTGTGTTTTTGATGTTACTGTTTCAGAGAGGCCATTTATAAAAATCAGGAAAAGTAGTGGACCCAAGACTGAGCCTTGAGGTACATGTACCCTACTGACCACAGGCATTTGACTAGATACCTCCCAATCAAGGACAACCTGTTGAATTCTATTATTAAGGAAGGCTGATACCCATTCAGGTATTTCCCCTTATGCCATAGTTTAATAATCCATCTTCCCTAAAAAAAAATTGTGAGGTACCTTGTCAAATGCCTCAGAGAAGTCTAATATAATTAGATCTGTTTGTATGCCATTATGGAGGTTACTTAGTAATTCATGACTTAATGTAAGAAGTTGTGTTTTACAGCTGTGTTTAGCTCAGAAACCATGTTGATTGTCCACTAGAATGTTATGTGTGTCCAGATGTTTTAGGATGTTACTTACTACAATGTGTTCTAAGAGAGATTGTAGCATATACAGGTTAAGAAGACAGGCCTGTATTTACTGGCTAGGTATTTTTCGTCTTTTTTAAAAATAGGAATACACAAATTTGCCTGTCGCCAGTCTGATGGTACATCCCCTTTCAAAAAAGATGTGTTAAAAATGAAAGTGAGATGTGGTGCAAATTCTTTGCTTTCGAGTCGCGACGGCCATTCTTCAACGTCGTCTATAGCATGTGTCAGCCATACCGCCACATCGTCCATACCTTGTAAAGACGTATCGTCCATACTTTAAGTATTTATTCCATTGTGGTTAGTAACATAAAATATAATAATACAAGAAGTTTCATTTCATAGTTGTTAAATATGATTTTGAACATGTTGAAGTACATGTATTTATAATGTACAAGTTTGCCGGTTTGAAAGGGTCAGTATAGATGTTGACTATATATATATTTATTTTTACTTCTGTACATCTGCTGTTCAACAAGACAAGTAGACTCATAGAAGACTGGTTTTAATTTAATGCTATTGATAATTCATCCCTACTACGACTTTGAAAATTGATTTAAAGCTGTTTAACAGAGTAGAAACTAAACAGCATATATTCCATCTGTGCAGTACCGCGTACCATTTTTATTCTCATAGATCAGGGATTTGTCTACCCAATGTATGTTTGTCTCCGCTGGAACTCAGCTTGGGTACTATTGTTCTGTATAAAATTTATAGTTATCTCGTTTTGTATTTCCTTTACAATTTCTTGACAAAAGCATAATTAATACTTATGTTCATCAAAGAAATGATATTAAGCAATTAACAATCTTCTTATATTTTAAAATTAATCATTATCTGATTACTTAATTTTATATTTCAGAATTAAACTTCTTGTTTTAACTATCATGACTATGACAGAAATTAATCTCTCATTTTGGATATTCTTTTTTATTTGTATTATTTTTTCACTTTGTTTTTTATGCAAGATATTAAAAAATCAATTTAAAAAATAATATAAATATTTAATTAGATAAATCACATTTATATATGATATATATAATGCGTATTCCAGGTGTATATAACAGTCAGGGGTACTACTTGTACAAGTAATCTTTATTTACTTGAAGAAGTAAATAATATATACTTATATAAGTTAATTATAATGTTTGAATAATCTCCCCTTAATTTTCTCAAAAATTTACTTGTATAAGTAATTTTTTTTACAATCCCACAAAAATTCTCGTTTTGAGCTGTAAAAACATGCCTTTAAAGGGGCACTAGCTACGAGATATAAAAAAAATATAAAATATGATTTTTTTTGTTCAATCATTAATGAAAGTGGAATAGTGAAATAATAATTCGCTTTTAGCAGCCAGTATTGTCTAACTTTGTCAAAATAAGCAAATAAATATTGATGATGAATTATTCACTTGCAAGGGAATAATTCGACCTCATTGAATCCGTATTCATGTGAACTTCAATTTAACCCCTTAGATAGAGTTGGATAACGCATGAATTGTGTGCATGTTTGATTATTTAAAGGAAAAGAATGTCAACATTGAAAGTAAACAAAGGTAATTCATTTAATTGATCGATTCGATCCTCAAAAAAATCATTCTTATACAGGTAAAAATGATGATTAACATATATTTTTAATCTATAAATGAAATTAAATAGACCTAGAAGAATCCAATTGCACGAGTTGCGCTATCTATTTATATCTTTATTTATGTTTATATCCCTTATATGGGCATCGGTGGTTATCGGGAGGTCAACTCGACAGTTAATTAGATGGTGTCTAGACTAAAATACACTCAAAACAAAGCTACATATTATCAACCCTATGCCCTGTAAATTGTTTATTTTAGATTTTTTATAATTTGGATAAATGTTTTACATTGTTATATAACAAATATGAGAATTTGAGTCAAATCGGTGAACATGAATTTGACAGCTAGTGTCCCTTTAACAATTTTTCTCAGGTTAGCTCATAATTTTTGATTAAAGTTCAATGTTTCATCTCATTAATTCAACAAAGAAACCAATTGTGCAAAGATCTTAAGTATTTTCGCAAGGCCTTCAAAAATTGTCCCTTGGGGGCTTGTAAATGAGCAGTGTTCTGAAGATAACAAACAAATGAGATTTTCATTCTCCATGAAATTACACTTAAATTAGTAAAGACATCTGCAAAGGACAGACAATTAAAAATTCTATTAGAGCAAAGAAGTCCTAAGAATTCAAGAAAAGAAGATAGGATGACTTTTTTACAGGATGAATTTTTTACTTGTATAAGTAAAAAAGTTTGAATGTCTAAGGGACATTACTACAATGTAAGCCAAAAATCATTATTTACCTATACAAGTAAATAAAAGACACTTGTATAAGTATCCTTCAAATTTACTTATATAAGTATTTACTTTTTCAAGTAAATACAAATTACTTGTGCAAATAGTACCCCTGACTATATAATATATAAAAACATGACAAATAATGTAAATACAGCACAATACATTTACAAGTTATAATAACCATCTACATGTATATATCACAATACTTTATAGATAAAATTTATTTTCCCAGAAAAAAACCATGGACATGATGGACGACGCGTCTTCACTAAGTATGGACGATGTTGTCCTATTGCCTATACATCTTTTCACGGTATGGACAACATGGCAGTATGGACGCCACGTCTTTCAGCAATCAGTCAAGAAGTAAATGATGTACATGATGTACATGATGTAGTGTATTCAATTGTTACGGATTCATTCTAAATGATATTGATTTATTTGATATTTTTAATGTCAAAATTTATCAAATGTAGAAATGACTGAAGGCCATATAGTACATGTACATACATTTTACTGTTGTTTTTGATTTCGCAAAGATCAGTACTTAAATAATAATTTTTACGGGCTTTGTCCTCATTCATATGTAGCACTTGCCTCATATTATTTCCACATTGAACATTTATATGCTTGTCGGATTATTATAGCCTAAATGAAATATTATCTAATGTGCGATTGTTGAAAATTGCTCAAATCACAGGAATAGGAAATTCTATCAAATAAAATTTTGTAAATAATAAAAGTCGACTATCAATAGAGCTTCTCGTATAGTCGACTTTATTATTTACAGAATTTTATTTGATAGAATTTCCGATTCCTGTGCTCAAATATCCCGCAATGGTGGTAAGTCGTGCACTTAAGGACATTTTTTATTTTATTTTTCTGTAGACTTAGCTTTGTTTTTTTATTACTGTGTATTGTCAAGCTTGGTTACTCATAATTGTTTTTCAGTCACTGAATGTACGATGTTGTTCCATACTGGAGCGGCTGACCCGGTTTGTTTACATTCAAATTCTAATGGCTTCAAAACCACGTGACACATTGAACATGTTGAATCGTTATATCCAATCAAATTGCTCTACTGTCAATTAGGTGATTTTTTAGTACAAGGCAATTATATTATTTGTTTGTATGATATTGCTTTGAAATAGTTTGCAATAAATTGGGGGTTTATTCAATAGGAAACCTCATTAGCCATGAAATTTGACATCAATGGAATTTTATATGAATATTTACCTATGGTCAGAATATCAATCTCTTTATATTGAACCAAAAAAAATTTTTATGAAAAATATATGTATATTGTTTTTTATTAACCTACTTTATATTCATGATATTCCTAAACAAAAATATGGCATGATTATCGTTTGTTTCCCAAAGTTTTTCTTTCAATTTGGATGGTTTTTTTTTCGCGGGATAATCGCGTAAGACGTAAGGTGCTATTTTGAAATTCTTAAAAATACGATTTGCTTGGCCTGTTTGATCTGCCATTAAGATTGATGACGCTTAATGGAATGTAAACAAAGCAATGGAGGCCGGAAGAGGGATTTTCTGAAGTTCTGGAATGTGTTTAGGCATTCGGAGGTCAGGTTTGAAACGGCCATTAGAAAATTGGCATTTTTGTACAATACTTTAGAATAACAATGAAAACATATCTTTAGAATTCTTTTTTTTATTTAAAAGAGTAGAAAAATGTATTCTGCACTAATTTTGTACGCTGGTATTAGTGTAGTGACGTCAATGCGGAGTTTTCCCGTGTGATAAGTACAATAACAAATTCCGAACGAACCAACATGATGACCGATTATAGACTACGGTAGGATATCCAATCTTTTAAGTCCGGGTTCGAAATATATACCTGTATCTCGTTACTCGTATAATTTACACACTTGAATGAAAACTAAAGACTACAAACAATTCAATGTTAGAATATTTATATGAGATTTATCTAACAAATCTAAAGAACAATACCTGTTAATGGGTTTTTCCTGTAAATATCTGCGTTTTCTTTTTGGATTGTTTACATTTTCGTCAAGCAAACGAGTTATCTGCTCTTGGTAGTAATATACAATAACAATCTGGAACAAGTATCCGGGAGAGAACTTGTTCCGAAGAAGAAGAAAAATGATGATGTCAAAATCATGTTTTTAACCTTTTTACCCATTTATGTTAAATATTTGACTTTGATATGGTACATTAATGGTCACTTTGTAAGTAGGATAAGGAGCTTAAGTTATCATGACATGGGTTATCCTGACAAATTGTTCAGTATGAAAATAAGATGATGTACAGGTATCAATGCAAATGCCAATGAGACAACTATTTACCAGGGTTGAAATGAAGTGGATTTTAGCAATTATAGACCACCATAGAGCCTATAAGATTGTGATAAATGCATACCATATAGTCTGCTTTAATAGACACCGACATGAAGTATGTGAAACAATTTATACAAGAAAAATCATGCTGCCCAGCAATTGTGCTGTATATTAAATCATTCGTGATGATATCAATAGCTGTCACGGTTTCAATGGCTTTAACAAATTTGTAATCTGTGTGATGTGATATCATCAATATCTGTCATGGCTGCAAATGGCTTTAACAAACCCCTAATTTGTATTACCTTACGTCATGTCTAAAACATCTACTTGAGGTATGCAGTAAAGTTTATATAATAATGTCTTTTTCAATATCACACATTGTATCAACTCTCAACCAATATCCCTCGAGCACCAGTGTCTTATGGTTGATATGGATATGATATAGAAAAAGCCACATTATATTCTCTTTTTAATACTGCTAATTCAGTTTCATTTCACTGTGTTATAGTATCAGGGTTATTACATGAAAAATATTATAAATCAACTTCATTCACAGATACATGTTGAGCCCTTTCTAGCTGACTTTGCACCAATCTAATATTGCTATATTCCAATTTACTTGATGTAGTTGAATAAGGAAAGATCAAAGATCAAAGAGATGATTTTTCATTTCCTATTGTCATGATTGTAAATGATCATGTTAATATATCCATTTTTAGATGGTGACGTTCCCTTGTCACCATCTTATGGTGTTTATATATCTCAACTTGCTCGATTCGCTCGTGTATGTAACAACTTATTTGATTTTAACGAAAGAAACCTCTGTATTACTGAAAAATTATTACACCAGGGTTTTCGATATCACAAACAGGTCAAAACATTTACTAAATTTTATCATTGGTACAAGGACATCATTCGTAAATATAAATCAACATGCAGACATCTTATACATATAGGTATTTCACATCCAATCTTTTATGGTAATATTCTATACAAAGCACAAAAATGTCGACATTCACCATGTTCACCTCAAAAGCTACATGTAACCAAACCTTTAAACAGACTTATTCAGAAGGGATATAGTTACGATACTGTTGTCAGGTCATTAAAGATGGCATATTTTGGTATTAATATTGATTCACTCATAGGGTCTTTGCATCGGAAATAAACACATTTATTCTAAAACCAGTTGTTGGCATTATACAATGTTATACGGGTTATGTTCTTCTCATATATTTTATGATGGTATGATATTAAACCCCTCACAGGAGGGATTGTGCTTGATTTTCATATGATGAAGACATAATTTTTCAATCAGTTTAATTGAGGAGACTGGAGCTGGCATGTCAGTAACTGCGAGTAGTCCTTTGTTAATTTATGTATCATTGTCATTTTGTTTCTTTTGTTATCTATTCTGACATCGGACTCGGACTTCTTTTAAACTGAGTTTTACTGTGCGTATTGCTGTGTGTTTGTTTATTCTTCATTGGCTAGAGGTATAGGGGAGGGTTGAGATCTCACAAAACATGTTTAACCCCGCCGCATTTTTGCACCTGTCCCAAGTCAGGAGCCTCTGGCCTTTGTTAGTCTTGTATGTTTTTTAATTTTAGTGCATTTATATGTTTTGGAGTTTAGTGTGACGTCCATTTTCATTGAACTAGTACACATTTTTGTTTATGGGCCAGCTGAAGCTCGCCTTCCGGGTGCGGGATTTTCTCGCTGTATTGAAGACCCATTGGTGGCCTTCAGCTGTTTTCTGCTCTTTGGTCGGGTTGTTTTCTCTTTGACACATTCCCCATTTCCATTCTTAATTTCATTACATATTTACGATTATTTATATTTGCGTGAACATTAAATTCTACTCCAGAAATGGGGAAATAAATAGCTCTTGAAAATTAGTTGGTTTAAAGCATCACCATACTACCTCTATTATGTATTTCTTTTCGTGTGATAATCTTGCACAACATCTTCATATAAATACAAACGTTTGTTTTTGTATTGATTATCTGCAAACCAATAAAAATTAATCAATTAACTTGAGTACCTGAGCTATATCATTGTATACCGATATATTTTACAGTGCCAAACAGCTCCAACAGACAGCTCATTTGCCACTATTGATTTAATTGTTAAACCTCATTCTGGAGAAAATGTGCAAGATACACCAGTCAAGGATACCTATTCTACTTTAAGAATGGAATACAATCAGGAGACAAAATGGCCAATTATCAATATTGAAACACAAGCTCAACTACATTTAACCCAGATCATAATGATGTGCAATATACTGAGAAAGAGAACACAAAGAACAGATCAAAGAGTGTATGATAATTGTTGTACATATCGTCATAGTGATAGTTTAGAACAATTTTATGAACTTTTTTGTTCTTTATGTGTTCAGCATTTTAATGATATGCCACAGTTTATTAAAGGCGTATGTATAAGTAATAAAAATGAATTAAATAATTTAAAATCTGATAAATATTTTGAAATATATAATCAAATGAAAAAGCGGAAAGATCATCTGAAGAAAAAAGTTAAAAGACAAACTACCAATAAAGGAAAGGAAAATGTACATATCAGAAAGAATGAAATAAAATTCAATAATACAGAAGTTACTACAGACAATAGTTTACATGTTTCAAAAAGAAGTATGAATGACACAGGGAACTCAACTATTCCTGGTATGGCAGACTGGGAGGCTATTTTACAGATGGAATAGTAAGTGATTGTTATAACTTAACATTAAAAATAAAGTGTAAAATCACCAAGATTTACCTATAAGCTGTTGCTCACTAACCATGCTTACAATATCCCTTCTTTAAATGTTGGTAGGCAGGAAGTTGATGAGCCATAAACATATAAATGACTGTGAAAATGCATCACATGGTACAGCATGCTCAGATGAAGATTGCTTCCAAATTTAAGGGGGGCCTCGGTGGCCGAGTGGTCTAAGTAGTTACTACTGTAATCACTAGCCAGTCAACACTGAGGTTGTGAGTTCGAACCCCGCTCGTGCAGGTGCACTCGACTCCAATCTTAATTGACTACGTAGGATTGTCAGTTTTCCTATCGAAGGTCATGGTTTTCTCCGGGCACTCCGACTTCCTCCACCAATAAAAACTGGCCGCCACGAAATAGCCCAAAGCGGTGTTTAAAAGTGGCGTTAAAACACCAAAAATCAAATCAAATCCAAATTTAAGGAAGCTCTTCATTTATAGTTCTTGCAAAAGATATGCAAAAAATTTTCCATGGGACAGACAACAAACTGACATATAGAAATAATCAAGGATACTCCTAATCTTCAGTGCAAGGGTATAATAAAAAAAATCTCAAATAACACATACATGTAGCAACAGAACTTTTCAGTCTAGATATGCCACCATATTGTTAAAACAGTGAGAAAGCACAGTATGAGTCTGAAGCATGGTCACATATTTCAATAATACAAAACCATTCCCAAATTCCCAGAAATGATCCATTGTGATGGTCTCATGATAGCATAATCTCTTGAGAATAGTAGATCACTAACTTTTAATACTCCAGCCAGGTCAAATCAAATACTGAAATTTGTAACTTTTGCATTGCTGCCAATAATATGGTATTTAAAAGTAAGACGAAGCCTGGTTTGCCTTGAATCAAAATAAATAGTCCCTCTTTTGAAAAATGAATTTGTCTCTCTGTTTATAAATTGAAAGTAATTGTGATTTGCAGTAATGTGGTAAACATGGTAAAACAAAGAAAAAGTAAATATTTTAGAAAACTAAATATTACATTTTTATTCCAGCTCTAAAGACCCACAGTGGGCCCTGGTATGTGTGGTATTTGTTGTTACCTTAGTATTAGTAGGTGTATGGTACTGTGGGATGTGTAAGAACAAACACACGGAATACATTGATCCAGTAGTTACACATAATCTCAAACCAGAGTTTGTTAAAGGTATTTTTTCATTCACATTTTTTTCAATTATTTTTTAGATTTATGTATGATATTGATAACAATACTAAGTACTTCTGTTGCGTGCTTTTCTAAATTTACCAATGCTCAAACCCGACAATTTGAAAGCCAATGCAAGAATGTATAAGTACTTGAATGTTCATCAGTAGCTATAAGTCCAAAAGGGACCTAAAAGGAATAGCTAAATCCATCTAAGGTAAACGTTGCCTTAGAATTTTCTTATTTCTTTATTATCAATGAAGAATTATAGAAAGGTATTTTATAAATCACGTCAGTAGTGAAGTACTATATACGAATGAATAATATACATATATGATATAAGGAACATTTTTAGGCGTGAAGGCACATTATTTATCTAATCTACAATGATAACTTTGAGGTGGTCAAGTAATTATGAGCCAAAAGTTAATAACCAAAATATTTTGGTAAATAAGATTGCTTACATATGCATCTTTGAAAGATAATTATTTATTTATCTTAACATGCTCCATTAGGTTTAAACATGAAATTTTACATTAAGGTGTTGTGAAGCTATTGAACTCTCTACAAGCCTATCTTTTACACATTTGAAAAATGATTTGGTGATTCACACCATTTGGTTTTTACTGCCACAAATGTAAGAAATTTCAGTTTAATATATTTAGAAGCAGTAAATATTTCTTTCTCAATACTGAAATAGTTTAATGCCTATCGTTGGTTATAGGATAAAATAACTTTTCTCTTGCCAATACTGATTTAAAATATTACAAATATACGTTAAAATGCATCTTTGAGTTGGTTGCAATGAATTAATGCGAAGTACTGTGATTTTCCAGGCAAATAAAAACTGATGTTTTACATCATGTACATGTTAAAATAATTTTTGTTTTTTCACTCCTTTGACGTCATACATAAATAAGGGTTAAATTTATCAATATCAGGACCTTTTTTAATGAAGTCACATCTAAAGAAAGTGAGAATGCATACAAAATGATGTAGTTCTTTTATTTTCAATTTTATTTACAATAAACATGTAAAAATTCATTATAGTAAAACTAATAATTTATCATTTTATCCACAATTTCAAATATCGAAAAATTTACAACTGACCAAAACTTACAATTCACTTGTGTTCTACATTTTTCATTGAATTAATATGTTGTTCTACTTCAGTCGCCCGTAATGTTGAATATTTTTTGACATCCAAAATTATAATTCTAGAAGTACTTGTTTTAAGATTGAGTCATATATTTTTCAGATGTAGTGATGCGTAAAGCAAGATTTCTGGCATGGTTCAAGTATTTAAAAAGTAGAAGAAAGCATGAACAGCAGAAAGCTGAAACTGAAGCCTTGTTGTCTTGTAGTCATGGTAGTGAAGAAGATCTTTTTGATCAAACAGATATGTCTGCTTTTTAGGGCATTTAATGTTTAAGAGGGGTAAAAGAATTAAGAATTATACTATTTAAAACATCTTACATTATTATATTATACATTTTATTAAATAATGTATATTAACTGATGTTACATTTTCAGTTAACAAAAATGTGATACCTTATTTTCAGTTGGTTTTTGGGCTCTCAGCTTAATTTAAAAGATAATAAATACGAAATTTAACAGGAAATCCCCAAAAATATTGAACAGTAGGTAACATATAAGATCAACCAACATTACCTGTCCTTCTAGTTAATGCCAATTCAGAAATAAACATACGTGCTGGTTGAAAGGCCTTTTAATTTATTTTCATCAATGTATAAAGTTGATTATTTCTGTATTTCTTAGAACACATTTTTTTGCAGATCAAAATATGATTTAATGTGCCTTAATACTTTACAACTAAATATCTGAAATATCCCCTTAGTCATCAGTGATATTTTAAATTTTATATTGTGAATTCCAGAATGACAATGTTCATTTATTTATTTTTCTTCTTTTTTCACCTGATTACATGGTCAGGCTAAGTTTCAGGAAAGTCGGTGACTGTGCGTGCTGACCCCCTATATGAAATGGTTGGTGGTTACAGAGAATTGCACTCAATTATATCTATTTTGAGATTTCATCAAAACTGTAAAAAACTAATTGATGAATATTATAAATATTGAAAACCATTACTAGTCTCATCATACATGTACTATTTTAACGTTAGCAGAAATGTTATATCAATTGTTTAGCAGGTCAAGACCACTAGAATTCTGTCGTCAGAATACATTTGCCTAGTAATTCAGCAAATACAAAATGTAAACATGCCCCATAGAAATTAACCAATCAACACACTGAATAACATTGCATTGTGGGCTTTTAGGAGTTGATTATCATTTCACAATTGTTGGACATGGTAAAAAAGTGTCTGGGGGGGGGGGGGGGGCCTTGGTAGCCAAGTGGTCTAAGTAGTTCAGCTAATAGTTCACGAGCCTTTCAACACTGAGGTTGTGAGTTTGAACCCTGCACTTATCTGGTGCATTCAACTTCAATCTTATTTGACTAGGATTGTCAGTTTTCCTACTGAAGGCCGTGGTTCCTCTCCGGTCACTCCAGCTTCCTCCATCAACAAAAACTGACCGCCAATAAATAGCCAATAGTGCTGAAAGTGGCCTTAAACACCAATCAATTAATTAACCAATCATAAAGAGTCCTTTTTGTTGCGCCTTCAACATTTTGTTGCAGAAGCGACATAGTTGTCCTTTATTCTGTCGTTGGAATTGTTGTTGTCAACATTTATGTTCTGTCTGCAGTTAAATTTTTTTTTCAAAATCAATAACTTTACTTACTGGGAAAAAAAATTAGATCCCATATATGTATATAATTGGATTTGAAGAATGAAAATATAAGTGAATTATACAATTTTTCAGTTGCATCAACAAACATGGCCACTGGTGCTCAAAATAAAACAGGGGTAAGATACAAATACTATAATAGAAAGAGAGAAAGTGTAAAAGCAAACATATTCAGTAAAATAGGATCTACAAATAACCAGAATAGCACAATCTTCAATTGATCCCTAAAAGAGTTATTGTACATTAAGAGGATTTTAGCTGTTTTTTTCAATAAATCGTAATAGATAGAGATAAACTGTAAGTAGCAAAAATGCCTTATTATTTCAAACATTGGGTTAAAATCGGAATTTTTAAACATACCTATATTTAATCATTATTCAGAATAATACAGTGTGGTTAAAAACTAAAGGAACGCATGAGAATATAACCATTCCTGTTCCACCTATGAACATAAATTAAGTAAAAGTAAACAGAATGTTGTGGACCTCAGTAACTTTATTAAACATTAAATTATTTTCAATTTATTCAAACATTTAATTTTACTTCGTTGATAAATAATATAAATTTCAATGTTGTAAAATCCAATGTTTGAATAAATTGTTGGTTGATTATATAAGTTTCAAAGTAGTAAAATAAAAAGTTTGAATAAAATGCAAATTATTCTATTTTTACCCTAAAACAAAGTCAAGAAATAATTACAACACCATGGTAAACATATGACACTTACGGTATGCAAGTATGCAGACAATTCAGAAATTTTCAAGGAATAAAAGTATTTTGTTGCTCTTCAATACATAAAAAGATCTTACAGTGACCTATACTAGATTATATCCATGTCTCTTTGGCAATCATACCACATCTCCTTATTATAAGCCGTCAATTTTTGATGGGACGTATTATGGTATACAAATGTCCGGTGTCCGTCCGTCGGTCCGTCCGTCCGTCTGTCCGTCTGTCTGTCCGGCGTAAACATGTCGCACCGTAACTTGAGAATGACTTATCCAAATTTCATGAAACTTAACATAGTTGTTTCTTATGATGGTCAAACGATCTGTATACTTTTTGGTGAAAATAAGATTAAAACTTTTTGAGTTACGGGACTTAGTAACTAAAACTGGTGTGTGTTTTTTTTCACATGTCGCGCCGTATCTCAAAAACAATTTATAATTATTGCTTAAAACTTTACACACTTCTTAGCTATATTAATCTTAAGATCTGTATACTTTTTGGTGATGATTCAAAATTTTATTTTAGAGATATTGAGTATTTTGTTAAAAAAGGGGGAGGGGTTTTTCACATGTCGTGCCGTATCTCAAAAACAGTTTATGATTATTGCTTAAAACTTTACACACTTCTTAGTTATATTAACCTTAAGATCTGTATACTTTTTGGTGATGATTCAAAATTTTATTTTTGAGTTATTGAGTATTTTGTAAAAAAAGGGGGAGGGGTTTTTCACATGTCATGCCGTATTTCAAAAACGATTTATGATTATTGCTTAAAATTTTACACACTTCTTAGTTATATTAATCTAAAGATCTGTATACTTTTTGGTTTTGATTCAAATTTTATTTTTGAGATATTGATTTTTTTTTTAAAAGGGGGGTTTTCACATGTCGCGCCATATCTCAAAAACGATTTATGATTATTGCTTAAAATTTTACACACTTCTTAGTTATATTGATCTAAAGATCTGTAGACTTTTTGGTTTTGATTCAAAATTTTATTTTTGAGATATTGATTTTTTTTTTTAAAAGGGGGGGTTTTCACATGTCGCGCCGTATCTCAAAAACGATTTATGATTATTGCTTAAAATTTTACACACTTCTTAGTTAGTATGTCCGTCTGTCTGTCCGGTGTAAACATGTCGCACCGTAACTTGAGAATGACTTATCCAAATTTCATGAAACTTAACATAGTTGTTTCTTATGATGGTCAAACGATCTGTATACTTTTTGGTGAAAATAAGATTAAAACTTTTTGAGTTACGGGACTTAGTAACTAAAACAGGTGTGTGTTTTTTTTTCACATGTCGCGCCCCATCTCAAAAACAATTTATGATTATTGCTTAAAACTTTACACACTTCTTAGTTATATTAATCTAAAGATCTGTATATTTTTTGGTTTTGATTCAAAATTTTATTTTAGAGGTATTGAGTTTTTTGTAAATAAAAAAGGGGGATTTTTGCCTGTCACGCCGTATGTCAGAAACTATTTATGCTTATTGCATAAAAATTCACACACAAGACGATGGGCGTATCATGCGCTCATGGCGCAGCTGTTTATTTTTATATTGATATGGAATAAGTTAAAGTTTCTTGTAGGTTTAAATCTAATGGTGTATAATAATATATCATATCAGCTGAGACATATAATTGTACTATATGTCTCTAATAACATATACATTTAGTTAATATACATGTATTTAGCTGATAAATTATTTAGATTGTGAAAGAAGTTATATAATAAACTGTTATATATATATATAGTCAACATAGAATTGACCAAAGAAATGTATATTTTGTTGAAGAATATATTTATGAAAAAAATGCTTTATTTTTGTTTTATTTATCCACCGAGTTGAATGGAAAAGAAAGTCAGAACAAATGTATTTCAATGATATTAAATCAGCAACTTTGTAAGCAGTGATTGTTTATCTCTGTTTCTGTTTTCTTTCCATGTTTAATTGACTTTGGCTTTTAGACTATTTGTTATCTGTTGAATTTATAAGCATTTTTTGCAAGGTTTTAGGTAGTGAACAACTTGATATCTGATGTGGGTTTTCTACATTATGATGGCCCTATGGGGCTGTCTCAAGCTAGAAATTTTGATTGACCTTTAGCATACTGAAAGCTGATTGTGTACTGCTATAGAGGTTGATATTTTTGTAGTTAGTAAGAATTTGTGTTTCAAGCAATATGCCCTTCATATCAATATTTTTACTCCAAAAGATATTCGCATGGGGGATATTTTTTGCGCATTTTATGTGATCGCCAAATAAGCCAAAATAATCCTACCATGAAAATTTCCACCTTTACAGTATGGTTCTATTAAACTGCAAGCAAAATCTGATTATTAATTTCCATCTCTCAAATAAGTCATAAAATATATTTTTGGCAGAAGATCATTGTTGATAGAATAAATCTGTCCTTTGCTGTAGGTTTCAGCAAAAAAATGTTTTGATACTGGCAGACTACACAATTGCCCTTGTATCTTATATATGTTTTGACTCTTTTTGTGTTTAAGTTACTATATTGAAAGATATGATAGATATAGAAAAAAAATAATCAGCTCAAACAAGCAGAAAAAAGTGTTTACAATTAATTATACACACACACATTATACCGGTAATATATATTTATATATAAGTACGTCTGAACCAGTGACAACTCTACAACAGATTTTATCCATCGGATCACCAGTGATGGTGATACAAGGCTGAAAACACATTCTGTATACATTCTGTATACATAATTCGTCTAAATACCAGCCAAACAATGTTAGATCTGTAAATTTGTGGAAGAAAATTTTTTGTTCTTCCCTGGCCGGGATTCGAACTCATGCTACTGAGATATCGTGGCACCAAATCGCCTTGCACTCTGCCCAAAGCGCTAGACCACTCGACCACCTAGGCTTGACAAAATCAAGCTTTCAGAGGCTGGGACCTTTCCTCGTCAGTTTTTATCTAGCGTCTTAACACAGTGCATGATATATAAAGCATGAAGATGGAATATTACATTAATTTGTAAGATCCTCTACAATAGATAATTCAGCTGATCTGTAATATTCCATCTTCATGCCTTATATATCATGTACTGTGTTACGACGCTAGATAAAACTGTAGAGGAAAGGTAACACCCTGCCACCGAAAGCTTTATTTTGTCAAGCCTAGGTGGTCGAGTGGTCTAGCGTGTCGGGCATAGTGCAAGGCTTTTTGGTGCCAAGATATCTCAGTAGCATGAGTTCGGATCCCGGCCAAGGAAGAACAAAAGATTTGCTTCCGCAAATTTACAGATCTAACATTGTTGGGTTGTTATTTAGACAAATTATATATCGCAAATTTACAGATCTTACATTGTTGGGCTGTTGTTCAGACAAATTATATATACCCATACAGAAAAAATGATAGGATGGCCATCTGCGTTGCTCAACTAGCCGCCAGTTGAACAAACAGTTGAGGGCCAGTTGAGGGCTAGCTGGCCGTCAGTTGAGCAAATAGTTGAGAGCCAGTTGAGGGCTACCTGGATTTTTGCAATGCAAATTAGGTAGCCCGCAACTATCAATTGCTCAACTTTATGCAAATTAGTTGAGCAAGGTTTAGCAAAATATCATAGTTGAGGGCTAGGTGTCCAACAGTTGAGCAATTAGAGTTGAGGGCTACTTGGCCAACAGTTGAGGACCAGGTCATTAAAAGTTGAGAGCTAGGTGGCCAATAGTTGAGGGCTAGGTGGCCAATAGTTGTGGGCCAGGTCATTAAAAGTTGAGGGCTAGGTGGCCAATAGTTGTGGGCCAGGTCATTAAAAGTTGAGGGCTAGGTGGCCAATAGTTGAGGGCCAGGTCATTAAAAGTTGAGGGCTAGGTGGCCAATAGTTGAGGGCCAGGTCATTAAAAGTTGAACATTAGCTGGTCATTGCAAACTGATGACTACAAATTGTAGAAAAAATAAATTTAAATTGTGTATTTTATATAGCCAAAATACTGCTGAAAGATCTAAACTCACAACAGACTACATGACAGCTTTATTTTTGCTTTTTAAAAGTTATCTAGTAAATAAAATCTAGTTAATCCTGCAGCCATATTACTTTTTATGCAAGAAGAAGTAAGATATATATTGAAACAATGTTTAATGTTGAACAATCCTTAATTGTCCTTTTCTTTCTTTTGTAATATCTTCCTTCCACTGTACATTTTTTTAATTAATTGCACATGTGACATCTGAAAGTAAAAAGAAATTAAATCTATATATATATAATTATGATAACTATAAATGTGATAGAACACTGTTTGTAAAATTAATAAGATGACATAATCATATATCATATTTTTTAAATGTTATTTAACAAACATTTACATCAAAAGTCTGTTCTGTATTGCCTACATTTAACCAATTATACAAATCAATTAAACTAAACAAGTATGGATAAATACAAGATAAGAATGTGTCTGATACTTTGCTTCACTATTTGAGAAAAAAAAATATTATGAAATTGTTCTTCCCCACTATTTTTATCTGTTGACTGTCAGAGTGCCTCGATAAAGCAAAGTATTGTAAAAAAAGTTCTAAATGCTGTCTTCATGATTGATCACTCTATAGCTTAAACCAGAGGCTAGTAAAATTGCTCTAGCTATGTCTAAGTAAAATTGTTTTAAATTATAATTAAAGGCCTTCATAAAATTTCTATTACCCTATTAACTGTATTAATTTAAGTGTACCTGCTCATTTAACCCTAAAACAAGTTTCTTTCCTTAAAAATTTCTACCACCACCCCCCCTTTATAAACCAAAATGGCAAAAGTCAGTACAATGGGGGTATTCAAAGTGCACATTGCAAAAATACTCAAGACAGAAAGTGTTGTTCAACCAGAAAAAAGATATATTTATTTATCTGTCATTTGTGGATAGATGTCTTATTGGCAGTCATACCCCAGATCTCTAGTATAATACCAAATTCATTATATTAGAAGTTTCTTATTTTATTAGTAATACTTTCTAAAACGAATTGTCTTTAATAATAAAAACAAATATGTCTCCTGTCTTACACATTTTGATAATATATAAATTAAATTATTAATGCATAAATATAGTGTCTAAATTTTTTCTTCACTCTAAAAAGTTAAGAAGACACTTTAAATATCACTATTTTGAACTAAAAGAGCATATGCACTTATTCAAAATGGCGGAAATTCTAATCCAATGTACTTACCAAAAGTTGTTATCCATAAATATGTGTAAACATCAATCTTCCTTAATCCAAGAGTCATGTCATCAGAAGAATACATCTGCACTATTCAATGTCAATACAGTTATTTGTAACCTTTTGATCCACATCCATTGTAAAATTCATATTTTGTTCATGATAGCTAGAAGACATCTTTGCTTGCCATGTGCATGCTCATGCCCAGTTCAAATTTTAAATTTGTTTGAGGTTGTTTAGGGTATTGTGACAGTGGTATCCCTTTGAAATGTGCCCCTAATAATAACTGTTAATTACCTAAATCTTGAATATTTGATATATATTATAATAAAAAAATATTGTTTGTTTTTTATCTTTTTTTTATGAGTTATAGTAATTACAGAAAAAGTGTAAAAAAAAATGCGCTTCCCTTATTTGGCCTCAAACTCCGTGTACATTTATAATAATACATACTTCCTGTCTACTTGCACTACACAGAGATAATTGGAAAACAGATGGCACATAACATTTATATCACCAGCTCATATTTCTAATTGAGATGAAAAAGAGGGCATGCAAATAATTTGTGTATACATATAATTAAATAATGGTACTAGAAATTAAACAATATGTAACCTGCAACATATAGGTTAAATTCATTAGATGGAAAAAATAAAAAATATTGTTCATAGAAAAAGGTCATAAAAAAGTGAAAAACAAATTAATATGTCACAATTATTTAGTTTAAACTTGTTGAAATAAAAACCTTAGGCACTCTTGAAATTCTTTCTTACAAGATATCATAAATGCATTGTAGTACAGTTTAGGAAATTGTTTATAAGCATTAATTGTTATTTGAAGATTTTTTTTTTTTTTTTTTTTTTAAATAATTCAAGTATCCAAATAGTTCTGAGTAACATGAATTGAAATATAAGGTATATCCAAAGTTTCTTGCAAAGTTGTTGCAAACAGTTATTCCTTAGACAATATAAGAAAAGGTTCCTGCAACTTTCTAGCAAACAAACTCTTTTTTGCAACATTGCAGCAAATTTGCTGCAATTTTCTCGCAAACAAATAATGTTGCAGTAACATTGCGAGAATATCCTGCAACTTTCTTGCAAACACTTCTTGCAAACAAATTTGTTTGCAGCAAACTTTTCATTTCTGTAAGGGTTCTCTCAACTACAAAAAAAACCAAAGATCCTTTGCTCAACTTTTCCTCAACTACAAAAAATTCAAAGTCTGAATGTTCAACTTTTGCTCAACTACATGAAAACCAAAGATCAATTGCTCAACTTTTCCTCAACTACAAAAAAATAAAAGTCTGAATGCTCAACTTTTGCTCAACTACATGAAAACCAAAGATCAATTGCTCAACTTTTCCTGAACTTAATGGCCAGCTTCAGTTGAGCGACATCTATCCAACATACAGTGCTTGGCCAGGTTTGAGTTGAGCTAAATTGCTCAACACCTAGCCCACAACTATTTGGCTTAAAACAACTAGCCGTCAACTGTCCGCCACATGGCCCTCAACTGGCCCTCAACTTTTTTTTTTCTGTAGGGGTACATAATGTATTTTCAGCCTTGTATCACCATCACTGCTGGTGATCCGATGGATAAAATCTGTTGAAGAATCGTCACTGGTTCAGACGTACTTATATTTATATATAAAAACAAGTCTAAATTGAAAACAACATTCAAACCTATGATTGCGTTGGATAAAAACCACAATTTTTATACATGTGCATGCAAAACAAAATTTCTTGGTAGAGGGGTCTAAATACAGCACAAACAACATTTTCCAAAAGACCAAAAAAGTGAAAAAGTATATTTTAACAAGTCGCATTTGACTAGCAGGTCGAACAACGGATGTTCTTAAACCCTGCTGACTGCCATTGGCGATTGCCAAATAAACGGATCACTAGATGTAACAAAATGGATCTTAACTAATAATTCAATACCAAACAGATAACAATAAACTGGCGGAAAAGATGGTATACCGCAAAAAAAGGTGCAAAAATTAGTACACCATATCCGGATTTCGACAATTAATGTCTCTTCAGTGATGTTAGGAATCGAAACGGTATTTGGAAGCCATATAATTTACCTCAATTTAGGATAGACTCTTGAATTTTGAAGAGTCGAAATAGGATGAACGGATCATATAAACCCGAAGGCAAATATAATACAAACCCAAACGAAAGAATATAAACAAGTCTAAATTGAAAACAATGTTCAAACCTATGATTGCGTTGGATAAAAACCGCAATTTTTATACGTGTGCATGCAAAACAAATTTCTTGGTAGAGGGGTCTTAATACAGCACAAACAACATTTTCTAAAGACCAAAAAAGTGAAAAAGTATATTTTTACAAGACGCATTTGACTATATATATATATATAAATCAGCTTGATCAAAATTGTCAATGGACTTCATGTACAAATAATGTTTGCTTCCAAAATAATATGCATAAAAGAGAGGCGACGAAAGATACCAAAGGAACATTCAAACTCAGTCGAAAAAAAAACTGACAATGCCATGGCAAAGAACGATAAACGATCAAAGACAAACCACAGTATACAAAACACAACATAATTAACCAAGAACTGAGCAACAAAAACCCCATGAACATTGGGGTGATCTCAGTTGCTCCCGGAATGGTATTAATACTCTGCTACACATGTGGCGCCCGTCGTGTTGTTCATATTTGTAAATGTTCAAACAACATGCTAGTAATTCAGCATATATAACATCCGAGGAAAAGAGGACGTGATTGTCGTTGCCGAAATGCGATGACAAATATAAAATTTCATTACATGTGAAAACATGACCGATGACACTTGTGGAGCATGAATTACGTTCCCAATCTTGGCACCTACATTCCCCCTTTTAGCTAACCTGGTCCAAGAGGTCCATGTGAGCTATTGGTACCATCGGTATCTCCTTTTAACTGTTTCATAAAACTTCATGATGAATATATAACTAGGCTGAATGTTAGCAACATTTACCTGAAGGTTTCTAAGGGAATATTAGTTTTAAATTATGTCTAGGGATTTGATCAATTAATAAACATAGCTGTTGTTGCTAAACTAAAACATTGGGTTAGCGTATGTTTTCGGCTAATAACTATACATTTTAAGAGATAAAGAAGAAACTGAATGTGAGTATCTACCAATGTTCGAATCTGGAAAAAAAAACTGTTTTTGGTTTGGTTCGTGTTGCTCAGTCTTTAGTTTTCTATGTTGTGTTTTATATATTGTTGTTTGTCTTTTGGTCTTTTCTTTTTTTCTGCCATGGCGTTGTCAGTTTTTTTGCGTGAACCCCCTGAAGGGTTCACGCTTATATATTGGCGAGTTTTGGAAGTGTCTATGGGCCACTCGATATCCTAGGAATCACGATTCTCGGAACGTCTCGAAAATTTTCCATCATTTATATAGGTAGTTATTTATGTCTTTGATACGGTCCCTCTATGGATAGGCTACAACGTGACATTGTATATTTCAACAATCCGACAAACGGTTCATTTGTAGATTTGAAAGTAAAACAATAAAGACTAGGTTGCATTCTAAAAATCATGTATATGTTAGAACATATTTGACAAAACATAATGTTTTTAATAATGTGAATGTTTATCAAATATTAAGTATAATGATAACGCATTTATATAATGCATGCTTTGAGACGGTCCCTCTACGCGTTGTGTGTGTTGTATTTAATAAACCTGGGAATAGTTTATTGATATACAATGACCCAAAATAAACTGATTATTTCTGAACGTTTATCATTTGATATTTAGTATTTCAATCATATCATGAGAAAATGTCGGAAAGAATGAAGAAAATTAAGAAAACGATATTTCTGTTAAAATATTTATCTAAGGTCGGAAACACAGTGGTCGGAAAGCAGAAAGATAATCAAACAAAAGGATTTTTCTGTGAAAAAATATCTAACTTCATAAATAGATACTACCAGACTAAAAGAATATCCATCGTTAAGGTAAAACTGAGACTGAATTTATTCCTAATAATTATAGAATATTATTAAAATTGTAATGTATACGTGCATTATGTCTCACAGGTTTGATCAGTCATTACATTTATGAAAATTATATGTAACGTATGAGTACCAATGAGCAGGGATGCGTACCCAAAGTTAGCTAAATATCTAAATTTTAAACGGTCGTGAATGAAAAAATACTTGCGTGGTTTCAATTCACAAGGATTTTAAATCCTTGCATCTCAAAAAAAAGCGTAATTAATATTTTACAATAATCATAACAAAATTTAATTACTATCATAATGTTAATTATTTGTTTTAATTTTTTTTCTGTTATTAGTTCAACCTTATAACATCTAAATATTTGTACTATGGTACGGTTTTGAAAATTGTATTCATTGTGTTGGTCAGCTATCCTACACGTCTTGATTCATTCACATTATACATCACCCTGTTCACACGCACACTATCGGTTTGCGTTCACAAAAATTCCGGATAAAATGTCAATGAATCCGGAGTCAAAACACTTGGAAGTAGGTAGTTTGACATCCGAATTCAACTATTAGATTAATATATGTGATGACGCAAATGCGTATTCTTAATGCGTATTCTTATCCAGAGTATCAGTGCGTATGTTTTCTATTTACTATTTCTTGTGCAAAAAATACCACGTTCATGCATAAATATTAATTTCACTCGCGAATGCGAATTTTCGCTTTTCTTATCTAAATTCAGGACACGGCAATAAGAACTTGACATGTGACTTTCAAGCACAGTATTCTGACCTCTATCTGTTTCTCTTTTGTTTTCTTTTTTGAGTCACTACATGTCCTTTTATAAACTTTGACATTTTCGAAATGTCAAGGATTTTCTACCCAAGAAATAGATTACTTAACTCCGTACTTTATTTGGCCTTTTTAACTATTTTTATTCGAGCGTCACTGATGATTCTTTGTAGACTTAATTCGCGTCTGGCGTACAACATGTTAATTCTGGTATTTTTTTTATATCTACATGTCTTTTTATATAAATTGGTTCTTTTGAGAGTATGTTCAGGTATTCATAAAACTTCTGAAAATAAGATATTCTTCAAAACCAAGTTTCCTTGTAAAATATTTGGATTGATTTAAGTAAAATCAGGAAATCCTTAAAATTTGAGATGTTTTATGAGACCGAAATAAGTCTCTATATTAGAGGTTCAAATGAAGCTGGTGTGTTACTCTCAAGAAAAATATACGAAACCTTCTTATAAGTTTAAAATGTATATTCAAATAGTAGCTGTATATACACTTTTCTATTCACACCTATCCAACATTGCTTTCAACTGACTTGTGCAAGAATGTACACACTATTACGTATTTTTAATAAAGGTAGTTTCACTTCATCATTATCTGCTTCTATTATTTCAATTCAAAAGCAAACAAAAATTCAGCAACAATCTTTTGGTGACCAGTCAGCGGTCTTAGGTTCACGTATTGCTTTTCTTTTTTTAAAGAAAGCAACTTGTTTCTACTTAAGAGTTTGAAATGTTCCTTTGGTATCTTTGGCTGCTCTTTTCGAAACTATCAATTGGCTTTCTCTTGGAGTTAAAAAAATTCAATGAAAATTTTACAAATGTTATGCAATTTTGGCAATTACATGTACCTTTAAAACTATAATAGACAGAGACAAGTTTATAAAACAAAACTGAAAGGCAAGACAAGGTCTAACAATAAATAAAATGGTAAGAATTGTTAGTCAACTCTTTAAAGAAGTTAATGCCATGAATTGACGATTAGAAATCTTTACGCTTTTGGCCATAACCTTGATACTGTTAGAGGTGGAGAGAACCTCCATAGCAATAGACAAGATTTAAAAATAAGTCAACATGGCCTAAATCTTTATTTGACTCTTTGTAGCAGTCAATAATGATTGTTACCCTATTCTGCATTATTTTGGGGAAACCATTATAGATTGAGAAAATATGTCCATATTTAAATCGACCAATTAGAAAAGATCAATGATCAAAATCGAGAATTGACTTCTCATAGATTTATTAACCATTGAATGCCTTTTTTAACTTTCTGTTCCTGAAAACTATAATCATGATAATAGCTAGAGAGAAAATGTAACCAGCAAACATTACCACAAAAACAAATATTCTACAATAAAGGCAACAGTGGTATACCGCTGTTCGAAACTCATAAATCGATAGAGATAAAAACAAATCCGGGTTACAAACTAAAACTGAGGGAAACGCATCAAATATAAGAGGAGAACAACGACACAACAAAAACAATTCGATATCACTGAAATCGACAATCGAGTTATAGTCGTGTAATGACATTGTTATCCAATTTTTGGTATTTTTGACTATGTATTTTCTTGAAAACTGGAAATTAGAACGAAACTGTGATCAGCAACGTAAGACATACAAACAAGTCAACTGAACTGAAATTTTAAATCAATTCCTTACAGAAGTTATCAACTTTAAAAGATGATTTTATATGTCGTGTGTAAAAAAAAAAAAGGATCATGGCGTACTACATTATTGGCCTGTGTCTTATATGAGTTTTTAACCTTTTTGTGTGTTAACTTACTTTTATCTTGAAAACAAGAATACATAGAAAAAGTATTCATAAATTAGTAAACAGAACCGAAATTAACATTTAATTCCATATAGGAGTAAATGCCCTTGGAGTCTTACTATCTTTAGAAAATATATACAGCAAAAATGATTAGAAAAAGTGTTTACAAATAAGTCAGCATGATTGTTTTTGCTCATCTGGCGGAGGGTAAGCATGAACTTTTGTCATCACTTACTCTAGGTGAAAATTTATCGATTGTTTCCTTCTCCATCAATAATAGAGATCACTATGGCTAGAAATAGAACATGATAAGTGAAAATTACGGCAACAGTAATTTACTGATGTTCAAATATCTTAAATAAATTAAGAAGACAAATCAATGTCAAACTTTCAAACACAAAGTGAGGGAGTTACATGAATTCCAAATAGGAGCGAGACCGTATGAGGCGGCGATAGGGTAAGCGTCTCCTGCTATTGGTGCATCACCCGCCGTAGGAATAATTGTCTAATATCTTGAAAAGTACAATATATACACACACAAAAATCAACAGGTACAAAAATGTTCTGAACATCAACATCGATGTATTCTCTAGGAGTTAATGCCTTAATCGATGAACATGTTTGAGAAAATTGAGCGTATTTACCTATTAACGTGAAAACTATATTAGATAGAAAAAACAAATAAACAAAAAAAAAGGACCAGTAATAGAGGATCGATCTACAAAAATTAATTTGTTAAAAGATTTACTGTACATAAAAACGTTTAAGAATCTAGTGTTTTGCATTTAAAAAAAAAACCTATAATAGACGGTCAGAAACTGAAAATAATAAAAAAAAAAAGATCAGCAATACAAGATCAACAAAAATGGTATTATGCCTGAAACACTTTATTGACTTTTTTTGGGATTTATTGTCCGGAAATAACGGTGTTTGACATGCACATTTTAGCTTTCATCAGCCTTTTCGTCTTTAACATTATAATAGATAGTTACGAACTGTAAACCGCAAAAATGCAAGGTCTTCAAGCATGCCAATAAGATGAAATTATCAATTGATAGTTGCATATTGTCCTAAAAAGCAGAATTATTACCATTTTAGCGTTTCTGACTGATATCTTGAAAAAACTCAACGAAGATATACCTGGCATCTCATTTGATATGCCAGTCGTGCATTTAATCTAGTAAATAATACTCATCAAATAACGAAATAGTAGCAAAACCAAATCAATGAAGAAGTTAAAGAGCACTGAAAACCAAACATTCCAGAAAGTTCTACAAAATCTGGCTAAGGCCATATATGCATGGGGGTAGAAGTAACCTAAGTGTTTCGAATTATTTTAAAACTTTAGAACAGTAAATTTATAAAGAATGCCAACATCTATGATACTTTTTGTCAGTAGAGAAGTGCTAACTACTATAGGCTGTTGGTGTAACTAAAATAAATTTAAAATGTACAAAAAATAAAAGCATTATATTGTTAATAAGTAGCATTCTGCATTAAAATACATAGCGACTATTAAACATTTAGCATTCTGATTCTTTACACAACTTTTAACTATGTTTAAGGCATCTAATTTTTAATTTTTGATTCATTTTTTGTATTGGTCGTGCACCTGTAACAAAGAGAACAACAACCATAGTAGCAAAACACATACAGTTTATACCAATATAGGTCCGAGTTATACCGATCTTTCCGACGAATATCACTTTTAACAAATAAAACTGACGAAATATGGAAAATCACACTATTTTCAAATTTTCGTCGCCTCAATCCGTCTCAACATATCTTTATACAACTTTAAAGACTGCTTAAATATGATACAACATTTATCTTGAACGGTGCTTCTCTTTGTGAGTTACATAGGAAAACTCTCAAAATGAAAACTTAATACACGCACATCGTTAAAACAGTTTGATACAATTTTCTATTGCCTTCGGAGATGATACATCCACTAGTAGTGACATCGACCCAGTACTTGTACAAACTCACCAAAGATACTAGACTCATTATTTATAGCACCGGACATACATTGTGTCTATATAAGAGTCAACATTTGCACTCGAATCGAGATGAAAAAAAATCCAATTAATTACTTGACAATAGAATGAATGACGATTGTTTACCATTTTTTGCGGTTATCTTGCAAGTTGAAATAGATAAAGAAAGCCTTTAAATAGCAAACTGATCGGCAAGACAAAAACTCAAGAACGGCAAGATCATTAAGTAATGGAAATCGTTAACTGACTCCTATTGGGTTATTGTCCTTAAAGGACAGATCACCTTATTAGAGTGGATCTCTATGAAACCTGGTCGTAATCTTACTTAGTGTATGAAAGGTGACGGCCATTGCAGTTTATGCGTTAACTGTTGCATCTTTTTTGCCATGTGGCCAATTCAGGTTCCTGAGAGCCTGTAGTTTTAACAGAAGTATCTGTTGCTTTTGATATTGTTTTCTCTGTATTTGTGGTATTTTTCAATTGCTGTGTTTTCCTGTCGGTAACAGACATGTGCTGATTAAATGCTTTAATATAAAGTTGGACGTCTACAGTAAAAGTTCTATACCAAGTTAACTAAACCATTAAATACGTATACAAAGGTTTTAGTACACCATATCCGGATTTCGACAATAAAAGGTGCAAAGGTTTTAGTACACCATATCCGGATTTCGACAATAAAATGTTGTTTGTGCTGTATTTAGACTCCTATATATATATAAGTCTAAATTGAAAACAACGTTCAAACTTATGATTGCGTTGGATAAAAACCGCAATTTTTATACGTGTGCATGCAAAACAAATTTCTTGGTAGAGGGGTCTAAATACAGCACAAACAACATTTTCCAAAAGACCAAAAAAGTGAAAAAGTATATTTTATCAAAACGCATTTGACTAACAGGTCGAACAACGGATGTTCTTAAATCCTGCTGACTGCCATTGGCGATTGCCAAATAAACGGATCACAAGATGTAACAAAATGGATCTTTATCATTAATTAAATACCAAACAGAAAACAACAAACTTCCGGAAAAGATGGTATACCGCAAACATGAGGTGCAAAAATTTGTACACCATATCCGGATTTCGACAATTAATGTCTCTTCAGTGATGTAAGGAATCGAAACGGTATTTGGAAGGCCATATAATTTACCTCAATTTAGGATAGACTCTTGAATTTTGAAGAGTCGAAATAGGATGAACGGATCATATCAACCAGAAGGCAAATATAATACAAGCCCAAACGAAAAATTATAAATAAGTCTAAATTGAAAACAACGTTCAAACTTATGATTGCGTTGGATAAAAACCGCAATTTTTATACGTGTGCATGCAAAACAAATTTCTTGGTAGAGGGGTCTAAATACAGCACAAACAACATTTTCCAAAAGACCAAAAAAGTGAAAACGTATATTTGAACAAGTCGCATTTGACTAACAGGTCGAACAACGGATGTTCTTAAATCCTGCTGACTGCCATTGGCGATGTCAAATAAACGGATCACAAGATGTAACAAAATGGATCTTTATTAATAATTAAATACCAAACAGAAAACAATAAACTTGCGGAAAAGATGGTATACCGCAAACATGAGGTGCAAAAATTTGTACACCATATCCGGATTTCGACAATTAATGTCTCTTCAGTGATGTTAGGAATCGAAACGGTATTTGGAAGGCCATATAATTTACCTCAATTTAGGATAGATTCTTGAATTGTGAAGAGTCGAAATAGGATGAACGGATCATATAAACCCGAAGGCAAATATAATACAAGCCCAAACGAAATATTATAAATAAGTCTAAATTGAAAACAACGTTCAAACTTATGATTGCGTTGGATAAAAACCGCAATTTTTATACGTGTGCATGCAAAACAAATTTCTTGGTAGAGGGGTCTTAATACAGCACAAACAACATTTTCCAAAAGACCAAAAAAGTGAAAAAGTATATTTTGTCAAAACGCATTTGACTAACAGGTCGAACAACGGATGTTCTTAAATTCTGCTGACTGCCATTGGCGATTGCCAAATAAACGGATCACAAGATGTAACAAAATGGATCTTTATTATTAATTAAATACCAAACAGAAAACAATAAACTTGCGGAAAAGATGGTATACCGCAAACATGAGGTGCAAAAAAATTTTTTTATACGTTTGCATGCAAAACAAATTTCTTGTTATAGGGGTCTAAATACAGCACAAACAACATTTTCCAAAAGACCAAAAAAGCGAAAAAGTATATTTTAACAAAACGCAATTGACTAACAGGTCGAACAACTGATATTCTTAAACCCTGCTGACTGCCTTTGGCGATTGCCAAATAAACGGATATATATATATATATATATATATGTGTATGTTAGCTCTATTAGTAAGGATAAACTGATAAACTTCTTTCTTAAAAGTATACAGTCATATACTTTTGTTGTTCAATGATGAACACTTCTTTCATCGTTATAATTATTGATTTGATCGTTAACATGTTGTGTAGTGTTATGGAGTGTATTTAATTCGGACTAACTGCACTAAGTCCAGGACGAAAAACTATTAACAATGAATACAAAAGGTAGTTTCTGCAATATGAAATGATAGGGATAAACTGTTGGGAATTTTGACTGCCGATGGAAAACAATGGTATAGTGGATAGGGGTGGGAATTTTGCATTGCAATAGATTACTAGTATCTACCGACCCTCAAAGAACGTTGCAAGGGTTCTTTATTGTTAAGAAAGAGTAGTACTCTATCTATACAAGTCTTCGGATTTAACATTCCCATTCTGATCAGACGAGGCTGCGAATTTATACAATCCTAGCAGCAAAACGAACGACACACTTTGACAAGGGTTTTAATGCCGGTCGGAACAATACCAAGATGACCATATTTCTATATCACCCCAGTCAAACTTCAGAACGTTATGATATGGTGTATTATGCATATCTATCAAATTATTGGTAATTTGTTTTGCCGTCTGCAAAACGAAAGACTTGCAACAATCATTTGATATACTAGTAAACGAATGGCCTGTCAATTTATTGATTACAGATACACCTACACCGAAGAGACCTTAGTGACGTTACAAAGAATATGACATGATCCAAACTAATCTCTTATATTTTGAAATGCTGATATAATTCTTAATAAACTCAATAGTTAATTACCGGTGTTCAAATCTCATTAATCGATTGAGATTCACATGAACTCCAACATAGGACCGAGATAGGGTAATTCGACAGGGAATACGTCTCCTGCTATGCATGCATCACGAATGTACGAATCCACACTCCGTCAAATGTCACTATCGAAAATGGGACTCAATCGGTAAAATTACACATTAGACGTCTCTTCTGGTATATAAAGATCTATGACAGTGAAAACATGGCGCTAGCTAAAGTGAGTTGAAACACATACATATATCATATCGGTCTAATTGGTGACCGTAAACGTTATGTAATATGGATTTCAGTCGTTCTTCCTCATGACTTTGTTGGAACAGGTTTTGTGTAAGGACCCTACTAATAAAGTCAGTGTTGTGTTAAAATGCACAAGCGTAACTTATCAACTGTGATATGTAAACTCTATACGATGGAGTATAGAGTATAATACTGCTGAGAAATGGGAAATGAGACAATTGGAAAGTCGAAATCATAACGTTTGTCATTGATTCTAGTTTGAAGTCATCCATCTATGTCAATGTCGAGTGAAAGATCAAGATATGAAGGAGAGCTTCTAGTTTCGGTAGTATCCTTAATTTCAAGTTCGGCTGGGATATACATGTATGAGATGAAAGCGCTCACTGAAATGTGGGTTATTTGGTGATAGGACATCATCAATATATCTAAAATTGAAATTAAAGAACTTAAAAGATATTTTTCCTTTTTGATTTTGAGAAAATTTTGAATGAAGTCTGCTTCATATGAGTACAAAAACAAGTCATTCATTAGGGTTGCACAATTAGTACCCATTAGAATACCGGCTGTTGATTTATCAATCCACCTAACTCAGCAAATATGCTGTCGATCAAAAGGTCAAGCATTTTATTATATCGTTTTCGGTGTATTTTGTTTTTTGGAATCAGTGTGTTTTTTTTGTTTTTTTTTTGGTTTTTTTTATCAAGACTAGTGTTAACAAAGAGGCGGAAATTACCAATAGCCCATATAAAGCTCACAAATAAAAAAAACTTATTAACAACGCAATGGAAGAATCAAAAGACGACGAAAAGACAAACAGGTCCTCATAACAATAAATAGACAACTAACGACCGAGTAACACGAACCCCCCTTAAAAAACCCAACAAAGTTGGGTGAACTCACGTGCTCCGGAAGAATAAGCAGATCCTGCTTCACTAGTGGCGCCCATCATGTTGCTCACGTTAAGTAAATGATTCTAATTTGGTGATGTCACAATCGAGGAAAAGAGGACAGTTACAACAATTGGAACATATTCGTGGTCATTTGAGACACAGATATTCCATGACTGCCAACCACTTCGAGATGGCTACAAACGTTATTATTTTTTTGAGCCGTGAATATTTTTTACCGAATTAAGATGTTCATGTTCTGCAACATGAATGTTTGAAATAAATTATATTACACGTCAGAAACACCATATAGCACATACGTTTTGTGCTATTATTATACGGTTGGTGGCCGTAAATATTTAGTTATAAAATATAAATGTGTGTTTATTATTTTGTTTTTCCAATTTTTTTACCATTTCACCCTCTGCTGGTTGACTGTTAGTTCCCGAGGGTATGAAAGGACCTGTAGCTCGGTACGGACATGAAAATAAGGATATTATAATTTTTTGATATGCTGTTAAAAATGTCAGAAAATTATTTTGAATATAGGAAGGACATGTATATAAATATCTTCCTCTTGCATAGACCTGGTTCCTTGTCCAGTTTGGCTATACCTTTTAGGCTTTTACGTTTTTTCAAAGTTCGTATCAAGTTTTGGCATAAATATTTTGGCCTCGAATTTCACTCAACAAACGTGAATTGTCGAAATGCGCATCAGATATACAGTAAAAATGTTACCTGTGATGTTACTAAGATAATACTAGTTTTATGTGTCTTAGGCTTTGATATTAACATTAATAAAATAATTCCTCACCGAACAATGGATACATATAATACTGTAAATTTGATTTTACTTTATGGTCATCGTTATTCTGTTAAATGGGCAAAGTAAATAATCGGAATTGGATACGTGGTATTGTGTCATGTATACATTATATCTCCTTCAATCCTTGCATACACCTTTATTCCGTGTTTTTCACGAAACAAGTGTTTTGACATTTGCTTTCAAACCTTCAAAATATGATTTGATTTTGTATAGTTTAAATTATGTTTCAAAGGAAAATAATAAATAGAAGTTTAAGAAACACGGAGCAATTTGTAACATTTGAATTTGATCAAATTTATTTGCTGAATGGTGGTGTAATTGGTAGAAAAAAGTTCAATATAAAGAATATAAGTACAGATTTATATTTTTTTTTTTTACATTTGTGACCTTGATATTGTTTTGTGTGCAACAAGGTAACATTCAAGATGTTTGAACTAAGCGTTTAGATTTCATTCGCTGAAATATCTTTCATTTATTTCCTAAATTTACACACAAATAGTTTATATAGAACAAGCTTCAAGAAACTTAGATTATGATGTCGTGATTTTGATATTACAATGACGTTATTATTACCATTTGCTCATAGAGGAGATACAACGAAATTGTCGAAAAGGGCTAAATATGGGCACCTTGGGTTTAATGTATTTCACTTCAAGGAAAATATCTAGTATAACTAGTATTCCCCAAATTAAACGTGTTGTTAGCATCGTCGCCTATGGTTTTCTGTTCCTCTTCCAGGTATTCATGCATTGAACTATGTTTGCCAGGGTGAGCTAATGTGCTCCTAAGTATTAACCGGCGAGTTTTATTCGGGTAAGTAAAGTTAAAGTTTAACTTCATTCCTCTGACAAAGACTAAGCTAATCTGGTATCCCGTTCTAATTTGTTAAGTAATTATTATTGATGAGTAGAATATTTCACCACTTTACTTCTTTACTTAATAACAATCTTGTGACACAGCTTGTTCCGTTTTCTGTTTTTTTCTGCATTACACGTTAAACATATATTTGATTCTTTTGAGTCATGTACTAATAATTTAAGTAGTTACGGGTCATATCAGAGTTTTTGGTATATATATATTCAAATATATGGAATGATTCCACACAGAAAGTATCGAAACTTCGTATAACTTTCAAAACTGTGAACAAGAACAATATGTTAAGCTAAATTTAGACAAGGTAGAACATTCACATTTGGCACAATTCAGATGTGGAATATTGCCTTTTAGGATAGAAACTGGACGTTATATCGGTGAACGACCGACAGAAAGACTGTATATTTTGCGCTGATGAAGTGTCCGAATCCGAGACTCATTTTTTATTGGACTGTTCATTCTATAATGGTATCCAAGAACATTTGTGTGGTGAACTCGTGACAAAGTCTTCTTATCTATGAACAATAACGAAAAAGTTAAATTGTTAATGTTGAATCATACCCGAAAATTAGCCAAATACATTGTCCAGGCATACTCCAAAAGACGTAGTTTTATTTACAAATAGATATCTAAAATAATATTAATGAACTTTAATGTACAGTATTGAAGATAAATTCATGAATAATTTGTTATTTGCAAGAACGTGAAAATGTGTAATATTATTTAAGGTGACTTATAGGTCCATTGGGCCGGATGTATTATTACCTCTTTATATTATATCGTTAAAATTTGTACATATTTACACATGTCACTATAATAAATGATTTGCTTACTTACTTACTTATATATATATTTTGACCTTTTTATGAACCTAATTTAAAAAATCTAGACTGTTGAAGGGAACTCAAATCCATTTAACATATAAAGCGACCAAAATAATGTAATGTTTGCAGAACCAAAATTTCTCTCGTTGCTCTTGATAAAAAATATATCAACATAAAATTGGTTCCGGTATACTTGATCTTAGTCTCTTTTTGGATTCAATATATAACGAGTAGAGAATATAAAAGTTTGGATATCTTTACTCATTAAATCACCTCTACATTTAAAGTCACATGACTCTGTTTAACCATCTATAAAAGCTTCATAAACATCAATAATTATTATTTGTAACATTTACTGTAAGTTGCCCAATAATGAATTAACAACATATTTAAATGAGTGTAACAGCTGGCTCCTTTATTATTCTTAAATATTATAGATCGCCGATAGGGTTAAATAAAAACCGTAGAAAGAAGTAACTTGTAAATGTAGCTTTTTGCAACTTGTATAATTATGTATACGAGACAATCAATATGTGTTTTGTTTACCTTTAAAAAACTGGTGCACACTCTTATTGCCGACTCAAATACTTCTCCTCATTATGCTCATTAAAACATGTAACAAATTTCTTTTTAGAGGTCGGGTATACATTAAGAGGAAAATTGAAATAAAATTATGATGTACCGAAAAGCGAAGTGATAAAATTATGAGTCAAGTGTACAATAGAAAAACAAAGTATATGAGAAACAATCCAAAAAGAGAAAAGTGTCGCAATTATAAAAAATATATAAATATATCGCAAGGATCCAAAATTCCTTGCTAAGTGCCTAACTCCTACAAACCCAACAGTTGCTTGCATTTGATTGTAATTCCATTTAATCGTTACTGTAAATAAAACATTACTATAAAGCAAATATAACAACTCCTCTTTTAACTCTTTGACGAAACAGCCTTAGTATTAACATGAGTCGGATAACATGATATTGAACTATCCACTAACTCTGTCCATATTTTTCTTATTTCATTCTCATTATATCGATGTCCAGTTATTCGACTCCTAAAAACGCACCCTGAAGCTGTTGGTTTATCATAAGTAAAACCATAGTCGTTGCTTATTTTAATATTTGCCTTTGTTCTACATATTCCAGTGATAAAAATATCCTCTAACCAAAAATAAGGCGTATCTAAACTCGCAGTGTATAACTTTTCAACTGAATCACCTGAAATCACATATGAAGTTCCACTGCAATATGGTGGATACACAGTTCCGTTAAATAATTCTTTCGGTGTGTACCATTTTGAACTCTTATCCTGAATTGGTCTTGCGCCTGTTATTTGCATTCCAATCACAGTATCTTTTAAGCGTTTGTGTTTTAAAACATTTAATAAATATTCTAAATTTACAAACATATCGTCATCAGCTTTTAGCACGTATTTAGCAGACGGACAATATGTATATGACCATTTCAACATGGCGACGGATTTATAGGACAAATTTCTATAAGAATCTACAAAATCCTCCTGAATAATGTCATGATAAGCGTTGCTTTCATTAAGTATTTGCTGTTGAATAATTGAATCTGAAGTCTTTCCTAGCATAAATACCACTGCTATTTCTTTGTTCGTGTTTGCAATAGATCCCCAAGTTTCCCGAATTGTCATTCGTTGTCTGAAATTTGCCGGAGCTACACAAGCAATCACGGCTAGAAACACCGACTTATTATTTGTTTGACATGTATTTTTTTCTAAAATGATATATCTAAAGTCATGTGGATTTATGTGTGGCGACGGCGTAGGTAATACAAGTGTCTTATATATTTTTTTTAAGTAAACTAATCCAGATATATTGTTCATTGATACATTATTTACAAATATATCGTCTCCTGTCATAGTAATTGTGTACGGGATATTTATATTCCAGAAAAGTAAAAAGAAACAACACGATAAAAGTAGAATTATAAATATCTTCCTGAAGTTCTTCCAGCAATTCTGCTTATGGGAATGTGGTATGTCTTGGTCCATCAGGATAAATTTGACTCATCTGGAAAAGATAGAAAGTCAGAATTAATGCACATTTTGTTAATAATAAAATAGGGCGAAACTTGTCAGGTTAAAAAAGAGGAGAAGATAACAACCGGGAAATAAAAAACTCTTAAGTCGAAGAGAAACCGACAAAATCATGGCAAAATAAAACGAAAAACGATGAAAAGACTAAAAACAGTCTACAAAACACAACATAAATAAGACTGAGGAACACGAACCCCTCCAAAAACAGGGGTAGTTCTAAGGTTAACATACACGCGTTTCTTTACGTTATAAGAAAACACAAAACACCATTGAAAAATGATGGTCATAAAAACTGGACATGAAACCACCAACCGTAACACAACGTCATCATGTCACGACAGTCACGTATATTAGAGGGTATGAATGGGGTTCACAGAATAGATAATAATGTATCAAATGTTCCAAAAAATTGACCAAAGAAATAAAGAAAAGAGAACAAAATTGTAAAAAATAAATTGTGCTAAAATAATAATGGACAAAAAATATAAAGAATAGAGAAAAATGACATAAAAAATTAAAGAAGGCAAACTTGAAGGACCCCCTCACCATCATCCAGACCCTTATATTAGTATACGAATAAACGGAGATATGGCTAAACGTCAACGAGACAGTAATCATGTAGCAAAAAAAAAAGAAGCAAAAGACGTCTAAACTGGCATTAACACCATAAAGGTTTTCACAATAAGATATGCTTACCAGAAAAATATTGCCATAAAAAGTACACGTAAGAGGGCCTTACTTTGATTGGTAAAACATTTTTCGATTTGGTTGATACTTTCTCAGAAAAGAACGTAAGACATTCCGATGAGAACTACTTATTGGTAATTCCTCGAGTTCTTCAGGGGGTAATTATACCGAAGAAACAAAATAAGTTTATCCATCTATGTATTTAAATAATCACCAGATCTAAGAATACCTACATCACACTTTTTAGAACTGAGCTTGAGAAACACAATCTGCTTTTTCTCCGTACGATTATGTAACCTTTATATTTACAAATTGCGCTTCACACTCAATTCACTATTCATTACTTTGAATTCAATAGAGCTTATGATATACGTATGGATTACATGAATCATAACTAGTTTGTAGAAAAGAAACGTACTGAAAGTTCCCGGATAGTAGAACAAGTGTTTCCCTTTTAAGATATACTTCTGGATCTGTCACCTGTTGATAAAAAGAGCCACGCGAACAACAGGATATGCATGCAAACCTCGTTTGAAGTATTCTTATTGAAAATCATACACCTTAATCGGTTATACAAAACTGTTTATCAAAGATTATTTTATACTAAAAGTTTAAAGTTTAAAATAATTTATATATGATTAGTTGTCTTGTGTACAGTGTACTCTTTATCCTTTCTTTTACAATGCTTATATTCTGATACCAATGTCTATAGGAACGGCAGGCAATCTGATACAGGTATCATAAAATGATAAAGTGCTCTGTGTAAGTCAAGTAAATGTACTTAGTAATTAGTGACATGAATTCAAATGCAGATTTTTTAGGTTTTAAGCGATTTAAAAAACTAACATTTTAAAGTTTATCGTAAATAGCAACACAATAATCCATGTAGAACTCAACCTACCTAAAATAACTTTCGATATTCGACGTGATATTTACAAAGTGCAGTACCTTGACTGTAAAATAAGAACCTTATCAGGAGTATAGTGTTCTTAAAACTTAGATTCCTTTGTTAGGCTGCTGGCCACTCTGGCTATATCAATGCAGATTGTATTGGTGAAGGAAATCGGAGCATACCAAATCAGAGTGCCCAGACAGAAGCGACCACCTTCGGCAGGACAACTTGCAATCCTTGTCAATTAAGACCGGAAACGAATACCTCGCCACGAATGGAGGTCGAACCCACAACCAAGCTAGGGCTCACTGTAAACGAATCTCTTAGACCACTCGTTCTCCGAGGTCCCTTAAAACATTTGAGAGTTTTATTATATAAATATGAATATGGTTGTTGTACGAATAGACTTAGATACAATGAGATACATCTCTACTTTAAATGATCATTAAAGTTAAGTGATCATTTTTCCGGCTGAAAGTTTAAAAGCCAGGTTATATCTAGCTTTAAGAAAGTCGAAGTTTATGTTTAAATAAAAAAAAATGTTAAGCGTAATTGAAATAGAAAGTTAACACTGATATTATTTTTTATAATGAATGGAGATGTAAGATATGCGTCATTGAGACAGCAACCCAACACACAAATAACAAATTAAGTCTAGAGTTCTTAAAAAAGTATTTTTACAGAGAATAACGTATCCAATATAATGTGAGAATCTACCTTCGATGTACAACTCCCTTCCATAGCAGACAGAATCTTTATTCCTAGTTACCATTGTTTTTAAGAAATCTCAGTGAGAGAAATGGTCTTACCAGTATTTACTTGGATATTCCTGCGATTTACCTACCAATTTTGAACTAAATGACCATGACACATGGTATAGAGAGAGATATATACCACTTTAGTTAATTGTGGTCAAGATACAAATAATTCCCTTATATACAGGACATTGGATGTTTTTCCTCTACGAGCAATCTATTTTTCCCGACAGAATTCTATAAGGAATATATCTATCAGCACTTAAGTACCATATTGCAATCGTGTTGGTCTCTTCAGTATTTTTTACAAATGTATCAGTCAATGTCCGGGAAAAAAACATCCGACAAAAGACTACCGACTGGTTGAAATGTCAGAATTTCTAAACAGATTACAGAATCATTATCCAAAATAGCCTTACCTTTATGATGAATAATATTCTACGTGAACATGTCATTGTCAACATAGGAATCAATAATCCGGTAATGTATTGCGGAATAATCAATATTTGTACAGAGGTGTGTGCAATGGATTAAAATGTTACGGTAGAAAACGGATATATGTGCATCTGGTACAATACATAAATGCGAACACTATTTTCGGCATAATTAAATGAAAATTGGAACTGGTATTCAATTTAAAGAATAAAATCAGAGATGAAAGGAAAAAAAATAGATGGATGTTACTTTGACATTTTCTCAACAACAATAACAAAAAATTTTGAACAAATCAACGTTTTAACCATATCCAACTTTTCGATGTTATTTATAAGAATATAAATTTTTTTCGAAAAATGGTTTAAACATGGTTTTGACGAGTACGGCTTGCCATAACGAACCTTATCACTAAAACTGAACGTCGACCAACGAACCATGAAAAGTGTCATGTTTAGGAGAACCCTGCCAGACGGACATGTATAGCTTATAAATCATACCATACACCAAAACCTAACATTGATCACTGATCCATGAAATTAGATCAAGGTCAGTTAACCCTGCCTGCCGGACATTTACACCTTCCAATCTGTCCACACATCAAATATAGTCCTAATATTTACAATAGGTTAAGAAGAAGAAAAAAATAACACATGATTTTTTTCAGCAGTAGAATAATGAAAATTATGTCAACGACAAAGGACATTTGCCAGACAGAACCTTCCGAAAATATCGCAGTTGTTTAGGTCTCCAACCTTCCATAGTATATAAACTTTTACAAAGAGGTAAGTTAAACGCTGCCAGATAAGCATCCCTATCTCTCACATTCTGTGAAATTCGTAGCATGCAAGAACAATTGCGATTGGACATCTAGTTGTTTAAATTCGTTATCTACTCCAGCTTACGTCCTATATACTGTTATAAATGGGTGTGCAAAAACTTGGACCCATAAGCTGTGTAACTCTTTATACGGAATCTTAATATAGGCATATTGCTTTATAGCTTGCTGTTCGGTGAGCCAAGGCTCCGTGTTGAAGACCGTACTGTGACCTTTAATGGTTTACTTTTATAAATTTTGACTTCGATGGAGAGTTGTCTCATTGGCACTCATACCACATCTTCTTATATCTATTGAAAAGATCTGTATTTAAGAAAATAAAGAAAATGATAACCAAAGAACATACATAACAACTTTCCTATAAAATGCTGTTTGTAATGGTTTATATCTTTTTAAAATGTTTTGTGTACATATGAATATGGCACAAACACTTCTTGTTCTACAAACTGTAAACATGGTATTAAACGAAGCAAATCTAAAATAATGTTAATCAAATTCAAGATGAAACTATAGCCATTTATGATTTAGATTTTGCATTGTTGACATTTACTGATAAACGCATCTAGATTGGATTAAAAGGTCAATCGGATATAAAATTATCCGGAAATTACCTGTTTGTTTGTTTTGTTAAAAAGGGGAGGGACGTTAAATGAATTTAAACCCGCAGTACACCAAACACCAAAGTTGTGTATAATATACATACATACCTCGTATTTAAATTAAACTTTAAGTACTCTTATATGTATCACGTTATCTACTTCCGTTGCTACAATTTTAATTCGCACTATATCATTTCCTCTCTCACCTCCGCCATTTGAATTTGTTTTGTTGTCGTCATGTGAAAGTTACATGTACAAAGGGATTCCATTGTTTTATACAGTTACATGTAAAGTACAAAACAATTTATTTCAAATATCGCCGAGGGGCAATACAACTATAAAACTTGGTCAATGTTAAACGTTGACTTTTTTTGTAGGAGGACGATTTATTAACATGTTTAATCGGATATGTTTTATAAATATTCAAATAGAAATTTAATATATTTAGAATTTACTCACTAGTTTGAATATCGCATGATAAAACAATCCACACATACATCCTTCCTTGTAGACATCATAAATATATTTATAAATACACTTTATCTTTGTACATACCTTCAGATATCAACACTATGCAATCGACAATTTCAAGTCTCCTATTTCATTAGTAGTAAAGTTTTATCAGTCCTTTATTTGTACTACATAGAGATAACGACACACAGTCATCTCACATATCCCGAGATCCTCTTACAGGCGGAGAACGTACATTGGATTTCTAAGATCAGTAAATTAATATCGGATCTTTTAAATTATCAATTAACATCTCATGTCTCAATTACTATTTCATTGAATTTACAAATAATCGCTATTTAACAACATGTGTCACCATTTAAGCATTTTCCTTCAAACACATTAAGCGATACTTATGTCAAAATTTGTTGAAATTAAAATACGTGTACATGAATAAGTTAAACACTGTGCGGAAGTCTTTACAAGTGTTTGATACTTGAAATGATTGTACACAAGATGTAGACCATATGAATATGCATGAAAATTTACAATTTTTGAAGTAATAAATCAAATATTTTTAAAGTTGATAAGATAAACATATAATTTATTGATGTATGGGGATTCAAAATTTTCAATAGCGTACGTTACTATAGTCTTCCCGTTTTACCAACTAATCTGCTGACGAGCTGATATGTGATAAAAAAAATGAAAAATATATTTATTGTAGATAAGTTTTGATAAAATACTTGGAAGCGATCATATTAAGTAAAACTGGAAGAACTTGGAATAAACAGCACAACTGGTAATCCTACATATTCTTTAACATCATTTACAAAGGATGAAATTTTACAAAATCATACATCTGTCCTTCTATCTTTTAGTATCAACATCAAAGAAAACGAAGAAAATTTACCGTCATTATACTGGATACCAAAACTTCACAAAACTCCGTATAAAGAACGATACATAGCTGGATCATCAAGATGGGTTCCACTAAACATCTTTCTAAAGTACTGGCTACTATTCTGTCTACAGTAAAAGATGGCCTTCTAAAATATTTGTGATGAGATATATTCTACCAGTGGTGTTAATCAGATGTGGATTCTCAAAAATTCTAAAGATCTACTGCTAAATCATAGATCACAATCTTTGCAATTTTGCAGAAACATTAAGACTTTTGATTTTTCTACGCTTTACACTACTATTCCCCATGATCAATTGAAAGATCGACTTCACCATCTCATTAAACAGAGCTTTTTCTATAAAAGTGGGAATCGTAGATACAAATTTCTTGTTTTGGGTTATAATAATTCTTATTTTGTGAAGAACCACACTAATTCTACCAGAAAATATACCGTGGCTGAAGATGATATTATGAAAATGCTGTACTTTTTGATCGACAATATATTTATTTCAACAGACAGTCAGTATTCCAATGGGTACTAATTGTGCACCCCTACTGGCCGATTTGTTTTTGTACTCGTATGAAGCAGAATTCATTCAGAACCTTCTAAAAGACAAAAAGAAAAAGCATCTTGCGAAATTCTTTAATTTTACTTTCAGATATATTGATCATGTCCTATCACTGAATAAACCATATTTCAGCCAGTACTTACATCTCATATATCCCAGTGAACTTGAAATTAAGGTTACTACTATTACTAGAAGGACTGCTTCATACCTTGATCTCTTCCTCAATATTGACACAGATGGACGACTTCGCACTAAAAACTATGACAAACGGGACGATTTCAACTTCCCAATTATCAATTTCCCATTTCTCAGCAGTAACATACCCTCTGCCCCCTCGTATGGTGTTTACATATCTCAGTTGATACGTTATGCTCGTGCATGTTCACACTATACGGACTTCATATATAGGAGTGTGCTCCTTACGCAGAAACTGCTCCAACAAAGTTATGAGGAGGACAGATTAAAAATGACACTCCGTAAATTTTATGGACACTATCACGAATTGGTTGATCCATACGATGTGTCTGTGACTAAACTAAATAAGGACATGTTTCCACGTCTTAGATTATGGTTTACCATTTACGTCGTAAGTACAGAACGTGACCTATATTAATATTCTTGTAATTGTTACAAAATACATCAAATAACATATAGAAACCTTATCTTTATTTATATCCAATTTTTTGAAATTTACCTCTGACGTTACTTTTTGTTGCTTGTGGCGTTGATCCATTCGTGTTACAGACACACACTTCGTAATTATATTAAGCTGTTTTTGTGAACTGTCCTAAATTATTTTAGTTATTCGTTCTTATTCTGTGGTTAACATGTTGAAATGTACTATTATATTATTTATTTATGTATTTCTCTGTCTTTGATGTTTTTGCATTTATTTGTACTCTGTTCCCGTCATGTAATGTTGTCATTTTAGCGGTATATTTAACATTGCTATAAAGCGCGGAGATTTGGCTAGCCACAAAACCAGGTTCAACCCACCATTTTTTCTTAAAATGTCCTGTACCAAGTCAGGAATATGGCAGTTGTTATTTAATAGTTTGTTTCTATGAATGTTGCATTGTTGTTTGTTTTTTGTTGCACTTCTGTGTTCTGTTATTTCGTTGTTTTCCTCTTATAGTTGATGTGTTTCCCTCGGTTTTAGTTTGTTACCCGGATTTGTTTTCTCTCAATCGATTTATGACTTTTGAACAGCGGTATACTACTGTTGCCTTTATGTTTGTTCATATAAATGTCGTAAAATTTATTGAGATTGATTGTTGTTTGCTTAACTTCCAGTGTCAAATATTTCATATATATTCAGGACTATATCAAAATAAGGCGATACATGCAAGAAAGTCTAGATTGAGTTTACAAAATAGAGATTGACAATGTGTGCACATCCAAAAAATTTATTTAATGTTTTATAACTAGTGTCAAGCTATCCAGCAATTCTCATCCTGCAATTCTCTTTATAAAAAGCTATCCTGCAATTCGTCATCCTGCAATTGCGTTTGGAAAACTATTTGGGCGACAATTTTATTTTTCTTTAAAATCATAGTTTTTGACTTTTTGTTCGAAAACAAGATTTATATAGAAAATCAAAGATTTTTATATCCCATAACAAAATTCTAACTTTAGTTTGAAGATTTCTAACTCATATTTACGGTTTTGTAATTACCATTTACAATAAAAAAAAATCATGATGACGATTCAAACAAAGTATTATCTGTTAAGTCCAGGATGTGATTCGTATTAACGCATGTTTAACCCATATTTGCAATTTTCAAAAACTCATATTAACGACTAAAAATGTAGAATTTGATATATAATAAATTCTGTCATGGAAAACCGACAATACAACTTCTATCTGAAACTTCATAACTCACGTTTCCGACCCATTGCCTCGACAGTTCTGTGGCTAGGGATTATAGAGACTGCCCTAATAAATAGCTATTGGATAGTACTACAGCGGGAGAGTAAAGAATTTCTGGGGTGAGCATTCTTAGAGACCAAATAATTTTGTCCGTAACACGGAAAAAAAAGTCAAATTTGATAAAATAAGCATTGGGGGTCATCCACGTTCCAACTCATTGCCTTGGCAGTTCTGTATGGCTAGGGATTATAGATTCTGCTCTAATAAATAGCTTTTTGATAGTACTACAGCGGGAGGGTAAATAATTTCTGGGGTAAGCATTCTTAAAGGCCGAAAATGTCGTCCGAAACATGGAAATAAAGCCGAATTCGATAAAATACGCATTGGGGAAACCCACTTTCCGACCCATTGTCTCTGTAGTTTTTTTATTGCTAGGGATTATAAACGCTACCCTAACGTATAGCTATTGGACAGTACTACAACGTTAGGGTAAAGAATTTCTGGGGTAAGCATTCTTAAAGACCGAACATTTCGTCCGTAACACGAAAAAAAAAGTCAAATTTGATAAAACACGCATTGGGGGTCATCCACTTTCCAACTTATAGCCTTGGCAGTTCTGTATGGCTAGGGATTATAGATTCTGCTCTAATAAATAGCTATTTGATAGGACACTACAGCAGGAGGGTAATGAGTTTCTAGGGTAAGCATTCTTAAAGGCCGAAAATGTCGTCCGAAACATGGAAATAAAGCCAAATTCGATAAAATACGCATTGGGGAAACCCACTTTCCGACCCATTGTCTCTGTAGTTCTTATATGGCTAGGGATTATAAAACGCTGCCCTAACGTATAGCTATTGGATAGTACTACAACGTGAGGGTAAAGAATTTTTGGGGTAAGCTTTCCTAAAGACCGAAAATTTCGTCCGTAACACGAAAAAAAAAAAGTCAAATTTGATAAAATACGCATTTGGGGTCATCCACTTTCCAACTCATTGCCTTGGCAGTTCTGTATGGCTAGAGATTATAAATTCTGCTCTAATAAATAGCTATTTGATAGTACTACAGCGGGAGTGTAAAGAATTTCTGGGGTAAGCATTCTTAAAGGCCGAAAATGTCGTCCGAAACATGGAAATAAAGCCAAATTCGATAAAATACGCATTGGGGAAACCCACTTTCCGACCCATTGTCTCTGTAGTTCTTTACGGCTAGGGATTATAAACGCTGCCCTAACGTATAGCTATTGGACAGTACTACAACGTTAGGGTAAAGAATTTCTGGGGTAAGCATTCTTAAAGACCGAACATTTCGTCCGTAACACGAAAAAAAAAGTCAAATTTGATAAAATACGCATTGGGGGTCATCCACTTTCCAACTCATTGCCTTGGCAGTTCTGTATGGCTAGGGATTATAGATCCTGCTCTTATAAATAGCTATTTGATAGTACTACAGCGGGAGGGTAAAGAATTTCTGGGGTAAGCATTCTTAAAGACCGAAAATTTCGTCCGTAACACGAAAAAAAAAAGAGTCAAATTTGATAAAATACGCATTGGGGGTCAACCACTTTCCAACTCATTGCCTTGACAGTTCTGTATGGCTAGGGATTATAGATTCTGCTCTAATAAATAGCTATTTGATAGGACACTACAGCAGGAGGGTAATGAGTTTCTAGGGTAAGCATTCTTAAAGGCCGAAAATGTCGTCCGAAACATGGAAATAAAGCCAAATTCGATAAAATACGCATTGGGGAAACCCACTTTCCGACCCATTGTCTCTGTAGTTCTTTATGGCTAGGGATTATAAAACGCTGCCCTAACGTATAGCTATTGGATAGTACTACAACGTGAGGGTAAAGAATTTTTGGGGTAAGCTTTCCTAAAGACCGAAAATTTCGTCCGTAACACGAAAAAAAAAAGTTAAATTTGATAAAATACGCATTGGGGGTCATCCACTTTCCAACTCATTGCCTTGGCAGTTCTGTATGGCTAGAGATTATAAATTCTGCTCTAATAAATAGCTATTTGATAGTACTACAGCGGGAGTGTAAAGAATTTCTGGGGTAAGCATTCTTAAAGGCCGAAAATGTCGTCCGAAACATGGAAATAAAGCCAAATTCGATAAAATACGCATTGGGGAAACCCACTTTCCGACCCATTGTCTCTGTAGTTCTTTACGGCTAGGGATTATAAACGCTGCCCTAACGTATAGCTATTGGACAGTACTACAACGTTAGGGTAAAGAATTTCTGGGGTAAGCATTCTTAAAGACCGAACATTTCGTCCGTAACACGAAAAAAAAAGTCAAATTTGATAAAACACGCATTGGGGGTCATCCACTTTCCAACTTATAGCCTTGGCAGTTCTGTATGGCTAGGGATTATAGATTCTGCTCTAATAAATAGCTATTTGATAGGACACTACAGCAGGAGGGTAATGAGTTTCTAGGGTAAGCATTCTTAAAGGCCGAAAATGTCGTCCGAAACATGGAAATAAAGCCAAATTCGATAAAATACGCATTGGGGAAACCCACTTTCCGACCCATTGTCTCTGTAGTTCTTATATGGCTAGGGATTATAAAACGCTGCCCTAACGTATAGCTATTGGATAGTACTACAACGTGAGGGTAAAGAATTTTTGGGGTAAGCTTTCCTAAAGACCGAAAATTTCGTCCGTAACACGAAAAAAAAAAAGTCAAATTTGATAAAATACGCATTGGGGGTCATCCACTTTCCAACTCATTGCCTTGGCAGTTCTGTATGGCTAGAGATTATAAATTCTGCTCTAATAAATAGCTATTTGATAGTACTACAGCGGGAGTGTAAAGAATTTCTGGGGTAAGCATTCTTAAAGGCCGAAAATGTCGTCCGAAACATGGAAATAAAGCCAAATTCGATAAAATACGCATTGGGGAAACCCACTTTCCGACCCATTGTCTCTGTAGTTCTTTACGGCTAGGGATTATAAACGCTGCCCTAACGTATAGCTATTGGACAGTACTACAACGTTAGGGTAAAGAATTTCTGGGGTAAGCATTCTTAAAGACCGAACATTTCGTCCGTAACACGAAAAAAAAAGTCAAATTTGATAAAATACGCATTGGGGGTCATCCACTTTCCAACTCATTGCCTTGGCAGTTCTGTATGGCTAGGGATTATAGATCCTGCTCTTATAAATAGCTATTTGATAGTACTACAGCGGGAGGGTAAAGAATTTCTGGGGTAAGCATTCTTAAAGACCGAAAATTTCGTCCGTAACACGAAAAAAAAAAGAGTCAAATTTGATAAAATACGCATTGGGGGTCAACCACTTTCCAACTCATTGCCTTGACAGTTCTGTATGGCTAGGGATTATAGATTCTGCTCTAATAAATAGCTATTTGATAGGACACCACAGCAGGAGGGTAATGAGTTTCTAGGGTAAGCATTCTTAAAGGCCGAAAATGTCGTCCGAAACATGGAAATAAAGCCAAATTCGATAAAATACGCATTGGGGAAACCCACTTTCCGACCCATTGTCTCTGTAGTTCTTTATGGCTAGGGATTATAAAACGCTGCCCTAACGTATAGCTATTGGATAGTACTACAACGTGAGGGTAAAGAATTTTTGGGGTAAGCTTTCCTAAAGACCGAAAATTTCGTCCGTAACACGAAAAAAAAAAGTCAAATTTGATAAAATACGCATTGGGGGTCATCCACTTTCCAACTCATTGCCTCGGCAGTTCTGTATGGCTAGATATTATAAATTCTGCTCTAATAAATAGCTATTTGATAGTACTACAGCGGGAGGGTAAAGAATTTCTGGGGTAAGCATTCTTAAAGGCCGAAAATGTCGTCCGAAACATGGAAATAAAGCCAAATTCGATAAAATACGCATTGGGGAAACCCACTTTCCGACCCATTGTCTCTGTAGTTCTTTACGGCTAGGGATTATAAACGCTGCCCTAACGTATAGCTATTGGACAGTACTACAACGTTAGGGTAAAGAATTTCTGGGGTAAGCATTCTTAAAGACCGAACATTTCGTCCGTAACACGAAAAAAAAAGTCAAATTTGATAAAATACGCATTGGGGGTCATCCACTTTCCAACTTATTGCCTTGGCAGTTCTGTATGGCTAGGGATTATAGATTCTGCTCTAATAAGTAGCTATTTGATAGGACACTACAGCAGGAGGGTAATGAGTTTCTAGGGTAAGCATTCTTAAAGGCCGAAAATGTCGTCCGAAACATGGAAATAAAGCCAAATTCGATAAAATACGCATTGGGGAAACCCACTTTCCGACCCATTGTCTCTGTAGTTCTTTATGGCTAGGGATTATAAAACGCTGCCCTAACGTATAGCTATTGGATAGTACTACAACGTGAGGGTAAAGAATTTTTGGGGTAAGCTTTCCTAAAGACCGAAAATTTCGTCCGTAACACGAAAAAAAAAAGTCAAATTTGATAAAATACGCATTGGGGGTCATCCACTTTCCAACTCATTGCCTCGGCAGTTCTGTATAGCTAGGGATTATAAATTCTGCTCTAATAAATAGCTATTTGATAGTACTACAGCGGGAGGGTAAAGAATTTCTGGGGTAAGCATTCTTAAAGGCCGAAAATGTCGTCCGAAACATGGAAATAAAGCCAAATTCGATAAAATACGCATTGGGGAAACCCACTTTCCGACCCATTGTCTCTGTAGTTCTTTACGGCTAGGGATTATAAACGCTGCCCTAACGTATAGCTATTGGAAAGAACTACAACGTTAGGGTAAAGAATTTCTGGGGTAAGCATTCTTAAAGACCGAACATTTCGTCCGTAACACGAAAAAAAAAGTCAAATTTGATAAAATACGCATTGGGGGTCATCCACTTTCCAACTCATTGCCTTGGCAGTTCTGTATGGCTAGGGATTATAGATCCTGCTCTTATAAATAGCTATTTGATAGTACTACAGCGGGAGGGTAAAGAATTTCTGGGGTAAGCATTCTTAAAGACCGAAAATTTCGTCCGTAACACGAAAAAAAAAGAGTCAAATTTGATAAAATACGCATTGGGGGTCAACCACTTTCCAACTCATTGCCTTGACAGTTCTGTATGGCTAGGGATTATAGATTCTGCTCTAATAAATAGCTATTTGATAGGACACCACAACAGGAGGGTAATGAGTTTCTAGGGTAAGCATTCTTAAAGGCCGAAAATGTCGTCCGAAACATGGAAATAAAGCCAAATTCGATAAAATACGCATTGGGGAAACCCACTTTCCGACCCATTGTCTCTGTAGTTCTTTATGGCTAGGGATTATAAAACGCTGCCCTAACGTATAGCTATTGGATAGTACTACAACGTGAGGGTAAAGAATTTTTGGGGTAAGCTTTCCTAAAGACCGAAAATTTCGTCCGTAACACGAAAAAAAAAAGTTAAATTTGATAAAATACGCATTGGTGGTCATCCACTTTCCAACTCATTGCCTTGGCAGTTCTGTATGGCTAGGGATTATAAATTCTGCTCTAATAAATAGCTATTTGATAGTACTACAGCGGGAGGGTCAAGAATTTCTGGGGTAAGCATTCTTAAAGGCCGAAAATGTCGTCCGAAACATGGAAATAAAGCCAAATTCGATAAAATACGCATTGGGGAAACCCACTTTCCGACCAATTGTCTCTGTAGTTCTTTATGGCTAGGGATTATAAACGCTGCCCTAATTAGTGACCATAATTTACTCATAGAAAAGGGTAGATATCTGAAAATACATCGAGACCAAAGAACATGTCTAACTTGTAAAACCTTAGAGGACGAAAACCAATTTCTCCTCTACTGTCAAATTAATAATTTATTACGTATAAAACTTTTTCAGGACATCGCAATAAGTTATCCTATATTTCCGAATCTGTCTGATACTGAAAAACTAGTAGTCCTGTTAAATCCTTCGAATACAAACCAAGTGAAAAAACAGGTTCCTTTATAAAATAGTCTTTAGGTCTGAGGACAAGGGACTCTTAGTTATTTTTGCGTGTTATATAATATATATATATATATGTGTTCAACTCAGTTATTTTTTGTTGTTGTTATTTTTTGTTTTATGTCACAAGTATCATATAACTAATATGACAATAAAAAATTATCATTATTTATATTTCAAAGAATCGAATGCTCGCATCTTAGGAATGTTTACGCCAAAAAATCTATTATTAGTATATCTAAATGTAGTGTTATCTAATAACTTTTTCACGATATTCATTTTGGCAGTCATACTGTGAAATGGCCGTCCATACTCTCGGCATCCTTTAAAGTAGTTCCTAACAAATAACAATATGTATATGTTAAATGAGTTACTGATATTATCTGTATTATAGCAGATGTCTTGTGAAACAAAACTAAAAGAGTGTACTACGCATTTTTCGTGCAAATTGCTTGCGCTTGAATATAATAAGATGGTGGGTTTATTTTTTGTAATCAATGTATGGCAAGCAAACAAAACATAAAATTAATTTAACCTATGGCGTACTATCACGTTGTAGTTGAACCCAATGCGTATTTTATTCCTAGCCATAAAGAACTATACCGAGACAATGGGTCGTAAAGTGGGTGCCCCCAATGCGTATTTTATCGAATTTGGCTTTATTTCCATGTTTCGTACGAAATTTTCGGCCTTTAGGAATGCTTACCCCAGAAATTCTTTGCCCTCTCGGCGTAGAACTATCCAATAGCTATTTATTAAAGCAGAGTCTATAATCCCTAGTCATAGAGAACTGCCGAGGCAATGGGTTTGAATAAGTGGGTGACCCCAATGCGGATTTTATCAAATTTGACTTTTTTAAGTGATACGGACGAAATTTTCGACCTTTAAGAATGCTTACCCCAGAAACTCTTTACCCTAACGTTGTAGTACTATCCAATAGCTATTCGTTAGGGCAGCGTCTATAATCCCTAGCCATAAAGAACTACCGAGACAATGGGTCGTAAAGTGGGTGCCCCCAATGCGTATTTTATCGAATTAGGCTTTATTTCCATGTTTCGTACGAAATTTTCGGCCTTTAGGAATGCTTACCCCAGAAATTCTTTACCCTCACGTTGTAGTACTATCCAATAGTTATTCATTAGGGCAGCGTCTATAATCCCTAGCCATAAAGAACTACCGAGGCAATGGGTTTGAAAGTGGGTGACCCAGTTTCAAATAGAAGTTGTAATGTCGGGTATACCATGAAAAACATTATTTCACATCTAAATTCTATATTTTTAGCCTTTAATATTAGTTTCGAATCGTCATCATAATTTTTCTATTGTAAATGCTAATTACAAAACCGTAAATATGAGTTAGAAATCTGCAAACTAAATTTAGAATTTTGTTAATTGGATATAAAAATATTTGATTTTCTGTATAAATCTTGTTTTCGAACAAAAAAGTCAAAAACTATGATTTTAAAAAAAAATAAAATTGTCGCTCAAGTAGTTTTCCAAACGCAATTGCAGGATGACGAATTGCAGATAGCTTTTTATTAAGAGAATTGCAGGATGAGAATTGCTGGATAGCTTGACACTAGTTGTTTTATAAGCTTATAAAAAAACAATTATGACGTGTTTTTTTTTCTCATTTTCATCCAAATTGAGGGAGGAATACCGTTTGCAATTCCTGTAAACCGTTATTCATTTTTATTCAACGGTTGAAATGGAAACATGCGGCCATTTTTTTTAAAATAATTTAATATGAAATCGTACCCGAAAAAAGAAAAATGCATGCTGCTATATAGATAGATAATTTTAAGAATTGCATAGAAATAAATTTTCATCAAATCATTTATCAATATTTTGATTTTTGAGTCTTGGTTATGAAATTTGTTTTAACAATTGTTTAACAATTTTCATAGTGAAAAAATCATTTTAGAAAAAAAAATAACCTTGACCTTTGATACATTTTACTCAACATCAAAAAGGTTCTTTCTTGGCACCATATATTATATATGTGTAAACATCATAAAATTATACCATGGTAAACGTAAGTTATCATTCAAAACCATTTTGACACTGACAGATATTTTTAGTAATTTAGATAGCCTTGGAAGACCACCATTTGATTTTCGGTAGGAAAGGGATTTTTTTGCGGATGGCATATTCCTTTTACACCTGTTTAAAAAAATATTGTCACTTTTGTACACAACTATTTCTTGCAAAGTCCTGCATTTTGGAGGACGAAAAAAATTCCCTTTCATCTTGTCTTAGTGAATATTAATCTTTACAGTAAATACCAGTCCAGACTATTCATTTTCAAAATCCTTTATTCGCCTTTATTTATGCTTCTTTAGCCTGTGTAATCGTGACATATTGAAAACTCCCAAAGTTCTCCAAATCAGTTGAACGATTTTTTAAAGGCACCAACCATTCATCATTAGGGACAAACCATGTTTTTACTCCAATAAAACAACAAACATTTTATTCTTCTTGATTAACATACAGGAACATTTTTTACACACCATATTTAACCCCTCCTTTAAATTTCAATGGTATCAAACTATTTCTCTTATTCCCCCCCCCCCGAAACAAATCTATATGTTTCTTAAAAATAAATTGGAAGTTATGCAATGTATCACCCCCCCCCCCCCCCTCCCTTCTCAAAAAATGAATTGTTATATGCCTTACTGATCCAAAAGAGAAATTTTCAATTCAATTCTAAGTAATGTACATTTAAATTACGTGTACATATAGTTTACTAGTGTGAAAAATTCTCATGTTCATGTAATTCAAACTGGTGTACAGATGAGAACACATTTAATGTGAAAATTATGATCATTTTATAAAACTAATTGTAGACAGGTTTATATTGCTCACATACAAACACGTTAAATAAAATAAAAATGATTGATTGATTGTTGCTTGCTTAACGTACAGTGGCACATATTTCATGCATGTTTAGGACGAGAAAAAAATAATAGTACATACAATTTGACCCCCTTTAATAGGAGACGGCCGGGACAGAAGGCAGAAAGTTTGGACTGCCACTGAAAAATGAGGGTAAACTAGATAGGAACATAATTTGACAATAGGCCACCAACAGACCCCTCAAAGAGTTGTAGTAATGGTTGTTAATGTGCAGAGCGCGTAAAACTCTCTTTACACGAGGCATTGGATTAAACGTCCCAATTCTGGCCGGAAATGTCTGCCAATTTATACATCCCGCACAACAAAACGCACGCCCCACTTTGGCAAGGGTTATACGTACTGCCGGTCGGAAGAAGACCATGGGTGACTATATTTCTATTCCCTTGTCACCCTTGGGGTAGATAGAATAAAAAGGACTGTTTTTGGCCTCTGAAATATTAATTAAGAAGATGTGGTATGATGGCCAATGAGACAACCATCCATAGGAGACAACCACCCATAGGAGACCAACTGACGCAGATGCCAGCAATCATAGGTCGAAGCACGAGATTCAACAATGAACAAACCCCACAGCGCACAGCGGCCCGACTTATGTAGAAAACTTATATAATTGTAATATAATAAATGTGAATACAAAAATAAGAAGATGTGGTATGATTGCCAATGAGACAACTCTCCACCAGAGACCAAATGACATAGAAGTTAACAACAATAGGTCACCGTACACCCTTCAACAATGAACAAAAACCATACCGCATAGTCAGCTATATATAAGGGCCCTGAAATGACAAATGTAAAACAATTCAAACGAGAAAATGATATAATAAATTTTGTGAATATATATTCATTTTTATGAACATATATTTTATTTTTTTGACGTTTGACACTTCATACAAGCCCTTTCAAGTAAATAATTCGGATTCCCAAGTATATCTTTGTCTTCCTCGCAGTCGAATAAAATTATTAACTTGTTTTTTTCTCTTTTCATAGACCAGTAATAATATCTCCTGACTAACATTGCGACCTATTTTATTACTTGTAAGATAAGACTGCCTTTTACATGCAAGAAACATTACTAGTAATGTACATATGGGCATATCTCTCTAAAGATTTAAAAAAAATATGCCAATATTGGACAAGAAATAAATTTAAAAAAGGTCGGGAAACAAGCTTCGTATGTATAAAAGTGAAAATTAGAGCTATATTAGCCGAGTGCGTGCTTGATACCAACTTTTAAAGTGTGCTTGTTTGTAAGGTTAGACAGAACGTTTTATTGGCCAGTGCCTTTATTTTTGTAAAAACGAACTTGTCTGGAAAACAAGGTTCTTTTCAATCCTACGTGTGCTCAGCCTCACTAACGCGCAGCCTCGTTCATAATTACTTAGGCAAATAAGAATAATTATTACTTTTTCAGTATTTATTTCATCATGGTCGTCTAAGTAAACAAGCATACTTATATTCATGATTTCTATGTAAATACTCAAATCAAATATTCTGTAAACATCTCTGACTTAACACCAACATTCACTCACTATATTTAAAGGCGCCATTGTATGTGCTCTCGTATTCCATTTGCTCATCTATTATAATACATACAAATGTAGATAAAGAGAACAATAATTGTCTACGATTTTCATTAACAACTAGACTGAAGTTCTTTGTAGTCTTTTGAAAAAGGGGCTCTATATATGTGTTTAGAAAGTCAGGCATGAAATCCTTTTGGGATTTTTTCTTGAATTCAAGATGAAAATCAGGGTACTGTGCTAATATAAGAATACCAATGAAACAGCTATTCATTAAAATGTTAAAATGTGAACGACTCCAATTCTATGATTTTCGACAATGAAGAAAGGGTCCTTACCTACTGTCAGAGTCGCAATGAAAACATCAAATTTAAAAGTGAACAATATTCAAAACAGTCAATTAAAAATCATAGTGAAGTCACAAACATTTAACGTAAAACAGATATAACAGAAAGACAGCAACCACTGAATAGTGAACTTTGTATTTCCATAGTTATGTGTTACACTTATGACGCTTGATTATTTGCTCACAATCCTATACATACATTTAGTATACTACACATCTCATGTGTCCTAACGTCGATTTGGTCAAGAAGGGTCATCCAATCTGTGTAGTATAGCTTAACTCATAAGTATAAACTTAAAAAGAAATATTGAACTGTATTTGTTTTAGAAAATGATCAATACTCTTGTTCTCTCTAATAGTCATAACCATTAACTCATCATACTCACAACAGCAAACAGCAAACTTTCCAGTTATTTGAAAGAACATTAAACCCTATAGTGTCAGCTGCAATATCTTCCTGTAGGAATTCAAGTGGTGATGAATACTATTCTTGTAAAATTAGAAACTGTGAATCAAAAGAGAGAACAACTGATGCTGATCAAGACGAATTTTGCTATAAAACTTGCACAAGAAATTTCCGATCCTGCTTTGCAATATACCCTGGTTCTGTGACAACCACACAACAGCCACCATATCAAGTGAGGAAACATACCATTGATATTAACTCTCTGATTGTTTTAAACCCCCACAACACAACAGGCATTCACTGGATACTCGGACGAAGATCTGCATATCCTCAAGAATGATGTCAATGCTACATGATTACTTTCTATAAATATAGGTGGTATAGTGATCTATATTTATAGATTAATAGATCATTATAGAGGATGTGTCAGTTTGCGGGGTCGTTTTAGTGTTAATCCATTATATTAGTAATTCTTTCAATGACAGTCTTCCATGTGGATTAAACTATAACTATTGGGCACTAATGTCAAGCTATCCAGCAATTCTCATCCTGCAATTCTCTTTATAAAAATCTATCCTGCAATTCGTCATCCTGCAATTGCGTTTAGAAAACTACTTGAGCGACAATTTTATTTTTCTTTAAAATCAGTTTTTGAATTTTTTGTTCAAAAACAAGATGTATATAGAAAATCAAAGATTTTATATCCCATTAACAAAATTTTCAATTTAGTTTGCAAATTTCTAACTCATATTTACGATTTTGTAATTAGCATTTACAATAATATAATGATGACGATTTAAACAAAGTATTATCTGTTGATAAGTCCAGGATGTGATTCGTATAAACACATGTTTAACCAACATTTGCGATTTTTGAAACTCATATAAACGACTAAAAATATAGAATTTAGATGTAAAATAATTTTTTTCATGGTATACCTACAACACAACTTCTATTTGAAACTGGGTCACCCACTTGTTCAAAACCATTGCCCCGGCAGTTCTGTATGGCTAGGGATTATAGATTTCTGCTCTAATAAATAGCTTTTGGGTAGTACTACAACGAGGGGCCAAAGAATTTCTGGGGAAAGCATTCCTAGAGGACGAAAATTGCACCCACTTTCCGACCCATTGTCTCGGTAGTTCTTTATGGCTAGGCATTATAGACGCTGCCCTAAGGAATAGCTATTGGATAGTACTACAACGTGAGGGTAAAGAATTTCTAGGGTAAGCATTCTTAAAGGCCGAAAATTTCGTCCGTAACACGGAAAAAAAGTCCTATTTGATAAAATATGCACTGGGGTCACCCACTTGTTCAAAACCATTGCCCCGGCGGTTCTGTATGACTAGGGATTATAGATTCTGCTCTAATAAATAGCCTTTGGGTAGTACTACAACGAGGGGCCAAAAAATGTCTGGGGTAGGCATTCCTAAAGGACGAAAATTGCGTCCGAAACATGGAAATAAAGCCAAATTCGATAAAATACGCATTTGGGGCACCCACTTTCCGACCCATTGTCTCGGTAGTTCTTTATGGCTAAGCATTATATAGACGCTGCCCTAAGGAATAGCTATTGGATAGTACTACAACGTGAGGGTAAAGAATTTCTGGGGTAAGCATTATTAAAGGCCGAAAGAATCAGGACTGGTAGACACATAGTCATGTTACCTCTTGATGCAACACCTTTGAATATGTTTTACAGCCAGTTGTTCTAGTTTATATTCACCATCTTATGATGTTGTGATCCTTACATTCAGGTTAAAATTGTATTTCGTTAAAAATCAATGCATCTATCCATCTGAACGGGATATGTTTGATATGGAATAAAAGCACAAATCTGTTTTAATTTAATTGAAGTTACTTAGCGGACTTTTATTGTAAATTCACAGACTGTACTATGACCTGCCACCTGCAAATGGATACAAAAGATGAAGTGCACGTTACATTTTTAAGTAAACTCAGACATAATATCGAGGAACAACAAGCAAGGCCTATATCCGGAGTACAACGAACAAGTTACATAGAAGAACTGACGAATGGACAAAAATCTTATAAGTTTTATTTGAAAAAGTTCAGCGAAATACCAGACGATGTTAAAATAGCCGGAAACATGTCAAGAATCGTTGTATAACTATCCAATAGCTATTTATTAGAGCAGAGTCTATAATCCCAAGCCATAAAGAACTACAGAATTAATGGGTCGGAAAGTGGGTACCCCAATGCGTATTCGATAGAATTTGGCCTTTTTCCGTGTTTTGAACGAAATTTTGGGCCTTCAAAAATGCTTACCCTAGAAATTCTCTACTATCCCAATCTAGTACTATATAATAGCTATTCATTGAAGCAGAGTCTATAATCCCTAGCCATTAAGAACTACCCAGATAATTGGTTGGAAAGTGGGTGACCCTAGAGCGTATTTTATCGAATTTGGCTTATTTCCATGTTTCGGACAACATTTTCGGCCTTTAAGAATGCTTACCCTAGAAATGATTTACCCTCCCATTGTAGTAATATCCAATAGCTCTTCATTAGAGCAGAGTCTATAATCCCTAGCCATAAAAAACTACCAAATTAATGGGTCGGAAAGTGGGTACCCCAATGCGTATTTCATCGAATTTGGCTTTATTTCCGTGTTTCGAACGAAATTTTCGGCCTTTAAAAATACTTACCCCAGAAATTCTCTACTATCCCAATGTAATACTATATAATAGCTATTCATTGAAGCAGAGTCTATAATCCCTAGCCATTAAAAACTAACCAGACAATTGGTAGGAAAGTGGGTGACCCTAGAGCGTATTTTATCGAATTTGGCTTTATTTCCGTGTTTCGAACGAAATTTTGAGCCTTTAGGAAAGCTTACCCCAGAAATTCTTTACCTTCCCGTTGTAGTACTATCCAATAGCTATTCATTGAAGCAGAGTCTATAATCCCTAGCCATTAAGAACTACCAAATTAATGGGTCGGAAAGTGGGTACCCCAATGCGTATTTCATCGAATTTGGCTTTATTTCCGTGTTTCGAACGAAATTTTCGGCCTTTAAAAATACTTACCCCAGAAATTCTCTACTATCCCAATGTAGTACTATATAATAGCTATTCATTGAAGCAGAGTCTATAATCCCTAGCCATTAAAAACTACCCAGATGATTGGTTGGAAAGTGGGTGACCCTAGAGCGTATTTTATCGAATTTGGCTTTATTTCCATGTTTCGGACGAAATTTTCGGCCTTTAGGAATGCTTACCCCAGAAATTCTCTACTATTCCAATGTAGAACTATATATTAGCTATTCAGTGAAGCAGAGTCTCTAATCCCTAGCCATTAAAAACTAACCAGACAATTGGTAGGAAAGTGGGTGACCCTAGAGCGTATTTTATCGAATTTGGCTTTATTTCCGTGTTTCGAACGAAATTTTGAGCCTTTAAGAAAGCTTACCCCAGAAATTCTTTACCTTCCCGTTGTAGTACTATCCAATAGCTATTCATTGAAGCAGAGTCTATAATCCCTAGCCATTAAGAACTACACAGATAATTGGTTGGAAAGTGGGTGACCCTAGAGCGTATTTTATCGAATTTGGCTTTATTTCCATGTTTCGGACGACATTTTCGGCCTTTAAGAATGCTTACCCCAGAAATTCTTTACCCTCCCGTTGTAGTAATATCCAATAGCTATTCATTAGAGCAGAGTTTATAATCCCTAGCCATAACGAACTACCAAAACAATGGGTCGGAAAGTGGGTACTCAAATGCGTATTTTATCGAATTTGGCTTTATTTCCATATTTCGGACAACATTTTTGGCCTTTAAGAATGCTTACCCCAGAAATTCTTTACCCTCCCGATGTAGTACTATATAATAGCTATTCTTTGAAGCAGAGTCTATAATCCCTAGCCATAAAGAACTACCGAAACAATGGGTCGGAAAGTGGCTACTCCAATGTGTATTTTTTTAGAATTTTTGGCCTTTAAGAAAGCTTACCAAAGAAATTCTTAAACATGCATAAAAACGAACCATATCCGGGACTTCACAGATATATAACACTTTATGAATCGTCATAATTTTTCTAATTGTAAATTCTAGATATAGACCGTAAAGATGAGTTAGAAATTTGTAAACTAAAGTTAGAAATTTGTGAATGGGATATAATTATATCATTTTTCAAACAAAACAAGTCAAAAACCATGATTTAAAAAAAAATAAAATTGTCATTCAAGTTGTTTTACGAATGCAATTGCAGGATGACGAATTGCAGGATAGCTTTATCGCAAGAGAACTGCAGGATGAGAATTGCTGGATAGCTTGACACTAGTCTATTGGGCAACGCTTGAGAAAACTGTGTACCAGTATATAAGGTAAAGAGATGTGGTGTGCTTACAAATGAAACAACTATCCACCATAGACCAAACGACAAGCATGTGAACGACTATAGGTAACCATACAAAACTCAAGCCATGTCGTAAGCTATAAAAGACTCTGGGATGATAAAGGAGCTCTCATCTGATTTTTATGGGGGGCTAGGATGAAAATTTTTATCCTGCATTTTTTTTAAGTTGTAATCTCTGTACTGCTTTTTTATTTTTCACTCTATTCGGTCCTGCCTTTTTTTTATTAGTTTATCCCGACTTTTTTTACATAAATTGTCATCCTGCCTTTATTTTGCCAAGTTGCTCATCCTGCCTTTTTTTAACTCAAAACTCCCGTCCTGCCTTTTTTCAAATTTCTTCCTAGCCCCACCCCCCATGCCCCCTAAAAATCAAATGGTAGCTCCCTAACATGTGAAACAATCAAAGAAAATGTTTACAATGAGTACGTTCAAGTTGTATGTGTCTACATTAAAACAATGATTTATTGACTCAAAATACACGCTACAAGTTACATGCAGGCGATTCGTATTTAGGAATAGACATGATAGATGAAAAGCGGTACCAATGGGATATTCAAACTCATAAGTCGAAAACACACTGACAATGCCATGGCTGAAAACAAGTAATATTTTCAAATTTTACATGCCACTTTTAGCAGATTAAAAAATGCATAACATGTTTATATATAGCTAAATACAGCATTTGAAATAGGACCAAGCCTGATGGATGTGGATGATTTGCACTTTTACATCCCCGTTGACTCAATATTAAGTTAATATGACACGAACAACTACATTGTAAAATTTGATCGTCTTTACAACTGTTCAATGTATGATTTTTTTTATTGCACACCTTTACAAATTATGTTTACTTAAGATTTTGTCCGAAGCTGATCATTTGACTTACTTGGCAAATGGGCAAACAGAATAAACTAGAAAAGCAGTATATAAGCCCATTTTTGGTAATATACTTTTGACGTGGCTCGGTGGCCGGATTGGTTCAGGCAAGATGAACGAGAAGCAAATGGGTATTATAATTATTTCAAGGGAGACAATTTTAGTGATTTTTTCTTCAGGATTAATTTATCAATTCAATATTATCCCATCATCAAATATGATTTTCTAATAGGGCTGAAATGACATCCTGATCTTACTGTATGGTTATTTTTTTTTATACAAGAACCATAGAATGGTAAAGTTTTACCATTTGAGACATTTTCGTATTCTTGAAACTAAATATTTGCCACCTGGCTTGCATTGTAAATGGATATTCAATGTTGGATACCAAATGATATAAAAATCAAGAACCTTTCTGCACTTAGCAGCAAAACATAATCCAAACTGTAAAAGAAAAGCAAATGTTGTGATACAGAAAAACTGTTTTTATGCCCCCGCCGTCACCGAAGGGGGCATTGAGTGTTACCCTTGTCTGTCCGTGCGTATGCCCCAAAATTGACTATAGTTTGCCTCAACCAAATGTTATGAAACTTATACACAATGAAAAGAATACAGATCAAGTTTGAATTTGGGTGTAATCACGTTTACCGTTCTTGAGTTATGCCCCTTTATAACGTTATATACAAGCCAGGGCATTGTTTGATGTTTCCAATTCTGGATATTTTGGAAAAAAGGTAAAAATGAAGGAAGGACATCAACGTACAGACCATGATTTTTAAAAGAGAAAGACTCAGTTACAAAATATATAACCGCGGAATTAATTTGCTGTAAAGAATATGGACTAGAAACACTAATGGACTCAGGAACAAGCTGTGTAAGGTAAGACACTTAAACAAAACAAGACTCAGGAATATGTTGTGCAAAACAAGAGACTTGAAAAGAAAAAAGATTCAGGAATATGATTTGCACGACAAGAAACTTATATTGAACAACAAAACAATAGAATATAATCAGTGACGAAATAAAAACTTTGTTTAGCATGGCCTTTTTTTCTTATTAGTTATAAAATTGTGGAGAGAAAGTCGAATATAATTTTCAAAAATGAAATGTCTGAAAGGGATAGAGAGTGTTAGCTAGGTTTTGTAAAGATTAAAATTTGTTCATTTTAAAGCTCATGCATTGCTTATCTTCAAAGTTGGATTAAACATTTGTTTCATCATGTTAAAATGTGAGAGTTAGAATATTCATTGTAAAGTTTTATCCTGTTTCAACCATAAAGCTTATATTATTATTTTTAAAGAGCGGTTTGACAATAGACTGTAATTGCTAGTTTTTTTTTAATTTTTAATTTTTTGCTTTTATGGTTTAAACAAGATTAATCTTAAGAGGAAGGAAAAATGCAGTGTATCAGAGAGAAAGAGACTATGTAAAGGGATATTCTTTTTCAGCAAAAACCAGTAGGTTCTTCTTTACATTTTTTTTTGTATTGAAATAATCAAGTACCTTCTTATTTGTTTAAATTGGATAAATCTTGGATGAGTATAACATTTTGTATTGAAAACTGTATTTTTAAAAATGCATTTCAGACACACTTAAAATATTGCATATTAAAAAATTTAGATAATAAATTTTCATTTTATATCTAAATTATCACAATCATGCTTTATATTAAATGTTTTATTTTTTTAGATTATTTTTTTCAAAGTTTTCAACATAGGAAGTGTAATCTAAGTATGATGAATGAGGAGCTAATAGGTTGAAGTTATGGCAAGGGGAGTGAATATACCTATTTACCTCCTAATACTGGTTGCTTCCTTTGATGCAAATTAATTTATTATACTTTAATAAGTATGTGTAAATTGTTTAAGGGTTCATCAGATGTTAAAAAAATTTGCCGAAAATATACAGTGACATTCCAACATTAGCGCAAGAAACATACCCAGAAACTTCAATTAGTTGATTCAGAACTTTGAAATTGTGACTTCATATTGTCCTGTGTTTGGGGATAAAAACTTGTTGCATATTCAGCACGTGTCAATTGTTTATTTATATTTTCTACATTTACACGTGATCCTCTTGACGGCGCTTTTTGATTGGATGCAGCCAGTTACAACTGCAACCAATGGAAATCATTACTTCGTGGATCCAAAATTCTATCTTAATCCGCCAAGGGTGGAGAGGAGGGGACTGGATCGAAACCCTTGGCTAGCGAAGATGCTTTTTCTTTGATTTTTTTTTGGCTTGAATCTATCTATGAACAAAGAATACACACTTGAATATGACATGGATCAAAATTTAATAAACCAGCTCTCAGTTTTTTAAACATCACAGTCATTTTTCTATTCTATGTGTATTATATCAATTGTTATACCTTTCAACACAGAAAGCAAAATACAGGTGTGATGAATAAGGAGCTAATAGGGGGAAGTTTATGGCAAAGGGAGGGAATACACCTATTTACTTCCTTTGGTGAAAGGTAATCAATTTGACATAAATCGGAGCAAATCAGATGTAAATCAAAGTTTGCCATTTTGTAGAGCTGAGTAAAAAAACAATGTGAAAAAAAAAAAAATAAATAAAAAAAACTGAAATAAAAAAAAAATGAAAAACTGTAAACTAAGTTCTAGGAAATAGCAGTATGGGTTGGCTTGAGATTTAATGATATCTTTTGGATATATAATTCTTCTTTCGACATTTTAAATTCATTTGATTTGCATATGTGATAGAGAGCGAGAACAAGACTTTATAAAGGTTTATTCTGATTCAATATAACAACAGGTGCTTCTATCATCTTATTGTAGTCATCTCTTATGACAAATTTTCAATAAAATTACTAAGATTAATCATTAAGCATTAAATAAATTTAATAAAATGAGATTATCGTTTGCTAAACTAAAGTTAACTTTTCTTTAATTTTTTAAGACTTGAGCGTTTTTCGTTTACCTACATAATTTCATAAGCGGTTTTCCCGCATTTATTTGATATAAAATTGCATGCTTTTCGTGATTTGTTCATTGCGTAATTTGAACTGAAGGAACACAAAAACCCAACATATCCCACCCTTGAGAATACTTTTTCTGCTGTATGTTGTATATTTTCAGATATTGTCAAAAGAAGCGTCGTGGATTGGACAGAATGTGAACTGAATACATAGTGTTACTGGATGGTTGAATTTATCACAGTTGGCGTCTGGTAGCCCAGTTGCCATTTGGAGAAAACATATGATGGTTGCCCTTCAATGTTTTCATCTTGGACATTAATGAGACATTGTCGATTAATGCAAATTCGTTGGCCGGTTGATATATAGTTGAAATGTCCTAATAAATCCATGACAAAAAATTGCCAAAAATTCAAGTTTACTATTTGATGTTTATTATTATGATTATTAATTAGCTTGTCTTACAATATGTCTATAACGAAGGTAATCTGGAATCGTTGGAAATATTACGAGTGAGGTAAAGTTCGATTTTCACGATTTTAGCTTTCATCGTTGTTGAATTGTAGACCTTTCGGTAGCGAAAAGTGATACTTAGAGCGTTGTCAGTGCAATAACTTGAAAACACTTTGACGAAATCTTTTCAAATTTAGATATGTTGTTTCCTGTGACTAAATGAAGGTCAAGTTCGTTTTCACGATTTTAGCTTTTATCGCTGTTGAATTGTAGAACTTTCAGTAGCGAAAAGTGATACTAAGAGCGTTGTCAGTGCAATAACTTGATAACGCTTTGACGAAATCTTTTCAAAAGATATGTTGTTTCCTGTGACTAAATGAAGGTCAAGTTCGTTTTCACGATTTTAGCTTTCATCGTTGTTGAATTGTAGACCTTTAAGTAGCGAAAAGTGATTCTTAGAGCGTTTTCCGTGTAATAAATTGAAAACGCTTTGACGAAATCTTTTCAAATTAAGATATGTTGTTTCCTGTGACTAAATGAAGGTCAAGTTCGATTTTCACAATTTTAGCTTCTATCGTTGTTGACTTTTCAGTAGCGAAAAGTGATACTTAGAGCGTTGTCCGTGCAATAACTTGATAACGCTTTGACGAAATCTTTTCAAATTTAGATATGTTGTTTTCTGTGTCTAAATGAAGGTTAAGTTCGATTTTCACGTTTTTAGCTTATATCGGTGTTGAGTTATAGACCTTAACGGAGCGAAAAGTCATACTTATAGTGTATACAACAGAAAATGGGATTTCCCGTTTATATGATTTATTTTTACTTTGAGTTATTTCCCTTTGAGTAGAAATGGTGTAATTAATAAGTATATGGATAGATAGTCTATCAATGATTGTATCTGTTCAATTGATTTTAGTCAAGTGTGTTTTGAAGGTAGATGTCACCGTTGTTATGAGGTATTTTATGTTTGTTGTGTGTGTTAATGTTTAATTTTTACTTGATCCTGTTTGGGGGTCTAGATTTGCAAATATCATTTTCAAGCAGGAAAATCCGGTTTGCTGTCACTCTGACAGCATCTTGTCGTTTTTTGAATTAAGAGCATGATATTTTATTAACAAAACATTCAAGTATTTGTTTTTTTTAAATAAAAATTATTTGCTAATAATCTTAAAGAAGATTTTGTAATTCTGATATATTTACAATGGAATGAAAAACAAGCTTTATATAGATATAGGAAGATGTGGTATGACTGCCAATGAGACAACTCTCCATCCAAGTAACAATTTATAAAAGTAAACCATTATAGGTCAAGGTACGGCCTTCAACACGGAGCATTGGCTCACACCGAACAGCAAGCTATAAAGGGCCCCACAAATTACTAGTGTAAAACCATTCAAACGGGAAAACCAACGGTCTAATCTATATAAAAACGAGAAACGAGAAACACGTATGAACTACATAAACAGACGACAACTACTGTACATCAGATTCCTGACTTAGGACAGGTGCAAACATTTGCAGCGGAATTAAACGTTTTAATGGTACCAAACCTTCTCCCTTTTTCTGAAACAATAGTATAACATCACAACATACAAAGACACACTATAAAATATCAATTGGAAGGCTTAACTCAATCAAAAAACGTAAATTAACACACAATGAACGTATAACTTTGTGATACCTGAATGCAAATACATAGTTAATAAAAATTATAAGGGACAAATAACTAAGGTCAAAAGTAAATAAACAGGTTGAAACAAAGTTAAAGTATGATACCACTGTGAAATGTTAAACAATATTTAGAAAATCATCACTTTTGAAAAAACCCTGCGTCATACTATACACAGGTAAATGAAAATAATGTTGTTGTTAAGTATACTTCTTCTTCTGTGCATGTGTATAAAATCTTCCGTTTAGGAATACCAAGAAATTTATCTCCGTTTATCAAGACACACTTTTTACAAGAAAAGAATATGATAACAAAAATATTTTATGTGCATTAATTGTACTCTTCACAGCATTGTTTTACTGATAATATTTTTTTTTAACTTTTATTGTCAGTAATAAAATTTACGTTGGAGAAATGCAGTCTAGCTGCTATGTTTAAATGGAATAACATGAAGGCTTTTTGTGTTTGGTTATTGTCATAATAATATTTCTTAATAAAAGTTTATTTTGAAAATTAGCAATGATGGCTTGTTGTTCTAATATTATAATCCTCCTCTTGGAGTTTGAGCTATACTGTATTCACCTTGTCGGTCTGTCCCTGTCTGCCCGTTTGTTGGAAATTTCCGTCATATTTTTTCAGGTACTGAAGAACAGAATGACTACCATTTTTGTCAAAAGCTTGATAGTGATGAATTGTAATGGTGAAGTTGAAATCATCCCTTCGTAAATTTTACGGACGCCATCACGAGTTGGTTGACCGTTATGGAATAACCGTTTCACAGAGGATATCGGATATGTTCCTTATGTCGTAACTACAATACCCTTCCCTTTTCACGAATGTGACCTACCGAATTAGACCATTTACCGGATTTGTAATAACATAAGCAACACGACGGGTGCCACATGTGGAGCAGGATCTGCTTACCCTTCTGGAGCATCTGAGATCACCCCCAGTTTTTGGTGGGGTTCGTGTTGCTTAGTCTTTAGTTTTCTATGTTATGTCATCTGTACTATTGTTTGTCTGTTTGTCTTTTTATTTTTGGCCATGGCGTTGTAAGTTTCTTTCGATCTATGAGTTTGACTATCCCTGTGGTATCTTTCGTCCCTCTTTTGTAACATGTGAGCTTTTTCAGATCAGTGAGATACCTACCTTTTTTTTGCTGATATTTTGAATTTTTCAATATGTTGAATGAACTTTAAAAAATTCGTCACATTTCTCCAATACTACTGAACAGAATGAATTCATATTTGCCCAGCAGCTCCAAAGTGATGAGTTGTAATATGCATGTGTGTGCTTAACTGATCTGTCACACCTTCATCCTATATTCTGATACGTGGATTGGGGGTGTGATTCGCATAACAACACATGCATTTTTGTCCAAGATCTGTCATCCGCAGTCATTGTCTATAGACTGAATATTTTGCATAAGTAATATGTTAAAAGATGGTGAAAAGATGATTTTAACAGTACATTGTAAGTCAATGATATTTGGTACATAATTACATCATAGCTGCGATTTATATCCCATTTTATTCCAAATTATTTAGTGTTCAACCCCTCGTCCCCTTTTCTTTATTCCTGGTCCACTGAAACACATTTTGTCCTAGTTTACATATTTTTTGATGGGTAGAATTATCAAGACCAACCAAAGATGAGTTGGTATTATACTTTAGCATCTACACATGTAATTTCTATGAAGATTAAGCCTGGACTCTCGCAGTCATGGTCAATTAACACAACAATGAAAAGGTTTTGACAATTTCAATGTATGATGCTCAGAAGTGTCCATAAAATCCCTTCGATATAAGTTCAGTTTTATAAGTCGTATTTAACTGTTGAGATTGCATTTTAGACATTTTTTTCTTTGTTCATGTAAAAGCTATCGAATAATAATTTGTTCTATCATTTTACATCTGACGGAACCAGTCTTGTCACTAGCCTTTCAACTCTGATGTAAATCTGTAACCTGGTCATGGCGAAGGTTGACTCAGATCTTGACTTACAAGGATTGTCTGAGTTTTTCTGCTGAAGATTGGTGGTTCTCTCCAGGTTCTGTCTTCCCGCCAATTATAAACTGATTGCCATATATAGCCATATATAGCCAAGGTTGCTGACAGTGGCCAACAACTTGTTTTGTATTCATTGAGGGGAATGAAAAAAAGTCATATTTTATTCGGATTAATTTCTGCAGTAATTTTTTTCATGTTTAATTTAATAAGTATGCTGAATTGATTGATTGGTTGATGTTTGATCAACGTCCAGTGGCAAATAGGTCATGCATGTTGAGGACGAATGCTGAATTGAATCTGAATGGCAGGAAATTTCTTTCGTTTAAGTCATTTTACAATGAAACTGGAAGAATGTCATGTTTGCTGAATGTGGTGCGACCTTAAGTCAAAACATTAAATAACCAGCACATTATCATATCTTTGTGGCTTGTGGCATTTTTTATGCCATAAAATCACAGTTTACATTACAACATACATCATTTGTGCAGGAGACTTTCTTTGTTTAGCATTGTCTTTGTTTTAAAGATGAGCAGTTTTGCATGTAGGCTAGCTAATGAAGCCGTCAATTACAAGATTGATTAATTTTTGGTTGACTAGTGGCGTCGATTACAAGACATTTTGTTGCGGTATGTTCACTGCGAAAACGTTGGTGGCTCATTTTAGGTATTGTTTGCACAGAATGATAAAAAAAAAAATCACATTTTTAGTACACTATGAAAAATAAAACTATGACATATCAAGTTACGCCTAGGACTTATAAATATTGGTCCAAGGTTATACCAAATAAGCTGAAATTATATCCCATAATTATGAATTTTTAGACAAGTAACCATACACAAGACAAGTAGAGTTAAAATATTTCTTTGGAAGTATTACGTAATTATGTGATTTTGAATTCAATTCAGATTAGAATGTTTTTTTTTGTTTATTTATAGAAACGTCTTATGCCAAAAAAAAATATAATGAATATTGTTAAGTTGAATATGGAGCTACATATAAAAACTAAGATTTTTGTCTTTACAATTTTCTTGATTCACTGGTTTACATGAAGTAAGATGGACTTATATAAAAAGATTTTCACAAAATTTGAATTTTTCGTTCGTGTTTGACCTCTTTTTTCATATTGCAACATTGCAACGTTCAGTCAAAATTCCAAATTTATGGCTAAAAATGGGTTTTGATATTAAGTAAAATTAGTATAAGACTATCCATTCTGCTAAGGATTTTGCTGCTCAAGTTAATAATTTCACCAAATTCTAAATTCCGTGCCCATGTAGGGTGAATTCTACATACTCTGCACATTAAAGAACAGCTGCAACAACTTTATATTGGGGAGTGGGAAATTTTCTGTCTCTATCCAGTATCCCCTCAGTAGCCATCAATTTCCAGTGGCAGTCCCTGTTGTTCATCCTGCAGACTCTTATTTACTTATGGTATGAATTATATCCCTTGCAATGTCACAATCTAGTAAAAAACGTCAATTCTTCCTTAAACAAATATTTACACATTATAAATATTATGTAGCTATCTAAAAAAAAACCAACAATATGTCTGCTCAGTGTTCAATGACTTAACTATCATAGTTGTCTCTCTTTGTCCTTTTCATCAACCGATCTAAAACAAGACATTTTTTATAACGCCCTTTCTCATTCATGTGTGTAAATCATTTTGTCATAATCTTTTCTCTTATTGTTGAGGACAATAATTAAAATTAATAAAAATGATAAACTTTTGTCCTTAGAAACAGATTGCGTTTTATACAGGTGTTAAGTAAAAACATTACATTTGGCATGATAATGAAGTTTATTTCAGATTTACACCGAAAATGGAATTAAATCAGACAATATAAGTTTGGAAAAATCAGTAAAACATGTTTTATTCTCATTGAATGTTTTTTTTGTAATTATAAGACTGAAGCAGAATTGATTTAAAAGAACCTGGAAAACAAAAATGTAAGACCCATTGATTTATCATCCGATAACAATGATTTTTTATTCAGAATTAGAACAGCGTTTCGGTTTTCGATGGTTTTCAACTTCAGTATGGATTTGGCCTTCCGACTGTTTTGATTCCTGTTTTGAGCCCCACTGATGAATTTTGAGGGCCACTGATGAGTTTTGAGCGCCACTGATGAGTTTTGAGGGCCACTGATGAGTTTTGAGGGCCACTGATGAGTTTTGAGCGCCACTGATGAGTTTTGATGGCCACTGATGAGTTTTGAGCGCCACTGATGAGTTTTTGAGTTTTGAAGGCCACTGATGAGTTTTGAGGGTCACTGATGAGTTTTGAGGGCCACTGATGGGTTTTGAGCGCCACTGATGAGTTTTAAGGGCCACTGATGAGTTGTGAGCGCCACTGATGAGTTTTGAGCGCCACTGATGAGTTTTGAGGGCCATTGATGAGTTTTGAGGGCCACTGATGAGTTTTGAGCGCCACTGATGAGTTTTGAGCGCCACTGACGAGTCTTTTGTAGACGAAACACGCAAATAGCGTACAAAATTATATGCCTGGTATATATTAGATGAGTTATTTTATAACTACTGGAATTTATGCAACTGGTGGTGAACTTTTCGCCCCTGAGGGCATCACCAGTCCAGTATTAAGCGCTCCTGTGCTCGCATGAAATATCATTGACACTACGTTTTTGTAATTCACCGAGCATAAAATGATTAAATCATTCGAATCACGTAGTCTTTCTTCCCAATGAATAGATGGCAGATTCTATAGCTGACTATACGGTATGGGATTTTTTCATTGTTGAAGGCCGTATGGTGACCATTAATTGCTTGTGTATTCGTCATTTGAACGCTGGTGGATAGTTGTCTCATTGGCAATCATACCACATTTCCTTATTTTCATATAGGCACAGCTTAATGGAAATGTTTGAATTAAACACTTTTCAACTTCGTTATTGATGTGTCCCCACTGGTTTGATTCGGATTCCCGGATGAGTTTTAAGTAATCGAAGCGCGCGTTTGATAAAACTAAATCATAAGCCTTGAGTCTTTGATAAATGTTTTTTTCTAACACTTGTGAATGAATCCTTGAGGATTAGTTTTATGTTAAAGATTAAACCAATAATAGAAAAGAAAGGACATGAGGTATCCATCCATGACAAAAAATCAGTATATGCACAACCAAAACACAAAAAGCAAAGGGAATGTCCCTTTCTTTTGGGCATGACTGTATTACATTTATTATTCGCATGATAGGTAATAAGAGCAGATTATGAGATTCTGACCTTTTTGACGCATCTGATCGCACTCCTTCTATAGATTTTGCACGATTTCTGCATCCAAATAGTAATTTTGCATGCAAAATGGACTGTTTTGCTTGTATTCTATTTTGCTTCAGTTAAAAAATTGTACTTTTTTTTAGAGAAGCTAACAAAATGATCATTAGGACAAGACCTTGAATGATGATTTTTACTGCTTTTTTTGTCAGAAACTATCGGACATGTGGGAGTACAGATAATTTTGTATCTATATAAAGATGATATTCTGTTTTATCATCATACATTATATAATATTATCCTAACGATGCCCTAGAATCTAAATGGCGGAGACTTTTACAAAGTTTAAGATTACTTTTTTCATTGCCTTCGTTCTGGGGTACATTGCACATTTCCCACAAGTCTTCGTATATCAGACGGGATTATTTAATTGTAGATCACTATTTGTAAAACAGTGGCTGTTAAGTCTTGGTCAGGATATTAAACAACCCTTCCTGTAAATTTAATCTCGCTCCTGATTCCAGAAATATGTTGCCTTAGCTTGAGTTTCCATTTTTGTTTTTTTTACTGTTTTTGTAATGTCTCATCTTAAATGTAATAATAATCTTACTACTAACCATGATTTATCTGTGCAATGCTTAAAATGCATAACATTTATAATTGATAGGCGAAAAAAAAAATCCATACAAATATAAAAATATAAACATGAATAAATAATAAATAATAAAAAAAACCCAATAATTTGCATTTTTGCAAATGTTTGCTTTTCACCAATCCGCTGCTTTTTCCGTACAGTGATACATGAATTTTATCAAACATATCGTATCAAAAAACATGGCATTATAGGAATTCTCAATTTTTTTTCTTTTTAAATAATAAAAGTACAAATTTTCTTCATGATTTTAGTATCTACGCATCATCAAATGGAAAGTGTTTCATTCAATAAAAATTCTAACATTTTAACAGTGCCACATGTTCATCTGCCTGTCCAATGTCAACAACATCGTATTGTGTCATAGCTTTATGTGTTTTGGGCATTTTGTTTTTGGAATTGGATGTTGATAGTCAATCTTTGATAGTCTATATGAAATAAATTCACTGCTTTTCTATATTTTCGGCGATATAGAGGTCAACATATTGAATAGAAACCTGTCCGGTGTTGCGGATTGTATGTTGAATTTAACATATCATTAGCTTTTTTGTGTTGTTGCGTTGTTGTTTCATTGACGGATACCCTTTTATTTATGAAGGTCTTTCCCATTATGTTATAGATAATGCATATTTTAAGGTTTTTCTTGTCGCAGAACACATCGAGGGGTGTCGGGATTGATCAAATGAAAGACCGACCATAGGGAGGGTCTTTCTTTGGGCAATCCTGACACCCCGAGGTGTGTTCTACGACAAGAAAAACCTTAAAATATGCATTAACTATATACTGTACCTATATTGAGTTCTTTTCTTTCAGAACGATAGGTCATTCTTTCGAAGAATCAACCCGGACGATACCATGTGTCAATGAAATATGCTTCAAGGCATAAACTAATAACCTGTGTAAGGTCATTATTTTCCTTGATAAAGATGTACACTAAAAGTTACTTAAATATTTAATTCGTTTGATAGTTTGTTGTTGCCAATTGGGGAATTTATTTTTTAATGTTCCATCTTTGCTATGTTTAAGGCAGAAACAATCCTTTCCTCCGTATATTAGACTGAAATACAAAAAATCGTCAATGACGCGCATTTTATTTTCGAAACAAATAATGTGAAGTTTTGTTAATTTATTGCTACAATAAAGGGACATTATTACGGAAGCGTATTAGCGCACATTTGTTTGTCTATATTTCTTCCTATGTTTGCGTAACAACGCAAACCTTTGCGAAATAACGCAAATCTTTGCGAAATAACTTTTGATTTTGTTTACTCATTAAGTTTTCAGTATTTTATAATCAAAAACTATATTGAATTTACATTTTGTTTATCATATAATTTGAAAGCAGTGTTTTGTAAATATCGGGATTTGCATGTCCGTCTGCCAGTAAAAAAATGTGTTTGTGATTTAGTTAAGAGAAGTACCCTGAAACTTAAACAAAAAAAAAGATAAAACAATTGTTTGCGTTATAACGCAAAGGTTTGCAAATGGTGATAATTTTTAATACATGCAGCCTCCTCCAAATATAACAGCTGCTTCCCTTGAAACTTAAACAAAAAATAAGATAAAACAAATAATTGCGTTTTATCGCAAAGGTTTGCGTTACTTCGCAAATGTTTCCGTTATTTCGCAAAAGTTTGCGTTATATAACGCAAAGGTTTCCGTTATAACGCAAAATGTTTGCGTTGTTTCGCAAAGGTGTGCGTTATAATGCAAAGGTTTGCGTTATTTCGCTTAGGTTTGCGTTATAATGCAAAGATTTGCGTTATAACACAAAGATTTGCGTTATAACGCAAACATAGAAAGAAATATAAAAAAAAAATTGTGTGGCGCTAATACGCTTCCGTACATTATCATATATGTGAGACGAATTTAAAAATGCAAAACTTTTCATAACACTTTTAAAATACAAGCCAGATTTAACACATTCGTGTGTGGGATTTTGAAAATCTTATTGATTCACACTGAATTGGAAATCATACTTTGAGCCTACATGTAAGGATATTTGTTTTAGTGTTACATATACATGTATCACGATTCCGTGCTGTCTTCATGTCAGATCTAAACTTTTTACATCTATATATACCTTTTACTCTATCAAATGATCAACTGATTAAATATTCTTATATTCTATAGAATAATGGGGTCGGGAGTATTGAATTAAATCTTGATTCTCTGTTTGAAAAAAATTGTATTGCCATTCAAAAGAAAAGTATTCTGAATAAAAGTTCATTAGTTAAAAATTGTTAAAAAAACTGCTTTTCCGTAATAAAAATTTCATTTACAAAAAAGAAACAAAATAGCACCCCACTTTCATAAACTAAATTGGTACAGTTAGTTACTTACAAAGTGACTTGTATTTTTCATACACAGTTATCGGGTGGTAACAATTCATTTGTGTCTTGTTTCATGCAGTTACAGTAATATTTTTATTTTTATTGTGTTTGGAAAATGATTTCTAAAGTTTATATTTAGATTAATTAGTGAGTTTATCCTCACATTATAAATGAGCCGTAGGGCGTATTAAAACCTGAACGCATCAGAAAAGAATATCCCACTTTACTGTGATCGGTAAAATAGGATGCAAATGCTGCATTATGTTATAGATAATGCATATTTTAAGGTTTTTCTTGTCGTAGAACACACCTTGGGGTGTCAGGATTGCCCAAAGAAAGACCCTCCATATAGGTATATAAGTACATAATAACCCTTAAAACAGAAACTGCAACAGGTAGAGGAAACCAAAGAATTGGAAATGTTTCTTGGCTCATAGAAGTACTTCTTACATTTTGACCGAAACACTCGATTAATCCTTTTTGAAGAATAACTCCTCACGAAATATGAACACCCTCCGTCAAATGTCAAGTCTCGAAAACATTTAAGTCGTAGTGACCTTAGATCATCACCATTGGTTTTTTCGATACCTTACCTTGGCAAACGTTAAAAGGCGACCTTTCCACCTTAGACCTTATCATGGGATTAACTCTGCAAAATATAATAGGTATATAAAAGGTAAAAGATGGGACGTGTTTGGGACATCAAGCAACACATTCGATAAGTTTGACAGAAAAGCTACCACCACTTTTTAAGGGAGACAATCCGATAGATATTGTAAGTGGTAAGTAACTCGAAGACTATAAGTCATAGGGACTTCATTATCTGACTCCTAAACATGTGACCGTAATTGAATTTAAAAGTCAAGGTCACCGCAACTATTCCAAATTAGAAATTACTATGGAATGAAATCAAAAACAGTAAAAGTTGAAATAAATAAAAAATCTTTTTTTTTTTTAAAAGCTACGCCGGACCCTCCGTTAGGAAGATAATCCTGATCGAAGGTTCCAGAAATATCGTTAGTAGTCATAATTCTGAAACTATTTGTCGTAGGAAACTAATGTCTTAACCATTGGAATTCTCTTCTTGTGATCTTGATAAGGTCAGAAATCATGGTCACTATGATCTTTCCACATTAGAATTTTTTTTATAGTATGTCGGAAATTGTAAGTGATACAGAAAACGAAAAGATGAAAACTGTTTGGTCCACCATGCCGTAATTTCATTATGTTTTAAAAAGCTACGACCGACAGAATTCTCGTCGAAGGTTCCGGAAATTGTTGAAAGTGGCCATATTCCGTAAACTATTAGTAGTAAGGACTTAGTGTCTGATCATTGTATTCCTTGACCTGTGAACAGGATAACAGTAAATTATCAAAGCTGCTCTAACTTACGTCATCTACCCTAGAACAGATCCTGACAGTTCTAAACTATAACAGATATGAACAGTTCGACCTTTTTTTTTGAACAAAACAGAAAAATAAAGACTACGCGACGCGAGCCCTACAAAAACCCTTGGTGAAATACGGAAGAATAAACAGATCCTGCCAATGTATTTGAAACCGTCGTGTTGCTCATGACATGCAAAGAAGATCACGTGATAAGTCATAAACAAGGAAAAGAGAACGACACATAGAGTACGACAAAGGTAATAAACTTTTGAAAAGATGGCTTCAAAACCATTAAGAATCCTTGGTTAAGTCTCTTTTCCCTTAGCAGTAATACTTTATAAAAAAAATTCTTATAGGAATAAAAAACTAGATTAGAATATCGATAGAATATCGTTTCAACCAGACGACATATACTTCATATGTAGGTTCTGCTGGAATGAACCACACAGCTCAAAAATAACATGTTCTGATAAGGTGTTGAGATTTCACAAAACATGTTTAACCCCGTCGCTTTTATGCGCCTATCCCAAGTCAGGAACCTCTAGCCTTTGGCCTTTTTTAGTCTTGTTGTTTTTTTTAAATTTTGATTCATTTATATGTTTCGGAGTTTAGTGTGGCGTCCATTTTGCTGAGCTAGTAAACATTATTGTTTATTGGCCAGCTGAAGCCCGCGTCCGGGTGCGGGATTTTCTCGCTGCGTTGAAGTTCCATTGTTGGCTTTGTGCTGTTTTCTGCACTTTGGTCGGGATGTTGTTTCTTTGACACATTCCCCGTTTCCATTTGCAATTCTATTACTCCGTTAAACTTAGCTTTTAAAACTTAAAAGTCAGTGAAAAGATTGTATGTACTAGTATTTAAGATGCTGTTTTTCAAATATTAGTCATTATTTATGTGTTATGTTATGTTATGTCAAGTCTCTATTTTGGTTCACTTGAAGCACCGCAGTATTGCAAGTGTTTTACTCGGCATATTTCAGTAGTTTTACTTGACTGTCGTCACGGTATGTCATATGCTGAGTCTATGCTGGAAATAATATCATGACTGCAATGATATGCGTAAATATAAGGAATTGATGCTAACCATGACTCAACATAGAACGATAAAGACTTTTTTCCTGTTTCATGCAAATAATGACCATAGCCAAACATGAATTTAATATTGTATAGCAATGTCATATTCCATATAACGCGCAACTAGAAATTAGGATGCAATATTCACCAATATAAATTTAGTGCAATAAATCTATGAGGACATATGCAAATGTTAATACCTATTTTTAGAAATTTTTATTTTCTTTGAACACAAACGATGGTGAAACCAATGTAATTTCCTATCTATTTAAACACTAAATTAAAAATAATTTTTTATTCACATATTTATATGCATGAATTATACTCTCCGAATTTTGTTTTGTTTACTTTGGCACATTTTAGCGTTTTATAACTTGAAATAAATGTCTTACAAGATTGAAATATTTAGGTTTTATCGTATATCTGATACACGTTAATAGAGCTACCAGCCATATCAAGTCCTGCTTCATTTTGTATATTTCTTTCAAAAAGAGTGTAATTTTTCTGGTTCCTTTGATTTTCAAGCCAGACCGTTTTCTGACGAGATAAAAATTCTGGATCTTTTTGCATATTTGATATCGCTGCATAAAATTTACTGTGAGGAAGATTGTGATAATGGTACCAGTCTTGAAGATGAACAGTCGGATGATATGTCTTGTTCCTAATCAAAGACTCTAAACAATCTAACACGACCTTGTCCTGATATTCATCAAACTTGTTGGCAAATAACTGTCTCTGACCAACAAGCCATGGCAAGTCATTTCTACTGAAAACGCACACACCTCTGACAAATTTTCCAGAGCATTTGACCCTGTCTCCTTCCCATATAATCGCTCTGGATAAGAATGTTCCGTATCGATGGCGAACCTCCGACATGTAGCCACCTGGGGCCCACGGTAGAGTATTTACTGTAGCCCATATATTCTCTTCTGGTGAATATGTATCATTGAGCCAGTTAATATAATCTTGGACAACGTCATCAGAAAGTACGAAATTGACAAACTGTCTAGTAAAAGCTCCATAAGCACTTCCTTTACTCATTTGCATTTTATATTTGAATGGCTCTTTCTTCTTCAAAGTATCAATTAATTTATGAGCGACTATTTTATGAGCCTTTTCGTAACGCCATTTTAAAAATACTGGCAGACTATATGACTCAATATCATTAGCACCGTTTAATGCTTGAAGAATTTTTACCATTTCCAAATTTGACTTCAGTGGAAATTCTTGTCCAGTCAAATTGATGTAGTATTTCCATTTTACATTAGATTTTGAAACCATTTTCATACACTGGAAGTCAGTTCGCATATGCGCAGAGCTTGCGTATACCACATTAATTGGATTTTTCACAACATGTACATTTGGTAGGCATTTACTTATACTTGTCATCAGTTCCATGAGAAGCTTTGGAGCCTTACCATCTATGTAAATACAGATAACATTATGGGAGCGATAAATTGTTCTTAGAAGACGCTCAGCTTGTTCTGGAAGGCGATGAAATTTAATAGCAAAAGCTAGCGGAAATGTTTTCTCCTCTTCCGATACTGGAAACGTTTCATATCCATGAACTAATTTAAACAACGAACAGTTTGATACTAAGTTGTATAGTCGACACTTTCCCGTTGCTTTACGATTTAGTAAAGGGTTAACAGGGTTATTCCCCATAAAGTATGCAGCGCAACTAGTACCGATTCCTTTAATGGGGAGACAACTGTCCGTTAATGGATTTTCATTTCCACTTCTGACCTCAGTACATGGTGCTGGAGTGTCCCTATGAAATTTGTCAATTTTTGGCGCTAAAATTACATTTTCAGGTGATATGGGATTATCTTCAACCAAAAGAACTTGTCTTCCAGTATTCGTCCATAAACCAAGAAAGGTTACGAATGAAACTATTTGTATACAACAAGTGGTAATACACCAGTTTCGTAGTGGCATTGCTGATGTTCAGTAGTCCCATTACAAGATATACAAAAATCTTCCAAAGTCCATGTACACCTGTAACATTTAGCTATTTAGTATTGTTACTTCACTTCTTAACTCGATACACCCTTCTTTTCTTCTCCTTTACTGTCCGCTATATACGTCTACACATACAGAAGAAATCCTTTGCCTTTTTTCTCAGTCAACTGTCATACTCCTTTTTTATTTGGGTTATCCGTGTATTTCATTGATTCAAGGATTCTGCCTGTGGAAAAGATAATATCGTAATAAAGCTATTTACATTTGTACGGGCTATAAACCATACAAGTTAATTTTAACAACATAAAACTACCATTAACTTTATTGACTGACGAGGTTCCTTTGACAGTTTTTTTTTATCCACTCTCTCCCCTGAGGATATTCCTTAAAATATCATAGTAAACACACGAACGGATTTTTTTTGTTTGTAAACAATTTGCATGAATGGATGAAGTAAGTAGGTGTAACCAAGTACAAAAATAAAAACTGAAATTATGAATGAAACTTGCGTAAACGATTTAAATCATCGAAACTAACATGTTTGTTAGTAAAGTTACACCCTTCATGAGGCATTATCTAAAAAAAACTCTTTAGAAATATATCGCGATATTTAAAAAAATGTAAATGAATACATTTATCATTATGTCTTTCTGTATATCTCTCAGGCGTCGTTTCTAAGAATAACGTAAAATGACGACATCAAATCTAGGATATACGTACAACATATTCATTGCAAAATGGTTATAAATTACAATGTTTTATATTGCTGGTTGATGTGGTTGAAAATAACACCAAAGCCAATCAATTGCCCTCTTTTCCGGCTATTTTGTTATTTCTAGTAAACATTTGTTTTCTAATTAGGAATAGAACACGCATTTCTTTAAATTAGATCAAGAATGGAATAGGCGTGTTAAATCAAAAACCGCTAGACTTAGTCAATCCTTCATGAAATACGCACAGATAGGGATAGGCAAATATTCTACTAGGGGTATTTAAAATTCCCATTGTGAGAGTCATATTCACTAGACAAGGAAAACACACTCATGGGATTTTAAACAGACTGAAGTTATATATCTCCCTGTTTTTGATTTTGAAATATCGATATGGGCATACGTAAATTAGTTGAAACCTAAAGAAAAAAGACAGAAAAAGAACCAAAAAGACCCCTTTTACATATTCCAATGGAAATCACCCTATTGTTATTTATATGCCCATATAATCCTATGGGGAAGATCTGCTGGTTAGTTATGGTTTAAATGTTGAAGACGTTTATTGTCAAAATAATAATGATATGAATAATAAATTAACAAATCTAAGTTCAATAAATAATGATAAAAACCACCAAAGATATTGGTTAAAAACTTGTCATCTAATATGATGAACACCACACTACATCAAACACAATACAAAATTGTACAAGCGGCATCATATTTGCATGCCTTGATACCGATTTCAAAATGCAATGAGTTGTCACTATCAGAACATGAAACATATAAACCTACCATGGTACCTTAACGTAGTTATGTTGCAAATGTTTAAGATGACAAAAAGCAAAGGAACAGCGCTTTTATTGCTGTTCTTAACTCAAAGTTATAGTGAGGCCTTCAACACAGAGAAAAAAAAAACTCTAACCTCACTGCAAGTTTAAGACGGCCCCTAGCATCGGCTTGAGCGGAATTCTTTGCAATATAATTTGGATACTTACTTTTAATGTTAGTTCTAAGCATGAATGTTTTACATTCTGGTTTTTAAGGCCCACCGAGGGGCATTATGTTTTTCGGTCTATGCGTCCGTTCGTCCGTCTGTCTCGCTTTAGGTTAAAGTTTTTGGTCAAGGTAGTTTTTGATGAAGTTGAAGTCCAATCAACTTGAAACTTAGTACACATGTTCCCTATGATATGATCGTTCTAATTTTAATGTCAAATTAAAGTTTTGACCCCATGTTCACGTTCCATTGAACATAGAAAATGATAGTGCGAATGGGGCATTCGTGTACTATAGACACATTCTTGTTTTTATATATTTTTCAGTCATACTTCGATATACCATATATCAATTCTAACATTATATATTTCAAATATAAATAGTTTTTAAGCTAGAAAAATGCTGTTATTTCATTTCATATAGTATTTTACAAAATGTAAGATGTTTTCGGAAACATTTATGAACACCATGATTAATTTAAAATATTTTGATATACTACTTTTGGTGACATGCACATTCAATTTTATTCTAATGTTAAACCTAGCGGAAATTAACATTAAAAAGCGATTCAAGGATATAAAACTAAATGTTCAAAGCTTGTATCATTAGATCTACATGTCCGGTACATTTCATTTCAATACACTAGAAGGTTGTAACAAGGACATCTGAAAAGTTGTCTGCCCCGAGATACAATTTCACTGGACAGAATTTTGATTTTTATCTGTTAAAACGGTCGAATAGGACATGTTTTAGTCTTTCGTTTTCTATTCTGACCGAAAAACTATGGGTTTATAGACTGAAAAGTAATCGGTCAAAATTGTGGATTTCACCATGGTTCAATAATAGTACGTAAAATTGACCTTTAACCTTTAATTAGGGTAATGTTGTGATCTTCCAACATTTATAGTAATAGCCATGATTGGTCGTGGGAATCTGATAAAAAGATTGTATCTTTAAATTTCAACTATACATAAACAACAATGAATTCCAGAAAAACAAGTTGTCAATTAAGTGTCCTTGAAGGTTAGAGTTCATTTAAATCGTTACGGAGTTATCTTGATGAATATAATTGTAAGACTAAAATTTTATTTTAAAATTTCAATTTACAGATATTATATCAATGTTCCTCATCAAGCCCCTGAGACAAGTAGTCCTGATTTATGCTAGTACAACAAACTATTAGTAATTGATTTACAATTGTTAGTACTTAATAAATATCAAACATACATGTAGTTTGGGAAAGGCGTGCTTATTTATAGCGTATTTTTGACGATTTAAACATTCCATCTTGAAAACCTATAATATCAAGATTTATCTTCCTTCTTTAAGTATCCTGTACAAATAGTCATTGTTTTCTCGGCGTTTGAATTGTTACATAGGTTTGGCTAAAAGAAGATTTAAGGCATTAGTTTAAACATATTTCATTTGCTTAACTATGCAAAAGGGATGAGACACACGTTAATCAAACTTCTACAGTCTTCTCCCGTAATCAATATGTCCACAAATGTCTACACGTATTTTGCGAACCGTAAGTATGGGAGCACCGCTTTTATCGTTGTACTTCATCTCAAAGTCTTAAACACGGAAAGAATTTTCACATGTCAATACAATGTATAAGTTCTAGTCGACCTATAGCACCGGTTTGATTGAAATCTTTTGCTTGATGTTGATATTGCTATATAGTTTGGCATTTTGCATTGACCGAAACATATTTTGTCTGGGGGGAGGGGGGGGGGGGGAGTTGACACAACAGCAATTGGTAGTAGTTAACTTTTAAATTAAAACGTCTTCAGTCTGCTTCAGATACGAACTTCTTTTTTTATTCTTATAGAATACCAGCTTCTAGCTCTACCATCAAACTGCAATGATTAGCTTTTTGTTTTATGAGAAGTTTGAAACAATCAATTACCTAGAGTGCAACGCCAGTTTTACTTGAAAATGTAAACTTCCATCATAATGATCGGTTATGCGTATGTTTCTATGAAAATGAAACTATCGATATGTGTTCTCGGATGCTTAAAGATGGAAACATACTTGTAAGTTAAGTGAAATGATGGCAAAGTGTTGGTGACAAGAGCGCAAATAGTTGTTTACATTTTATTGGCAAGATGTTTACATTATGATGGTACTCAGAATAGAACTATGTGCGGTTTCTGATTGGAGGATACAGGGTTGTAATCGAAAGCTTGTCCATTTGGGTTCTAAAAATCCATAAAAAATCAAATTTATATTCTACTAAGTATAGAAAAGATATTGAATTTCTGTACGTAGGAGCCATACAAATATTGCCATTTTCATTAATGGAAAAAATAGACGTTGTTTTTCAACTGCATTTTAAGTCAACTTTTTTGGGCTGTTATATAACGCTGACATTTCTAGTAACAGGAACTGCTGCCCATTTTTTTCTAGTTTGTGTAGTCTTCAAGAAATAAGATATCGAACACCACTGGTATCCCATGGAAAATGCATTACGAACAATTGCGCTATTGTAACCTATAGAATACACCATATGAAAGGGATATAACCTTGATCATGCTTACGATGAAAATTTCATTTATTTGCTATAAAATTATCGACCTTCCATATAGGTAATTCTCTAAATTAAGTATAACAAATATTTAATTGCAAGTACCTTATATTTTTTGTTAGAAAACAAAGCAATTATTCTTGCTGAATAAAACGTATTGTTTAGAACAAATCATTTATGCAGTGTCATTATGATAGAAGTTGTTATAGCAACTCGTGTTGTTTCCATACTACTGTGGCATATTTTGTATTAGATATTTCATTTTTCCTCAATCTCTATCTTATTTAATTATAACTTTTTACTAACAATTGGCTTAAACAATTGTTGTTCCGTTTAAACAGATGACTTTATACTGCAACTTAAAAACGGCCCATCAGTATTTTGAATTGGCAAGCCTGTTGAATATCTAGAGTAAAAAAGAAATACAAATGCAGATGGTAGGGGGTCACAAAAATTGTACTTTTTCAAAGCATATTCACATATTGAATCCTCGGAGCTTACTTGTTTTCGTTAAAATACTATTTGTTAAATAAAAAAAAAAAATTAGTTACTATTGAAGATTTTTTGACGGGCTTAAGACTTTGTATCTTCGATTTGGTTTAATTTTGAATACTGATTGATTTATATGATAAAAATAGAATTGATTGATTTACAGATTTTAAAATCAATTAAACCATCAGTGATTTTTACAATTAGAAATCTGATATAGTATGTATTATATCTTTAAATCTTCTACAATATACATGTCGTTCTGATACACATCATGACCTGGGGACATTTACTGTTAATTTATCATTATATAATACACGTCGAGTAATTGATTTACTGACCTTTGTATATAATAAATATATCAAGATCGTCATTTTATATGTTAATAAAGATCGCCGCTGTAGTTTGATAGGATATAAATACGGTTAGATAAAAACAATGCATGTATGGATTGGTGTGTAAAGTCCAGTGGCAAGTATTACATGCATATCAGGACAAAAACATGTAATTGTTAATGTGATATGAATGCTAACCCTGCTTTGTACCTTGGAGCCACACTGAGTCGGATTTTAACGTTCTAGTTCACAATGTAACAGCCCGTATTTGAAATGTAACCTTACACATGATTCTAGATCTAGTCCGAGTACTTTGCAAAAGCAGCAAATACCAATTTTCAAGTCTCGAGTTTGACCCGGCCAGGGATCGAACCCACGGCATTCCGCTCTGATCTCTAGGAGAGCACGCTACCACGAGACCAACGAGGCGGTCGAAAATATAAAGATTCAATCTAAAAATATTAACCTTAGGAGCCTACGCGAGAAATATTTGTAACTATATATATGTCAATATGAGGAATGAACATCAAAACATTCTGATTGTTAACAAATCATTGTGCAGCGCATTGCTTACATCCATTCATTTTAATTCTGTTGGATTGTTATCCCATTGGCAAGCATACCACACCTCCTAATTTTTACTTTTTAAAAGGTTTTTATCACACAGTATGACTTAAAGGAAACAGTTGATTCGATTTTGTTGAAGTATGCTAAGACAAAATAAGCTTTTCCAAATATTATACCCATCTTGAAATATAAAGTTATCACTTAATTAAATCAATTTGGTGTTAGACTTAACTGTAAGACAACAGATGTTGATTTGAAGCAAGTGTTGACTGGTCTTAAAAGAAAATAAAGTCCTCTTATATAATTGATATTCCAAAATCCTTAAAAGAAGCTCTTTCGATATTTAAATTTAACTATCGGTCCTTTTTATCAAAATAAAAACGATATGAATAAGTGTCTTGAACGTTTTATACTATAGTACCAAAACCATGCGAATGAATAGAGATATAAGATATGATAGACTAAAAGACCTCCCACCAAAAAAAAAAACCCAAAAAAAACCCCAAAACACCCCAAAAAACCAACACACGACCTGCTACAATAGACGAGCATTTTTTTCAAGATTTGAACAAACTCTCCCGTCACCAACCTAGAACTGGCACATTTGCATAAAAGTTACACGATTGCAAAGTATAATTAGATTTATAGAAATGTATGCTTAACGTCCAGTGATTTAGTTTGAACGAACAATCCATATTTCATGGGATTTAAGCTTGTCTTCGAATTTTGGATCACCCCCTGTATTACGTTTTCGAATCTTGAATTAAGACTCAAGGATGTAGTCAGGTGAAATTAAAAACAAATCTGGAATTTAAAACTGATACTATAATTCAGAAGAGCATTTGTTAAGGAACAAAATAAGCTAAAAATATTGATAGGTTATGGAACTCCTTTTTCGAGATACATTTATTTGATTTTTAAAGGACGACAGAAAAAGGCCGACTTGGACTTTTACCTTTTATTTAACATTGACATTATGTGGGTCTCAAATCGTAAGAAAAGAAATATACAATCTGCTTAAATTTTGATAATGACCTTTTATGAGCTATTGAAGTCTTCTATCACTATGAAAAGAAAAGTGGGTGACATGGGGCAAAATATTTTACCCTGTATCATTGGAAAGAAACCAAGGAGTCAGAACATCTGACAAAAATTCCTAAACCTGAAATGACTGAATCCTTAAATAAAGACGAAATTCCGTACATTTATGAATGACATTTTTAGAATTTAAAGTAAGGGAAACGTAAGGCATTACTCTACCATATAGCAACCAAATAACACAATAATTAAATAAAATCTAGTGATCTGTTATGAAAGCCTGTCAATTGGTTTAAAATCTTGCAACCGCGTAAACAATTAGAATGTCTATTCAATTGTTTATTGGAGGCTTAGAATTAATAGCTATGACTCACAATTTATGCTTATCCTGAGAAAATACTAATTGCATAGAAGCTGTTGCATTTTTATCGCTTTATTTATTCTCGAACGAACGATTAATTAAAATGTAACTTTTTAACTAATATCTTTTAAATATATTAAACGATCTCTTTAAAGGACCGACCAGTCATCTTTAAGAGAGGGATTAAAATGAATTGTTTTGATTCTTAATTTTTTGAAGAAAAAAAAATGTTTCAGATGGATAATGAAAATAAAAGTTTGTTTCCTAGGCAAACAATAAATGCATTATTGAATTTCAAAATTGTTTTGTCCTGTGTATTAATGAAAGAAAAAGATATATATATATATTTTTTATATGGCTCTTTATCAATTGAACCTTTTACAATATTAACGAATTCCTAACTCGAATCAAATTCGATAGTTTTCGTCTCTAACAAGAAATATCTTTTAAGCTTATGACTTTTAGTACAAGCAAATTATTGGGATTGTAAAAGCGTTTTACCTAAAGCGCGGGAAAAGGCCGGTACGTACATATCAGGGACTACTAACTGTTTAAATAAACTCTAACCATCCTTTGGTCGTTTTAAGTGGTAGGGTGTTGCCTAGGGTCATAATTGATCGAATTGTTAACTCATTTAAAAAAGAAAATCATAAACGTTAAAAAATGTCTAATGTTCTTGATTAACATCAGAAAATGATTTACCAATCCTTTTCATATATAGATTAGTCGTGACTGTGATCAAAGCCAGGTTAGGATGTACAAATTATTTCGGGTAATGTGTAATATTTAAACGTATATAAAGATTAAAAAGAAGCTTTAAGACAAACAGTTTCAATCATGAAGATGGGATAGATTGGTACGCCTTATTTATCATTGTTGTTCTTTTTTTGTGTTATAAAACGACATTCCTATAATTGATCTATTTATTACACAAACATTTATAAACACAAGTGGTTTACTTGTGAATGCGCAAAAAGTATATTATTTAGAAATATTAATATATCATTTTTGTCAATTTAAGAAAACTGGTGTTGATGTCGAGATTGCGATCGTCTCCATTGATTTCTATCATTGGAACTTACAAATTAAGATGCATTCAGTTGAAAAAAAAGACGGAGAAATACCAGCATTTAGTTTTTGTCACTTTGGGCATTAACAAGATTGAACGGTCCAGTACTTCATACGCCTTGTCGCTATTTGTCCGCCGTTTATACTGGACATCACAAAGATTCCCGTAAAATTTTGACGTCACAATAGAAAATGTCTGATGCCACAAAGGAAAAATGAGTCAATAGTTCAAGTGTCGCAGATTCTCGGGTCAAGTTCCCAAATATCGATAAGGTCTATATTGTGTTCAGGCTTTTCTAAAACAAAATGTATAACAAATTAATTCATTTAGATACGTGCTTACTATATAATGAATAGCAATTATTGAAATCAAAATTTAAACAGATTTTAAATGGCATACTTTTCAAATTTGGTAACATTAAGAGAAACTATTTTTTTTGTATTTCCCCTCAAAAAATGAAAGAACAATAATTTACACACCGTTCAGATTTAAACAAAGATTTATGTTGTTGTCCCATCGCTAACGCACGATATGAACACAAGTTCCAAGTTAAGTCAGCCCACAGTTTTATTGATAAAAAGATTGATGATACTTAGCAGGTAATACAAACTTTTTTAAGGGAGTCATGGATTTAAATAATAAAATTTGTTCCACTGATAATTTCTTTAGAAAAAAAATAATTCAGAAGGGAAGTGAAAAAAGTTGGTTTCCAACGAAAATTAGGAAAATAAATAGAGATAATGGTCAATAAAAAAAAAAACTCATCATAGAATACCAGGATTAAAATTTGGTACGCCAGACGCGCTGCACATTCAATTGATATACATCTTTACCTTATATATGTTTTACAAGTAGGCTATAAAACCTCAAATCCATTGAACATATAACAGACAGAAAATATTGTCTTCAAAACACGATATTTCCCCTTTTAGACTCCTTGTGTAAATAATTTTCACTTATGTGGATTATATATAATAAATCAAATACATGTACCGCATAAAATGACCGAATATGTAACACATATGTCTTATTTAAATTTGAATGTGTTTAGTTTTATATGAGTTAAAGGAGGTGTTGGATATACATCAACAAGACAGCAACCGTACGACACAAACGACAAAAATACATATAGAGGACAACATGCAGCCTTTAATAACGAATTACACACAAAATATCAACATCAAATTCTCTAAATAAGGCATGTTTCACTTTTGAATAATAAAATAAATATCTTCGTTGGTGAATTTCTCGTCAGGTAATGAAACGACTATTTATGGGTCCAAAATATTTATACATTTTAAATATACAATGGAGTTATAATATTTTTGGTTTGCAACTAGATCTTCGTAGTTTTTTAACATGAAATTAGTTGTTTATCTAGTATATATTTTCCCAAGCTTAGATAATACGGTTTCAATTTTAGCAGCGAATAATAAATCAAATAAGAGGAACGTTAACATTGATACATGTATCATCCGATATAATCATTTCTGGAAGAAGAAAAAAACATTTAGAAAAACACATAATGTACCTTTTTGGTTAACAAGTATGTGTTTATTTAAAGGTGACAAATTTTGTACTTGGAAAATTACAACTGATCCTTTTCTATATATACCATTAATCAGATAAAGTAAATATAAATAACCTTGAAAGCACAAAAAAACGAATTGCTTTCTTACGAAGTGTGTCAAACACAATCTGTGATTATTTGCCTTTCATAGTAAATATGACTATTTTTAGTCCTTTAGAAGTGATAGCCGTTACCTTATGGATAACATATATCGAATTATCAAACATCTACTTTCTGAAAAGATAAATGTTCAAAAGCATCTTTTGTCTTTGATCAAAGACTTAATATATCTTATATAAGTCAGTCTTTTATAGTTTTTGCCATCATAGTTAACCCGTGACATAATATTATTTTCTGCCCATTGTAATGTAATTGTGTCTTCTGTATAGTCGGATTAACTATGTCACATGGTTTAAATCATTCAGAAAAAGAAAAGAAATGGGTTAAGGACACAAATGAACGGATTACAATGGTTGGGGATAAACTCATCATAGATACCGGGCATGCAATTGTGTACACGAGACGCGCGTTTCGTCTACAAAAGACTCATCAGTGACTCAAATAAAAACAGTTAAAAAGGCCAAATAAAGTACGAAGTTGAAGAGCATTGAGAACGCAAAAATGTTTACTAAATACAACTAAAGTAATCTATTCCTAGGGTAGAAAATCCTAAGTATTTCGAAAATATCAAAGTTTTGTAAACAGTTGGGGTTGTGGTTTGTAATATACTTGTGTTTGGTATGCTAAATGAAGCATTTAGCTTTATTTTTAAATAGTGATTTCTACAAAGTAGCAAAATTAAAAGCAATCTAGAAGGTCCGATGAGACTTAAACAGACAAATATAATACTTACACATATGTTTATACAAAGATCGGTGAATGTCTTCAGTGCATATATATAAAAACATTCTAAAAGGTTAAAACTGTACTAGGAGGTAAATTAAAAAAATGCGTACTCTCCAACGAGAGTGTCGTAGAAATTTGTTTTTACCATCTGGACTATGTGCAAAATTTCTCAAAATATGTTTACAAAGTAAGATATATATACATATATAGATATACAAACATTAAATGAATCTTAAGGCTATGGGGAGTTGATTACAAAAAAACAGGTACCCCCTCCCCGAACACTCCACAGTCACCACGTCAGACCGATTTGCACTTGGTGCAGTCCGGCGAGTGAACATTTGTATAAGTTAGTGAAATATTTGTAACTGGTTCATCTTTGCTACACTAGTGAAACTACAAGATTTAAATTCATATTCAACTTTTACCATATGTTTATGTTAGGCTAGATTAAAAAAAAAGTAATTTGATTTCTCATCAATTACTTATACACAAAGGTTCCAACGCACTAAGGCAAAGTTGACAGTTAAATGAATTAGGCTTTTCTTTTTTAGGTCCATTTTGATAACATAGCTTTTATTGTTTTTACATATTTGTACATTTATCGCTGTCAAATGTTTAAATTTGAGCGTTTCGAATGAAGGTTAATGCAGAAAAGCGCTTCGGATGCACGAAATGTATATAGTTTTGTTTTCATTACATAATATGATAGAAAGTACGATCGCGTCAATATATTCATAATTTTTTCCATAATGTACTTCCCCTATATTTGTTTACTATATTATATAAGATACGATATCAAGATATGCTACTGTAATGAAGATGTATAGATTTTTAAGTGAAATTTTGACACGTAGGTAAAACAATAAAACTTAATATCACACTATTGATCAAAATAGCATACATTTTTACTTCAGGATATTAAAATTAAATTAAAATTTGAATATTATCTCTTTTTCAATGCCAAAAGGGACATCACAATGTATTACCAGAAAATGTCAGTTATGATTAGCATAATGTAGGTATAGGGAAATAAATTAAACTGCCACATCGGCTTAGCACGTTACGACGTATCATTCTGGGCAAACATAAAAATGCACTTGTAGAACTTTTACATTAACAACTGTTCTTAAATAATGTGTACCTATTGATTTTTTATAGACAAACTTAAAGATTTACCACAAACGCGTCTTGCTCGCAGGAAATTAAGTAGATTTTCAAATTGCCACTGGTGGAAGAATTATAGTACCAATCAAGTAGAAAATGCTTTGAGATTGCATGATTTAATGAAAATATTTTAAAGGAAATTCTGTGACAAAAATCAAAGTAATACATTCTGAATTTACTATGTTTTAATAGGTCTTCAGGATGAAGAATGCATTGAGCCAAACTTAAAAATAAATAAATAACTATTTTATTTTCCTGGAAATCATATTTGTATGCAGGACTTGTGTATGCAAAATTTGTCAACTAAAAATTTATCAAAATGTATTAAAAAAGATCCAGACCGAAGTATGATCCCGGACTTGGACGAAGATACCATATGGAACTATCACAATCAATCAGCAGACTTAGCTATCAAGTGGTAGTAATATAAAAGCATTGATAAAAACAATTTCGGGTGTCGGGGCCAATACATCGAACCTCAAATTTATATCTATGCCAATACAGAAACAGTTAGTTCATAACACCTTTATTTAAAGACTCGACATAACATTATGCATGTACACGCAACCATATAGATCTTTGACTTATCTTTTTTTAATAATCACTCTTTGTCAATTGATAACATTTTTTTTAATTTCCTGGCGCAATTCCTTTTATCACAAATAACAAGAATGAATAAATTCATCAATGATACCAGGCTTATAACTTTTGTACGTCAGAAGCTCATTTCGTCTACAAAAAGACTCATTAGTGACGTCAATATACTATATTTCGAATACGTACATTGTCATTTTTCAATTATTTTTAACCATTACATTCATAACATTTAAACATCCAAAGTTTCCTCACATGAATTTTGTAATGTTATTATCATAATAAATCATTAGAACAAAATAAGATGATGCAAATTGAGTGCTATTGGCATCTTTACATATTTGATATACTATTATTCTACCGAGGAACAAACTTGTTAATTCTTTAGCTCTAAGGAAGTGTAAGTTTTATGCTTCGTTACAATTAAGATGTTCACTAATACATCAGATATAAAAGTGAGCTTCTTTATTTATAGATATAATTCATTGTCTTAAAGCAGTCTGAATCACCTAAAATGATTACAATGTACTTCTACCAATTTATGAGAAATGAGCATTAAAGGGACTAACGCATGTATAAAATATCGCACAACTAATGGTAGTGATCATTATTACTTTAAATGAATGGACAACTGCCTAATTTGCAACGTGATAGGACCTTTACTTCGAACGACCATTTGTTAAGGCTTCTTGTGAGGTCAAATACCACTCACTACTAAATAATTTAACAGTTTATAATAAATGTAACTGGATTTAAATGAAAATAAACCAATATTTTGATTAAAGAATTCTTTGCAAAGATGAACTTTTAACGACATTTCTAAGATTAAACACCAATAACAGAAAACAAATCAAATTAAACACAAGAAAAAAAAGAAGAAAAAACGAAAAAAAAAGAGACGGTAGATACCAAGAGAGTATTCAAATAAGTCGATAGAAAAAACTGACAACGCCAAAACCGACGAAAAAACTAACCAATCTACAGAACACTATGTACAAAAGTAAAGATTGAGTAACATGATCAATCTTCTAACTTTCCCAGACTGAATGTCATTTCGATCCTTTTCAGGCTAGCAAAACTCGTACTGTAGTCCCCTTTAAAAGAATTAAATATAAGGCAACAGTAGTTACCAATGCTTTAATCTTGGAAATCCATTTGAGTTTACAAATCAAGTGAAAAACTGAAGGAATCGCATGAAATTCAAAAGGCGAAAGATGCGTCTACATGATTTACTTCTCCTGGTATGCATGCATCACGCATCATAAGAATACAAACTGAATACAAAATGTCAAAAAAGGCAATATGACACAATCGATAGGCACAAATCAGACGGTTATTCTGGTATCTTAATATCTAAGACAACGAAAACATGTCTCCTTCGAGTTGAGACAAAAATACTCTTGATGGTGACCATAAACCCTGTGTAGTCGTCCCTCAACTCATCCTACTATTAAAGCAACCTCATTTAAAAGAAAATATTGTTCTCTATTCCTGGTTTATCTTAGCTTTATGAAAATGATTGCCAACTGATTTACTTAATTTTATAAACAATCTCAATTTTATCTAGTTCTAAAATCATCATTTAAATTCACATTTCGATAAGCTGAAGTTCGAAATACTTCGAAATTATAAAAAGATTACTGGTATACGAAAACATATGTATCCTTATTATTTTAATTTGTGCTTGTTTTACGTAAATTAATTTTCAATGTAATATTTATTTCCCTAATTTTTTCTGTTTATTTTACCATGATCATGTCTTGGTTACTCCCGTTTCCATGAGCTATATTTTATTTGAGTCATATATCATGATAACATCGTTAGGTATATGTTTATAAGCAACATATTAAATCAAAACTGCCAACAACTAACCTGTTTATTTTTTTGCGAAACCTGAAATGTAACAATTGTACAGGAATTTGCCAATTGCTATAAGTGGTTGAAAGTAATCGGTATCTATGAAATATACTTACACTAATGTTTACACAAAATATATTCATATTTAGTTCTTGACACTCAATTTTAAAAACTTGAAGAGAACTTTTTTTTGCTTGTACAAGCGGACATATAATCGTTATATGATACAAATATCTACTGTTTTCTTTAGATTTTTTCATATGTCTAGCTGTGAATATGTCTGCTGTATTCTAATTTTACATTTTTAATATGATCAGAGCAATCGCTGATATGTAAAATGAATTATGTATTGGCATGAAAATGCAGCTTCCAATAAGCAATATACATATAGCTCTCAAATTTAGCACAACAATGTTAGATCTACAAATATGCGTTAGCAGATTTTTTGTTCTTCTCTCAACGGGATTCGAACATGCATTCATTGGTATATATAACGTTAAAATGTTTTTCTACGTTAGGCTTACAAGTTAAATAAAGTTATTATTTATTTTTATTGCATTCCATGTTAAACGGTAGTTTGTTTCACTAATTGTTTTATACATAAAGATTAAAACAGCAAACATCATATAAATTTCTACATATATTCCACAAAGAAGTACAAAAATTCGTATTTCGAACATTTTTGATTGTCTTCTGTTAAATGTATTACAGTAACATTTCCGTTTACATACATAACTGTAATATGTTTTCTACATAAATCTTCGTAGTTAAATAATGTTATGATTTATTTTTATTGCATTCCATGTTTAATGGTCAAAACTTGTACCACTTATGGGGAAAGTTAATGATATGAAACGCAAATTAATGTCTAGCAGCAAGACAATATGCATAAATAAACAAACGTTTTGTTTACATCACATAATTTTATTCACCCTTTACGAATAATATGTCGATACGAAAACTAAAAAAATGCTTTGAAATACATGTATGTAATCTAAATCGGAATATTGCTATGTTAGATAAGGAAGCAAGATTGAAACAGCAAACATAAAGAACGTCAAATAAATTTATCCAAAAATCCACAAATAAATTAAAAACCACTCCTGTTTCAAACCTTTTTTATTCTCTGATGAAAAAAACTTACTTAAATTATCGTTTTCTCACGCGAGCTCGTGAGTATAACAGGATTATGGTTATTGATGTTTTACGCACACATGCAAACAAAATTGTAAAATAATACCCAGCTGTGTATAAAAAGCCAAAATAAAAGCATTGTCAAAAACAAAACAAGAGTCAAATCCACTTGAAAATACCCAACTGACACAAATATAAAAGAACGCGAGGAACATTCGTACAAGCAAATAATCAAACGACACAAATACAAGAGGAACATCATACGAACAGCTTGGACAATTAGAAACGGGGAGTTATGTTTTCTGTACTGCCCTTTCAAGGATATGTTTCTAGCTTCAAACAAATTCCCTCACCATACCTTCCCACAAAATAAACAAAAAACCACCAGACATTATATTTTTTAGAAAACATTTCAAATAGATGATTCAATAAAAAAATCTTTATTTGCAGGCATTTTGATAGGATAGAAAAACCATGCTAAAAGGACTGACCCATACTTTCATAACTGTCGATCCTACTTTTATATCCCCGCAAATTTTAGAAATGAGACATCTATATTATATTATGTTCATACATAAAAGTGATTTAATGCATAAACAATCGATCTCCTAATGTCTCATAAGGTTAATATATACACAGACACAATATATGTATACAGTCTTCTACAAAAGTACGATTGATAAGTTTAAGAAGGAAATATGTTAAATGTATAATGTTAATATATGTGAATGAAATATCTAAAAAAAAACATGATTTTTTCATTATATGCACTCTTGATTACGTAATTATGACTTTTGAAAGTTAAGCATTTTTCACTTTTGTTTAAAAGACTTGATCCAGTTAATTTTTGAATACAAAATGACAATTTTAACAAATGATTTTCTGTGTAGAATTTTGCGGGCTTTTATTTGTCTATGCATTTCTTTTTGTCATGTTTGTTCATGTCTTTGTCTACGTTTGTTTTTAAATTGTTTCCTGGCTATATTCTTTCCCTTTTATCCACTGTTAAATTATCATGGTGAAAGTTAATGAAAGGTTTTTGTTTAAATAACACTTTATGATATTAGGATATGTTCAATGCAAGTTACATTTATATACATACATGGCTTGAAAGTTTAAGGGTTTGAGCGCTACTGACGCAGTAAATTCAAAGGGTCATTTTAATTTATAACAATATAATTTCATACAAAAGAACAGCATAAACAGATAGCATAACTTATATAAGATTGCACTGATCAATAAAAAATTAGTGTTTGTACAATTAGTCAAACGTTTCTAGCCCCTGTTTTTGTGTAGCTAAAATCTCATTAATATGTTTAATTGTCTCATAAAAACCATTTTAAAATTGTACAGTTTTAAGAATTATTATTTTCCAATTTTTATCAAATGAAATGAAATATTATGCTAAAACCATTACTGTTAGCGCACTAATGGTGCGGTATTTATTTTCTTCGTTTATGTACGTCACAGAATGTTTTTTTTTATTATTTCCGTGGATTTATAAAATGATGACATATATTCTACTATAAATTAAGATATTTTATTTTACTGTTTTCATGCTTTTGATGTCAAAAACAGTTTACCTAAATAAATCGACAAATTAGTAATTATGTTGGAATATATTTCTTCCCTTAAAACTTGCAATGACCGAACTCATTACTTTGCGATGACCAGAAACATTACATTTAGGTCTTCGACTTGTTATTTGCATCACATAAAACATGTGTAAAAATATATAAACAGAAGAATCATGAAAAATAGTTAATTTTAGACAAATTGTTGATTTTTACCTTTCTGAAAGTCACTGTTTATACGATCATACAACCAATTATGTAAACATACCTTGACCTGTTAAACAATTCGCAATATATATTTTCGACTTAATTTGTGGCCAATCGTCCTCTCATATATAACTTTATAGTGATTTATCTACAGTTATAAATATACGGTCACACCTGAGTGATCTCATAACGAAGGAGATAAAATTGCCGGTAGTCAAATAGAAAATAATTCTTAAAATTCATATAACAAATGGCGAAGGAATATGTCATTACACCTCATTAGGCTGAACAAGTATTTAGTCAAAGGCTGGGTTTTGTCTTAGTTGTTTATTACTTTCCTAGTGCATAAAGGTTACTTTTACAGCAAAACGCAATTCATTTGTTTCAGTATCTGTACGTAAAATTAAACACCCTAGGTAAAATCTGTGATGTTTCAAAATATTATTAAAATAAGGAATAGTGTGTAATTTATTATGGAAAGAAACTATATGTTTTGACTACTTGCAATTGCAATTTGCGACTTAATTCATAATTAGGAAACACTATTTTATACAGGGTAACATATAACCTATCCCATATTCAGATTTGTTTAGATAAAACTTTTAACTTTCAGATATTTGAACTTCTTGCAAGTAACATTGAATAGATTTGAAACTTATAGATTTGGAACTTATAATAACTTTTTACTTTTTGTTGATTATGGTGTTTTAATTACTCTTTAGTCTTGTCAAGCAGACAGATATATCCTAAAGATTAGCGAAGAACGGTCTGATAGCTGAACAAACCTAATGACAGGCCTGTGTTTTACGGGTAATGGCAAAAGATTTTCAGAGGAGATTTGGCTTTTGAATAAACGCCTATAGTATTAATTCTTTTAAGGTTTGTAAAAGTAAAATACGTTAAAATCTGTCTGCATTTTTTTAAACATAAATTAATTTTAAAACGATGCAACTGGCCTCAATCCGTTTGAAATTCATTCGATTCCCTCATTTATTTCACTCTTGTTTGGTATATTCTTAATTCTTTAGGAATATCGATTTTCGATAAACTACTGCTTCTTCTTTTTCACCAATATAAAGAAACTGACGATAAATCTATTGCTTATCATTATCAAGAAAAAGTATCACGCATTAAGACAGAAAACTACGTGTTATTTTGAAAGGGATAATGGGTTTCTATGAAAAACAGAAACATTACTGTGACTTGACTGTAGGGGGTTGCTCTCCACCTATTGTAGTTAATTCAAAATTCTGACCAAATTGCAATTTGTTTTATCAAACCAAACTGTTCAAATGGTCAGAAATTTTAACAAATTGTTAAAGAAAAGCACAGTCAAGTCGTGAAAGTGCAAGGTGATAATGTGACTTGACTGTAAAAGAGAGACAAAAGATACCCAAGGGGACTGTAAGTGTTGCTCTCCACCTATTGTAGTTTATTAAAAATTCTGACCAAAATACAATTTGTTTTATCAAACCAAACTGTTCAACTGGTCAGAAATGTATTAAACTGCTGTATCTAGTCAAGTCACAAAAGTGCAAGATGATAAAAAAAAAACCATACTTACAATCCTATTTGACTTTAATTCACCTTTATTGATACTTTGAAAATGCCGATAAGATATTCTATACATTCGTTTATTGTAATTGTCATTCGAAAGGTGATAGGTAGTAATTTTTGAATTGCTAAAAAAATTTCCAAATTAAAGTTTTCAAATTATTTCTTCTAATGATAGTGTTTTTCTATGCATGCTACAAAGCTTTCTTTGAAATAATCTGTAAAATACCTGTTACAATATGCCTTAAGCTTAAATATGTTCTCTTGGAGTTTTAAAGGGAGATAAGATATTTAAAAAAATCAATGATACTAGATTATCTCCCATGGAAACTTATGAACAATGTATTGTAATTTCACATATATTTTACTGAATATAATATAGTTTTATTCAGACTGATGTCTTATTCTTATGAATAAGAAGATCTTTTAAAAGAAAAATTGTATGAAAGCTTATTTTAGACATTTATTTAGCAATTCAAAAATAACTACCTATCACCTTTCGAATGACAATTACAATAAAAGAATATTATAGAAATTCCTATCGTCATTTTCAAAATATCAATGAAATAGAATTAAAGTCTAATAGGATTGTAAGTATGCTTTATTTTATCACCTTGCACTTCCACGACATGACTGTAGTGTTTTACAGCAGTTTCTGATCAGTTGAACAGTTTGATTTGATAATTGCAATTTGGTCAGAATTTTGAATGAATTGCGATTGGTGGAGAGCAACAGTTATTGTCAAGTCACAGTAATAGATTTTTGTTTATGTCATATCTGTTAGACATATGTCCATTCATCTCTTCAGTTATATTTTATCGTTCAAAGTGTACAAAACATAATGTTCATTCGTTAAGGAGAATAAATCAAAGACTTGTTTAATCATTTTGTTTTAAATCCGCGCATGTTAGCTTAATTATACAACCTTGTATAGTTTACACGATACATCAAGCTTCTATTCGTAAGAAATTATAAATTAGTTTAAAAAAATATTATTTATAAAACGCATGTTAACATTCTTTTCACTAAATAAAACCATTATAAAAACTGAAATTGATACTTTTAATAAGAAAAGATTTAATTGTCTTTACTTTCGATTCATTTCTTCATAAGTGTCATGATGAGTTTGTAAGAAAATGATTATTGAGGTCTATCGTTTCGTACAACATCAAAGTTTTCATCAATATTTCACAATGTTCTTTTAAAACTGATAAAGTACACTATTCGTAGACCGGGCCATGAAAGACTGAAATGGTATACTTGCATACTTTTTCAGGGTTTTGAAGTCCCAATGCAGATTCTGACTTACAAAGATTGTATATTCAATGTTGCTTTTGTATTGCAACCTTACTCTGTATACATTAAATTAGAGGCAACAGTAGTTTATTGATGTTCAAAACTCATACATCAATTAAAAAGATACAAGTCAAGGTAAAACACAAGAACTTATGGAATTGCATCAGCGCCAAAAGAAGCATGACATGGTCCTTAAGAAGAACATAATGTTTGAATTCTAAAAGGATATGTTGTATGTTTATTGTATCCAAGTATATATATATATATACGTGAATATTCACAAATGTTAAATTGACATCTTTTGAAAGTCCAAAACATAATACAAGTAAAACAAAAAAGCCAGTCAGGACAAGGAATCAGAGCTTTGCATGAGGAAGATACATTCATTAATTTGAAATTATTTCGAAATTTAAAAAAAATGTAGATTCTTAGTACTGCATGCAAACACAATAATTCCCTGTAACCATCAGCAATGACATACTATGAATTCAATATATTCTAAACTCATCATGAACATCAAGTAACGACAATGTATGATTACAAACAACAATTAACCGTACCGATAAGTTACATAAGCTATGTATTCTACATAATCTAGATCATTATGAACGTCAAGTTACGACAAGTAATGATTGCAAAACAAATTCCATTTCTTGTCTTTCATTTTTGCTTATGTGCTTTGGCTATAGAGTGTCTATATGCCATTTTGTTTTTCTTTGTTTACATAGTTGTTTCTTTTTTTAGTGATTAAAATTATAACACAATGTTGACTGCTGTACCCAAATTTTTGACATTTTTACCTGTTATGTCTGTTTGTCACACATTGTTGTCAATATAATGGAATTCTATGCGACTGTCATACAAGTGAGATATTAAGCTAGCTATAAAACCAGGTTTAATCCACCATTTTTTACACAAGGAAATGCCTGTACCAAGTCAGGAATATGACAGTTGTTTTCCATTCGTTTGATGTGTTTGAGCTTTTGATTTTGCCATTTCGTAAGGGACTTTTCGTTTTGAATTTTCCTTGAAGTTTGATATTTTTTGTTATTTTACTTTTTTAACAGCATACAATCAATTTGAATCTCATTACGGGAATTTTGTACTGTAAACCTCATAAAACGTATATCCATTTAAAGATTTATTGGCGTTTAGGTGATACCATTTGCATAATAACACTCATTCAGACTTTCAATATTCGTCTTTTTCACCATTACAAAGTTACAGTTTTATATGTATAGGTTGCAATTTGTAAATTTAGCTGATTCACAAACCTCGTCACTTCTGGGGAAAAACATGATATTCATAGATTGTTTACCAACCGGTTCCCAGATAAATCTCATCGAGACACAACTTGAGAATGTTACCAGTAAAAATATAGTTGGATAGCAGTCAAATTTAATTATAAGAAAGACTCAAAGTTAAGAGAGGATTAAAATAGAATTTAAATACAAGCATAAACTCAAAGTAGTTCGAGGCAAATGATTGAAAAAAAAAGTGCATGTGAACTTTCCTTTCCAGGGTTTGACTTGTTATGAAACTTCATAGTTAAAGTTGGATAGTTTTGGTCGTAAAAGAAGTTCCAATGGGAAATTTAGTGTCTATATTTACAGAAGTGCAGCCTATTAGGATAACCATCTTGTTTTTCGATATTAAAAAAAATATATAGATCTTAAAAACTAAATATCTGTGCTAATTTGGGAAACCGTGCATTACGTTGTCGAAAGAAAGTAATTAAAATTAAACTTAGCACACATGACTTGTATCTTAATTTATATCATTTAAAGAGACACGTACTAGAACAATCAATTCACATTATTACTCGAAAGACACACATCAGGATTCTGAAGAACTAATATAGACATATACCCTTTTCTGTTGTTACAACATAATCTTCTCTTTAATAAAAGATAATTAAATATACCAGGCTTATATATACTACTAATACACCAGACGCGCGTTTCTGCTATATACGACTCTTTATTGGCGCTCGAATTCAAACAGTTGGAAAGCCAAATAAAGTACGAAGCTAAAGAGCTTTAAAAAGTTCGGAAAGCGAATATTATCTTTAACTTTTAGTTGAATTTCAATATTACGCTTTTACACATATCTTTTAAACAGTTACAGCCAGATAACTAGTTTGATTTTAGATATTCATCATTTCAACCTTCAAATTTATTCAGACATTGAACTTTACTTCAAAAGAGGATTTGACATGTTCCAGATATTATCGATTAGCAATATCAATTTGTGAATTCAACAAATGGATCTCATTATAATATTACATGTAATTAATTTCAAAATATCATAATTAGATAAAATAATAAAAGATGAATAACAATGACCAAATTTACTATTAAGAACAATTTTTGGAGTCCGAAAATATTTTGGGGTAGCTTTTTAGGAAAGCTTAACTCGTTGAAAACCATTGTTACGTTACATTGACAGTTATTTCATTTTTTCCCCGTTTTGTTTCTAAATAGTTTACATGTCACAAATATCTAATTTTTTCAGCGATTTTATTTAGAATTCAACTTGAAGTAAAAGACATAATTTGATTGGATAATAGATAAATATCCCCGTGAGGATCGAATGATCGACTGAATGTTTGTTGCAGATACCGTCCGTAAAACAAACTTCAAATGAATATTTTTAAATAAATAGTATTTTAACAAAAGACTTCAAGGTCGTAATTGTGTCAATTTCTCTCGACTTATGAGGTATGAATGTCCCCTGAATTATTTTTTTTAACTCATAACTATTCTGCACTATAGAAACTGTACTTTCCAAATCATTTTCTGAAAGTTTCAAATTTATTTGCCTCAAATGCTCACTGGAATGATAACTTGTGACAGACAATTACAACTATAACATTGAAAATGATAGCAAATGCAATATTTTAACAAAAACAATGTTCTCAATCGTCTACAATCCTCGTTTGTTGCCAAACATTTAACCTTTCAGTCACGTTGTGTTTGTTAAAGCTAACATATTATGACCCGCACATCCCTGATAGATGGATGTCTATATTAAAACATAAAACACCTTAATTGAAAATATTTGTCATATAAAACAAGTACAAAAGTTTATTGTTAAAATGTGATAAATAAGCATGTGAGATAATAAATAATAGGATTTTAACATTTTCTGATCAATATGTAAACTGAACCTGAAGCAAAAGAAAACACAGAAAAAAGAAGAAACAATACATTTTGTTTAACATTCAATCTTCTCATCCAGTTGACAAAACATCTCTTATGATTTAAGAGAGATGTGATGTTCGTGGTGTGTGACTCAATGAATTTGAAAACAACAGCGACACAAATACCCAAAAGACATCTAGAGGGTAACATATAGTCCTAAGCAATAGCCTGGCGTCTATACAATATGTCATGATCTAAGTAGTCCCGAATCCATAGAAGTTGCAAAATTAATTAACAGCAACTATCAACGATCTACAATTCAAACTAAAACTCCAAAAACCTTAACAGGAAGATATAACATAAGGTACCTACTGAACTGACGAGATTCGGTAATTTGAAAATAGACATGAATACATGTTTGTGGTGGGATCTTACTATTTTTAGATCCCCCTTTTAATCTCGATCTATGAACTAACAAAAAACTATAAGAAGCCTGCTATCCTACATTTTGATATTGGTTGTTTTACTTTATAGAGAGTTTCATACAGCTTCATCATAAACAGCACTAACAAATGCTATCTTGTGAAATTTTCAGAACTAATTGTAGTGAAAAGCAATGCAAATAAACTAAAGAAACATTCAAGTATTGCTACATATTAGCTAATTGATGTGTATTTAAAATTTCCTGTACCAAGTCAGGAATATGGCAGTTGTTATCAAATAGTCCGTTTCTAGGTATGTTGGCGTTTGTTTTTGTTGCAGTTCAGTATTTCAGTTCCATTGTTTTCCTCTTATAGTTGATGTGTTTCCCTCGGGTTTAGTTTGTAACCCCGATATGTTTTCTCTTAATCGATTTATGACTTTTGAACAGCAGTATACTACTGTTGCCTTTATTAAAAACAAATTTAGCAGACAACTTTCAAAGATAAATTTTGGATGGCTGACATTTCCTTTACTGAACGGAGGCAAAAGGTTTATACAAGTATTAATCGTTCATCCAAACAAGAAATTTAAAATCTACAAATTAGTTTAAACTAAATGTGAAAAATGTAAAAATGGTAGAGAAGAAAGACAAAGCCATAAAAAGTCACTGAAACCTCACAGCAACATGGCCAAATAAAGAAAGACAAAAAGACAAACAACAGTCCACAAACCACTTCTCAGAAAACTAAAGATAGAGTAACACGAATGCTATCGCTAATGCTAAATACTAGAGGTGAGCTCCGGGTTGACACAATTGTTCGACTGGGATGAAATTATGCACTACAGTGTTACCACTTAAATGTAATTGTTTGTAACCTTACTCATTTAAGATTTGGTTTTACTGTGAAATAATAACCTTTACTGCCCTTATTGCGTGTGTTTAAAGGTGTTGATATTAAAAAAATCATTCTTTAATTTACAAAGAAGTTTAACTTACAATTTGCATTATGTTATTTAAATACAAGGAAAAAGAAAAACGAAGAGTGACAAATTATTCTCTATCAATTATTCTGCATTCATTATTGGTTTATTTTGGTATAAAACATGTTAGTCAGTTACAAACAATGAAATCATGAACAAATATTAAAAGCCTTGTAAATTCTAAAACTTTTACCTGCACATAACTTTAAAAAAACTCCTTAAAAGAGGGGCGAAAGATACCAGAGGGACATTTAAACTCATAAATCGAAAATAAACTGACAACGTCATGGCTAAAAAAGAAAAAGACAAAGCGACAAACAATAGTACACAGAACACAACATAGAAAACTATCGACTTATCAACACGAACCCCACCAAAAACTGGGGGTGATCTCAAGTGCTCCGGAATGATAATCAGATCCTGCTCCACATGTGGCACCCGTCGTGTTGCTCATGTTAGTACACACCCGGTAAATAGTCTAATTCGGTAGGTCACATTCGTGAAAAGCGAACGACTAACGAATGACATTTTTGAGATTGCAAATAAATGAAATGTACTCTCAATTGTAAAAGAGAAGCAGTACTATACAGTGAGACAAACATGTCTATGTATATATATATATATATATATGAATATTCTATGTACCAGTCATTAAGATACTTCGGCGGTTGCCCTTTGTAGCTTATGGTAAGTAACTAGTTCACTATTAATAATAGTCAACCTGGTATCGTCTTATATTTGTTTATGACCACCATCCGGTTTTACTTGGTATCTTTGATTCGACTTCGAAAGTTATCACAGACCTTTTATGTGAAACTTTACCCACCTCACTCGGATATTGCATTATACATGATAAGGAAAAACGTACCGAATGTAACAATCTGCAGGATCAATTTAATTTACAAGATACCTTAAATTACTCTGGCTTGCAACTTGATTACATCAAACTAAACACGAATACAATCATATTGCACTGTATAACCTCATGTTACCCAACCTTCTTTTAAAATGGTGATGTAATACTTTTTAAGTCAAAACCACTTCACTGTATCAAATCCAGTAAAAAAATAAAACAACTGGCAACCATCAGTAAATCATATACCCTTTAAGTAATTGCAAGGGCCAAATGTTATGTCACTACGCTTAATCCTCGGTCATGATTCGTTGTTGAAGCTAATAATTTTGTCGAATGCATTTCACGCCCTGTTGTGTTATTTTAAATCTGTATAATAAAATGGTGGTGCAAAGGATTATGTGTACAGAGATGAAGATAAATTGAATATGGTATAAAAGGTAATATACATATAGAAGGTATCATGTTATAACTTAAGGTATAAACAAACATGAGAGTGAAAACAGCTGGAATCGTAAGAAATCTCGACATAGAAGCTCAGCAAAATATTCTTTTGTTTCCACGGAGCAAAATAATTACTGTAAACCAACGAATTTTCGGGAGCGATTTATTTTTGCGACTTTCGCGAGTAGAAATATAACACAAACTGAAATCGTCGCAAATAAGAAAAGATTTGGTCTACCTATATATAAATACAAGAGAATTAGAAAAATCGTGAAAAACAATCTCCGCGAAGTCAGCTGGAAAGGACTAAATGCGAAATAAAGTATTCGCGAAAATAATTTGGTTTAAAGTATGTTTATGAATAATCACGAAAACCATCCAAAACACATACTTACTTATAGGTAAAATTGTAAACACACGAAATAAAAATTGTTTTCTACTACTTGTTTTTAAATGTACCACAAAACACAGATCCAGTTTGAATTTTGGTGGCGTCACTTTTACAGGTCTAGAGTTATGCCCCTTTACAAATGGAAAAATTGCTGAATTTTTCATTTCCGTTCTCTTATTTTAGTTTGCCTCAACCAAATGTTATGAAACTTATACACAATGCTTATTACTACATAATACAGATTAAGTACGAAATTTGGTGGCAACACTTTTACCATTCTTGAGTTATGTCCCTTTATAAACATAAAAATTGCTGAATTTTTCGTTTCCGTTCTCTGACTTCCAAATGTTATAAAACTTACACACACTTTTGCAATAGCTTTTTCATATTGAATACTAAAACTTTTTAGATATTTAGACATATTAAGTAGATGTTCATGATATCCACTTGAGTTTTATCATATGATTTCTGTAGTTAGTTATGAGTCTTTGAAGCATGCTCACAAAGGTTCTTTTGTTGATATCATTTTCATACTGGTCAAAACTTTTTTCTGCTTTGACCAGCTTTGGAGGAGATATTTTCAAAGAATTAATAAAAAATAACACAGAAATTCACTTTCTAGCTCATCTAGCCCCAATCATCATGTCAGGCATTGTCATTACTAAAAAACATTAAATGTCTTCTAAACTGAGAAACAATTTCCACATTTAACCGAAATCTTTTACTTATGATACTGACAATCCCCCACAAAGTAATATAAATAGAACCATACAAATAGTAAGCAAATACATGTTCTCAGATACCATCTCCCATATAAAAAAAAATCACATTAAGAAAAAAATGAACCTATTATGTGTTCCTCTCCTAGCTACAAAATGTATCCAAAATCAAAGATGTGGAACATATATATTCTATCATAATCATTTGGTAATTAATGCAATTAGTATCTGTTGAACATAAAAAACTAAATATTACATAAACAACACCCCTAATGCTCATGTTGGCTGTCATTGTGCAACACTGTTAATACATAGAAAACATAAAACATAGAACTCCTTTTGTCATATAAAACACTGTCAAACATCCAATCATACTGTCCACACTGATCTGTGTCCACACTTGTTTTTAAATGTAATATATATTAACATATGTTGATAATGTATAGGTCCAAGAGTAACTATTTTAACTTTCAATCTGCGCATAATAATAAATGTATTTACAAAAATACTGAACTCCAAAGTAAATGCAAAAAGTTCGAGGTCCATAAAACCTGACAAAAACAAACTCTCGACTAAATCAACCAACGAAACGACTGGAAACTACTGTCATATTCCTGACTTAGTACAAGCATTTTCCGAAGAATAGACGACCAGATCAGTGTATTTACTTTGATAATTTTTTAAATCATTCGATGACAAAAAAAAATCACTATTAAAAAAATATCAATAAATGGACAAATTACTATAAATCTCTAAATGCAAGTGAAATGAAAATACACCAACTTGTTCCTTGAGAGTTTAGGGGTCCGAAGGCAGGTAAAATTTCTGACCCTACCCATTGTGCCCTAATTTTAAATTGACAGTTATGTTCTCTTGTCCGCCATCTCGGTCTATCCACATAGCTGAGCCTTCCTATAAATGTAACTGGTGATATGTTCTGGTGCCGAATATCCATGATTTTACCACTAGACGTTGCCCCTGAATGCTATTCATCTTCGTACTTTATTTGGCCTTTTTACTCTTTTGTTTCGAACGTCACTGATGAGTCTTTTGTAGACTAAACGCGTATAAAAAAATATGAGCCTGGTATCTTTAATGAGTGTGTTATCTTCCACGCTAATATCACAAAAAGAACGTTTCAACTTTCAAACTTTTTAATTTTTTTTACTTTTTACTGAACTTTTTATGAAAAACTTTCTGATAACTTGTAAGATGGTCTAGATGGAGTTTACTGAATAGGGAATAATTGGCCAATACTACAAAATAATGGCAAAAAATAAAGACTAAATAGATTAAAAGATGGTAGCTAACTTTGGACGTACACTGGTAGACTTAAATGAGACCTCGTGTTATAAACGTGTCAACAGCTTCTGCTGGAGAACTAAACAATTGTATAAATAGAATTCATGAATACTGCATTAGAATTAATATCTTTAAAAAGGAATTGAAATTCACAGTGGAATGAATGCAATTGAAAATACTTGTGTAATTGCTTATTTTATCACCGAACCCTGTTTGCAAAGTGTTCAGTACTTTTGTGATTTAACTTTTTGAAAGATATAAAAACTCATCAAAGATATCAAATATATGTTTCAAATCACTTATGCATTGTGTATGTCAAATTTAAGTATTCTCAATTCTGTTATAAACTTTGTATGATAGCTTTAAGAAGATGACATTCAAATTCCCACGTCAATTGTCATTTTTAATATACTGGTATATATATTGATTGGAATCTTGCAAGAAATAAGTTGCAAAAAGGACAGTCATCATGAGTTATCGAATAATTTGTATGTTGAGTGTTTTGTCTTTAGTCGAACCAGAAAACGTTTCTGCTCCTGAAATCGTTTCCTTTCCTGTGGAAAATATTGGCGAAGTCACAGTATATGTAGAAGACATAACAATACAACTCCTTGGAAACAGTGGACTAGCGTTTGTCCTTCATCACACGAATGATTTGTATATAGTTAATACCATTGACAGGAATTGTTCCGGTGTAGACATAGATTTCACAAATATATATGAAATTTTCAGAAATAAGACATGTCAGACTAATTTACACATATCAAAATTATTCTATGGTGTAAATACTACACACAACATCGCATTTGTAGACTCCGACATCGTTCCATTCTTTGAAGACATTGATGTAACATTTATCAACAAACACTGTGTTGAAGACTTCAGACAGTTTATATCCATTCATGGAAAGGACCGAATAACTAACGAGGATATACATTATTTTCTGAAGAACGTTACAGACTGTATGAGATGGATAGCATTAACACACCAAAATATTTTTCAGGTAGATCTGTATCAAGATAGGAGCCTGTCAAAAATGGGCCGGACATCATTTGAGCAATCGAAAATAATGTTTAGTTTTGAAGATGATAAATGTTTAGACAATTTCCTTGACTTTGTTGGTTTATACGGCTACTTAGATGTAGAAAACGATATCTTTATTGTAAGTCCATCAAATATAAATGAATTTTATCGGAAACACAAATGTTTAGATTTCCGTATTCCGTGCATTGGGGAACAGTATGACATTGGTTACCTTCTCATTCCACCAAAGGCTGTTACTTATGCAGCCTCTGTACTATCATCTGTAATAGTAGTCGTAAATACTTTTGTTTTGATCATCTTTCTTCAGAAGAAAAACCGGTCACCGATGATAATTATGTTATCAGCAATTGCTTTGACAGACATGCTTACTGCAGTTTTTTCAAGTCTACCTGAGACAATAGCCCATTTATTTTATGGTCGTCAGACAAGTTTCTTCGCTTATTATAATTCATGGTCATGGGATAGTTATGAATATTTAACGCATGTGTTAAGCAAAGGAAGTTTAGATTTCGGCCATATATTACACATGACATCAATTTATAATACTGCAGCATTATGTATCCAAAAAGCCTTATCATTGATGTTTCCAATATGGAGTAAAATATACGTAACGAATAAGACCAGCTGGTGCATCTGTATTGCCATGTTTGTATATGCATTGGTTTTGAAGTTACCATTGATCATTTCTGATGTACCTTTGTCTTCAAATATAAATGGTATACTGTGCTTGGATACTTCTCGCGATGATTTATTCGAAATCATGAACTACACATATCTTGTGATGTTTGTATCATACATTTCTGCTTTTATCGTAATGACTGTCTGTTCATTCTACATTGCATGCAAACTAACGCTTTTAAGGAAAAATCTTAAATGGGTTGAGAGTCAAGAAATACAAAAAAGAAATCGTAGATCAGCGTCCATAATTGTTCTTATCTGTACTATATGCATTTTATCTGAAGTTATAACAATCATATCTTTTAGTTTTGGTTTTGATTATGAATACTTTGAAAAAATAGATATAGTGTTCAATGCCTTTAAAGTACTGTTTCCATATGAAATGTTGAGCGTTCTCGTTGGATTTTCGTGTAATTTCATTGCTTACTTATTTATGGGTCAGCAATTGAGGGAGACAATGTTTGAAAATTTCAAGAGCGTTATAAAATGTCTTAAATGTAAGTGCAAACATAAATAGCATAAAACAGTTTTGTCTGCAAGTTCAGATAATATGTGAGTGTTACATTTGTCAAATTGTAGAAATTTGATCATACGAAAATGAGGACAATTGATCGGTACTTGATCCTTCCTTACTTATTAATGTTACTGTCATTTATTTGCCACTGTAACATGTGTAAATGCTGTCAATATGTAATTTTATCTTAATTATTGATTTTGAATAAATAAAAATTTACTCAACTGAATCCTTATTATCAGCAAACTCATATCGGCCTCTCTGAAGATAATAGCAACGTTGACTGAGAAAAATAATTGTATTGGAAATACAATTTTTTTTTCTGTATGTCAGGTTTTGCTTTGTCGGTTACACAATGATATTAGAATAACAAATTTTGATATAGCCACTCTAGGTCAAGAAATACACTTTCGATCATATGTGCAGAAAGTATCTCATAGCTACATGTTGTGTTCTGTGTACTTTTTTTGTATTTTTGGTCTTTTTTCTCTCTCTTTTGCGATGACGTTATCAGTTTATATTCGACTTTGAGCTTGAATGTCCCTTTGGTATCTTTCGCCTTTCTTTTACATGGTGTCCTGACCTTCATTGTCATAGTACGGTATAATAAAACAATGAATTCGATTCATCAATAACATGGCAGGGAATTAATATAAGAGTAATGCATGCTCATGGGCAAGGAATATTTCAGTACCTGGAACGGTCATTTGTTTTCAGTTAAAAATGTCGTTATTTGCTTTTTCCCAAACCCACCCAGCTCCCATCCAATTTAGACTATCAAATCAAATTGTTGGTTATTATTCAATTATTTTGGTTTACTCATTGTTTATACCGGCTCACCTTTGGAATAAAATATAGAACGTTTTATTTCTTAACAAAATTATAATTAAACACAAGATGGAATATCATTTATTTTTCAAATGCACTCTTATTTATTTAATATGGTTGTAGCATATCAATAAATATTAACTCTTCACTTTGTTACATGAGTTGGAACATATTTTACAATCCCTTTATCTCAATTGTGACATAAACAAAATGAGACTCATCACCGAATCTGTACTTACGATCAGCAACACGACGGATGCCACTAGTTGAGGTGGATCTGCTTACCCTTCCGGAGAACCTGAGATTACCCCGGTAGTTTTATGTGAACTCCTTTGTCTTTTTGTCGTCTGTTGTTTTCTGCAAAGGCGATATCAGTTTCTCTCGAGTTTTGGATGTACCTTTGGTATCTTTCGTCTATTTTTTTTAAGCCAAAATTAATGGAAAGATTGTGCAAAACTCCTATGTTTGGTAAAATTGAAAAGGCAACAGTAATTTACCGATTTTCAAATCTAGTAAATACATTATAAAGAGACAAAACAAGGTAAAACCCCAAAACCGAGGGTATCACATGAACTCTAAATGGAGCGAGACCAAGTGTGTAAACAGAGTAAGGTCTCATGCTATGCATACATCACCCGCCATGCGAATCCACACTTGTCAAAATGTCAGTTGGGATCATTAAACTATACTGTTACTAAAGATAAAATATAGACAGAAAATATCGGCATTGATTTGAGACACCTAAATGGGGTTTCGTGATGATGACGGTAAAACTTAAAAACTTGTAGATTTTAGTCGTTGTTCCTGTTCATATCTCTGTTAAAGCAATTTTTGTGTAAGGAGCACACCCCTGTTAACGAAGTCCGCATAGTGTGAACATGCACGAGATAACTGAGATATGTAAACGCCATACAATACGGAGCAGAGGAAGTTATTGCTGCATGAGAAATAGGAAGTTGACCATGGAAAATTTATAATCATCGCGTTTGGCATTAAGGAAGTAACGACAAATGTACACCATTCGATAGTATCAACACTTTTCCTTTCCTTCTCAAATCATCCTTTTAAGTATTATGTGAATTTCAGTTTATAAATGATTTATGGTATGAATGTCCATATCTATTGCAGGCTTTCCTTCACATTCTTTCAACATTCATCTGATAAAAGAAAATACATTATGCATAATAGTTATCAACCAATCAAAATACAGGATACTAATATAAGGTATAAGTGAATATGAAACAATTCAAATGAGAAAACTAACGGCCTTATCTATATGAAAATAATTTACGAAAAACAAATATGACAGACATGAACCAACGACAACCACAGAACTACAGGCTCTTGACTTGGGACAGGCATATAAAGAATGTGGCGGGTTTAAACATATTTGTTAGCGCTCAACCTTCCCCTAACCTGGGACAGTGGTGTAACAGTACAACATAGAAATAAACTATAAAAATCAGTTGAAAAAGGCTTATCTCATCAGATGGATACAAAGAAATACATCTAATAAAAACACAGAGTGGAAGTGGCCGGGTACTTATACATCCCAAAAACAAAAAGACATTAAGTACAGATCTGAGAGTACTCGCAGTTACTGACAGGTAGTTCAAAGCCAATAACAACTAATGAAAACAATTATGTATCTAAGACTAAGATATCAATCAGTACACATCCAACATCCAATGGATTTAGTGTAAAGACGTCATTAACAGTCAGAGAAAAACATGACCTTGTGCAATGCCAAACTATAAGTATCGACATATTGTAGTACCGTGAAAGTACATATGTGCAATATTTAGTATGGTTTTAATTTACTGATAAGAAAACCAATATTTATACCAATAAAAACAATATTCAAAGATTTAATTACAACGTTGAATTGGTAACCTTTTAGAATAAGTAAATTTAAAGGATTGATAAGTTTACCTGGATCATATCTAAATTTCCAGGCTCGGTTTACAGCATCACCGTAAAATTTAGGATGTGCTATTCCGTTTGAAATACGTTTTCTACAGATACAGCCAAACTTGAAGGCCAAATCTTTTTTTTTATGAAAGAATTTAGTAAAGGTTTTAAGTAATTTGTGGTAACGAAATTCCTGACTTAGTAATTTACTAGTAATACACATATTGCGTTATTTAAATCCAAAACGTCACTACAGACACGAGCATAGCGAACCAGTTGGGATATATAAACACCGTAAGATGGTGCCAAAGGAACATCACCGTCCAAAAAGGGAAAAGTTAACGATAGGGAAGGAAATATCATCTCTTTTTGTCGTAAATATTTTTGTAGAGTTTTTGGTGTAATACTGAAATATCTAAATCTAGGATAGGACAGTTATTGCTGTTGATATTAAATTTATTTAAAGTAAGTTAGTTTGGGTAAATTGCAGCAGTATAGTTAGAGAATTCTTGATTATTTAACGAAAACATTTCAATCAAGATAACGGTACGTGTTGTTGAATTTATCAATTAAATGGAATTTAGACGGTTCTTTACTGAGTTTGGCCATAAGCTGTGATTCATAACAGTGAAGGAACAAGTCTCCTATTAAAGGGGCACAATTGGTGGCAATAGGAATACCTACAATCTGTCGATAAACTTTATTGCCGAAACGTACATCAATGTTGTCAAGGAGAAAATTTTGTGTATTTTGGTATGTTGTGTCTGTTCCTCCAAAATATAAAGAGAGGGGGGCAGATAACCCCATTAATGAAAACTGTTAAGAATTGCTTAAAATACAAAATTAATGTTTGCTACTGTTTCCTAATTTTATTTCTAGGATAAAAGTTGTTTAAAATTGTCAACCATAGCAAACAATTAGGCAAAAAATAAATTTTGATGGAAATTAGGAAACACCTTTAGCCCTGGCCTTGAATCTATGATACATTTTATAAGTGTTCAAACAAAAATATAATGATTCCGACAACATAAATAAGCATGGTATAGACCATTTTGTAGATAATTTAATGTAGATTTAGCCAAGGCTCCGTGTTGAAGGCCGTACTTTGACCTATAATGGTTTACTTTTTACAAATTGTAACTTGGATGGAGAGTTGTCTCATTGGCACTAATACCACACCTTCATATATCTAATTAAAACTTAACAAGTTTCAAAGGGATAGACAACAAAGGAAGCGAAATATAACGGAATTTCTTGACCAAATGTCATTTCTCAAAAATACGAGTTGGGTGTATTATATTAAAGTATATACTATGTAATTTTTTTAGAGACAATTGCCCGTGATTGAAGCATTAGAATTGAATGCTTCTGTTTATACCATTCACTAAATACAGTGAAGAGATATCTTTTGATTAGGTAACATAAATTTACTTGAAATTTTGTTAGGATGATCTAAATGCATTTCATAACAAAAAAAATTTATGCTATATCTTATTATTTTTGCATGATTTTTACGTGGAAAATTTTCTTAATTTGCGAAAGAAATTTCAATTTACTTTTAAAGGTAAGAATATGCAACAAGTTCCATTGAGTAATGTTATCGGATGCTTAGCACTGGTCTCGGTAGATGATGTAGACTGATTCACATTTATCATATATGGAAACATACATTAAATGGAAATTGGAAATTAGGAAACATCTTTAGCCCTTGAATCTATGATACATTAAGTTTTCAAACTAAAGTATATTTTGTTTTCGAAATGGTTTTATATTTGGAATAAGTGATGATAGCTGTGACTGGTAATTTATAATGCTCGATTGAACATGCAAAAGTATAACCATATGTAAAATAATCTGTCCTCTCATTCGCATTTTCAAATTTTATCCGCGATAATACAAGAACAGTTTATGAATCGTAATAGTATACGACAGCTTTATGTATATCAACATTGTATGTGGCTGTACACAATTCTGTGTTTTTTACGGCTGTTTCATACTTGTCATTGTACTATAAGATCCAAAACGACTTTTCCTTTTATTTGCTTCAGCTTGTTTATCATATATTACAAAAGAAGTTCAGGTCTGGTTATTATCACCGTATACATATATATATAACCTTCATATTACCCTTTATAGCTTGCTGGTCGGTGTGAGCCAAGACTCCGTGTTGAAGGCCGTACTTTAACCTATGATTGTTAACTTTTTAGCTCACCTGGCCTAAAAGGCCAAGTGACCTTTTTTCATCACTTGACGTCCGTCGTCCGTCGTCGTCGTCGTTCGTCGTCGTTAACTTTAACAATAATCTTCTCCTCTGAAACTACTTAACCAAATTTAACTAAACTTGGCCACAATAATCATTGGGGTATCTAGTTTTAAAAATGTGTCCGATGACCCGGCCCGCAAACCAAAATGGCCGCAATGGTTAAAAATAGAACATAGGGGTTAAATAGATTTTGGCTTATATCTCTGAAACCAAAGCATTCAGAGCAAATTTGACTAGATAAAATTGTTCATCAGGTCAAGATCTATCTGCCCTGAAATTTTCAGACAAATCAGACAACCCATGAATTGGTAATTTTAAGGACATTTTGTATGTTTTGGTTATTATCTTCAATATTATTATAGATAGAGATAAACCGTAATAATGTACGGCAAAGTAAAATCTACAAATAAGTCAACATGACCAAAATGATCAATAGACCCGTTAAGGAGATATTGCCCTTTATAGTTAATTTTTAACCATTTTTCGTAAATTTTTGTTATCTTTTACAAAAATCTTCTCCTCTGAAACTACTGAGCCAATTTAACTTAACTTGGCCACAATCATCATAAGGGTATCTAGTTTTAAAAATGTGGTCGATGACCCCGCCTGCCAACCAACATTGGCGATATGGCTAAAAATAGAACATAGGGGTAAAATGCAGTTTTTGACTTATATCTCTGAAACTAAAGCATTTAGAGCAAATCTGACACGGCATAAAAGTGTTTATCAGGTTGAGATCTATCCGCCCAGCAATTTTCAGACGAATCAAACTACCTGTTGTTGGGTTGCTGCCCCTGAATTGGTAATTTTAAGGAAATTTTGCAGTTTTTGGTTATTATCTTGAATATTATTATAGATAGAGGTAAACTGTAAACAGCAATAATGTTCAGCATTGTAAGATTTACAAATAAGTCAAACATGACCAAAATTGTCAATTGACCCCTTTAGGAGTTATTTCCTTTTATAGTTAATTTTTAACCATTTTTCGTAAATTTTTGTTATCTTTTACAAAAATCTTCTCCTCTGAAACTACTAAGCCAAATTTTACTAAACTTAACCACAATCATCATAAGGGTATCTAGTTTAAAAAATGTGTTCGATGACCCTGCCAGCCAACCAACATTGGCGATATGGCTAAAAATAGAACATAGGGGTAAATGCAGTTTTTGGCGTATATCTCTGAAACTAAAGCATTTAGAGCAAATCTGACATGGGATAAAAAGTGTTTATCAGGTTGAGATCGATCCGCCCTGAAATTTTCAGACGAATCAGATAACCTGTTGCTGCCCCTGAATTGGTAATTTTAAGGAAATTTTGCAGTTTTTGGTTATTATCTTGAATATTATTATAGATAGAAATAAGCTGCAAACAGCAAAAATGTTCAGCATTGTAAGATCTACAAATAAGTCAAACATGACCAAAATTGTCAATTGACGTCTAAAGACTTTATAGAAATTTATATGTGACGTCATATTATGCGTCGATCTCTTCGGCTAACATATAATACGTTGTTCGGCTGTGCCTTTTTTATGTGCTGATTTAGGTTGTTTTACGTATTCGTTTTAATTCTGTAGTTAGTCACCACTTCGGTGTCAACATGTATATCTATTATATAGTAATTTTTATAAATTTACTGTTTGCAAAAATATGAATTTTTCTAATTACTAAGGATTTTCTTATCCCAGGCATATAACCTTAGCCGTATTTGGTACATTTTTTTGGAACTTTTGGTCCTCAATGCTCTTCAACCTTGTACTTGTTTTGACTTTCAAACTTTTTTGATCTGAGCGTCACTGATGGGTCTTATGTACACGAAACGCGCGTCTGGCGTATTACATTATAAGCCTGGTACCTTTTGATAGCTATTATTTATGTGTGCCTCTGTCCTGTATGTTTTCCCATTTATTTGTATGGTAGTCCTGTCATGTAATCTTGTCATTTTAATGTTATATTTAACATTGCCATAAAAGCGGGAGGTTTGGCTAGCCACAAAACCAGATTTAACCCACCATTTATCTTAAAATGTCCTGTACCAAGTCAGGAAAATGGCCATTGTTATATTATAGTTCGTTTCTGTGTGTGTTGCATTTTAGTGATGTGTTTCTGTTGTGTCGTTCTTCTCCTCTTATATTTGATGCGTTTCCCTCAGTTTTAGTTTGTAATCCGGATTTGTTTTTTTCTCAATCGATTTATGAATTCTGTTACTCTTGCCTTTATTTAAGGAGTTATTGCCTTTTTTATTCCATTTTTCGTAACTTTTTGTAATCTTTTACAAAAATCTTCTCCACTTAATATACTGGGCCAAATAGAATTAAACTAAGCCACAGTTTTCAATAGGGTATCTTGATGTAAAAATGTATCCGATGACCCTGTCGTCCAACCAACATTGCCGCCATGGCTAAAAATAGAACATATGGGTTTACTATAGAAGTCTAAGGGAAAATTGTAAAAAAAAACAATTTCAAATGGTCACAACTTGAAAACTAATTTGAATAATGATAAGGGGTCTTCAATAACTATTGTAAGACTGCAATGGGATGACCTGCTTTTAATTTAACTACTGGGCAAAATTAAACCAAACTTGGCCTCAATCATTATTAGGGTATCTAATACAATTAATCATGATTTTAACCTTATTTTACATGATTTCGAAAACAACAGTAGATACAGGTGAGCGACACCGGCTCTTTGGAGCCTCTAGTTTACAGTTTTAAATTATGTCAAAATGGCATCTATTTCAATGTCAGGGAAATCGTGATAGTTAAATTCAGTAGAGACTGACAAGGAGTTTGACCTAAAAAATTGTGACAGAATAAGGTTATGGTGGAATATTCATAAAACTAGCTGTGTAACAATCACGAACAAATATAATGTATGTCAATCATATTACTTAATAATTGCTCCCACTAGCAAAGTTATAGGAAAAGAATGATATTGCATGTCTAATGATCATCAATAGATTGCTTTGTTGATTTCTATCTCTAGGTAGGCGAAAAATACTTTAATGATGATGAGTATGTCTTCAAAACTATGATAATAAACTTAATATTTATATATTCAAGATTTCCAAATATTCATATAATTGAGCATGGATGTTCGGTTAAGAATTAATTGTTGTAATGAATAGCCTTTTATTAATAAGATATTTTTATAATCATTTTATTGAATATAAGTGAACAGAATAAATAGCAAAAATGCTTCGATTCAATGATTTCAGGTTAACTGTGATATATGGGATATCGATGTAAGCATTCATTTAAATGTGATTTATTGAGTCTCAGAACATCATCAATATATCTGAATGTGAAACTAACGAACTTTGCAAGATGTTATTTTGTCTGAGAAAATGTACTGTAAGAATCTTACTTCATATGAGTAAAAAAACATGTCGGTCAGAAGTGGTGCACAATAAGTACCCGTTTGACTACCGACTGTCTGATAAAATATCATTTCACCAACCTCAATGAATATGTTGTCGATCAAAAAGTTGAAAAATCGGACACGTTTCGGCGATTTTGGATTTTAAGGACATGTTTGAGCGAAATAGACACGTTTGGGGGAATCGGACACATTTGTGGGGATGGACACGTTTGGGAGTGTTACATATTAAAATAAGGAGATTTTTTATCTCAATGAGATATCTATCCCCGAAAATTCAAATACAGTGGATACCAGCAATTATAAGCAACCGTTGAGTGGGCTATAAAAGGCCCCGACATGAAAGACATAAAACAATTCAATTGAGAAAACTAACGACCTAATTTATAACAAGTCAATTTACGGAAACAAATATGTATGCCAGACATGAACCAACGACAACCACTGAACTATAAAACTACTGACTTGGAACAGGCACATAAAGACTTTGACGGGGCTAAACATGTTTGAAGGTGCCTCCCTTCCCATATCTGAGATAGTGGTTTAACGACATAACACAAAAGCAAACCATATAAAACAATAAACGAAAAACAAATATAAGAAAAAGCAACATGATTACCACTAAATTAAAGGCTACTGACTTTGTACAGGCACATACAGAATGTGGCGGAGTTATGTTTGTCCTAACTGGTGTACGACAACCAGGACTGTAAATAATTGTTAGCTTTATCTGTACATTATACGAATATAGTCTCCTGTTATCCTGCTACTATGATGAGCGATATGGCAATATACATATATTAACTATGTACGTCAAAGTTAATTTTAGGATGCCCATCAAAGTCTGCGTTTAAACCTCAGGGGGAATCTAATGTGCTCCAGAAGGGTGACCATGTTCTGCTGCGCTTGTGACACCTGTTTAACTTGTAAATTTGGTAAAAAAACCCAAGATATATTTTTTCGTTATACTAGCGACTAATATATGTCAATAATAGAATTTAAAATCTAAATTTTAAATCAGTTATCGGTTGTGCTCATGCCACCGTGTCCGTTATACTACTTCGTCAGTTATTAATAATATTTGGTTTTTAGTTGAATTATCGATCTTCGCAAGTGATTGATTTACCCATAATCCTCCTTTTGACGTCGACATTTGGGAATACCAGACGCATTTTTTAGACACAAAAAATATCTGCAGCGAATCTACACAAATCTGACACATAAGTTGTTAAAAACTTTAATTCTTTTTAAAGTGTTTCAAATAATCTTGATCAGGGGTTTGTTTATCGTCTATTTCGACTCGATTGTTACAATTGTCGAAGCGTCAGGGCGAAATTCAAATTTTCATGCAGCAGACGGCATGGCATGGTCAGGCTTTGTCTGCATCCTGAGAGAAATAGTTTATTTCTAAACTTTGTTTTCGATTTTTGACATTTTGAATTAGTTTATATCTAGCCCAAGTTTCTTTATTTGAATTTTAACATTGATTTGGATAAATACAGAAGACGCACCAAACTGTGGAGATTTTTGAATTTATTCAGAATGCAAATATTGTTTGTTAAAGGTGGATGGCAAATCTAATTTTTTTTCTCGTGCTTTAAGACTCGATCGGCCACAGCAGAATCAGCAATTTTTTTTTATGTTTCTTTTACATTGTTTTAAATTATATATAATCATATTTATATATATATATATATTTACATAACTTTACATAGCTTGTCTTTTACAGTTTAAAATGCTTGAAGCATCTGGTAGGAAGAGGGTGGCGCCTAAGGGAAGATGCGACAATGTGGCTCCAGCGGCTAATAGAACTGTTTTGCGTCCAAAAGTTGGTGGAGATGTGGGTGTTAACAGATCTACAGAGAGTCCAGTAGCAACCACTTCACTTAGTTCAGAGGTTATGACTATGGCTCCGGTCACCACAACCGCTACTTCTAATTCTACGGAACCCATCACACAATCAGGTAATTTTCCAGTTTTTCAAAACCCATCTCCGTGCAGTAAGGCCAGTGATGACCTGGCTAGAAGTATCCCTGTGAGCTTGCGACAAAAAATAATTGCAGAAGAATATATTGACCTGGCCTTACTGTTAGTTAATTCACAAGCCTCTGCAGGGGATAAACAGAAAGTCGTTATTTCACAGAGAGAACTTTTAATACAACCAAGAAAGCAACAACAACAAAAAAATGACACCATAGGTAACTGGACAGACGCATTTTTAGTGTAAATAAGTATATATTGTACTGCACACCCGCATGTATTTCAAGAATTACTCAAGTACATGCATAGTATTCGGCTAGGCGCTAAGCGGTGCGCACTAGGGTGGAAATCGTACGATGAACAATTTCGCCTCAGAATGTCGCAGGATCCAGCTGGTTCTTGGGCTGTTTTTGACCCTGAGCTATGGCTGCTTTATATGTATCCTCCGTCTTCTATTAGTAATGCGCCAATAAGCACGGGGGCGCTTTAAATGTTACGCATTCAATTACCAAGGTAAATGCGTGAATCAGTCATGTTCTTTTACCCATTCTTGTTTAAGATGTTTTGATCAGAACCCATTTATTCAGTGCCCCAGACAAAACGTTTTTCCTAATAGGGCAGGCGGAAATGCAAGATTTCAGCAACCTTGGCCTCAGTATAGACCGAGATTTCAGGCACGTGGCAGCAACTCGGTGCAGTATCCCATCAATACGAAATCGTATTCTGGTTAATATATGAAGTGATTCTTTAGCAGAATGCAATTACAGTTGTGACACATTTTTTTATGTTTGTATCTTAAAGAGATATCACGTACAATTTTTATGACATTGTTCATATTGTTAATTTTGTATAGAATTTAGATGTATTACTTTCAGAGTCCAAACTGATACGTCACCTATGGGATAAAGGGTGGACTCCAATAAACACAATTGAATTAAAAAAGTTTCTTGGGGATTATACAAATAGGGTGGATGCCCAGCTCTTGTGTGAGGGGTTTACTTTTGGATTTAGGTTACAATATGAAGGTCCACGTATTTCTACTACCGCAAAAAAATTGGCGTCTGCAGAAATACACAAGTCCGAAACATTAGCAAAGTTGCAGGACGAGGTAAAACTTGGTAGGATTTTGGGTCCATTATTCAAAAAACCTATATCGACACTGCGAATTTCTCCAATTGGACTTGTTCAGAAACCAGATAATGGTTGGCGTCTCATATCTCATTTGTCTTATCCAAATGGTGGTAGTATAAATGATTTTATACCCGAAGATTATTGTAGTGTGAACTACTCGTCATTTGACAATGTTTTGAATATGATTTCAGCTCTCGGAAAGCGTGCGAAAATCGGAAAAATCGATATTCGCCAAGCATTCAGGCTTTTAATCATAAATCGTGCAGATTTTGATCTTATGGGTATCAAATTTCAGGATAAGTTTTACATAAATAAATGTCTACCCTTAGGATTAAGTAGCTCATGTCAGCTTCTTGAACGATTTTCAACCTTTTAACACTGGGCTATTCAGTCAAAGACATGGACACATTGAATCATTATTTAGATGATTTTATATTTGCTGGACACGAGTCAAATAATAATTGTGAGGTGTTAATGGAGACTTTTATGAAAGTTTGTAAGGATTTATGTGTGCCATTGGCAGACAACAAAACAGTTGATCCTACGACAACCTTGACATTTCTTGGTCTTGACATTGATACTTTACTTCTGTTGGTGAAAATTCCGAAAACAAGGTAATTAAGTTAAAGTCTGATATTCAATACATGGTTGGTCGAAAAAAGATAAAATTGAAGGAGCTAGAGTCAATCATAAGGCTAATGGCATTTTGCTCACGTGCAATTCCGTCATGAAGGGCTTTTACTAGAAGATTTTATGATGTAATTTCAAACCTTAAACACGGAAAGTCGTATTATTATGTAAAAATTAATCAAGAGCTGAGATCTGATGCTTTAGTCTGGTTAGAGTTTTTAGAAAATTGTAATGGCGAATGCTACCTTTCGGAAGGTCTTGGTTGTCAAGTGATACACTTGAGCTGTTTACTGATAGTTCATGAAATGCTTCTCTTGGTTGTGGGGCTTATTTTGCCAAGCATTGGTCTCAGTTTCGATGGCCTGTCGAGTGGAGGGATAAGGAGTTCATGTCCGATATATCCTTTTTAGAGCTGGTGCCTATATTATTGGCCATGTTAATTTGGTACCCTCAATTTAACAACAAGAAAATTTTATTAAGAATAGATAACCAAGCACTAGTTTTGATAATTAACAAGCAGACATCAAAATCGAAGTACGTAATGAAGTTAATTCGTCCTCTAGTATTATTATTAATGAGTTAAAATATTCAGGTACGAGCGTTGCATATTCCAGGCGAAAGTAATACAATTGCAGATTCTTTGTCTCGTTTTTAGGTGATCCGTTTCCGTACATTGGCTCCGGAAGCAGATCAAACTCCATCAGACATTCCTGTGGAGTTTCATACGGTCATTTCGGAACTGAAGTAGATTTTTTAATAAACAATTCGGTAGCTCCTAGTACAGCAAAGTTGTATACCAGGGCTTTAATTTTTTTTAACAGTTTCAGGAAAGATATCGGTCTTGCAAATGTATGGCCTGCGTCCCTGCATGACATTGTTGCTTTTATTGCATATATGTATAAATCCGGACTCGTTCATTAAACAATTAATTCGTACACATCAGGCCTAAGTTTCTACAACAAGCTAAATGATTATGAAGACTATACTCAAAAGTTAATCGTAAGGAAAATGATCGATGGTGTAAAGCGTTCAAGGTCGCCTCAGATGGACACCAGACTGCCTATTTCAAGAGAGTTATTGCGTCGTATTTTGTCAATATTATCTTGAATCTGCAGTTCTGCGTACGAGGCTAGGCTATTCAAGGCGGTTTTTTCCTTGGCCTTTCATGGTCTTTTTAGGGTTGGGGAGTTGACAGTTCAAAATATGAGCAATACATTTTCTTCAAATCATGCTTTAAACATGAATGATGTCCAAATTTACAAAAATTATTTAGAAATTCATTTGGTTTCATCTAAGACCGATCAGTTTGGTAGAGGGGTTACTATACACATTCCGGAGCAATTAGACAAATGTATTTGTCCAGTTGTTTTATTTCCTTGCTATTTGCGAGATAGACCTGTAGTAGGTGGACCGCTATTTTGTCACTTTGACGGTAAACCTTTGACTAAATACCAATTTTCTGCAATACTCAAAAAGTCTCTACATGTTTTAGGTATTGATAATGCTCGTTGGTCGTCTCACTCATTCAGAATAGGTATGGCTACAGCTTGTGCCATTGAAGGGTTGTCCGACGAAAAGATTAAAAGTTTAGGTCGTTGGAAATCGGGTGCATATTTGCGTTACATACGAATTCCCGTTTAATTGTTTATGTACATTGTATATTGCTGTTAGTTTCCGATTCTCCTATAAGGGTTTGGATTGTTGGGTCGTCAATTATTAAGAATGCGTTTGTGGAAGCAAGGCAACGCCCGGGAGGAGCTAATTTGGCTTTGAATAGGTTGGGAGTGAATATTTGGTGGCAAGGTACCGGTTGACTAACTCTCTCTAAGATGAAGAGTCGCATTAAAATGATGCTGAGATTTGAAGATCCTCCCAGCTATATTATAGTGCACATTGGGGGAAATGATATAGGTAATATCAAACTAGGTTACTTACATTACCAGCTTGTTAAATTTATGTCATGGTTATCAAATAAATTGCCTGAAACGACTTTAATTTGGTCTCAAGTATTACCAAGATTGCAGTGGCGGTATTCAACCAGTGGGAATTGTATGGACAAGTGCAGGCGTCGGTTAAACAGCTCCATTGGTGTCCACATGACAAAGCATGGAGGCTCTTACATTCGATATCCTGACATAAAAGCTACACACGAGTTCCTAGCAGATGATGGGGTGCATTTAACTAAGATAGAAAAAGAAGTTTTTCTGAACATAATCCAGGGAGCCCTAGAAACAAATTACAATTTTTTCTAGTGAGACGGTGGCATTACTTTTCCAGACGACTATTCTAGACTTTGAATTTTTATAGTTGATTCGTTGTAAATATTATAAGTGTTCATATTATGATCTTTGTAATTAGTTTAAATGAAACATCAGCGTTATTGATGCTGTTTTATAAATAATGTAAATAATTCCTTACTTGTTACTTAACAATTTATACTTTGTTCATTTATCAGATGTTTCATTCAAAATTTACTTGAAATGGCACAGCTACGCGCAGCTTCCCCCGATTTTATTGGCGGTTGACGGTTCTACGAAAATTTTAACTGATAGCTAAAATTGTCGCAGCGTACGTCAATTTGGGAGATTTCGCTGCGCTTAGATAACATATTTGCAGTTTACAGACTTATTTTAATCGTATGATAGCATTAGCCTCTGATTTCAAGGGTTAATAGCTTATCTTGAACTTTCCCTTTTCATATATGATCTACCGCCTCGAACATATTCGGCGATCATCATACAACATTTTCAAAGAAACATATGCATTTCTATCAGTGAATTTTAGTTCATATCACAAATTGCATTTCATATAATAGTCCATAGTACATATATCATATCTGTTAATAAATGCTGTGGCAATTTCCTGCCAACTCTTATATTGTTATTTTTTAATGAGCATCTTAGATAATAGTTTATATAAGCAAAGAGTATAGATTGCCGTTTATCAAAGGTCAATTTAAAAATCATTTTCATCCAGTTCAAAGATGCAAGAAAACTTTTGTATTTATGAAATAATGACTTATAAATTCTATAGTATTTTCAAATGACTGTGATCATGGCTATCAAAATAAGTCATGCAGCATCGAATGATTTTCTTTTTAGTGTGGCCTTATGTCAATGTGATATCCTTTAAATGTCACAGCAATCATGACATTTTGAGTCAGGTGAGAATGAAAATGTATTTGACTTTACAATGTCGGGGTAATAAAGTAACAATCAAATGGGATTTCTTTGGTATAATTGATTATATTTTCTGTGAAATAATCACGAACGGTTATCATTGTTTTCCTATAAATTAATTGAAATTCGTCCCATTAGACAAAGGGGTTACACGTTAAATGATGATTAATGTCTAACGATTATCATTGGTTTCATATAGATTAGTTGTTTTGGTCCCACTGAACGAAGGGATAATACTTTATTGATGATAAATGTGTCTTGTTAACTTTAAAAAAAAATAAACGTTTTACAAAAAAAAAATCAAGATGTCGAGATAATAATATACTCGAAGATAAATGTTCAGTTAAAGATTCACCAAACGTATATGTGCTCAAATTATATTCTTTCATTTACCCGAAAATCAGGACTATAAATAACTGTTAGCATATTATCTGTACAGTATACAAATAAAGTTTCCTTTTATCCTCATTCTTTGATGAGAGACAGGTCATTATATATTTACTTTTTACGCCATCACAGTCCTCGTGTAAACTATCAGTGTTTTTTTGGGGTGCTCCGGAAGGGTAATTATGTTCATCTTCGCTACTTGCAATTGCGCCCGTTTATCTTGTTAATTCGTTAACAAACTATCCCACATCTAAATAAATACAGGCTGAAATATTTTTACTATATTGTTTTCGGATTTTTATCACATTTTGTAGCAGCAAAGTCTTACAGTTTTACAGTTTTTTTTATCAATTGAACTGTTTTGTTGGTTTGTACTATTGCTAATTTCATTTCATAACAAAACAATCGGAAAATGTTTCGGGTTATCAGTTTTGTACGATTATTAAACGAAAAGTACTCAATTTGAGGAAGTTATGTCAGTTTAAGGTTCGATGTAAAAGGAGGATGTATGATATAGTTATCTGGCACCAAAAATTGATAAAATAGTAAACTTATGCAACAATATGTAAATCGTATTGAAAAATGAACAGGCTAATATAATCAGGAAAAGTTGATACAGAAAGGTCACTTTGGCGTCATAAAGATGTCCATATTTACGTTTAATTCAATTAAACATTGTCATTTCACGCATACTTTTTGATTAAGATATATAGGTGCAACAGCATTAACCAAAAAGTTATTTTCCACACATAAACATCTTTGTAAAGTACATGTTAATAATTTTAGGTAAGATAAAATTTAAAAAATATAAATATTAATGTCCGACAGACATAAAACTTAGGTTATGAATATCTGAAGGATATTATTTAATAGATTTATAGTACTTTTTGATTTTTATATTTAAGGACAGATAAATTAAGTGATCTTATCATACCGTCTTCTTTATGATAAAAGAGCCATCGAATAATGACTTTTATCACATTTCACGGAAATTTGGTACGCACAGTCAAACAGATTGTCTATCTCTTAATTGTCCATAAAGAATATGTGCGCATATTTTTGGAAGAAGTTTAACGGTCAACATATATCATAAAAAGGAAGTTACCAATGAAAACATTGTTTTGTGGTTATCCTACGATGATGACATGTTTTGTTTTAGGTAACTGGAAGCATACATACAGTGGAATCGTCACCTTAGGAATCACATTAACAAACTAAAATCAGAAACAATTTTTTGAAAAATGCTTTAATATATTTGGAAAATACCTGTATCTTGTAATAGTTAATGCTTGATCGTTTATTGTTCGGTCCTTTAATATGCATTTTCATGTCACCTGCGATATTACTAAATCAAGAAAGGGACCGTAAGAGTATGAGAGCTTTATTTAAACCAAAACTGTATGTGCATGTAAAAAATTATGGAACATTTGGCGGCGGTTGCGTGCGTGTATTGCTGGCTATTAACTTGTTTGTTATATATTGCAAAAATAGGTTCACGCGTGGATATTTACATCCCATATGTATCTCCTTCATCTTGTTTATTACATTAAATTTTCTTATCTTTCATTGCTGTAAATGGGAATAGGACAACACCAAAGGGATATTCAAACTTAAAAAAGTGGATAACAAACTCAAAACGCCGTTGAAAAACGACGAAAAGACAAACAGCAAATACACAACATAGAAAAAAACACCAAAGTCTGAGCAATACGAACCCCAACAAAATCCGTTAGTGATCTCATGTGCTCCGAAAGGGTAAATTGTAAACTGCAGACCCCGTACAAGACACATGCTGTATTTTTTATTATATGCCGCAGAGCTATATTAGCTGGTGTTGAGCAACATCCCATTGAAAGCATATGTTTTAAGTATAAAAACAATATCGACTTTAGAACTTGTCGGTATGATAATTGAAACATCTTAGATATTTAAAGTTACAGGTTACAATATTTAAAGTAATTATGGATTTTGTTAATCATAGAACATCAAAGAATTCAATACCCAACGAGAAGATCTGTTGTTTTATTTTAATTTAACCTGAACGAAATTACTTGAATTATTCAAGGAAGCTTAACTTAATTTGTTTTAAGAGGAAAATTTGAATTCACATTACACAGCATGTTATAAACTAATATAAGAATTACCAATTGATACTGGAATATTCTATGAGAATGATGACTCTTTGTGTCTTTATTTACTTTTTTAACCGTCGTAGAAGTGTTCTATTTCTAATACGTAAGAAAAGCAAGACAGCTTCAAATGTGTTGTTTTACATTTTCAAATTGTGTCAAAATGGAAGCTATTTAAATGTCTGAGAAATCGTGATAATTCAAATCAATTGAGTCTGAAACAGGGTTTGACTATAAAATTATGATAGAATTGAGTTTTGATTGAATTTCTTTGTTTTTCGTTAAATTTGTGATATAAGCGTTACGATCACGATCAAGTATTATTTTTGTCTAACAAATAGGTTAAAAATTGCTCCCACCAGACAAAGGAGTAATAATATGATGAGGCAAAATGTCTAAGGATCATCATTTAATACAAATCAGTTTTTGCAGATTGCTCTTGCTAGCAAAGTAGTAACACTTTTATGTTGATGATTGTGTCTTGCAAAATATTGAAATAAACAATAAGTCTTGGTTACCTGATTTTTCCATTAGTTGTTATTGGACTTGAATTAGCTTTTGGAATCTGCCAGTTTTATCAGATCTGTATCTTGCGTTTTGGGGGTTTTTCAGTTGTTTTTTGTTTGTTGCTTTGCATCGATCTGATGATTTAAGCCTTTTTCAACTGATTTAACAGACTGTTTTTATGTTATGCTGTTACACCATTGTCCCATGTTAGGGGGTGTTGGGCGCCCACAAACATTTTTAACACTGTCTTATTTTAGATATTCCTGTTCTTAGTCAATGGCTTGTAATAGGGTGGTTGTCGTTTGTTGCTGTTTATCATATTTCGTTTTTCGTTAATCAATTGGTACATCTTATTCTTCTGTTAGTCAGTTGCACCATTGTCCCAGGTTTAGGGGAGGGTTGGGCGCTTACTACCATTTAATTCAGTTTGTGGGTTAATCGGCTCCAGTTTACACCCTTTTCTCTCTCTCGTGAAAATAGAACGTAGATTTCTGACTGGGAAATAAATAATATCACAACAAAGTAGTATGCATAAAAGGAGATGTGGAGTGCACGTTAATGTCGTTGATACAGTAAATCAACGGCTAAACAATCTAAAAGACATATCGAGATAAACAAAGGGTAAGTATGTCAGGTTCTATATCGCTTCTTCTTCTTCTTCTTCTTCTTAACTGGTATGTGGTTGCTAATCGACAAAATGTGCGTTTCCAGAAACAACTTAAATAGAGCTCGAGGCTGGAAGAGCCCCAGAGTGATTACGGCGATATCTAATTCAGAACTTTTGACAATATTAACGACATGGCAAGAACGATACAATACAATGATAACTAGTTGATCTGATATGAATACAAGTAAACAACAGATACAACTGTTAATTCTTGCATTGGAAATGACCCTAGGCATAGCTTGCCATAGCAGTATTTGCACATGTATTTTATTTTAGAATTTTCTGCTTTAATGCTCTTGAACTTCGTTTTTGATTTGGCCTTTAAACTGTTATTACTCGAGAGCGCCACTTATGATTGAGTTTTAGACGAAACGCACGTTTTGCTACCAAGTTAAAAACCTGGTTCTTCTGATGAAGTTTTCTCTTTTGGAATGTAAGGAATGACCCATTATGAAATACCTTCTTGTATATTATATCATCAGAGATACCAATCATAAATGCATTCATCAGATACAAATTTATGTAAAAAACAATAACTGAAGGAATCGCACGAACAGGGTGCGTCTCCTGCTATGCAGCATCACCCGTCATGCTTTCAGTCAGATTGTCACAATCGGGGATAGGATACAATCGATAAGTTTATAGATCAAACTACTATTCAGGTATCTAAAGATTTAAGATTGCGAAAACATATCGGTAGTGATTTGTTACACAGACGGATTTAATCGATCAACCAATTATTGACGGTGACCGTGAAAACGTAAGTAGTGTCGATTTCAGTTGTCCTCCATAACTTCCTCGGAGCAGTTTTCTGTGAAAGGAGAACACCCATTAGCATAGTGGGAAAATACTCAAAAACATCCAGCATTTTGATGATATCATCTTCGGTATATTTGTTGTTGGTTCTTCACAAAGTGAGATTTTTCATGATCTTAAGCACGGAAATTGTATTTTCGATTCCGATTTTGGCAGAACAAGCTCTGTTTAATGAGACGATGTAGTCGATCAGACAAGTTGTGTGGGGATCTGTGTTAGTTGTTAGACATTCCAAATGATGTGTTTTATATATACTTTGAGGTATTGTTTTCTAAAACAGCAACATTGTTGTCATGAAAAAATGATAAAGCATTCACAACCTCTGGCTGATAGAGTGTTAATTGAGAAACTTATTGTAAACCTAAAAATAACATTGTAGTGGGGATCATTCATTCTTTTGTTAATTTCTGTCGTGTTTCACCGACATTGATCACTTCACAAAAAGCACATTCAATACCGAACAAAAGATTAGAAACAGTACAATTTATATCCTCATGACTACGTGTCTTGTATCATATGGTGGACAAGTGACTTTGAAGACATGTATCAGTACCACAGATTTAACAGTTTTTGCGATTACATTTAGAAATGAAACAATGTTGCATGTTGTCATTGAAATCTAATATATCTGAAAGATGTACAGTACATGGTCCAATATAAAAAAACTTATGTGAAAGATGTACAGTACATGGTCCACTATAAACAAACTTATCTGAAAGATGTACAGTACATGGTCGAATATAAACAAACTTATCTGAAAGATGTACAGTACATGGTCGAATATAAACAAACTTATCTGAAAGATGTACAGTACATCGTCGAATATAAACAAACTTTTCTGAAAGATGTACAGTACATGGTCGAATATAAACAAACTTATCTGAATTATTGGAGTACAATGAGGAATCTAGAGATTGAACAAAGGTCATATTCTTGACATCTTATACGATTATCCTAGAAACACCTCTTTGATTTAGAGTTGTTTAATCCTTTACACCATCCGATGAAAACCTATATAGTGTGGGCGACGTGGTATCCTGTATATTGGTTCTTTGACTGATATTTTACGTCCTGTGAATATACAGATAAAATATCTTAAATATTCGTGTATGTAAATTGAATGTATGCTTATTAAATGATTTCTTCCTCGAATGCGGTTTACAACCGACCAGTCCTTTATTCGAGGGCCTCTAATTGTTGTTTGTTTTATCATCATGCATAGACAATAATTTCAATATATAACTTTTCACAGATTATAATCACTTAACATAATATACGAAATGTTTCCAATCTCATGTACAATAATGAATCTGAATTCATATAAAAGCATTTTCCTATGCTGTGATGTCTTTTGTTTTAAAACTTGACATTCAGAAATTTCTATATATATTTGTTGGATCTTTGTTCAATCTATTTAAAAAATGAATAAAAGAAAGATGATGCGTCAAATAGTTTATATGAAGTAAAGTCACAGTATATGCAGAGGATGTAAGAATATATCTATCGAACAAGACTGGTCAATTGTTTGTCATTCACCAAACAAATGATATGTATATCATTGATATTCTTTAAAAAAAATTGTTCTAGGGGAGAAATAGATTTATTTTACCTCCACGAAGTCTCTGAAAGGGAAGAATACCAGGACAATATGCAAATCTTTTGTTATTCAATGAAGTAAACGCTACATGAAATGTCACTCTAAAAGACGCCGTTATTATTCCAATTTCTGAAGACATGGGGGGTAACATTTATTGACAACCAATGTGTTGATGCCTTTAACCAGTTTTTATTCGTTAAAGGAAATGTTACAAATACCAACGTAGAAATGCATTTCTTTCTAAAAAAAACTAGACTGTATTAGAAGGATGGCATTAGCAAACCAACATATTTTCCATGTAAATATGTATCAAGAAAGTGGTCTAGCAAGAATTGGGACAGAATTAAACGAACAACTAACGGTGATGTTTAGTTTTCAAGGTAATAAATGTATAGAAAATTTCGTCGATTTTGTAGGTTTGTTCGGATACAGAGATATTGAAAATGGGGATTTTCTTGTTAGTTCTTCAAATATAAATGAATTTGATCAAAAATATAGATGTGATACTTTCGTATTGGATGTTTCGGAGAGTGGTATATTATTGAATGTAGTCTTATCCCACCTAGTTATGTCGCATATACCAACTCAACGTTATCAGCCGTAGTTCCTGCATTAAATCAGTCTTTATTCAGAAAGAGAACCGGTCACCTCTGGTTATAATGCTATTAGCAATTGCCTTAACAGACATGCTTTCTTTATTGTGTGCATGTACTCCAATTACAATTGCATATTATCTGTTTTTGAACTTCTGATAAGTTTTTACCATCATTTTGATTCATGGTCACGGGAGAGCTACGATTACTTAACTCATTTTTTAATCAGAGGAAGTTTTTCCATTGGTCAAACATTGCATATTACATCTATTTTGAACACTGCATTACAATGTGTATAAAAAGTTGTTTCGGTGATGTTTCCAAATTGTGGAGTAAAATACACTTGACAAACAAGTAGACATAAGAAGATGTGGTATGAGTGCCAATGAGACAACTCTCCATGCAATTCACAATTTGTAAAAGTAAACCATTATAGGTCAAAGTACGGCCTTCAACACGGAGCCTTGGTTCACATCGAACAGCAAGCCTTGTATGTACAGTGTTCTTACTGTATTTGGATATCCGGTGCTTTTGAGTTTTCCAATAATCATCGGTAATATGTATATGCCTTTGAATATAAATGGAATTTGTTGCCTTGACCTTAGACATGTTGATGTCTTAGAAATCAAAAGATACACATACCTTTTGGTAATCGTGACGTACATTTTTGTCTCTTATCATACAGGTATGATCATATGCTTTGGATTTATTGCATGCAAGCTCACACTTTTCAGGTAAAAGTTTCAGAGGGTTGATAGCCAATACGTACAGAAAAGAAATCGTAGATCTGCTTTAATAATTGTTCTAATTTGCATTATATATATTTTGTCGGAGGCTATCTCAGTATTTGTGGTTACTTTTAGTTTTGACATGGATCACTTTGAACAAAATGATATAGTTTTGAAGATAGTCAATACTCTCTGTCCATATCAAAAGTTGAGTATTCTCTTTGGATTTTTTTCATATTTCTTTATTTACCTATTCATTGGTCAGCAATGGAGAGAAAAAATGTGCAAACGATTCCACAGGCTTGTTTGTTGTGTAAAATTTGAGTAAAACGGGATGCCTTGTGTAAACTGTTGGTAATAAATTGAATATAAGACTGATTTCATGCTTCAGGGAAAACGAATATGAATAAATATCATTTTATTGACATTGTATTGATACGTCTTAAAAAACACTGCTATGAATGAAATCTGTTACGTTTTAGATATAGACGAGTGACATTAACCATAAAATTTCATTTTTAAAGCACCCATCTAACATACGGCTGAATCACATACCATTCTTTTTTTCTCAATATTCTTATGGTGCAGTTTCCGTTAGATCACGATGAAAGGTCAAGGACAGACTATTTCTAATTTTACAAGATGTCAGCATTTTTGCACATTCTGCCCCTCTGAATAATAATATTTTGTTTGAAAATATGGAAATCTGTTAGAACAGATGTTAATAGTTATTTATCAAAAGCACTTTGAAATATGTATGTCGGATATGTAATAAATAACGCCGTTTCCAGAAATTCCAGTGAAAATGATAAAAATGAGTGAAAACCAATATATTTGTTTGTGATTCAATTCTTATTCACCATAAAACCAAATAGCATATTTTATCTAGTGCTAATGATGTTTTTGACATCATAAATTTCCTGCAATTGCGCTTTTTGTTAATATAACAGCCAATTATACCAACCCATGCAGTTGCCCAAAATACCGCCATCTGCAAATACGCCTTTTTATCTGTTGTATGTTAAAACAAATTGTATATAGTCAGTATTAGGTTGGAAAAAAACACAAATCGTAAAAGTGCAAATAGGTCAAAGGATATCATTCACAGGAAATTCATACTTTAAGGGGAAAGTTTGGAAACGATATTTCGATATTCATATGTTTTCTTGGTTACTTATACTGCATGTTGCTTTGACAAAGGAAGTGAAAGCTATTATAAGCTTGCTACTGAAAATGTTCTTCATGCCTGCTAGAAATATTTAATCCTATCAAACTAAGTAGTTTCTTGTAAATAAACATGAGACATGTTTCAATTATATTTACTTACATTACTTTTTTATTTGGAAATTCTAGCAATTCGCAATAACAATACTTACAATACCTGAATAGTTAACATATTAGTACATTGTAATATAAAGTGATTGATTGATTGTTGGCGTTGAACGAAACTCTCAGCACTATGTGCTTATCAAGTATTTTGCGGCGATCAATTTTCAATGGTTGAGGCTGCGGAGTGCCCAAGGAACCACCGACCTTCGGCAATCCCCGTCAACAATATATTAGTTATATTTATCAGTTATATTTATTGGTATCAAGGATGAAATTTCTGTGTAGGTGTCACAACAAAAAATCTACCAATCAGCATCAATAGTCTTTTGTAAAAGTAGACAACCTCTTACCAAACAAAGCAATTTTGATATCGATGTTTACTTCAGCTACATATTACAAATAAATTTTCTAAACAGAGACTGATATATAAATGCTTTTGAACCCCTTTTGATTCACATTTAATAGGCCATGGTTTTGCATTAAAATTTTAATGTAGATGCGACTCATAATATTTTCAGTTAAGTCATTCAGAAAAACAGAGCCCTATTTTAGTAGATTTTCTGTCAAGCATTGATTGAACATTTGCATATTAAAGATAGTACATGTACCTAAAGAATATATATGGTTAAAATGAAGTTATTTTATTCTAAAATATTTATACAATTGTGAGAAATGAAAATTGTGGTTGGATTTATCCAGTTTTGTATTTGTTTTAATGTCATCAAAACTCAAATAATTTTGTAGATATCTGTTTTGCACTAAGCCCTCTAACTGCGACTTTTGGTGATTTTCTCACTTTATTTTCATATTTTTTTCGTTTGGGTTTCTAATGGTGCGACGATCTCACAACAATAATGAGTGACATTAGTTGACTAAAATTTACCATGCAATGTAAGAGGAGTATTGCTCATTTCAAAGTTGTTTAAGCCTGACAGATGGGTATAAGAAGAATAAGAATAAGAACATTTATTATTCCAATACATGACATGTACACAGAAAACAATACATCGTGATTTGTAACAGAAAAAACATTTCTTTTATTATACATTGAAATGTAACATCAAAAGTTGATGCAGTATAAGTATATTTCTTCATTTTATATAAGTCACATACACTTAGTTTCAGGCAATACCAGAACCATGAAATCATTACAATTATCATTGTTATTACATATATTAATTTACATTTCGTCTAACATCTAGACATGTAATAATATAGTTCCCTAAATATTTAAGTACAGACAACTTTTTATTAGTAAATAACCAAACTCGTTTTGCCTCATTTGAGGTATATGAATGGAAAGAACACAGAAAAAGGATGCAGGGACAAGATAATTCCTTGATTTCCGCTATATTATAGAAAGAGAGAGAGATAGAGAAGAACGAGGTTTATGATATTTTTTTCCATTCGTTTGATGTGTTAAAGTTTTTGGTTTCGTCATTTGATAAGGAACTTTCCGTTTTTGAATTTTCTTTGGAGTTCCGTATTTTTGATGGCTTTTATATCTTAAAATTGAGAATGGAAATGGGAAATGTGTCAAAGAGACAACAACCCGATCATAGAGCTGAAAACAGCCAAAGGCCACCAATGGATCTTCAGCTCAGCGAGAAAATTCTGCACCCGGAGGCGGCCTTCAGCTGGTCCTCAACAAAAATGTGTACTGGTACAGTGAAAATGCACGTCATACTTAACTCCATAACATATAATTGAACTCAAATCAAAAATCATACAAGACTAACAAAGGCCAGAGGCTCCTGGCTTGGAACCGGCGGAAAAATGTGGCGGGGTTAAACATGTTTTGTGAGATCTCAACCCTCCCCCTATACCTCTAGCTAATGTAGAAAAACATACACACAGCAATACCTACAGTAAAACTCAGTTAAAAAGAAGTCCGAGTTCGATGTCAAAATAGGTTCCAAAAGAAACTAAGCAAAATGACAGTGATACATAAATTAACAAAGGACTACTAGCAGTTACTGACATGCGAGCTCCGGACCTCAATTAAACTGATTGAAAGATTATGTCTTCATCATATGAAAATCAAGCTCAATCCCTCCCGTTAAGGGTTAAGTATCATGCCATCGATATCTGAGTTTAAGTCTGTTGTCTTTTATTCGCTCATCTTTGAATCATCTGGTTTTCTTTTCTTTGGTTGAAAGAATGAAGAAAATAACAAGGAGGCAGTATCAAACCATAGTCAAAGAAAAACAGATGACAGCATGACCAAGGCGAAAAAAAAGTACAAACAAACATTTTAAATACTTCACCGAAATGTGCGAACACTACCTAAACCTGGTGGTGATCGTAGTTGCTCAGGAAGGGTATTTAATCGTTCCCAATATTAATTTTCAGTCACATTTGATAAAAAAACTAATAAAGTATATAAGAATGGGCTAACATAAAAAAGAATTCACCAGATTTGTAATTGAAAAGCGCATGGTACAAATAGTATTCCATCGAATATTGAACGAAAATAAACAACATCGGAAAACTAATTTTTACTAAATATACCTTGTTTTTCCTTAAAGTTGTTCCATTACCTATTTTTCAAATATGGTTAATAATGTTTTGCCGATATTGACAATATTGTCTAGCCAATAAAAGCAAAATGATCCTTATTTGCAGATGGTGTTTTTCAGGGCAACTGCAAAAGCTTCATTAGAAGGCTGCATCCTGACCTATATTATATTAATTGCAGTTTAAATTGATGAAACAATTCCTTTGGCCTATAAACGATAAATCTATTCTATTTTTGACATATAAATATTCAAACCTCATGAAACATTTAGCTTTTATTGCAATTTTATCATTTTTGGAAGTTTTTTCAAGAAATGCAATTTCCTGTAAATATTGCGCAATCAACATTTTAGTTTGCATTCGATTTGGAATTATGGTATGTTGTTTTATAAGGTGCAGATAACTTTAGGGAAAAAAATATCATACAAGTACCAGAAAAGGGAATTTTGTTTAATGCTAGCAAAATTTAGGAATGTTCAGTTTTGACCTTGATTTAACGAAAATTGCACCGTACGAATTATTGACGACCGGGCAAAAATGAAAGTAGGATTAATAAGCTTTCGAATGATATATGATATAGCCGTATGTTAGGTGGGTGCAATACAGTCGTTAACTAAGCGTCTTTTTGAAAACTGTCACTCGTCTAATAATAAATATTTTGATAAAAACTCCTTTATCTCCATAAAAATTCATACTTTTTACACATTACTTACAGCATTAGTTGATTGAAATTAAGGCCCAATTTTCAAATAAAACAATTAAACCTTACAGAAAATTTATAACAAAAACAAAAGAATAATTGCATAATTGCCCTTTCTTAAAGGGTCATTAGCTGTCAAATTCATGTTCATCGATTTGACTCAAATTCTCACATTTGATTTATAACATACTAATAATTTGGTAATTTGGTTTTCATAATCATTTGGTAATTTGGTTTGCATGGTCTTACTTTTGTCTAAAATATGTTAGTATACATACTTAGATGAGTTGAGCCTTTTTTCAATTAATGTTTTATAGTATGTCCTTTTATGTCGTATTGTTACATCACTGTCTCAGATTAGGGTAAAGGTTGGCGCCAGATAAAACGTTCAAACCCGATGCATTTGTTTGCACCTATCCTAAGTCAGGAACCTGATGTTCAGTGGTTGTCTTTTGTTGATGTGGTTCATAAGTGTTTCTCGTTTCTCGTTTTTTATATAGATTAGACCGTTGGTTTTCCTGTTTGACTGGTTTTACACTTGTCATGTTTGGGGCCCTTTATAGCTTGCTGTTCGGTGTGAGCCAAGGCTCCGTGTTGAAGGCCGTACTTTTGACCTATAATGGTTTACTTTTACAAATTGTGACTTGGATGGAGAGTTGTCTCATTGGCACTCAAACCACATCTTCTTATGTCTATCTAAAACGTATATCCAAATTATAAAAAAGTCTAAAATGAACTATTTACGATGCATGGACTCGATAATATGTATATGAATTTCGTGTGTATTTTAGTCTAGACGCCATCTAATTAACCATCGAGGTGACCTCAAAAGACTGCCGACAGTCGTATAACCCGATATAAACGTAAATACAGATCTACATAGATAGCGAATACGGGCAATTGGATTTTTCTAGGTGTGTTTGATTTCATATTTTAGGTTAAGAAATATTTTGAGCATCGTTTTTACCCGTGTAAGAATGTGTTTTTGTGGATCGAATCAGTCAACCAAATGGTTTACCCTTGTTTTCCTTTCAATGTTTACATATTTTTCCTTTTAATAGCTGAACACGCCTAGTTAATGCGTAACCCATCTCTGGCTAAGGGGTTTAATTGAAGGTCACATGAATACGGATTCAATGAGGTCGAACTATTCACTTGCAAGTGAATAATTCATCAGCGATGTTTCTTAGTTTATTTTGACAAAATTGAACTAATCTGGCTGCCCAAAGTGAATTATTATTTCACTATTTCACTTTCATTAAGTGCCAGTCTTTGTAAGAATCAGTCGATTTAAAAAAAATCAAAACATGGCCGAAAAAAAACCCACCGACCTAACTATCCTATTTTGAAGTTGCCCTTATCGTGAGTTAGTAATGGTAGGTCTTTCATTTCTGCGTGTCTGGTAATTCGAGAAATCTCTAGATAACGTTTGGTTAGAATGATAGAAAATTACGGAGTTAACTCCCCTTAATTGTTAATTTCTAGTGCATTTCAACCAAATTATATCTTGAATTACAAGAACAGGAAAAAGAAACGAATGCTATATTCGTGCACCATTATACATTTGAACATATTTTAATGTACTTGAGTGGGTTTTTGTTTGTCATGTTTTCACCACTGCCTGATTCTTAGGAAGATTTGCACTTTAAAATCATTGAACAAAAAAAAATATCATATTTCATTTTTTTGTATATCTCGTAGCTAATGCCCTTTTAACTCATGAATCTGGAGCTACATTTTTTCCAATAGACGTTTTATGTGTCGTGATATTGCTTATGCTCATCATGTTGACATCTCTTTTTGTTTATATTTTATTTTTATTTCCAATGTATGATGTGCGTTTTATATTTAAATTTCGTTAATTAAACAACAAAGATAATTAGCAAGTAAAGTTTCCACTGAATGAAATTTTGTGTTGTCGATTATATGTTATATGGATTCGTAATAAATGTAAAAAAATAGATAACATAGTTTAGTATATATACATACATTTGTTCAATAACTTCCTTAAGGTTATAATTTCCATGTTTTCGCATTACACTATGAGACTCTAAAAAAATTAAATATTGAAACAAACCATGTATGTAAAGTTAGCGGCCGGTTCGTTATTCGTTATTCGATATTCAATATCCAACCGGCTGCTAGCAGTCGGTTCGATATTCAAATTTTCTTAGCTGATTATAATAAAAATTTAAACATTCGATGACATTGAAAGCATGATAGAAAAAGTTAAAAGGAGTGAGACCCCCCCCCTGGTCTTTCGATATCCATAAATTTTGATAATCTTGTAGACTTCCTATATACTAGTATATATAATTGCTATCAAAAGGAATTCCCAGAAAAATGTAATCTTCTATATGTACGGAGGGCTTAAAGTGTCACTTTTCAAATAAAAATCGTCAAATATTCAAGAAAAGGGACACAAGGCGTTTGCTAGATCTTCCTGATCTCTCAATCTTAATAATATTATGCATATAATTAGTTAATTTATAAATATGAATGACATCAAAAGGAATTAGGGTAAACTTTTCGTCTTCGATGTTTATGGAGGGCTCAAAGTGCCAGTTTGGTATTCAAAATATATAGTGAAAACCTACCGGTGAACGCTGAAAAAAGAGTGAGACCCCCTGGTCTTTTGATATCCATAAAATTTGATATTCTTGTTGACTTCTTATATATATAATTGCTATCAAAAAGAATTCCCAAAATGATGTCATTATCGATATGTACGGAGGGCTTAAAGTGTCACTTTTCAAATAAAAATCGTCAAAAATTCAAGAAAAGGGGCAAAGGGCGTTTCCTGGATATTCCTGATCTCTCAATCTTAATAGTATTATGCATATAATTAGTTAATATATAGATATGAATGAAATCAAAAGGAATTAGGGTAAAATTTTCGTCTTCGATTTTTATGGAGGCTCATAGTGCCAGTTTGGTATTCAAAATATATAATTAAAATCTACCGGAGAACGCTGAAAAAAGAGTGAGACCCCCCTAGTCTTTTGATATCAATAAAATTTGATAATTTTGTTGACTTCTTATATATATAATTGCTACATGTATCAAAAGGAATTCCCAGAATGATGTCATCTTCGATATGTACGGAGGGCTTAAAGTGTCACTTTTGATATAAAAATCGTCAAAAATTCAAGAAAAGGGGCACAGGGCGTTTGCTAGATCTTCCTGATCTCTCAATCTTAATAATATTATGCATATAATTAGTTAATTTATAAATATGAATGACATTAAAAGGAATTAGGGTAAACATTTCGTCTTCGATGTTTATGGAGGGCTCAAAGTGCCAGTTTGGTATTCAAAATATATAGTGAAAACCTACCGGTGAACGCTGAAAAAAGAGTGAGACCCCCTGGTCTTTTGATATCCATAAAATTTGATATTCTTGTTGACTTCTTATATATATAATTGCTATCAAAAAGAATTCCCAAAATGATGTCATTATCGATATGTACGGAGGGCTTAAAGTGTCACTTTTCAAATAAAAATCGTCAAAAATTCAAGAAAAGGGGCAAAGAGCGTTTCCTGGATATTCCTGATCTCTCAATCTTAATAATATTATGCATATAATTAGTTAATTTATAGATATGAATGACATCAAAAGGAATAAGGGTAAACGTTTCGTCTTCGATGTTTTTGGAGGGCTCAAAGTGCCATTTTGGTATTCAAAATTTATAATGAAACCCTACCGGAGAACGCTGAAAAAAGAGTGAGACCCCCTGGTCTTTCGATATCCATAAAATTTAATAATCGTGTAGAATTTTTATATATATAATTGCTATCAAAAGGACTTCCCAGAATGATGTCATCTTCGATATGTACGGAGGGCTTAAAGTGTCACTTTTGATATAAAAATCGTCAAAAATTCAAGAAAAGGGGCACAGGGCGTTTGCTAGATCTTCCTGATCTCTCAAACTTAATAATATTATGCAAATAATTAGTTAATTTATAAATATGAATGACATTAAAAGGAATTAGGGTAAACTTTTCGTCTTCGATGTTTATGGAGGGCTCAAAGTGCCAGTTTGGTATTCAAAATATATAGTGAAAACCTACCGGAGAACGCTGAAAAAAGAGTGAGACCCCCTGGTCTTTTGATATCCATAAAATTTAATATTCTTGTTGACTTCTTATATATATAATTGCTATCAAAAAGAATTCCCAAAATGACGTCATTATCGATATGTACGGAGGGCTTAAAGTGTCACTTTTCAAATAAAAATCGTCAAAAATTCAAGAAAGGGGCACAGGGCGTTTCCTGGATATTCCTGATCTCTCAATCTTAATAATATTATGCATATAATTAGTTAATATATAGATATGAATGACATCAAAAGAAATTAGGGTAAAATTTTCGTCTTTGATTTTTATGGAGGCTCAAAGTGCCAGTTTGGTATTCAAAATATATAATGAAAATCTACCGGAGAACGCTGAAAAAAGAGTGAGACCCCCTAGTCTTTTGATATCAATAAAATTTGATAATTTTGTTGACTTCTTATATATATAATTGCTACATGTATCAAAAGGAATTCCCAGAATGATGTCATCTTCGATATGTACGGAGGGCTTAAAGTGTCACTTTTGATATAAAAATCGTCAAATATTCAAGAAAAGGGGCACAGGGCGTTTGCTAGATCTTCCTGATCTCTCAATCTTAATAATATTATGCATATAATTAGTTAATTTATAAATATGAATGACATCAAAAGGAATTAGGGTAAACTTTTCGTCTTCGATGTTTATGTAGGGCTCAAAGTGCCAGTTTGGTATTCAAAATATATAGTGAAAACCTACCGGTGAACGCTGAAAAAAGAGTGAGACCCCCCTGGTCTTTTGATATCCATAAAATTTGATATTCTTGTTGACTTCTTATATATATAATTGCTATCAAAAAGAATTCCCAAAATGATGTCATTATCGATATGTACGGAGGGCTTAAAGTGTCACTTTTCAAATAAAAATCGTCAAAAATTCAAGAAAAGGGGCAAAGGGCGTTTCCTGGATATTCCCGATCTCTCAATCTTAATAATATTATGCATATAATTAGTTAATATATAGATATGAATGACATCAAAAGGAATAAGGGTAAACTTTTCGTCTTCGATGTTTTTGGAGGGCTCAAAGTGCCATTTTGGTATTCAAAATTTATAATGAAAACCTACCGGAGAACGCTGAAAAAAGAGTGAGACCCCCTGGTCTTTCGATATCCATAAAATTTAATAATCGTGTAGAATTTTTATATATATAATTGCTATCAAAAGGAATTCCCAGAATGATGTCATCTTCGATATGTACGGAGGGCTTAAAGTGTCACTTTTGATATAAAAATCGTCAAAAATTCAAGAAAAGGGGCACAGGGCGTTTGCTAGATCTTCCTGATCTCTCAATCTTAATAATATTATGCATATAATTAGTTAATTTATAAATATGAATGACATTAAAAGGAATTAGGGTGAACTTTTCGTCTTCGATGTTTTTGGAGGGCTCAAAGTGCCAGTTTGGTATTCAAAATATATAGTGAAAACCTACCGGTGAACGCTGAAAAAAGAGTGAGATCCCCTGGTCTGTTGATATCCATAAAATTTGATATTCTTGTTGACTTCTTATATACATAATTGCTATCAAAAAGAATTCCCAAAATGATGTCATTATCGATATGTACGGAGGGCTTAAAGTGTCACTTTTCAAATAAAAATCGTCAAAAATTCAAGAAAAGGGGCAAAGAGCGTTTCCTGGATATGCCTGATCTCTCAATCTTAATAATATTATGCATATAATTAGTTAATATATAGATATGAATGACATCAAAAGGAATAAGGGTAAACTTTTCGTCTTCGATGTTTTTGGAGGGCTCAAAGTGCCAGTTTGGTATTCAAAATATATAGTGAAAACCTACCGGAGAACGCTGAAAAAAGAGTGAGACCCCTGGTCTTTTGATATCCATAAAATTTGATATTCTTGTTGACTTCTTATATATATAATTGCTATCAAAAAGAATTCCCAAAATGATGTCATTATCGATATGTACGAAGGGCTTAAAGTGTCACTTTTCAAATAAAAATCGTCAAAAATTCAAGA